>NC_140999.1:176461516-177661516 GCF_052327205.1 Somniosus microcephalus | reverse complement strand
GTAGAGCTGGGCGTCAGTGTACATGTGGAAACTGACGCAGTGTTTTCGGATGATGTCGCCGAGGGGCAACATGTAGATGAGAAATAGGAGGGGGCCAAGGATAGATTTTTGGGGACCCCAGAGGTAACTATGCAGGAGTGGGGAAGAAGCCATTGCAGGTGATTCTCTGGCTACAACTGGATAGATAAGAATGGAACCAGGCGAGTGCAGTCCCACCCAGCTGGATGACGGTGGAAAGGCGTTGGAGGAGGATGGAGTGGTCAACGGTGTCAAAGGCGGCAGACAGGTCGAGAAGGATGAGGAGGGATAGTTCACCTTTGTCACAGTCACAAAGGATGTCATTTGTGACTTTGAGGAGTGCTGTTTCGGTACTGTGGCAGGGGCAGAAACCTGATTGGAGGGATTCAAACATGGAGTTCTGGGAAAGATGGGCACAGATTTGGGAGGCGACAACACGTTCAAGGACTTGAGGAAAGGGGGGTTGGACAGGGGCGGTAGTTTGCAAGGACGGAGGGGGTCAAAGGCTTTTTTTTTTTTTTTTTTTTTTGAGGATGGGGTGATGACGGCAGATTTGAAGGAGAGGGTGACAGTACCTAAGGAGAAAGAATCGTTAACAATGTCAGCTAACATGGGAGCCAGAAAAGGAAGTTGGGTGTTCAGCAGTTTAGTGGGAATAGGGTTGCGGGAACAGGAAGTGAGTCTCCTGGACAAGGAGGTCATGAGGGGAGATCGGAGAGACACTGGAGAAAGATGTGAATTTAGGGCTAGGGCAGGGGGGAACCTTGGAGGAAATATGACCTGGTGGGCTAGGGGAAGGAAAGGAAGTGGCAGAGGCAGCTCTCAATCTTAGAGACAAAGAAATCCATGAGCTCCTCACACTTGTTTTTGGAGGCGAGGGTGGAGGAGTTTAAGACGACGGTTAGCAGTAGAGAATTGAAGCCGGGGTTTATCTTTGCATTCCAGAATGATCCTGAAATAATGGGCAGTTTTGGCAGACGAGAGCAGGACCCGATAATGCTTTATGTGGTCCAGCCAGATCTGGCGATGAATGGCTAAACCAGTTGTCCGCCATATCCATTCAACTCTGTGTCCCTTGGACTTAAGGGAGTGAAGTGGAGAGCTGTACCAGGGAGTATGACCAGGGTGAGGGAGAGAGTAATGGTTTCAATAGGGACTAGGGCATCAAAGGTGGTGGTGAGGGTGTGGTTAGCAGATCGGTAGCTGCAGAAATGTCCCGGTGAATGGAGGGCCAAAGGATCGATAGTTGGAATTTCACAAGTGCAGTTGTGAGAGAGTATGGAGAGTTTTTTTTCCAGCAGCGGACACAAAGAAGTAGAGTTGGGGCGTTGGGGGGCGGCGGCGGAGAGCGATACAAGGAAGTGGAGAGAGATGGCCTTATCTGCGATTGCCACGATGGGGGTAGCGAGGCCACGAGAGATGGCGAGATCGAGGGAGTGGCCGTGAATATGGGTTGGGAGCTTACATTAAGGGAGGATAGGAGGGCAGTGAACTCAGAGGAGAAAGAGCATGATGAATTGAGATGGAGGTTGAAATCAGAGGATGAGCAGTCACTCGGTGCAGAGGCTGAGGGAGGAAAGCTGTGAAGATAATTCAGTGATAACATTTTTATGGTACTTGGGTGGGCGGTAGAAAATGAGAATTTTAAATGAGAAGCGAGAGGTGGAACAAGGCGAGATGTTCAAAAGAGGAGAACGTGCCGGAATAGAGGGACAGACCAAAGTGTGATTTGGTGATGAGAGCCACACCGCCACCATGGCGGTCTGGGCGGGGCAAGTGGTGGAAGGTATAGTCAGGTGGGGTGGCTTCATTTAGGGGTAAAGTGTCATCACCCCTCAGCCAAATTTCCGTCAGGGCCATGATGTCATCCACGATAAGTTCATGGGTGGCAAGGGCCTTGTCTGGAGGGAGATGCAGAGGGTCGGTGATGGCTGATCCACTGCCAGCGTCCACAGGGTCAGCACTGGGAGGGAGGGGGGGGGGGGGGGGGGGGAAAGTTGGATAGGGAGGAAATAGTCAAGATTAGCCCCCAGCAGGCGCACTAGGCAGGAAGGTCGACGAGAGAGTAGGATGGGACATCTGGGGTTGCTGCTCGCGAGGATGCAGCAACAAGTGCCTCGATGGGCCCTTGCTCGCGAGGATGCAGCAACGAGTACCTCGATGGGCCCTTCGGAGGATACCAAGAGAGGCACAGAGAGAAGCTGTAGGCTTATCCAAGAGGGAGTCAAGCCTGGGATGGCAGCAGGAGAGTAAGAAGGTCGAAGAGTAATGAATGAAGGGTTGGGGTAGGGATTTGGGAGGGCAGAGTACCCGAGAAAGGAGAGATGAAAGGAGGCATGACAACAGGAAAGGGGGGTCAGGGAGGAAGAGAGAGAGAAAAGAAAAAAGGGGAGGAAAAAGTGGAAATAGAAGTGATCGGCTTGGGTCCAGAGCGGCAGCGAAAATGCGTACGCGAATGGACTGAGGGAAAAACTCAAGTTACATAGGCCTGGTTATGTACCAATTTTTGGGATACATATTTCTTGATAGTAACAGGGGATAGGTTGGAGACAATAGTAGGGAGTCCAGAGTTAAAGTCAGAGGTCTCATGGAGGGAAAAAGTGGATGTAGGTAAGATGGAGTCGGCATGGAGCATCAACTAACAGTTGTCCAAGTTTGGAGACAGGTGTACCGGGCGAGTGAAATACAGAAGCTATTTGAAGGGTAGAGAATTGGAGGATGGAGGTTATTGCCGTAGAAAATGAGAATCGGTTGCGGTGCAGAAAGATGATGGCGAAGTTGGAGGTCACCCTAGATCAGAACTGGCGGAGAAATGTAAAACCACAAGCCAGCAGCCAACAAAGCTGAAAAACCAGTTGAACGAGTCGCCCAGTTCAGCGGAGAACAGTGGGGGATGATGACCAAATGACTACTTCAAAATTTTTTATTAACAAAATCAGAGACACAGCAGATGTCTTAGTGTAATCCAGTGCAGAAGCGTTGTCTTGATGTCCAGAGAAGTGCAGGAATTCAGAAACAAAATTTAAGAGAATTCAGCAGCTCAGTGAGAGAAGCAGAGAGGTGGGGGATGGGTAATGGCGGTTTAAAATAGCGGTTAACTTGTAGTTAACTTTTACTTAGGGCTAAAATGCACCAACTAATGGAGCCTGGGGAACTTGAACAATGGAAGAGAGGAGATTTGGGAGAGAAAGGGCAAAGGATGGCAGCAGATTCCCATGGATAGAGCTGTAGCAATAAAGAGCTCCTTATGGAACTGCCAGCCTAGCAGCATCCATCTTGAAAATCTTGTTGAAAATATTAAAAGTCTTGCAGAAAGTATATGACAGCGATGCTAGAAGTAACATTTCTCTGTTGTAACATTTCTCAGTGACACTTGGACCAATTTATTCTACCACATCTAATTAGGTCATTCTTTCCACGATCGACTCCCAGCCCAGGTCATGCCAGCTTTGATTTCCACTTCCCCAACAGCTGCAGCAGGCCACATAGAAATAAGTTAAAGCAGCTTAAAAGAATTGAACAGTCTAGGTGCAAATGTCAGAAAGTTGACTTTTTTTTAAATGTACAATTAGAGTAATTTATACTTTGCAAGTCCTACACTTGGCTCTCTTTCTTACAGATGCAAAACGTGCTGTTTATTTTGGCTCACACCCTCAAAGAACAGTGGTTTCCAAACTTTCGCAAGCTTATTAACTGACCTGTCAGTCAGTCAGTCAATCAAATAAACGCAGTTCTCTGCTGCAACCTGGCCTGGGAGTGAATGCAACATTCATTTCATGAACACAGAGCAATTACACCTTCTAGCTTTAAAAAGGAATACAAATCTACATTCTATTTACATAGTTATAGTTATAGTGTTCCTGTCCTGTACATTCTTACTGTGAGCATAGCCATGGGAGAGTCATATAATAAAATGCTCAGTAAAACCTAAACGGTTAAACATAAGTTGTGAAATCCCAAAACTTGCTCCAAACTTTTCAATAATTACACCACACTTTGCAAAACCACACAGTAAAAATAATTTTTGTTGGGCAAACTGCACATAAATACCCCTTGAGGGAGGGGCAACCCAGAGTGAGATCAAAGGATACACATAAGAAACATAGAAGATAGGAGCAGGAGTAGGCCATTCGGCCCTTCGAGCCTGCTCCGCCATTCAACAAGATCATGGCTGATCATCCAAACCCTAGCACCCGATCCCTACACCGACAGCCATCCCACCCAAACACTATCCCCGTAACCCCACGTATTTAATCCCCCCCTAACACTAAGGGTCAATTTTTATCATGGCCAATCAACCTAACCCGCGCATCAGCACAGGCTGATTCTCAGGAGAAACAATTCCAAAACACACAAAGTCACATCAATAACTAAAAAAGGACCAAAAATAACTGGCAAGAGGTATTCAATTAAAACATAGAAGATAGGAGCAGGAGTAGGCCATTCGGCCCCTCGAGCCTGCTCCGCCATTTAATGAGATCATGGCTGATCATCCAAAAATCCTAGAAAATAAAGGAAAACCGCAGTTAACCATTCCAGCCTAGCAACTGAAGGTCAAGTCCCAAGCCCGACACAGAGATCTGCCTCTGGGGAAAATAATTGTTGCAGGCATGGCAGCACAGTGGAGACAACTGTATGAATAAGATTTATAATTTTAGTGTGAATTATTTGACGTTTTAATGTATGATTATAATGTCATAATGAGTACAAGCATGAACTGTGTTAAGCTCACAAATCAAGATGAGGGCTCAAAATGAAAATCTTTGAATGATTTGATTAGCTGCTTTTCTAGTGCTTAATGGTTGCAGTTTCACGTTGATTGGTTAGAGGATTCCTTCCAATCAACATAATTAATTTTATAGTTGCTGCTGATTACTTGGTCTTTTATTGGGATATTTGAGCCTTTGACTAGTTTTGAGATGCAGCACACTATGAAGGCAAAATTCAATATGCATGTGGATTTGTTTCTAAGATTTACTGACTCCTCAGAGAGCTCCGACATATTTTGTTTTTCCACACTCACGTTAAGCCAATCAGGATAAATATCCAACAACTTTCTCTTACCTATATTGGTGTATGTAACATTGTTCTGTACGGTGATGAACATGATGGCAAACTTGGCTGTGACCTGCAGACAAAAGAAAAAAGTTTAGACTCCACCCATTTTACATGCATTTGAATCAAACAGAAACATATAATTGGAAATGCAACTTAAGGACTGTATAACAAAATATTTTTCTTGTGTCAATTTCCATTTTGTGTCCCAAAACATGTTTTTTTTTACTGTAGTAAAGAAATCTATAGGGCTAGAAATCCGGTGCATCTGCGCAACTCGTTAGCGCCCGGGGCGCAAAGCCGCTAACGACTCCCACTAAATTCAGCGGTAACTGGTAGTGCCCTGCTCTGGTGATGACGACGCCATCACTGTGCGCAGCGCCCCGCCTGCAAAATTGGCCCGCGCCCCCTGAATCTGCACTGGGCGATGACCGCAACCGATTCCGGGCCGGGAATGGAGCGTCGGGAGGATCGCGGGGCGGTAAGTAAAGGGGAGGTGGCAGGTGGGGAATTTAAAAAAAAAAAAATTTTTTTTTCTCTAATATAAATCGGCCGACTTACTTGTTGCGGCCCGTTGACTCTTTGAACACAGGTCCGTGCCGCGATCTGGCAGCCCGGCACGGCACCCCGCTGGTCCAGGTAGGGCCCCGCAGAGTTGTGGGCTTGGGCCCTTCCCTTTAAATGAGGGGAAGAGCCCTTCCACACAGTAGCGCTACGTGGCCCAGTGCGTAGTGCTGTAGGACACACCGCCCAGATATTCAGGGTTAGCGCTCTAAAAGGAGGAAGTGGCGCGCTTGAATTAGCGCTCCACCTCCCTCTTGGGGTGCTAAAACTGAAGTTACCGATCGCTGGCTCTATTTTTCAGCAGGCACAATGAAATTTCCCCACACAGATTTATGCTCCATCATGTGGGTGTCCTCCACATCATATTTGCCGACATTTTCCTCTTCATAAGTGTGCACTGGAAAGGGCCACTACAAATGACTCAGTGAGCAACAAAGTCAAAAAATGTTGGGGAAAGGAGCAGAGAATAAAGAGTGTTAGATCCGTGTGTTAATGGAGACACGGAATGCAGGAGTTGATTTAACAAGTGTTTACTGAACAAAGTCTGGAGGTGAACTAACAACACAAGACGCTACACAGGCTTATATACCCGAGTGGTCACTACTGGTACTACAGTATACAGGGGCTTCAAAAACATAGTTCCTCTTAAAAAGGTACATACACTACAATTCCTCCCCTTTTAGATAAATAGTACATAACATTTTAAGTAATCATTAAATAACATTTTTACAAGAACAATAATATACACATTTGCTGAAGTTAATCAATTACAAATTCAGTCTCTCTGGAGGCTTCCTGACTCAGTCCGGATAACGCCTCGGTGGTGTAGTAGGTTCTTTTGGCAAGGTCGATTCGGCTTCAATGCCAGTGTCGGGTTCATCTGGTTCCAGTATCACCGGATCGGAGGGAGATACTATGGGTATCTCTGCTTCATCACTAGGCGTATATAGAGTTGTGGTGTAGGTTGTCCTTTTTCGGATGATTCTATGATCTGGTCAGCATGGCGCCTTATTATGCTTTCTCCAATGTCCACGGTATACATCAGCGGTCCTAGTCGTGTGCAAATAGTTCCAGGCTGCCATTTCTCGGTACGGTAGTCCCGGGCCAAAACTTGTTGACCTATCTGGAAGGTTCTAGTTGGCCTTTCATTCATGCCTTGAAATTGCCGGTTCTCTACGTCCCTTCTGACGTTTGGCTTGACCAAATCCAGCCGGCATCTTAGTCTTCTATTGAAAAACATCATGGCGGGGGTTTGGTTTGTAACCACGTGTTGCATTCCTGTACGCAAACAAGAAGTTATCTACCTTATGTTGCAGATTTATGTCTTCATTACCCATGGCCTTTATGACCTTCTTGAAGGTCTGGACAAACCTTTCAGCCAATCCATTGGTGGCGGGATGGTATGGGGCGGACGTGTAGTGCTTAACCCCATTGTTTTTTTAAGAACTTCCTGAATTCTTCGGATACAAATTGCGGTCCATTATCAGAACAGATCTGTTCAGGCAGCCCATTCCTGGCAAATATGGTCCTTAATACTGTGATGGTTTTTTCCGTGGTGGTGGAGGACATCTTTATTACCTCCGGCCACTTGGAGTGTGCATCCACCGCGATTAAGAACATTGAGTCCATAAATGGACCAGCAAAGTCGATATGTACCCTTTGCCATGGAGATGAGGGCCACTCCCATGGATGTAGAGGGGCTTGTGGTGGGGCGTTTTGGACCTTCTGGCATCCTAGACAGCTCTTGGTCATTTCTTCGATGTCTCCATCGATACCTGGCCACCACACAAACGCTCTGGCTAAGTTCTTCATTTTCACTCCACCCAGATGCCCCTCGTGAAGCTCCTTTAGCACTTTATCCTGGAGTTTGGGTGGAATCACCACTCTGGATCCACACATCAAGGTTCCTCGGCATACTGACAGCTGTTCTCTTTGCGAGAATGCTGGCAACAGTGGTTCACCAGGTGCTGGCCATCCCTTCACCGTTAAATCATAGACTCGTGAGAGAGTCGGGTCATTTCGCGTTTCCTTTTCAAATGGTAGAATTTGTCACCGGTAGACATTCCACTATGGTCGAGTGGAACATCTCCACTGGGTCCACTGTAGGTGCCTCTTCCACCGTTGGCAACGGTAGGTGCGATAACCCGTCAGCATTCCCATGCTGTTTTGTTCCTTTGTATTCTATGTCATATTGGTGTGCCCCTAGGAAAAGGGACCACCTCTGTAGCCTTTGCACTGTCATAATGGGAACGTCCTTTTTAGGGTTGAATATGGAGACGAGGGGTTGATGGTCAGTCAACAAGGTAAATTTTTGTCTGTGTAGGTAATGGTTGAATTTCTTCACCCCCCACACCAGGCTGAGTGCCTCCCTGTCGATCTGGGCATAGTTACGCTCAGCTGAGTTCAATGAGCGTGACGCAAAAGCTATCGGCCGCTCCGAGCCATCAGGGAATCTATGCGATAATACCGCTCCCACGCCGTAAGGGGATGCATCGCACGCCAGTCTGATTGGCAGTGATGGGTTGTAATGAGCCAACACGTCCCTGGACGTGATCAAGCCTTTGCATTTATGGAAGGCACGTTTACAGTCTTTGCTCCATTTCCAAACTACTCCCGTTTGTAGCAGTGCGTTAAGCGGGTGCAGAACCGTCGACAAGTTTGGTAAAAATTTATGATAGTAATTTACTAATCCCAGGAACGACCTTAATTGAGAGACATTTTCAGGCGCTGGGGCCTTTACGACCGCTTCAATTTTTTCAGGTGACTTATGCAACCCTTCTTCATTAATGACATGGTCACAACATGATATTTGTTTCTGGAAAAATTCGCACTTGGGGCGATTTGCTCGTAGGCCCCGTTCTCTCAGCCTAGTGAGCACCTGCTCCAAGTTGGCAAGGTGCTCGTTGTCGTTTTCTCCTGTTACAAGGATGTCGTCTAGGTAGCATTGAGTCCCCGGAATCCCTTGCAGGACTTGCTCCATAGCTCTTTGCCAGATAGCCGGAGCTGATGCCACTCCGAAAACCAGTCGATTGTACTGGTACAGGCCTTTGTGTGTGTTTATCATGAGATACTTTTTAGAGGCCTCCTCAACCTCCATCTGTAGATATGCCTGTGCTAAGTCAATTTTGGTGAAACATTTCCCTCCGGATAGTGAGGCGAAAATATCTTCTATGGATACCGTACCGTGTGAAGAACCGGGTTTACAATCACCTTGAAGTCCCCACAGATGCGAACTTTTCTCTGTTCTTCAGATTTATCATTATTCAACGTTTTCTTCATGACCGGGACGATGGGTGTTGCCCACTCGCTCCAACCTACCTTGGATAACACGCCTGCTTTTTCCAAATTCTCCAGCTCTGCCTAGACGGCTGGACGAATTGCGTATGGCACCAGCCTTGCCTTAAAAAACTTGGGAATTGCCGCATCTTCCACTTTTATTGAGGCGGTGGCGCCTTTCAGGGTTCCTAGTTCCTGTTGAAACACTTCTTTGGCGTTAGCCAAGATTTCTTTTAATCGTCCAGGTATGACGTCATCATCGTTTTTTTTCTTACTGGTCACCGTCAGTGCCTGAATAGAGTGCCAGTCTAAACGTATCTTTCTGATCCATTCACGTCCCAACAGCGGTGGACCACCATCTTGCAGAACGTATAAATACAACTTCTGTATTTCCTTGCCGTTGTATACAACAGGCACCCTTATTTTCCCTCTGGGGTATACTTTCTGCCCCGTATATGTCTTCAAGATAATGGATGCGTCTTTCAAAGGTATATGCGGAAATAGCCGCTCGTAATTCCGTCGACTCATGACGGTCAGAGCTGATCCTGTATCTAGCTCCATTTTGACTGGGGACCCCGCTATCGTGAGGGTAACCCAAATGGTCTGGTAATCTTCTTTGGCAATTACATTATGTAATTTGAGACAGCTTAGTCTCTTGTTTCCGGAGTCACTATCGCTCTTCTGGTCTTCGGAGCTATTGTCCGTCATCATTTGTACCTTTCTGTACTTTTCCTTATTGACCTTTTTACTGTCAGCGGATTTCTTTCCAGATCTGCATACACGTGCAATGTGTCCCATCTTTCCGCATTGCCTGCATGCTTTGTCCTTGAACCAGCAGTCCTTCTGGTCATGGGTGGATCTGCCGCAGCGATAACATCTCTCGAAACCCCGTGTCATTTCATGGGTGCCGAAGTCCTGTGGCTTTTGCTGTATCTCTGCAGCTCCTCTTGCTGCTGCTTCATATGATACAGCCACACTGAAAGCCTTGTCCAGTGTCAAATCTTCTCAAAGTAGTTTTTCTGTGTTCCTTCGCTTAGGAGACCGCAGACGAATTTGTCTCGTAGAGAATCTGCCAGTCCTGCCCCGAATTGGCAGTGCTTTGACAGCTTTCGTAATTCGGTGAGGTAATCAGCGTTACTTTCATTCTTGTGCTGATTCCTCCTGAAGAATTTGAATCGTTCCGCTATCAGCAGCGGTGTTGGGTTTAAGTGCTTCTGTAAGGTATCAACAATCTCATTAAAATTCTTGATCACTCCAGCCAAACCGATGGACAAGTTTCGTAACAGCCCGTATGTCCTTGCGCCCATCAGATTTAGAAGTACCGATGCCTTTTTTATCATCCGCTACTTCATTCACCTTGCAATATACCTCCACTCTTTCCACATATGTGGTCCAATCTTCTATATCACTATCAAAAGCAGTAATATTACCAGTCTTCGGCATCTTGAAAATCTAAAATGGCGCTTCCCGCGCTGTTCTTTCTTCCCCGCCGAGTTAAGATGGCGCCTCCCGCGCTTTCCCGCCGCTGCTGCCAACGCTGTTCTCCACGGTTCCCGTTGCGACCTGCAGCTTTTCGCGGTATTTCTATTTTTTTTTAAATATATATATTGCTTCAATAGTTTCTCCGTTACTTGGAGAACCGTTCCCGTCGTGGAGCGGACCCTCTGGGACTTTCCCCTCCCTCTGCTCGGTCCGAACGCCGACCTGCTTTGCAGTACCGGCCGCACCGAGTGCTCCACCCTCTCTCTCTCTCTTTGCTTCTGCTTCCCGACTCGCTGCCCGGCCCCGTTGCAGAGCCACCCGATCGAGCTCTAGCCCGCCGCAGCCCAGGAAGGATCAGTGTACTACCTGCCACCAGCCCGTTTAGCTGGTGAAACCACAGTTTTTTTTTCTTGCTTCTGGCTTCGACCTTCGTCTGAGGAATTGATCCCCTTGAGGTGCTGCCGAATTGCAGGTAAGTTCGTTTCTAACTCGTCGCCACTGTTAGATCTATGTGTTAATGGAGACACGGAATGCAGGAGTTGATTTAACAAGTGTTTACTGAACAAAGTCTGGAGGTGAACTAACTACACAAGACGCTACACAGGCTTATATACCCGAGTGGTCACTACTGGTACTACAGTATACAGGGGCTTCAAAAACATAGTTCCTCTTAAAAAGGTACATACACTACAATTAGGACACCAAAAATGAGGTAAATTCAAGGAACATTTGGTTATGGCTGTCTCTGGAGATGGTTATGAACTGCAAGAAGGTGGCAGTAACTGTAATCCCGTACAAATGTCTACAACACACAGGCTCCAGACTCGGGAGGGGTGTTGGTGAAGAACAGTGATTTAAGAAAAGTATAAAGAATTTTTCTATATTTAGCAGATTTCCCCTTGTAGTTGCAAAGTTATTTGATTCGGTTTCTCCACATTTGATTTTACTGTACTGTTTTAGGATTAGTGGTTGAGATTTTTTCAAATCTTACATTTGAAAGGGTTAAAAGCAAATCCTTTCAGTGTTTAAAATGAAGGGCAAACAAATTACTTCAGACAAAGGAAAAAGAGAGGGGTCATGTGCAAGATCACTAAGAGCCGAGAAGAAACCAGGTGGCAATAAACCAGCCCAGCCCAAGGACATTATACAATGGAGCCTTACAAGAACAGGATAAGACACAGCCACCAAGCTACACACAGCTAATGCTGAAGTGTGAGAAAGATTTAATAAAGCTGTCAGCTAAACTTAAAGTAGTAACATAAAGAAACAAAATGGCTTGCGTAGATTATTAAAGAAGCCTCAGCCTAGCAAATATGGTCTGGCAGCCTGTAGAACCAGACGTCATAATCCAGGTGGCAGAGATAAGAAACAGAACAGAAAGAATGGGCTCAGTTACAAACGAGTTGTTGATACTGTAACCTATGACCTGCAGCCCAGTATTGCAGACCAAGAAGGGTCACGAGGGCCTAACCGCCAGAATCATTGCAGGGGAGGATTAATTAGCTATTGTATTGAAGGGGTTAAATTGAACCCTCTCAGAATTCAGACAGCCGAGGTGACCACTACTTAAGTGATGCCAGCAAAATTAAAATCAGAACAAAGGAGTGGGGTCATGTGAAAGTGACTAAAAGAAACCAGGTTGAGATAAGAAATATCACAATAAAAATTGACTTACGTAAAAAGGCAAAACTAAACAAAGAACAGTGCGAGAAGCTTCAAAAAACCAAGATAAGACACAGTTGTGGGACCAGACAGAATATGTGCGTTTTGCTAAGCGATAAGGAATATGCTGCTTTAGCTAAAAATTGTAGACACAGCAGAATATAGGGGTCATGGGAATTTGACCTGTGACCAAAGGCATAGTAAGGTGTAACTAACCTTTACTAATACTGAAAAGAATCCATGTGATCAGGTGATTATTGTAATACAATGTGATTGGATGAAAATAGAATAAAAAGCTGTACCAACCAAGAGAGAACGAGAAGGTGCTCGCACAGACCGCGGGGTCTGAGACTCTTCTCCCAGAGCTCTGATAATAAACTGCATCTTTTTACTTTTACACGGTTTAGATGTGAATTTATTTTTCACCACAACACATTCCTTTGTTTACAGCAGAATTTTCCCATTTTCTTCTTTGTTACATTATTAGTATTGTATTGTATCATAATGTTCCAGCCTGATCAGGAATTGAGGAATGAACACAAGCTGTATATTTACCTCCAATGCTCAAATTACATATTGAAATTGCTTTCAGTTTACTGGTACCACTCAAAAAAAACCTGTTTGCATTTATTTTTGCAAAAGGCAAAGGCCGAGAGACAGTAAATTCCAGGTATTTAAGAGTATTATTTTTAAACTAAAAAGGTGCAAGTTATTTAGAAAGGGCTTGTACCATGACGAGACCAATGAATTGCAGTAAGTGCAATATGTATACATTTTCAAGCATAATGTACACACTTGCACGAATAGTTGAGCAGTAGATTGATAAACTTGAGAGCATCTCGATGCAATACACAGTACACATTAGACTGGCTGGGAAGAAATTTGTAGAACATACTTTTTGCTTCATGGATGCATCTGGATAGGAAAGTGTGGAAGGGAAGGCCTGGGTGAAAATGACAGGAAGAAGAAAGGGAGCTAGAAGGTGTGGTCAGGAGGTAGACAGTCATGGTGGGAGCCTACCAGAGCTCAGCCTAGCCAACTCTTCAGTCTAGAACGGGAGGGGAATCAGTCTCTGGAAAGAAAGCGGGTAGACACTATGTGACCACATGGAACATGGTACTATTTGGGAGAAAGTTTTAATAGTGCAAGACTCAATAATCAGAGGGGGTGAGACTGTTAGCTGTGTCATGACTTACAGTGCAGAGCATGTTGCCTCTCTGGTGCCAGGATAGAGGTCACTCTTTCAAAGAGCCGGCACAGGCACAAACGGGCCAAATGGCCTCCTTCTGTGCTGTATCATTCATTCTATGACACTAAGGAATGTGTAGGTAGACACTTGGGAGTGTTAGGTGAGCAGTCAGTGGTCATGGTCAATGTTAGAACTAACAACATTGGTAGGACAGGAAGGAGTCTTACACAGGAAATACAAGGAGCTAGGAAGAAAGATAAAAAGCAAGGATCAAAGTCAGCATTCTCAAGAATACTATGTGCTAGACACTAAGCCAGACATGCAGAGGAAGATTGGAAAGCTGAACATGTGGTTAGAAGAGTGGAGTAGGAGGCAGGATTTCAAATCTGGGAGTATTGGAACCAGTTTTGAAACAAGTGGTGGCTGTGAAGTAGAGATAGACTCCATCGCAACCAATTGGCAGCGACATCCTGCACCAAGGATAGTGTGAGATAGGGTGTGATTTTAAACTAGTAAGCTTGGGGGGTGGGGGGTGGGGGGGGGGGGGGGGGGGGGGGAGAAAGAGTATCGTATGACAAAGGGGTTTGGATGGAGCCACTGATCTTAAAATGGTTAAGAATAAGTATAGTGACGATGCAATGCAATCTAAAATCATAAACTCAAGATGGGGTGGGTATGGAGAGATACAAACCATCCCGACTTGGACATATATCATGGTTCCTTCATCGTTGTTGGGTTAAAATCCTGGAACTCCCGACCTGACAGCATTGTGGGAGCACCTTCACCTCACGGATTGTAGTGGTTCAAGAAGGCAGCGACCACTGTTCCCTCTAAGCTGCATGACAGCACGCGCGCACTCATCCCCAAGCTCCCACGCAGTTCAGTTGAAATGCCGCGCAAAGAACTGGACAGTAGCTGGAGCGGGGGAGGGATCCAATACACAGTGGCCCCGGGAATCCAGAGAGAATCATTTGCGAGTCTTGCGACCTCAGAGCGGTGATCGAGGATCAAAAGGGGAGAGAGAAGGAATCAGAGGGGGGAGAGAGAGAGAGAGAGAGAGAGACACCGGGGGGGGGGGGGGGGGGCGGGGGGGGAAGAGAGAGAGAGAGAGAGAGAAAAAGAGACACACTGGGGAGAGAGAAAGACTGGGGGAGAGAAAGAGAGAGAGAGAGAGAGAGAGAGAGAGATACTGGGAGGGAGAGGGAGGGGGAGAGGGAGAGGGAGACTGGGAGGGAGAGAGAGAGAGAGAGAGACTGGGAGGGAGAGGGAGACTGGGAGGGAGAGAGAGAGAGAGAGAGAGAGTGAGAGTCTGCAACCATGCTGTTGAGGAGGGGGAAGGATGTGTAGGAGTTACATATTTAAAAAAAAGTAGCATCAAGACGTTTAGGAAGAGAACCAAAAAAAAAAGGGGAAAAACACAAACCTTTTTATTTTGTCTGTCGTTCTATAGCCCTAACAAGTCCCAGGAATAATGTAAATATAGATTTCCTCAAACATTTAGTGGAGTGTTAATAGAAACACGACTTATGTAATGATGTATAAAAATTGCAGGAAGCTACTTTAGAAGAAACTAGTATTTGTTTATTGAGAAAAACACAGAAAATACTTCGATTAAACTGATTTTGTACAATTTCGATTTGGTATAAATGTTTGAAATAGGAGATTAAAAATTGAAAGTGCAATGAAGTTTGTTTTCCGCTATTTAATTGCAAAATACCTAAAATAATTCAATACTTTGTGATAAGAGCAGGGTTTAATATTGTGGAGAATGTTTGAGAGAAAAACATTAGAAGCAAAATTCGTAAATTAATATCTACGTCAACATATTAGTAAATATTTCCAAGTCAGTCTGATTGGTTCTCCTGTCCAGGAAGAAAGGTGAATGTTTATTTCAGTTAAATCATAGCTTTTCCTGCTTTTGGTTTTTAATTCGGTGACGCAAATTGTGTGGGTGTTTTTCTGCACTTGTGAAGAAGTGCTGCATTTCTGACATGTTACATGGGGGGTGTGCTGGTTCAAGAAGACCATGTTTATTAATGGAAGTGATTGAAGTTGGAAATAAAGATACCCGTTTTTGTTCAATTCTTTTTAATACTAAAGTGAACTAAAGAACTACAGCACTTTATATTTGTTGGTTGTCTGGTTGCAATGTGATTAATATTCTAATCACTTGTGTGGACATATAGCACGTTAGCGCCATAGAAAAGCCGCTGCTCCTGCAGCCATTGCTACAGTGACGTGAGGGATGGGCTAATACAACAACTAGTACAGTATTTATATAGCGCCTTTAATGTAGTAAAACGTCCCAAGGCGCTGCACAGGAGTATTTTAAGACAAAAAAATGACACCGATCCACATAAGGAGAAATTAGGGCAGATGACCAAAAGCTTGATCAAAGAGGTAGGTTTTAAGGAGCGTCTTAAAGGAGGAACGAGATGTAGTGAGGCGGAGAGGTTTAGGCAGGGAATTCCAGAGCTTAGGGCCTAGGCAACAGAAGGCACAGCCACCAAAGGTTGAGCGATATTGGCAGCGATCCACTAACACCTTCTCAAAAGCAACTAGGGATGGGCAATAAATGCCCGCCTTGCCTGTGACGCTTGCATCCCAAGAACGAATTCTTCTAATGTTCAACTGAGCCAAAGACAAACAACACATTAAAGGATGTCCCAAACAGCTTTTACTGAATATATGCTTCTCCAGAAATTGTTTCCTTCCACAAATTGACTAAATCTTTTTATCTTTTAAGTCAAATTCAGATTCTGAATGTTCGGCATTTTTTCTTTGTTTCGGGGCAAGAGTATCTGTCTTCCTTTCTTCCTTGGCCACAAACTCCCACAGGTAAGGGATTTGCTAACAGCACTAGCTTAAAAACCTGCTGTAGACACACTACAGGGAGTATGTACAAAATATCTACTCTATTTAACAAGAGCAATTTTTTTTTTTTTACGACAAAAAAACTTTATAGTTTTGCTGACAGTATTTCAGCTGTTAGCAGCCCTTGGATGAAAGGCTGCTGCAGACTAAACAGAAATCAGTTCACTACGATGGGGAAATTATTTGGTACAGGAACAAGGTTACACTTTACTTCAAAAATTGTTTGGAGTTTTAATGTGGGGTTGATTAAAAAGCAATCTTATAAATGGTTCAGATGACATCATAAACAGCTAGGGTGAATCTCCTTTGAACCCGAGAATCACTCTCATGCAAACTATTCCCAAAAATTTTACACGTTGTGGTATTCTGAGAATTCTATTTTTTTTTTAATGCCTGCTGCACAAAAGGATTGACAATTCAACATTATTACTGCAAATGTAACCAGTTAGTTATTGAGAAATAACAGTCTGCAGATATTATAAAGAAATTGAATGCATAATGAAAGTGTTCTCTTAAATTAAAGTCACAAGTTGAATTAGGTGCAATTTAGAGCAATTGTTTGTTTTTTGCTGTTATATAGTTGAGTACAGCTTGACATTTTAATAAAATGCTTAACACAATAAAAAGAAAAAAGGTAGCTCTTCCACAATGTTCCCTTTAAGCTGCGCAGCTGTCTGGAGCTCCCGCGCAGGCTGCTTGCCAGCTTCACACTAGGAAAAACCACACATGCGTGGGAATTTGAATGGACCGCGCAGCCCGTTAAAGGGGCCGCGCACCCAAAAAAAAAATTCAAGGGAACATTGCTCCTCCAGTGGCTCAGCAGGTTACGTCACTGAGATAGCGGAGCCATACAGACCATAATGGTCCAAGTTTTCATACCAGATCTCTACTGAATTAGCGGATTTCAGTTGGACAATTGGTCTCGGCACCGAGTTAAGAAAGGGAACTGCATTACAGGTTCCGTGCTCTATCAAGTGTCATCTGCTGGAAGTATACACTCAAATATTAGATGAAGACAGCATTGGGCTCAGTTGTGATGCCGTAGTGGTGGAATAGCCTGACAATAGTCATTACTTAGGTGAAGTACTGAAGGGTGACCCCCAGCAAGAAACCAAAGCCTTTAAAAAGGGGAGTGGAGAAAAGTGCTGGGGGAAAAAAAGGAGGGGAAAGCAACAGAAAATAAAAGTTACTTTTTTTTTAATCTCCCCTTCTTTTCTGAAAGTGCCGGATGATACAAAAGTGTCAGTACTCGATAGGTGAGCCTAGACAGTGCTTGGAGGCCATCAGCTGAGCCCAATCCTTTCCTAAACAGAGATCCAATACACATCCGCTTTCCAGCACAGACCAACAATGAGAAGCAGGAACCATGGCTGACTTTTCCCAATGTAGCAAATTGTAACACCACAACTGCTGTCCGGGTTAACTCACGATACAGTGGGAATCAAACATGGGACACTCTCAATTTGTAACAACCAATTATCTATTAAGTCACATGGGGAACTACAATAAAGGTTTGAATTCATTTTATAAATAGTTCATTGGGGAAAAAAAAAATCTACCAAAGCAGTGTTAAACTAGTCTGAGAGAATTGTGGGGGGAGGGGTCATACTAGTACATTGGAAAAGTACTAGTACAGAGAAACAGCAGGAAAAAAGTTTACAGCCTATCGTACAAATAAAAAATAAAATACAACTGCAAATGTTGCAAATCTGAAATTAAAAACACAGAAAATGCTGACAATACACTACAAGTCAGTCAACAACCGTAAAGAGAAAAGACAGGCTAAAGTTTCAGTTCTGATAAAGGGTTCTACATTTTTGTGTTTTACACCAGATACTCAGAGAGAACCTGTGGCACTGTACTTTGGCTTGCTGGAATGCATCACACATCACCAGCCAATTCTCATCTTCTGCTAGCTGCAGAATTTGCTACTTGGGAATTGCAGGTATGAAGCTACATCCTACACTGAGCCACCTCATGCTAATTTTTAAAATAATTAAATCCAACCGTCACAAAATTACTTCAATAATTAGGTGAAGTATCTTCAATGAAGAAACATTCAAATCTGTTTGCACACCCATCCCTGACTCTTAACTTGATACACATATTAATACTTTCATCACTTTCATCATTAATGGAGCATCAAACCTATGCATGGTTCTCGCAACAATTGAACATTAATGGGAGAGTCCTGCGTATAGCTTCAAATATTGCTGGCTCTATCCATTCTCTCCTATTCAGATTTTGAACTGTCAAATGTTTACTTCAGCAACCTGGCTGTTTACTTCAGCAAGTACCAGAAGTTGCACTTAAAGCATAGCAATGGGGCTGAAGAGATAAAAGGAAGGTTGAGTAAGCAAGATACTGAAATAGCAAGGACTTGAGCTTGAGCAGTTTACAACATCTTTACAGAAGAACCATTGGCTCCAATTTTCAGGTGTAAAGGCCGAATGATCAGCACATATTAAATGTGACATGTGGAAAAAATATTTATATATCTAGAAATAAAAGGTTATGGGACAGGAAAATCCCAAAGGTTTCATGCTCCCTCCCCAGTCAGCTTTTCCCTTCTTATGCCATCTCTCTTGAAGCCAGCAACTCAAGATGGGGTGCAGTTCTATGGGGAGAGGTTCATCTCATGGGCAAGTATTAATGTGTTCATCCACAGAGCCCATCAGAGCTGGTGAGACATGTTACAACACAGGAACAGAAGTCTGTTCTGCCATTCAATCAGATTATGGCTGACCTGCACCTCTACTCCATTTACTCACGTTTGATCCACATCCTTTGACACCCTTACCTAACAAAAAAAAAATCAATCTCCGTGTTGAACATTTCAACTGACCCAGCATCCAATTTTTACAATTTTTTTTTTTTACAATTTAAATCGCTTTATTGGCATGATAAGTCACATCTTATGTTGCCAAAGCATCAAAATACATTTATGGTTTAGCACATAAACGCAGTTCTATTCATACAGTGTATAAACAGGTATATCCCTGAGTGTATAAACATACATTCGCATTATCTATATATATTTTTTTCTTAGTTTACTGGTTGTCCCTCTGTTCATGGCAAGCTGTAACATAGTGCGCCGCCAGTGTTATACAGCTTCTCTCCTCTCCCAGTAGGAATGGGAGTTTTTGGTTGTCATTCAGATTTCTGAAATCAGGGCATATTTGTGAGAATTTTTGGTAGAAATTCTCCCTGATGCCCTGATATTTTCCACAAGCTGTGAGGAAGTGCATCTCTGTCTCCACCACTCCCTGACTGCAGTGAGAGCATATCCTGTCCTCTCTTGGCAGCCTGGTCTGCCTGTGTCTGCCTTTTTCGATCGCTAGGCTATGTTCGCTAAGTCTGTACCTTGTCAAGGTTCTTCTCAGTTTGTTATCCTTTACCATGGTCAGGTAATCAGCTATGTTGTATTGTCTGTTTAGGGCCAAGTAGCAATTGAGTTTGCTTTGGGTTTTTGTTGTTTCTGCCCAATATGTCAGATATTTTTCCTTTTGCTTAGCGACGATTGTGTTGGGTCGAATTCTTTGTGTTACCCTGTCACTGTCCTGGGGCTGGTTATTGTTAGTATTGTTAGTAGTTACTTCACTGAGTCCCAGGCCACAGCCCTTTTTTTTTGGGGGGGGGGGGGGGGGCAGGGGTTCTATATTTCCACTAAACATTTTGTGAAAAAGTGCTTCTCGATTTCACTCCCGAATTGCTTAGCTCCAATTGTAAGATTATGACCACTTGTTCTGGATTCCCCCACCAGAGGAAATAGTTTCTCTGTATCTACCCGATCAAATCCTTTTATATTTTAAACACCTCGATTAGACCACCCCTCAACCATCTAAACTCAAGGGAATAAAAGCCAAGTTTATGCAACCTGGCCTCATAATTTAACCCTTTAAACCCCAGTATCATTCTGGTGGATCTGCGCTGTACCCCCTCCAAAGCAATACATCTTTCCCCAGGTGCTGTGCCCAGAACTGAATGCAGTGCTCCAGGTGGGGTTCTGTACAACTGAAGCATAACTTCCTCCCCATTGTATTCCAGCCCCTTTGAGATAAAGGCCAACGTTCCATTAGCCTTTTTGAACCGGTCAAATGGGGAAATCTGGTCCCATTCTTTTCATCAACAGATATCCGCATGTTCACATCTCCAGCAGGGTCCACTGAATGGTAATCAGCAGAGAGAAGCCCAAGCCATTTTCCACTCCATAGCCTGGGGTCACAAAGGACAACTATAACACAGACACTGCCATCCTGCTCAACTCCACACATACCAAGACTACCTTGGCCTAAATGGCTCTTTCCACATGACGCATGTATTCACTAAACCAGAGCTTTTATCTTCATTGGCTGCCTCATACGTGGAGCCTCAGAAACTACACAATGTTTATTTGGTATACATCCTGCGGTTAATTCAAAGTCTTTTTTGCTTGAAAAAAAAAAAAAAATGAATTATCCTGAATTCAAATTAAGCAAGTTAAATAATTTCCTGCATTACAACATTCAAAAGTACTTCATTGGCTGTATTATTTTGGGACTGCCTGAGGTCAAGAAAGGCGCTACAGGAAACTTATTTTAAATCCGACACGGACGGGACCGCCGTGGTGCCGGTTCATCAAAAATTCTGGATAACCGAGCGCTATAGTAAAAGATAGGGAGAGCTGACAGCTCCGTATAAAGCAACAAACCCTGTTGCTTAGCAACAACTGTAGAACAATGAACACAAGTTTCAAGCGTCTCTGTAGCTTAGCAACAGCTGCAGCCACACCCTTGCACAGCACAGATGGAAAGCGGCAAATAAATATGAAGTAAAACCTACTCCTGAATTTTGCCAGTTAACCGACATTTCCGATTATTTAGGTGCCGGTTAATCGAAAGTTTCCTGTATGTAAATGCAAGTCTTTAATTTTTAAAAGGCACAGGAGGGTTTTCTTTCAAATAATCTTAATTCAGATTAACTCTAGTACTGTAACTTCAAATTAAGAGTACAATGAATATCTCAAACTGTTTAAACGAACAGATCTTCATGTTCTGATTTGTTACCCTTGGAGTGGGGGGGGGGAGAGCGGGTGCTACAGGGAGATTTGATAGAAGCGTTTAAAATCATGAAGGATTTAGATAAAGTAAATAAAGAAAAACCGTTTCCAATGGCTGAAGGGTCGATAATGAGAGGACACAGATTTAAGGTGACTGGCAAAAGAACCAGAGGCGACATGAGGAAAACTTTTTCACTCAACTAATGGTTAGCATTTTGAAGTCACTGCCCGATAAGGTGGTGGATACAGATTCAATAGTAGCCTTCAAAAGGGAATTGCATAAATACTTGAAGGAGGAAAAACTTGCAGGGATATGGGGAAAGAGCAGGGGAGTAGGACTAACTGGATTGCTTTTCGAAAGAGGCAGCGCAGTCTCAATGGGCCGAATGGCCTCCTTCTGTGCTGTACTATTCTATGTTTCTATGATTTAGATTTTATCCACCAATGAGACAACAGTGCTAAGAACAACCCTTTCCAAACTTTTAAGCCCACACAACTCAAACAGGACAAATACAAACACAAATAGTACAGGAAACTGTGTGATATCCGGCACCGACGGGACCGAGCTGTTGCCGTCCCATCAAAACTGCCGGACAAACCAGCGCTAATGTTAAAACATACGGAAGCTTTTGAGCTCCGTATCTAGCAACAAACCCACAGCTTCTAAACAGTCGGCCGTAGCTTGCAAGCGTCTCTGTTGCTAAGCAACAGCTTTAGCTAGACCTTGCAGAGCCTGACTGGTGAAAAAAAAAGCAACGAAAAGAAAAAAATCTTACTGAACCGACTCCTGAATTTTGCCGGTGGCTCGAGCATTCCGGACAGTTAACCTCCGGATAAACCAAAGTTTCCTGTACCAAAATAACAACAGAAAATGCTGGAAAAACTCAGCAGGCCAGGCAACATCCGTGGAGAGAAATTAGAGTCAATGTTTCAGGTCGAAACCCTTTGTTATTTCGGATTTCCAGCATCTGCAGTATTTTGCTACCGTACAAATAGTACCAAGTTGCCTGGGCTTTGAGAGCTGGATTTCCAGAGTTGAAGACTGCATGTGGCCCATCGGCAGCAGGTTGGACATCCCTGCACTAAGCTATCAAGGGAATCAATGATTTTATAAATATATTGAGTTATTGGATACTACAGTAATAGGATGGAGACCCCATGTGGCTTCCAGTGGCTAAGTGTGGAAAATCAGAACAGTCAAAAAAATGAGGCATTGTTTCACTAACTGAGTACAGAACAGACATCCCTTTTTTAATATTCGTTCATGGGATGTGGGCGCTGCTGGCAAGGCCAGCATTTATTGCCCATCCCTAGTTGCCCTGGAGAAGGTGGTGGTGAGCCGCCTTCTTGAACCGCTGCAGTCAGTGAGGTGAAGGTACTCCCACAGTGCTGTTAGGGAAAGAGTTCCAGGATTTTGGCCCAGCGATGATGAAGGAATGACAATATATGTCCAAGTCAGGATGATGTGTGACTTGGAGGGGAACGTGGAGGTGGTGGTGTTCCCATGCGGCTGCTGCCCTTGTCCTTCTAGGTGGTAGAGGTCGCGGGTTTGGGAGGTGCTGCCAAAGAAGCCTTGGTGAGTTGCTGCAGTGCACCTTGTAGATGGTACACACTGCAGACAGTGCGCTGGTGGTGGAGGGAATGAATGTGGTGGACTGGGTGCCAATCAAGAGGGCTTTGTCCTGGATGGTGTCGAGCTTCTTGAGTGTGACTGGAGCTGCACTCACCCAGGCAAGTGGAGTGTATTCCATCACACGCCTGAATTGTGCCTTGTATATAATGGAAAGGCTTTGGGAAGTCAGGAGGTGGGTCACTCGCTGCAGAATACCCAGCCTCTGACCTGCTTTTGTAGCCAAAGTATTTATGGGCCTGGTCCAGTTAAGATTCTGGTCAATGGTGGCCCCCCAGGATGTTGTTGGTGGGGGCTTCGATGATGGTAATGCCATTGAATATCAAGGGGAGGTGTTTAGACTTTCTCTTGTTGGAGATGGTCATTGCCTGGCACTTGTGTGCCACTCATCAGCCCAAGCCTCAATGTTGTCCAGGTCTTGCTGCATGCAGGCACGGACTGCTTTGTTATCGAAGGAGTTGCGAATGGAACTCAACAATGTGCAATCATCAGCGAACATCCCCATTCTGACCTTATGATGGAGAGAAGGTCATTGATGAAGCAGCTGAATATGGTTGGGCCTAGGACACTGCCTCGAGAAACTCCTGCAGTGATATCCTGGGGCTGAGATGATTGGGCTCCAACAACCACAACCATCTTCCTTTGTGCTAGGTATGACTCCAGCCAGTGGAGCGTTTTCCCCCTAATTCCCATTGACTTCAATTTTACTAGGGCTCCTTGATGCCACACTCGGTCAATTACTGTCTTGATGTCAGGGGCAGTCACTCTCACCTCACCTCTGGAATTCAGATCTTTTGTCCATGTTTGGACCAAGGCTGTAAGGAGGTCTGGAGCCGAATGGTCCTACGGAACCCAAACTGTGCACTGGTGTGCAGGTTATCGATGAGTAAGTGCCGCTTGATAGCACTGTTGACGACACCTTTCATCACTGTGCTGATGTTTGAGATTAGACTGATGGGGCAGTAATTGGCCAGGTTGGATTTGTCTTGCTTTTGTGGACAGGACATACCTGGGCAGTTTTCCACATTGTCAGGTAGATGCCAGTGCTGTAGCTGTACTGGAACAGCTGGCTAGAGGCGTGGCTAGTTCTGGCGCACAAGTCTTCAGCACTATAGCCGGGATGTTGTTGGGGCCGATAGATTTTGCTGTATCCAGTGCGCTCAGCCGTTTCTTGGTATCACGTGGAGTGAATTGAATTGGCTCAGACTGGCTTCTGTGATGGTGGGGACCTCAGGAGGAGGCCGAGATGGATCACCCACTCGGCACTTCTGGCTGAAGATGGTTGCAAATACTTCAGTCTTTTATACTCACATGCTGGGCTCCGCTATCACTGAGGATGGGGATGTTCACGGAGCCTCCCCCTCCAGTTAGTTGTTCAATTATCCACCACCATTCACGACTGGTTGTGGAAGACTGCAGAGCTTTGATCTGATCCGTTGGTTGTGGGATTGCTTAGCTCTGTCTATAGCATGCTGCTTCTGCTGTTCAGCATACATGTAGTCCTGTGTTGTAGCTTCACCAGGTTGGCACCTCATTTTTAGATACGCCTGGTGCTGCTCCTGGTATGCTCTTCTACACTCCTCATTGAACCAGGGTTGGTCCCCTGGCTCAAATCCGGCCTCAGGTGACTGTCTGTGCGGAGTTTGCACATTCTCCCCGTGTTTGCATGGGTTTTCTCCGGGTGCTCCGGTTTCCTCCCACAGTCCAAAGATGTGCGGGTTAGGTTGATTGGCCATGATAAAAATTGGCCCTTAGCGTTGGGGGGGGGATTAAATATGTGGGGTTACGGGGATAGGGCTTGGGTGGGATGGCTATCGGTGTAGGGACCGGGTGCTAGGGTTTGGATGATCAGCCATGATCTCGTTGAATGGCGGAGCAGGCTCGAAGGGCCTACTCCTGCTCCTAGTTTCTATGTTGATGGTAATGGTAGAGTGAGGGATATGCCGGGCCATGAGGTTACAGATTGTGGTGGAATACGATTCTGCTACTGCTGATGGCCCACAGCGCCTCATGGATGCCCAGTTTTGAGCTGCTAGATCCTCCTGGGCTGCAAGGCTTATTCCATATGTTGCACTTAACAAGCCATCCACCTGAATAAATTCAAAAAAGTAATGACTGCAACAGTAAGAGGCTCCTATTTGTGTCATCTTGAAATGAAGGGATCATTTCCTTCTGAAAAACTGGCATTCCTGCTCAGTACTTTGGACAGGACACAGCAGCCTAGGTTTTCATTTTGAAATAAATGGGTTAATGGCAGTGTTAAAAGAGCACCAATCAAAAAAATTAGGCAATGGTCTCACAGGATAGGACAGACATAACAGTTTACATCAGACATTTGCCCACTAAAGAAATGCACTACAAAGATCCCAAATACAGATCCAGAAAGTTAAACTATACTTTACTTCAAAAACTTAAGACAACCACTCTATGTCAAAGAAAAGTACAATTTTTGTTATTGACTGTACCCCAAACCACAGGTACTTCTTTTTAGTAATTCACAATGGTAAAGAAACTAATTTGAGCCCAAGACGGAGTGCATCACAGCTGTGGCAACCTGCATGTCCTTTATAGACAACAGATCAAAACAAACACTAATGCAGATGAAAATGTGCAGGTTCCTTCAAAAGCTGACCTACAATATCCTGTGGCGATTTCTGTATGAAGCTAGCCCAGTTGGAATCATTCGACTACAGCACTAATGATTAGCAGAACCACAAGGCTCATGTCAACCTATACACAGCATGGTTACCAGGAGCCAAGAGTCTTAGCTCCACAGGACAAAAATAGCACAGCGCTTTAAATAAGATCCTCTATCCTATCAAAAGTAAAGCCCACCAAAGAAAACAAAAGGGATTAGTACTCAGATTACTACTCTTCCATTTATACACTGGAGCTTTTTAAAACTGATCAGAAGCTGGATAGCATGTGTGTGACCTTCAGACTACAAGAGAATCTACAAAAGGACCAACTTTGGTAGACATTTAAGAGTAGAGATTAGGATCTCCCTAGCCTTGTGGGTTAACTTGGGCTTTCCCAATACCAGGGTAATCAAGGAAAGTCTTCCATGGCAATAGCTTTAGAAAGTAAGGCTGCGTAAGTTTGTGAAGCAGCAGCTTTGCCAGAACCTTGGATTTAACGGGTGCTGCAATGTGTCAAGACCTTTTTGTTTTTAAAAAAAAGGAGTGTGTGGCGAGAGCTAGGTGACAAAATTACCATTCTTCAGGAAGCTCAGCTCGATCCACTGGTGATAAATACAGAAATTTGGCCTGGTAGATGTGTTGCTGCAACTTTTAAGCATGTATGAATTCCATGCATGTTCTTAAATCTAAAATGACTGCTCAAGGAGATACTTTATCCACTTTGCATATACAGAACCTTATGATTCAGGAGTGATTGGGATTGTGAACTTTAAAACCAGGAATCTCAGCAGGTATCGTAATTGTTTGGCTGCAGACGCTGAAACAGGCCAAGATTCCACACAAAGTGTTATTAGCTTCTCATTAGCATTCCATCGGACCTATTTTAGGACAGAGAAATAATAAAAGAATCTATGCTGTTGTTACCTGTCAAAGTCGTAGTTTTATTCAACCACAATTGATTGGCTGCCTTATCTTCAAAGGAATTAAGGCTTTAAAATAAGTGAATCTTTCTATGTTCTTCAGTTCCATGTTGAATTTTGAAAACTTGTTCAGACAAAGTAACTAATCCATAGGCAGCATTAAATATAGAAAAAAAATTCTACTGGAATAATTATTTCCTGGGCTGTTTGTTTTAACGAGAGCAAAATTAAAATTTGAAGATGGTAATGAACTGCTTCATGGTTGTTATATACATTTCGTGCTTTTTGGTCATCTGTCCAGATATCTCCTTCTGTAGCTCAGCGTCAATTTTTTTAAAATATAGATAACGCCCTTGTTAAGTGCCTTGGGACATTTTGCTACGTTAAAGGCGCTATATAAATGCAAGTTGTTGTTGTTGTTAATATCTTTGCTGCTGGAAAATAATTGATGGGTCAATGAATTTGATTACAATAGCAAAATACTGCAGATGCTGGAAATACTCAGCAGGCCAGGCAGCATCCGTGGAGAGAGAAACAGGGTTAACGTTTCAGGTCTGGGACCCTTCATCAGAACTGGAAAAAGCTGGAGATGTAACAGATATTAAGCAGGTGCAGAGACAGGGGGGGTTAGGAGGGGAGGAAGGAATTGAAAGAACATACTGTGCTTATGTAAGAGGCAGGAAAGATAAAATGTTGCAAATGGGAATGGCAAAAATCATACAGCATGAAAAATGGGGGCAGGGGTTATTATCTGAAATTGTTGAACTCGATGTTGAGTCCGGAAGGCTGTAAAGTGCCAAATCGAAAGATGAGGTGTTGTTCCTCGAGCTTACATTGCGCTTCATTGGAACAATCTAATAGGCCGAGGACAGAGAGATCAGAGTGGGAGTGAAGCAGTGAATTAGAGTGACAGACAACCGGAAGCTCGGGGTCACCCTTAGGGACTGAACGGAGGTGTTCCACAAAGCGGTCGCCCAATCTGCGTTTGGTCTCCCCAATATAGAGGAGACTGCATCGTGAGCAGCGAATACAGTATGTTAAATTGCAAGAAGTACAGGCAACTTTCGATTAACCGGCCCCTAAATAACCGGCACGCTCTATCCACTGGCAAAATTCAGGAGTCGGTTCAGGTAACTTTTTTTACTTTTACTTACTTTTTTTTTTTTTTTTTTTAATTGATTTGTTGCTGTGCAAGGGTATAGCTGAAGCTGTTGCTAAGCTACAGAGACACTTGCAACTTCTGCCGATTGTTTTGAAGCTGTTGACAGGGTTTGTTGCTTTATACGGAGCTCTGAGCTCCGTATCTTTTACTATAGCGTTCGGTTATCCGGAATTGTTGATGAACCAGCAGCACATCGGTCCCGTCCGTGCCGGCTACCAGAAAGTTTCCTGTACAAGTAAATCGGTTTCACCTGGAAGGGGTGTTTGGGGCCCTGGACAGTGGGAAGGGAGGAGGTAAAAGGGCATGTGTTGCATCTCCTGCGCTTGCACAGGAAGGTGCAGGGCTGTTAGGGGTGATTGAGGAGTGGATCAGGGTGTCGCGGAGGGAGCGGTCCCTTCGGAATGCTGAAAGGGGAGGGGAGAAGATGCGTTTGGTGGTAGGATCACGTTGGAGGTAGCGGAAATGGCGGAGGATGATCCTAAACCACCACCCCCCCACCCCCGTCTCTGCACCTGCTTAATATCCGTTACATCTCCAGCTTTCTCCAGGGATGAAGGGTCCCAGACCTGAAATGTTAACTCTGTTTCTCTCTCCACAGATGCTGCCTGGCCTGCTGAGTATTTCCAATGAATTTGATTAGTTGTTTTAGTCTATACAAAGCTGGCTTAGCCTACAATATTTCGTGCCATCTAAATAACTCGCAACATAGTAGGAATCCTATACAAATTCGGCTCCAGACCTCCTTACAGCCTTGGTCCAAACATGGACAAAAGAGCTGAATTCCAGAGGCGAGGTGAGAGTGACTGCCCTCGACATCAAGGCAGCATTTGACCGAATGTGGCATCAAGGAGCCCTAGTAAAATTGAAGTCAATGGAAATCAGGGGGAAAATTCTCCACTGGCTGGAGTCAAACCTAGCACAAAGGAAGGTGGTTGTTGGAGCCCAATCACCTCAGCCCCAGGACATCGCTGCAGGAGTTCCTCAGGGCAGTGTCCTAGGCACAACCATCTTCAGCTGACCTTCCCTCCATCACAAGGTCAGAAGTGGGGATGTTAGTTGATGATTGCAGAGTGTTCCGTTCCATTCGCAACTCCTCAGATAATGAAGTAGTTCATGCCTACATGCAACAAGACCTGGACAGCATTCAAGCTTGGGCTGATAAGTGGCAAGTAACATTCACGCCACACAAGTGCCAGGCAATAACTATCTCCAACAAGCAAGAATCTAACCACCTGCCCTTGACATTCAACGGCATTACCATCACCGAACCATCCACATCTTAGGGGTTACCATTGACCAGAAACTTAATTGGACCAGCCACATAAATACGGTGGCAACAAGAGCGGGTCAGAGGCTGGGCATTCTGCGGCAAGTGTCTCACCTCCCGACTCCCCAAAGCCTTTCCACCATCTACAAGGCACAATTCAGGAGTGATAGAATACTCTCCACTTGCCTGGATGAGTGCAGCTCCAGCAACACTCAAGCTCCCATCCAGGACAAAGCAGTCCACTTGATTGGCACCCCATCCACCACCTTCAACATTCATTCCCTCCATCACTAGCGCACCGAGGTTGCAGTGTGTACCATCTATAAGATGCACTGCAGCAACTCGCCAAGGCTTCTTCGGTAGCACCTCCCAAACCTGCGACCTCTACCACCTAGAAGGACAAGGGCAGCAAGTGCATGGGAATACCATCACCTGCAAGTTCCCTTCCAAGTCACACACCATCCTGGCTTGGAAATATATCACTGTTCCTTCATAGTCACTGGGTCAAAATCCTGGAGGCAGAGGCGCTAAATGAGTACTTTGTATCCATTTTCACCAAAGGAAGAAGATGCTGCCATAGACATAATAAAAAGGAGGTAGAGGAGATACTGGATGGGATAAGAATTGATAAAGAGTAAGTACAAGAAAGGCTGACTGTACTTAAAGTAGATAAGTCACCAGGACCAGATGGGATGCATCCTAGGACACTGAGGGAAGTGAAGGAAGAAATTGCGGAGGTATTGGCCATAATCTTCCAATCCTCCTTAGATATGGGGGTGGTGCCAGAGGACTGGATAATTGCAAATGTTACACCATTGTTCAAAAAAGGGTGTAAAGATAAACCCAGTTTAACCTCGGTAGTGGGGAAGCTTTTAGAAACAATAATCAGGGACAAAATTAACAGTCACTTGGACAAGTGTGGATTAATTAAGGAAAGCCAGCACGAAATTGTTAAAGATAAATCATGTTTAACCAACTTGATCAGAGTTTTTTGATGAGGTAACAGAGAGGATTGATGAGAGTAATGCGGTTGATGTGGTGTACGTGGATTTCTAAAAGGCGTTCGACAAAGTGTCACTTAATAGGCTTGCCAGCAAAGTTGAAGCCCATGGAATAAAATAAACAGTGGCAGCACGGATACGAAAATGGCCAAGTGACAGGAGACAGAGAGTAGTGGTGAACGGCTATTTTTTGGACTGGAGGAAAGTATACAGTGGTGTTCCCCAGGGGTCGGTTCTAGGACCACTGCTTTTCTTTATATATATTAATGACTTGGATGTGGGTGTACAGGGCACAATTTCAAAATTTGCAAATGACAAAACTTGGAAGTATAGTAAACAGTGAGGGGGCTAGTGCTAGGCTTCAAGATGACATGGACAGGCTGGTGGAATGGGCAGACACATGGCAGATGAAATTTAATGCAGAAGAGTGCGAAGTGATACATTTCGGTAGAAAGAGTGGAGCGAGGCAATATAAACTAAAGGGTACGATCAAAAAGGGGTGCATGAACAGAGAGCCCTAGAGGTATATGTGCACAAATCTTTGAAGGTGGCAGGGCAGGTTGAGAAAGCAGTTAAAAAAGCTTACGGGATCCTGGGCTTCGTGAATAGAGGTATAGAGTACAAAAGCATGGAAATTATGATGAACCTGTACAAAACACTGATTCGGCCTCAATTGGAGTATTGTGTCCAATTCTGGGCACCGCACTTTAGGAAGGACGTGAAGGCCTTAGAGAGGGTAAGGGAGTCAAGGGTTATGGGGAGCGGGCAAGGAAGTGGCGTTGAGGCCAAGATCAGATTAGCCATGATCTTATTGAATGGCAGAGCAGACTCGAGGGGCCATATGACCGACTCCTGCTCCTACGTCTTATGTTCTTATGTCTTATGGTACAAAAAGATTTACGAGAATGATTCCAGGGATGAGGACTTCAGTTACGTGGATACACTGGAGAAGCTGGGGTTGTTCTCCTTAGAGCAGAGAAGATCGAGAGGAGATTTGATAGAGGTGTTCAAAATCATGAGGGGTCTAGACAGGGTAGATAGAGAGAAACTGTTCCCATTGGCAGGAGGGTTGAGAACCAGAGGACACAGATTTAAGGTGATTGGCAGAAGAACCAAAGGCGATATGAGGAAAAACCTTTTTACGCAGCGAGTGGTTAGGATCTGGAATACACTGCCTGAAAGGGTGGTGGAGGCAGACTCAATCACGACTTTCAAAAAGGAGTTGGATAAGTACCTCAAGGAAAAATATTTGTAGGGCTACGGGGAAAGGGCAGGGGAGTGGTACTAGCTGAAGTGCTCTTGCAGAGAGCCGGCATGGGCTCGATGGGCCGAATGGTCTTCTTCCATGCTGTAACCATTCCATTCCATGATTCTAACTGTAGAGCTAATTATCTGTGGCTAGAAAGCAAAGGCAGAGATTTGATAATAAGTGATGTTGTCCACTTATGGAAGTGGCAAGAATTGTCAAACCAAAAAAAGTTTAAAAAGTCCAAAATGGAACATTTCAGAAGGATGTGAAACCAGCAGGGACAGGAGGTATCAAAAGCGCAACTTCCTTCCCTTCCCATGTATAGTTATAAATTGTATGGGGATTTCATTCAGGAGGTCCCCAAAATAAACACAGACTTGGAACAACTACAACTTACATTTAAACAAACAATACCCTTAGCAAAATGTCCCCTAGTGCTTCTCAGGTGGGGATCAAGCCAGAGCAGGAATAGAAGGAAAATTTGGGGCGATGTCCAAAATGTAATGAAAGAGGTATGTTTTCCAGAGGCATTTGAAGGTGGGGAAGGATGTAGCAATGGGGAAGAAGGAGTAAAGGAGAAACTTCCAGAGTGTGGATACAAGACAGCTGAAGGCTCTGCTAACAACAGCAGAGTGGAGGGAGATGAGGACAATGCATGTTAGACTAGTGTTGGAAAAGCAGAGGATATAAAAGAGAGAGCACTGGAAGATGTTGTAAAGATTAGGAGCAGCAAGAACATGGAGAGCTTTCTAGATAAGGATGAAGATTTTGAAGTTGATGAGGGATGGGGAGCCAATGGATGTTGGCAAGACAGGTTCACATGGGACAGGAGGTGGACGGCAGAATTATGGGCGAGTTGGAGTTTATGGAAGGTGGAGTTTGGGAGGTCCTTGGAGAAGTTAGATCTGGGAGGTGACAAAGACATGAATGAGTTTCCATGGCAGTGGGAAGACACAAGGACAACATAATTTTTGAGGTGGGCGTTATATCCGAGGTGGAAGTAGGTATCCTTGGTGATGTGACTTTTGAAGCATGGCTTAGGGTGGAGTAGGACACCAAGATTATGCGCCATTGGGTTGAATATCAGCAGGCATCCAGGAATGGAGTTGGGATCAAGGGCTAAGGTATGGAGTCTCTGGCATTGGTTGAACAGGATGGCTTTGGTCATACCAATGTTGAGCTTCAGGTGCTGGCTGATCCAAAACTTGACGTTGGACAGGCCACTGGACAGTACAACAAAAAAATTAAAAGGGAGTATAAAACTGGGTACCATTGGCACATACATGAAAACAGATCCCATGCTAATAGAAACCATTACCTGGGGGTAACTTATGGATGAGGAATAGGAAGGAGCCCAAGGATGGAAAGTTGACCTTGCAGGCACAGAATCAGTAGTCATTACAAGGAACTTAGTGCAAGACTTAAAAGCCACAGTGGCAGAAATACAGTTCTGATGGAAGGTTATCAACCTGAAATGTGACCCGTTTCTCTCTCCATAGATACCGCCTGAACTGCTTAATTTTTCCAGCATTTCCTGTATTTATTTGTTTACATCCACCAGCTATCCTCCTTGGTACTGCACTAGAACTTCACAAGTAGATTACACTAAGCTTTAAGGAACATATAGTAGGGAATTTCTGATAGACACTGGAAGAAGAACTTGAGTACTGCATAAATTACCATCAGGGAACACTTAAACTGCAACAGCTAGTATTCTCCCAAATTTTTTTCAGTAACACAACATAATGCATCATAAAACAACATAGTCATGTCCAAATCATAGCTACAAAGAGTCAATTCTCACAACTTTTCTGATAGGAAAGGGGGGAAATAAGTACTCATGGTGATTGTTATAAATCTCATCATTCATCAAGAAACTACTCATGAAATAACACTGGACATCCAGCTGGTGGCGCCGTCCAAGGAGTATAAATACTCAGGCGTGGGCCCAGCTTTCCAGGGACATTTTGTAAGACAAGGAACTAGTGAAGTACAACTAGACCTCCATGTTCTGAAACAAGTTGATTAAAGCCTTGCTTTATGCTCAAACCAAGTGTGTAGTGAGTTTTATTACGTCAATTTAATCAACTTGATATTGACTCCACGCTTTGGGTGATTCGGGAACAGCCAGCTACGACTTGAACCGTAGAAGGGAACTCAGACAAGTAATCGATCCATCATGGAGAAACTACTCAGACCCGCCCATCTCGACCTGGACCAGAATTCACTTACAGCCGCTAAGGTATGGAAACACCGGTATCATACCTTTAGCAACTTCCGAGGAGTGTGGTGAGAATGTTCCTAACAAGTTACGAATGCTTGCTAATTATGTATCCCCTCATGTGTTTGATTATATCGAAGACTGTGTAGACCATGACGCCGCTATCTAAATACTACAGCAGCTATATGTCAAGTGCTCAAATGAAATTTTTGCTCGGCATCTACTGGCCACAACTAGACAACAACCCGGGGAATCACTTGACGAATTCCTTCAGAAACTTTGCAGGCTCAGCAAGGATTGTAATCTTAAAGCTGTCACAGCTGAGCAGTACCAGGAGGAGTTAATTCGTGATTCCTTTATTAATGGGATTGCGTCTCCCTTCATACGTCAGCATCTGTTGGAGAATAAAACCCTCAAGTTACAGGTTGCCTATGACCAGGCATGTTCTCTGGACTTAGCAAAGAGGAATGCAGACACCTATCTTTCACCACGTGCACGGGCTGCTGCTATCACTTTTAGTGATTCTTTCGATAGGTCTCGGGCAGAAGCCCTCACGGATGGCGATTCCAACCCGGCTGATGACAACCCTACCCTAATGACGACCCTGCCCTAGCAGCATCTTGGCAATCTGGAAGGAAGTGTTTCTTCTGTGGAGGTGCGTTCCATTATAGGAAATTTTGTCCTGCTCGTAACGTGACCTGCAATCATTGTAGCAAGAAAGGTCACTTTTCTAAGGTATGCCAGTCAAGAGCCGCTGTTAGTAAGAAAGGTCACTTTTCTAAGGTATACCGGTCGAGAGCTCCTGTTAGTTTTGCAGCTACTATCTATAAAACTGCTCCTCCCCCAAGAGCCACTACTAAGGTTACAGCTGCAATCTATAAAACTGCTCCTCCCCCAAGAACCACGACTAAGGTTACAGCTGTCAAGGGTAAAACTGCCCCTCCTCCCATCACAGCTGTTTTTCCCCAAAGTCTGTCCCATGCAGCCATGAAGGTTTCGGTAAATGGACACATTTTGAGTGCACTAATCGACTCATGCAGCTCTGACAGCTTCATTAGTGAGCGGGCTGTCCGTAAGTTAAAACTGCGTATTTACCCCTCGGACGGGGAAATTGCAATGGCTCTGACGACACTGACCACCAATTCTGCCGGCTTTTGTCTTGTCGACTTTATTCTCAATGGCCGCACTTATTTCTCCACCCGGCTCGGGGTGCTCAAGAACCTATGCAGTGATGTGCTCCTGGGACAGGATTTCCAGAAACAACACAAAAGACTCACTTTCAAGTTTGCAGGGTCAAAGCCGGAGCTTACTAATTCCAAAGTACCGTTTTGTGCGCTTTCGGCGGCTTCGCTCGACAAGCCCTCCTTGTTTGCCAATCTTTCCCCCCGATGTAAGCCCATAGTCACTAAATCACGACGTTTCAGCCAAGATGATCGATCCTTTATCGAGACAGAAATCTCTCGCCTTCTAGCTGACGGCATCATTGAGCCATGTTCATCTTCCTGGCGGGCTCAAGTCGTCGTCGTTAAAAATCCTCTGAAGCAACACAAAAAACGTCTTTGCATCTATTACTCGCAAACTATTAACCAGTATATTGACCTGGATGCCTACCCACTACCACGCATCGATGACATGGTCAATAACCTTGCCAACTACAAGGTATTTTCAACTTTTGATTTAAAGAGCGCATATCATCAAGTGCCGTTAAAGGACTTTGACAAGAAGTATACGGCCTTTGAGGCCAATGGTCGGCTTTACCAGTTTTGTCGCCTTCCATTTGGGGGTCACCAATGGGGTGGCCGTCTTTCAACGGGCAATGGATAGCCTAGTCAAACAGGAGAACTTAATGGACACTTTTCCATATCTGGATAATATCACCATTGCTGGTCATGACCAGAAAGGAGCATGATGCCAACCTCCAGAAATGTTTTGACGTTCTCCTTCGTCGCAACTTAACCTTAAGTGAGTCCAAATCTGTGAAATCAATACCATCAGTCAACATCCTTGGCTACTGGGTGGGCAACGGTGTCATCAAACCCGATCCAGAGCGACTTTGTCCGCTTCAGGAGCTCCCTCCCCCTACGAATCTCGTCTCTCTTCGTCGGGCACTCGGCATGTTCGCCTATTATGCGAAGTGGATACCCCACTTCTCCGACAAGATCCAGCCCCTGCTTCACGCAGTCATTTCCATTAGAGGCAACGGCTATTTCAGCTTTCAACCTCAAGCGACAACTGGAAAAAGCCATGCTTCGTTCCATCGATGAAAATCTTCCTTTCGTGGTTGAGTGCGATGCATCGGATGTGGTGATCTCTGCTACTTTGAATCAAGGTGGTCGACCAGTTGCATTTCTGTCCAGAACTTTGCAGGGTAGCGAGCTCCATTATCCTCCTGTAGAGAAGGAGGCTACGGCCAACATCGAAGCGGTACGTAAATGGAATCATTTTCTCGCTAGTCACCATTTCACACTTATAACCGATCAGCGCTCCGTGGCCTTTATGCTGGATAACCGGAAACACACTATGATCAAGAATAACAAAATACAACTCTGGAGGATGGAATTGGCCGCCTTTGGATACACCATACATTATCGACCCGGCAAAGAGAATGTGGCCCCGGATACCCTCACACAGGCATTCTGCTCTTCTGTCAACTTCGACTCCGGCGGATCTTCATACTGACTTATGCCATCCTGGCGTTACCCATATGTTGCACTTTGTGCGATTTAAAAATCTCCCATTTTCTACGGAAAATGTGAAAAGAACGTGCTCCTCCTGTAGAAATTGTGCGGAATTAAAACCGCAATTCTTCCGTCCATCGGATGGCTCGCTCAGACATGCTATGCAGCGGCTCAGCATTGACTTTAAAGGGCCATTGCCTTCCTCAACGCGAAACACCTACTTACTGACTATGGTGGACGAATATTCACGCTTTCCCTTTGCTTTCCCCTGTCCCAATATGCTTACTTCCAGTGATCAAATGCCTTGATCAAGTCTTTTCCCTTTGCGGTACGGCCAATTTCATCCACTCTGAGCGGGGTCCCTCCTTCATGTCAAGCGAACTCAAAAGTTCTCGCTCCCAACGGGGAATCACCACAAGTAAAACGACACCATACCATCCCATCGGTAACGGACAGGTTGAGAGATACAACGCCATTATTTGGAACGCTGTTCGACTTGCGCTGAGGTCACGCAACTTACCAATCCAGCAGTGGGAAACTATGCTCCCTGACGTGTTGCATTCCATCAGGTCTCTCCTTTCTACGTCTACCAATGTCACACCTCACGAGCGATTCTTCAGCTTCCAGCGTCACTCCACCCATGGGACGTCTCTACTGTCATGGTTGGCAGCTCCCGGCCCCGTGCTGCTCCGAAGGTTCGTCCGATCATCTAAAACCGATCCTCTCGTTGACGAGGTAGAACTCACGGACGTCAACCCCACATACGCGCACGTGCGGTACCTGGATGGCCGGGAGTCCACCGTTTCTCTCCGGGACCTGGCTCCCTGTCCGGCCGGTTCCACAGACCCAACCGATAGAGGGACCCACGGGGATGATGCAGACACTCTGCGCTCCCCTAAAGATGACGCCCTACCTGGGGCAATCGAGAGATCTGCCAGCTGCCCCACCAGTTCCACTCGGGGAGCAGAGCGCTCCCCGTGGGATGGCCACCCGAGGCCAGGACGCTGGTCAATCCCCGGCTATCCAACAGGATGAAGCCAGTTCTGCGCCTGTGGGGACCCGCACCCGGAGTCACGATCTCCCCAGCCTCCCTCGGGTCAATCAGAGCAACACGGGCCCCGTCGATCCACCGGTACGGATCAAGCGGCCCAGGGACCAAGACACGGGCCGGGGAGACGTGCCTTCTATCCATAAATAAAAATCTCAAAGATTACGGCTATTCGTGGTCCGCCTGATCCACTAAGAGGAAGTCATCGGAAGTAGGCAGGAAGGATGTTATAAATCTCATCATTCATCAAGAAACTACTTGTGAAATAACGCTGGACAGCCAGCTGGTGGCGCCGTCCAAGGAGTATAAATACTCGGGCGTCAGCCCCAGCTTGTCAGGGACATTTTGTAAGACAAGGAACCAGTGAAGTATAACTAGACCTCCATGTTCTGAAACAAGTTGATTAAAGCCTTGCTTTATGCTCAAACCAAGTGCGTAGTGAGTTTTATAACGTCAGTGATCTTTACTGATTTAATTTGTGATGAAAGTGCAAACATGAATATGCTGTGCCTATCCTGCCACTGACACCAAATAAAACACACAATGAACAGTGCTCGATTGCAGAATAAACGTAGCAAAATAAACGTAGCAGTTTTAATCCCAAGTGTATTACGTGCCTGAAGTCTTACTTCAGAAGTTTATCCCAAGCTGCTGCATTCACCACTTGATCATGCAATCACTGAAATATAGATCCACATCAGGCAAGGAGGCTCAAAACAGGTTTAACAACTTACAGACTGATTCTTGAGGTAACAAGAACTTATAGAATCACAGAATGATGCAGCACAGAAGGAGACTATTTGGCCTATCGTGCCTGTGCCGGCTCTTAGGTAGAGCTATCCAATTAGTCCCACTCCCTTGCTCTTTCACCATAGCCCGATAATTTTTCCTCCCCTTTCAAGTATTTATCCAGTTCCCTTTTGGAAGTTACTATTGAATCAACTTCCACTACCTTTTCAGGCAGTACATTCCAGTTCATAACTCACTGCATAAAAAAGGGTTTCCTTGTTTGCCTCTGGTTCTTTTGCCAATCACCTTAAATCGGTGTCCTCTGGTTACTGACCCTTCTGCCACTGGAATAGTTTCTCCTTATTTAATCTACCAAAACTATTCATGATTTTGAACACCTCTATCAAATCTCCTCTTCTCTGCTCTAAACTTCTCCACTTAACTGAAAACCATCATCCCCGATTAAAGCAAAAGATAGGGAGAAAAACAAAAGTGGCAGTCATAGAAACTAGGAGCAGGAGTAGGCCATTCAGCCCCTCAAGCCTGCTCCGCCATTCAATGCAATCATGGCTGATCATCCAAATTCAGTACCCGGTCCCTGCTTTCTCCCCATACCCCTTGATCCTTTTAGCCTTGAGAAATATATCCAACTCCTACTTGAATATATTTAATGTATTGGCCTCTACTGCCTTCTGTGGTAGAGAATTCCACAGGTTCACCACTCTCTGGGTGAAGAAATTCCTCCTCATCTCTGTCCTAAATGGCTTACCACTTATCCTTAGACTGTGACCCCTGGTTCTGGACTCCCCGCCAATCGGGAACATCCTTCCAGCACCTAGTCTGTCTAGTCCTGTTAGAATTTTATAAGTTTCGATGAGATCCCCTCTCATTCTTCTAAATTCCAGCGAGTACAAGCCCATCGATCCAATCCCTCCTCATACGTCATTCCTGCCATCCCAGGTATCAGCCTGGTGAATCTTCGCTGAACTTCTTACATGGCAAGAAAATCCTTCCTCAGATAAGGCGACCAAAACTGCACACAATACTCAAGGTGTGGTCTCACCAAGACCCTGTACAACTGCAGCAAGACATCCTTGTTCCTGTACTCAAACCCTCTCGCTACGAAGGCCAACATACCATTTGCCTTCTTAACCGCCTGCTGCACCTGCATGCTTACCTTCAGCGACTGGTGCACAAGGACACCCAGGTCTCGTTGCACTTCCCCTTCTCCCAATCTATTGCCTTCTGTTTTTGCTGCCAAAGTGGATAACCTCACATTTATCCACGTTATATTGCATCTGCCATGCTTCTGCCCAATCGCCCAATCTGTCCAAATCATCCTGGAGTTTCTCGGCATCCTCCTCACAGCACACACGCCCACCCAGCTTTGTGTCGTCTGTAAATTTGGAGATATTACATCTAGTTCCAGTCAGAGAAATCAACGGTTTAAATCAAACATGGCCACAGTAAATAATAATTCTAAAAGGTCGAAGAGCGTTAAAAAAAAACCTGAAGGCTTTGTGTCTTAATGCGAGGAGCATTCGTAATAAGGTGGATGAATTAGCTGTGCAAATAGAGGTAAACGAATATGATTTGATTGGGATTATGGAAACATGGCTCCAGGGTGGCCAAGGCTGGGAACTCAACATCCAGGGGTATTCAATATTCAGGAAAGATAGGCAAAAAGGAAAGGGAGGTGGGGTAGCATTGCTGGTTAAAGAAGGGATTAACACAATTGTAAGGAAGGATATTAGCTCTGATGATGTGGAATCTGTATGGGTAGAACTGAGAAATACCAAGGGGCAGAAAACGTTAGTGGGAGTGGTATATAGACCTCCAAACAGTAATGCGGAGGTTGGGGATGGCATTAAAAGGGAAATTAGAGAAGCGTGCAATAAGGGCACAGCAGTCATCATGGGTGACTTTAATCTACATATAGATTGGGCTAACCAAATTAGTAACAATACTGTGGAGGAGGAATTCCTGGAGTGTTTACGGGATGGTTTCCTGGACCAATATGTCGAGGAACCAACCAGAGATCAGGCCATCTTAGACTGGGTATTATGTAACGAGAAAGGATTAATTAGCAATCTTGTTGTACGAGGCCCCTTGGGTCGGAGCGATCATAATATGATCGAATTCTTCATTAAGATGGAGAATGAAGTAGTTGACTCAGACGAGGGTCCTAAATTTAAAAAGGAAACTACGATGGTCTGAGGTGCGAGTTGGGTAGGATTGATTGGGGAATGTCACTCAAAGGCTGGACGGTGGATAGGCAATGGCAAACATTCAAAGACCGCATGGATGAACTACAGAATTTGTTCATCCCAGTTTGGCATAAAAATAAAACAAAAAAGGTGACTCAACCGTAGCTAACAAGGGAAATTAGAGATAGCATAAGATCTAAGGAGAGGACATATAAATTGGCCAGAAAAAGCAGTAAACCGGAGAATTGGAAGCAGTTTAGGATTCAACAAAGGAGGACAAAGGGATTAATTAAGAAAGGAAAATAGAATACGAGAGTAAGCTTGAAGAGAACATAAAAACTGACTGTAAAAGCTTTTATAGATATGTGACGAGAAAAAGATTGGTGAAGTCAAGCGTAGGTCCCTTGCAGTCAGAATCAGGGGAATTTATAATGGGGAACAAAGAAATGGCAGACCAATTAAATACATATTTTGGTTCTGTCTTCACAAAGGAGGACACAAATAACCTCCCAGAGATGTCGGGGAACATAGGGTCTGATGAAAGGGAGGAACTGAAAGAAATCAGTATTTGTAGGGAAATGGTGTTAGGGAAATTGATGGGACTGAAGGACGATAAATCCCCAGGGCCTGATAATCTACATCCTAGGGTACTTAAGGAAGTGGCCCTAGAAATGGAAGATGATCAGCAATGCATCTACTAACATTCGATGGAATCTGGAACAGTACCCCTGGATTGGAGGGTAGCTAATGTTACCCCACTATTCAAAAAAGGTGGTAGAGAGAAAACGGGGAATTATAGACCGGTAAGCCTAACATCGGTAGTGGGGAAAATGCTAGAGCCCATTATAAAAGGTGTAATGGCAGAGCACTTGGAAAACAGTGACAGGATCGGACAAAGTCAACATGGATTTACAGAAGGTAAATCGTGCTTGACTAATCTACTGGAATTTTTTGAGGATGTAACTGGTAAAATAGATAAGGGAGAACCAGTGGATGTGGTGTATTTGGACTTTCAGAAGGCTTTTGATAAGTTCCCGCATAAGAGATTAGCGTGTAAAGTTAAGGCACATGGGATGGGGGGCAAGGTATTGACTTGGTTAGAGAACTGGTTGGCAGATAAAAAGCAAAGAGTTGGAATAAACGGGTCTTTTTCCGAGTGGCAGGCAGTGACTAGTGGGGTACCGCAGGGATCGGTCCTTGGACCCCAGCTATTCACAATATATATTAATGATCTAGACAAGGGAACTAGATGTAATCTTCTTCTTCGGCAGTCCCTCAGAACCGAGGATGACTTGCTTCCACATTAAAAATGAGCTTGCAGGTGACTGATGAGTCCAATGCGGGACCTACAGTCTCTGTCACAGGTGGGGCAGACGGTGGTTGAAGGGGCAGCTGGGTGGGGTGCTTGGGTTGACGCGTGTTCCTTGCGCTGCCTGCGCTTGCTCCTGGCGAAGAGACTCGAGGTGTTCGGCACCTTCCCGGATGCTTCTCCTCCACTTTGTGCGGTCTTGGGGCAGGGATTCCCAGGTGTCGGTGGGGATGTTCCACTTTTTCCAAGGAGGCTTTGAGGGTGTTCTTGAAGCGTTTCCTCTGCCCACCTGGGGCTCTCTTGCCGTGCCGGAGCTCCAAGTAGAGCGCTTGTTTTGGGAGTCTCGTATCGGGCATGCAGACAATACGACCCGTCCATTGGAGCTGATTGAGCGTGGTCAGAGCTTCGATGCTAGGGATGTTGGCCTGAGCAAGAACACTGACGTTGGTGCCTCTATCCTGCCAATGCATTTGCAGGATCTTGCGGAGGCAGCGTTGGTGGTACCTCTCCAGTGCTTTGAGGTGCCTGCTGCACATCGTCCATGTCTCTGAGGCATACAGCAGGGCAGGCATCACTACTGCCCTGTAGACCATGAGCTTAGTGCCGGGTTTGAGGTCCTGGTCTTCAAACAGTTTCTTCCTCAGGCAACCGAAGGCTGCACTGACACTGAAGGCGGTGTTGGACTTTTGGACTTAGTCGTCGACGTCTGCCCTTGTTGACAGTAGGCTTCCTAGATGTAATATCTCCAAATTTGCAGACGACACAAAGCTGGGTGGGCGCGTGTGCTGTGAGAAGGATGCCGAGAAACTCCAGGATGATGATTTGGACAGGTTGGGTGATTGGGCAAAAGCATGGCAGATGCAATATAACGTGGATAAATGTGAGGTTATCCACTTTGGTGGCAAAAACAGGAAGGCAGATTATTATCTGAATGGCAAAAGATTGGGAGAAGGGGGAAGTGCAACGAGACCTGGGTGTCCTTGTGCACCAGTCGCTGATGGTAAGCATGCAGGTGCAGCAGGCGGTTAAGAAGGCAAATGGTATGTTAGCCTTCGTAGCGAGAGGGTTTGAGTACAGGAACAAGGATGTCTTGCTGCAGTTTTACAGGGCCTTGGTGAGACCACATCTTGAGTATTGTGTGCAGTTTTGGTCGCCTTATCTGAGGAAGGATGTTCTTGCCATGGAAGGAGTGATGCGCCATCAATTACTCAAAAGACTGAGGTTAAGCGAGTAACAACCAGGCTTTTATTAACTAAAGAATGAAGGTCTAGTCTCGAGTGGTCGACCCGTCCAGAATACTAAGGGACTGGGAGGTAGTCACTTATATACCTGGAATAGTGGGAGGAGTCAGCCAAGGCATGTCCAGACCTGTACCTAGTGGAATACACATACACATACAGACAGGTATAACAGTGGTTTACCACAAGGAGTTCAGCGAAGATTCACCAGGCTGATACCTGGGATGGCAGGAATGACGTATGAGGAGAGATTGGGTCGACTGGGTTTGTACTCGCTGGAGTTTAGAAGAATGAGAGGGGATCTCATTGAAACTTATAAAATTCTGACAGGACTGGACAGACTAGATGCAGGAAGGATGTTCTCGATGGTCAGGGAGTCCAGAACCATGGGTTACAGTCTAAGGAGTAGGCCATTTAGGACTGAGATGAGGAGGAATTTCTTCACCCAGAGAGTGGTGAACCTGTGGAATTCTCCACCACAGAAGGCAGTAGAGGTCAATACATTAAATATATTCAAGAAGGAGTTGGATATATTTCTTAAGGCTAAAGGGATCAAGGGGTATGGGGAGAAAGCAGGGACCGGGTACTGAATTTGGATGATCAGCCATGATTGCATTGAATGGCGGAGCAGGCTCGAGGGGCCAAACGGCCTACTCCTGCTCCTATCTTCTATGTTTCTGTTTCTAAATCTCTTCTGCACTCTCTGAAAGGCCTTAACATCCTTCCTAAAGTATGGTGCCCAGAATTGAACACAATACTCCAGTTGAGGCCTAATCAGTGTTTTAGAAAGGTTTAAACCTCCTTGTTTTTGTACTCTATGCCTCCATTTATACAGCAAAGGGTCCCATATGCTTTTAAACAGTCTTCTCAACTTGTCCTTCAAAGATTTGTGTACATAGACTCCCAGGTCTCTGTTTCTGCACCCCCTTTAAAATTGTATAATTTAGTTTATATTGCCTCTTCTCATTGTTTCTACCAAAATATATCACTTCACATTTCTCTGCATTAAATTTAATCTGCCATTGTGAAGGAATAGCCATATTCAGAAAAATACACCATCCTATGAACAGAATTTTGACTTATTGAAACATGAAATACTGGGTCTGAAGTCCAAAAGCCTTAACAATCAAAAGATGTAAACAGTATACAGGCTTTTGAGATAAGATGAGTTGTTGACACTGAAACAATAGCCCTATTGAAGCAGCAGGTTGGAGGTTCCAGGAAGTCTGCAGTTTGGAAAGAACACAATAACTATACCCAGTTAAATTGTCTTAAACCAACACTTCGGAAAGAAACACAGAACATTAAAGAATCATGTACCTTTGTAAAAATGACATCAAGTAAAAGAAACACCTGACATCAAATGAAACAGGAGACATGATTATATGGTACAACCAACTGAGGTAATAAGAATTGCATAGATCACCCTAGTGGAGGTGTTTTTAATTTACATGTTGTAAAAAGAATTGCACAGAATGCCTTTGTAAAAATATCAAATGAAACACAGGAGGCAACAGCCATCACATTGTTTTTGTGTTGAGCTTGGAACACCTAGGAGACACAGTCTGTGGTGTAACCAGTTGAGGTGTTCTAAATGCAAAAGATACAAACAGGAGACTTTGATAAATATGACATCAAATAAAAACAATGTGACAGCAGTGGTTCCATGATAAGTTTTGAACACCTAAAAGGAGCAGACATAATTCTGCAAGCGAACAGCTGAACTGACTAAGAATAGAAGTCAACAGAAAAATGACGAGATAATTAGCTTACATCAGCAGAAAACTTCAAAGGATATACCACTGCAGAAAGGGTATAAATGTAGAACTTTCAAATGGGAAGATAGAATTCATTGAAAGGGGCAAAGCGATTCTCATGCTTCAGAGGCAGCTCTAAGTTTTAACGTTGAGTCTCAGGGATCAAAGTTATTTGATTTTGGTGGATATTCTGGGATAAGACTAAGAAATGTAAAAATGTAACAAAGTTAAGATTTGAGAATAAGGATCTCTGATAATAAGAATTGTAAGCTATTTGTATTTGGAACTGTTAATGTTGCGATTGAATCACCAGCTGTAAGTTACATGTCAGTTCTTTAATAAATCTATATTTTTTTAAGAATTGTCTCACATAGTACTTCTGTATCAAACTCACAAACTCAATCTTTGTACACTCTTTGGTGAGGAGTTACAGAATTCTGGAGGAATTTTCTGGACCCTCATAATATCTGGAAGGTTACAGTCTAGTTAAACTTATAAAAGTGCTATCTGGAGGACGGCAACATCTTCAGGTCATTCCTTTCCTTTAGGGAAGAGATAGTCTGGACCTTTCGACCCAATTAAGCGTCTTTAGGATTCAGCTACCTCTAACTTTAGTTGAAGGTGAACATCTGGGGAATACGCCTGATCCGGGGTAGCCCTACAGGGGCTAGGACTAGTAACAATCCTTCACCATGTGCCCATTTCACCAGTCTGTATGTCCTCCTGAAGTCTGTTACTATCCTCCTCATTGTTTATTACATTTCCAAATTGTGTGTCATCTGTAAACTTTGATATTATACAGAAGTCTAAAAAACTTATTTGAAGTTCCCAGGGGCCAATCCATTTTCTGGGAGATAAATATTAACTCTCATACTTCAAAAAAAAAAGCTGGCTGGGGCAGGGGGGGGGGGGTCCGGGGAGGAACTTAAAATGTTTACACGATTTCTTAGAATGCTGCTCTGATGACTTAACAAGTTGAACCTGTGAATAGCTGAGACATACAGACCAGAAAGTTATTAGGTTCCATCCACAGTCTGCTGAATTCACTGTCCTCAACCAGGCAGTAGTAGGACATTAACTCATTGCTCTTGTGCACCCCCACTCCTTTTGCCCAACCATTGGCAGCAATGCCTTCAGAAATCTAGGCGCTAAACTTTTTAATTCCTTTCCTAAATCTTTCCACCTTTCAACGTACTGCAAGATCTACCTATGACCAAGCTTATAGCCACCTCTCCAAATATCTCCTTCTTTCGCTTGGCATCAGATTTTGTATGAGAGCACTTCGGTGAAGCGTCTTGGGACATTTTTTCTACATTGAATGTGTTTTTATAAATGCAAAGTTATACAAATGTTGTAGAATGATCATCAGAGCTCCTGGCTTGAGGAGGGGGAAGAAAAGGAAAACACTCCTGAACTTCATCCAACGACTCTTGTTGGAATTGCATATGTGCCAGTCAGGTGAGGATCGAATCCAGCTCAGCTGTGATGCCTCCTGTGTTCAACAGTTTGCAATTAAAATGAACACGTAAATAATGGTCAACTGGGCAAAGTACGGAAGTGCGCCCTGCATCCATGGAACTATACCCCATTAAGATGTCAACGTCTCCATAAGAGGAGAGGGCAGAAAACTGGCCAGACAGTTTCTTCGAACACTAGTCTATCTCCCATGGTGTTATACATGGGGACTCAAGGTCGTATTGTCTTTGGGTGAAACCAGGCGAGAGATAATTGGACCAGAGTGTGCACAGATGTAATTCAGTCCCCATTTTAAAGTGATACTTTGTTCTTATTTTTATATTACCATTATAAATTCCTGTGCACGTTTATAATACAGCATCTTCACTGGCAGGGGAGTACAATTACAAGGAAACAAATTTAGCCGTTTCTATTATAAATGTTGACACAGGAATTTATATTGGAAAAAATTGACAGGCAGTGCCTGCAGACATTTTCATATATTGGGCCATAATTTGCTTCCAAAATAATGGCGAGGCTAAAGCACGATTTAAACTGCAGCTACAGAAGAGGGCAGATGCCTGATTAAACGCAGAAATCCAAAAGTTGCTGGACGAGTTGTGCCACTCAGTTAGCTTTGCGAAAACGGCATCTCGCTGTCTGGCTCCCCATTGAAATGCATTGAGCACTGTGAAGTTGCTGTACTTGCATGGTAAATACGAACTAAACGCGTCACAGAAAGTTAGAGCGGGTCTGAAGTGACGCAAGGTGCCTGGTTTGGAGCCAGTGAAGGACCGCACACATTTCATGAAGCCTGGATTGGTGGTTAGAGATTCTTTCCACAATGTGCTAATTGTTAATTACTGCCAATGCATCTCTCTGACACCGAAAATTAACTATTACAAGTGTGGAATCTCATTCCTTCAGGTCATAATTGTTGGATATTTTTAAAATGTGAAATTAAAAATGTTTTTTAATGGTTTACTTTTCCTTTCTGTCTCTTTCCCCCCCACCCCCACCCCCTCTCTCTCCTTTCTTTCTCTTTCTGTACGGCACTGAATTCACCCACTCTAATTTACACATCCAGCTCAGTCCTTGGGTTGTTTATTTCACAATCATTCAATCTGATTGGTTAAGGAGATACACAGTTGCTTGTCCTGTTCACTCAGGTCCCAGATAACCAGTTTTACTTGCTGCGTGTTTTTCAGCTCACACTCCCAGCAACTTCTGGCACAAAGTATCATCGAGATTAAACAGGCAAGGGCACGTCTAACTAATGGCAGATATTGTTAGATTCACTCCGACAGCAAATTATGGCCATTATATATAGATTTTTTCCATAAGGGCGATAGTTTAATCTTCCCATTAGGCCAATTCGATCTCTGTACGGCCGGTTCTATCCATTCTTCAGGGTGATTAACTGGCACTGCTGGGGATCTAAAACCGACCTGATTAGTTCAGTTGGAATCTGACATCATGATACAGTGGCCTGTATAGTTAATCATCCTTGGTCACAGTTTGTACTTCAACTTTCTCGTTGATCCAGCTAAACAGATAATCGATTATCTTTCATCAAAAGGTTACTCACATCAGATCTGCAGTATTACCTCAACATGCAGAAACAGATCTAGACTTTTAATTCTTCTGGTATGTTGTAAGGTCATGGCAGTGAAAATAAAAGCAGGAGACCTGGCCAAAATCCTCTTGACAAAGACAAAAACGGAATGTTGCGAGAGTTCAAAATCCTTTACAGATTAACTAGAATCACATATTCTCATAATTGTAGCTCTGCTGATTTGCTCCTGGATCACAGCACTAAGTGATAATTCTTTCAGAAAAATCTCTCAAGATTATCCGTAAACTTCCTTTTTACCACCTACTGAAAAACTACCACTTTAAAGTGATCAAAAGTGCTTTGAACATCAACTCTGCTTGTCATGTAGTGATTAGGCATTGCTTCTTCAAGACTTTGGCATGCCCATCGGTCACTCAACATCCTCTATGACACAGATACCAAAATTTACCAACCATTAAACAAAACTGCAGCTCGGCTGCCCTCTGAATTGACACATCCTTCGCCCATCTTCCTACAAACTACTTACTCTCCTCAGGTGCCAGGCACCATACCAGGGCCCAGTGAAATTCCAGTTTTCTACCATTACCTGAGAAAGCTGTAAATTCCTGCCCAACTCAACAAAATAAGGCTCTTTGGGGGGGGGGAAACATAACATCTACAGTGCTAGTGTACCTCCAAAGAAAACATTAATTGAATGTAATTTTAGTGCATGGGGAGCATTTTCTGTTGTTATTTCGGATTTCCAACATCTGCAGTATTTTGCTATCGTCTGGAGGATGCTTTAATACTCCCCACAATCATGAGAAATTAAGTCTACCTCGCATTAGTGTTTGGAATCCTTAAGATGAATGTAGGTACAGTACAACTAATCAAATTGTTGCAGCCCCAAATATGACACTGTATACAATAGCAAAATACTGCGGATGCTAGAAATCCGAAATAACAACAGAAAACGCTGGAAAAACTCAGCAGGCCAGGCAGCATCCATGGAGAGAGAAACGGAGTTAACGTTTCAGGTTGAAGACCTTTCGTCAGAAATGACACTGTATAGTTGGTCACAAGTTTTTTCCTTTAGACAAAATCAGAAATTTACAACTGTTTACTGAAAGCAAATTCTGTATTGAAATACAAATATTGCAAGTACCAACATTACTTTCAATTGCCAAAAAGGACTTTTTAAAATTAAAACTATTTTTCCTAAAAACAAATTAAAATACACCTTTGTAATTAGTGCAGTTAACCAAAGGCAAACGTTGACAAAAAAGAACCAAATAAAGTAGGCAAGCAAAGAAACTATGTAATTATCAGAATTGGGAATACACAGAAAGTTAAGAGTCAAAGGGCAAGGATCTGACACTCAATGTAACTTTCAACTTTGGCAGGGGTGTAAAAAGAGCGGGGTTGGATCGGCCGCCCATTATACACCCCGCTTGGTTTGGAAATCGAGCAGAGTGTACAACAGGTAGCCAATCCAACACCACACGTTTTACACTGTTGCCGAGGTTGAAAGTTGTGGCCATAACTTCCAGTTTAGCGAGATTTTTGGGAAACATTTGCGAGTGGAATGTTACAACCCTCCTTCAAATGTGGTTGCTGCAAGCTCGCCTCTATGTCAGATCACATTTACAACCCTACAAAGTCACCCTGCTCCCTTTTGCAATGGCTTCACCAGCGAAATCAAATACAGGAAACTTTCTTTTATCCGGCACTGACGGGACCAACGTGGTGCCGGTTCATCAAAAATTCCAGATAACCGAACGCTATAGTAAAAGATAGGGAGAGCTGACAGCTCCGTATAAAGCAACAAACCCTGTTAACTGTAGAACAACGAACACAAGTTTCAAGCATCTCTGTAGCTTAGCAACAGCTGCAGCCACACCCTTGCACAGCACAGATGGAAGGCGGCAAATAAATATGAAGTAAAACCTACTCCTGAATTTTGCCGGTTAACCGAGATTTCCGGTTATTTAGGTGCCGGTAAATCGAAAGTTTCCTGTACTTATAATTATCAGCTATATCCGATTTACAATTACTGCCATTCAGGGTATACAAAAGCAGTGCTTATCCCCACACAGAAGAGCCTCTCCTCATTATAGCTGTGTGTTTACAAAGCGTGGAGAGAAGAGGTAGATTAAAGACATTTTAAAATTAACATTATTACATGTGGCATTTCTTTTCCATTGGATTCGACATCCCTCAAGCAACTTTCTGGCAATGGAAAATTCACACGTACAAATAGGCATCTTACCAGCAGCGGTAGTTAATGGCCGCAGTGGTAAATTGAACTATACTTTCCATCAGCTTATTGTAAAACTAATTCCGGATTCATACTCTGGAAATAATCACACGTGAACATTCTACTTGTTCTTGGTAATTGCCGGCATACAATGCAATACTTTCACTTTCCACTCCTCCCCTTGAAGGACCCAGCTCAAACTAGGTTCTATGGACACAAGTACATCACGCAAATACCTATTCTGCATGTGTAAATGCAGATAGACTGTTTGACTGGGAAGTGGGAAAACAACACAGTCAAACCTGATCATGTTCACACGTGCACACTTCACGGCAGAAATTAATGGATAGTGAGGAGGCGTGGGAACTCTGATCATCTTTTCTTCTCTAGCTCAGGGGCACTGGACCCGCTGCAACATCCTACCACATGAACAGTTGAATCCAGCAAAGACCAGAGACTGCACATGGGATCTTCCTGATCTGTATGAATCAGCACGAGAAATACATTTACCTACAAAGCCAGCGAGAAAGCTTGTGACAATACTTTCAATGTTTGAATAGTATTTTTCCTGCTTCATTTTATTTGCGTGAAGCGTTAATTGTGTAATTAGTTACATAGAAACATAGAAGATAGGAGCAGGAGTAGGCCATTCGGCCCTTCGAGCCTGCTCCGCCATTCAACGAGATCATGGCTGATCATCCAAACCCTAGCACCCGGTCCCTACACCGACAGCCATCCCACCCAAGCCCTATCCCCGCATATTTAATCCCCCCTAACACTAAGGGCCAATTTTTTTTTTTTTATCATGGCCAATCAACCTAACCCGCACATCTTTGGACTGTGGGAGGAAACCGGGGCACCCGGAGGAAACCCACGCAAACACGGGGAGAATGTGCAAACTCCACACAGACAGTTGTGGTATTTTCAGTGTTAATAGAATCTACATAAGAGACCTGAAAAAGAGGACGTCTCAGCTCCCTTTTTAAAGAACATGGTGCTTTCTTAATGACTTAAAAAGTTTGTCCAGTGAGTTGCCGAGGAATAGAAACCAGAGAAGTTCCAAGTTCAATCCCCAGTTTAAAGGCCACTTCTCAAAGCAAAGCATTCAGTTCCTTGCTAATAAATGCCATTTTTTTTTTTTTGCCCTGTGAATGCAGAAATGGATTTTCTCAGGTCAAAGACCAGAATGCTAAACAGCACAACCCAGCTCCTCTGAGCAGTGAGTTGAGCTTAACAGATGACCTTGAGTGCACGGAGACAGGCTAAACAGTCCATTTCTTCCACCCATGCAAGTGGTACCAGAGCACTCCAATGTGCCAATGTTTTTTTTTTGTTGAGGAGGGAAGGGTCATGGAAACTTTTAAAAACATTAACTGGCTGCCACCTCAATAAATCTATTCCTGCAAATTCTAAGGTACTACACATTTTTTATAAACTCTTACTGACTTGCATTTATTTATTAGATGCTGTTAAATGGACTTCAATATTTATTCTACTTTAAAGGGCAACAGGCCTATAATTGAGGAACATGCCTCTGACCAAAGATTAGAACAATACCGGTTTTTAATAAATTTCCTTATACCACACTATTATCCCTTCATTTGTTGAATATTTGCACACCACCACGTCTGTGAGTAGCCTTTTAAAGTATTCTGTCTCAGCCTATTTATTGAAACTTATACTTTTTTTTTTTTTTTTTAATTCTTCCACCAGATTTTCCTCCCATCAGCTTCTCCCTTGAAGGCATTACTTGATGCTGGGGTAAATTGCACAGGCGCACTCTGGTATCTCACATGTGAGAGTCTTGGCAGGGAGTGTCAGCAAGCTAACTAACCTCTCCTCACGCTACACACATATGCATTGCACATTGGCTATAGAGCATATCCATGCTGTAAATTCATTGTACAGTGGGAAGACAGACTCATTTTTCCCTCCCTAACCCAAGGGTGGTGGGCAACACGGAGCATCATCCTGGCTGTGAGGAGCTAACTTCCTGGTTTTTAATGTCTCGACTTCTCACAAGACAACCTTATTAAGCTATCAGAGACAGTTCCATGCTCAAAAAGGGAGGAGAATTCCTCTTTTTAGGGCTTTTCTTCCCCCATTTTCTTGGGTCACCCTGCATCACACATCATCCCCAGCTAAAAGGATAGCGATGTCCAGTGAGGTGCAGAGAGACACACACAGACACAGAAGGTCGCAGGTCAACTACTTCTCTATATATTAGTAGTTGTTTACAAATCTGCAGTTCCAACCTAAGGTCAGAAGAAACCAGGAAATGAGTGGCTTTCTTGCTCTAAGAATATGACATTGAAATTTACATGTGACAAAGTGTAACAAACAGGTCTCAGAACTTTGACATATACTAGAAAGTCTCACATGGCATTACTCAGAGTTGTAAAATGCTGTTGCGGGAGGAGGGGGTGGGGATGACATATCCCCTAAAAGCATTTGGAAAGAAGTTTGTAAGACATCTGCCAAAAGACAGTGAAGTCATTGTTTTTCGATCAGTTCCTGGAATAATGTTTTCCGTACTCACTGCATGTGGGTAAATAAATAATTTGTTCCCCCTCACATATAACAATTACGTAAAGGCGCTGAGGTGGAGGTTTAGATCGTGAGGATCGAGAAATATAAAACTTGAGAAAAGATTAAAATTAATTTGCTTCTTTATTTAAAAAAAATTGCTGCAGCAGCACTTGTCACTAAAAAGTTCTGCTTGAATTAACTTGTACCTCCTTCCGACCTCAAATAGTTACCATTACAGAGCTTCAGGCCTACACCAGTCATGTGACATTGTTCCTTCGTCAGCACAATGAGCTTGGGAAGCCATATTACCTGAAACTTGATCAGATTCTGACCCATATACAGGATTGCTCAGTGCAACAAATTCAATCATTCAGGCCTTAATCCCAATTTATACTCAATGGAGGTCCACTTAGTTTCATGTTAAAGATTATTTTCCCTCTTGTCAAGAAGTGCAGTTGAGTCTCTAGTGGCTTAGTGGAAAAGTCACCACCCTGCGCAGTACTAAGCTGTACAGACAAGAAGGTCCCAGCTTCAATTCCTGATCTATGCGGAGTTCTCTGATTTTAGCCAGAAACAATAAAAGGAGAACTAATATTGGCCTCAGAGTGGAGCAGCTGATAACTTGTGTTTTACAATCCCTTGCCTGGCAGATTATTCCAGACATTCATCACCCTTTGCATTGAAATTCTATGATATCAGAATTAAATTTACTTTTACCACTTTACACTTGTAATCTCTGGTGCTAGTATCCTGCCTTATTTTAAAAAGTATTCTGGATACTTAATATTTTATACAGTTCAACAAAATTTCTCACTTAACTATCTTCTGTCCAGACTACAAGAGATTGAGTTTTTTTTTTAAAAAAGCTTTCCTCATAGCTCATCCCGTTTACTCTTGAAATTATTTGTAGTGCTGTTTGCATTATCACCAATGCTTATATGTCCCCTTATCTAGAATCTTTCAGAAACCTTTCTGTACTGTGGCAGAACAAGACACAGACATTCATTTAAGTCTATGAAAACGATACAGGTGACTGGACCAATGAGTCAGCTGTTCTTTGACAGTACTCCATATAAAATGCTCCCTTGCGATTCGTTATTCTATCTGTAATCTGGTTAGAAGGCCATTTTCGTTTTTATTTTTCCCAGTAGTACACTTACTGAACAAAGAATGGTATATTTGTAACCAGAATTTTCCCCAAATTAAGCGGTTTTTGTTGTTTACTTTGGGTTTTCTCTAAACCAATAAACCGCAAATTAAAGCAAATTTAAATGAAACTTAACAAATCAAAATTTTCTTTCTAGGGGTGATGAAGCACGCCAGTCCCTCCGGTGCCCACTGGTTACGGAAGGCCTCAAGCACACCGGCGGACACCGCGTGCTCCATCTCCAGGGACACCCGGGCACGAACATAATCACGGAAGAGAGGCAGGTAGTTGGGCTGAACGATCCCCTTGACTGCACGCTGCCTGGACTGGTTAATGGCCACTTTGGCCCAGCCCAGGAGCAGTCCAACAAGGAGGTCCTCCAATCTGCCTGCTCCCCTCCGCACCGGGTGCCCAAGGATCAAGAGCACGGGACTGAAGTGCAACCAAAAATTGAGGAGCAGCCCCTTCAAAAATTGGAAAAGGGGCTGCAACATCTCGCACTCAATGCATACATGGAACATGAACTACTCCAGGCCGCAATGGCCCGTACTACAATGCCTGTGTAACCATCATTTGACTCTCAACGTTCGTTCCTACATATGAAATGTAGTTTTCATTTGATTTGAAATGTATAGTAAACAGGACAGGTGTTGACTTGCCACTAAATATAATTATTTCCACAACTGAGACTTGCTGGATAACTCAAGTTTCATGTATGGTCAACTGCATGAGCAGAAAGATTTGCATTACATAGTGCCGAATCATAGAAATCAACAGCACAGGAGGCAGCTATTCGGCCCATCAGGTCTGTGCCAGCTAATTGATAGAGCAATCCAAAACTAATCCCTCATCAGCGTTTCAAACTACTTCACATACAATAAACTATTGAAGTACAGTGTTATGTAGGCAAAAGTGACACAAGAGCTCACACAGAGCACTGGTGGTTTTCAGGTGGAATGTTGTCTAGAGCATCAGAAAAACTCCCACTCTTAACTGTGCCATGGGATCTTTCACGGCAGAAATGGACTTGCTTTAACATCTCCTCCAAAGAACAGTACCTCTCACAATGCATCACGGCTTGAACCCACAATCTTTTAAAATAAAGGTTAGAGTTCTACCAACAGAGCCAAACTAACAGTACTGTTTATCTGTGGAATGTCTTACTTTAAAATACATGAAGTCATCCTCGGAACGCATATTGGGGAGGGAGATATTACTGGCTGGAAGGTAACAGAAGAGAAAAGCAGTGAACTGGATATCCTCAGGGACAGGACATTGTGGAGCCAAAAAAAGGGTATGGAAATGTCAATATCTACACAAGAACTAGACCAGATATCACTGATTTTCCACCTCCATTTAAATGGTGGTCATATATTCATAAAATTGAGTAGGACAGCTGCTGCATCCTGCCACTCGTATTCAGTTACACACTGACTCCATTTTGCGGTTATTTCAAGCGTGACTGAAGACGTACTTGGAAAAAAAGAAGTGTTGGTGAAATCACAGAGCTAAAAAAAACATATTTTTTGGTTTTATCACATACAATATTTGGTACTCTGCGCTGAGGAAAATTGGATACAGTACCTGGGAGAGAGTCACAAGACTATAATTTAAAAAGGGAGATTCAGACTATGTCAAACTACCAAATCAAGACTCGGGCGATTTCTAACCATCACCTGAGCCCGAGATTAGAATACAGCCTGTATCTTGTATCCAATTTATTTATGGAACTTGAATTCATTAATAATCTCTGAGATCAAAAATATTATTTTCTGATTGCACCCTCATAAACTAACATTCTGGTGACAAAGTATCAAAACTATAATTTCACACTAGTGGAGACTCCTACAGCATTCGGTTCCTCTGACAGTATACATTACAGGTACCAAGGAGTGAGGCCAAGACTGCAATTGAATCACAAGACTCTTTTGAACATTTTTAAGCTGCACAGGCCGGTTTTGGAATCCCAAATATAGACCACGACCTTGTAATTCACTGCCAGGTTCTTTTAGTCTACTTACAAGTTACACGTGAACCCTTTTCAGTTATGTAGAGAATTGTTACCTGGGAACAAAGAGAAACAAGTGACCTCCTCAGCATGAAGCACAAGGGCAAAGGTGAAGTGGTTTATCACAAACACGGAAGCGATTGCTTTCATTTAAAAAAAAAAGAGATTATGGAATAGGAGAAGGGCAGTTTATTCCTTTTTCATGGGAGGGTATCAGGGTAGTAATGCATCATGGCAGACCCCCTATGCAGTTAGTGCGTGAGGTTCTCATCGAGGGAGTAATAGGAAGGAAAAATAGCCAACACAAGTACTCTCCGTGAATGGTGTTGAAATAGCTGTGGATGAAGTTAAAAAAAAGACAGGAATCTTAGTGGACTGTCCAACCAAAGCACAGCAGCTATAAACAAAGCCAATAGAATGGAGAGTTTTGATGGAAGATTGGAGAAACTTGGGCTTTTCAGCCTTGACAAGGAATCGAAGAGGTGATCTTAAGAGATGTACAAGATAGTTAATGGATTGAAAAAAGAGAAATCTATAAAATTTAATTAAATTGAGAGAGAGAGAGAGAGAGAGAGTAGGAAAAGAAGTCACAGGTCCAAACTAGTAAAAGGACTGCTATCAAGAAGGGTTTTGTATGCAAAAACCGTGGTAACAGATAGAACTCCATGATAGAGTAGTGGAATCATTTAGGTGCTGCAATGGGGGACTTTAGGGCCATTCTGAATGGATAAACTGAGGTGCGCCGAATGGTCTTTCTCATCTGTAATTACGTTGTGATCATAGTACAGCCTCAGAAGGGCGCCTCTGGCTGCAGCAGTGTGAACTTCCCCATCTCTCACCAGCAATCCTTATACATTTGCATGAGACTGTTATACGGCTATTTTATGGGAAGTTTTATGCAGTGGATCTGGCCCACTAGAAGCTAAATAGTGACTGCTCAATTTTCTTAGGATCTTCACAACCCAGTGACATAGGAGACCTTAACCTTTACGGACTTGGCTGGATATTAATCCAAACAACCGAGGTGAAAGGACAGAGTTCTAATACAGTGCTCCTGCAGCCCTCCTGTACAAACAGCTGTCTAAACTTTAAAGATATTCAAAAATTATAAAAAAACAAAAGAAAAAGGCTCTTTGCTGCAAAGCTGGAGTGCACTCTTGCACACAAAGAACTATGATTGAAAATGGAATGTTTGCAATTTATACAAAAATATCAGCTACAGCAAGAGAACAAAACTATTTTTTGAAAAGGTTGGTTTTATCAACAAAAAGGACAGAATGCTCCAGACATAAACTGCAAAACAAAATTCAACAAAGGTAAGACTATGACTCAGGCAGAACAAAGATAAGACTATGGCTATGTTATTTCTGCTGTCCATCTACTTCCAGTCTATAAAATTACTCTTTCTGGGAACAAAGTGCAAACTGGAATGTCATGTAAAAATGGCAAATTAGAATTTATTTTCACACAATTAAGAGCTGTATTGCAAGCCTACTATACCCTCACTCCCCCACTTCAATTTTCTTACTTAATCCGACTTTCATGTGTCGGAGTTTCGGCATGCAACAGAACTGTGGGACAACCATGTACATTTTCAGCACAAGGTTCCTGAATAGTGACCAGAAGTGGAACCCTAGACGGTTTTTCCTCTGCCCAAGCAGAAGACACGAAATCAAATACAGCACCTTCTGCCCAAAGTGATCATCTGAAAGACCTATGATTCAACCAGGTACTCTTCAACTCTGTATAGCTCAATGCCACATCAAGTGCTTATATGCAATTAAATCACTGGAAGCACTACATTTAAAAAAAAATAATCAGTAACTGTAGCAGACCTCAAACCCAAATGACCTCATCATTCTCGACAGCTGGAGCGAAGGACACAATAGGCAGCCTTCTATTGCATCTGTCACTGTCCTATACACTGTCTAGGGAAGCATCATACTGCACACAGGCACAAGTGAACAGCTGCAATCTATTCACTCCACCCAGAACAGTTGGCTACATATTGTAGACACAGTTTCAAAGAATTGGGAAGACTATAAGTTTCGATGCAGAAGTCAAAATTTCAACAGATACATTTAAAAGTACTTTCATGAACATTCCAGTTGTTCTTGTGAAGATCAGCAAACAATATTTTTATCACTGGCTGAGTGCCACGGTTTTACACACTGGCCCAGAAATTCGGGTCTCCACGGGTGAGTACACACGGGGTACTCACCCGTAGGCCCAATGGAAGTGCCGGTTTCCTGCATGCACTGCGCGGGAAACCGGCACTTCCGTTCCCCTGAAAGAAGGGGTTCAGAGTTCGAACGCGTGCGCAGGAGAGGCTGCGCGTGCGCATCGAACTTAGGGTTTTTTTTTGCAGGTTTTCCCAGAAGTTAGACATGTAAAAAGCAGTCGCAAGGCCTGCCTTTTACAAGGGAAGTGGTGAATTAATTCAAATTAAAACATTTTTTCCACAGGTTTATTATTTTTAAATACTTTAAAGCAAGGTAAGTTTGTTTTTAGCCCCGTTAGAAAATAAAATTATTTTGTTCAAAAATTTAAATTGTTTAAAATAGTTATGTAATTTATAGTTTATTTAAAAAATGTGATTTAAAAAAAAATTTATTTGAAGATTTAGTGATGTTTTGGGGCCCATAGTATTTATAAGTTTTGACAGCTCTTCCTGTCAAACTTATGAATGGAGCATTCCCTGGTCCGATTGGCTCCCCATGGCCCACATGATCCCAGGGGACGCATCGAACTAACTGCGCCCCTGGGATATGCAAGCACTGCGCGCCAGCAGCTGGACCAGGCCCCGGATCGGAATTCCACGCGGGCCCACAGCTCAACGGCCGGCGCACAAGGTAAGTGCAGATCGGGGGCTTACGCCCGCGGGAACCCGACCCGAATTTCTGGGCCACTATCTTTTCACCTCTGACACATGGGTCAGAATCCAACTCAGGATGCCTGTATTAAAACTCTTGCAGTGAAAGATAAAGGAAATGGGTAAAACTGCTATTGAGCAAAACTGCTCACAGTACGGCACAAACTGGCAATCTCACTCAGCGACACGACATAGGTGGCTGGTATAGAACATATTAAAATGTTATGCTAATACAGTAGGTGGGGCAGAATGTGGAACTGGCTTTGCATGTAACTTGGAAACATCTAATGTGAACGTTGGGCGCTTAAAAGTGTAAAAACATTGCACCTAATGTGCGCTTTGTCACTTGATGGGCAAAGTATGAGTCGCCATTTGCACCTGATTTGTAGCCATTTAATAAATAGGAAATTTGAGCCATTCACAAGTAATGGGAGAGGCAATACTTCTAATAGGGACTGACTGAGCAAATACGAGAATAACTAATCAAGGATGAGGCAGTCTGCAAATCTACCAGTAAAAAGAAAAATAACTAATCAAAATACTCCAAATATAGTTTGAAAACCCTTTTGGCGGCCGTCCTGGTTTCTCCAGTAGGTTGAGCACTTACAACTGGAAATAAGGTTATCATAAAGACATTAAGAATTAGAAACTTTACTGGAAAATGATTAAATTTACTTGTACAATGCCATTTTCTGTGTTTCAAATGCCTTGAATACCATTTTCTGTCAGTAGCTCGTCATTCTCAGAGAGTCTGGAGACTTGAGTTCATAAGGCTTCCTTGAGCTATCAGTCTCTCAGTTCCAGCTCTAGTCAGATAGCTGCCTACAGCTCCCTGCACGAGTCAGTATGTCTGTGTAAGTCACATGTGGAAACAGCATGCACAAAGGCTGCCTCCCATATGAATCTATAAAACAATCAGATTTCAAAGTGAGGAGGTTTTTTTTTTTTTAAATAATTGACAGGAAGACCAAGCAATGGCAGACTGTGGCTGAGGAATGACAACAATGAAAAGCCAGACGTGAATACTCCAGTAGTAACTGAAATTTTTTGTATAAAACATCAACAATTTTTTTTTTTTTTTTTTTTTTTTTTTTAAGTCTTTCAGGTAACTCTATTCAAGACAGTTTATTTATATAATTATAACCATCATATGCACAGATTTATTTATTAACTAATATATGATGGCAACAAATTTTAGCTACCTACAATGGTTAAGAGAAAACACTTATTTTGCACAAACCAATTGAAAATATCTACTTCACGGTTTCTCACAAACTTCTTTCAGTGGCGATGTGCATAAAAAAACATAAGAAATAGGAGCAGGCCATTCGGCCCTTCGAGCCTGCTCCGCCATTCAATGAGATCATGGCTGATCTTCTGCCTCAACTCCACTCCCGGCCCTATCGCCATATCCCTTGATGCCTTTACTAGTCAGAAATCTATCGACTTCTGTTTTGCATATACCCAATGACTGAGCCTCCACAGCCCTCTGGGGTAGAGAATTCCAAAGATTCACCACCCTCTGTGTAAAGAAATTTCTTCTCATCTCAGTCCTGAATGGCCTACCCTTTATCTTGAGGCTGTGGCCCCTGGTTCTAGACTCCCCAGCCAAGGGAAACATTCTCCCAGCATCCACCCTATCAAGCCCTGTAATAATTTTGCATGCTTCAATGAGATCCCCTCTCATTCTTCTGAATTCAGGAGAATACAGGCCTAGTTTACTCAATCTCTTCTCAAAGACAGTCCCACCATCCCAGGAATCAATCTTGTGAACCTTTGTTGCACACCCTCTATAGCAAGTATATCCTTCCTTAGGTAAGGAGACCAAAATTGTACACAGTACTCCAGGTGTGGTCTCACCAAGGCCATATATAATTGGATAAGACTTCTTTAATCCTGTACTCAAATCCTCTTGTAATGAAGGCCAGCATACTATTTGCCTTCCTAATGGCTTGCTGCACCTGCACATTCACTTTCAGTGACTCATGTACAAGGACACCCAGGTCCCTTTGAGCATCTGCATTCCCCAATCTTGCACTATTTAGGAAATACTCTGCCTTTCTGTTTTTTCTACCAAAGTGGCTAACTTCACATTTATCCACATTATATTCCAGCTGCCATGTTCTCACCCACTCACTGAGCCTGTCGAGATCCCCTTAAAGCCTCTTCACATCCTCTTTGCAACTGACACTGCCACCTAGCTTTGTATCAACAGCAAATTTGGAAATGTTACACTTAGTCCCCTCATCCAAATCATTCATATAGATTGCGAATAGCTGGGGCCCAAGCACCGATCCTTGCGGTACCCCACTAGTCACAGCCTGCCATCCTGAAAAAGACCCGTTTATCCCTACTCTTTGTTTTCTGTCTGTTAACCAATTCTCAATCCATGCTAGTATATTACCCCCAATTCCAGGTGCCCTAATTTTGTTCACCAATCTCTTGTGTGGGGCCTTATCAAAGGCCTTCTGAAAATCCAGATATACCACATCTACCGGTTCCCCTTTGTCTACTCCACTAGTTACATCCTCAAAAGAACTCCAATAGGTTTGTCAAACAGGATTTCCCTTTCATAAATCCATGTTGACTCTGCCCAATCTTACTCTCAGTTTCTAAGTGCCCAGTTATTGCATCCTTTATTGCAAACGGCAACCTTGCAATACTTTAATCCCTATTGTGTGAGAAATACCTCAAGAAATGTGTTCATAATATTTGTACGTGAACCCAGCATGGAAACACTAAAGTAACACACAGTGACAAAGCAACCTTTTCCTGATTTTCTGAACAACTGGAGAAAAAAAGATACAATCCCAGAATGAGGCCCTCTTGTTCAGGGAAGATGATATCAAAGTCTCAAAAGGAAAAATGTCCCAGTGCTTTTGCGCTAGTCTGGATAATGGCCTATTCATTAACAAGTGAAAAGTGAGTTCGAGAACCAAAGTTCCCACCTCAATGTTCAAAAATAATTTTAAAACATACGGGCTAGTGTTGAAATTGCAGTAACATTAATTATACTGTGAGCAATGCCTAAAAATGAAGCCTGCAGAACCACTACACAATATGAACACTACTGCCCAAAACAAACTCCTCTGATTCTTGCTGGGGTACAATTCTACAAGCATCAAACTCTCTCTAGCATCTCACCCTAGTGCCACTTTTCATGTGCGAGTCCAAACAATAAACTCCAGCAGCCTATTTAACCATATAGAGCACCTGTTCGCACCCAACAGCCACACACACAATATCCAGCAGGTATCATTGATAGTCATCCAGGATGGAAACCTTGGCTGACTTCTCCCTCCACAACAAAACTCCTACATCTTCTAATATGCTTTTTATATGGTCACTAAAGACAACAGTATAAAGAGTTCACTGGAGGATATTTCATACTCCTATCATTATAATTACGCAAGAAGCTCAAAAGAAAATGCAAAATAGTTGAATAAATACGGTAATCTGCTATAACCTACATTTTTCGCCCTTCTTAAAAGTGGATTCAATTTGCAATATTCTAAATCTTTCTATACAAAGAACAGGTTCACAAGTCTTTTATCTAGAGTTACTGGTATGCAAATTGCACACTGAAAATTCCATGAAACAGGTATTGCCTCTCCTTGAAATTAATTTGAAAAACATCATTGCTACCTAAGTATATAGAGAGCTAAATAGGTGTTTTAAATTTGATCCATGGAACCATTTTATAGTTTAAAAACTGTAAAGTAGATTAATCAGAAAAAGAATGGATAATCAGAGGTTAGCTTAATTATGCTTATATTACTAGAATAAATGTGATTATGTCAGTCTCTACTTCAGCTGCTACTGTTTTTAACCAAAATCTGCAAGTCAATATCCACATGCAAAAAGTAGATTTTGGTATCTACATCTGCTATAAATATTTCCAAAATGTCTAAAAATACCAGCACTAACTTCACATATCCAACCCAACCATTTCCAAATGTTTATACATTATGGGGGAAAAATTGGGTATCGTTCATTTTGCGGCGCTAATATCGGCCGGGCGCAAAGTATCATCTCCGACTGCAAAATTCGCCTCTATCGCCCCTGGAGGTTATTTGAGCACTAAATCAGGCGCTACACACCTCTCTTAAGGCGCAAACGTCAGGGAGCGAGGCGCTACCTCAGAACGCAACCAAAGCTCAGGCTATGTCAGTTACCATGGAAGCCAGACAAACTGGCGCCAGACAGTTCTTAAAGGGGAGGGGCCATCTTGCTGGCCAGCCACACCCTGATCATTGCAGCCTTGAATCTCGGCCTGGAAAGACCTTTAAAGAAATCGTGTTGGAAGCACTAATCGATAAGCGCCGAGCTCTTTCCCTGGGCCTAGGAACCTCAAAAGTGGTGCCGAGGGCCAAAACTCCTTAAGACAGCGTTCAATCTTTGCAGACGTTTCTCTCCCTCTCAACCCGCGTGTACCAAAAGTTTTGCCGACAAGAAAAGGCAGGAAGCGCCCGCCTTTAAATAGCGCTCACCCAGCCCCTTCCCGACTTGAAAACGTTCTCTACCTGTCGTTCCTAGCAGCAGGCGCTAAGGCAGGGGGCGCGACTCAATTTCCGGTCGGGTGCAGGAGATTGTGGCGGTAGTGTTTAGCGCCAGCACAAAATGACTGGTCAATTTTGCAAGCGGTGCTAAAATCGCCCCCCAGAGGCGCTAACCAACCAAATTTTTCCCCCTGTATATATATATTGGGGTCAGTGATGATAGAATATTCTCAGCATTTCCAGTTACTACATCACAATGGTTCAGCAACCATGTGCATCAGTATGTTTTCCTTTTCCATGTTATAAATTTTTTAATTATAAAAGTTTGAACACTGCAAATGTAACAGTGAATTCCATATGGTCTTCGTGAGATAGGCCTAATGTGCAGCACCAAACACACACCCAATAAAAAGTGGTTGATGTCAGGGCAGGTTCCGGAGTTCGATAACCATGGCAACACCCCAGACTATTCTAGTTTTGCAATGCTCTATTTTTTGGTGACATGAATAAGTATTTTTAATTGTAAAAAAAAAGTGTTTTATGCTGTGGCAAACAAGTCAATGACAAATCACACATGAAACAACAAGCACAAAAAAATAGCAAATGGGTCAGAAGGAAGTAGAAACATGAAAGGAATCAAACAGTATAGAGTAAACTGGAAGAAACTTAGCAAATAACGTGTGAAAGTGAAACGGGTGAACTCAGAGAGAGAAGAATTATTGACAGACTTGGGAGGGAACAATAGCCTGAATTTAATAAAAGATACCAGCTTTATTGGCATTGAGTAAAGAAAGTCGCCTTGATATAATCAGTTATTTCAAATGTACTTTTCACTCATTTCTACTTATTTGCCAGGTTCCCACTTCACTTAATATTTCATATCTCCTTCTCCTTCTCAGGCAGTCCCTTGGAACCGAGGATGACATGCTTCCACATTAAAAAAGGAGTTCGCAGGTGACTGATGAGTCCAATGCAGGACCTACAGTCTCCGTCACAGGTGGGCAGACGGTGGTTGAAGGGGCGGGTGGGTGGGGTGCTTGGGTTGACGTGCACTGCTTGCGCTTGGCTTCCGCTTGTTCCAGGCGAATAGACTTGAGGTGTTCGGCGCCTTCCCGGATGCTTCTCCTCCACTTTGTGCGGTCTTGGGCCAGGGATTCCTAGGTGTCGGTGGGGATGTTACACTTTTTCCAAGGAGGCTTTGAAGCATTTCCTCTGCCCACCTGGGGCTCTCTTGCCATGCTGGAGCTCCGTCCGAGTAGAGCGCTTGTTTTGGGAGTCTCGTATCAGGCATGCGGACAATGTGACCCATCTATCGGAGCTGATTGAGCGTGGTCAGAGCTTCGATGCTGGAGATGTTGGCCTGAGCAAGAACACGGACGTTGGTGTGCCTATCCTGCCAATGGATTTAATATACTTCAATGAGGTCTCTTAGTGCCTCCATTCTAGACTTGAAAGCCTAAGCTTCTAATATAATTTCATAATTCATACTCTTACAATATTTATCACCAGTGTATCTCTTTTCTTGTCAGCATATCTTTTTGTACAGTGACCAAAACTGAACACACTAAATATGGATTCTAGCATTCTATTGTGGGTTCTTTTTATAAATTGATTCACCAGGCATGCCACACAAGTGCAAAGCAATTATCATCTCCAACAAGAGAGTCTAACCATCTCCCCTTAACATTCAGTGGTACTACCATCGATGCATCCCCCCCCCCGCAATCAACATCCTGGGGTCACCATTGACCAGAAACTCAACTGGACCAGCCACATAAATGCCGTAGCTATTACAGTATGTCAGAGGCTAGGTATTCTGCGGTGAACAGCCCATTTCCTGATTCCCCAAAGCCTCTCCACCATCTACAAGGCACAAACCAGGGGCGTGATGGAATACTTTCCACTTGAAGCTGACCAACACTCAAGAAGCTCAACACCATCCAGGACAAAGTGGTTGCTTGCTCGGCATGTCATCCACTAACTTAAAATGTCCACCCCCTTCACTACTGGCATTGTGTGGCTGCAGTGTGTACTACCTACAACGTGCACTGCAACAACCCGCCACGGCAGCTTCAGCAGCACCTACCAAACACCACCACCTAGGGCAAATACAGCTGGTACATGGGAACACCATCACCTCCAGGTTCCCCTCGAAGTCTAACAACATTGCAAGAGCACCTTCACCACACAGACTGCAGCTGTTCAAAAAGGAGGCCCATCAAAACTTTCCAAAGGGCAACTAAGGCCGGGCAATAAATACCAGCCTTGCCTACGTCCCGGGAATGAATTAAAAAATATTGGAAGGGTCATGTCTGCTATGATACCGTAAGTCTCCCAATGCTAATTCTACTCATTGCGTACTTACAACCAAGGTCACCAGTTTGCAGTTATCATGAAAAATGGACACAACAGTAAAAATTGAAGAACATCTAACATAATAAAACAGAATTTAAGCATAAGCCAGTTCAACTAATTAAAAAAATGGACCAACTTCCACATAACAAAAATGGAATTTGACTTTTCCAATCAGCATACAACTGCTTGTGTCCTGTCTTTTTAGTCAATGTATATGCAATACTTGACATATCAGTGTTAAATTTCATATGCCACTTGTCTCCCCCATTGTGTAGTCAATCTAAATCCTTTGGTTAAATCGCTGACTTTACTACTCTCCCTACTTTTATGTCAAAAACAAATTTGATTATCGCAATATCCAGGCAATTTATGAACAACATGGGTCCAAGCAGGACTTCACTCAACAAGTATCCCCCAGTAAGTTGTACAGTCTCAGGCATACTGGGTTTAATCCAGCTTCTTATCCAGTCCCATACTCTGCTCCAGGTTCCCACAGCTTTCAAGTTAATTGGAAGTTTCCATATAGGATCTGTCAAAAGATTTTCAATAGTCCAAATAGCATTGGAATGGAAGATATTCTATCTTATAACATCCTCAAAGAAGTTTGTGAGCTAGGAACTTCCTCTGCTACATTGCTATAGAAAGTACCTCCTTCATCCTGCCCCTTAGAATAGATTCCATTATTTCACTTGCTATTGAAATTAAAATTACTACAGGTCTAAACACAACCAAGATGTGTTTATTAGAGATGAGCACCTGACAGTCAGTATCTCAAAAGGTCTGGAACTCAAAAAGCCTCTATCCAGTTAAAGAAAAAGAAACTTGCATAAACCTTTCACAAACTCAGGGTGTCACAAAGCACTTTACAACTAGTGAATTACTTTTGAAGTGATAGCGCAGGATACGGGGATAGTGCGGGAAGGTGGAGTTGAAGCAGAAGATCAGCCATGACCTTACTGAATGGCGGAGCAGGCTCGAAGGGCCACATGGCCTACTCCTACTTCTTACGTTCTTATGTGTAATCACTGTTGTTTGGTAGGCAAACGCAGCAACTATTGTTTGGTAGGCAAACGCAGCAACTAATGTGCACACAGCAAGGTTCCAGAAACAGCAATCAAATGAACTAATTTGTTTTGGTAGTGTTGACTGACGGATGTTGAATGATTCCAGAATATTGGGGAAACGCCCTGCTCTTCTTAGAAAAAATGTGTCACGCGTTCTTTCACATCCACCTCATCATGCACGCAAGACCTCAGTTTAACATCTCATCCAAAAGACGTACAGCACCCGACTACGCAGCACCCCTGACTATTGCACTGAATTATCAGCCTAGTTATATGTTAAAGTTCTGAAAAGGGCTTCAGGATCACAATCTTCTGATTCAGAGGTGAGTCTACCACTGAGCCACGTTGACACTTAGTGTTCTCGACTGTTGCAATCCCATAAACAAATGGCAGATGAGAAGTGAGAAGAGCAAGCACCCAACACATTCATGTATTTTTTTTTTTTTTTTTTTTAATTACAAAGTCTGTGGTTTTTATATTTACCATATAAGCGATTCCTAATACACATTGCCCATCTTATTCCCCCACCTCCCAAAAAATAAGTATTATTTAGCAAAAGCAAAAGTTAGTGACTTCTCAAGAGAAACTAGCTGTAAATTTGTAAATTAGGATTTGCACTGCATTCTGAATTCCCCAATTATGATGTAACCCAGGGTATCCTGTCTATTCAAATCATAATACAGTTTCTAACAAACAAACTTTTATTATTAGGTCCAAAGCTTTAGATAAATTCCATAAAAAACATCAACCAATGTTGACCATTAATGCTGTAGATTTTAATGGTTTTAATGTAGAGGTTATTGGATAAAATGTGGCATTAAACTGGCAACAAAACTTAAAGTCTACAAGGCAATATTTATAACATCCTTACTGTTTGTGTGCAATAGCTGGACCACTTACAGTTGCAACATCAGAAAACTCAAATCACTTCCATCTAGGTTGCTTTAGAAACAGTGAAAATTCAATGGTGACACAAGAGACACGGAGGTCCTCAGAAGAGCAAATATGCCAGGCGTAGAGGGAATAAATTGAGATAGAGGATCAGCCATGATCATATTGAATGGCGGAGCAGGCTCGAAGGGTCGAATGGCATACTCCTGCTCCTATTTTTCTATGTTTCTAAAGGCACAGCTAAGGTGGGCTGGCCACTCAGTCCGAATGCCTGATGCTAGACTTCCCAAGAAGGTATTCTACAGTAAGCTGAAGCTTGGCAAATGCTCTTGTGATGGTCATGTTACTGGGCTAGTAATCCAGAGGCCTGGGCTAATGATCCAGAGACAGGAGTTCAAATCCCACCACAGCAGCTGGGGAATTTAAATTCAATTAATTAAATAAATCTGGAATAAAATATTATCCGTAATCGTGACCATGAAACTACCAGGTTGTCGTAAAAACCCATCTGGTTCACTAATGTCCTTTAGGGAAGGAAATCTGCTGCCCTTACCCGGTCTGGCCTATATGTGACTCCAGACCCACAGCAATGAGGTTGACTCTTAACTACCTCTGAAATGGCTTAGCAAATTAGGGATGGGCAATAAATGCTGGCCTTGGCGGTGACGTCCACATCCCGTGAATGAATAAAAAAAGTTCAGAAGATCTAAGAATTGCCTAAAGGCCAATCTTTAAAAAAATGCGGCATCTCAACTAACACACGCATGACACTGGTGACAGAAAAAGTGACAAAAGACAATTCACCATGGCACGACAAAACACGAAGCAAGTCGTATCCAGCTAACCGAAGAGAGCACAAAGGAAATGAAGGAAAGATCAGCCCTTAGGTTAATTCAACATATGTTGTCATGTGTACTGGAAAACATTGTTCACTAATATCAGACTTCTGTCATAGAAGAACTCGCAACATGTATTTCTTGGAGGAATCATAAGCTGTTATTATCAACAACGATGAACAAACCATCAGATTGCAATATAACTACAAAGACAACCAACAGGCAACAAAGATTCTTCACTATAACAGCATTTTCTTTTAGAAGCAAAACTGCACAAGATTATAAATTCTTCAGCACTCACAGAACACCTCATTTTTGAAAAAAATCTGAATTGCATTAAAAAGTGAATTGTGTAAAAGTTGAAATGCCAGCAAGAGTCCGACTCAGAATATTTACAATAAAACTGACCACCTGTAACTCGCCAGTTTTCATTTTCAAAATCCGAACAGGAAGTTTAATGAGAGCAGCCAGCATTGATACCATCTAACAGCAGGTTACTTACAAGACGTTAACCTGATGAATGTGTACAATTCCCGCTGTAAACCCCCCTCCCCCTAATATACAAGCAGGCTGCACGCCTTGGAGTAACGCTGATTAGTTGTGTGTACACCTGGCCTATTCCATTTGAGGTCACCATTGCCCCCTTGTCTATTCTCCCCTCTATTCCCGCGGGGGGCGGTGGTGGTGGTTGGGAGCGGTTACCATTTCGAGCCTGGGCCTCTGCCCTTTGCCCGTGTGCACTTTCAGCCTGCCTTTACCTCGAACATCAGCCCCAGCAGGATCACCATTGCGACGCAAGACACGATATCCGCATGGTTCTGGATCACGAACTCATGACTGAAGACGGCAGGATTTTTGCTTTTCTTCCTCAGGCCCATGATGGCTGACGATCTAAACTACTTTTTTTTCCCCCTCGCCAAACTGAAACGTAAACAAAAATAAAACACACACAAAAAAAAACTCTCTCAGCTCCTTGACGTTAGCGAAACCACGTCCCCGTTGCCCAACTACACGGCGCTCGGCTGACAGCTTCGCCGACCCATTCTCGACGCCCACGCACTTTGATTGACAGCCTCGCCGACCAATCCTAGTGTGAGACCGCCTCAGCCTAACGGCCTTTTTGAGAGGGGGGAGGCCCCGTTGATTGTTCTCTGATCGACGGCCCGCCTAGCCACTCAGAATGGCCGGTTTCTTTCGCTGGCCGACGTAGGTCAACCAATCAGACACGCAGGGGCGGGGCGGGGCGGTTCGTTGTTCTGCGCATGTGCAAATGGCTTCTCGGCAGACTGTCAGGTGAAGCGTCAACTGTCAAGTCGTTACCAGGAAAGGTGTTGCCTTGTGAGTCTCTCACTGGTGATGTGGCTGTCCATTTAGTAGGTATATCGTACTGAGCGAACAATATAAAACAATGAGATTGTGGCAATAACTTTTTCTATTTGTAGCTATTTTATTTTGTTCAATTTGAGACTCCCTTTTCAAATAAAATTAACTAACATTAAATAAATTTACATTTCACTCAAAAGTTAATCCACTCATTTTTGGAAGTTTTTTGAACCGACTTGCACTTGGCTAGTGCCATTAACAGAGACTCCTAAACTATATCCCTTTACTTGCTAACAGCAACAGTATTGCAAAACGATTCTACATTATGAAAGTGTGAAGATTCATCTGTATATTCCTGCAGATGTGTTCAAAGAAGTAACTGTTTTATTACTGTTGAGACATGTAACCTCCCAATTTGTAAGAAGTGATTTTCTACTTGTGATACCAAAGAAATCTGGGGCACTCTGACCTGTTCTGAAGACTTAGCTTTCTTTATTGCCAGTAGATGCTGTACTGAACACATACTGGGCACTTAAAAAGAGAAGTAACTCAATCTGTAAGTATAAGTTAATGACTTATCCAGAGATCACTAGTTTCTTTTCAACAAAAATAAACTTTTATGTTTGGAAGCCTTTTACTGTATTAATCCAACCGGCTTTGTGCCAAGTAAAACAGATGCACTGGCGTGATGTAGAGAGAACAGGATTACGTGGCAGCATGTCTGCTTTAAAACATTGGGCTTGGTGTTTAAGATCTCATTCAAATTGATCATGAGCCAGTGCTGACTTTTTCAGTTTGTTGAGTAGTTCTCTTTGGGATGGTTTGTACATTTAAATCTGCTGTATAAATGAATGTTGTAGTGTAAGTAGCCTACTAGTGAAACATTACTTGGTATACAAACATACTGCAGCGCAGAATAGTTTGACATGGGAACATGCCAGAGACATCTCCATTCACAGACTTCCCCAGTCTTGACTGAGCTGTCAAAGTGGCAAGTGGAGGCCTCGAGTATCCCCAATAGGGAGGGAAAATTGGGTGAATTACCGCAACCTGTTGCTTCATGTGCCATTGGCACAGACCTAAGATTGTCCAATAGTTTGTCTTTGAAGCCACAAAGGCACATGTCACGGAGCCTTGCGGGCCACATATAACATTCAAATCAATACTGCTATTGATTTGAATAACAGACCTAGGTGTCTAATTTACGATTTAATCACCAATGACGGAACTCCACTAAGAACAACTTCTTCCAAACCCCAGGCTATGAAATGCTATCAGCACACAAGAAATAGACGTGCAAATACAACAGAGCTGTTCAGACTTTGTAGCTGGTTGCATATGAGTTATAGTTTGGACACCTCAGCCTAGATTTCTTGGCCCCCTACTGCAGATTTTCAGTGAATCTTGGACAGCTGGGATTGTGAAATTACTACGGGTAAGGAAGGCCTCCCCTCATAGTGTCAGCCATGGCTCAGTTGGTACACTCCCCTGTCAGAAGGTTATGTGTTCAAGTCCCACTCCAGAGATTTGAGCACAAAAATCTAGGCTGACAGTCCAGGGCAGTAGTAAGGGAGTGCTGCACTGTCAGAGGTGCTGTCTTTCGATGAGATGTTAAACTGAGGCCCCATCTTCTCTCTCAGGTGAACGTAAAAGATCCTATGGCACTATTTTGAAGAAGAGCAGGAGAGTTATCCCCGGTGCCCTGGCCAATATTTATCCCTCAATCAACAGCACTAAAACAGATTATCTGGTCATTACCACATTGCTGTCAGTGGGAGCTTGCTGTGCACAAATTGGCAGATGCGTTTCCTGTAGTGTATGTACCTTTAAGGGGAGAACTACTTTTTACAGCTCCTGTATACTGCAGTACCGGCAGTGACCACACCTGTATATAAACCCTGAGTAGGGATTTGTACTGTTAGTTTTAGAGTAACCCTCATCCAGTAAACACCGTTGATTGTTCCTCTGCAGTCTCTGTCTATTTATTGAAGGACACCATACATCAAGATTCACGGATTTAACATTGGCGACGAGTCGATTCGAACCTACCTGCAACTCTGCAGAAGAAGGCCGATTCCAGGGGCACGGGCGTCGACCATCCGGCGGAGACTCCAGCGAGACGGGCTGGCAGCAGGTACGGTGCAGACCCTTCCTGAATGGCGGCGGCTGGAGCCGACTGACGGCACAGGGGAAGGCCGAGCAGCGTCGATGGTGTAAGAGAGAGGGTAAAGTGCACAGGGCGCAGCCAGGGTTGAAGACCGAGTGGCGTCGATGGAAAAAAAAAATGCCGAAGCGTGGCTGTATCACAGCGTTCGACAATGAAGTCGAAGATTGGATGACATATGTCGAACGCATTGAAGTATACTGCAAGGCGAATGAAGTGCCAGATGACAAGAAAGCGCTGGTATTGTTGAATTCAATGGGTGCAAAAACGTATGGCTTACTGCAAAACCTAGTAACCCCAGAGAAACCAGCGGAAAAGAATTTTGAAAACATAGTGTCAATCCTACGGGACCACTTAAACCCCACACCGCTGCTGATAGCAGAAAGATTTAAGTTTCACAAAAGGAACCAGCATAAAGATGAAAGTAATGCTGAGTATTTAACGGAACTGCGCAAGCTATCGAAACGCTGCCAGTTTGGAACGGGACTAGCAGATACTTTAAAGGACAAGTTCATGTGTGGGCTTCAAAGTGAAGGAACCCAGAAACGGCTTCTATCAGAAAAGGATCTTACGCTGGACAAGGCTTTCAGCATGGCAGTATCACATGAAGCAGCAGCACAGGGCACGGCTGAGATACAACGGAGACCGCAAGAATATGGCACAAATGAAATGGCATACGGAACAGTGAAGTGCTATCGCTGCGGCAGAACAACACACGACCATAAGGATTGCTGGTTCAAGGACCAAGTGTGCAGACAGTGTGGAAAAGTAGGACACATAGCAAGAGTCTGCAGGTCGGAAAAGAAAACCAGCAGCAAGAAACCTCCACAGGAGAAGTACAAGAAGGTACATAAGGTGACGGAGAGTAGTTCAGACGAACAGAAAAGGGATACAGACTCCGGAAGCAAGGAGCTGGGTTGTCTGAAACTACATAATGTGATCAAAATGGAGGATCACCAAACTATCTGGGTCACGCTCAAGATAGCCGGAGTCCAAGTGAAAATGGAATTGGACACAGGATCAGCCCTAACAGTCATAAACCGAAGGGACTACAAGCGGCTATTCTCACATATACCCTTGAGAGATACAGAGATCGTCTTGAAGACGTACACGGGGCAAAAAGTCTACCCCAAAGGAAAAATAAGGGTGAACGTTATATATAACGGCAAGGAAACACCAAAAATGGACCTATATGTATTGCCAGAGGGAGGACCACCACTACTATGACATGAATGGATCCGGAAGATACAGCTAGATTGGCATTCCATACAAGCACTGACTGTAGATGCCAAAAAGGATGACGACGTCACACCTGGACGACTGTCAAAAATGCTAACTGACGCACAAGAAGTGTTCCAGGAGGAACTCGGAACACTAAAAGGCATAACAGCGATGATCAAAATAGAGGAAAATGCAAGCCCAAAGTATTTTAAGGCCAGACCGGTGCCTTATGCGATCCGCTCAGCCGTCGAAGCAGAGCTGGAAGGTTTGGAACGTTCAGGAGTACTGTCCAAAGTGGACTGGAGCGAGTGGGCTACACCCATCGTTCCTGTAATGAAGAGGTCATTGAGTAATACGCCTGGGGAACCAAAGAAGGTTCGCATCTGTGGGGACTTTAAGGTGACAGTGAACCCAGTCCTTCACACGGTACAATATCCGCTTCTGCGGATTGAAGATATTTTCGCCTCACTATCTGGAGGGAAACGCTTCACTAAGATTGATCTGGCCCAGGCGTACCTGCAAATGGAGGTAGAAGAAGCCTCGAAACAGTACCTCACGATCAACACTCATAAAGGTCTCTACCAATACAACCGGCTGGTGTTCGGGGTAGCATCAGCTCCGGCTATTTGGCAAAGGGTAATGGATCAAGTCCTGCAAGGGATTCCAGGGACCCAGTGTTATTTGGATGACATCCTGGTCACGGGCGAAAATGACAGTGATCACCTCGCCAACCTAGAGCAGGTGCTCACTAGATTGAAGGAATATGGGCTCCGAGCTAATTGCCACAAATGCGAGTTTTTCCAGAAGCAGATCTCGTATTGTGGCCACGTTATTGATGAAGAGGGGTTACATAAGTCCCCTGAAAAGTTTGAGGCAGTAGTCAAGGCTCCAGCACCAGAAAATGTGTCACAACTGAGGTCGTTCCTCGGGTTGGTGAACTACTACCATAAGTTCTTGCCAAATTTGTCTACCGTACTACACCCACTGAACACCCTACTGCAAACGGGGGTACCATGGAAGTGGAATGACGAATGTAACGAGCTTTCCAGAAAAGCAAAGAATTGATCACATCAAAAGAGGTGTTGGCTCATTTCAACCCAGCACTACCAATTAGGTTGGCGTGTGATGCATCACCCTATGGCATTGGAGCGGTGCTGTCGCACAAATTCTCGGACGGCTCAGAGAGGCCAATAGCCTTTGCGTCACGATCACTAACCTCAGCCGAGCATAACTACGCCCAGATTGACAGGGAGGCCCTCAGCCTAGTGTGGGGAGTGAAAAAGTTCAACCACTATCTGCACGGGCAGAAGTTCACCTTGCTGACTGACCACCAACCACTTGTCTCCATCTTTAATCCAAAGAAGGGCGTTCCGGTGATGACTGCGCAACGGCTACAAAGATGGTCCCTTTTTCTAGGGGCGAACCAATATGAAATCGAGTATAAGGGCACGAAACAGCATGGAAACGCTGATGGGCTATCACGCTTGCCACTGCCTAATGCGGAGGAAGCACCAGCAGTGGACCCTGTCGAAATATTTCATTCGACTATAATTGAACGCTTGCCTGTAACTAACGCTGATATAGAGAAGGAGACCTGAAATGACCCGACACTGTCTCGGGTATATGACTTGACGGTGAAGGGATGGCCAACACATGGCGACTCACTGTTGCCAGCATTCTCATCCAGAAGAGAACAGCTGTCAGTATGCCAGGGGACCTTGATGTGTGGATCCCGAGTGGTAATTCCACCCAAGTTAAGGGAGAGAGTGCTCAATGAGCTTCACGAAGGCCATCTGGGAGGGGTGAAAATGAAAAGCCTTGCTAGGGCTTATGTGTGGTGGCCGGGGATCGATCAGCAAATCGAGGACCTGACAAAGAGCTGCTCAGGATGCCAGAAGGTCCAAAATGCCAGAAGGTCCAAAATGCCCCTCTACACCCATGGGAGTGGCCCTCATCTCCACGGCAACGGGTGCATATTGATTTTGCTGGTCCATTCATGGACTCAATGTTTTTAATAGCCGTGGATGCGCACTCGAAATGGCCTGAGGTGATCAAAATGTCCTCCACCACCACGGAGAAAACGATTGCAGTCCTACAGACCATATTTGCCAGGAACGGCTTGCCAGAGCAGATTTGCTCTGATAACGGACCACAGTTTGTGTCCGAGGAGTTTCGAAGATTTATGAAGAGGAATGGGGTAAAGCATTACACATCCGCCCCGTATCATCCAGCCACAAATGGATTGGCTGAGAGGTTCGTACAAACCTTTAAGAAAACAGTAAGGGCCATGTGCGATGACGACATTCCACTGCAGCACAAGGTGGACAATTTTCTGTTAGCCTACAGAAATGCGACACATGCAGTCACCAACCAGACCCCGGCCATGATGTTCTTTAACCGAAGGTTGAGATCTCGTATGGATTTGCTCAGACCAAATGTACGAAGAGATGTTGAGAATAAGCAATTCCAGCACATCAATGAGACAAGGAGCTTCAATGTAGGGCAACCAGTCTTGGCCCGCAACTACCGAACAGAGAAATGGCAACCAGGAACGATATGCACACAGCAGGGGCCACTAATGTACACAGTGGATGGTGGGGAGAACATTGTGAGACGCCATGTTGACCAGATCCTAGAGTCACAGGAACGAGTCAACCCCATGTCTCACCCATACGTACCTGGTGATGAACCCGACATACCGGTAGCATGTACCCCAGAAACAGTAGCATCGGAAGCTGATTAACCAACCGACGACAGGGGGCCAGAATCGCCTCAGCACCAAGAGCAAGACACTCAGGAAAGGCGCTATCCAGAAAGGATCAGGAAGGCTCCCCAAAGACTGAATTTAAAAATAGACTATTTTCAGTTAATGTTGCATGTTAAAAGGGTTAATTGTAATTAGTTGATATTTAATTGTTAAATGAATGTTATGGTACTGTTAATCTAAAAGGGGAGGAATTGTGGTGTATGTACCTTTTAAGGGGAGAACTACTTTTTACAGCTCCTGTATACTGTAGTACCGGCAGTGACCACACCTGTATATAAACCCTGAGTAGGGATTTGTACTGTTACATAAGAACATAAGAACATAAGAAATAGGAGCAGCAGTAGGCCAATCGGCCCCTCGAGCCTGCTCCGCCATTCAATAAGATCATGGCTGATCTGATCCTAACCGCCAATCAGTAACCCTCATCCAGTAAACACCGTTGATTGTTTCTCTGCAGTCTCTGTCTATTTATTGAAGGACACCATACATCAAGATTCACGGATTTAACATTTCCTACATTACAACAGTGACTACACTTCGAAAGTTCTTCATTGGCAGTAAAGCGCTTTGGGAGGTCCTGAGGTTGTGAAAGGTGCTATATAAATGCAAGTATTTTTTCTTTGTAATTTCCTGGTGGCCAGGCCCAGCGGTGGACCATATGAAAGTTGGGGAACTAAGTTCTCTGCTGTATTTCTTGCAATTTGCATCTTTTGCATGATGGATGCCTATCAAGATTGTGCTCAATTAAAGTCACTCACTAGCAGGTTTCCAGGGGTTATACACAGCTGGGTTAGTGATAGTACCATGGAATTCAATTTTAGGGATAACTGCTTACAGCGATCATTTGGTTGCATTGATCTACACCCCATATGTGCCTGTGTGGTTCCTTTCATTTGTAATGATCAGTGGAATTTAGTTCTTTGGTCATTCTTTCAACAAACTGCAATTTTTTTTATCATGCTGAAAGGTACAGCACAGTTAATCTGCTTGCATTTTTAAAATTCATTCTCAGGGTGTGGGTGTCACTGGCAAGACCAGCATATATTGCCCATCCCTAGTTGCCCTGAAAAGGTGGTGGTGGGCCTTCTTCTTGAACCTCTACTGTCCATGTGGTAAAGATGCTCCTGCAATGCTGTTAGGTAGGGATTTCCATGTTTTTTATCCAGCAACGATGAAAGATATATGTCCAAATCAGGATGGTGTGTGACTTGGAGGGGAATTTAATGGTAACAGTGTTCCTAAGCACCTGCTGCCCTTGACCTTCTAGGTGGTGGAGATTGCGGGTTTGGGAGATGCTGCCAAAGAAGCCTTGGCAAGTTGCTGCAGTACATCCTGTAGATAGTACACTGCTTCATTATTGAAGGAATTGTGAATGGAGCTGAAGACTAAGCAATCTTTAGCAAACAGCCACACTTCTGACCTTATGGAGGGAAGTTCATGGATGAAACAGCTGAGGTAGTTGGGCCTAGGAGGCTGCTATGATGTCCTGGGGCTGAGATGATTAGCCTCCAACAACCACAGCTATCTTCCTTTGTGCCAGATATGACGCCAGCCAATGGAGAGATTTCCCCTGGATCCCCATTAACTTCAGTTTTAGTGGGACACCTTGGTGCCACACTCCATCAAAAGCTGCCTTCATGTCAAGGGCAGTAACTCTCGCCTCACTTCTGGAATTCCAGTTCTTGTGTCCATGTTTGGATCAAGGCTGTAATGAGGTCTAGAGCTGTGTGTTCCAAGTGGAACCAAAACTGAGCATCAGTGAGCAGTTTATTGGTAATTAAGTGCTGCTTGATAGCACGGTTGATGACTCCTTCTATCACTTTGTTGTTAATTGCGAGTAGGCTGATTAGGGCATTAATTGGCTGGGTTAAATTTTTCCTGCGTTTTGTGGACAGGACAGACCTGGGCAATTTTCCATATTGCCGGGTAGATGCCAGTCTTGTAGCTGTACTGGAACAGCTTGGCTGGGGGCACAGTTAATTCTGGAGTACAGGTCTTCAGCACTACAGCCAGGATGCTATCGAGGCCCGTAGCCTTTGATGTGTCCAGTGCACTAGTCTATTCTTTACATCATGTGGAGTGAAACAAATTGGCTGAAGATTGACATCTGTGATGGTGGTGACCAACGTTCCCTTTAAGCCACGCAACCGGCTCACTGGCTTTTAAATAGGAAAAACCGCGCATGTGCGGTATTTTGAATGGGCCACACAGCACCTTAAAGGGGCCGTGCACCCAAAAAAAATTAACAGGAACATTGGTGGTGACCTCATGAGGAGACTGAGTAGGATTGTCAACCTGCCACTTCTTGCTGGCGATGGTTGTAAACACAAAGATTAACATCTTCTAACTGAAGCTCAGAGTTGCTTACAGCCTAAATCCTGGATGCTCTGCCACTCTTTACCAGTCCTCAAGTCTCAGTGCATACACTCTTCACTTTCCCCCTCGCCCCCAAGTCCCGATGCTCTACCTTGTCCACTTGAGTCCTTATGCGCTGCCTATTCCCACCCATCTGAGTCCTAAACCTCCGCCTCTCCGGGCCTGTCACTTGAATTCTCATGCTCTGCTACTCCTCAGCAGCTCAAGTATTCACCCACTTGAGTCCCGATGATCTGACTCTCCCCACCCACCTGCCTATGTCCCAGTGTTCTGGCTTTCCTCACCCACCTTACTGTGGAGGAAGTTCATTAAAAAAAAATGTGCTGTCCGGTGAGCAGAATGCACATTGTTGAATGTGTAATCGCCAGCAGATGATATATTCAACAAGCACTCTGCCACTTAGCATTTTAAACATACTCCTGTTCAAGTTTAGGCTCTAAGGCCTAGAAATTCAGTATCGCCATGTTTGGGGCGCTACAGTCGAGCGTGCGCTAAATTTAGCGCCCGGCGCAACTTAACGCCACCTTCACCGAAATTGAGTTGCATCGCCCCAAGAGGTTGTTGCTGCGCTAAAGCAGGCGGTGCACGACTATCCTAAGGTGCTAAGCCGGCGAGCCGAGGCTCTACCACCGAGGGCGGGCGCAGCGCAGGTGCGGCCAGTTAGCGATTTCAGGCAGACATGCTGGCGCCGGTCACCTCTTAAAGGGGGAGGGTCGATTTGGCTTGCAGCCACGCCCTGCAGATTGGAGCCCTGATTCTAGGCCTGGACAGACCTGCTGCGACATCGTTACGCCTACGACCATGGAGAAGGCCAGGGAGCGAGCGCAGCGCTTCAGTGAGGGGGCTCTGAAGGTTCTGGTTGGCGCAGTGGAGCGCAGGCGACCTATCCTCTTTCTTGACAGTGGCAGGAGGCCGCTGCCCAACGAATATAGAAAAGCTTGGAGGGAGGTGGCACACAGAGTGACCTCCAGCAGCATGGTCCCTAGGACCCCAACGCAATGCAGGAAGAAGAAGTTCAACGACCTCACTCGGGTTGTCAGGGTGAGTACCCTTTCCAGTATCCTCTTCATCCCTGCATGTGCACCTCACTTTATGGCCAAAGGGTCCTGAAAGCCCCAATGCCCAGCCCTCATCCAACACCTATGGGACTCTCATGAAAATCACATGCACATTCACCACTTTACACACTGTCAGGGCTATTCGACCATGGGAGGCAGTGCAGCCAAGATCAGGGCTTGACACTGTACTAAGAGCCCGTCCTTTCTCTTGCAGGGCAAGCTAGCCCACAATAGAAGGCAGCAGCAACGGACCGGGGGAGGCCGTCCTAAACTTAAAGACCTCAGCGATCTGGAGCAGCGAGTGGAACGGATTATGGCAGGCCGGCTGATTGGCCCCATCGCCACTGGAGATGCCGACCCCGTTCTGGACAGCAATGGTAAGGTCATCACCTTTTTGACCTCTCTCTTTCCACTTGTGCCTCACACCAGCATCCTTTGCCACTATTGAACCAATGCAGTGCATTGCAGCACTCATGCCTCCCTCGCTGCCACCCTGTCCTCACACTAAAGTAACTCTTGTCCCTCCCTGCTTTCAGATGCTGATTCGCCAGGTGAGGAGGCGGGCCCTCAAGCTGGCACTGTGAGTGAATCGGAAGGCGAGGAGGAGGAAGAGGAAGCCGGAACATCAGTGCCACCCTCAGCCGAGGCAGCCCATGGCCATGATGGGGACACTTTTTCCCTGGAGGGGAGCAGGGGGGAAGGGTCTGAGGAGGGTGAAGCTCCGGGGCCCAGCGGGCTGCAGCAACGCGGTGGGGTAGGGAAGCTCGGCGGCCTTCTCCCAGGAGGGAGAGTGTGGCCTCCAGTCCTGCTACAGTGAGCGCAGAGGAGGTGCGGCTCCTTCGTGAAATGGGCGCCCAGGCGGAGCGCAGGCACACTGAGCTCATGGCTGCAGTGGCAAGGATGCCTGACTCCATAGAGTCACTGGCAAGGAGTGTACAGGAATTCAGGGCAGCACAGGCAAGGAGTCAGCAGGACGTTGGTGCAGCACAGACAAGGAGTCTGCAGGGCTTTGGTGCAGCACACGCGGCTTCCAGCCAAGTGCTTAGTCGTGCCATGCAGTCACTGGCTGGTCTGATGCAGACACAGATCAGGGCCACACGAGCACTAACTGCTGCCACCCTCGCTGGATCGGCCAGGATTCGCCGGGGCCCTTGCCGCGCCGCAGCAGGCCAGCAGTCTGTGCTTCAGCAGATTGCTGCGCATGCTTTAGTGCTACCCCGTGCGAGTGCCAGTGCCTCGTCTGACCAGGGAGTGCCTGTGCTCTGTCAGGTTGGCAGCATTCCTGTTGCCAACACTGTCACTCCTCCACTGCAGCTGCCACCACCAGTAGGACAGACTGCTGCCGCCCAAGCAGAGTTGGAGCAGTCAGCAGCCGGGCCCTCCAGGCCCAGAGCTGGTCCAGGCCATCCCCCAAGGGCATCTGCCAACTCACCATCTGACCCTCAGCAGCCTTCACCCAGCCTTGCTGCAGCCACTGGAGTCCCATTGCGGAGAAGCTGCAGGACGGGAAGGGGCCAATCCCGCAAGCGAGGCAGATCACCCTCGCAGGCCAAAAAGTAGGAGGTCTGGCAAAATGTTGTGTTTTTTTTTTGTGATGGCCAAGGATCATGGTCATTTTTGTTTAACTCTTTTGTTCATTGTCTCCAGGTTGTGAGAGCCAGTTATGTGTCTGACTGTTTTTTGGGGGATTTCTCTGTATTTGTTTGTCATGCGGGAAGGGCACAGAGTTTGTTAAATAAATAATTGTCTTTATTCGGATTGTGCATGTTTGCACTTTGAACTATTTGTTGCCTTGACTGGCTCAGGGTTTGCGGAGCAGGTCCATTCATGTTCTTTCAATGGCACAAGCCATTCCCTGAGAGGGGGCCTAGAACCGACTTGCAATAAGCCGCTGACGGACGGCCCTTGCACTTTCTGCTTCCCTCCCATCTTGGTGCTCCTCCTCCTCCTCCTGCTCCTCCGTCTCCTCCTCTGGTGGTCCTCCAATGTCTGCTGGCAGTGGCTGAGTCCTGAGGATAGCCAGGTTGTGCAGCATGCAGCACACTACAACGGAATGGGAGACTCGCTCAGGCGAGTACTATAGGGCTCCCCTGGAATGGTCCAGACAGCGGAACCGTTGCTTTAGCACGCCGATTGTGTGCTCAATGATGTTCCTGGTCGCTTGATGGCTGTCATTATATCGCTCTTCAGCAGGGGTGGTGGGCGCACGGAGCGGGGTCATCAGCCAGGTGCACAAAGGATAGCCCTTGTCCCCGAGAAGCCAGCCTCCTGGGTGAGCTGGGGCTTCGAAATGGTCTGCCACAGAAGTCTGGCGCAGGATGAAGGCGTCGTGGCTGCTGCCTGGAAAGCGGGCATTGACAGCTAGTATCAGCTGCCTGTGGTCACACACCAACTGCATGTTCAACGAATGGAACCCCTTCCGGTTGCGGTAATCCTCGGCATTCTCTAGAGGCACCCACAAAGCCACATGCGTGCAGTCAATGGTGCCCTCGACCATGGGGAAGCCCGCTATTCTTGCAAATCCCATTGCACGCTCTTGCTGCTTGTCCAGGGTCATGGGGAAGGAAATGTACTGACGTCTCCTTTTGAAGAGGGCATTCGTGACCTGGCGGATGCAGGCAGCAATGCACCGCGAACTGGGAGACATTGGCAATGTCCCCAGTAGCGGATTGGAAGGAGCCGGTGGCATAGAAGTTGAGAGCCACTGTCACCTTCACTGCCACCGACAGAGACGTCCTGCTCCTCAGCTGAGGCTGCAGATCTCTCTGAAGCAGGTGGCAGATCTCAGTGACCACCTCCCTTCTGAATCGAAACCTCCGAATGCACTGCTCCTCAGACATGTTGAGGTAGGAGAAGTGCTGGCGGTATACCCTGGGAGGGTAAGGCCTCCTGTGCCGACGCCTGTTGGCCCTTCTCCATCTGGCCATGATTGGCACTCTCTCTTGGTGTCTCTGAGCCCTCTCAATGCAATGGAGAAACCCAACGTTTCCACCCATTGCAGCCCCCATTATATGTGGCCACTCAAGGCTATGGCACTGAAAAATAAATCCAACTGCAAAGCTCTGGGCTGAAGCCAGAAGTACCTGTGCGAGCGCTGAGTCAATGCAGAAAGCTCTCTCCCTTTGTCTCTCTGCAAATCTCTTTCTCTCTCACACAGAATGAATGGTCCAAAATGGTCCAAAGAATGCAGGAAGAGCCCCCTTTAAATAGCGCCCCCCCAGCCCCACATCGACTGGGAACCATTCCACTCAACCAGTCGCTGGGAACGCCAGGCGGAAAGAAGGGGGGCGCCACTGAAGTTCCGGTTCGGGGCGCACCAAGGGCGTTGCACCATGAAATGACATCAGGATCTGCGCACGCAGCTGAGCGGGCATTGCGGTTTTGCGCCGCCGCTAAGTCATCACTCAAGTTCACAAGAGGTGCAGATCGCGCCGCGCCAGGGCGCTAGCCGCTTCGCGCCCCACTTATCACCCTCTTAAGGCGCTAGCGACTGGCGCTACCAACTGAATTTCTAGGCCTAAATGTTTAAAGTGCTGCTGCACGGATCATGTGTTGTTGAACGTACATTCAACAACAAATTCCACTCATTGCCACGCTAATTGCAGTATAGAAATAGATCAGAGGACTTAGCAGCTTGTATCAGTCATGATGCGATCAGTTAATTATAATGATTAAAAATACAGATCAGCCCAATTCATTCATTATGACCAAAGTCCACAGTATTTACTAATATTAATTCAGCTCCCTGACACAGAAACATAGAAGATAGGAGCAAGATTAGGCCATTCGGCCCCTCGAACCTGTTCCGCCATTTAATATCATGGCTGATCATCCAAATTCAGTACCCTGTCCCTGCTTTCTCCCCATATCCCTTCATCCCTTTAGCCTTAAGAAATATATCTAACTCCTTCTTGAATATATTTAATGAATTGGCCTCAACTGCCTTCTGTGGTAGAGAATTCCACAGGTTCACCACTCTCTGGGTGAAGAAATTCCTCCTTATCTCAGTCCTAAATGGCTTACCCCTTATCAGACTGTGACCCCTGGTTCTGGACTCCCCCTCCATCGGGAACATCCTTCCTACATCTAGTCTGTCTAGTCCTGTTAGAATTTTATAAGTTTCAATGAGATCCCCTCTCATTCTTCTAAACTCTAGCGAATACAAGCCCAATCGACCCAATCTCTCTTCATACGTCATTCCTGCCATCCCAGATATCAGTCTGGTGAATCTTCGCTGCACTCCCACCATGGCAAGAACATCCTTCCTCAGATAAGGTGACCAAAACTGCACACAATACTCAAGGTGTGGTCACACCAAGGCCCTGTACAACTGCAGCAAGACATCCTTGCTCCTGTACTCGAATCCTCTCGCTATGAAGGCCAACATACCATTTGCCTTCTTAACCGCCTGCTGCATCTGCATGCTTACCTTCAGCGACTGGTGCACAAGGACACCCAGGTCTCGTTGCACTTCCCCTTTTCCCAATCTATTGCCGTTCAGATAATAATCTGCCTTTCTGTTTTTGCCACCAAAGTGGATAAGCTCGCATTTATTCACATTATACTGCATCTGCCATGCATCTGCCCAATCACCCAACCTGTCCAAATCATACTGGAGTTTCTCGGCATCCTCCTCACAGCACACACGCCCACCCAGCTTTGTGTCGTCTGCAAACGTGGAGATGTTACATCTAGTTCCCTCGTCTAGATCATTAATATATATTGTGAATAACTGTGGTCCTAGCACCGATCCCTGCGGTACCCCACTAGTCACTGCCTGCCACTCGGAAAAAGACCCGTTTATTCCAACTCTTTGCTTCCTGTCTGCCAACCAGTTCTCTATCCAAGTCAGTACCTTACCCCCAATCCCATGTGCTTTAACTTTGCACGCTAATCTCTTATGCGGGATCTTATCGAAAGCCTTCTGAAAGTCCAAATACACCATATCCACTGGTTCTTCCTTATCTATTCTACCAGTTACATCCTCCAAAAATTCCAGTAATTAGTCAAGCACAATTTACCTTTTCTAAATCCATGTTGACTTTGTCCGATCCTGTCACTGTTTTCCAAGTGCTCTGCTATTACATCTTTTATAATGGACTCTAGCATTTTCCCCATTACCGACGTCAGGCTTACCGGTCTATAATTCCCCATTTTCTCTCTACCACCTTTTTTAAATAGGTGGTAGAGAGAATTTTTGACAGCAATAAAATGGATAAATCCACAAAGCCATTAATTCCAATCCAGATCGCTCTCAAGAATCTATTTAATAATATTTTTTTTTTAATGTTAAAATCATTCATAAATCTTTGTGCTGGATTTTGTGATTCCCTCTTTAACTTAAGTTTTTAAAATTACATTTTTACTTCTTTTTGCCAGATATATACTTTTATCCTTTTTCTCTTTGCTTCAGAGCTGTGAAGACTGCTCACCCTAGATTCCAGCTGACAAGGCAAGTGAGAAACTACTACATCTCCAGAACATCTGGCAAAGCCTCTTTGCTATAAATCAGCAAAAGGTGCTGAAATATAAAGCATCAATTACACAGCTCAACTTCAGTCAGTGCTGCGTCTGACACCCAGTTGAGATCAGCAATTCTGCATCTGTGGCAATCTTGAGTGTCCATGATTCAAGTGCAGGTCTCTGAGTCTGGTACATATTACAGCACAGGTCTACTTTACTTTTATAAGGCAGGACAAGGACAGGATTCTTGAATCTTCTTTATTCCTGGTTAGAACTTTATCATTGTTTCAAAATTATGTTTTTATAACCTATTCTCAAAGATTAATTAAGTCAGTCATGATTGTCAAATTCCAGATCTCTCCCAAGCCAAATCCTTTAATCGGTTCAATTTCCATATTAGAAGGGATAGTAGCAGCATTATACAATTGCTGTCATTTAAAAAAAAACATGTGGCACATTTTTTTAATTGTTTTGAAAAGTTGTGGGAAAGGTAAATCAAAAAGTTCTAGAAATTGTGAAGATATTTCTCATTTGTCACCACGGATTGTCATGTAGCTTTTATGTTTCCATTTAATTTTAACTTTTTAACTTTAACTTTGCATGAATTATCTTTTGCCAATTTCCGGCCCACGCCCACGCCCACCACATCCCCCGCCACATCCCCCACCCCATCCTCTCCCAAAAAGGATAATTCTCACCTGGGCCACTGGTGCTAACAGCCCTCCAAGTCTTGTCTAATTGATCATTTTTCACATGTAAATTTTAGATTAACATAGAAGATAGGAGCAGGAGTAGGCCATTCGGCCCCTCGAGCCTGCTCCGCCATTCAATGCGATCATGGCTGATCATCCAAATTCAGTACCCGGTCCCTGCTTTCTCCCCATACCCCTTGATCCCTTTAGCCTTAAGAAATATATCCAACTCCTTCTTGAATATATTTAATGAATTGGCCTCTACTGCCTTCTGTGGTAGTGAATTCCACAGGTGAAGAAATTCCTCCTCATTTCTGTCCTAAATGGCCTACCCCTTATCCTTAGACTGTGACCCCTGGTTCTGGACTCCCCAACCATCGGGAACATCCTTCCTGCATCTAGACTGTCCAGTCCTGTCAGAATTTTATAAGTTTCAATGAGATCCCCTCTCATTCTTCTAAACTCCAGTGAGTACAAGCCCAATCGACCCAATCTCTCCTCATACGTCATTTCTGCCTTCCCAGGTATCAGCCTGGTGAATCTTCGCTGAACTCCTTCCAGGGCAAGAACATCCTTCCTCAGATAAGGCGACCAAAACTGCACACAATACTCAAGATATGGTCTCACCAAGGCCCTGTACAACTGCAGCAAGACATCCTTGTTCCTGTACTCAAACCCTCTCGCTACGAAGGCCAACATACCATTTGCCTTCTTAACCGCCTGCTGCACCTGTATGCTTACCTTCAAGGACTGGTGCACAAGGATGCCCAGGTCTCGTTGCACTTCCCCTTCTCCCAATCTATTGCCATTCAGATAATAATCTGCCTTCCTGTTTTTGCCACCAAAGTGGATAACCTCACATTTATCCACGTTATATTGCATCTGCCATGCTTCTGCCCAATCACCCAACCTGTCCAAGTGATCCTGGAGTTTCTCGGCATCCTCCTCACAGCACACACGCCCACCCAGCTTTGTGTCGTCTGCATATTTGGAGATATTACATCTAGTTCCCTTGTCTAGATCATTAATATATATTGTGAATAGCTGCGGTCCAAGGACCGATCCCTGCGGTACCCCACTAGTTACTGCCTGCCACTCGGAAAAAGACCCGTTTATTCCAACTCTTTGCTTTCTGTCTGCCAACCAGTTCTCTATCCAAGTCAATACCTTGCCCCCAATCCCATGCGCCTTAACTTTACACGCTAGTCTCTTATGCGGGACCTTATCGAAAGCCTTCTGAAAGTCCAAATACACCACATCCACTGGTTCTCCCTTATCTATTTTACTAGTTACATCCTCAAAAAATTCCAGTAGATTAGTCAAGCACGATTTACCTTTTGTAAATCCATGTTGACTTTGTCCGATCCAGTCACTTTTTTCCAAGTGCTCTGCTATTACATCTTTTATAATGGACTCTAGCATTTTCCCCACTACCGATGTCAGGCTTACCGGTCTGTAATTCCCCGTTTTCTCTCTACCACCTTTTTTGAATAGTGGGGTAACATTAGCTAACCTCCAATCCATGGGTACTGTTCCAGATTCCATCGAATGTTGGAAGATGATCAGCAATGCATCTACTATTTCTAGGGTCACTTACTTAAGTATCCTAGGATGGAGATTATCAGGCCCTGGGGATTTATCGGCCTTCAGTCCCATCAATTTCCCTAACACCATTTCCCTACAAATACTGATTTTTTTCAGTTCCTCCCTTTCATCAGGCCCTATGTTCCCCGACGTCTCTGGGAGGTTATTGTGTCCTCCTTTCTGAAGACAGAACCAAAATATGTATTCAATTGGTCTGCCATTTCTTTGTTCCCCATTATAAATTCCCCTGATTCTGACTGCAATGGACCTACGCTTGACTTCACCAATCTTTTTCTCTTCACATATCTATAAAAGCTTTTACAGTCAGTTTTTATGTTCCCTGCAAGCTTACTCTCATATTCTATTTTCCCCTTCTTAATTAATCCCTTTGTCCTCCTTTGTTGAATCCTAAACTGCTCCCAATCCTCAGGTTTACTGCTTTTTCTGGCCAATTTATATGTCCTCTTCTTAGATCTTATGCTATCTCTAATTTCCCTTGTTAGCCACGGTTGAGTCACCGTTTTTGTTTTATTTTTATACCAAACTGGGATGAACAAATTCTGTAGTTCATCCATGCGGTCTTTGAATGTTTGCCATTGCCTATCCACCATCAACCCTTTGAGTGACATTCCCCAATCCATCCTACCCAACTCGCGCCTCAGACCATCGTAGTTTCCTTTATTTAAATTTAGGACCCTAGTCTCTGAGTCAACAACTTCATTCTCCATCTTAATGAAGAATTCGATCATAGTATGATCGCTCCGACCCAAGGGGCCTCGTACAACAAGATTGCTAATTAATCCTTTCTCGTTACATAATACCCAGTCTAAGATGGCCTGATCTCTGGTTGGTTCCTCAACATATTGGTCCAGGAAACCATCCCGTAAACAGTCCAGGAATTCCTCCTCCACAGTATTGTTACTATTTGGTTAGCCCAATCTATATGTAGATTAAAGTCACCCATGATGACTGCTATGCCCTTATTGCACGCTTCTCTAATTTCCCTTTTAATGCCATCCCCAGCATTACTGTTTGGAGGTCTATATACCACTCCCACTAACGTTTTCTGCCCCTTGGTATTTCTCAGTTCTACCCATACAGATTCCACATCATCAGAGCTAATATCCTTCCTTACAATTGTGTTAATCCCTTCTTTAACCAGCAATGCTACCCCACCTCCCTTTCCTTTTTGCCTATCTTTCCTGAATATTGAATACCCCTGGATGTTGAGTTCCCAGCCTTGGCCACCCTGGAGCCATGTTTCCATAATCCCAATCAAATCATATTCGTTTACCTCTATTTGCGCAGTTAATTCATCCACCTTATTACGAATGCTCCTCGCATTAAGACACAAAGCCTTCAGGCTTGTTTTTTAACGCTCTTAGACCTATTAGAATTATTATTTACTGTGGCCATGCTTGATTTAAACCCTTGATTTCTCTGACTGCCACTTTTGTTTTTCTCCCTCCTATCTTTTGCTTTTATCCTTGTTTCCCTTTCCTCTGTCCCCCTGCTCAGGTTCCCAACCCCCTGCCATTTTAGTTTAAACCCTTCCCCAGAGCACTAGCAAACACTCCCTCTAGGACATCGGTCCCGGCCCTGCCCAGGTGCAAACCATCCGGTTTGAACTGGTCCCATCTCCCCCAGAACGGGTTCCAATGTCCCAGGAATTTGAATCCCTCCCCCTCGCACCATTCCTCTAGCCACGTATTCATCTGAAATATCCTTCTATTTCTACTCTGACTAGCACGTGGCACTGGTAGCAATCCTGAGATTACTACCTTTGAGGTCCTATTTTATAATTTACCTCCTAACTCCCTATATTCAGCTTTTAGGACCTCATCCCGTTTTTTACCTATATCGTTGGTACCTATATGCACCACGACAACTGGCTGTTCACCCTTCCCTTCCAAGATGTTCTGCAGCCGCTCTGAGACATCCTTGACCCTTGCACCAGGGAGGCAACACACCATCCTGGAGTCTCATTTGCGGCTGCAGAAACGCCTATCTATTCCACTTGTGATAGAATCCCCTATTACTATCGCTCTCCCCCTCTTTTTCCTCCCGTCCTGTGCAGCAGAGCCACCCCTGGTGCCAGGAAGTTGGCTGCTGCTGCCTTCCTCTGATAAGCCATCCCCCCCATCAGTATCCAAAGTGGTATATCTGTTTGAGAGGGGAATGGCCACAGGGGACCCCTGCACTACCTGCCTGCGTCTAGTACTTTGTCTGTTGGTCACCCCTTCCCTTTCTGCCTGTCCAACCTTTACCTGCGGTGTGACCAACTGATTAAATGTGCTATTCCCAATGTCCTCAGCATTGCGAATGGTCCAGTGTGCATCCAATCGCAGCTCCAGCGCTGCAATGCGGTCTGCCAGTAGCTGCAGCTGGATACACTTCCTGCACACATAGTTGTCAGGGACACAGGAAGTGTCCCTGAGTTCCCACATATCGCAGGAGGAGCATACCACGTGGCCGGGCTGTCCTGCCATGACTTACCCTTTAATTAATTGAAATTAAATTAAATTAAATCTATCCCACCAATTACACTGCAGTTAAATGGTATATTTAAGGGCCTTGGATTACCAACAGTCCCCGCTACACCACAGAGACTTTAGAAACTATAAACCACAGAGTTAAAGTTTAAAAAGTGAGAAATACTCACCAACCAATCACTTACCTGCTTTCTGGTGATGTAAAACTTCAATTACTTTTTACTTTTCTCCCTCCCTCTGAGTTCGGAGATTAGTACACCTACCTGGGTCTCTGGAGCCTTTTATACAGCCGCCGCTCTGCTCCGCGATTCCCGCCGACTCTCGCTCCGCACTGAGGCCTACCTGGGTCTCTGGAGCCTTTTATACAGCCGCCGCTCTGCTCCGCGATTCCCACCGACTCTCGCTCCGCACTGAGGCCTACCTGGGTCTCTGGAGCCTTTTATACAGCCGCCGCTCTGCTCCGCGATTCCCGCTGACTCTCGCTCCGCACTGAGGCCTACCTGGGTCTCTGGAGCCTTTTATACAGCCGCCGCTCTGCTCCGCGATTACTGCCGACTCTCACTCCGCACTTAAGCAAGTAGGAACATGAACCATTTGGCCATAATATTAAACAGTATAATCTAAACATGCTGCCTATAATGTATTTCTTTGAATGTACTAGTAAATTAAATTATCAAAACCCACTCAAATAATTTTCTAATTTTCAATAAATTCTGATTTTATTTCACTCTTAACAAAATGGTAGTGACTAGATCAGAAAGTTTTACCATTTGGAGTTGTGTGACAGTTTTGGATCTCTCTCGCTGTTAGCAATGAGAGCCAGATTCTGCCTGCTGCTATTATGGCATTTGTAAAGAGAGTAATTTACTAGCTACTTCTCAATAAGCTTTTATCTCAATCAATAAAATAAATGTAAAACCAAGAATCAAGTTCAACTGTGATAAATAACGTTTTGGCTTTTCTTCATAAATCAGCAACACTCTGAAGATCTTTCTGTAATGGGAGGAGTTAAAGAAGCACTGTCACAAAACTACCTTGTAAATAGTTTCTGACACATAGCACCATTATTAGCAATGAAAATAACGGAATATTGAAGAATGTGTTTGAAGAATATTTTGTAAATGCTGCATAAACCCCACAATTACTGTGGCCATGCTATCATGAGGATACACCAAACAGAGGTCAGGTGCTTTTCACAGTGAGTGACCAAGGGGCATTTGTCATACACCTCCCTAAAGGATGGTTCCAGAGCAGCAGTGGTGGAAGCAGGAATGCAGCTTGCCTGCCTGTCTGCCCTCTGCTGTTCTTCACCTACATTACAATATGGATAGTCTAAAAAGAAGTCAGAGAAAGTGATTTCCAATATTGTCTTGCTTTCTGAGAAGCAGAAGTTTCTGTTGTTGCTGCTTAGTCTCATTCACAGAAATCAGAGAATAAACCTGGAATGTGCAATGTGTACAAACAGGACAACAGAAATCAACTTGCTAGATATTGGCCATTTGGCTGCCAGCATCTGAACCTCATGAACAAATTGTGTGCTGCCACAAATAAAATTGTTTTAAATACAGTGTCTGAATTGTTGACCATTATCATGCCTATTTTTCAATCTTTGATCCCTTCTCTCTATCCCTTGATCCTAGCTATCCTTTTTCTCTTAATAAGAGTGGTTCTTGCTCATACGATAGCAAAATACTGCGGATGCTGGAAATCCAAAATAACAACAGAAAACGCTGGAAAAACTTAGCAGACCAGGCAACATCCGTGGAGCGAGAAACAGAGTTAACGTTTCGGGTCAAAGGGTTTCGACCTGAAACATTGACTCTGTTTCTCTCTCCACGGATGTTGCCTGGCCTGCTGAGTTTTTCCAGCATTTTCTGTTGTTATTTTAGTTCTTGCTCATGTTCTTTATCGTAAGGATGATGGAATTTTCTTAATAGCTCCAGAGGATTTAGTTGATTATCACAATTTCCATTAATAGTAGTGGCTCTGTGTAGAAACCAGTTACTCGTGGAGTTCTGCAGGAATCGGTGTTGGAGCCATTACTCTTTGTGTATGATCTGATACGTCAGTGATCTGGATGAAGGAATTGGGGGTACTGTCAGCAAGTTTGCAGATGACGTGAAGATCTGTGCTGGTGTCAGAACCCTTGAGGAGAAAAGATTACAATCTGATGAGGAGACTAGTCTGTGTACATGTGGACAGATTATTTAAATTAGTTAAGTTGGGGAAAACAAGGGGACATGCATGCAAGTATAGAACTACCTTTGTAATAGGTTTCCAGATGGATGCAGATTTGCTGCTAAAATTCAAAAGGGAGCTGGATCAGTTCCTGGAGGAGGCTGATAGCGCTGCACTCAAAAGGTAGATGGGATGTTGGGTAATGTACCTCGTGGTCGTTGTTATCTCATGGAACAGTAGTGTAGTGGCTATGTTACTTGACTAGTAATCCAGAGAACATGAGTTCATAATCCCACCATGGCAGCTTGAGAATTTGTATTCAGTTAAAAAAAATCTGGAAATAAAAAGCTGGTATGAGTAAATAAGTGACTTTGAAGTAATTAGATTGTTGTAAAATCCCAACTGGTTCACGAATGTCCTTGGGGAAGGAAACCTGCCATCCTTACCTGGTCTGACCTATATGTGCCACTCAGTTGTAACAAATCACTACAATGCAGTTCAAGAAGGCAGCACACCATCTTCTCAGGGCAACTAGGGGGCAATAAATGCCGGCCTTCCCAGCGACGCACACATCCCAAGAATGAACAAAAAGAACATTTGTTTTTGATTGCCTTCGGGGGTTGGAGAGGAATTTCCCAGGATTATTGGTTCTGCAAATTAGCCTACGTTTTAAAATCTTTTGTTTTGCCTCTCCCAGGAGATGACGTGTCTGCATGGTGGGTGGGTAGTATTGGGGGTTGTGTTGTTTAGCTAAGCTAGGGTGAATGGGACAGACTCAGTGGATCAGCTGCTTTTCTTCTGTCTGTCATTTATATGATTCATATGACTAAGGAAAAAAGATTAATAATTTTGTAAACAAACCACAGGCATTTCTCAAAATACTTATATTTTCCTTAAAGTTTGTGGACATATTTTAAGGTCACTGACTGGTTTGCTGCAGCTGCCATGGTTTTGATATCCTGTACCCTGAAGAAAATCCCCGATTTTCTTCGCTGCACCATTAGCGCCGTGCCTTCAGCTGCCTAGGCTCTATGCTCTGGAATTCCCTCCCTAAACCTCCCCACCTCTCTATCCTCCTTTAAGACATTCCTTAAAACCTACCACTTTGACCAAGCTTTTGGTCAATGTCCTTAAATCTCATGGAGCTCGGTGTCAAATTCTGATTGATAACGCTCCTGTGAAGTGCTTTGGGATGTTTTACCACGTTAAAGGCTCGATATAAATGCAAGTTGTTATTGTTGTTGGACTGTTTGGTAAAGCAATAATAAACAATCTGGCATGTCGATTTCAAAATTCTCATCCTTGTTTTCAAATCTTTCCATCCTATCTCTGTAATCTCCTTCAACCCCACAACCCCCCCGAGATATCTCCACTCCTCTAATTCTGTCCTCTTGAGGATCCCTGATTATAATCGCTCAACCTTTGGTGGCCGTGCCTTCTGTTACCTAGGCCCTAAGCTCTGGAATTCCGTCCCTAAACCTCTCCGCCTCTCCACCTCTCTTTCAAATTTTAAGACGCTCCTTAAAACCTACCTCTTTGACCAAGCTTTTGGTCACCTGCCCTAATTTATCCTTATGTGGATCGGTGTCAAATTTGTTGTCTTAAAATACCCCTGTGCAGCGCCTTGGGACGTTTTACTACGTTAAAGGCGCTATATAAATACAAGTTGTTGTTGTGAACAGTACAGAAATAAAAAGCAGTTACTAAATTAAATTCTTGAAACTCTTCTGTATCTGAAATACTGAAGGAATTTAAATTGTATTTTTGTTGGAGTGACTTATTTTAGTAAATACTAGCAATTTAAAGGAAAAAATGCAGAGGAATGGGTGTACCCTTGCCATTGTCTTTCATTCCCCAGAGACAAGTTATAACAGAACCTTGTGAACAGAGGCCTTTCTACACTGTTAGGTAATGATACATAGTATGAGCAGACTTCAGGAGCATGAGGAGGAGGAAGGAATTACTTTAAACCTATATTCTTTTCTGTCATGGTAATTATGTCACAGTAATTCCAATATGTTCTGCGAGTACTGTAATTAAGTTCTGTAATTCGTAACAGACCCATTGGGTGTTTTTCAAGACAGGTACTTGATCTTTCAGTGCAGCTGATTCTCATTTTAACCAAGGCTCTAATTTATAACATTATCTATGTTATACTGTAAATAAGGATTGCTGTTTATAGCACTTTCTCCATCAAACCTACTACAGACCTTGCATGTCCTTATTACCAATGAATGGGTTTTCCAGATACTGGTTGTTGCACTCAGGTGATACCATTTTCATCAAAGATGGATGCTCTGTTACTGAACCACAGTTTGTTTTATATTTGATAATGTGGTAATGTGGGAGTATTGTCTTGGACCGTGATTGTTATGTAAACTATAGCAAATTGTGCTTTACACACTTACCAAGTGAGGAGGGACACATCCACTATTCAGATAAATATAGAAATAGGCAGTCACAGCTGATGTTTTAGTCCCTTTAAAAGTTGTCCAATTAAAACTATATTAGCAAGCAAATTATCATAAGGGACCTCCCTGAAACATCAACAACTTTATCTAGTGACTAGCTGAACCATACAGACTAGGGAGTGGAGTTTGTGGCATGGGCTGAAGCTGATGGCTTTGGTATTCCTGATACTGAGCTGGAGGAAACTGCATCTCATCCAAGACTGAATGTTAGTCAAGGGAGGTGGTATAGGTAGGTGTCCTCAGTTGACATGTGGAAGCTGATCTCCTGCCTACAGATATTGTTACTAAGGGACAGCATGCAGATGAGGAAGAGAAGGGGCGATAGATCTCTGGAGGACTTTGCAGCTGACAGTGCAAGAAAGTACAGAGAAACCATTGCTAGTGATGTGCTGGCTATATTCAGATGGGCATGAATGGAATTATGCAAGGGTCCCATAAAACTAAATAATGGAGGATAGATGTTGGAGGAGGATGGCATAGTCATTTGTACTAAATACTGCAGAGAAATTAAGAAAGACAATGAGGAATAAAGCACCACAGCTATTGGAAATTAAATGGCACATTGCTTAACCCACTGTGCTACCTAGTCCCTTCATCATTTAAACTTAATCTTAAGGCAGCAACAGCCATACTGGCAGAGCTGTAAAATACAGCAAATCCAATTTGCAATCAATTTCTTTTAGTTGCTATGTAACAACACCTATAAAACCCTGCTTTACATTTTTAAACATGTTTTTCCACCATAAGGTGGGTTATTGCACTGAATGACAATTCCACATGGCAGCTATGTAGAAGTAATTATCATCATCATATAGTATATGGTAACAAGAAGAGCCAAACATTTGTGAGAAGTCATTATCATTCCTCAAGAGTTGCAATTTAATTGTCTTTGTTTGCTTGAGATGTGGTTGCAAGGATTATCGTGAGACATTTGGGGAAATAAAGAAATGAAGCGAACAATTTCAGATGCAACCACCCAAGTGACTCAAACGGAAACTGATAGAATTTAACACTTAGTAATTGTGTATTATGAAATGGTAATTTAAAAAAAATAATGATATATTACTGTTTTTGACATGTCAAAGACAAGATAGTCCAAAAAAATTATTGGACATCTGCAGTGCTCAATAAACCAAGACTGAACTGTAAAATTTGCTTTTATTTCAACAGATTAGACTTAGTTCAAGTTGAGAGAAATTTTTACAAATTGATCTGAATAAAAATGCACAGTACTACAGTTGCATTGCTGAGATTGATGACTCCAGCATATGAGGAATTGTGGATTCAAAGTCACGCCCCACATCACATTGGGATGTTGGCATAGAACATTGGAATACCAATCAGTTGTTTCTCCTTACAACACTTCATAGACTCTGTACTCACTAGTCTTAATAAGAATTTGTTACATTTATTTCTCACTCACCAAGGTGAGGGATGTGATTGCTAAGGGAATGGAACTCTTCCCATGTCAGGCAAGAATTGTGAAGCCCTTGCAGATCAGGCATAGCACTGCAGGATGCAGAGTATGCTCAGCTCCAGCCTCAATAAAACCCCCTACTGTATTAGTGTGACATTACTTCTATTTCCCACACTAGCCATCCTGTGACCTCACTGAGAAAAACTGGCAATTACTGTAGTGCCATATTAGGGACAGTTTATGATTGTATTGAGTGTGACTATAGACATTTTCCCTTACTGGCAGCAGATGGAAGGGACTTTCACCTATCAGGCTAGGCTAGATTTGAACCCAAATTCCAGGGGTAAAAAGCCGAACCCACTTCACCACTGTTTGTTATGTTACATCTCTGATTGAGAATTGGAGCCCAAAATCATGTCTGGTTTATCATTTCCAAAACTGGTGGTACAAGAATCATTTACAGTAAATCCAGAAATTTCATTCCAATATCGTATGACTTATCCCAACCACGGCATAATTACATTGCTCAGTGCACATTGTGAGATTGATCCAGGTCCCACATTGTCAAAATAATTGTGCGAAGTTCTGAAAATATGCACTTTGAAACTATTCACCAAGCACCAAATCAGAATATTTTATCTCTGTTTAGCTTTACTCCGAAATTAAGCTAGTCTTTCTTTTGATTCAATTAACTTACTTGAAGATTACCATTGTGGATATTCCTGGATTAAGTTCATAATACGCTTAGCACACGCAATATAATTTCTGAGGTAGGACATTTGGAATTTTCAGAAAGAAAGACTTGCATTTATGTAACGCCTTTCACAACCACCAGACATCCCAAAGTGCTTTACAGCCAATGAAGTACTTTTGTAAGAAACACTGCAGCCAATTTGCATAGCGCAACTCCCACAAAGAGCAATGTGATAATGACCAGATAATCTGTTATTGTTATGTAAGCGCTGGAATTCCCTGCCTAAACCTGTCACCTCGCTACCTCTTTCCAACTTTAAGACGCTCCTTAAAACCTACCTCTTTGACCAAGCATTTGGTCATCTGCCCTAATTTATCCTTATGTGGGCCGGTGTCAAATTTTTTGTCTTAAAATATTCCTGTGCAGCGCCTTGGGACGTTTTACTACGTTAAAGGCGCTATATAAATACAAGTTGTTGTTGATTGAGGGATAAATATTGGCCATGACACCAGGGATAACTCCCTTGCTCTTCTTCGAAATAATGCCATGGGATCTTTTACATCCACCTGAGAGAACAGACAGGGCAACGGGGTTTAATGTCTCATTCAAAAGACCAGCACCTCCCTCAGCACTGCACTGGAGCGTCAGCCTAGCTTTATGTGCTCAAGTCTCTGGAGTGGGACTTGAACCCACAACCTTCTGACTCAGAGGCAAGAGTGCTACCCACTGAGCCACAGCTGACACTGCAAAAGAACACAAAAGTAATATGGTACCTATTTTGTTGTAGACATTGGGTTAAATTTTTACAGGAGATTACAGTTATTAAGCAGTAAAATGCATCATTTCATTTCAAATTAATGGATTTGTCACATGTACCAAACTTTTACCACCAAACAAAACGTTCTGTTTTATATGTCTGAAATGATAGTTTTTGTTAAAATACCAGATATGGGAACTAAATCATTAAATCTATGATGATTTAATTTGGGCTATTAAATATGTCATTATGACATGTCAACTTTTCCCCAAACAAAGTTTTCTTTGCAAGAGCTCCTTTCGTTTGCACAGGCCGATGGAGTGCAGACACTGGGGTGAAGTATTTTCCGTTATCACAATGTTTCAACAGTGATTATACTGCATTCCTTCACCTTAAAGCAGGAATGTGCGGGTGGTGTGTTGGAACTGTATCTACAGGCTGAATTTTGCCAGTGCTCAGAGGTTGGGTTTGGAGGCGGGTCTGCTATCAAAATCAAAAGGATTGACAGCGGGCCGATATCCCGCTCTGAACCCACCTCCTTTTCAGTTTCCCAAGTGCCGTTTCTGCCTGCGCTTTGCAGACACGGCACTAAGCGGCAGGTCATTCGATTGTGCTTGTTAGGAGGGTGTTTAAAGTAATTAAATCCCCATTTTCCCAGTTCCATAACATTTTGCCAAGTTTTCCATGAGGTTCCAGTTGCTCGGGATCACGCCAGGTAAGTATGTTAGGTTCTGAACAACTCTCCATTTCTTTCAATAGGTGACAGCTGCAAAAGTGGTTTAAAACCTGCCATTTTACAGCTGGAGAGTTTCCAATCTCAGAAGCTTCACCCTTCAGTATTTATAACCCACTTTTGAGCTTTATGCACTTTTGAAGTGGTTGGAGTAATCTCTCTATCCACTGTCACTTCCTTGGATCAACCTATCTCAACATTGACAGATTATTAATGTCATCTCAACCTCACCTGCCATCTATTCCATCGGCATCAGTGCCCTTGAAAACATCTCACCTTGGTCCTCAGAATCCCATCACAATCAGCCCCAACACCAGCATCACTGGGCACACCAGCAGCACCAACATCAACACCAACCTTCTCCACAATCAACTGATGCTGTATTGGACACGGCATTATCACCAGCGCACATTGCTGCCCGGGACGCCAACGATGGACTCACCATGTCCAGATTAGCTTCACTTAACACTGAACACCCTGGCTGCCACATGAGGCATTAGGTTGGCACCGCCCTACACCAGCACCGTAATGCATCCCTACAATGTCCAAGCCATTCCTTTCACACTCATCACCATTGTGTGGGGGGGAGGGGGGAGGGGGAAGACGTTGGGCTGGATTTTGATACTGGAGGCGTGTAGGAGGCGGGGCTACAACTTTTGGGATTGTAGTCCCGCCTCCATCGAGTTGTGGCCAACCCACACGATTTTCACAAGATTGACCTTGTTGAGCCCGCCTAGCGGGCTCAGCAGGCCAATTAAGGGCCACCCGGCAACAGGTGATGTCACAGATTGACATTTCATCTGTCAAGAGCTTTTGACAGATGAAATATCAGCGTTTGACAGCTGTTTGAAGCTGTCAAACACTGACAATCTGTACACTAAGTTAATTCCTTCCTCTCAGGCTGATTTAGAGATCTCTCCAGAACAGAAAGCTGAATGCTGCAACTTTTGACAGCTCGCGGCCATTCTGCTTTCTGTGCCGGTGAGATGAGGGACTCCCGAGACCTGAAGGAAGGAAGGCTGTAAAGGTAAAAGTAAAAGTAAAACTTCTTTAAACACTTTACACACACCAAACACACTTACCTCTGCACTCATGCACCCATCACTCACCTGAACACCTGACATCTCGAACCCTCCAAGCCCTTCAGCCCGACGGTCCGCCTCGCTAATTTGGCGTGGTTTGGAGCCATCGGGAATCCCACACTTCAGGGATAAAAATAGGGATTAGTCTAAAAACTGCCTGTTAACTACCTGTTAACAGGCAGTTAATTGGCACTAATCCCCTTCCCGCCTCGGGGAGGCGGGTCCCAGCACAGGTCGGGTATCCGCCTCCTTTGAAACTGGCATGGAGGTGGGTTGGGGCGGGATGGGTTCGCGCCCCCCGATTTTGCGATTTTAACCCCCCACACGCCTCCAATCCCGCCTCAACGGCCCAATGAAAATCGAGCCCATTATGCCTCACCATTCACTGCAACTCACTAAGACACTTTCAAAGGTGTACACAAATCTGTCCAAGAACGCAAAGTTTTGAAAATAAAGATTTCAATGTTTGACAGCACATTACCAGAAACTTCACATGAACATTGGCTAAACCATCCAAGCACCTACCCTTGTGTGTTGTTAGTTGGTATGATTGGACTAGGATGAGGGTGAGTGTGAGGGGTGGCTAGTGAGATGGGGAACTGATAATGTAGATAGAGAGGGATGGGTGGAGGTGCAAGGCAAGTTGGTGTGAGTAAAGATGTGCAGGAGTAGGGTAGGGAAGGCAGAGTGATGGGGATGTGATGAGTGGCACAGCAGAATTAGGTTGAGTGTGGCATGGCAGTAACGTTTTGTGATCTACTGAGATCATGGAAAGGTTTGCACCACTGCAGCCTAGTCTTCCTGACAACATCCCTGCTTGTGTCCTCCTGTGCAATGTGCAACCAGGCTGCGTTGATCTTCTGGGGAAGTCTCTTCCACCCATTGGAAGGGAAGAGAACCTCCCTGCGTGCTGTGACGCCCTTCATAAGCATATGGAGGGAGTCATGGGAGAGCCTGGGTGCAGCCGTGCACCTCTGTGCAGAGTTTGTCAGTGTTTGCAGCAGAGAGAGGAGCGGGAGCAGTGGCGCTGTAAAGAGCACGAGTGGAGCGGCGAGAGGAGCGGGAGCAGTGGCGCTGTAAGGAGCGCGAGTGGAGCGGCGAGAGGAGCGGGAGCAGTGGCGCTTTAAAGAGCGCGAGTGGAGCGGCGAGAGGAGCGGGAGCAGTGGCGCTGTAAAGAGCACGAGTAGAGCGGCAAGAGGAGCGGGAGCAGTGGCGCTGTAAAGAGCGCGAGTGGAGCGGCGAGAGGAGCGGGAGCAGTGGTGCTGTAAAGAGCGCGAGTGGAGCGGCGAGAGGAGCGGGAGCAGTGGCGCTTTAAAGAGCGCGAGTGGAGCGGCGAGAGGAGCGGGAGCAGTGGCGCTGTAAAGAGCGCGAGTGGAGCGGCGAGAGGAGCGGGAGCAGTGGCGCTGTAAAGAGCACGAGTAGAGCGGCAAGAGGAGCGGGAGCAGTGGCGCTGTAAAGAGCGCGAGTGGAGCGGCGAGAGGAGCGGGAGCAGTGGCGCTGTAAAGAGCGCGAGTGGAGCGGCGAGAGGAGCGGGAGCAGTGGCGCTTTAAAGAGCGCGAGTGGAGCGGCGAGAGGAGCGGGAGCAGTGGCGCTGTAAAGAGCGCGAGTGGAGCGGCGAGAGGAGCGGGAGCAGTGGCGCAGTAAAGAGCGCGAGTGGAGCGGCTAGAGGAGCGGGAGCAGTGGCGCTGTAAAGAGCACGAGTGGAGCGGCGAGAGGAGCGGGAGCAGTGGCACTGTAAAGAGCGCGAGTGGAGCAGCGAGAGGAGCGGGAGCAGTGGCACTGTAAAGAGTGCGAGAGGAAGAGGAGGCAGCGGACTTGGGCGAGGCCAGAGCTGGAGCAGAGCGAGAGAGGCAGCAACTCAACCGAGGCAGAATTCAAAGGAGTGACGTCAGAGTAGAAAAAGTGACATCGGCACAAGGGAAGGAGCTAATTGGTGAGTAGCTGGTGAGTGTTTTTTTTTAAGTTTTAAATTTATTTCTGCTAAGTTAGATCTTAGTCTATTAAATAGAGGCATGGCAGGGCAGCTCAGTCCCGTGGAGTGCATATCCTGTGCCATGTGGGATGTCCTGGATGCTTCGCGTAGCCTGGACGACCACATCTGCAGGAAGTGTCACCAGCTATGGCAGCTCGAGATCCGTGTTTCAGAGCTTGAGTGGCAGCTGGAGTCACTGCGATGCATCCGCGAGACTGAGAGTTATGTGGATAGCACGTTTCTGGAGCTTAAGAGTATGCAGGCAGAGAGGGAATGGGTGACTGCCAGACAGAAGAGGAGGGCCAGGCAGGTAGTGCAGGAGTCCCCGGAGTGCATCTCGCTCGCCAACCAGCATTCTTTTCTGAGTACTTGTGGGGGCGATGGTTTCGCTGGGGAGTGCAGCCAGAGAGAAGTCCAAGGCACCACTGGTGGCTCAGCTGCACGGGGGGAGGGAAAAGAGTGGAAGACCAATAGTGGTAGGGGATTCTATAGTTAGTGGAGCAGACAGGTGTTTCTGCGGCTGCAGACGTGACTCCAGGATGGTATGTTGCCTCCCTGGTGCCAGGGTCAAGGATGTCACTGAGTGGCTGCAGAACACTCTGAGGGGGGAGGGTGAACAGCCAGAGGTCGTTGTCCATATCGGTACCAACGACATAGGCAGAAAGAGGGATGAGGTCCTGCAGGCAGAGTTTAGGGAGCTAGGAGAGAGATTAAAAAGCAGGACCTCAAAGGTATCAATCTCCAGATTACTCCCAGTGCCATGTGCTAGTGAGTGCAGGAATAGGAGGATAGAACAGATGAATGCGTGGCTGGAGAGATGGTGCAGGAGGGAGGGCTTTAGATTCCTGAGGCATTGGGACCATTTCTGAGGAAGGTAGGACCTGTACAAGCCGGACGGGTTACACCTCAACAGAGCTGGGACCAATATTCTCGTGGGGAGCTTTGCTAGTGCTATTGGGGAGGGTTTAAACTAACTTGGCAGGGGGATGGGGACCAGCATATAGGGGTAGAAAAGAGGAATAAGGTGCATGAAAGAGGGAGTGTGTTGGATATTTCTAGAGAAGAAAGTAGTACTTGAGACGGAAGTAGTACCATATTAGATAAGGGCCGACTAAGAAAGACTATGAAAGATTCAAAAATGGGTTTAGAATGCATGTACATAAACGCACAAAGTGTGGTGAATAAGGTTGGTGAGCTACAAGCACAATTAGCCAATATGATGTCGTGGCAATAACGGAAACGTGGCTTAAAAACGGTGAGGACTGGGCACTTAATATTCAAAGGTACAAGGTGTTCAGAAAAGATAGGGAAGGAAAAAAGGGAGGTGGGGTGGCAGTGCTGATTAAGGAAGACATTGTAGTGTTGGAAAGGGAGGATGTTCTTCAGGGGACAAGGACAGAATCAATTTGGTTAGTGTTGAGGAGCAAAAAGGGAATGATCACACTAATAGGGGTATTCTATAGGCCTCCAAATAGTGAGAGGGAGGCAGAGGAGCAAATCTGCAGGGAAATCACAGAGATATGCAAGAGCTATAGAGTGGTGATATTGGGGGACTTTAATTACCCAAATATTGATTGCGATAATGCTAGGGTCAAGGGAAGGGAGGTGGAGGAATTTCTGAAATGTGTTCAGGAGAATTTCCTTGACCAGTATGTTCTTGGCCCAACTAGGAAGGAGGCATTGCTGGATCTGGTGCTGGGGAATGAGGTGGGCCAGGTCGACCAAGTGTCTGTGGGAGAACACTTGGGTACGAGTGATCATCATCATATAAGATTTAGATTAGCAATGGAGAGGAGCAAGGAACAATCTAGAGTGAAACTCCTAAACTGGAATAGGGCTAACTTCAATGGGATGAGAAAGGATCTAGCCAGGGTAAAACGGAACCAAAGACTGACAGGAAAAACTGTCAGTAAGTACAACTAGGTACATTCCAACAAGAGGGAAGGGTAAGGGAACCAAAGCAAGGGCTCCTTGAATGACGTGGGAGATAGAGAAGATGATGAAACAAAAAAAGAGGGTGTATGATGCAAGTCAGGTGAATTCTTCAAGGGCGAACCAGACCAAATACAATAAGTTGAGAGGGGAAGTGAAGGTGAAAATAAGATTGGCAAAGAGTGAATATGAGAGTAGAATGGCGGTTAACATAAAAGGGAACCCAAAAATCTTACATGTTAACAGTAAGTGGGTAGTAGGAGACGGGGTGGGGCCTATTAGCGACAAAGAAGGTGTTATATGTTTAGAGGCGCAGGGCAAGGTTAGAATACTCAATGAGTACTTTATATCGGTGTTTACTAAGGAGGTGGCTGCTGACAAAATATCAGTAGCAGTGGAAAAGGTAGAAGCAATGGAAGAGGTGAAAATTGATGGACAGGATCTACTAGAAAGGCTGGGTATGCTTAGAGTGGATAAGTCGCCTGGTCCAGATGACTTGCATCCCAGATTGCTAAGGGAATTGGGGGAAGAGATAGTGGAAGGGCTTGCCATAATTTTCCAATCTTTCCTAGATGCGGGGGAGGTGCCTGAGGATTGGAAAGTGGCAAATATGACACCATTGTTCAAGAAAGGGTGTAAGGACAATCCTAGTATCTACAAGCCAGTCAGTTTAACATCAGTGGTGGGTAAAGTTTTAGAAACAATAATCAAGGAAAAAATTAACGGGCACTTGGAGAGGTTTAAGCTAATTAAGGAGAGCCAACACGGATTTGTAAAAGGCAGATCATGTTTGACTAATCTAATTGAATTTTTTGATGAAGTAACAGGGAGGACCGATGAAGGGAATGCAATGAATGTTGTCTACATGGATTTTAGGAAGGTGTTTGACAAAGTACCACATAGAAGGCTGGTTAACAAAATTGAGGCTCATGGAATAGGTAGGTCAGTGGCAGCTTGGATAAGGAATTGGACAAGGAATAAGGCTTAAGGACAGAAAACAGGGAGTTGTGGTAAATGGCTGTTTTTCAGACTGGAGGATGGTAGACAGTGATGTTCCCCAAGGGTCAGTGCTGGGGCCACTGCTTTTTTTGATATATATAAATGACCTGGATATTGGAATACATAAGAACATAAGAAATAGGAGCAGGAGTAGGCCAATCGGCCCCTCGAGCCTGCTCTGCCATTCAATAAGATCATGGCTGATCTGATCCTAACCGCCAATCCACTATCACAGAACCATCTCCTGAATCTAACAGAATTAGACACATGAAATAGGAGCAGGATCAGGCTACATGGCCCCTGGGCCCGCTCCGCTACCCACAGGGCCATGACCGATCCGAACCTAGACTCATGTCCAAATTCCTGCCCGCTCCCCGTAACCCTTAATTCCCTTTACTTCTAGGAAACTGTCTATTTCTGTTTTAAATTTATGTAATGATGTAGCTTCTACAGCTTTTTGGGGCAGCATATTCCATGGACCTACCACCCTCTGAGTGAAGTAGTTCCTCCTCATCTCAGTTTTGAAAGAGCAGCCCCCTAGTTCTAGTTTCACCCATCATCGGGAACATCTTCCCCACATCCACCCGATCCAACCCCTTCACAATCTTATATGTTTCAATAAGATCGCCTCTCATTCTTCTGAACTCCAATGAGTAGAGTCCCAATCTACTCAACCTCTCCTCATATGTCCATCCCCTCATCCCCGGGATTAACCGAGTGAATCTTCTTTGTACTGACTCGAGAGCAAGTATGTCCTTTCTTAAGTATGGACACCAAAACTGTATGCAGTATTCCAGGTGCGGTCTCACCAATACCTTGTACAACTGAAGCAATACCTCCCTATTTTTATATTCTATCCCCCTAGCAATGAAAGCCAACATTCCATTGGCCTTCTTAATCACTTGCTGCACCTGCATACTAACCTTTTGAGTTTCGTGCACCAGGACCCCCAGATCCCTTTGCACTTCAGTACTTTCCAGTTTCTTGCCATTAAGATAATAACTTGCTCTACGATTTTTCCTGCCAAAGTGCATAACCTCACACTTTCCAGTATTGTATTCCATCTGCCAAATCTCTGCCCACTTACTTAGCCTGTCGATGTCCCCTTGCAGGTTTTTTATGTCCTCCTCACTCACTACTTTCCCTCCCATCTTAGTATCATCTGCAAACTTTGATATGTTACACTCGGTCCCCTCCTCCAAATCGTTAATATAGATTGTAAAGAGTTGGGGACCCAGCACTGACCCCTGCGGAACACCACTAGTTACTGATTGCCAGTCTGAGAATGAACCATTTATCCCAACTCTCTGCCTTCTGTTAGATAGCCAATCCTCTATCCATGCCAGAATATTACCCCCAATCCTGTGATTTTTTATCTTAAGCAATAATCTTTTGAGTGGCACCTTGTCAAATGCCTTTTGGAAGTCTAAATACACTACGTCTACAGAGTAGAATTTCTAAATTTGCTGATGACACCAAACTTGGGGGTTTGGCAAACAGTGAGGATGATACCAATCGACTGCAACAGGACATAGAAAGGCTATCAGAATGGGCAGACAAGTGGCAGATGGAATTTAATACAGAGAAGTGTGAGATAATGCATTTTGGCAGAAGGAGCAGCGAGAGGCAAAATACACTTAGTGGCACAGTTTTAAAGAGTGTGCAGGGACAGAGGGACCTGGGAATTAATGTGCATAGGTCCCTAAAGGTGGCAGGACATATTGAGAGAATGGTTACCAAAGCATATGGGATCTTGGGTTTCATAAATAGAGGTATTGAGTACAAAAGTAGAGAAGTTATGCTGAATCTTTATAAAGCGCTGGTTAGGCCACAACTGGAGTATTGCGTCAAATTCTGGTCACCACACTTCAGGAAGGATGTGAAGGGCCTTGAGAGGGTGCAGAGGAGATTTACCAGAATGGTTCCGGGGATGGAGGATCTTAGCTACAAGGACAGGTTGGAGAAGCTGGATTTGTTTTCATTAGAGCAAAGAAGGTTGAGGGGTGATTTGATAGAGGTGTACAAGATTATGATGGGTTTGGATAGGCTAGACGGGGAAAGGCTGTTCCCACTAGTTGATAGTACAAGGACTAGAGGACACAGATTTAAGGTTCTGGGCAAGAGATACAACTTTTTTATGCAGCGAGTGGTGAGGACCTGGAACTCGCTGCCGACGGAAGTGATGGAAACGGACACACTCAATGTTTTCAAGGGGAGACTGGATAGGCACATGAGGGAAATAAACTTGTAGGGCTACGGCGATAGAGCGGGGGAATGGGACTGACTGGATTGCTCTGCAGAGAGCCGGCACGGACTTGATGGACCGAATGGCCTCCTTCTGAGCTGTTATGACTCTATGACACTTCACTGCTGCAGAACACTGACAGCAGAATTGTCTAAATCAATTTGGACATGGTCCCTTTAAGAAAACCGCAGAAGACACGTCACCAAATGACGTCATCAGACCCGCTTCCTATTAATTGGCCAGGAACCTCACAGGGCGGGCTTAACAAGGCCCATCATCGGAATATCTTGTTGGAGGCTGGGATCGAGACAGATGCAAGGTTCCCACACGCCACGGACATCGCCCACCCCGGACCCGCCGAAGTTGGAAAAATTCAGCCCTACATGTTACCACCTATTCAGAACTGGTGTTCCCATGTTTGGATTTCCTGGGAAGCATGTTAAAAGGGTCACACACAATGGCCTCATTATTTTGCCATCATTCTACCCAACCCAGGGAGGATTAAGAGTACCCTGCTCTATTGTATAAATAGCTTTTAAAGAATTGAGAATTGTTGTTTTAATTTTTTTTTAAACTCTCAGAAGCTCACTGTTGGCTGGAACATATGGAAAATAAGAAACACCCTCGAGGTAAATATGAGGGTGCAGTAGTGTAAAAGGGGTGATAGCAAATCGGCAGCCCGTTTTACATCTCACCTGATTTTTATTTCCACTGACTTCAACGGAAGTAAAAATTGGGGGAGATATAAAAAGGGCAGCTAATTCACTATCACCATCACACAAAGTCAAAATTACTCCTCATATATTTTAAATTAATTTTGTCTTCCAGCAGAGTGCAGTGGCCATTAATGCAAAGAAAATGCCTGTTTTGTTTATTAGGAATAAATTATATTTTTGAAATTTAAATGTAAAAATAGACAAGGTTTATTGTTTGCTATTTACAGTCTTATCACCAAGCAGCATGACAGAATTATCTGGTGACAAAATCTGCTAATGATCTACCAGGAAAACATTTAATGTGAAATATTTGTTTACTATCTGATTCAGAAAGTAGGTTAGTAATCAGATTAATGGAGGATTGAATGAGTATTTTATATATTAAATTGAAGCTTTTCAGAGCCTGCAGATTTCCTTGAAGGTAATGTAAGGTTTAAAGAGAAATTTAACCCTATTTTGGTTAACATAAATGATGAGAAACAAGGGGGGAATCTGGTCGACTGCAATTTTTAGATCGGGATCTGATGATGTAATTGGGCCTAATTGCAAATATTACCTTGAGGCCTGGACGAGGAGCAGTAGCGGTTTCCTGGCCAAGTTAAACCTGCCGGGAGCTGGATCGAGGCCCACGTAAGTTTAAATTTTAATTTTTTTTTTGAGGTTTCCTTCTGGGTCAGGAGGAGCAGGATTGGTCTTCTGGGCCCCACAAGGAAACCTTGGGCCTCCACTGCCTCAGGTCTCTTCCAGCTCCTCCCCAACCGCAAATGCTACCCCCCCAAACCCCAAATGGGTTCAGGTGGAACTCTATGTTATAGAAATGAGGCTCGGGAGCTAAAATCTTTGCGGGCCTCGGGCTGTACCAGTCTGTGAGTTTGCTGCTCGCCCTGGCACCCCCACGTGCTGATCCCGCCACACTATAATTTTCAAACTGCTGTTTCCCACAGACATTACAAAATTATAATTTTTCCAGACTACTGGTCATTATTGACAATGTTCATCTCCATTTAGTTAGCCTAATACTCTCCTAGTGGCTCAGTAAGTTTATCCAGAGAGCAGCTTAGCCTTATACTCCAGGAAGGTTCCACTTCAGTTCCTGTTCTGTGCTGATTTAGCTGATCTCAGCAAGGGCAGCAATGGGGTTACCATCGTCGAATCCCCCACCATCAACATCCTGGGGGTCACCATTGACCAGAAACTTAACTGGACCAGCCACACAAATACTGTGGCAACAAGAGCAGGCCAGAGGCTGGGTATTCTGCGGCGAGTGTCTCACCTCCTGACTCCCTAAAGCCTTTCCACCATCTACAAGGCACAAGTCAGGATTTGTGATGGAATACTCTCCACTTGCCTGGATGAGTGCAGCTCCAACAACACTCAAGAAGCTCAACACCATCCAGGACAAAGCAGCCCGCTTGATTGGCACCCCAACCACCACATTCACCATTCACTCCCTCCACCAACGACGTACCGTGGCTGCAGTGTGTACCATCTATAAGATGCACTGCAGCAACTCGCCAAGGCTTCTTTGGCAGCACCTCCCAAACCCGTGGCCACTTCCACCTAGAAGGACAAGGGCAGCAGGCGCATGGGAACACCACCACCTCCAAGTTCCCCTCCTAGTCACACACCATCCTGACTTAGAAGTATATCGCCGATCCTTCATTGTCGCTGGGTCAAAATCCTGGAACTCCCTCCCTAACAGCACTGTGGGAGTACTTTCACCACACGGACTGCAGCACTTCAAGAAGGCGGCTCACCATCACCTTCTCAAGGGCGATTAGGGATGGGCAATAAATGCTGGCCTTTCCAGCAACGCCCACATCCCACAAACGAATTTTTTAAAAAGCATTGCTGTTCGCCTCACCAACCTGGGTTAGGCTTGATCCCTATTCGTGTCATTCGCTAACCAACATTTCCAGATATGGCTTTCAGTTACAATGCCATCTGTGGGTACATACATTTCAGTCCTGCAAAGCACAATTCAACTAGTCATCAAGGCTGGCCTTAGACATCATAACACCTCATCATTGTACTTTCATCTCACACAACTGTCTGCCTATTGTCATTACTCACAAGATGGTGCTTTCAGCATGGGTATAATAGATTGCTTGGGGAAATGGAAAAAAAAATGAATTTTGTGTAACATTCATGAACTATTATTTTACATTCATTATGAGCATATTGTATGTAAGGTTTAGTAATATGCTTTTAGATTGTTTTATTAGAGATTTCCTTAATTAACAGTATAACATTTGATTAATTAAGTGAAATATACTTCTAAAGGGGAAATAAAATCTTGGGGAAATGTTCAAAATACTCTCCCCAAAACAATCACACAAATGATTGGATTTTTTCCTTTCTAATTTTCTCCTTCTCCATTCTTCTCCACCACTGAACTCCAGTTTCTTGAGTACTTGGAGCTCTCCAATACTTCAAGTGGCCACCCTTCATCTGTAAACGCAGATACTGAATGCCAGCTGTCAACCATGGGGTGGCAGCAGTACCGAGCTGGATCCCGTCCTAACCTGACAGCCACACATAGATATTTTCCAGTACAGATCACTGAGGACTAATCAGCAGCAGGAACTCTCTCCGAATTGTACTCATCAATAGTCTAGGACTGCTAAGGGCAATTGCAGCATTCCTACTGTAGCCGCAGCTAAGTTCAGCTAAGTCAACACACACAAGACATTGAACCTGGAACTGTTCTGTATGACTCACACAAGCCGTAGAGGGAAATTCCAAAAATATTTTTTACTTCAAAATAAAATTTCAAAATTTGCTGCCCATGGAGGCCTTACAATTTTGGGTCTCTTTCTCTCGAGAGCCACAAACAGGAGGAGCTGCCTGAGTCCCAGAACAGCTCAATTTATTTTGAATAGGCTTCAAACCCCAAACTGGAGCCATCCAACCCCCGGAAAATGTGCTACCAATTGCTACATATAAAAAGTGCACAACTACTGCTGTCTGCAACATGATTTCCAGTTCTCTGACCTTGCTGGATGCTATTTTAAAACATACAAGATATCAAAACACATTAAAAATGAGGAGTCACCCATAATTGTTATCTTTTTCACAAGAGTACGCACAGTTCTCTTTCACATACGGACCATAGCACTTGTGGAAATGAGGTGGGATATCAGTTTGTTTTGCAGTAGTTGCTAGAGTTTGTCAAGCTATACAGGGCACCATTTTTGGACCTTCAACTGCCTTCTGGACATGAGAGAGGGTGCATGTACTGACTGCTGATCTTGTAAGAGATGCTGCTCACAGAATATAGATGGCTATTTTGAAACAGAGGGAAATAACAACAGAAAATGCTGGAAATACTCAGCAGGCCAGGCAGCATCCGTGAAACAGAGGAGCCTGGCTTCATCTTCATCTTAACATATAGTGAAATTAGACAAGTTTGCTTTGATCTGGTCTCTGTTTCTTTGACCAGGTTGAGGCCTTGGCACTTTATTTTAATTTTAAAGAACTTGGAGAGATAGCACAAAGAGATACAAAGATGCCACTGAACAAATGACAATAATTAGAAGCTATTACACTTAACTTTTTTTTAAAATCTACTGTCTCAAGAGCATTGTTGTCCTATTTTTAACATTTCCATTAGGTGTAGTCTTTGTCATGCTATTGGGCTACAATGTGAATACAGTGATCCAATTACTCTATACTGTAGTTCAAATGCGAGGGACTTGTTCCCTGTGTTTATTTTGCTGGAACAGGAGACTTTAATCTGACAGCAGATTCATAGACCCACATTTAATGTGTATATAAAAACAGAAAATGCTGGAAACATCCCAGTCCCAATCTGACCTCTCTGTTCTCAGCTTCCTACACTGTCCCAATGAAGCTCGCTCAACGCAAGCTTGAGAAACAGCACCTCATTTTATGATTAGCTATTTTACAGCCTTTCGGACTCAACATTGAGTTCAATTTTAGATCATAACCACCACTCCCACTTTCTTGGACAGCGGTTGCTGGTAATGGTTCTGCTGTAACCAATTACACCTCCTCTGGATCCATCTTTTGTTTCTTCATTTGTCCAATTACCACCCACTTTTGCCTGGCACCATCATTCCTTTTGTCATGTAATCACTCCTGCCCTCCACCCTATCACAGACCTTTCCCTTTGTTCTTTGCTCCCACCCACCCACTTTTGCCCTGGCTCTGCACATGCTTAAAATCTGTTACATCTCTAACTTCTTCCACTTCTGATGAACGGTCATCGACCTGAAACGTTAACTCTGTTTCTCTCTCCACAGATGCTGCCTGATCTGCTGAGTATTTCCAACATTTTCTATTTTTATTTCAGATTTTCCACATCCTTGGACTTGGGGGTACAGGGCACAATTCAAAATTTGCAGAAGGCACAAAATTTGCAAGTGTAGAAAACAGTGGGGAAGATAATAATAGACTTCAAAAGGACATAGACAGGCTCATGAAATGGGTGGACACATGGCAGATGAAATTCGACGCAGAAAAGTGTGAGGTAGGAAGAATAAGGAAAGACAATACAAGCTAAATGGTACAATTTTAAACAAGGTGCAAGAACAGAGAGACCTGGGGGTATTTATGCACAAATCTTTCAAGGACAGGTTAACAAAGCAGTAATAAAAGGGTTGGATTTTATGAACCTCGGCGGGTCCATGGAGGGCGACGTCGGTGGCGGGTCCTGGCCCCGCTGCTGTCTCCATCCCGGCCTCTGAAATGAATTTACCATGAGTACTGCTCTGAAGTTATCAGCTAGAATCCACAACCTTCTGACTTAAAGGTGAGAGTGTGGCCACTAAAGCAAGGCTGACAGTCGGATGCTTTCATCCCAGCAGTCTGAGCTGGACTTATACCCAGATCCCAGAAATGAAAGGACAGAATTGAAGCACATTGCAGCACACAGTACAGGCATAACTATTTTAATAAATATCTTGTATAAACTAGTTTTGTAACAGTAAGTTATATTGGGTGCAATGATACATTTTATATCAAAAGACAAATAAGATAAACATCTGTTCCAGTTCCGTTCTCAGAAATGTTTTCTGATAATGCTCTATGACAATGAACAACTGGGAATCAGGATAGATAATGACTGGTCACCCCACCTTCTCTGAGTGTCAATATCTATTCAGGAATATACACGAGGAATGAAAGAGTGCGATTTAGCACTGAGCATTGTCAATCAGTTATAGCATGCAGGTAGCTTATTTGTCCTTTCCACCAAATATGTAGCACCTTATTTAATGTACGTGGGTGGTATGGTGATTTGACCAACAGTTGTTGGCCAGGTATAAAATCCCTGTCTCTCGTGGACATGTTAGCATCTAACTGAGAACTGTGTGGATAGGAAATTCTTTGCTGCCTCAGCAAGACAGAAAGATTTTGTTACTGTGATGTGGAAAGTACAGACCTTGCTAAAATAGACCATTATTATGGTAAGTAAAACCATTATCCAGAACAACCTTTTTAACCCCAACATTTTTCCATCTTAAAACTGGCAGGTCAGTCAGACAGATGTGTGTCTTCCTTGGAAAACCAATTTACCCTTTTGTCTGGTTGCTTTAATAATTTATTTTCTTCCACTGGGCATTTTCAATTAATTTTTCAATTGTGACTCACTATACACACTATGCACACAATTCTGACTTACAGGTTATGCTGTAAGACTGTAATAAATGAGTTCTATTACTTGTTCTTGTGAGTGGGAAGGAGTGGGAACTTGATAACAAAAAAGTTAGTGAGTTTTGAAAAAGTGCAAATAATAATTATTACAGTTTGGTGTAATCTTTTGCCAAATTGTCCTGGTGTCAAATTTCCACTTGCACATAGCAAAAAATCTTGAAACTCAATAGTACAGTGGCTAGCATCTCGTTGATCCAATGGGAGACAGAGTCCTCTTAAAATACTTCTATGGTTAGTGATATTGCTGGAAACCTTTCTTCTCTTGTTTTTATAACATATAGTATGAATGCATGCTGTAAATAAAGTTTATTGATAAGGAAATGGTTGCAGCAAGACTTCCTTTCTACATCAGGGCTTTGGTAACTAAATAATTTCAAAATGTCAAATAATTTAATAGCTTGCCGTTGTGGCATGATATGCCTACATCAGTGGCATGTTGCCATAGCATTTTGGAGTTCCACTGTGTCGCACCATTTAGTGGTCGTATGCAGGTTCATGCCCACAATACCCTACAGTGAGTTCCAAATCTCAGCTATTGTCACTGTAAAAAAACACTGGCCAGAGGTTAGCAGTTCTCCCCTTGATAGGGCAAGAAAGTTAGAGGAAGATACACCTTAAAACTACTCCTGGACACCTCCTATGCCCATTCATACATTGGCATAGACAGAGGGCTAAGAGCCAATCACCTGTCTGCCCCCTTGACAGGGGTTGGCATATGGTATGAGGATCCCATAAGTGGGAGGGGATAATGATAATAAAAAAAACATTTATTAACAAAAACTGTCCATAATGAATCATTGTTAGAAGTAAAATCTGAAAACAAGCCTACAGGTTAACATGTCGCACATTGGAATTATGATGTCCTATTGTGAGTTAGCTGATTTTAGTGGCATGCTATATGGAGAGCTACAATTTAGCTTCACTTACGGCTAGGGAGAGAAGGGGGAATCAGCCACGGTTCCTAATCCTGATTGCTATTCAGTCACTCCTGCTTTACAGTGCATGTGTGTGAATGTCAGGTGAGGACAGCATTGGGCTTAGCTGTGATGCATTCTATAGCTGAGGAGCCTACCAACACCGTCTATGCTTTAATTTTGAGAACGTCCTCTCAGGTGAAGCACTGAAAGGTGACCAATACCTGGAAAACTGCAAGCCAGTGCTTTCAGAAGCAAAAAAATGGAGGAACATTCAAACATTTTTTCTTTTTTTCCCCTTCATTTTTCTTTTAGTATCATGCACCTTCTCTCCAGACGTCTAATCAGATAACTTATGCATACCCATTTGTATCTTCTGTAATTACAGTAGTTCTGTTTATAGACAGACAGCTGTCTATAGTTACAGCAGTTCATTAGAAGTATTAATGAGAAAAACATGCAGTTGGCTCTGTCATGTAGGATGTTAGGCTGCTTATATTTTGTACGTGGAGTGGTAGGCTCATTCTTGAGCTTTTCAACATTGTGTGTTCCCAATTTCAGCCAGAACTGTCTAGTGAGGGAAAGAAATTGGGCGTAGAGTTGACTCATTTGTTCACATGCACTGCCTACTACCTGTAGTAGCTGCAGAGCAAAAGTGATCAAACCTGGGATGTGTAGCATTAAAGTTGGATGCATGGCACAAGGAACTTATGTAGAGAAAAAGCTACTTTAACAATATCTCCATTCCCAAAAAAGTTACCTACTCCTTGGTGACTGAAAGGGTGAGTAAGTGAAATCTTCCCAGGTCTCCACCATCAATGCTCTAAAGCTCAGAGCCAGATGATGTTTAGGCCCACACAAGGGTTAACTTACCCTCTTATTTTCCTTCCCCTCTTTGGGGGAATGGAAGCTCCCCAACTTGTCTGTCAGCATTCGTTGAATGTGCTCTTTGTGGAACCAATACTATAGGTACCGGGTGACTTTTCAGTTTCTGCAATAGCAAAAATTAATGGGCTAGTATACACAGAGGAACTATTTTGCGTTAATCTCGTTATCAGTAGTGAAATTGGCTATGTCTTTAATTTATTTTTTATTGCAAGCTGACCGCTGGATTACCACATCCATTTGAAAAGTATGTCAACTTCAAACATTTGCAGCAGTTGAACAGATATTCATCTGTGATCTATTTATTTTGTGAAGCAATAGGTTTTACAGTCACCTAACAACACAGAGCATCCTGACATAATGCTGCATCATGTTGTGAACTTGAATAACTCGTATACTGCCAGCCTATAATTAATAGTTATGTTGTTGTCCCATTGCAACAGTTGTCGCTTCATCCAGATCACTTATTTAAATAGCTTGGTTTTTTTCTTGGAGTTGCAGTTTTCCTTGAATCATAAAAAGTACTGGCAGCAGAAATTTCAGTCGCTAAGGTGTTGTCGTAAAGATCTTAAAAGGACTGGACAATAAACAGGTGACTATCTAGGGAAACTATGCTGCCAGTATCTTTGGCATAGTCCTGCTCTTTTGATTACCAAGTTCAGATCAGCAACAGTTCAATAATCTTCATACGGTTTATTAAGACAGAGAGGCAAATGACAATCAGAACAGTCAGATCATATGGTACACAGAAAACAAACTTGACAATACACATAATTAGGTCTGTTTCATTAGGTTTCACTTTCCAAATAGGCGATTTGAGTAAAGTAAATAGTTCTGTTTCAAACACAGTAACGTCTTAAGTTACTAGAAGGCATACTATATGTTACAGATGCTACATATTACTGAGCTTGTTATCAATACACATACTTTGGCCTGAAAAAGTTACATTTTCTTAACAGCTTATAATGGCCCTTTTAAATTCAGTTTGCAAGGTGGACAGTGAGTTTTCTGTCTGCCTTTTCTGAGGCCTTGGATGTGATTGACAAGCTGCACTTCCTCCAGTTCCCCCCCCCCGCCGCCTTCTTGGTTTGTACTATGTATGCTTCCCTGGACTCTGACACCCTGGAATTGTGGCATGTTCTTTGCTACCCCTTTCCCCATTCTGTGGTGCATGGAGCCGACCCATCAAGGCCTCCATCTGAAATCGCCACAGCCCTCTGACTTACTTCAGGTGTGTGGAGCCCTAGACCTTGTGCAGCTTAGTCAGTGACTTCTGCAGCTACCTGTTCTAGACTAATGCACTGTGCTGAATCACTCTGCTCATTTCTTCCCTGAACTGCTTATCTATAAGCTTCCCAGTTTGCATCGTGGGATTTCTAAGAGACCACCCCTGGTTTGCCTTGTGGCCCATCTCACCACATTTAAAACACTCTGACTTCTGGTCGGCTGCCCCCCTCTGGCATTGCCTGGGGTGGGTTGAGTAGTTGGCTTGCTGTGCAGCTTGTCCATGGGATGGCATGAGGCATCTAGTCTTGCAACCATTCAATGGCTTACCTGTGCTCACAATGGCATAAAATGATCAGTGTGCCCATCTACTTTACCATGAGTTTTACCTTCCTCAAGTAACTAGATTCTTAAATCATTTGGAACTATTTCCAGAAATCTGTCCTTTAACATTAAATGGCAAAGGCCTTTGTTCTGTGATGTCTTTGAGCTGTATACATTTCCCGATAAGTACTTTCTGGAATCTTTCTTAGTTTCTTAAATTTCTGCCTGTATGCCTTCAGGTATTAAATCAAAAGCCCTGAAAACAACATGCTTTACATCACAGTACATACTATCAGCAGGATTGGCATGAGAAAATGCTTTGAACACTTTTCTGCTTACTGACTTTGTGACTTGGTTGTACCAATTTTTTATAGCACTTGTGGTGACCAGTTAACAATTCAAATGTTTGGTTAAAATTATTGATATTAACCGCTCTTTAAAATTTGGAATAAGATTTGATAAAAAGTTGGGCCCCAATTTCTGGTATGCCATTTATCAGACAAACTGCTGATGCGTGTTTATTTGCCAGTTCAAGAGCATGGCAGTGCTCCTTCTCCTTCTTGGTACAGCAGATTTGTTCTGATGCTGTTTCTTCTCATGCTAGCCTCCCTTTTATGTAATTCCCTCGCTTCCTGTCTACTTTACTCAATCTCTAATTAAAGCTCACATTCTGTTAGCTGAAACTATCTCTCCTTCACTTTCTCATCAGCCACCAACCTCGCCAATTCAAGCTCTACCACTTTTGATTTGAACATTTTTTGATATCACTGTTTCTGTTCCATTCTTTAAATTTTAACCATTTCAACTGCCTTTGTTACCAGTGTAACTCAGTATCCCAGGTAGCTGCCACCAATTATTTTGAATTCAGGTCTTTCTTAGATACATTCTTGGGTTCAGTGGCATCAGTTGCTCCCGTAACCGATCCGAATACTTTACTTTTATGGGAGTTAACCCACACTGCCCGATACCTACTTGTACAGTGGCAGGACCTGGGAGTGTAATAATGAAATTCTCTTGCGTTCCGGACTGAATCACAATGTCTTTTGCATATGTACTTCTTTGATCTCTTCAAAGTTGGATCAAATGAACACAAGATGAGGTAAGGTTTTGTTTAATTCATAAACTGTTTGACTCTAAAGTAAGGTAAAGCATACAGAGTAACAGATGTCATTAGAGTTACTTAGTTCAATTCGTACAGCTTATTTTTGTTATTGATGCAGAATAAAGAGCATGTCATGCCATCCCACTTTAGTGGGTCATCTTTCTGCATTCTGTCACATGGTCCAGAACTAAATATTTCTCCTTGCAGTCTCCTGTCCTTTTTAACCTTCTCACCACACATCATTGCTTGATTGGCTTTGCAGTCCCTTTTTCTGAAAGTCAGTCTACCTTATTAGTTATTTAAGATTCTGCTTTATTGCAAAGCCCTCCTCAACATTAGGTGCCAGGTGTTTATCTATTTCAGAAACAAGCCACCGAATTGCTCATTGTTTGGCCTCTTAGAAAAACAACTTCAATGAGCTAATTCCACCTTTCACCTGACTTTGGATTCACAACACATGATAGGACAGTCCTGAGAAATTAACTCCTTTAAAGCAAGCCTTAGCTCAAAACGCATTTTAAAATAATTTGTGTCTAGATCTTCTCTGTGAAAAAAAATCCAGAAATGTGATAGTCTGAAGTGGCTGTTGTGCTAGTAACTGTAAGAGGCCCCTGTTTGTATTTATGCAGCAGTGAAAACATGTAAGATTCCATTGATAAACTAACCACCAAAGGAAAAGCAGAACGTGACAGCAGAATGAGATGTAAACAGGAGAGAATGGTGCAAATAGGTTATCATTCTCCATTTCAGTGTCACTTTCCAGTCTCCCACCTTTAATATAAATTTACTTTTAGATGTTGCAGGGTCAGTAAGTACCAAGGTGGCTTCTTAGCCCCAACTGGAGGAAGCTCGGCCTCTATGTAACTTATCTCATGGCTCATTTAATACTCCATGCTCAGTTCCTGTAATAGCTCACCAAGTCACTGAGCCATATAGAGCAGAGAAGTCCCAAGTTCAATCCCTGGTCAATACTGAGTTAGCTAGTGTCAGGTGGGGGAAGTGGCAGCAATGCTATAGTTGGCGTAAGTGCCTTGAGTTAGGGAGAAGATAATCGCTTAGGGTTCCTGGTCTCAAACATTATCCAGCTGAAAGTCCATGGCCTAGAAATTTGTATTCGCTACGAAAGTTGCCAGTGTCGCTGAATTCAGCGCTAGGGTCGAAGTTTGGAGTGGTGACGTTAAGTCGGCGTTGCACACCGATTGACACCACCACACCGCCATTTTCCCCCCCCAGGGCACTGCCAGTTACCGGCAGCACAAAGAGAAGGAGGAAAATGGCAGCCACCATTGGACCCGCCACCAGCTGGCGAAAGACCGGCGGCCGCCATGTTTTCGCCATTCCATGGCACTATGGAGTGGCGGTAAGTACATGACTTTCTCGCCCCATATGTGTAAATGTTGGGGTTGGCTGTGATGCCAACACAGTTGAATAGTTGAGCAACTTTCACTTTCAAAGCTCATATGTGAATACTGTAGGCATTGTTAGGTCCTCTTTGCCATTGCATCTGGAGCAAGATTAAAAACATAGAAACATAGAAGGTAGGAGCAGGAGTAGGCCATTCGGCCCTTCGAGCCTGCTCTGCCATTCAATGCGATCATGGCTGATCACCCAAATTCAGTACCCGGTCCCTGCTTTCTCCCCATACCCCTTGATCCCTTTAGCCTTAAGAAATATATCCAACTCCTTCTTGAATATATTTAATGAATTGGCTTCTACTGTCTTCTGTGTTAGAGAATTCCACAGGTTCACCACTCTCTGGGTGAAGAAATTCCTCCTCATTTCTGTCCTAAATGGCCCACCCCTTATCCTTAGACTGTGACCCCTGGTTCTGGACTCACCGACCATCGGGAACATCCTTCCTGCATCTAGTCTGTCCAGTCCTGTCAGAATTTTATAAGTTTCAATGAGATCCCCTCTCATTCTTCTAAACTCTAGCGAGTACAAGCCCAATCGTCCCAATCTCTCCTCATACGTCATTCCTGCCATCCCAGGTATCAGCCTGGTGAATCTTCGCTGAACTCCTTCCATGGCAAGAACATCCTTCCTCAGATAAGGCGACCAAAACTGCACACAATACTCAAGATGTGGTCTCACCAAGGCCCTGTACAACTGCAGCAAGACATCCTTGTTCCTGTACTCAAACCCTCTCGCTACGAAGGCCAACATACCATTTGCCTTCTTAACCGTCTGCTGCGCCTGCATGCTTACCTTCAGCGACTGGTGCACAAGGACACCCAGGTCTCGTTGCACTTCTCCTTCTCCCAATCTATTGCCATTCAGACAATAATCTGCCTTCCTGTTTTTGTCACCAAAGTGGATAACCTCACATTTATCCACGTTATATTGCATCTGCCATGCTTTTGCCCAATCACCCAACCTGTCCAAATCATCCTGTAGTTTCTCGGCATCCTCCTCACAGCACACACGCCCACCCAGCTTTGTGTCGTCTGCAAATTTGGAGATATTACATCTAGTTCCCTTGTCTAGATCATTAATATACATTGTGAATAGCTGGGGTCCCAGGACCGATCCCTGCGGTACCCCACTAGTCACTGCCTGCCACTCGGAAAAAGACCCGTTTATTCCAACTCTTTGCTTTCTGTCTGCCAACCAGTTCTCTATCCAAGTCAGTACCTTGCCCCCAATCCCATGTGCCTTAACTTTACATGCTAATCTCTTATGATTATAAGATGCAGGGAGAGTAGAAAATTGGTGAGAGAAAAAATGGGTGGAAAAACTTTTTTTAGTTATTTCCTTATTTGTAAATGGAGCTAACCAAACTACTAGCTAACTCTTTGGTGTAGTGTATGTACCTTTAAGAGAGAACTACTTTTACAGCTCCTGTATACTGTAGTACCGGCAGTGACCACACCTGTATATAAGCCTTGAGCATGCCTCTGTACCCCAGTCTTGAGACTACCCTACTCCAGTAAATACCTGTTGATTGTTAAGTTACAGTATCCGTGTGGTTATTGAAAAACATCATACTCTCAGAATCACGGATCTAACAGTGGCGACGAGTGTCGATTCGAATCTACCTGCAACTCTGCATTTCCCTTCGAGGATTCGCTCCGGAGAGCGGTGGAAGAAAGTCGAGGCCAGAAGCACGGGCGTCGACCACGAGCAACGGCCCAGTCGTCCGGCAGAGAGTGAACATCGCAGGGGAGGCTGTGGAGAGCCGGGCTTGGTTCCCCAGCCACGACAATCAGCAATAGACTGACGACAGGTACAGCGCAGACCCTTTCCGGACAGCGGCGGCTGGAGCCGACCGACGGCGGAGAGAAAGCCGAGCAGCGTCGACGGGGTAAGACAGAGGGTGAAGCACACAGGGCGCAGCCGGGGGTTGAAAACCGAGCGGCGTCGAGGAAAAACAAAACGGAGAGAGAGAGGGTAAAGCAGCAGCCGGGTTCAGGACCGAGCGGCGGAAACGGGAAAGGCGCACAAAAAAAAAGAACGCGTAGAGCACAGCCAGGGCTGAAGGGCTGAACAGTGTCCGTGGGGAGAAGAAGGGAGAGAGCGGGAGACGCCATTGAGCCGCGGAGAAGAAGGAAGAGCGCAGGAGACGCCATTTTTAGAAGCTGCAGCGGAGAAGGGCGAGCGCAGGAAGGAAGGAAAGCGCGGGAGACGCCATTTTGTGCCAGCGGAGAAGAAGGGGAAGCGCGGGAGACGCCATTTTTGACAGTTAAATCACACCCAGGGATGCAGAAGAGTGGCAGTATCTCTACGTTCGACAGTGAAGTCGAAGATTGGGCGACATATGTGGAACGTATTGAGGTGTACTGCAGGGTGAATGAAGTGCCAGATGCTAGGAAAGCACTGGTTTTGTTAAATTCCATGGGTGCAAAAACTTATGGGTTACTGTGAAACCTAATAACCCCAGAGAAGCCTGTGAACAAGAATTTCGAAAGCATAGTAGAAATCCTACAGGACCACTTAAACCCCACACCGCTGCTGATAGCAGAACGATTTAAGTTTCATAAAAGGAACCAACACAAAGACGAAAGCAATGCTGAGTACCTAACGGAACTGCGCAAGCTATCGAAACACTGCCAGTTTGGAGCGGGACTAGCAGATACGTTAAGGGACAAGTTTGTGTGTGGGCTGCAAAGTGAAGGAACCCAGAAACGGCTTCTATCAGAAAAGGATCTTACGCTGGACAAAGCTTTCAGTATGGCAGTATCACACGAAGCAGCCGCAAGGGGCGCTGCAGAGATACAACGGAGACCGCAAGAATATGGCACCAATGAAATGTCCTATGGAACAGGGAAGTGCTATCGCTGCGACAGAACAACACATGACCAGAAGGATTGTTGGTTCAAGGACCAAGTGTGCAGACAGTGTGGAAAAGCAGGACACATAGCAAGAGTCTGCAGGTCTGGGAAGAAAACCAACAGTAAGAAATCTCCACAGGAGAAGTACAAAAAGGTACACCAGGTGATAGACAGTAGTTCAGACGAACAGAAAAGTGACACAGACTCCGGAAGCAAGGAGCTGGGTTGTCTGAAACTACATAAGGTAACCAAAATGGAGGATCACCAGACTATCTGGGTTACACTCAAGATAGACGGAGTCCAAGTGAAAATGGAATTGGACACAGGATCAGCCCTAACAGTCATAAACCAAAGGGACTACAAGCGGCTATTTTCACATATACCCTTGAAAGCTACAGAGATTGTCTTGAAGACGTACACGGGGCAAAAAGTCTACCCCAAAGGAAAAATAAGGGTGAAAGTGATATATAAAGGCCAGGAAATACCTAAAATGGATATATATGTATTGCCAGATGGAGGACCACCACTGCTAGGACGTGAATGGACCCGGAAGATACAATTAGATTGGCATTCCATACAGGCACTGAAGGTTGAGGCCAAAAAGGATGACGACGTCACACCTGGACGACTGTCAACAATGCTAACTGACGCAAAACAAGTGTTCCAGGAGGGACTCGAACATTAAAAGGCATAACAGCAACGATTAAAATAAAGGAAAATGCAAGCCCAAAGTTTCTTAAGGCCAGACCAGTGCCTTATGCGATCAGACCAGCTGTTGAAGCAGAGCTGGAAGCGTTGGAATGTTCAGGAGTACTGTCCAAAGTAGACTGGAGCGAGTGGGCTACACCCATCGTTCCTGTAATGAAGAGGTCGTTGAGTAATACGCCTGGGGAACCAAAGAAGGTCCACATCTGTGGGGATTTTAAGGTGACAGTGAACCCAGTCCTTCACACGGTACAATATCCGCTTCCACGAATTGAGGATATTTTTGCCTCGCTATCTGGAGGTAAACGCTTTACCAAAATTGATCTAGCCCAGGTGTACTTGCAAATGGAGGTAGAAGAAGCCACGAAACAATACCTTACGATTAACACTCATAAAGGTCTCTACCAATACAATCGGCTGGTGTTCGGGGTAGCATCGGGTCCGGCTATTTGGCAAAGGGCGATGGATCAAGTCCTGCAAGGGATTCCAGGGACCCAGTGTTATTTGGACGACATCCTGGTCACGGGCGAAAATGACAGTGATTACCTCGCCAACTTGGAGAAGGTGCTCACCAGACTAAAGGAATATGGGCTACGAGCTAATCGCCACAAGTGCGAGTTTTTCCAGAAGCAGATCTCGTATTGTGGCCATGTCATCGATGAAGTGGGGTTACATAAGTCCCCTGAAAAGATTGAGGCAGTAGCCAAGGCTCCAGCACCGGAAAATGTGTCACAACTGAGGTCGTTCCTCGGGCTGGTAAACTACTACCATAAGTTCTTACCAAATTTGTCCATGGTATTACACCCACTGAACACCCTACTGCAAACAGGGGTACCATGGAAGTGGAATGACGAACGTAGACGAGCTTTCCAGAAGTGTAAAGAATTGATCACATCAAAAGAGGTGTTGGCCCATTTCAACCCAGCACTACCAATTCGTTTGGCATGTGATGCATCACCCTATGGTATTGGAGCGGTGCTGTCGCACAAATTCCCAGACGGGCTGGAGAGGCCAGTAACATTTGCGTCTCGGTCACTAACCTCAGCCGAGCGCAACTACGCCCAGATTGACAGGGAGGCCCTCAGCCTAGTATGGGGAGTAAAAAAATTCAACCACTATCTGCATGGGCAGAAGTTCACCTTGCTGACTGACCACCAACCACTTGTCTCCATCTTTAATCCTAAGAAGGGCGTTCCAGTGATGACTGCACAACGGTTACAAAGATGGTCCCTGTTTCTAGGGGCGAATCAATATGAAATAGAATATAAAGGCACGAAACAGCATGGAAATGCTGATGGGCTATCGCGCCTGCCACTGCCTACTGTGGAGGAAGCACCAGCAGTGGACCCTATTGAGATATTTTATTCGTCAATAATTGAACGATTGCCAGTAACGAACGCGGATATAGAGAAGGAGACCTGCAATGATCCGACGCTGTCTCGGGTATATGATTTGACGGTGAGGGGATGGCCAACACATGGCGACTCACTGTTGCCAGCATTCTCATCCAGAAGAGAACAGCTGTCAGTATGCCAGGGGACAGTGATGTGTGGATCCAGAGTGGTGATTCCACCCAAGTTAAGGGAGAGAGTGCTAAATGAGCTACATGAAGGTCATCTGGGGGGAGTGAAAATGGAAAGCCTTGCTAGGGCTTATGTGTGGTGGCCGGGAATCGATCAACAAATCGAAGACCTAACCAAGAGCTGCTCAGGATGCCAGAAGGTCCAAAATGCACCATCACATGCCCCTCTACACCCATGGGAGTGGCCCTCCTCTCCATGGCAACGGGTGCATATTGATTTCGCTGGTCCATTCATGGACTCAATGTTCTTAATAGCAGTGGATGCTCATTCGAAGTGGCCTGAGGTGATAAAAAATGTCCTCAACCACTACAGAGAAAACGATTGCAGTCCTACGGACCATATTTGCCAGAAACGGCTTGCCAGAGCAGATTTGCTCTGATAATGGACCACAGTTTGTGTCCGAAGAGTTTCGAAAATTTATGAGAAGGAATGGGGTAAGGCATTACACATCCGCCCCGTATCATCCAGCCACAAATGGATTGGCTGAGAGGTTCGTACAAACCTTTAAGAAGGCGATAAAGGCCATGTGCGACGATAAAATTCCACTACAGCATAAGGTGGACAATTTCTTATTAGCCTACCGGAACGCGACACGTGCAGTTACCAACCAGACCCCGGCCATGATGTTCTTTAACCGAAGGTTGAGATCTCGTCTGGACTTGCTCAGACCAAATGTGCGAAGAAATGTTGAGGATAAACAATTCCAGCACATCAATGAGAGGCCGACAAGGAGCTTCAACCTGGGACAACCAGTCTTGGCCCGTGACTACCGAACAGAGAAATGGCAACCCGGAACGATATGCACAAGGCAGGGGCCATTAATGTACACAGTGGATGTCGGGGAGAACATTGTGAGACGCCACGTTGATCAGATCTTAGCGTCACAGGAACGAGTCAACCCCATGTCTTGCGTACCTGGGGATGAACCCGACATACCGGTAGCATCTACCTCTGAACCAGTAGCAGTGGAACCCGATGAACTAACCGATGAAAAGGGGCCAGAATCGCCTCCGCACCAAGAACAAGAACCTCAGGAAAGGCGCTATCCCGAAAGGATCAGGAAGCCGCCCCAAAGACTGAATCTATAAATGGACTATTGTTGTTTAATGTACATGTTAAAGTGTTAATTGTTATTTGAATATTATGGGTACTGCTAATCTAAAAGGGGAGGAATTGTAGTGTATGTACCTTTAAGAGAGAACTACTTTTACAGCTCCTGTATACTGTAGTACCGGCAGTGACCACACCTGTATATAAGCCTTGAGCATGCCTCTGTACCCCAGTCTTGAGACTACCCTACTCCAGTAAATACCTGTTGATTGTTAAGTTACAGCATCCGTGTGGTTATTGAAAAACATCATACTCTCAGAATCACGGATCTAACATTTGGAAAGACAGCTTGCTTTTCCTGAAGATTGCGTTTCCACAATTGTCTCTACTGTTGAAACTTCCTACTATGTCAAAGGTCTTAAAAATCTTTTTTTTAATCGATACTGATTGTGAGTGCATCATGTTTTAGCTGGCTCAGGATCATCCATTAGCATTTCCTTAAGTGAGGGAAGACAAATAAGAAATCATTATTTCCAAAAATATGTCCCAAACAATTTTTGAAAATTCTTACCAGTCTACACTGAAGGAAACAGCAGTGGATGATCCTCAGCATGTAAAGGGAGTGAATTTATTAATGCCCTAGCACTTGTCTGACATATAGTGCTTTTCATAATGTCTATACAGGCACAATGGCCTACTTTTCAGAAACTTGGGTGGACTGCATGTAGTTATCAGCACTATCCGCCCCATTACTGAGCTGGTGAAAACAATTGAGTACAATGGAAAGTGACCTTTCAGCCCACACACAGTTACTATTTATGGTTAGCTATTTCTTAATGACTTCCCTGGTATTCAGATAATTGTTCAGCATTATGCTTCCTGTTTATTCTTACAATATAATACACAATATTTTCCTTCTTGCAATACTCCAGTTTAACATACTTTTGTATGTTGCTTCACTATGAACAATTACTAAAGCTGTAGGAATTTTTAAGGGCACAAGAACCGACCCTGATGTCCAACAATTCTGTCCCTTTTTAATCAATCAGATTTGCTCATTTGTCAGTGAATCTTCACTTCTTCAAAATAACAGAGCTTTTAAAATTTGTTATCTAAGTCTCTTGATACTTGAATAAAACATTGAACTGGGCAGAAACCAAGGATTTTTCAGTTTACTGTATTATTTTGTCCACAGATCACGCTAATGCCAGGTAACATCAGTTGAGTTAGATGTTCTAATGTGTAAGCCAATCATAATTAATTTTGTATAGCGTGTGGATCAGTTCAGAATCACATTTCCCAGATGCTGTGCAGTTGGCACTGTTGCAAACGTATGTTCTTTATCATTCCAAGCAGTGGGGTATTTTGCTTTGACATGCAGCTTGAGAAATCTCTATTCAGCAAATGTACAATTTCCCCATTTCTTGTACCCAATGTCAACATAAACACAGGAAAGCTTTTGAGGTTTTAGAGAGGACACAATATGGATTCACGAGGATGCTGCCTGCTATGAACAAATATATGAAGAAAGACTTGAAAAATTGGGTTTATGTTGATTAGAAAAAACACAGATTATAGAGCAATATGATTAAAATCATGAAGGAATAGAACAGGTTAGATAGAAGCAGCCTGTTTCCAATAGGTGAGGGGATATAGTTACAAGATTAAAATTAAGAGATTTAGAGCAGAGGGCAGGAGACATTTCTTTACACAGACTTGTGAGGATGTAGAATTCACTTCCAGAATTAATGGTTGAGGCAAAAACTATGTCAACATTTAACATTAGACTGGATATGTGGATGAAGGAAAAGGGGTTGAAGGGATATGGAAACAGGGTAGGTAAACACGATTAGAACTATTTGCTCGCATGGAGAGTGAACATCGACATGGACTAAGTGGACCGAAAGGGCCTGTTTTCATGTTGCAACTTCTATGTATTTCTACGTAGGTATAGAATGGATGAAAATAAAGCTCTCGTCATAATGCCCATCAAGTTTTCCCAGGTCACATAAAGAATTCATTTTTTAAAATTCATTCATGGGATGTAGGCGTCGCTGGTAAGGCCAGCATTTATTGCCCATCCCTAATTGCCTTTGCAAAGGTGGTGAGCCGTCTTCTTGAACCACTGCAGTCTGTGTGGTGAAGGTACTCCCATAGTGTTAGGGAGGAAGTTCCAGGATTTTGACCCAGCGACAAAGTCAGATGGTGTGTGCCTCAGAGGTATTGGTGTTCCCATGCGCCTGCTTCAAGGTTGTAGAGGTCACATGCTTGGGAGGTACTGTCAAAGAAGCCTTGGCGAGTTGCTGCAGTGCATCTTGTAGATGGAACACACTGCAGCCTCATTGCTCCAGTGGTGGAGGGAGGGAGTGAATGTTTAAGGTGGTGGATGGGGTGCCGATCAAGTGGGCTGCTTTGTCCTGGATGGTGTCAAGCTTCTTGAATGTTGTTGGAGCTGCACTCATGCAGCCATCCAAATTGAAAGGCTGCCAGGCGGGAAAACCAACGGCAGAAGGCTGCAGCCAGGGATCTTTGGGGACCGCCCCCATCAACTGACCGAGCTGGCCGAGTCCTAAAGGACATAGCTGCCAGACTGGGTCTGCGACAGGTGGTGAGGGAACCAACAAGAGGGAAAAACCTACTTGATCTCGTCCTCACCAATCTACCTGTTGCAGATGCATCTGTCCATGACAGCATTGGTGGAAGTGACCACCGCACAGTCCTTGTGGAGACGAAGTCCCGTCTTCATGTTGAGGATACCCTCCACCGTGTTGTGTGGCACTACCACCGTGCTAAATGGGACAGATTTCGAACAGATCTGGCAACTCAAAACTGGGCATCCATGAGGCGCTGTGGGCCATCAGCAGCAGCAGAATTGTATTCAACCACAATCTGTAACCTCATGGCCCGGCATATCCCTCACTCTACCATTACCATCAAGCCGGGAGATCAACCCTGGTTTAACGAAGAGTGCAGGAGAACAGCACCAGGCATACCGAAAAATGAGGTGTCGACCTGGTGAGGCTACAACACAGGACTACTTGCGTGCCAAACAACGGAAGCAACATGCAATAGACAGAGCTAAGCGAACTCACAACCATCGGATCAAATCAAAGCTCTGCAATCCTGCCACATCCAGTCGTGAGTGGTGGTGGACAATTAAACAGTTAACAGGAGGAGGAAGCTCCAAAAATATCCCTATCCTCAATGATGGTGGAGCCCAGCACGTGAGTGCAAAAGACAAGGCTGAAGCATTTGCAACTATCTTCAGCCAGAAGTGCCGAGTGGATGATCCATCTCGGCCTCCTCCTGAGGTCCCCAGCATCACAGATGCCAGTCTTCAGCCCATTCAATTCACTCCACGTGATGTCAAGAAATGGCTGAAGACACTGGATACTGCAAAGGCTACGGGCCCTGACAACATTCCGGCAATAGCACTGAAGACTTGTGCTCCAGAACTAGCTGCGCCCCTAGCCAAGCTGTTCCAGTACAGCTACAACACTGGCATCTACCCGGCAATGTGGAAAATTGCCCAAGTATGTCCTGTCTACAAAAAGCAGGACAAATCAGACCCGGCCAATTATCGTCCCATCAGTCTACTCTCAATCATCAGCAAAGTGATGGAAGGTGTCGTCGACAGTGCTATCAAGCGGCACTTACTCAGCAATAACATGCTAACTGACGCCCAGTTTGGGTTCCACCAGGGCCACTCAGCTCCTGACCTCATTACAGCCTTGGTCCAAACATGGACAAAAGAGCTGAACTCAAGAGGTGAGGTGAGAGTGACTGCCCTTGACATCAAGGCAGCATTTGATCGAGTGTGGCATCAAGGAGCCCTAGCAAAACTGAAGTCAATGGGAATCAAGGGGAAAACTCTCCATTGGTTGGAATCATACCTAGCACAAAGGAAGTTGGCTGTGGTTGTTGGAGGTCATTCATCCCAATCACATGACATCACTGCAGGAGTTCCTCAGGGCAGTGTCCTAGGCCCAACCATCTTCAGCTGTTTCATCAATGACCTTCCCTCCATCATAAGGTCAGAAGTGGGGATGTTCGCTGATGATTGCACACTGTTCGGCACCATTCGAGACTTGTCAGATACTGACGCAGTCCGTGTCCATATGCAGCAAGACCTGGACAACATTCAGACTTGGGCTGACAAGTGGCAAGTAACATTCGCACCACACAAGTGCCAGGCAATGACCATCTCCAACAAGCGAGACTCTAACCATCTCCCCTTGACATTCAATGGCATTACCATCGCTGAATCCCCCACTATCAACATCCTGGGGGTTACCATTGATCAGAAACTGAACTGGACCAGCCATATAAATACTGTGGCTACAAGAGCAGGCCAGAGGCTGGGAATTCTGCGGCGAGTGTCTCACCTCCTGACTCCCCAAAGCCTTTCCACCATCTACAAGGCACAAGTCAGCAGTGTGATGGAATACTCTCCACTTGCCTGATGAGTGCAGCTCCAACAACACTCAAGAAGCTCGACACCATTCAGGATAAAGCAGCCCGCTTGATTGGCACTCCATCCATCTTCAACATTCACTCCCTCCACCACCGGCGCACTGTGGCTGCAGTGTGTGCCATCTACAAGATGCACTGCAGCAACTCACCAAAGCTCCTTCAACAGCACCTTCCAAACCCGCGACCTCTACCACTTAGAAGGACAAGGGCAGCAGACGCATGGGAACATCACCATCTACAAGTTCCCCTCCAAGCCACACACCATCCTGATTTGGACCTGTATCGCCGTTCCTTCACTGTCGCTGGGCCAAAATCCTGGAACTCCCTTCCTAACAGCATTGTGGGTGTACCTACACCATATGGACTGCAACGGTTCAAGAAGGCGGCTCACCACCATCTTCTCAAGGGCAATTAGGGATGGGCACTAAATGCAGGCCTAGCCAGCCAGCGACGCCCACATCCCATCAATGAATTTTAAAAAAAATGCAATCATGGGGCAGGCTTCATTTGTGGTGGGGTGTTTGGTCGACCACAATGGTGGGGTTGGATTCAGATTGGGGGCTGGGGAGGGGGGTCGCCATCACGGCAGAGGCTAGAGAGAGGTCGCAACTGGCAGAAGGAAGGCCAAAGATTTGCTTGAGGGGCCGGGGGGGAAATCTTTCTCCTGGCCCACAAGGAGTGGTATAAAAAGTACTTGTCTTCTGAAGGTTGTTCGTGTTTAATCCGCCCACCCCCCCCCCCCCCCGCCTCGACATACATTGAGACTGTTTAAACTGATTCCACTAATGAGCCTTGCAATTGCCATTTATATCATCAATCTAGGCACTTCCTGCAACGTGTTCCAGGCAGGAACCCTGGTTAATTGTTTTCTGTCTTCCCTATCCTTTCATGGCCTTTGTATAGCGAATCTAAAACTGTACTACTTTGAAGATGCAGATGTAATGAAAGCTTCTCTGGCAAAGAGCCAGGATTCTGCAAACCAATTAGTACCTCTACATTTTCATTTCAACTGCATGTTTTGGAAGCTTTAATAGTATCTGTGGCAAAATATTTGATATTTTAGAGTTTGACAAAATGGGGACGATTTTCGACTCTTTACTTCCCCGTTTACACTCAGACATGGGGCGGTAGCAGGTGGAGAATAAAATGGCTGTTTGTCCTGCCCATTTACTGCTGCTTTTACAGCTAGCCAGATTCTCTGGGCATTAATCCTGATGGCCAGAACTCCTGTCTGAAATAGGCAGAAGCCAAATGAATAAATTAAAATTGGGGTCAAGTGACATCATTGTGACTAACACCACTTCCTGCTCCCGCCCACCAACCACAGGCAGTACAAGTCCTGAGGCAGCCATTTTAAATGCTTTTTAAAGGGATCCTCGGATGCTGTCAAGTAAAGCTGTATAGAGCTTTTGGAAACATTTTTCTTGCGGTAGCTTCTGTGTTTTTGAACTTAAAGAACTTGAAAGCGCTTGCTGTAGGTTCTGAACTGTTAAGGGGCTTCTGGAATTGCAGTTTTTTTCTTGGGGTCTTTCTAGGAATCCCACTCTGGGAGAAGGTGGAGGGGGAGCAGGAGGAAGTAACAAACAAAGCTGCAGCTGGAGGGCGAGCAAACAGAAGGAGATGTGCTCAGAGGACTCATTAACCCCCCCCAACAGAGTTTATAGTCTGAGAACAACACACCTGCAGTTCCCTGAGGCTTTGACTCTTTAGGGAAGCTTTGACAGAGTTGTGTCACATCCTGCAAGAGAACCTGCAACCAAACGCTGCACCTAGCACAGCATTGTCTATTGTAGTCAAAGCCACTGCAGCCCTGAGCTTTGCCTCTGGCTCCTGGATGTGGTGTATTTGGACTTTCAGAAGGCTTTTGATAAGGTCCCGCATAAAAGATTAGCGTGTAAAGTTAAGGCACATGGGATTGGGGGCAAGGTACTGACTTGGATAAAGAACTGGTTGGCAGACAGGAAGCAAAGAGTTGGAATAAACAGCTCATTTTCCGAGTGGCAGGCAGTGACTAGAGGGGTACCGCAGGGATCGGTCCTAGTACCCCAGCTATTCACAATATATATAAATGATCTAGATGAGGGAACTAGATGTAATATCTCCAAGTTTGCAGACGACACAAAGCTGGGTGGGCATGTGTGCTGTGAGGAGGATGCCGAGAAACTCCAGTTTGATTTGGACAGGTTGGGTGATTGGGCAGAAGCATGGCAGATGCAGTATAATGTGGATAAATGCGAGGTTATTCACTTTGCTGGCAAAAACAGGAAGGCAGATTATTATCTGAACGGCAATAGATTGGGAGAAGGGGAAGTGCAATGAGACCTGGGTGTCCTTGTGCACCAGTCGCTGAAGGTAAGCATGCAGGTGCAGCAGGCGGTTAAGAAGTCAAATGGTATGTTGGCCTTCATAGCGAGAGGATTCGAGTACAGGAGCAAGGATGTCTTGCTGCAGTTGTACAGGGCCTTGGTGAGACCACACCTTGAGTATTGTGTGCAGTTTTGGTTGCCTTATCTGAGGAAGGATGTTCTTGCCATGGAGGGAGTGCAGCGAAGATTCACCAGACTGATACCTGGGATGGCAGGAATTATGTATGAGGAGAGATTGGGTCGATTGGGCTTATACTTGCTGGAGTTTAGAAGAATGAGAGGGGATCGCATTGAAACTTATAAAATTCTAACAGGACTAGACAGACTGGATGCAGGAAGGATGTTCCCGATGGCTGGAGAGTCCAGAACCAGGGGTCACAGTCTAATGATAAGGGGTAAGCCATTTAGGACAGAGATGAGGAGGAATTTCTTCACCCAGAGAGTGGTGAACCTGTGGAATTCTCTACCACAGAAGGCAGTGGAGGCCAATTCATTAAATATATTCAAGAAGGAGTTGGATATATTTCTTAAGGCTAAAGGGATCAAGGGATATGGGGAGAAGGCAGGGACAGGGTACTGAAATTGGATGATCAGCCATGATCTCATTGAATGGTGGAGCAGGCTCGAGGGGCCGAATGGCCTACTCCTGCTCCTATCTTCTATGTTTCTATGTTCCTTCCAGGGTGCCATAGGGGTTATCAGCAACATGGGTGGGAGGTCAGTGGTGGCTCAGCTGCATGGATATTGAGGTGACCACGCGCTCTACGGTTGACTGCAGAGTGCTGCCGTCATGTGTGAGAACCTCACATATGCTGTTAGTGGACACCATTATGTTATCTGACATGTTCTAGAAGCTCCCTGACAGGCAATCTAATGCATTTCACAATTGCTGGTTCACAGGAAAAAAAAATTATTTTAAAAACTGGCCCCCTAAAGTCTGTCTTTCTGTCCTCTTCAGTAGAGCTAGGACATGAGCTGGCCCTCCCTGAGCCTTCCTTGCTCCTGCACACTGTGAATCCCTCAACGCAGTCACCTCAACCTCACTAAGTCACACAAAGTCATGCTGATTTCTGCGCTGGTGCTTGGTAGTGTAAGAGTGAAGGAGGATGTATTGTCTTCAGGGTTATCCTCATCAGTCTGACTGTAGTGACCGAGTAGACTGATTGACCTGGAAAAAGGAGAGAGGGACAAGGATTAAGATGTAGTTGCGAAGGTAAGCACTAGTGGATCAGTGGCAGTGCAATGCATCATCAGGCAGCACGGTGGCATAGTGGTTAGCACTGTTGCCTCACAGCGCCAGGGACCCGGGTTCAAATCCGGCCTCAGGTGACTGTCTGTGTGGAGTTTGCACATTCTCCCTGTGTTTGCGTGGGTTTCCTCCGGGTGCTCCAGTTTCCTCCCACAGTCCAAAGATGTGCGGGTTAGGTTGATTGGCCGTGATAAAAATTGGCCCTTAGTGTTAGGGGGGATTAAATACGTGGGGTTACGGGGTTACGGGGATAGGGCTTGGGTGGGATGGCTGTCGGTGTAGGGACCGGGTGCTAGGGTTTGGATGATCAGCCATGATCTCGTTGAATGGCGGAGCAGGCTCGAAGGGCCAAATGGCCTACTCCTGCTCTTAGTTTCTATGTTTCTATGTTGTCATGCTCAGTATGTGACTATGTGAGTGTGTGACTGAAAGAGTTAAATGGAAAGCTTCATGTCCCTTTACAAATTGCCAGTATACCCATCGACCATCCCTGCATAAAAAGTGAACAATTCATTCTATTCTCCTTGGGTGACCATATAGAGAGCAAATAAAACAGGCAAAAATGAGCAAGAACATTAGTATACACATTACTCAGGCACAAATTAGAATGATATACTCTGTAGAGACCAGGGGCTAGAAATTCAGTAGGCTTTGCGCCCAGTTTTCGCCCAAAGAGGGCTTTTGCGCCACTTGCTGAGCTTTCGCCGATATTCAGCGCTGCGGTAATGGCGGCGTTAGCCAGTAGCGCTGCGCCGCCACCGATGACGTCATCGGTGTGCGCAGTGCCCCGCTACCGGCCCAACCGCCATATTTAGTTGCGGCCGCCTCTTCCGCAGCGGCCGCAAACAGCGATCAGAAAACGGGGCCGTCCTGTAGCGTTAGTGGGGCGAGTTAAGGCGGAGGTGTGGTCGGCCGCTTTTTCGGCGGCCGCCTGCCCGCACCTCCTTCCCCGGCCTCCTCCGCCCCCCCATTGCCGGCTGTTTTCCGGGAGCCCGGCACTTCTCCGTGGTGCCGGGCTCATTTGCCGGCACTAGCGAGCGGCAATCTCGCTGTTGCAGGCACCTCCCCCTTAAGAGAGGGAGGAAGGCCTGCAGTACCGCAGCCTGCCGCTCCGCAGCGGGTGGCGCTGCGGCACCTAGCGCGCCGATATTCAGTTTCAGCGCCCCAAGCGGGGGCGCCGAAACCCTTGAATAGCGGCCGCCTTCGAGTTGGGGCGCTGAAACTGAATTTCCGGCGGGCGCAAGTGGCTCTGCGCACAGCGGTACTTTCTGGGCGCGAGCGAGCTGGCCGCCCCAAACTGAATTTCTAGGCCCAGCTGTCCCAGCTTGGTTATGTAGCACGTTTTTCACCGTTGACTGAAGAATTACATTGCCTCAGAACAAACAAAATGGGTCCATTATTGGGTCAGCATATCTGCATCAGTATCTGCCAAAGCCTATAAAAGTAATACACAATAGTCCATTCACAATAAAAGCTACTTATGATTGTTGTATAAAATGCTTGCGCCTAAATGTGATACAGTAACTTACCAACTTTGCCATGGGTAAACAATTGTGCCATGACTCCCATATAATTCCGAATGTCTAGTCACTGAACACACAACAGTACCTATCATCTGACACCCTTTTTACAACCCTCAGTGTGCTGATAGTTCATTAGCACCCACCTTTTAAAAAAAATTCATTCTCGGGATGTAGGTGATACTGGAAAGCTGTATTCATTGCGTGTCCCTAGTTGAGAAGGTGGTCATAGGCCTTCTCCTTGAATTGCTGCAGACCTTGTGCTGATGGTGCTCCCAACGATGGTGTTAGATGGAAAAATGCACTAAGAAAATATGATGTCCAAGTCATTATCAGCACTGAATAACAAGAAGTTCTATGTAAATCCAGGGTAGATTACATGCAGTTCTCCAAGGGCATAACTATCGGTTGAATCACATGAGATAGCACTCAGTCAGGAAAACCCCATTCACAGGTCCCAGCACCACATGGGACAGTATTGCTGAATCAAACTTGGTACCACTTGGACTAGACTCCCTTGAGTTCAGGAACATTGAGAGATCTTGCAAACCATAACCTATGAAAGTATCTCAAAAGATAGCACTCGTAATGGGAATTGCTTGTGGTGTCTCAGCTTGGAGTCTGTTGGAATATGACCTCGCCCCCTTTTTCACTATCAACTTAAGATAGAGAGTCGGACACAGTTGGACAGAACAGAAGTACTTAACTGAGACAAAGAAACAGGCTAACAGCAAATACAGCAAGCTCTATACCAAGCTGAAATCACACTTGATAATGCACATAACTTGGGACTAATTTAGCATGATTTCAATTGGCATAAAAAAGGGCTGCATGTTTTGAGCTCATTTAGTTCATTTTTGCTGCCATGGTTAATGATGCCACAAGTACAGGTAGACTATCCTTTATCCGAAAACCTCGGGACCAGCCGTGTTTCAGTTTTTCGAAAATTTCGGATTTCGGAAGGTATTTTATAAGACTGGGAAGTTTGTCGGGGGTGGGTCGGCGGGGGGGTCGGCGGGGGTCCGCGGGGGGGGTCGGCGGGGGGTCGGGGGTGGGGGTCGTCGGGGTCGGCGGGGGGTCCGCGGGGGGGTCGGCGGGGGGTCGGCGGGAGTCGGGGTTGGCGGGGGGGTCCGCGGGGGGGTCAGCGGGGGCCGGCGGGAGTCGGGGTCGGCGGGGGTCCGCGGGGGGTCGTCGGCGGGGGTCGGGGTCGTGCGCACGACTTACGCTGACCCTCTGCTCAGCGTAAGTCGTGCGCCACTCTGGTCATGTCGTGCGCACGACTTACGCTGAACGAAAAAACCTTCGGTTTTTAGAGGGTTTCGGTTTTCGGAAGTTCGGATAAAAGGTAGTCTACCTGTAGTTTCACAGAATGAGTATCCATTTGACACATTTACCTGTACAGATTACTCTGAATATAGTTACTCAAAGCAATTTAAATTAATACTTTTTTTTGTACACAGTAAACTCTTAAGTTACTTAGGCAATCTATTTGTTGCAGAATTACACAATACTGCACCAGTTTCAATACCTGGTACAGCTTGAGAGCGAGAAAGGTGCAGGGAATAACATAACAGCCAATCCAATTTCTGTCCTCACCTACCGTCCAAATGGGTGCACTCCCAGCAAGAGTTGCAGTATGATAATCAAGAGCAGATGCCCTATCCAATTCCCCCTTCCATAATGCAGGGACACCGAAACCAATTGTAGCACCACGAGGTTAGATGAAGAAGAGTGGGAGGAGGCTCATGTGGAGCATAAACACTGGCATGGACCTATTGGACTGAATGACCTGTTTCTGTGCTGTAATTACTTTGTAACTTTGTAATACCATTGCCCCAGCTGAGGTCAGCTAATTCAGCAGAGAGTAGAGATTGATTCGAGCACCTTCCTTGGCTGTATGGTTCAGCTACTTACTGGTTAAACCCACTGAGTTGTTGGGGAGCACATTTCTTACACTCTTAACAATTGAGGTGAGGTCATAGGTCTTCACTGCTGCTGAGAATCTGTTGGTGATCAGCTGGATGTATTGTGGCGAACATATGAACAGGAGTAGGCAATTCATCCCCTTGAGCCTGTTGTGCCATTCAATTAGATCATGGCTGATCTGTACCTCAATTTCATTTACCCACCTTTCATCCATATCCCTTAAAACCTTTAACTAATAAAAAATCTGTCGATCTCAATCTTGAAAATTTCAAATGACGTAGAATCCACACCCTTCATGGTTGAAAGAATTCCACATTTCCACTAGCCTTTGTGTGAAAAAGTGCTTCCTGATTTCAATCTTATTTGGGCCTAGTTCTAATTTTGAGGTTATGCACTCCTGCCCATTCTGGATTCCACCAAGGAATTGCCTTGATCGCTAAGTGGGGTGTTTACAGAGTATTGCTAGGCCTTATGTGAGCATTCCACAAAAAAGTAGATTTTTTTTCAATCTGAACATAATACCTGCTCTGTTTTGCTCCCCCCATTGCTTGGTTTCAGGTCAGGCACTAGGAGCGCTTGAAAGTACAATGAAATAACTTCTCTCTCCTTTGCTAAAAATGCTGAATTCTTAAAGTGAAAAAAATTATCCATGTTGTACAACAAATCCCAAGTTAAACAAATGTTCCCGTAGCAACCACAGTGCTGCCAATGAATGTACTAAACACAGGAGAGCTAAACTAATGTGAAAACAGTCCCTCTTATTATTGCCATGGCAACAACTACAGAGCAAATCAAAAAACTCACACACTGCCTAATTTATTCCAGTACATTCTAATAGTGCCACATATTCTATGCATTGCATCACCTGTATTCGTAATAAGTTACCCTCTCTTAATTTTCAGTTGATTGCGCATGGCACAGAGGTTAGAGGACCATGGGTTTGAATCCTGACATGGTTCATTCAGCTTTTTATTATTTTAAGGTGGATAAAAAGATTTCCATATCTTCTGATGTGGGGAAGAACAGAAACCTGCAGGGTTATGTACGGTGCTTGCCATACTGCTACAATTGCAGTCTTTGGACATTTCTCCCTGTTCATAATAGAAATAGGGGTTAACATCACCTCGTGCCGTTGATCATTTGTATTCTAGACATGGTATAAGCAGAATACTCCAGGTACACTTGTGACTTTGGCCCTGATTTTAACTCCGGTACAGTTTTCGGTAGATGAGTTTTGGTTACTGTTTAAGACTTAACTCCAGGCCTCATTATAACCTCACTGGATTTCCCACTGAATTGGCTAACCCAACAGGAAACCCGCCTGTTTCCGGGGTGCAATTTCCGGCGATCAGCCAGAGACCTATTCAAAGCGATAATACACCTCTTAAAGCAAGTTTGTGGCTTGTTCCATTTGCAAGGAGTTTGAAGTTATGCTAAACTTTTATAAATCACTGATTAGGCCTCAGCTAGAGTATTGTGTCCAGTTCTGGCTATCACACTTTAGGAAGGATGTCAATGCCTTGGAGAGGGCACAGAGAAGATTTACCAGAATGATACCAGGGATGTCGGACTTCAGTTATGTGGAAAGACTGGAGAAATTGGGGTTGTTCTCCTTAGAGCAGAGAAGGTTAAGGGGAATTGCAAACTTTTGCCCTGAAGTATTTGTTTTAATTTCAGATTATCAAAAGACTTGTTAAATGAGTACTTTTTAATCCATTTTCACAGTGGAGGAAGACAAAATACCAGTCAAAGGGCTGAATTTAGCGAATGTAATATAAGTTTAAAAAATGGTAATGTGGCGGAGCCACCAAGGGTCTCAGAACAATTGGTAATAATCCCTTTAACTACAGTGTAGTGCAACCGCGGACTGCACCTTTAAACTGCCTGTTAACTGTACTGTATTGTGTTTTCCTGCACTCCACGTGATGACGTCATGACGCCGATCACGTGACCACCAGTGGCGCGAAGAACGCGATGACGTCATGACGTCAGCTTCCAGAATCTTCCAGTAGTCGTCAAGTGCCCAGCAAGCTGAATAGACCTGTATACCGTTTCTCCTGTAGTTTCCCTGTTAACTTCGTTGTTCATTAAAACCTATTGATTTGATTCATCAAGTCGAATACTTTATTCAGATAGGAACCTCCGTTCCGACATTGGTGACCCCGATCTCGTTGGACAACTTTCGTCGAGGATGAACACGAACGCCGTCGCCCTTAAACTGCCGCAGTTCTGGGAACAGCAGCCAGCAGCATGGTTTTTCCAGGCAGAAGCACAGTTCGCTCTCCGGGAGGTCACAGCGGATGCGACCCGTTATTATTATGTGGTTGCCGCTCTCGACAGTGCCACGGCCTCGCGGGTCGTCAGCATCCTTGGAAGCCCACCGGAGGAGGGCAAGTACGAAGCGCTTAAAGCCCGTTTGCTACAGGTATTTGATCTTAATAAGTCGGAGCGGGCACGCAACCTTATTTCCATGCCCGGCCTCGGAGACTCAAAAGCGTCAGAGCTGATGAGTCAAATGCTCACGCTGTTGGGCGCGGAACCCCAATTCTTTTTATTCCGTGAGCTTTTCCTCTGCCAGCTACCCGACCCGGTTCAGGCGGCCTTGGCCAACACTGCCATCACAGACAGTGCTGAACTCGCTGCAGAGGCAGACAAGATATTTACTGTTACTCAGCAATGTTGTGCAGCCGCGAGGCGCTTTTCCCCCATGCGAGAGAAACCCAGCCCTCCCCCAGCAGGATGGTGCGCGTACCACGCCCGTTTTGGCGCCAAAGCTCGATGCTGCCGGCCTCCTTGCAGTTTCCCTCAAGAAAACAAACAAAAAAAAACTCCAACAAGCCCGCGTCCTCCCGGACGGACGACAAGGTCTAACAAGCACAGCAAGTTAGCTATGGCGGCGGGCTCAGCGGGCAAACTCATTTATGTTACGGATTCCGTTACGGGCCGACGATTCCTGTGCGACACTGGTTCACAGTGCAGCATCCTCCCGGCTTCAAAGCTGGACCTACTATCCGGCGGCCAGGGGCCTTCCCTCGTGGCAGTAAATGGCGCTGCCATGCGTACGTTCGGGAAACGGACGGTAAACTTAACCTTCGCCGGTCAACGTTTTGTCTGCGACTTTATTACAGCTAAGGTCTCACAGGTCATCCTGGGGGCTGATTTTTTCTGCGCCAACGGTCTGCTGGTCGACGTCCAACACTGCCGACTCATTAATGCGTCCACTTTCCACGCAGTGCCCTGCCACCGCAGCACCGCCGTGTCCTGGTCGGTGGCCTGCGCGGTTCCGTCGCAAGATGGGTTTACGCACCTGCTCGGCGAATTCCCGGAGCTCACCAGGCCCACTTTTTTGGCTACAAGTACACGGCACGGGGTGGAGCACCATATCTCCACGACCGGAGCACCCGTTTACGCTCGGGCGCGGCGACCAGAAGCCGGCAAGCTGGCAGCCGCAAAGGCTGAGTTCCAGACTATGGAGTGCCTCGGGATCATCCGGCGTTCGGACAGCCCTTGGTCCTCCCCACTGCATATAGTTCCCAAACCAGGTGGCGGATGGCGACCTTGCGGGGATTACAGACGCTTAAACGACGCCACGACACCGGACAGGTACCCTATTCCCCACATCCAAGATTTTTCGGCACATCTGGCTGGAAACGCTATATTTTCTAAAGTGGATCTCGTTCGTGGATATCACCAAGTTCCTCCAGACGTCCCCAAAACGGCAGTCATCACTCCGTTCGGCCTTTTTGAGTTCCTCCGCATGCCATTCGGTCTGAAAAACGCAGCGCAAGCATTCCAGCGTTTGATGGACTCTGTATTACGGGACCTACCCTTCATTTTTGTTTATTTGGACGACATCCTCATAGCCAGCAAGGATTCGACAGCTCACATGGCCCATTTACGTACACTTTTCGCCCGACTCAGCCAACACGGCCTTATTGTCAATCCGGCCAAATACACGTTCGGAGTATCCTGCATTGATTTCCTGGGACACAGGATTACCCCAGAAGGCGCCGTCCCACTAGCCACCAAGGTAGAGGCAGTTACTGCATTCCCGCAGCCTCACACGGTCAAATCCCTGCAAGAGTTCTTGGGGATGGTAAATTTTTATCATCGTTTTGTCCCCAAAGCGGCCCGGTTGATGCAACCTCTGTACGAAGCACTAAAAGGAAAGTCGGGCAAGGATGTTCTCACTTGGACACTGCAAATGGACAAGGCGTTCCGCGATACCAAGGCGGCGTTGGCGGATGCAACTATGCTGGCACACCCACTTCCGGGCGCGACGGTTGCCCTCACTACGGATGCCTCCGACTACGCCATCGGAGCAGTTCAAGAGCAATGGGTCGACGGGGGTTGGCAGCCGTTAGCCTTTTTCAGCCGCCAACTGCGCAAGAACGAGCGAAAGTATAGCACTTTTGACAGAGAGCTGCTAGCCCTGTTTTTGGCCATCAGGCATTTCCGTTTCCTTCTAGAAGGCCGCCCGTTCACCGCCTTCGTGGACCACAAGCCGTTCACCTTCGTCATGGCCAAAGCGGCGGAACCTTGGTCAGCTTGGCAGCAGCACCACCTCACGTTTATATCCGAATTCGCGACGGATTTGCGGCACGTGTCAGGCAAGGATAATCTCGTGGCAGATTGCCTTTCCCAGGTTCCAGTCCAGGCAATCCACCTGGGCATCGATTTCGTCGGACTGGCAGGGGATCAACTGGCAGACCCAGAGGTACAAGCGTTTAGGACCACGCCTTCCAGTTGGCAGGTTGCAGACGTGCCGTTTCAAGAGGCTGGAACCACGCTCTTGTGCGACACATCCATGGGAGTGCCCCGGCCCATTGTGCCGGTCGAATGGCGCAAGAAGGTATTCCAGGCAATCCACGGGTTATCTCACCCGGGGATGCGGGCTTCTCAACGGCTACTGTCCCGCAAATTCGTTTGGAAAGGCATGCATTTGGACGTCCGGGACTGGACAAACAATTGCGTCGATTGTCAAAAATCCAAAGTCCACCGTCACGTCAAGGCCCCGCTGGCAAACTTCCCGGTGCCTGAGCGCCGTTTCGACCACGTTCACGTGGATTTAGTAGGCCCCCTTCCCGGGTCACGTGGATTCACACACCTCCTGACGGTCGTAGGCCGGACCACCAGGTGGCCAGAGGCGATTCCCTTGGCCACTACCACCGCAGCAGACGTAGCCAGGGCGTTTCTTTTGTCGTGGGTGGCTCGTTTCGGGGTGCCATCGGACATCTCCTCGGACCGCGGTCCGCAATTCACATCAGAGCTGTGGAACGCAGTGGCACAAGGCTTGGGTACCAAGCTGCACCGTACCACCGCGTACCATCCGCAGGCGAATGGTCTGTGCGAAAGGTTCCATCGGTCTCTCAAAGCGTCCCTCCGTGCCAGCTTGAGGGGACCCAACTGGGTGGACAGGCTCCCATGGGTGATGCTAGGCCTCCAGACAGCACCAAAGGAGGATCTCCAGTCTTCATCGGCTGAGCTGGTTTATGGCCAGACACTCAGAGTGCCAGGTGACTTTCTCCCTCCACACACCGAACCATGGTCTGCAGCTCAACAGCTCCTACTTCATCAGGAGGCGGCTAGGAATTTCCGGCCCATCCCAACCTCGCAGCATGATCTGCAGAGGCCTCACGTCCCGACAGAGCTCATGAGTTCGGACTATGTCTTTATTCGACAAGACGGTCACAGAGACCCACTCAAGCCGCCGTATAATGGACCTTTTCATGTCATCTCATCAGGGGAAAAGTTCTTCACAGTCGAAGTCGGTGGAAAGTCTGATACCGTTTCTGTCGACCGGCTCAAACCAGCCCACCTGGATCGGAGTGAGCCTGTCGTGGCTGCCCAACCGCCTCGCCGCGGGCGACCGCCGTTAACCACCAGACCAGCCGTGCATCAGCCCACCGTCGAACAGCCTGATTCGGCCTCTGACGTGCCTGCACCTCTGACTACCGTTTCTGCCTCGCCCAAGACGCCGCTTCTGCCGCAATCCGGCACTGGTTCTTCTGATAACGCCCCGTTTCCGCTGCCTGAGTTTCGTCGCCGTTCGGCCAGGATCATTAAGCCTCCTACTCGGTTGACAATGTCCGTTAAAGTGGATTCTGGGGGGACGCCTGTGGCGGAGCCACCAAGGGTCTCAGAACAATTAGTAATAATCCCTTTAACTACAGTGTAGTGCAGCCGCGGACTGCACCTTTAAACTGCCTGTTAACTGTACTGTATTGTGTTTTCCTGCACTCCACGTGATGACGTCATGACGTCAGCTTCCAGAATCTTCCAGTAGTCGTCGAGTGCCCAGCAAGCTGAATAGACCTGTATACCGTTTCTCCTGTAGTTTCCCTGTTAACTTCGTTGTTCATTAAAACCTGTTGATTTGATTCATCGAGTCGAATACCTTATTCAGATAGGAACCTCCGTTCCTACAGTAACAGAAAAAATAATGGAACTAAAGATAGACAAATCTCCAGGACCTGATGGCTTCCACCCACACCATGGTATTAAAATAAATAGGTAAAGACATTTCAGATGCGTCAGTCATAATTTTCCAAAGCTCTCTAGATTCAGGAAATGTGCCTTTGGATGGAAAATTGTAAATGTTATTCTATTATTTAAGAAGGAAAGGAGGGAGAAACCAGGTAACTACAGACCTCTCAGTTTAACATCAATTATGAGGAAATTACTGGAATCTATCATCAGAGACAGAGGCCTTGGTATTAACTGCCCCCCACAACAGGTGGGAGAGGGCCGGGGGAAGTTAAAAATTAAAATATGAGTAACGCATCCCCAACCCGCTGCGTGCTTACCCATTGCCATTTTTACAGCAGCAGGTAGCGTGCCGTGCGAGTGTCCCACCCTCGACAAGTGGGACACTTAATTAACATATTTAAATCAGGCTCCCACAGTGAAATTGGGAGTCTGATTTAAATTTAACCAGGGCTCAGGAAACCCAGCAGTAAATGGGAGGTGGGAGTTGCTGGCTCCAGAGGTAAGTGCTTTTTACAGCACTCCTTGTGGGCCAGGAGGAGCAGGCCCCTCAAGGAAGCTTTCGCCTCCCCCCCCCTAGCCAATCGTGGCCTCTCTCTCTCCCCGTGCCGTAATCGGCAACCTCCCCCCTCCCCCAATCTGTCACTCCTTCCCTCCTGATTGCCACTCCTTTCCTTCCCCCCACGTGTCCCGATCTCTCGCTTCCCTCCTCCCTTGGAAGGGTTACAGTGCAGATTCATCAGAATTATACCAGGATTTAAAGGGTTAAATTATAAGGACAGGTTGCATAAATTTAGCCTGTATTCCTCTGAGTTTAGAAGGTTGAGGGGTGATCTAATCAAGGTGTTTAAAATGATAAATGGATTCGATAGGGTAAATATCTATAAATTTTGTCTGCTAGGGGAATCCAGAATATGAGGGCATAATCTTAATAGGCCATTTAGGAGTGAAATCAGGAAGCACTTTTTCACACAAAGGGTCATGGAAATCTGGAACTCTCTCCCCAAATGGCTGTGAATGCTGGGTCAATTGAATTTTCAAGACTGAAATCGATAGATTTTTGTGAGGTAAAGTTATCAATGGATATGTAAATATGGTATCAGTACAGATTGGCCATGATGTAATTGAATGCAACAGGCTCGAACAGCTGAATGGCCTACTCCTGTTCCTATGATAGGTTTGGATGAAAAAAATGCTGCTTTACATAGAATTTACAGCACAGAAACAGACCATTTAGCCCACCTGGTATGTGCCGGTGGCTTTGGCCCATTTGATCTCATCCTTTCAGAATGCCAGGCCAACCACCTTCCCATTACAGCAGCCAGCTATTTCTTAAATGGATCTATGTCCTGGCCTCAGCCAGTATCCAGGGCAACCTACACCAGCTGTTGATCATTCTCTGTGTATATTTCAAATTTGTCTTTTAAAATCCTGAAGTTGTGCCCTCTTATCCTGCTTCCTTCAGGAAGGACTGTTCCCTGGAAAAGAGAAGGCCGAGGGGTGACCTAATAGAGGTCTTTAAAATTATGAAGGAGTTCGATAGGGCGGACATAGAGAAGATGTTTCCATGTGAGGGAGTCCAAAACTAGGGGCCATAAATGTAAGATAGTAATTCAGGAGAAACTTCTGTACTCAGGGAGTGGTGGGAATATGGAACTTGCTATCACATGGAGTGGTTGAGGCAAATAGCACAGATGCATTTAAAGGGAAGCTGGAAAAGTACATGAGGGAGAAAGGAATAGAAGGGTATGTTGATAGGATGAGATGAAGTAAATAGAGTGGGAGGAGAATCACGCGGAGCATAAACACCAGCATAGTTTCTCTGCTGTGAATTCTATATAATTCTATGTAATTCCTTGGTGTATCTGAAACTATTTTTACTCCAGCTACAAGAAAAGTGCCAGCTGCAGTCAGCAACATGATGATGCCATTTTGCCACTGAATGCATCATTGTGAAATCCTCTGTCAACAGTCTCTTTCAGGGATATTATAGGGCCAATTTTAACCCTGTATCTGGGTGGGCAGTTTAAATGGCCACAGCGACGTACTCCCTATGATCCAGCTGCCTTCATGGTTGCAATTTTAACCTGCTTTTTTGAGCAAGCGAGTGAGACACCTTTTGGAAGGCAGCGGGGTCCTTCTTTAAATACGCAGGTGACTTCCTCGGGGCCCAACTGCAATTTTAACCTGAGGCCTGCATGCCCCGCCAGGCAAACATGGCAGCAAACGGATCTGGGGCCAGAAAAGGCACAGAAAGGTGTTCATTTAAATCTGTTTTTGTTTCCTTGTGGGCCAGGAGGAGCACTCCTGCTCCTCTGGACCCCACCTGGAAACCTTGGGCCTTCTCTTCCCCGGGGATCTCTCCCCGTCCCCCGACCATGATGCCCTCCTGATCCCCTCCTAACCACTTACCAACTCTCCCCAAGTTCCCCATGCCCTGGCCCTGAACCCATCTTTTTCTCTAGTTTTACTGATATCTCCCCTCATGCCCACTCTGAGATCTTGTCCATGAAACACATCCCCTGTTCCTTTAACCCCATTCTCACTAAACTGCTGACCACCCAAATCCCTTCCTGACGCCTGTCCTAGCTGACATTTTAAATGGTTCCCTTTCCTCAGGTATAGTCCCCTTTCCTTTCAATACCCTTTTCATCAATCCTCTCCTCAAAAACCCACCCTTGACTCCTCAAACTGGAAAATTACCTCCATCTCCAACCTCCTTTTCCTCTCCAAAGTCCTTCAACATCACCTCTCTAATCTTTGCCCATCTTTTCCGCATCTCCATGTTCCCACAACTTCTGCATCTGGCACAGCACTTAAACAACTCCAACCAGAGTCACAAGTGACATCCTCTGTGACTGTGACCATGGTGCTTTATCCATCCTTATCTTCCTTGACTGCTCTGCAGCCTTTGACATGGTCAACTGTACCTTTCTCCTCCAACCACTCTCCTCACCCCCAGCTAAGTGGGATTGCTTTCGCTTGGTTCTATCCTGTTCTATCTGATCTTAGCCAGAGCAGCTCCAGCAATGAATTCTCTTCTAACTCTGCACCGTTACTTCTGGTTTCCTGCTCTTCTTCACCTGCATGCTGTCCCATGGCGACATCATCTGCAGACATGGGGTCAGCTTCTACCTCAACACTAATGACACCCAGCTTTCAACTACCTTTCTCAATCCCTCCACTACTTCTGTGTTGTCAGACCACTTGTCCAACATGCAGTCTGATGCGCTATCAATCACTCAAAAGACTGAGGTTAAGCGAGTAACTAACAGGTTTTTATTAACAAGAGAATGAAGGTGTGCCTCGAGTGGTCGACCAGTCCAGAATACAGAGGGACTGTGGAGCAGTCACCTTTATACCTGGACTTGTGGGAGGAGTCAGCCGAGGCATGTACAGACATGTACACAGTGGAATACAAACAGTGGTTTACCACATTCACCCCTTGTTTAAAATGAGTCCGGCGGGGTGAAGTGTATTAAAAGTTTGTGTATTGGAGTCTCTCCGGAGGTCTTGTCTGCCGCTGTGATCGACGTGGCGACGGCAGGGGTAGTGAAGCTTCCGGCGTCGAGTCCCGCGTAGGTTGGGGCACTGGTGTGTAGTCCTCGTGGGTGTCGAGCGGGTCGCGGGGCCCAGGCGTGCCGTCTGCTGGGGTTGGATATTGGATCGTGGGGGGGGGGTGGTAGTGGGTAGTGGGTTACTGGGGCCCCCGAGGGTGCAAGGTCTCGTATGGAGACTGTGTCCTCCCGCCCGTCTGGGTACGCAATGTAAGCGTACTGGGGGTTGGCGTGGAGGAGGTCGACCCTCTTGACCAGGGGGTCCGTTTTATGGGTCCTCACGTGTCTTCTCAGTAGGACCGGCCCTGGGGACGTCAGCCATGGCGGTAGCGATGTCCCCGATGTGGACTTCCTTGGGAAGACAAACATTTTCTCATGAGGGGTGGCGTTAGTGGCAGTGCAGAGCAGTGACCGAATAGAGTGGAGCGCATCGGGGAGCACATCCTGCCAGCGGGAGGTCGGAAGGCCCCAAGACTTTAAGGCTAGCAGGGCGGCCTTCCAAACTGTCGCATTCTCTCTTTCCACCTGTCCGTTCCCCCGGGGGTTGTAACTGGTGGTCCTGCTTGTGGCAATACCCCTAGCGAGCAGGTACTGGCGGAGTTCGTCGCTCATAAACGATGAGCCCCGGTCGCTATGGATATAGCTGGGGAAACCGAACAGGGTGAAGAGGTCGTTCAGACATTTAATGACCGTGGCACTGGTCATGTCCGGGCAGGGGATGGCGAACGGGAAACGGGAGTACTCATCAATAATGTTGAGGAAGTACACATTGCGGTCGGAGGAGGGGAGAGGCCCTTTAAAATCAACGCTCAGGCGCTTGAAGGGGCGAGTGGCTTTTATCAGGTGAGCCCTGTCTGGTCTATAAAAGTGCGGTTTGCACTCAGCGCAGACTTGGCAGTTCCTGGTCATGGTCCTGACCTCCTCAATGGAGTAAGGCAGGTTGCGGGCCTTGATGAAGTGGAAGAACCTGGTGACCCCCGGGTGGCAGAGGTCATTGTGGAGGGCCCGCAGTCTATCGATCTGCGCGCTAGCGCAGGTGCCACGCGATAGAGCATCCGGGGGTTCATTGAGCTTCCCGGGCCGGTACAAGATCTCGTAATTGTAGGTGGAAAGTTCGATTCTCCACCTCAAGATCTTGTCGTTTTTGATTTTGCCCCTCTGCTTGTTGTTAAACATAAAAGCAACTGAACGCTGGTCAGTGAGCAGGGTAAATCGTTTTCCGGCCAGGTAGTGCCTCCAATGACGCACAGCCTCCACAATAGCCTGGGCCTCCTTCTCAACAGCGGAGTGTCTGGTCTCCGGGCCCTGGAGGGTTCGTGAAAAGAAGGCCACGGGTCTCCCCGCCTGATTAAGAGTAGCGGCCAGGGCAAAGTCGGACGCGTCGCTTTCCACCTGGAAGGGGATGGATTCGTCCACTGCGTGCATGGTGGCTTTGGCAATGTCTTCCTTGATACGGTGGAAGGCTAAGCGGGCCTCTGCCGTCAAGGGAAAAGAGGTGGACTTGATCAGCGGACGGGCCTTGTCCGCATAGTAGGGGACCCACTGGGCGTAATAGGAGAAAAACCCTAGGCACCTCTTCAGGGCCTTGAGGCAGTGGGGCAGTGGGAGTTCCATAAGGGGACGCATCCGGTCGGGGTCGGGACCGATGACTCCATGTTCCACAACACAGCCAAGGATGGCGAGGCGGGTTGTGCGGAATATGCACTTCTCCTTGTTATACGTCAGGTTCAGGAGTTGGGCGGTGCAGAGGAATTTTTCGAGGTTTGCGTCATGGTCTTGCAAGTCATGGCCGCAGATGGTCACATTGTCCAGATATGAGAAAGTGGCCTGCAACGCATTTTGATCGACCATCCGGTCCATCTCCCTTTGGAAGACGGAGACCCCGTTGGTGACGCCAAAGGGAACCCTAAGGAAGTGATAGAGGCGGCCGTTTGCCTCAAAGGCAGTATACTGGCGGTCCTCAGGGCGGATAGGGAGCTGGTGGTACGCTGATTTCAGGTCAATGGTCGAGAAGACGCGGTACTGCGCGATCTGGTTGACCATATCAGCTATGCGGGGGAGTGGGTAAGCGTCCAGCAGGGTGTAGCGATTTATTGTCTGGCTGTAGTCGATGACCAGGCGCTGCTTCACGCCGGTCTTAACGACCACAACCTGGGCTCGCCAGGGGCTGCTGCTGCCCTCAATAATCCCCTCCTTCAGGAGCCGCTCCACTTCGGTTTTAATGAAAACCCTGTCCCCGGCACTGTATCGCCTGCTCTTTGTGGCGATGGGCTTACAGTCGGGGGTGAGGTTAGCAAACAGTGGGGGGGTGGGGGTGACTCTGAGTGTGGAGAGGTTGCACCTGGTGCGCGGCGGGCAATTTGGAAGCTGCTGGCTGCGGACTGTGAGTGGGGGGAGGGGTCCACCATACGCCATCGTAACACTTTTAAGGTGGCACTGAAAATCTAACCCCAGTAGAACGGCAGCGCAGAGGTGGGGCAGGACCAGAAGTTTAAAATTATCGTACACAGTCCCGTCTACTAAGAGTGTCACCACACAGTAGCCGCCAATGTCCGCCGACTGGGACTCGGAGGCCATAGAAATCCGCTGGTGCGCAGGCAGGACTGGGAGAGAGCAGCGCCGCACCGTGTCGGGGTGGATGAAGCTCTCCGTGCTCCCAGAGTCAAAAAGGCAAGTTGTCTCGTGACCATTTACCTTAATGTCCATTGTGGACCGGGCCAGTTGGTGCGGTCTCGCTTGGTCCAGCGTAACGGAGGCCAGCGGAGGGGTCGGTGTGTCGCTGCGGGTATCAGATGAGGCGGTGTTGGGGGCCTGCTGCATCCCGGCTGGCGTCCAAGATGGCGGCGTCCATGATCCCCATGTGGCTGGAGGCGTTCAAAATGGCTGCTGTTCCGGTGGTTCGCACATGGCTGGGGAGGCCCAAGATGGCGGCCCGCACGGCCCACACGCGGCGCTGCTGGGGTTCGGGGTGGCTTTGGCCCTGCAGACACTGGCGTAGTGTCCCTTCTTCCCGCAGCCCGAGCAGATCGTATTTTTCGCCGGGCAGTGCGCTTTGGGGTGTTTGGCCTGGCCACAGAAGTAGCATTTCTGGCCTTGGGACACTGCTGCGGTAGTTGGGCCGTTGCTGGGATGTGGCTGGGGTGGCACGGCGCTATGAGACGGTCCTACCGTGTCCCAGGCTGTCGTTCCCCGCGGCGTCCACGGTGCAGAGGAGTAGGCATCCATGCCCCGGTAGGCTGCGTCCAATGATAGTGCGAGTTCAGAGGCCTTGTTGAGGTCGAGGTCACTCTGCTCCAACAGTCGCTGTCGGGTGTAATTGGACTTGTGGCCCGCTACAAAAGCGTCCCGGATAAGTTCCTCTGTGTACACGGTGGCCTTTACATCCTTACAACCACAGGCTCGGCCAAGCACAGACAGTGCCTGAAGGTATTCCTCGGTCGATTCCCCAGGTTGTTGTTTACGACTCCCCAGGAGGTGCCTGGCGTACACCTCGTTCACTGGGCACGTGTACTGGTCCTTGAGGAGCTTGATAGCAGCCGTGTACGAGGTCGCGTCCTGGATGACCGAGTACGCTCGGTGGTTCACTTTGGAGGTCAGGACTTCCAGTTTGTCCTCATCCGATTTGACTGTTGCAGCGGAGGCGGTCAGGAATTTTTCAAAGCACCTAAGCCAGCGAGTAAACTTGGTGGATGCGTCCGCCTCCCGATGGTCTAAGTCTAGGCATGTTGGTGTGAGGATCTTCTCCATTATAAAAAAATCTTGTTAATAAAATTGATGCGCTATCAATCACTCAAAAGACTGAGGTTAAGCGAGTAACTAACAGGCTTTTATTAACAAGAGAATGAAGGTGTGCCTCGAGTGGTCGACCAGTCCAGAAAACAGAGGGACTGTGGAGCAGTCACCTTTATACCTGGACTCGTGGGAGGAGTCAGCCGAGGCATGTACAGACATGTACACAGTGGAATACAAACAGTGGTTTACCACACAGTCCTGGACCAGCTGCAATTTCCTCCAGTTAAACATTGGGAAGACTGAAGCCACCATCTTTAGCCCCTGTCACAAATTCCGTATAGTTGCCCAATTCCATCACCATCCCTGGCCACTGTCTCAGGCATCACCAGATTGTTTGCAACCTTGGCATCCTATTTGATCCTGTTATGTATTGTGTGTTCTCCTCCCACCTGTGGTGGCGCTGTCACAGGAGATAAATGGTTAGGTGTTCTCTCGGTTAAGTTTAGCTCTCTTTGTTCAGAACTTTCCAGAACTTCCTTTCCTTCCAATAAAGCACTTCATGTTTGAATCTCTGAGTTCTGAGTCCTAAATTGTGCCTAGGTAGAAAGGTACCGACACAACAAGTGGCGACGAGGATTGGATGAATCTGTGTTGTGGGAACTTTCTTGTTTTCGACTACAAAACACTCGGAACAGAGATTGCAGCATCACATTAACGTTACGCCAGTGAGTAAACAGAAATTTTAATTTGAAACGTGAGATGGCTACTATAATAGGAAACATCGGTGATTTTGATGAAAATGTGGAGCAATGGAGCACATATACGGAACGTTTTGACTATTTTGTATTGGCGAATGCGGTGGCAAATGAAAAGGTCGTGCCTACCTTTTTGAGTGTAATCGGGCCGAAGACATTCAATTTACTTCGCAGCCTCGTGCAGCCAGATAAGCCAGGAACTCAAACATATAAGCAACTAGTGGAAATTCTTGGAGCACATTTTTCACCAAAACCTCTGGTTATTGCTGAGAGATTTAGATTTCACAAACAGAATCAAGAGGAGGGGGAATCAGTGACGATGTTTATTGCTGCTTTAAAAAGGTTGTCAGAACACTGCGAGTTCAAGGAGGTGCTGAAGGACACCATTAGAGACAGACTCGTGTGTGGTCTGCAAAATGCAGCCACACAGAAGCGCCTTCTTACTGAGGACAACCTTACTCTTGAAAAGGCCATTGAAGTTAGTGTCTCCATGGAGATGGTGGAAAAGGAGGCTCACCAGTTGAGTTCAAGAGGGAGAGTTCACAAGGTGTCGTCTGAGCCTAAAGGTGCGCGGAACGGCACATGTTACCGTTGTGGGAAAACGGGCCATCACGCTAATGACTGCTGGTGTATGGAGCTGGAATGCCGAAAATGTGGCAAAAAGGGTCACATTGAACGCACCTGTAGAGGTAAAAAAAGAACAGACAGAGCTGGGAAGCATGAAAGCAAAATGTCTGTATTTGGACAAGAGAGGAAAAAGAGTGTTCATTCAGTGCAGTATGATGGAACAAGCAAAACAGAGGGGTGCGACACCTCTGAGGAGGAAGAGGTGCACATACTGACGGTTGCAGGTGATTCAAATGGCTACTGGGTGTCACCACTGGTGGAGGGACAATCAGTGCGGATGGAGGTGGACACAGGCGCGGCTGTGTCCCTTGTTTCAGACACTGTCTACAACAAAATGCTAAAGCATCTTACCCTTCAGCCAACAAACATTGTGCTAAAGACGTATACCGGCGAACCTGTGGCCATGAGGGGTGCCATTGAGGTGACAGTTAAATTGAACGGACAGACTGCAAAACTGCCACTATATGTGGTAAAGGGAAATTACCCATCGCTACTGGGACTTGCGTGGCTAGGGAAAATCACGCTGGACTGGCCTGCAGTCCGCATGATGTCAAAAAGGGAGTCAGGTCTGACTGCAGTGTTAAACAAACATGCAGAACTCTTCAATGGGGAACTTGGGAGCATGAAAAAGATCAGCATGAGACTGGACATTAAACCTGACAGCAAGCCGAAGTTTCACAAAGCCCGACCTGTACCCTATGCAATTAGGCCAAAAGTTGAGGCTAACTTGGAGGCCTTAGTGGAGAATGGAGTCCTGGAGCCTGTGAGCGTGAGCAAATGGGCCACACCCATTGTTCCTGTCCTGAAAAAGGATGGATCTGTTCGAATCTGTGGGGATTTTAAAGTGACTATTAACCCAGTGCTGTCTGCGGAACAGTACCCTCTTCCCCTCATTGATGATCTTTTTACGGACCTGGCCGGAGGGCAAAAGTTCAGCAAAATAGACTTATGCCAGGCTTATCTACAAATGCATGACAAATCAAAGGAGCTGCTGACAATTGTGACACACAAGGGGCTATACAGGTACTGCCGCCTTCCGTTTGGAATTACGTCGGCCCCTGCTCTATTCCAAAGGGCAATGGATCAGATTTTGAGTGGACTGCCAGGAGTCCAGTGCTACCTGGACGACATCCTTGTCACTGGGACAAATGAGGAGGATCATCTTCTGAACTTGGATGCAACACTACAACGACTGAAAGAGTACGGACTCAGAGTTCGTAAAGACAAATGTGAATTCTTTCAGTCTTCAGTTGAGTACCTGGGGCATGTGATTGACGCTACTGGCCTGCATAAGGCGCCGTCAAAGGTCAAGGCAATCGTGGAGGCCCCAGCACCCCAGAATGTGAGCCAGTTACGTTCATTTCTGGGGCTACTTAACTACTATGGGAAGTTTATTCCAGACTTAGCAACATTGCTGAAGCCGTTACATCAGTTGCTATGTCAAGGCAAAACATGGAAATGGACTGAACTGTGCAACGAAGCTTTCGCCCAAGCAAAGAAAGCATTGCTGAAATCGGAGGCCCTGACACACTTCGACCCAAAGCTACCCGTGCAGCTAGCATGTGATGCATCACCATATGGTGTGGGAGCAGTCATATCCCACATCATGCCTTCGGGTGAAGAGAAACCTATCGCCTTCGCATCACGCACCTTGAACAAGGCCGAGAGTAACTATGTGCAGATCGAGCGCGAGGCCTTGGGAATCGTTTTTGGAATTCGAAAATTTCATCAGTACCTGTTTGGTAGAAGGTTCACACTCCTGACGGACCACCGTCCATTGACTTCAATCTTCGGGCCCCACACCGGAATTCCGTTGCCGCTCTGCAAGCAGGATGCAAAGGTGGGCTTTACTGTTGTCAGGACACACATACGACATCAAATATCGCAAATCAGACTTGCACAGCAACGCAGACGGTCTCTCGAGGCTACCCTTGCCTGTTACTCCCCCAGAGCCTCGTCAGATAGACATCTTCTACTTTAGACAAGTGGAGGGAGCACCTGTCACTGCAGTTCAGGTGCGAAGGTACACCCGCAATGATCCAGTCCTGTCTGAGGTAATGGACGATGTAATTCGAGGGAGAGCTATAGGAGATTCTCCTAGTTTGAAACCTTACGTTTCAAAAAGAAATGAGCTCTCCGTCCAGGCAGGTTGTCTTCTTTGGGGACGCCGTGTCATCATTCTGCCACCTCTGAGGGAACCTATACTGCAACAACTTCATACAGGCCACAGTGGGATGGTTCGGATGAAGGAAATGGCAAGAAGCTACTTCTGGTGGCCAGGTCTCGATGGGAATATTGAGGAGAAAGCCAAAAAATGTTCCCCATGTCAAAGGGTTCGGAATGTTCCACAGCTGGCAACCCTACACCCCTGGGATTGGCCTGCAGAAGTGTGGCAGCGAGTACATGTGGACTTCGCCGGTCCTTTCGAAGTGAAGATGTTTATTGTGGTTTTGGACGCTCGTAGCAAGTGGCCGGAGGTCGCTGTGATGAGGTTTACCACGGCAGAGAAAACAATTGAGAAATTTGGTGAGATGTTCAGCCGTTATGGCTCACCGGAACAACTCGTAAGTGACAACGGTCCACAATTTGTATCACAGGAGTTTGCAACCTTCCTGCATGTGAATGGTGTCCAACACATCAGGTCTGCGCCCTATCATCCCTCTACTAACGGCCAGGCAGAAAGGTTCGTGCAAACTTTGAAGCACGCCTTGAAGGCATTGCAAGGTCAGGGCTCAATCCACCAACGTCTGAACAGCTTCCTGTTGTCCTACAGGAACGAGCCGCATGCCACAACCAAAACTTCCCCCGCTTCGCTCATGATGAAGAGGCAGTTGCAGACAAGTTTTGACTTACTCAAACCTCCAAGGGCAGAGCAGGTTGTCCATCGTCAACAACAAGCTCAAGTTGAAAAGAGAGAGAAAAGAGCCAAGGAGAGGCAGCACGGTGGCATAGTGGTTAGCACTGTTGCCTCACAGCGCCAGGGACCCGGGTTCGAATCCGGCCTCGGGTGACTGTCTGTGTGGAGTTTGCACATTCTCCCCGTGTTTGCGTGGGTTTCCTCCGGGTGCTCCGGTTTCCTCCCACAGTCCAAAGATGTGCGGGTTAGGTTGATTGGCCATGATAAATTGACCCTTAGTGTTAGGGGGATTAAATACGTGGGGTTACGGGGATAGGGTGGGATATGTCTTGGTATAGGGGTTACGGGGATCGGGTGGGATATGTGTCGGTGCAGGCTCGATGGGCCGAAATGGCCTCTATCTGCACTGTGGGGTTTCTGTGAGACGGTTTCATCCGGGAGAGCACGTCCTAGCTCGAAACTACAACACTGGACCGAAATGGGTTCCTGCTACGGTGATCGCGCAGACGGGCCCTGTGTCTTACACGGTTGAGACTGCTGAGGACGTCGTCTGGAGAAGACACACAGATCAACTGTTGCTAGGAGCAGAGACAGCCACAGAGGCTCCAACGGCTGGTTGGCCTGAACTGTTTCCGGATGATACCGCAAACCAGCATCCTTTGCCACAGTGCTCTTCTCCAACACAGGAAGTCAAAGAGACTGTTCCACCTGTGCAAACTCCTGACTTTCGACTGACACAGGCACCTTCTCCATCTAGGCTGTGTCAATGCCTACTGCTGTGGAAGCCAGCGATGACCGCCGGTATCCTGTCAGAGAGCGGCGGCCTCCAAGACGCTTGGATCTGTAGGCTTCGTGACTTACCCACAAGACTGGGGCAGAATAAACCCCAGGGTAAAGTCAGGGTTTGAGGCAGTCTACCTCTACCCTAGGTTCGTTGAGTGCATTGAAAGTAACTTACCTGTTGAGGAATAATGTGGACCTTCCATTTAAGAGGGGAGGGATATGTTATGTGTTGTGTGTTCTCCTCCCACCTGTGGTGGCGCTGTCACAGGAGATAAATGGTTCTTTCAGTTAAGTTTAGCTCTCTTTGTTCGGAACTTTCCAGAACTTCCTTTCCTTCCAATAAAGCACTTCATGTTTGAATCTCTGAGTTCTGAGTCCTAAATTGTGTCTAGGTAGAAAGGTACCGACACAACAGATCCCATATCCTCTCTATCACAAAGACCATCTACTTCCAACTCTCTAACATTGCCCGCCTCTGCCTCTACTTCAGCTCATCTCCTGCTGAAATCCTCCTCCACAGCTTTGTCACCTCCAGACTCAACTATTGGAATGCTTCCTGGGCTGCCTCCAATCCTGCCCCTCCGTAAACCTCAGCTCATCCAAAACACTGCTGCCCTTCTCCTATCCCGCACCAAGTCCTGCTTCATCCATCACCTCTGTCATTTCTAACCTGCATTGGCTCCTGATTCTACAGTGCCGTAAATTGAAAATTCTCATTCTCATGTTCAAACCCCTTCATGTCGTCGCCCCTCCCAACCTCTGTAACCTCCTCCTGAGTTCTGTGTTCCTCTGACCCTGGCTTCTTGTGCATCACCCTCCCTTTTCCTCACCATAGGTGTGTTCAGCTGCCTAGGCACTGGAATTACATCCCTAAATCTCCCCACCTCTCCAGCCCCACCTTTTCCTTTAAGACCTTCCTTAAAACTCACATCTTTGATCAAGCTTTTGGTCACTTCTATTATTTCCTTCTTTGGCTCAGCATCTATTTCTCTTCTGATTTTACCTCTGTGAAGCACCTTGGGATGTTCTTCTATGTTAAAGGGGCTATATAAATTCCAGTTGTTGTTCACTGTGAATTGCAGCAGTGCATTTTGTTTTAATAAACCCCTTCCATTTTTAAAATTCAGTTACATAATAGGAAAAGATTGCCTTATTGCATCGATGATGCTATACATTCTGATGTGTTTAAAAGAGCTTGAAACATTGTCGGAATCTCAATCATTCGATCAACATGGGGAGATTGTTTTGTTTATGAGATACAGTGGCTGTCATTTTACATTCAGGGAAAAGGACAATAACAGTAAGGTAATTTGTTAAAAATGTGCTGCCACAACAAAGTAGGCTATTCAGTAATTATCCTAGCTGTTTAGAACTGAAGAACAGTTTGAGATTAGTTGGTTTCTTTGATATCTTTGCTCTCTGCTGCTGAAACTGAGCCAAGCTTTGAATTCAAATTCTTTTCACAGAATGGCTTCTGTCTGCAAATGCTGTGCAGAGGTAACCACTCAGGAAGTGTTCTGGCCAATCAGCTTCAGTTTTATATGCTGGTAAAGAAGAGTGTCCAATTGCAGTTGAGGTATTTTGGAGACTGACAGATCATCAAGCGTATGTGCCAAGCCCTTCACTGAGTACTGAGTTACTGTCCACCATGTTTTTTTAAGTATTGACTTAACCCTGTGTTACAGTACAATGCAACCACAGAGGTAAGCACCAAACAGTTTCTTTCATGTACTTTTAAAGTGTTAAAGATTATTTACATGTACTTTTAGGATCTGGCTGTTGTAAAAACTAGCAAACCAAGTACTTTCAGTAGTTGCAATGGCAGAGTTTTTACTTTTTGCTTCCCTTGGTCACATGTTAGTGCCACCCTGTTCAGTAGTGATTTTGTTTAAAGTGTGATCAGCTGTATTTTATATATATTCCTTAAGAAGGGAGCATTGACTTTTGGTTCACACTGTTCTGATCCTCACTAATCAATTATAGTGGCCTTCTCTTTAACAGAAGGTGCTTGCCCTATTGTGTAGCTGAGTCACATGCCTGTTGGTGGGCAAATAGAAGAAGCAGTACAGAAGCAGGCTACTGCCCTACAGGGAGTCAAGGCAGGCTATAGCTAGTTTGAATTGCAAACAAGATCACCATCGTCACTAAGAAGGTAGGATACAGATTGCGCTGTCACAGATTTAAATACAGATTTGCTTCTGTAAGCATATAGTTCAGTATATGCCTTTTAATGTGGCAAAGTAAAATGGCAAATTTCATGGGGGAGGGGTAAGTGGGTGAGCGTGGAAAGGAACTTACGCACTGAAATTTTGGGATTAAATCAGAGACAGTTAATAATACTGTAGGATGTGATGTACACAGCCCCACAGCCAGGTTGCTTTCAGGAAAGGAGGTTGTACCTGTGTGTGATGTTGAATACCTTTGTGCAGAAAAGATACACCGAGTCCCATACATGTGCAATCAGCAGCATAAGAATGAGGTATACAGACACGAGCACATCTACTTTGTGTGTTTAATAACACAGAATGGCTTTGTACAGGAATGATGGATGCTATTTATTCTAATTGGGAATGTAAACTGTATATTAATGCACCATTTTTTTCCTTGTTTTCTTCTATTAACTGTAGTTAATTTGAATAATTAAGGATCTTGTCCTTGCAGCATCCTGCATCAGTAAGGTTTTCTCCTTGAACGGGAGGGTAGGATGTTCTGGCCTGTAAACATCCACCCTGGATGTCATCATTGCTTCTCTACCCTCAACTCGCAGAGCAGTTTTCTCTACTTCCCCGACAACCTGGCTGAAACTAGTCACATTTGCTGTCTTCTGGCCTGTGACTCAAACTGTAGTTGCCCCGTTGGAGCTGCCTTCTATGCTTTACATTTTTGAATATGCTCTATTTTGCTCTTCAGTGAAGAAAAACCTAGTCCAAATGGATGTTGGGTAGCCTGGGAAGACAAAGAGTTAAACTGTTACCATAGTGTTCTGCAAGTGTGAGAACTATTGCAAGACGTCAAGGAAATCTGCTTTTTACAGTCATCTCCCAATTGTTAATATGAATTAACTACTGCACTGCAATAATAATTGAAACCTATTTTTATGCCAATGTACAGCATTATAATACAGAACAGTAGTGTCTTTTTAAAAAAAAAAAGTATTTTCCTGTTATTTATTTACCCTGGACTTCTTTGCATTAGCTACACAGAAAGGCATATAACACTATGAATTGGGTGTTGAGATGCACAAGAAGATCACAGTGATGACTGGACTCCTTTTTCTCTCTTGCTGCCTCTCGCCCTGGGGGGAAGGGCTGGGGTGGGGGTGCGGCAGGGAAACACAGACGATTGTAAAAATGTCTCTCCCTGCAGCAATGCAGCTGCAATCAAGAATTACTAGTGTGGGAAATCGTGGAGACAACCACGTAGCTAGCCGCTTCATGGCACTGTATAGCTAATGTGTACTGTGCTGCCAGCCTCCTTTTTAAAAAAAAATGGTTATTGGTTCTTAAAGTCTGCATACTTATCGGCCAAGGCTTAAAGCAAACGTTTAGCTTTTTGACAGTGTAAGAAGAAAGATACAGCAGATGTTTGCCAGTTGAGTGAATGGTGGCTGAAATGGTGTCTCTCAAAAGGGGTCTGCCCCATTCTTTCTGTATATCAGTTAAAATACATGCTCTCATTCAGTTTTGTTGAGTTTCTAACCGATTACAAAGAGATAAAGACTGGAGAAGTAGCACAAGCGACTTCAATTTGCCACTGCCCAGTGTTTCTTCAACCCTAACTGCTGTGCACAAAAAGTGTTTATTTTGCTCTACATCAAGATGTGAGTTGGTTTGTGGAATGTCAAAATACTGTGAATTACTACCCCCCCCCCCCCCACATATTTTAAAATTCCTGTAAACAATTTGATGGTTAATAAAGCATTGGCAGGTATAGGAGAAAGTTCAAGGTTTATTTTATTACCCAGTGCTTGTTTCACTTTCTTTTTCATTTTTTCAAACTGCAATGGGCTCTTACTGTGGCTCAGTGAGTTAATGTATTGTATGGTGTGGTGCTGAGCCATTCAGACCAGGAGGGTCCAGATAGGTTTCACTCCTGGTGTCTCCTGGGTTAGCTGATCTCGGCTGGACCAGCAGTGGGGGCATGATATTAGGCCTCCATATTTCCCTCACCTAGGGCTCCTGAACTTGATTGCTATCCAGTAACCAGAGCTGGACAATATCCCTTTGAGAATAGGATAAGACTCTTTGCTGTAATGTCCCACAGTGCAATAGCTGCAGGCACTCATTGAATGGTCACATTAAGAATGGCCATTTAGGTAAGTTACTGGGCTGCTGCTGTCAAGTATAGAGCCATCAATATACTTTGTTTGAGCCCCTTCGATAAGCTTTTAATTCTGCCCACAGCACCGACCTCCCAGCTCAGTCATGAGTAAAATCTCCCATATCCATGCCCATCTTTCCCGCAACTTCATGTTTGACCCCCTCCGATCATGTTCCCGCCCTGCCATAGCCCTGAAACGGAATTTATCAAAGTCACAAATGGTCTCCTATGTGACTGTGACCATGATAAACTATCCATCCTCATCCTTTTCAACCTGTCTGCAGCCTTTGACACGGTTGACTGCACCATCCTTCTCCAGCGCCTCTCCTCCGTCGTCCAGTTGGGTGGGACTGCCCTCTCCTGGTTCCATTCTTATTTATACAGTCATAGCCAGAGAGTCACCTGCATTGGCACCGTTACCTCTGGAGTCCCTTAAGGATCTATCCTTGGCCCCCTCCTATTCCTCATCTACACCCTGCCCCTCGGTGAAATCATCCGGAAACACAACATTAGGTTCCACATGTATGCTGACGACACAGCTCCACCACCACCTCTCTGAATCCCGACATTGTCTCTGATTTGTCGTGCTGGATGAGCAGAAATTTTCTCCAACTAAATATTGGGAAGACCAAAGCCATTGTCTTCAGCCCCTGCCAAAAACTGCGTTCTCTAGCCACCGACTCAAACCCTCTCCCTGGTCACTGCGAGGCTGAACCAGACTGTTTGCAACCTTGGCGTCCAATTTGAGTCTGAGATTAGCTCCTGACCACATATCCGCTCCATCACCAAGACCGCCTACTTCCAGCTCATCTGCTGCTGAAACCATCATCCATGCCTTTGTTACCGACTTGATTATTCCTGGCTGGCCTCCCATCTTCCATCCTCCATAAACTTGAACTGGGCTCTGCTGCCCGTGTCCTAATTCGCACCAAATCCTGTTCACCCATCGCCCCTGTATGTGCTGACCTACATTAGCTCTTGGTCCGGCAACGCCTCGATTTCAGAATTCTCATCCTTGTTTTCAAATCTCTCCATGGTCTCGCCCCTCCCTATCTTGTAATCTCCTTCAGCCCCACAACCTTCCGAGATATCTGTGCTGCTCCAATTCTAGCCTCTTGCGCATCCCTGATTTTAATTGTTCCACCATTTGCGGCCGTGCCTTCAGCTGTCCCAGCACGAGGCTCTTGAATTCCCTCCCATAGCCTCTCCCTCTCTCTCTCTCTCTCTCTCTACCTCCCGCTCTCTCTCTCTCTCTCTCTCTTCCTTTTAAGACACTCCTTAAAACCTATCTCTTTATCTGTCCTAATATCTCCTTATGTGGCTCGGTGTCAAATTTTGGTTTGATAACACTCCTGTGAAGCGCCTTGTGATGTTTTACTATGTTAAAGGGGCTATATAAATGTAAGTTGTTTGTTTGAGTCCTTTCAATAAGGTTTCCATCCTGCCTACTGCACTGACCTCGCAGCTCAAAGTCATGAGTAATATCTATGTGACTTGCTGCACCTCCTGTGACAGCTTTGTGTCCCTGGCTTTGACTTCCTGGCTGCCTCCAGAACCTTGGCATTCTGTTTGACGTTGAGCTGAGCTTCAAGTTTCACATTCAGTCTCTTGTCAAGATCCCTGCCTTCCATCTCTGGCCCATTGCCCATTATGCCCCTACCTTGTCCTTAATGTTGCTGAACCCTCATTCATGTCCTCATCACGTTCAGGATTGATTTCTCAAATGTTGTCATCGTTGGTCTCCTCATCTGCAACCTTCAAAACTATCAGCTAATCCAGAACTCTACACCAGGTCCTCTCCCATGTACCCATCACCCTTATCCTTGCTACGGTTCATTGGCTGCCTGTGCTGCAGTGCATACATTTTCAAGATCCTCAGCCTCACCTTCCACTCCCTGCTTCAGCCTCTCTCTATCTATCTGGGAAGTTTCTCTAGTTCTGTGTCCCACCTCTGTTGTTCCAGCTCTGGGTTACTATTTGTTCCTTGATCCCTCAGTTGCACCTCTAGTTGGAACTTTCACTATATCCTGATCCCTAGAATTCCCTCCCAAAACCACATTGCATTGCTATCTCTGCCCCCACCTTCAAAAGCCTCTTTAAAAATTTAGATCTTAGACCGTGCTTTTGGTTTCACCTAAAATACTTGACGTTTTGATTGGTCCACCTCTTTTCCCCCCCCACCCCCCCCGCCCCCAAACTGCTGTGAAATGTTTGGGTGTTGTAAATGTGTGTATTTTTCCTCTCTTTTTTAATTTGGAAATTTTTGAAGTGCAGAAACTCATGTTACACATCGAGCATTTAGTTTGTTACATAACATTACATTTGCTCCAACAATGTGTGCACTGTCTGTCAAATTTGCTGTCGCTCCTGAGTAGCAATAGAGAACTCCTGGGCTACAATAATGCTACACTCATGCCTGATTTATGGTTGTGATGTGGTGGCCAATATGCCAGCTGACAAACCTGCACTGCTGACATGGGGGACTGTTTCTTTGTAAATCATGAAACTTAGGTGAAGGGCCAAGTCCACATTGCAGGGCAACAGCAAGGTCAGGAAGTGGCGATATAGATTTTGTGTTTTTTTAAAAAATCCTATAGATTGCAGGAGGAAGGGAGGGCCTGAGGAAATGAGGAGTTCCACATTTTTGAGGCCCTATCTTTGTCAGTGTGAGTGGCTCGGAAGCAAGACAATAGTAAAGAGTACGTGCTAAACAGCTGTCTGGTAATGTGCGTTCATTGTAACACTAGCCAGATTCAAGTGGAGGCTGTGCAGGCAGCGGGTGGGGGAGGGAACGAGAAGCTCAATGGTAAAAAAAAATTGAGCATCCAAAACCGCCCCATCGGTGAGTTTTAAAGCTATGGACTTTATAGTACAAGATGGCCACCACTTTTCTCTTTAATTCTTTAAGGTACTATAAAAGGAGTTCAGCAGGAATTTGGTAAAATCTCTCAGGAGCTTGCACTGTTGACATAATTCAAAGAATTTGGTAGTTCTGCATGAAAGAGTTTGATTTTTGAATGGTTTGCTTTACCCATTTATCAAGTGCCTAAGCTTTTTTTTAATATTAAAAAAGTGGTCTGGTAGAAACCATTTACACACTGGCATGGTTAATTTGGATCGCTTTAATTCACAGTGTTCAAACTTAAAGTACCCTGAATGTTCACTCATAATTACATGGCCTGAAGCTCTAAATTAAGTATCTTGCCTAAATAGGTTAAAATGTAGCAAGTGACTTCATTTTAATATGATTATTTCTTCCCCCTGCTCGCCCCCCCCCCCCCCCCGCCCGCCCATTTAATTAATTGCAGAGGAAAGGCCTTTTAAAATGGTGATCTTGACTCCTGTACCACAAACTGACCTAGAGAATAACATTCATTTACGGGACCTACCTGGACCTCATTTTATCAGTATTTTTAATAAAGTATAAAAAATGGCTGCGCTGGCAGGGCCTACATGGAACAAGAAAGTGTATTGAAAATCGTAATCGTAAAAAACATTATCAATGCAGTGTTGTGGAGGACTGAAAATAGCGTAATTTTTTTTTTTGGCAGCCTTTTAAATCCCCTTCCCCTCCCCCCTCCAAAGTGCCTTGTGTATCTATCTGTCTGTCTGTCTGCATGCACACATACTTTTGTGTTTCTTACAATCTAGGCTGCAATGCAGAAAGATGCTGTCTGAAACAAGGTAGCAGCAGCTGTACAGCTTTTTGCTGCAAACCAATCATATCCTACCATGTAGCATTTAGCCAATAGAGGCACAGAATAGGTTAAAGATTGACAATTGCAGTAGCCGGACTCGGAAAGGCCTGCTGGAAATTTCCTCCATCTTTGTTCCACCAAAAGAAGGTAAATTCAGCCAAGCTGAAGAACTTTATATATTTTTAGTGGTTAAAAGAAGGTATGATACTCTCTGTCGTTTATGTAACATCCACTACACGGCTAAAAGGAAGCAATTTCTGCAGTTTTGTTAACAATTTGTATTTGGTGCTGATGGGATATGCTGTACAAGCTGTGAGACAAGAACAGACAGCCCAGTGCATTGACTCCTTATGCCCAGGACCCTCCTTTGTGACGTGCAGTCAGCTCTATTCTACATTATTTTATTGTTACAATTGCTGTAGCAAAAACACCCAAAAAAACTGTTTTGAATTGATTAAAATACTGATGTAATTCAGTGCCTAGGAGAAGCAGATGTCATGCCCAAGGTAAAAAGCTGGTTCAAACCGGTCTGAGCAAGTCTCCCATTGCTGCATCTACAATAGAGCTGCGTTTCTGTAAATATTTCAAGCCCACTGAATGAGTGTTAGTCGTCTTTTTTTAAGGATTTGGGCTTCATTTGCTGAGCTGTAAAGAACAAAATGCAGTTTACATGTATTCAGTTTACAGCTAAAGGTATTTTCTAGAAAAGGTCATCGAGATTCTAACTGGCATTTAATACCAGTGTAACGTTCTTTTGATTTTTGTTTTTGTTCTGTGTGGAATAGTTGCTCAATTAAAAGTGTTGCTTCCATTCAGCACAGTGGCTGCCTTGCAGTGCAGTCTGAATGCAGTTACTTTCTTTTGATTAATAGACTTAATTGTGTCCTAAATGGTTCTGTCGTACAGGATTGCAGGTTTGACAATTGCCAAAGTGATTTTGGAGAGTGCCACCATTTTAGGCACAGATAGGAGCAGACCGACGGTGCCAGGTTCCATTTCTAGACTCTGCATATTGTAAACATTGTGTGCAGGGCAAGTAAATGGTTGATAATGGTGTATGCAGAGCAACCGAGCTACCTCACTGCATACAGGGTTTCTGTTTTTTCTTTTTTTAAAAAAAAAAAACCCCAACAAATTCTGGGGAAAATTAATTCCATAACAATCTGCTTATTTAGAATACTGTATAAATACTCATAACTATTCAGTATCTGTAAAACCAAGGGACAATTTGCTTATTAATTGGGGATTTTTTTTTTTAATGGTTGTTGTATAAGGTAGGCAGTGTAGGCTAGATAAACTGTGTACCAAGCCATTCTTTTTTGTCCAGACATTTATAATGAATCCTTGAATGCACTTTCTCTCTCGGTTTGTGTGGCCACATAAGATATTAATGCTATTATTGTTAGGTAGTAAATGGCCAGCTATCTTCTGCTACAAAGTAACCTTGTAATATACTCATCTTTTGGTTGCATGATTCAGTTGTTAGCTATTTGCTTTCATCACAAACTTCTGTAAGATGAACATAGATCTTACTCAGCTTCACTGCACAGGGAAGTAGGTCTGTGGCCGGTAAGTCATTGGAGGTTTTCTGCTTGCTCCATTCGAAATCAAAATTGCATATGCTGTATTGTCAAAAAATAACAAGATCAGAATGGGTTTAGACCTAATAGCTTGAGGTTCAGTTGATTTACATAATCCCTGTACTGTACCAGCCATTTACTGTGGGGCACAGAATGTACAATTGTGGGCATTGTCCTGTCATGAGGGAGTATTGTGGGTTAAATGTTGAGGTCCCCTCCCACCCCAAATATAAACCGCGCGTTGTGTTTCCTGAGGCTGACTAATTTTATGATGTTTGCAATCCCATTTATTATAAACTGCTTTGCAAGTCCCTTCTGGTTCACGATTATGTACTGAATGTTTTATTGTATAGTCTAAATGTGTTAAGTATCCCATTACATCATTTTGAAGATTAAAATTACACATCATACAGCAGACGTAGGGAATATGTTATTCACTGGGCATGACGCATATCACGAGTTGAAGGTGACTGGACAACTTGAGAGCAACAGACGGTTATTTTCAGTCTTGCCATTGGGGCTATTTATTATCTTTGTGCTGGCTTTGATGTATTTATATTATACATGTATCATTTTTAAAGCATTGTGATTGAGGAGAAAAATCAATATAAGACTAGTTGGGAAAGAATAGATACAAGAAAAGTAAACACGTGCACTACAGATGTAGCCTGACACTTATGGCCAATTTTACAGATCATTATTTCAACATGGTCTTTCTCTTATTTTCACCACCTTTTCACAGTGTCAGCCGTGGGTAGCACACTCGCCTCTGAGTCAGAAGGTTGTGGGTTCAAGTCCCACTAGCACATAAAGCTAGGCTGACACTCCAGTGCAGTGCTGAAGGAGTGCTGTACTGTCGGAGGTGCCGTCTTTCGGATGAGACGTTAAACCGAGGCCCTGTCTGCTTTCTCAGGTGGACGTAAAAGATCCCATGGCACTTTTTTGAAGAAGAGTAGGGGAGTTATCCCCAGTGTCCTGGCCAATATTTATCCTTCAACCAACATAACAAAAACAGATTATTTGGTCATTATCACATTGCTGTGTGCAAATTGGCTGCCGCAATTCCCACATTACAACAGTGACTCCACTTCTAATGGTACTTTATTGGCTGTAAAGCACTTTGGGACGTCTGGTGGTTGTGAAAGGCGCTATATAAATGCAAGTCTTTCTTTCTCTCATCCCCATGGAATTTTCTCCTTGCTGCTGACGGTACTGGTTCATGCTGAGGTATAAACTCAGTAGGGTTTGGCAGTACCTTGGTCAAATGGCCATTCTTTGTTATGTGAACCGTAAGAATGAGTATCAGCATGTATTCGACTGTGGGGATGGAGGGGTGGGGCAGTGGGGAGCTGACCTGATCCTGCCCACTCCTTGTTTGACATCTATGGGGAAGACTTAATCATTGAATAGCAGCAACTATAACCCATTCAAAAAGATTGAGACCAATTGTGAGAAAATGGCTATGACAAAGGTGTTATAGCATTGTGCCCCGTGTACAGCTAAACATTTTCTAGAAAGGATTGGTGAGATACTAACTGAATTTATTGGCAAAGTAACTTTTTTAATTTCATTTGAAAATATGTCATACATTCTGAGGCATTTTGTGAGAAATTGGTTGGCATCATGTGGAGTATCTAATCATCCTGTCGCAGATGCATCTGTCCATGACAGTATTGGTGGCAGTGACCACCGCACAGTCGTTGTGGAGACGAAGTCCCGTCTTCACACTGAGGACACCCTCCATCGTGTTGTGTGGCACTACCACCGTGCTAAAAGGGATAGATTCAGAAGAGATCTAGCAGCTCAAAACTGGGAATCCATGAGGCGCTGTGGGCCATCAGCAGCAGCAGAATTGTATTCCACCACAATCTGTAACCTCCTGGCCTGGAATATCCCTCACTCTACCATTACCACCAAGCGAGGGGACCAACTCTAGTTCAATAAGGAGTGTAGAAGATCATGCCAGGAGCAGCACCAGGCATAGAAACATAGAAGATAGGAGCAGGAGTAGGCCATTCGGCCCCTCGAGCCTGCTCCGCCATTCAATGCGATCATGGCTGATCATCCAAATTCAGTACCCGGTCCCTGCTTTCTCCCCATACCCCTTGATCCCTTTAGCCTTAAGGAATATATCCAACTCCTTCTTGAATATATTTAATGTATTGGCCTCCACTGCCTTCTGTGGTAGAGAATTCCACCGGTTCACCACTCTCTGGGTGAAGAAATTCCTCCTCATCTCTGTCCTAAATGGCTTACCCCTTATCATTAGACTGTGACCCCTGGTTCTGGACTCCCTGACCATTGGGAACATCCTTCCTGCACCTAGTCTGTCCAGTTCTGTCAGAATTTTATAAGTTTCAATGAGATCCCCTCTCATTCTTCTAAACTCCAGCGAGTATAAGCCCAATCGACCCAATCTCTCCTCATACGTCATTCCTGCCATCCCAGGTATCAGCCTGGTGAATCTTCGCTGAACTCCTTCCATGGCAAGAACATCCTTCCTCAGATAAGGCGACCAGAACTGCACACAATACTCAAGATGTGGTCTCACCAAGGCCCTGTACAACTGCATACCTAAAAATGAGGTGCCAACCTGGGAAAGCTGCAACACAAGACTACATGCATGCTAAAAAGCGGAAGCATCAGGCTGTAGACAGGGCTAAGCGATCCCACAAGCAACGGATCAGATCAAAGCTCTGCAGTCCTGCCACATCCAGTCATGAATGGTGGTAGACCATTAAACAACTAACTGGAGGAGGAGGCTCCATGAATATCCCCATCCTCAATGATGGTGGAGCCCAGCACGCGAGTTCAAAAGACAAGGCTGAAGCATTTGCAACCATCTTCAGCCAGAAGTGCTGAGTGGATGATCCATATCGGCCTCCTCCTGAGGTCCCCACCATCACAGAAGCCACTCTTCAGCCAATTCGATTCACTCCACATGATATCAAGAAACGGCTGAGCGCACTGGATACAGCAAAGGCTATGGGCCCCGACAACATCCTGGCTATGGTGCTGAAGGCTTGTGCTCCAGAACTAGCCGCGCATCTCGCCAAGCTGTTCCAGTACAGCTACAATACTGGCATCTATCCGACAATGTGTAAAACTGCCCAGGTATGTCCTGTCCACAAAAAGCAGGACAAATCCAACCCGGCCAATTACCGCCCCATCAGTCTACTCTCAATCATCAGCAAAGTGATGGAAGGTGTCATTGACAGTTATATCAAATGGCACTTACTCACCAAAAGCCTGCTCACTCATGCCCAGTTTGGGTTCCGCTAATGCCACGTGGCTCCTGACCTCTTTACAGCCTTGGTCCAGACATGGACAAAGGAGCTGAATTCCTGAGGTGAGAGTGACTGCCCTTGACATCAAGGCAGCATTTGACCGAGTGTGGCATAAAGGGGCTCTAGTAAAACTGAAGTCAATGGGAATCGGGGGGGGAAAACGCTCCACTGGTTGGAGTCATACCTAGCACAAAGGAAGATGGTTGTGGTGGTTGAAGGTCAATCATCACAGCCCCAGGACATCGCTGTAGGAGTTCCTCAGGGCAGTGTCCAAGGCCCAACCATCTTCAGATGCTTCATCATTGAACTTCCCTCCAACATAAGGTCAGAAATGGGGATGTTAGCTGATGACTGCGCAGTGTTCAGCGCCATTCACAACTCTTCAGATAATGAAGCAGTCCATGCCCGCATGCAACAAGGCCTGGACAACGATCAGGCTTGGGGTGATAAATGGCAGGTAATATTTGTGCCACAGAAGTGCCAGGCAATGACAATCTCCAACAAGTGAGAGTCTAACCACCTCCCCTTGACATTCAACGGCATTACCATCGCCGAATCCCCCACCATCAACATCCTGGGGGTCACCATTGACCAGAAACTTAACTGGACCAGCCACATAAATACTGTGGCAACAAGAGCAGGTCAGAGGCTAGGTATTCTGCGGCGAGTGTCTCACCTCCTGACTCCCCAAAGCCTTTCCACCATCTACAAGGCACAAGTCAGGAGTGTGATGGAATACTCTCCACTTGCCTGGATGAGTACAGCTCCAACAACACTCGAGAAGCTCGACACCATCCAGGACAAAGCAGCCCGCTTGATTGGCACCCCATCCACCACCTTAAACATTCACTCCCTCCACCACCAGCGTACCGTGGCTGCAGTGTGTACCATCGACAAGACGCACTGCAGCAACTCGCCAAGGCTTCTTTGGCAGCACCTCCCAAACCTGCGACCTCTTCCTAGAAGGACAAGGACAGCAGGCGCATGGGAACACCACCACCTCCAAGTTTCCCCCCCAAGTCACACACCATCCTGACTTGGAAGTATATCGCTGATCCTTCATCGTCGCTGGGTCAAAATCCTGGAACTCCCCACCCCACGGACTGCAGCGGTTCAAGGTGGTGGCTCACCACCACCTTCTCGAGGGCAATTGGGGATGGGCAATAAATGCTGGCCGTGCCAGTGACGCCCACATCCCATACCTATCTCTGCCGCCTTCATCAACAACTTCATTTATATAGTGTCTTTAAGATAGAAAATGTCCCAAGGCGCTTCACGGGAACGATTATCAAACAAAATTTGACACCGAGCCACATAAAGAGATGTGAAATAACAACAGAAAATGCTGGAAAAACTCAGCAGGTCAGGCAACATCCGTGGAGAGAAATTTGAGTTGACGTTTCGGGTTGGACCCTTCTTCAAAACTGAAAAGAAAAGAAACTAGATCGGAGGCAGGGCTGCGATCGGACAAAAGAATAAAAGAAACAAAAGAAGTAAAAGAGATTAGAAGCTAGACGAGATAGTAATAGGCTGGGATTAGGTGTAAAGTGTACTGGCAGGGCAAGAGATAGCTGCCAGGTGTGAGAGAGAAACAAGAGAGATGTGGCCTTTTAATCTGTTTCATTTCCTGCCTTTTTACTCAGTTCTGATGAAGGGCCATCGACCTGAAACGTTAACTCTATTTCTCTCTCCACGGATGTTGCCTGGCCTGCTGAGATTTTCCAGCGTTTTCTGTTGTTATTTCACAGAGATATTAGGGCAGGTCAAAAGCTTGGTCAAAAAGGTAGGTTTTAAGGAGCGTCTTAAAGGAGGAGAGAGAGAGATGTGGTAAGGCGGAGAGGTTTAGGGAATGAATTCCAGAGCTTAGAGTCTAGACTGCTGAAAGCACGGCGAAGGTGGAACAAAGGAAATCAGGCGCTATATAAATACACAAGTGCTGTTGTTTTAGAGCCCGTTTATGTTGTTGAACATTTTGGGAGAGCAAGGACAAAGTGGCAGCAGCTGTTTGTTGCTGGGCTGTTTTTTTTGGCTATAGGTTAATAACTTTTACAGATTTGCCTGTGCATAAACATTGTAGCTTGCGCAAGTGGAATTTTTACAACTGTTATCTTTTTTGCTCCTGTAACGTCCACTAATGACTGGGGAAGCTAATGTTGCTGAGTGGTAGTGAAGACATTGTGAAAAGAAGAATAGGAATGCTTCAGCTTGTCAATAGCCATATTTATTTCCAGCCTTTGTTTCTCCCCCACCCACCCACCCAGTTTGCACTGCTTGTGTTTACTTTGCAGATAGTGGTGGTGTTCCCATTGTTAAGACACCTGCGAACCACAAACGTTGGTACTTGTTGCCTTCAAGCTCCATACCAATGCAATTGGGAGCTTTATCTGTTAGCTTGCTGATGGCATTAGCAGTGGAGTCTGGGGCAGTTTAAGTTGGGCTATAAGCTGAAGTGTCAACTTTGTTTGCTTGCAATTTTTCCTCTAGTCAGAAAGTTTTGGGTTCAAGCTTCACTTCAGGACTTCAACAAAGTACTGAAGGAGTCCTGCATTCTCAGAGCTATCATCTTTTGAAAAAGACGTTTGAGGCCTCGTCTGCCAGTTAAGATGGACGTAAAAGATCTCGTGGCAATATTTGAAGAACAGGAGAGTTTTTAACCAGTATCCTGACAAATTTTATCCCTTATCAACCACACCAAAACAGATCAACTGGTCATTTATCTAATTGGTGTTTGTGGGAGCCTGCTGTCTGCAAATTGGCGACTGCGTTTGCCTACGTAACAGTGTCTACACTTCAAAAGCAATTAATTGGCTGTGAAGTGATTTGGAACATCAAGTTCTTTCTTACAAATTAAAATGTTGAAAATGCAAATGGCTTATTTAATGACCTGGATTGTGTTTCATCAATTCAATTCCGTTCGCCTTTCCTCATAACTTTGAGTCACGGAGCCCTCCTTGTCGGTGGCTCTCTGAAACTTCTCCAGTAAATCAATGATCCATTCCTCATGGGTAAGTAAAGCAAAAGGAAGTGCTCTTGTGAGAGGAGGTATAAACAAGTGCTATTACGGTCATATGTATACAGGAAACTTTCGATTAACCGGCCCCTAAATAACCGGAACGCTCCATCCACCGGCAAAATTCAGGAGTCGGTTCCGTTAACTTTTTTATTACTTTTATTACCTTTTTAAACTCCATTTGTTGCTGTGCAAGGGTGTAGCTGAAGCTGTTGCTAAGCTACAGAGACGCCTGCAACTTGTGCCGATTGTTTTGAAGCTGTTTGGGTTTGTTGCTTTATACGGAGCTCTGAGCTCCGTATCTTTTACTATAGCGTTCGGTTATCCGGAATTGTTGATGAACCGGCACAGGTCGGTCCCGTCCGTGCCGGATACCAGAAAGTTTCCTGTATTAAGTTTGCTATGTTAATCCTTTTATCTTTGGTTGTTTGCATTGCAAAATTCATAATAGAAGTGTAAATGTGAAAAAACAGTGTTCTGGTCTTGATGCCCATGAACCTTTTTTTTGTCATTTTACCTACAACATAATGAACAGTTTCAAGGTGAATGTTTTTGTTCACTTAATTAATGGGAGCTCTTAATTTCCTTGTCAGCAGGTCCATCTCCTATATGATGCTGCCTTATATGTTTGGGAAAACTAGAACAGGAATTTGAGTAAAAATGTGCATTTGCAAATTAAATTAATTTAGTGTGCACAGCACCAGCACAAAATCAGAAATTGGACAAGAGTGTTATTTTTCTGCGTATTATAGCTAGAAGCAAAGCTAGTTCACCTTATCGAGTGACAAGACTACCGATGATCATTGGTAAGAAATGTGACCAGGCAGATGAGCTAGCTCCGCAATCTCCATTGTCATTTGGTATTACTGTCTACCTCAAGTTGTCTACCTGAACTAAAATCTTGTCCTAAAACTGGAAGTTTTCCTTCAAAAATGCACCAGTGTGATGGTGCTTAGCATTATGTCTTGTTGGGGGGAGGCTGAGCAAAGGAAAGCTGAAATGTCTCTCTTTTGGGGAGGGGGTGAAGAAACCACAGAAGAGCCAACCATAGGTGGGTATATTGCTTCTTGGAGTAGGCCATGTGTGAGCCCTTCTGTTACAGGCACCAGATCAGGCAGATTTGGGGTGGGGTTAAAAAAAGGATAACCTTTCTCAAATACCCTCCTTAAAATAATGTTTTTTTTCAAAGTACAGTTGCTGTGTCTGATCTTATGATTTTCTTAAAGAATATTGCATAATCAAGTGGTTGCTTTTGTTTTTCATTGATGCAGTTTGGCTGAGGACCTGCCTAAACAGGAGCAGGAAGAGGAGGAGGAGGAGGAGATGGAGATCTCAACCAGATCAAGAGGTGGGTGAAAAAAGTCTTTGCATATTGTGTCCTGTCTTGTCCCATCTAGAGTGACTGTCAAATTATCCGAAAATGATGAGGTGACTCCATGCTATTAAAATTCTGGATTTATTGAAAGGCATTGACCATGGGTTTAATATGTGCCTGCATGTGTTACTTTGTGTGCATTGTAGTTGTTTTACAATTATCGTCCTTGTTTTCAGATCCCTCCCTATCTCTGCAACCTTTGATAACCCGCCAAGATCTCTGTGTTCCTCCAATTCTGGCCTCTGGCACGTCCCCAATTTTCATCACTCCACCACTGGTGGCCGTGCCTTCAGCTGCCTCGGCCCTAAGATCTGGAATTCCCTCCCTAAACCTCTCTGCCTCTCTCTGCTACTTTTAAAAACGATCTCTTTGACCAAACTTTTAGTCACCTGCCCTAATATCTCCTTATGTGACTCAGTGTCAAATTTTGTTTGATAATCATGTGAAGTGCCGTGGGACATTCTGCTATATTAAAGACACTATGGCCTAGAAATTCAGTATTGCCACGTTTGGGGCGCTACAGCCGGGCGGCCGCTAAAGTTTGCGCCCGGCGCAACTTCGCGCCACCTTCGCCGATATTCAGTGGCATCGCCCCAAGAGGTTGCTGCTGCGCTAAAACAGGCGATGCACGACTATCATTAGGCGCTAAGCCGGCGGCCCGGGGCGAAACCCCCGAGGGCGCAGCGCAGGTGCGGCGAGTTGCTGATTGACGGCAGACACTCTGGCGCCGGTGAGCTCTTAAAGGGGGAGGGTGGATTTGTTTTTTTGAAAGGCCGAGACTGCTTGATTTGTGTTTTTTGTGGGGGGCTTCTCTCCATTAGTTTGTTATGTGGGAAGGGCACAGAGGTATCAAAGTAATAAATGTTCTTAAATTGCACTGTCCATGCTTTCTTTTGGAAGTCCTGGTTGCCCTGCTTGGCTGAGGGCTTGTGGAGCGGCTACATTCATCTTGTGCACAAGCCATTCCCTGAGAGGGGGCCTAGAACCGACGTTCAATAAGCCGCCGACGGGCGGCCCTTGCACTTTCTGCCTCCCTCCTGTGCTGGTCCTCCTCCTCCTCCTCCTCTGGTGGTCCTCCAATGTCTGGTGGCAGTGGCCGAGTCCTGCGGATAGCCAGGTTGTGCAGCATGCAGCACACGACTACGAAATGGGAGACTCGCTCAGGCGAGTACTGTAGGGCTCCTCCGGAACGATCCAGACAGCGGAACCGTTGCTTCAGGACGCCGATTGTTTGCTCAATGAGGTTCCTGGTTGCTTGATGGCTGTCACTGTATCCCTCTTCAGCAGGGGTGCTGGGCGCACGGAGTGGGGTCATCAGCCAGGTGCACAAAGGATAGCCTTTGTCCCCGAGAAGCCATCCTCGTGGGTGAGGCTGGGCCTGGAACATGTCTGCCACAGAAGTCTGGCGCAGGATGAAGGCATCGTGGCTGCTGCCTGGAAAGCGGGCATTGACAGCTAGGATGATCTGCCTGTGGTCACACACCAACTGCACGTTGAGCGAATGGTAGCCCTTCCGGTTGCGGTAATCCTCGGCATGCTCTAGAGGTGCCCGCAAAGCCACATGCGTGCAGTCAATGGCGCCCTGCACCATGGGGAAGCCCGCTAATGCTGCAAAGCCCATTGCACGCTGTTGCTGCTTGACAAGGGCCATGGAGAAGGAGATGAACTGACGTCTCCTTCTGAAAAGGGCATTGGTCACCTGGCGGATGCACCAATGTACGGCAAACTGGGAGATGTTGGAAATGTCCCCAGCAGCGGATTGGAAGGAGCCGGTGGCATAGAAGTTGAGAGACACCGTCACCTTCACTGCCACCGACAGAGACGTCCTGCTCCTCAGCTGTGGCTGCAGATCTCCGCGAAGCAGGTGGCAGATCTCAGTGACCACCGCCCTTCGGAATCGCAGCCTCCGAACACACTGCTCGTCAGACATGTTCAGATATGAGAACTGCTGGCGGTATACCCTGGGTGGGTAAGGCCTCCTTAGCCGACGCCTGTTGCCCCTTCTCCCTCTGGCCATGACTGCCACTCTCTCACGGCGTCTCTGAGCCCTTTGAATGCAATGGAGAAGGCCAACGTTTGCACTCATTGCAGCCCCCATTCTATGTTTCCAATCAATGCTATGGCTCTGAAGTTAAAGACAAGTGCAAAGCTATGGCCTGAAGCCACAAGTACCTGTGCGAGTGTTGAGCCAAACCAGAAAGCTCTCTACCTTTGTCTCTCTGCAAAGATCCGTCTCTCACAAAGAAGGAGTGTTGCAAAATGGCTGCCATTTCTACTGCAGGAGGAGTGCCCTTTAATTAGCGCCCTCCGCGCCCCGCAGCGACTGGGAACCGTTCCCCTCTACCAGTCGCTAGGGGCGCCAGGCGCGCAATAGGCCGACGCCACTGATTTTCCGGTTTGGGGCGCACAAAGGGCGTTGCACGATGAAATGACGTCAGGATCTGCGCGCGCAGCTGAGCGCGCGCAAAGGCTTTGCGCCGCCGCTAAATACTGAAGTTGGGGAGAGGCGCAGATCGCGCAGCGCCCGGCCGCTAGCCGCCTAGCGCCCCACATCTCCTCCTCCTAAGGCGCTAGCGGCTGGCGCAAACAACTGAATTTCTAGGCCTATGTAAATACAAGTTGTTGTTTAATCTGAATTTACTTTTTGTAAACAAGTTTTGTTTAGTCGGGTATAGCTTCTTTCTCCGCCTTGGTCAGATCAATATGAAGAACTATTTCTTGCTGTGTATCTCTCCCTCATCCACTGTTTCATTGGTTGTCTCTGTTACAGCAAAGTGAAGTTATTTTTAGCTGTTTCACTACCTTAAACATAGAAATCTGTAGATTCAGCAAGACTAAATACTGAAGCTTTCAAAGTTTTGTACTTTACATTGTTTGGCTAAGATAATCAGAGTTTGAAACTATGTTGTGGGATACTAGCAGCAAAACTGCAGATGGTGGAAATCTGGAACAAAAACAGAAAATACTGGAAACACTAAGCAGATCGTGTGCAAAGAACAGAAGGTGGTGTTTTTGGTGTAGATACTGACTGGTCTGCTGAGTGTTTACGGGATGCTAGCATATGAATACCGAATGAGTATGTCTTAAATTCCCTTTTCTGCTATTGTAAAATACCAAGTAAATTAAAGAAGGCGGCCTCATCTACAATATAATAGAGGAATTTCAGATGAATATGTTCAGTTTTTGTACGCTAGTATCCCACAGCCCAATTTCAGGGCCTCATGATTTTACATTCTTATCCTGCTGAATAACAAAGGAACAGACTTGCAATACCTGGAATGTGGTAATCGGCCACTTTGTTAATTTATGAGGTATTTAAAAAAAATGTATTTACAGGGCGAGAATAGTTTTTAGAATAAATCTTTTCCGCTTTTACGACCTGCTGCTTTGATATACTATGTTTTACTGGGTGTTATAAACTGGAATGTTTGGAGAACTTGTTTTTGTTTTAGAAGAATACACCGGAGTCACATCTTGGAGCTAGTGTTCAGCATTCATCGTGCTTGGCTATCTTCCCCTCTAATTTTTCATTCACTTTATTTTCCTTCCAACTGTGAATGTGGTTAAGGCCTATTCGCTCACTGAATGCAAATTTGAGGGTCAGCTGCAATCTCTAGCTTCTCTTCCTGGATTTGATTTCAATTTTGGAATGTTTAACAGCTGAATGCTGGGAGTGCTAACTGTACATGAAACAATACCAAGCTCCATACTGTAATTTTTTGGTCTTGGAAATGGAAAGCGGATATGTACAAGATCTGCATGGCTGAAGCTACAACAATGGAACAGTTAAGGCTGTGGTAATTTCGTGATATTCAAATTTGGCCATAGGAAAAAGATTCACAAATTCCTAGTTACTAATCCTTCAAACAAAAACTTCCAGACTTCAGAAAAATGCATCCTTTGCACTTAATCTGCTTCATGTTCAATCATTTTAAATTGACCCTTAGTGTTAGGGGGATTAAATACGTGGGGTTACGGGGATAGGGTGGGATATGTGTTGGTGTAGGGGTTACGGGGATCGGGTGGGATATGTGTCGGTGCAGGCTCGATGGGCCGAAATGGCCTCTATCTGCACTGTGGGGTTTCTGTGATTCTGTGATTTTTCTCAATTCTCATATTATTTGTATCCACTAAATTGCCAAGCATATATATTTATAAGACACTGGCAATATAATACAGATGAATCTGCACTGGACATATGAGTATCACTTTTCTAATTGGGAGCGCAATTAGAATCTTTCAAGGTGAGAAATATTTATGGGGAATAGATTTTGGCACTTTGACAAATTAAGACTTCCTGCCTTTGATTTTATATAGTTTAAAATAGCTAGGGTTTAAGATGGAGGTTGCTTCTTCGTTATATTTCAGTTTGGAGGACAGGATACACTCTGTGAACCAGGCAAGGTTGTTGATCAAGAAAATAGTTACGATGAAGGTGCTTTCATCCGAGTGTGAATTGTATTGTTCACTGTAAAGGGCTTCAACAGATGCTAGAGCCAGCTGATAAGCGTTTAAACTTATCAGCATTTAATGGGATAATTCTTGTGATAATGTTGCCTTTGATGAGTGATTGACAGCACTGTCTTGAAAAGGGTAAACTATAAAACAAAGGGAAAATTTTCAGTGGGCAACGGCTCTGGCAAGAATGCACCCAGGCTATGGATCTAGAATCCCACGTATTTTGGCACGGAATTTGCTGTGTACTTTCACTTTCTGAGAAGGATATATTAGCCTCTTGTGAATGGTTTCCAATTTCCTCGTAGAATTTTACAGCACAGAAGTATTATGCTGTTTAGCAGTTTGTCTTTTTACTTCAATGTATTGTTTTACTTCTGAATAAATCTAGAACAGTAGTTTAGTCTCTACATGCTATTTCATTATCTGAGGCGATAGGAGGCATAGTGAACATTCTAAGTGGTGTTCGGTAATTGGGATTAATTGTTAGATCTGCGTTTATGTTCACCCAAATGCAGTGGAGAATGAAGACACCGATTTCAGACTGTAGAAGATATTTGTCTGTTTATGGAAACTGTTGTCTAGCCATTTAACACAAGCAAACATATATTTTTAAAAATTTGTTTATGGGATGTGAGCGTCGCTGGCAAGGCCAGCATTTATTGCCCATCCCTAATTGCCCTTGAGAAGGTGGTGGTGAGCCGCCACCTTGAACTGCTGCAGTCCATGTGGTGAAGGTACTCCCACAGTCCTGTTAGGTAGGGAGTTCCAGGAATTTGACCCAGTGACGATGAAGGATCAGCAATATTACTTCTATAAGCCAGGATGGTGTGTTACTTGGAGGGGAACTTGGAGGTGGTGGTGTTCCCATGCGCCTGCTGCCCTTGTCCTTCTAGATGGAAGAAGTTGCAGGTTTGGTAGGTGCTGCTGAAGAAGCCTTGGTGAGTTGCTGCAGTGCATCTTGTAGATGATACACACTGCAGCCATGGTACGCCGGTGGTAGAGGGAGTGAATGTTTAAGGTGGTGGCTGGGGTACCAGTCAGGTGGACTGCTTTGTCCAGAATGGTGTCGAGCTTCTTGAGTGTTGTTGGAGCTGCACTCATCCAGGCAAGTGGAGAGTGTTCCATCACACTCCTTACTTGTGCCTTGTAGATGGTGGAAAGGCTTTGGGGAGTCAGGAGGTGAGACACTCGCCACAGAATACCTAGCCTCTGACCTGCTCTTGTTGCCACAGTATTTATGTGGCTGGTCCAGTTAAGTTTCAGGACATTGATGGTGGGGGATTTGGTGATGGTAATTGTAGTGTATGTGCCTTTAAGAGCCCCATATGTGCTGTAATGCTGGTAATGGCCACTCGGGCTATATAAGCCTGTATATTGTGTTATATCCGTTAGTACCCCTCCAGACTTTGCTTACTAAACACCTATGAACCAACTCCTGTCTTCAGTGTCTCTGTCAACACACGGACACTACAGTAATGCCATTGAATGTAAAGGGGCGGTGGATCGACTCTCGCTTGTTGGAGAAAGTCATTTTTTGGCACTTATGTGGTGCGAAGGGAGGCAACTGTTACACCCACTTTTCTTCAGTCAGTGCACTCCCCGTCCACACACAAACAATGACTGGGCAGATCCCTTTAAGTACTCCAAGTCAATTTACCTGGAATTCTGCAGTTTTATGCTGTGATCTTTGATTCACTAGAAACTGCATTTCGGATTGCCCAAGCTTATTTCACTTAGGAACCATGCAGCTGTCCATTATCTCTCCTGGGTTGGATTGAATCCCAGGTTCCAGAGTAAGTGGTCATTACGCTAACTCACTGTGTGTGGGTTGGGCCATGTATTTGGCGTCTTGTTAACTGTTTACCACCCAAGTGGTTTTAGTTCTTTCTTCAGTAAAATTGCAGTCACGTTGAGCCACAAGTAATTTGGATTAAAAAGCTTATACACTGATTAATGGGGTGGGGAGGAAACTGCAATGGTTTGAACATGCTTTATAGTAACAGTAGCTATTAAATAAGCTCTTCCCTCCACTGCAGGTTCTCAAACTGGGTTTGATAACATTGAAGAAAATCACTAATTTTACAAGAAATCTGTGTTTGACTTGGTCATCTGCATTTGTTTAGGTTCTTCACAAGAAGCAACCTATTTAAAATATTCCACATCCTGAATAAACAGCTTATCTGAGCAAGGATGTTGGTAAAAGGATGTGTGCTGAGCCCCCTCCTCTACTCCCTCTTCACCCACGACTGTGTGGCTGTTCATGGTTCCAACACCATCATCAAGTTTGCGGATGATACCACGGTAGTAGGCCAGATCACCAACAACGATGAGTCAGCCTACAGGGAGGAGGTCCAGCATCTCGTGAAGTGGTGCGCCGATAACAACCTGGCCCTTAACATCAAGAAAACCAAAGAAATCATCGTGGACTTCAGGAAGTCCAAAGGCGGAAGTCACACTCCCATCCACATCAATGGGGCTGTGGTGGAAAGGGTGGACAGCTTTAAGTTCCTCGGAGTCCACATCACGGAAGACCTTTCCTGGTCCCTCAATACCTCCTCTCTAGTGAAGGCGGCCCAGCAGCACCTATATTTCCTAAGGAGGCTGAAGGGATGTAACCTGTCACCCCTGATCCTCTCTAACTTTTACTGCTGCACAATAGAGAGCATCCTGACGAACTGTATCACAGTATGGTATGGCAGCTGTAGCTACTATGACCGGAAAGCCCTGCAGCGGGTAGTCAAAACTGCCCAACGCATTACCTGCACCCGGCTACCGACCATAGAGCACATATACCAGAACCGCTGTTTACGGAGGTCACGGTCCATCATCAAAGACCCTACCCACCCCAGCCACAGTCTGTTCGCCCTCCTGCCATCTGGGAGACGCTACAGATGCATTCGCACCCGTACGACCAGATTTAGGAACAGCTTCTTTCCCAGGGCTGTCATCCTACTGAACTCCACAAATAAACTCTAAAGCCTGCACATCTGCCAATGCACTTTATTAAGGTTATGTTTATGTTAATGTATTACAAGCCAAATGTATGTTGAATGTTTAAATGTCTTAATCTAAATGTACACTCTCGGGAGCCGCAAGCCTACATTTCATTGTACTGCACTTGTGCACTAACAATGACAGTAAAAGTTGATTTGATTTGATTATTAAGGAAACAGTAACAGAGTATTTGGATAAACATAAATTAATAGGACAGAGTCAGCATGGTTTTATGAAGGGGAAGTCATGTTCGACAAATTTGCTCAAATTCTTTGAGGATGTAACATACAGGGTGGATAAAGGGGAACCAGTGGATGTAGTGTATTTGGACTTCCAAAAGGCATTTGACAACGTGCCACACAAAAGATTACTGATCAAGATTAAAAAATCACTGGGATTGGGGGTAATATACTGGCATGGGTGGAAGATTGGCTATCTAACAGAAAACAAAGAGTTGGGATAAATGGTTCGTTCTCGGGCTGGCAATCAGTAACTAGTGGTGTTCCGCAGGGGTCCGTGCTGGGACCCCAACTCTTTACAATCTATATTAATGATTTGGAGGAAGGGACCGAGTGCAACATATCCAAGTTTGCCGACGATACAAAGATGGGAGGGAAAGCAGTGAGTGAGGAGGACAAAAAAAACCTGCAAAAGGACATAGACAGGCTAAGTGAGTGGGCAGAGATTTGGCAGATGGAATATAATATTGGAAAGTGTGAGGTTATGCACTTTGGCAGAAAAAATCAAAGAGCAAGTTATTGTCTAAATGGAGAGAAACTGCAAAGTGCTACAGTACAAAGGGATCTGGGGGTCCTGGTGCATGAAACACAAAAAGTTAGTATGCAGGTGCAGCAGGTGATCAGGAAGGCCAATGGAATCTTGGCTTTTATTGCGAGGGGGATGGAGTATAAAAACAGGGAAGTCTTGCTGCAGTTATACAGGGTATTGGTGAGGCCACACCTGGAATACTGCGTGCAGTTTTGGTTTCCATATTTAAGAAAAGATATACTTGCTCTCGAGGCGGTTCAGTGAAGGTTCACTCGGTTGATTCCGGAGATGAGGGGGTTAACGTATGAGGAAAGGTTGAGTAGGTTGGGCCTCTACTCATTGGAGTTCAGAAGAATGAGGGGCGATCTTATCGAAACATATAAGATTGTGAGGGGGCTTGATCGGGTGGATGCGGTGAGGATGTTTCCACTGATGGGTGAGACTAGAACTAGGGGGCATAATCTTAGAATAAGGGGCTGCCCTTTCAAAACTGAGATGAGGAGAAACTTCTTCACTCAGAGAGTAGTAAATCTATGGAATTTGCTACCTCAGAGAGCTGTGGAAGCTGCAACATTAAATAAATTTAAAACGGAGATAGACAGTTTCCTAGCAGATAAGGGAATTAGGGGTTACAGGAAGAGGGTAGGGAAGTGGACGTGAGTCTAGGATCGGATCAGCCATGATCCTATTGAATGGCGGAGCAGGCCCGAGGGGCCGTATGGCCTACTCCTGCTCCTACTTCTTATGTTCTTATGATGTTCTTGCCATGGAGGGAGTGCAGCGACGATTCACCAGACTGATACCTGGGATGGCAGGAATGACGTATGAGGAGAGATTGGTTCGATTGGGCTTATATTCGCTGGAGTTTAGAAGAATGAGAGGGGATCTCATTGAAACTTATAAAATTCTAACAGGACTAGACAGACTAGATGCAGGAAGGCTGTTCCCGATGACAGGGGAGTCCAGAACCAGGGGTCACAGTCTAAGGATAAGGGGTAAGCCATTTACGACCGGGATGAGGAGGAATTTCTTCACCCCCAGAGTGGTGAACCTGTGGAATTCTCTACCACAGAAGGCAGTTGAGGCCAATTCATTAAATATATTCAAGAAAGAATTAGATATATTTCTTAAGGCTAAAGGGATCAAGGGATATGGGGAGGAGGCAGGGACAGGGTACTGAATTTGGATGATCAGCTATGATCTCATTGAATGGCGGAGCAGGCTCGAGGGGCCGAATGGCCTACTCCTGCTCCTATCTTCTATGTTTCTTACCCAATTTATATGGCAATGAGTAAGGGCCTAGCCTTAGATTACACTGAGGTGCTTTATGGGGATTGTATTTCCGACCCAATGAATACTCTCTAATGCAATTTATTGTCCCAAAATAGAAAGTCATTTTTCTTCACATTCACAAAAATGCTTTGTATAACCCTGGATCTAGTCTCTTTAAGCTAGGACTCTAGTAGACTATTTTACATGCTGACCCACAGTGTGGTGGGATGTGTGTCCACGACCGGATTAGTGCTTAAATTTAGCTGAGTCGTTGTCTGATATGCTGAGGAGAAGCCTAATGATTACTCGCAGGGAGGGACTGCTTTGTACTGTTCTTGGACTTTTCCTTGCAGTCAGAACAACGTAGTCTGGGTTCATGTCATCCCTTTGTTTATGTAACAGAATGTAATTGAAGAATTAATACTAAAAGGAAAAACTATAAATAGGCGGACCACTGGAACTTCAAACACATTGGCCCAGACTTTGTGGTAGAAATCAGGGTGAAGCTATCGGCGCTCACTGATATTAAGGAGTAAATCGGACAGAAATTGCCCGCGGCCGCACATGCGCGGTTAAACACGGAAATGAGGAAGTTGCTGTCCGATTTGCCCTGCTCTTCCACAAGCTTCATTATAACAGTAACTTGCCAAGAGACTCTGCATTCAAAGACATGACGGGCGTGATGTTGCGGCACTTATCCATTAGATAGCCACTAAAAACGCCAGAAAAGGTTAGGGCTTGTAGATTCAAGTGTTAAGTGAATTTTTAATGGGGTGATGAGCAGTGTTCCCCCTAAGGAGCGCGGCTGCGCATTTTCTGGAGGTCCCGTGCATTCCGCTCACAAGCTGCTGGCGCTGGAAGATACCGCACATGGGCAGCCACGGCAGCAAATTTAAAAGGACTGCACACACACGCACACACACACACACAATTAGAGGAAACCTTGGTGATAAGTCTTAGTTACTACCAAACAACCTCTCTGACATTGAAAATTTACTTTTACAAGTGTGGAGTCTCATTCCTTCAGATTTCAATTATTGTTGGAGATTTAAAAAACATTTTTTTGAAACTTTTTCTTTCTGTCTTTTTCTTTATTTCACTTTCTGTACATGAATTTACAATGAATTAAATATTCTAACTTACACTTCCGGACTTGCGTGTCTCAGTAAGGATTCTTCAATCTGATTGGTTGAAGAGACGCACTGTAGCTTGTCCTGTTCACACGGGTCCAAGATCCCCAGTAGAGGGCGCCGCGCTGTATCAGACTCCCGATGACCGTAAGTTGCCGCTCAAAAACACACACAGTCTGGGCAGTTCTAAGTGCAATTAGCAGCAAGCATCGTTCATTCGCCACTGACCACAAAATCAAGCCCAATATTGGCTACCATTTCATAAGTGCAAAGTTTTAGGAACAGGAAAAAGCTATTGGACTTAATAAACCCATCCGTGTATATATATCTTCTCTCCATACCTTTCAATTACTTCTCTCTCTCCAGTCCTGTAACTGCCCCTTGAACTCATTTATATGCCCACTCTATTACAGTGACCTTCCCTGGTAACTTATTCCACAGTCTATTGCCGTTTTGGTGAAAAAGGTTTGCCTAACTTCCTTTCTTACTCTTAACTTCCTAATTTTTAACTTGCATCCCTGGGTATTTGAACCCTTGACCATAGCTAACAAGATCCAAACAAAACTCCTAAGAAGTATGGGGTAGGCAGGAAAGAAGCCCTGTATGATTTTTTGTCAGCACATTACAGTATATGGGACATAAAAAGAAACTTGAATAGAGCTCCACAAATTCAATAGTAAATTCAAAAGTGTGATCCTCACCAGGTTTCTGATGCTGCATTTTCTTGGTAACCATGCACCTCACTAATTTTGTTGGCACTCATTTCTTTGCCCTAATGGGTGAAGTTTTCTTGGTTTGTAATTTGAGTTTATTTTTCAGACCCTGGTTCTGCAGAGCGTGCGGGGCTGAAAAGAAAGCAACTTAGCCCTCAGCCGTCTTCAAATGGACACTCCCCACAAGATGATTCATTGAGTCCCATTAAAAAGAAGAAGAAACCTGGATTGGCTAATTCGAGTAAAGAGCAGGTATAGTACCATCTGAGCCTGTCCAATTCATGCGTTGACAGCTAGTAATTTTATCAAGCTGCATTACCCCACAATTATTTCAGTCATATTTAGGAATTGGTGAAGAAAAACAAACAAAAATCTGAACATACTTACAAAAAGAAGAATGAGAAAAACCACCTACGCCCATCCATCCTGATGTGAAACCTAGTACACCATTCAACCACCACCCCCCCCCCCCCCCCAACCACACAATCTCCTGGAAGAGGCTAAACAAAAACTCCTCTGAGACTCCCTAAGGCAATCCAGCAAAGCTCTAGGAGACCATAGTCGCCTACAACTTCTCCTCATCACAATTAACAAACACTTGCCCTCTATAAATGGAAATGCCATCATCTCAGGAACTTGTCAAATTTCCTTTTGAATATCTTTGTCGCAACTCTAGCCATTGCATATTTTGGGAGTTTGTTCCCCACAACTAATTAAGTGATTAAAGCAGAAATGTAATGCATTCATTTGAGTAATTTGAGTGGCATGTTTGATGGCTGTATTAACTTTTCTTATTGTCATTAATAGTTATTTAAAAGAAAATCTGGCAAATAAGAGTTCTGTAGCTACCATTTTACTCCTAAGAGTTTGCTAGTTATTCAATAAATGCAGCAGTTTCTGCCTAAAAGTGTTAATTTAAAAGCATTGAAATATGGGGAAAAAAGAGCAGAATCTGATTTCAAAAGCTAGATACACTAAAGCAGGAAATCCTTTCAGCAGATTGTGAAAAATTGCAGCACCATACGTTGCTTTTCATAGTCTGTTCCTTCTTTCGTCAGTAACGTTTCTCTCTGTTCAGGCCTAAAGTACCCATCCCCCTCCTCTAATGAACTAGAGTTTTTGCAGACATTTCCTCTACTTTTGTATTGGGTTCATGGATCACCACATTGACTCCCCCGCTCAGTACAAGGTTAAAGTTTTGTCATCGGTCCTTCAGCTTTGTATTGAGCTCCGCATTCTCCATAATGCATTACATAATGAGACTAGTCATGACAGAATCTGAGTTATCTGGTAGATGATAATTGTGAGGGTTTTTAAAAAAAAAAAGCAATAATAAGAAATTGACTACTGCTAGTTTACAGTGTACTTTAAGTTATGGCACTCTAACATCCAAATTACCAGCAGACTTTATTGTAACTTACTCTATCCCCTTTATTCATTATTCATATGCTGTGACTACCACATCAAAATTTAAACTTTTCAAACTCTCTGTTAATTTTTTAATTCCCAAAATTTAGTAAAATAGTAGCCACTCTTTGAAGTATGCTTCTATCAATAAATGCTTTTTATGTTTTGATTAAAAATTTCAGCTTTACTGCAATTGCATTTCATTAGTGAAAGAGACATTTATTAACTTGTTTAGCCCAGGCAAACGGAAGTTTCACGTAATTGCAACCCTGAGTCACTTGGGTTTTAAAGATGATCCTGTGAGTAATACTGTGCATGAAACAAGTGCATGTTCTTGTTGCTTTTGACGAGACAGAAATGTATCACAAGGTCAACTCTGCAAAGATCAGCTAAGTTGCTTCCATTTTGTTTTGTCTCCAGCCTCTTGAGTATTGCAGTGTTTTTAAAAAACCAAATACAATAGAAATGCATTATAAACACCAAAATACCTATTTTTTAAATTAGAAATACAAGATATCCATCTTTCTTAAAGACTTCTAATGGTCAACGACTTGCATTTAAAAAATAAGCCAGAAACCAATGTTGCTAAGACCTTGGACATGCAGTGTGGTGAGCCTCATCATGCACACTATGTTGAATGATTGACAGGTGGCTTACAAAATATCAAGGAATTTGGGCAGTTAGCTTTTATTAATTGGCTTCCAAATCTAAATCTAACTCATTTCCTTTGATCTGGTTCTTATTGCTGGTAAAGATTACAGTTTAAAAAAAAAAATGGCGTAATGCAGCTTTAAATTGGTAATAATTTTTACGTTTCATAATGTTTTGTCCTCTACTTGTATCATGAGAAAGTCAGAGTGGCATGTTTACCAGTCCTCGTAATTGCTTTAACTGTTAGTACTGAAACCGTTAATCTTCTTGCTTGTAAAGGTGCTAGGTAGCTTTCTCAGTATTTCCTAAACTGTACCTGTTTATCATACCCGTTTGTGTTCTTTAGACACAACACTATGCATGTGACATGTTGGAAGGTGGTCCGTTAATAAATTAGTTTCTTTCTAAATTGAGACTGAGACTCCACTGATACTGTCATGGTTTTGGGTGTGTATTAACACGAAAGTGGCATTATAACTTGGGCGTCCGATCCCGATCTGATGCCCAAGCTCATTAAAGTCAAGTGGTGTGAAACCCCTGTCATGAAGCACTCTCGCACCTGTGTGAGTTTTGTACAGGCTGCAGCCTAGTGCAAAGCTGCATATTCAAAGTTCTCAGCTGGTTCATTGGATGGGTGGTCTGGAATCTTAACACTTTTTTTTAATGGCGATGTCCTTAGTCATGAGAGAATGGACACTCCTGCTTATGCTCATCTAACTAAAATTAGCAGCTGGGGAGCAGCGCTCGACACGTATATCTAAACGTACGTGCACAAAGCTCCTTTGTGGCTGCTCACGGAGATTTGGCTGGATGTCTAGCTAGCTATTTAGCTCCAGTCTGCTGGCTGTGCATCATATTTCACAGGTACCTTTCTGTAACTGCAGTGTAACTGCAGCCTGAATGATACATCTGTCCCTCCAGTGGTTAGTAAAAGGGGCCATATCCAGTATCGATATTAACCTGAAATCAAGGAGCTAGAAATGCAAGACCAAACATGACTTGACTTATTCCAAATCCATTTCCTTATCACTTTATAAAAAAAAAATAAAAAAAAAATCACTGAAGTATAACTGTGCAGTTTCTTTTATTTACACAAGCCAGTGACTGCCATCAGAGTAGTTTGATCAATTTGATCTGGATGTGATGCCATATTCACAATACAATAATTTTCTCCTGCAAATATTGAATCTAAATCTTGTCTGCAACAACTTTAATTTACAATTTTAAATTAACTTACAATAATGAAAATTGGTGGCTGTTTGAGGTGCATTTCTTTTTGGGGCTATTTAAATCTCTGGATTAATGTAACCTCAATAACATACTTACTTTTCAAAGAGTTCAGTATTCTCTTAACCTTTTGAGAAGTACAGTCCTGCTATTGTACCAAAACCTATACATATATATATAAAAAACGAATCTTCATTTAAGAATTACTTACTCCAGGGTCACTGAATATTCGTTCTGGACATTTCTTCATTTTTACTTCATCTCCACCTTCATTAGAAACTGAAAACCATTTTATGTAAGCTTCTTAACTTTGATTCATTTAGGATTTCTGTTATGGTGATGCCTGCGAACATTAAATGCCCGTCAATAATATAAAATACTAATTAGATTTTGTTTTTTGCCAAATTTCTTAACTGTCCTGTAACTCACTCAAATACCCATTCTTCAAGTGTGGCCCAAGAGATTGAGTATCAACAGGATGTTTGACAGGGGGGAGGGTGCAATTATCTGTGTCACACATGGTCAGATATCCATACATGGGCACTTTACAGAAATGGTCACTTTATAGCTATCGAGGGTGGGAACCCTGGTTGGCTTTACTATTTTTTTTTTCTCTGCTCTAGCCCAGGGGTGCTGAGGTAAATTAAAAGGAAAGAACTTGCATTTATATAATGCCAAAGCGTTTCACAGCCAATTAAGTACATCTGAAGTATAGTTATGGTTGTAATGTAGGACAATGTGGCAGTCAGTGTACACACAGCAAGGTCCCACAAACAGCAATGAGATAAATGATCTACAGTCTGTTTTTTGGTGGCATTGGTTGAGGGGTAAATGTTGGCCAGGGCACTAGGAGAACTCCTGTGCTGCTCTTTGAATAGTGCCGTGGGATCTTTTATTTCCAACTGAACAGGCAGACAGGGCCCTAATTTAACATCCAGCCTGAAAGACGGCACCACTGACCATGCAGCACTCCCTCAGTGCTGCACTGAAGTGTCGGCCGAGAATGTGGGCCTTGAATCCACAACCGTCTGACTCTGGTGAGAGTGCTACCACAGAGCCAAGGCTGATAAATAGATTGTTGCAACGGCTGAGATCATTACAATCCAGCATAAACACAAATCCTTCCTTTTTTAAACCACCTTCGTGGTTAGTGTTGCTCAATATCCACGGAACCATTTGAAGAAGCTAGCTTTGTTAAATTTTCACGAAACTTTTCAAGTATCTTGCACTTAAACATTCGGCTCGTTTTCAAAAATGGTCAACCTTTCAAATATTCTCTTCTGTTTGTAGATTGGTAAAATGTAATGGTCACTCCAACTTAAAATTTTAGCCCAAAATTTTAACCAGACTTTTATGGAAATATTTAGCCGTTATCCTTGTTCATTTAATGTGTCTGACAAACTTTTCTGTGTTCAGAAGAGCAAATTGTTCCTCTTGAAAATATCATATCTACTCCTGTGGTAACTTTGTGGGTAAATATACTACCAAATATAGTACTGAGACATAGAGATGGGGAAGATCTCAGGATTTGATGCTTTCTGTGTGCTTTTAGCTGATTTCAACTAGGGTGGCTGTTCGATCCTTCTGAGACTAATGGCCACAAACTGGTCATCTAGAATTTGGAGACAGCTGACTTCCCCAAGGTGGTGTTCTGAAGACACTCAGCAGATTGCAACTGCAGACTTTGACTCCTTCTGATTGCCTCTATCAAAGAACAAACATTCAAGGAGTGTGGTGGACCCAATCACATGCCACCTGGCACTAATAGATTCTCCATAAGTTGCATCAAATAATTTTGACAAAGGTGCTTACACAGAAACAGACCTGTAATGTTTCCAAACAAACTTTCATGGGAGTCTATCAATCAAATTGTAGTTGATTTCCTGAAATAGGAAGTCCCACTGTGCTTTCCCTTCATTTTCTTCCATTGCCAGAATTGTTCACAAGACCCAAACAAAAGAAACTGTGGATATTTTAATGACTTTTTACTGGCTTGAATTTTCTCATTTTGTTTGAGAATTGCTGAACAGATTTGGATCCTATACAAGCAGAATTCATGTGCAGCTGGAGAGCCATATATGGCACAGAAATCCACAGATAAAAGCCTAGCTTTTGGAATGGCCAGCCTAATCAAGTGGGGCTTTTCTCCATGTAGTGGTTGAAACCCTTCTAGTATCATTACACATAAATACTGTGGCTACAAGAGCAGGTCAGAGGCTGAGCATTCTGCGGCGAGTGACTCACCTCCTGACTCCCCAAAGCCTTTCCACCACCTACAAGGTGCAAGTCAGGAGTGTGATGGAATACTCTCCACTTGCCTGAGTGAGTGCAACTCCAACAACACTCAAGAAGCTCGACGCAATCCAGGACAAAGCAGCCCGCTTGATTGGCACCCCATCCACCACCTTAAACATTCACTCCCTCCACCACTGGCGCAACGTGGCTGCAGTGTACCATCTACAAGATGCTCTGCAGCAACTCGCCAAGGCTTCTACGACAGCAACTCCCACGACCTCTACCACCTGGAAGGACTAAGGCAGCAGGCGCATGAGAACACCATCACCTCCAAGTTCCCTTCCAAATCACATATCACCCTGACTTGGAAATATATTGCTGTTCTTTCATTGTCGCTGGGTCAAAATCCTGGAACTCGCTACATAACAGCACTGTGGGAGTACCTTCACCTCACGGACTGCAGCAGTTCAAGAAGGTGACTCATCCACTACTTATTCGAGGGTAATTAAGTGTGGGCAATAAATGCTGGCCTTGCCAGCGATGCCCACATCCTGTGAATGAATAAGTATCATTACAAGGCCTGCACCTTTTTATAGGCTTACAATATTAAGTGGAAGCAGTTTATCCATTGTTGAGTGGGAGGTCCTTCTCAACCTCCTGAGGTCTCCAGCATCACTCATGCCAGTCTTCAGCCAATTCAATTCACTTCACAATTGGCATCAAGAAATGTTTGTTGTCATTGGAGGATAATCATCTCAGTCCCAGAACATCGCTACCCGAATTCCTCAGGGCAGTGTTCTAGGCCCAACTATCTTCAGCTGCTTCATCAATGACCTTCCCTCCATCATAAGGCCAGATGTGTGGTTGTTTGCTGATGCATGCACAGTGTTCAGCTTCATTCGCAATTCCTCAGATAATGAAGCAGTCGATGCCTGCATGTAGCAAGACCTGAACCACATGAATTGGGCTAATCAGTGGCAAGTAACATTCATGCCACACAGACACATGTCAGGCAATGACCATCTCCAAAAAGAGAGAGCAAATCCACCCCCTCATGACATTCAATGGCATTGCCTTTGGCAAGTCCCCCGCCATCAACATGCTGGGATTCACCATTGACTTGAAAGCGAACTGGACCAGCCACATAAATGCCATGGCTTCTAGAGCAAGTCAGAGGCTAGGTATTCTATGGTGAGTGTTCACCTCCTAATTCCCCATAGCATCTGCACCAAGGTACAAGTCAGGAGTGTGATGGAATACTCGTTTTACTTGCCTTGATGGATGCAGCTTGAGCAACACTTGAGGATCTCGACGCTATCCAGGACAAAACAGTTCGCTTGATCGATGCTCATCCACTGTCTCCATCATTGGTGTACTGTGGTTGCAGTGTGAACTATCTACAGGATGCACTGCAGTAACTTTCCAAGGCTTTTTTGGTAGCACTTCTCAAACCTGCAATCTGCACCACCTAGAAGGATAAGGGCAGCACAAGATCACCATGACCTCCAGGTTACTCACTATCCTGACTTCGACCATTGTCGCTGGGTCAAAATCCTGGAACTCCCTACCTAACAGCATTGTGGGAGCACCTTCACCACACTGACTGCAGCGGTTCAAGAATTAGGCTCCCCACCACCACCTCTAGGGCAACTAGGGATGGGCAGTAAATGTCAGCCTTGCTAGTGATGCCCACATCCTGAGAGTGATTGTTTAAAAAATCACAGTGGGGTCATTAAGACCAGGGATACCAAAAGTGGTTATAGAAGCAGAGATCATAACTTTTGGAATTGGATAAAGATTTACAACCAAAGAATATAAAGGGATATGATTAAAAAAGAGGGAAATAGGATTAGAGCAGGTACAGTGGGCCAAATGGCCGCCTTCTATGTTGCAACATGTATCATTCATTCCAGTTAGTTGTTAGCTATGCAAACAAAACCTTAAGTAAACTCTTCACAATAACTTGCATTTATCACTTTTAGCTTCAAGGCACTTCAGAGGAAAAATGGACATTGAGGAGTAGTATTACAGGAGTTGGCCGAAATGACCAAAGGCATGGTCAGGAAGTTAGGTTTTCAAAAACACCTTAAAGATGGGGCGAGATGTTACAAAGGCCAAGGAGTTCTAAAGCGTTGATACTGAGGTGGCTGAAGGCTCTGTCACCAATAGTTGGGTTTTATGGAAGGGGAGGAGAATGCACAGGAGGCCAGAATGGGAGTACAGAAGAGCACAGGGTGGGACATGGGGCTGTAGGAGGTTACAAAAGGAGGTGCAGTGAGGCCAAGGATGATTTTAAATTCAATGTGTTGGGGGCATATGATCAATGAAAGCAGGTGTGTTAGGAAACGCGACTTAGTTTGGGAGAAGATGGAGTGAGCAGAATTTTGGATGACTTGGAGGTTACGTATAGTGGAACTGGGCAGGGCATCATTGAAGTTGAATCTGTTGAGAAAAGCATGGATAAGCGTTTCAGCAGCAGTGGGGGCTAGGTAAGGATGGAAGTAAACAATATTGAAGAGGTGGAACTAAGTATCCTTGGTTATAGGATAAAACACTGAGGTTTCACACTATCTAGTTCAGCCTGAACAGCTAAGAGGAATGGAGTAGAGGGGAGAGGGATTGAGCTAAATGAGATAACTTTGGTCTTCCAATGTTGAGTTGGAGGTACTGTCATTATGTCTAATCCATGATTTAATGTTGGAGAAATGGTTAACGCATTGTGGGTGCTGTGGTGGACAGGTAGCATGGGGTATTGTCCGCATACATGTAGAAACTGACCACATGCCTACAGATAATGTTACTAAAAGTGACATGTAAATGCGGAAAAGGAGAGGATTAAGGGTGGAACCTTGTAGTACTCTAGAGTGACTGTGTGGTGGACTGCTGGACCAGCCGTTCTAGACCCGGAAGAACTAGTTGGAGCTTGTGTGGTGCAAAATCAGCCTAGTTGCTGGCAAATTTTGCGTGAGGCGCACTTCCAGGGTCAATCGGGTGCGGGTGACCGTAACCTGATTTTGGACCTCATTTTGCCTATTTCACACTCAGTGGTCACGCCTGAAAAATGGACACATCGATTTCTTCCCCATTGTCTTGATTTGACTGTTCAGGATGACCAATGCTTTGATGCTTCTGTACTCCAAGCTGGTTTGAGTCCCAACTCCAATTTCTGTGGTACTTGGGTATAATTCCATTGTTCGTGAATGTTGAAAGAATGAGGAAGAAAGTTTAAATTATTAACTGTGTGAGTATGGTCATCCTCATACAATCTACACACATAAAGATCCTTCCCAGTCTATTCTTCCTGACCTGTTGCTGCTTGTATTTTTTTTTGCGAACTAATTTACATTCTCGTTTTTCCTACTTTTGTCTCTGCCACCACCTTCAGTCAGAGTGAAGGATACAATTTAGAATGAGGGGCTGTGTACAGTGGAATGAGAAAACCATCTGATAAATTGATCCCAGAATGATCTAGAGTTCAGAGGGACGGCGTCCTAAGGTTTTCCACTTTCCTCCTGTGTTTTTTTTTTTACCTACTAGGATATTCTGTTGTATGTGGAGTTTGAAGTATTCCTGAGAGCAACAAATGCCAAACCTGCTACAGTTAATCATCAGTGGCTGTTGCATAATTCCAAAAATATTAAAACATTTTCTTTGCATTAAATATTATCTTGTTTTCTGTGTTTTTACACATTTAAATACATTACTGTGATAAATTCAGTCAGTAACAAACTTGAAAACACTTGGGGATTTAAAAAAACATTGCTTGGCCACTCATACGTAAATCTCTGGGTCAGCGGAAATGGGAACTTCATGTACTTGATTATGGATGCAAACTTACACCAATACCAATATATCTTTCTCCTCTGGAAAGTAAGCTTTTAAATAAGCATGCTGCATGATCAACAAGATCAGTATCAACTATTAACAGTTCCAGCTTTAACAGTTCAAAGAAAGTCACTGATAAATAAAATTGTTGTTGCATGTTTTGTACGCCACTTCTGATTAATACTGTTGATGGAAGCCTTTTCCATTGATGATCCCAGTTGCTGCATTGGCTCACTGTTTTTCCTGACTATACCTTTGTGTTGTGACTGTAGGTTGCTTCTGGTGGACTGGCTAATGTAGCTCCACTTGTGTTATGGTATGTATAACTGGACTCTCTAGTCTCCACAAAAGATGGCTTTCTTTTCTGTAGGTGTCTTTGGTTTCTACTGAAGATCCTTCCATCTTCAGTTCTTATCTTGTAGGATCTTGCATTAATTTGCTGTTGCAATTGTGCTGACTGTTGAATTCGGACAACTTCTCCTCTATACTTAATGAGCTATTTTGTACTTTTTATTACAGAACTGGACTATCTTGTATCTGTAGTATAACTTCTCTTTTACAGCATTTACTAGCCTCTGATTCAGAAGTTGGCTCGCTTTAGGGCGTATAATGTCTTGGTTCACTGGGCACTACGCTTTAAGCTGGTGATCTGTCCAATATCTCACTTGGTATTTTATACCAGTCAAGAAGATCACATTAAGGGTCTATGCTGGACCTGTGCTTTTTTCCAGAAATGCCTTTGCAAATTAACAGCATTCTCTGCCTTACCATTTCACTCTGAATACCTTGGTGAGCTGCTGACATCACTGAAGTCATATATTGTTTTGCGAATTGTTGGAATTCCCTTGAATTAAATGGTGACCCGTTATATGATGCATCATCTATTCCAGTAACTTGCTGAATCTTAATAATTCCACCTTCAGTTAGGAGTAAATATTACAGCATATTGATGTTTTTCTGTTTTTTGGCTTCAATTGACATGACTTCCTTGTCAACATTACTAGTCATATACTGAGCACATCTACCTTGTATGTCAGCAGGAAATATATCTTTGCTTCTCTTCCAGATAACATCACATTTGTAATATTAAAAATGGACCCCCATTCTCTGGCGCCCTTTGGGTGTACCAATTTTTATCAAAATAGTTTCAAAATGACCATTTTTTACAAATTTTCTTTTCAAACTCGTATTGCTCAAATTTCTCCAAATCCGAAACAATGGCAAAGTTCTTTTTGACCTGAGTATTTATTTCTGTTTCAGTTCGAGTTGTTGAGGCATGAGCCAGTGGTTGAGATGATATTCACCTCATCTAGACATTTCTTGTGGTGACTCTTGCATGTTACATAGACTTTTCTTCAGTTGGTTCAAAGAGGAGTGGTTGCCCTGACAACGTTTGAGCAAACTGATGAGTCGTCATTGCAAGAACTCTCTGGATATCTTATTTGGCAGCTAGAGAAGGTGTCTTGAGCACCACTTCAATTTTAGAGGATCTAGTTTTGTCCATTTTCAGACAATCTACAGCCCAAATATTACACCTCATTTTTTTCAACTTTGTTTTGCTTTAGTTAAGTTTGTTATCTTTTTTGTTGGTGTTGCTTCTACTGGGCTTAGTCATGGCCCTGTTTATCTGTACCATAGACTAAAATCTCCTCCACTATGATGGCAACTCCTTTTATGTTTAGAAATGCTTCATGAAGTCATCTTCGAAATTCCTTCGAAGCTGAAGAGATTCTGAAAGACACAACCCCTTGTAACTTCCAAATGGTGTTAAAAAGGTAGTTGGCAGACTTTTTTTCCCAATTTACATGCCAAAACCCATTATTTGCATTGACAACCATGAATAGTTTTGTTTTTGCTAGTTCAGGCTGAACATCATCAATGGTGCCACATAAGCAATGAGGAGGTTCAAGGGCTTCATTAGCTTTGGATTAATGCACAGGTACACTTTTTCATTACCACCACCATTTGAAGAGACACAGTCATTTGGGACACTAACTTTTCTATCTCAAAACTCAACTAATATGCTTCTTGACCAGTTCTTTTACAGCTGGAGGTAGTTTCCTAGCTAGTAACTGTGTGTAGTTGGGATCCGTTTGAAGGTGTAGGGTGCCTTCTAACTTGGCCAGTACATTTTATCTTGTGAGCTTTGATGAATCATCTATTTGTATGGCCTTATGATTCACTGTCACATGTTTGATATGTTGAATGACCTAGGACAGGTCTACACACACTTGGCACTATTTGATACCTGTACTACTTAGATTTTCATGGGTGAATGGGGGAGTGAGTGGGTGGTGGGGGAGTAAGGGTTGATAACACTGACTTCTTGTCCCATGGCTTAATTTCAGTTTTATTGACCATGTGCAGTGGATTATTAGAATCCTGAAGTTCTGTGCTACTTGAATTATTAAACAGTTTCAGCTATTTATTCTTGGGTAGAATGTTGACAGAAAGACCGCAGTCTAGCTGAAATCTGACTTGCTTGTTTATGAGCATGTTGACATATTGGTCTTTTACAGATCCAACAACATCAAGTGAGAGAATGTGATCTTTATCTGAGTCACGAATAGCTTCATTTGCAATGTGTTGCTACTGTTTGCCTTTGGCCCAATTTCTGGACTTTACACACTTGACTGAGAAATGGTTCAGTTCAGTACATGTATTGATTGCACTTTCAACCCAAGCAGGACAGGCTGCTTTCTTTCCAACATGATGTTTGACCACAATATTTACAGTCTATGTCATGCTTTCCAAAATTTCTTGGGCTTCACATCTGGAGTTATTTTCTCCCTTTTCTGTGCTAAATTTTGTACTTACTTACTTCCGGCTGCCTTGCTGCTTTTTCACTTGCCTTACATATGGTTCTTGTACAAGTCTCTTTGTTTTGTATGTCTGATGATTTGTTTCTGATTTAGGCTTTCTTCTGGACCCATAGTCATGTTCCAGATAAGTTGCAGAGACTCGCTACATTTATGACTCTTGTTTCATCAGGATCGTGGTCCTGATTATTAACAATAGAGTGTTTATAGGTTTCAGTAGTGCCTCCAACACACAATTGTTCTGTTTTGCTTTGGGTAACATCAATGTCAGTTTTGTCTTTATGTTTCAAACTAAAGACTCTGGTATTGTACATGCCTCTTTGCCCATTCTGTAGCAGTTTTGATAGCCACAATGCAATCTTGTGATTTTTCCAAAATTATCTTTAAAAGCTTTTCCCATTGTTTGCTTGGTTACTTGTCATCTCCAGCTTTGCCGTGAATGGTATATTTTCAATAATAAATTCAAGGTGTATTTCTGAGACTTAACATTTATACTTTGTAAATGTTCAAGAACGTTTTGGCTGACACAGAGCGGGCTACAGTTAAACAAACAGTGCAGGATCTGTATGTTAAAGTCTATAGTGCTTGGCTGAAAGACAAATGAAGATGCAGGAAACTGACTTTTCTAGCTTCCGGTGGTTTTTTTTCTTATTTTTAACGCATTCTGGTAGAGTTAGGTTGAGTTGCTTCTAATTCAGATACCATGTAACACTAGTAATTGAGTTCAGTTGGTAGCAATCTGGAAAAGACTTCAGAGCTTAATGTGTTGTTTATTGCCCATCTATTTTGAGCTCTGTCCAGTGTCAATCATACAAACACAGATTGGAGGGAACGTCCTGTATTTGACTATGAATACAAAGTTCTATCAATATATCAGCAATTAAATGTAGCAGATAAACACATTAAGCACAAAGTAAATAGTGTTGCATTTTTTCCAGTGTTACAGATTTTATATTTTTTCTTTATCTATAATTTAGTAACCATCCAATATGTTCTGTAGCACATTAATGAAAGAAAGAACTTGCATTTATATAGCGCTTTTCATGACCTCGAGTGTCCCAAGGTGCTTTACGTCCAAAAGTGCTTACAGCCCGTGAAGTACTGTTGTAATGTAGGAAACACGGCAGCCTATTTCTGCACAGTAAGTGCCTACAAACAGCATTAAAATAAATGACCATATCATCTGTTTTAGGTGGTGTTGAGGGAAAATATTGGCCAGGATACGGGGAGAACTCCTCTGGTGGTCTTCAAATAGTGCCATGGGATCATGAGAGGGCAGACAGGGCCTCGGTTTAATAACGGAAAGATAACACCCCCTCAGTACTGCGCTAAGTGCCAGCCTAGATTGTGTGCTCACGTCTCTGTAGTGGGATCTGAACCTGCAGCCTTCTGACTCGGGTGAGAGTGCTATCACTGAGCCAATGCTGAAGAGATCAAAAGCCATGTCATTATCAACAACAACTTGCATTTGTATAATACCTTTAACATAGAACAACATTGCAAGGTGCTTCACAGAAGGGTGAGGGGGAAATTAGATGTCAAGCCAAAACAGGACATATTAGTGGGTTTTAGGGAGGACCTTAAAGGAGGAGAGGGAGGTGGAGCTGTTTAGGTAAGGAATTCCAGTGCTTGATGTCTTGGCAGGAGAAGGCACAGCTGCCAATGGTGGGCGGGGTAGGCGCAAGAGGCAGGAGTTAGAGGAACAAGAGTTTTGGGGTGGTTAACACTAGAAGGTTATAGAAATACAGAAGGGTGAAGTCATGAAGATGACAAAGAATTTTAAATTTGAAGCATTAGAGCACTGGAATTCAATGTAGTGAGGAGAGAGATGATGGGTGAGCAGAACTTGGTGTGGGGTAGGATAGCGGCATCTGAGTTTTGGATCAGCTGAAGTTTACAGTGGTTGGAAGATGGAATGCTGGCCATAGTCGAGCCTGGAGGTGACAAAGGCGTGGATGAGGGTTTCAGCAGCAGATGGGCTGAAATAAGGGAGGAGATGAGCAATGTTAGAGGTGGAAGTCGGCAGGTTTTGTCATGGAGACCATATGGGATCGGAAGCTCCCCTTTGGATCAGATAGGATGACAAGATTACGAACAGTCTGGTTCAGCCTGAGATAGTGGCCAGAGAGGAAGTTGGAGTTGGTGGCGAGTGCACAGAGCTTATGGCTGGAGGGCAAAGCGGACTGAATGTCGGGCAAGCAGTCTGATAGCATGGAGGCATTGGAGTGGTCAAAAGAAATGGTGGCGGTATAACTGAGTCTCGTCAGCATACACGTGGAAGCTGACCCCATGTCGCCAAGGGTAGCATGTAGTTTAGAAAGAGGAAGGAGCCAAGAATGGATCCTTGGGGTCTCCCAAGGTGACTGGGGGTGGGAAGAAAAGCCATTGATAGATGTTCTGGCTACAATCGTATAGGTAAGAGTGTAACCAAGTGAGGGCAATCTCACTGAGCTGGACAATCAATGCTTCTAGACATGACTAGGTATTATATAAATGCAAGTCTTTTTTTTAGTCAGTTCCCCAATGGACAATGCAATTGTCAACTGAGCACTGGGATGCATTCTCAATTGCCTTAACAAAAATGAAATGACCCTGATGTAGCCCGAAGCACACAGAACCAAGAAGGTCCTAAGATTGATCTCTGGCCTGTGCTGAGTTGAGCTTTTTAAATATTCTACGCTAGTACTGGTGGCTTCCCAAATGCAGAGCTCGTGCAACAGCAGTAACCCCAAAGTAAACTTGTTGGATTCACTAAGACTGCCAGAAAGACCCAGCTTAAAAAAAAAAGTCTTCCTGGTGGTTGGCCTTTGCGAATTCAGTACACAACTACGAAAGTTCCCCGCACACAATGTACTCCACATTACTATTGAGAAGAACTATTTCCCTGTGGGACCCTGAACAGTGCTCGCACTGTCTGTTGGTCAATCTTGCTGACTGTATGCAAATCTATTTATTATTAAACAATTCCAAAACAAGCCATTTCTTATTGATCGCTTTTAAATATTAAGACAAAATAGGATATTTTTAACGTCATGGATGACCTTCACTATAGCCTGCTAATCTTTAATTAATAGTAAACACAATTCGGTCTTTTTACAGCCAGACCAAAGAGTGCAGTTGTGAAGTTAGCACCTTGAAATCATTAGTCTGTGAATAAGGCTGACATTTAAATTAATTCTTTAATCCGGTCACACCTGTTTTGTGGTATTACTCATTCTCCTTAAATTTCATCTTCACCCAGTGTATCTGTCTCATTACATTGTCTTTTATGCTTTCCACTTAATTTTTGTCATTGCCCAGGAATTGGTGTGTAAATGCAATCACTTTTTAAAATCTCAAAGGTTATGTCTTGCAATAAATAGAATGAGGCACAGTTTTACGAACAAGTGAGTACCCCTTTCGCTTTGTCCAGACAGAGGAAAGATGGAGTTGGGTGACTCTCAAGCTGTGAATGCTCGGTGTTGTATAGCTCCACTTCTCACCTCAATAATTTTCATTAACACACTTCATATTAGAAATACGGCTGAAAGATTAGATATATACTGGGTTATCGTATACCCTCCACAGATCTTGCCCAATCATTTGCATTATGTGCTGTCACATAGCATCTACAAGATGCACTGCAGCAACTCGCCAAAGCTCCTTCAACAGCACCTTCCAAACCCGCAACCTCTACCACTTAGAAGGACAAGGGCAACAGACGCATGGGAACATCACCACCTACAAGTTCCCCTCCAAGCCACACACTATCCTGACTTGGACCTGTATCGCCGTTCCTTCACTGTCGCTGGGCCAAAATCCTGGAACTCCCTTCCTAACATCATTGTGGGTGTACCTACACCATATGGACTGCAGCGGTTCAAGAAGGCGGCTCACCACCAGCTTCTCGAGGGCAATTAGGGATGGGCACTAAATGCAGGCCTAGTCAGCCAGCGACGCCCACATCCCATCAATGAATTTTAAAAAAAATAGCCGCGAAGATCTGCTTATATAAACATATGCCTGCAACTGCAGCAATTTTTTTAGTCTAAGCAATTGTTTTCAAGGAAATTTAAAAGGTTAGCTTATTAAACATGCATAGATATATTTATTAAGCTCCCTTTGCACAAGGTCAGAATGATCTGGCTCTAAGGTGTGGTTTAAAAACTCGTTTTGATATGATCTAAAACTCTGGCAGATCACAGATGTTGCGTAATACACTCAACTAAGATTCTCTTAAACTTGGACCAATAACTTTGGGTGGAGAAAAATTAACAGATGGATGTTTAGTGTTTTAACTTAATTACTGAATTTTCAGATTTTGCTCTTGCCAACCTGTGACTTTTCCATTCGTTTGTTTTATTGGACGGAAGATTGCTGGCATGCGAATGCAGAAGCAGAAAACCCCAGCTAATGTCTCTACACGTGATCTCATTACATCTTTATGGTGCCTCAGCATGATGTGGATTTTAATTTTAGATTGCGAATTTGTGTATTCTGACTTGGATAGTCTGGGCCTGAGCCAGAATTATCCTGAATAATGACTTCCAGGCTCAATCTAGTCAACTTTGAGCATCTTGGAACCAACCCTTTAACAAGAAAAATACAAGGAGTGTCTCCAGTCTTCCATTTACATCAACTCTGTGCTATGGCCACACTCAACATAACCTTTAATGTATTTTGCCTCACGTCTGCTCTTTCTAAACTTGTGTCGCCGATGGTAGACACTGTTTTACACAATGCACACCTGTGTATCCTGCTGAATATAGGCTGTGTTTCCCTATGGCTAGAAAATCACTAATCTGCAGTAAATCCATAAGCCACTTTTTTTTTTGCTTTTCCTTCCTCCAAAATGCTACTTAAGCAGTCACACTATGGTGTTTTCCTACATTAAAAGCCATGTATAAGAATTGTCATTTTAACTTGTACACTATAAACCTCTCTTCACGTGCTGAGAGTTTATTTTTTTTATTCAGACCATATTATCTTCCTTTTGATCTCTAGATTAAATGAGCATTTTTTTTTAAAAAAGCAAGTGAAATGTAGATAAATGATTTCAATGCCTTTAATTAGGCCAGTGTGGGACTTGCACACACATTGTATAGGAAGGAAGCAGAGTGAGAGTTTGGGGTGGATGGGTGGGGTCTGGTTTACAACACCAACATAAGGCAAACTTTTTTTAAAATTTCTTTTTATAATTCAGACTAAATCGAGTTTCATTACGCTTTTAATGGCAGAAATTGCTTTTTCCGTTGCTTTTGTAACTAAGCCAGCCTATAGTAGAACAATAATACATTTAATTAAAAAAAAGAATCTTGCTGTTGGAACTTCTATTCGATCATTTTCCTTCCTCTTCTCTTCCCTCCAACTTTCCCCCGCTCTCTCAAAGAAAGTTAAACCTGGGTTTTCCAATTAGGTTATTTTAACACAGTTGATCACCAGCTGGTGTTAAAATAATGCCAATTGGGAAATCAGGCTTAAATGTATTCCAGAACACTTCAAACAATAAGTTCACCTCTTTGCCATCCATGGATGGTTCTTTTGGACGTTTCTCTTAATTGTGTATTTAATATTCTTCATACTTCAGTGATTTTTTTTTTGTTGAGTTTATTCAATGGATGTTGTCTTCAAGCACATTGACACCACCAGCTGAGTGCAGTAAATCTCAGAACTTCTAAAAATTATACGGCATTTCTGTTCAGCAGCCCATATTTTCAGTTGGGGGCGGGGAATAAAAATGTTTTTTTTTGACTGTGGTTCCACCTGAGGGAGGATTTGTGGAGATGATTATAACTTGAGGAATGTTTGCATATTGCAGGGGAAAGAAAATTAAATTATCATGAGTTCTGGTAGAACATGCTTTTTAATTTGTGAAAATTTGTCTTGCAAAGATATTTGAATACTCGGTCTTCTCTTCAATTTGAGCAACCACCTCAAATTGTCAAGTTAGATAACAGCTTACTGCTGTATTCCTGGGCTAAAAACCTTTGCACTGAGTCCATATCCTTGGCTTCTCAGTAATAACCAAAACTTGCTGCAACAATAGATATCCGTCAAGTCAGAATGCCGCACGGCAGTCTGTCACGACCAGAATACCCTGACTGTAACCACATTGTCTGATACACCCCCGCCAGGTGTATGGAAAAGTCTCAGCCAAATTGCAGTAACATCATTGAATGTTAAAGGAAGAATGAATTATAGGAAACCATGCCAGAGTCCATCGATTGTAGAAATGGAATATCTCTTTCGGTTAACCAGTTGAATGAGGCAAAAACAGCTAACTTCAAAATATTTTAGCTCATGATGTCTTACCTCATTAGTGGGTTCTAAGGTCAACAACAACAACTTGCATTTATATAGCACCTTTAACGTAGTAAAACATCCCAAGGCGCTTCACAGGAGCATTATCAGACAAAATTTGACACCCAGCACATAGAGATATTAGGACAGGGGACCAAAAGCTTGGGCAGAGGCAGGTTTTAAGAACTGTCTTGAAGGAGGAGAGAGGTGTTTAGGGAGGGAATTCCAGAGCACAGAGCCTAGTTAGCAGAAGACACGGCTGCTAATGGTGGGGTGAAGGAAATCGGGGATGCACAAGAGGGCAGAATTGGAGGAGCACAGAGTTCTCGGAGGGTACAGAGAAAGGGAGGGGCGAGGCCATGGAGGGGTTTGAACACACGGATGAGAATTTTTAATTTGAGGTGTTGCTGGATTGGGAGCTAATGTAGGTCAGCGAGTACAGGGGTAAAGAGAGAATGGGTCTTGGTGCGAGTTAGGATACCGGCACCAGAGTTTTGGATGAGCCCAAGTTTATAGAGGGTGGAAGATGGGAGGCCGGCCAAGAGAGCATTGGAATAGTCGAGTCTGGAAGTAACAAAGGCATGGATGAGAGTTTCAACAGCAGATGGGCTGAAGCAGAGGTGGAGACGGACGATATTACGGACGTGAAAGTAGCAGTCTTGGTGAAGAGGAGGATATGGGGTAGGAAGCTCAGCTCGGGGTCTAGTAGAACGCCGAGCTTGTGGTTCAGCGTGAGACAGTGGCCAGGGAGGGGGATGGAATTGGTGACTATGGTACGGAGTTTCTGGCGGGGGCAGGTTGGAACATTTTTCACATTCAGCTGGTTTCTGGCATATTCTCATTTAATCTATTGTCTTGACTTTTGAGCAAAGTATTTCAAATACCCTATTTAGATGCTAGCTTTTCTGGTGTGAATATATACTTGATCAATACTGGCTTAGTAGTGCTGTTAAAATGCAGAACAATTGCGAGCCTTGGGCAGAATCTGACTGACAGGTCAATGAGCCCTCCCTAAATTGAGTGGGGCTAATGGTCCTTGCATGTGTAGTAATGGTTGGCTGCCAGATGACCAAGAGTTGGAGGGGGAACCATAGTTAAATACATTGAAGACCAGCAGTTGTTTTCTAGGAAAAACACCAGAAAACTGTTGTTTCTTAAGAAAACAAAATGGTGGCTTTGGTGACTTCTGATGAGAGGGACATAAGTAATGTTGCACAGAATGTACATGTTTGTATGCATTGATAATATTGGTACAGTATTTCTAAGTAAATCTAGCTGGTTTGACTGTTTTTAGTATTGTAAATGCAGTAGATGTGAGATGTATTAACCTTGATGTAGTGTAATTAGAATACCGGTACTTGTTAGGTATCGAATTGCTTATTCAGATGGAAGGGTTTCTGTTACATTTTCACAAAAAAAAAATCTACAAATTTTTCTTGCAAGTTTTTCTGAATATTAAAATCAATAAACACAATTGGGCATTGCCTTCTGTGCTTTCTTTTCTCTGTCTCAATAGTGCAAATATCAGTAACCTTTACTACTTTGGTCTATTTTGTAATCTTTTGTCTTGCAAGACTAATGTATGGAAAATTTAAGTGCATGTCTTGGAAGTATAGAGCACAATTGCCTGAATCACTGAATTTTATACGACTTGCTTCTTTAAAAAAAAAACAAGCTTGTCACTAATTTGTCACCTTCTGAATATCTTGTACTATTCTGGCAACCTTGTGTCAATAGACAGTTGTTACTGTTGCATCCCTAACCATCTGGTGTGCGGGATGAGAAGCCTAACAGAACTGGTATTTTTTTTGCACCCTAACAATTGCTGATCATCCCATTTTGAAACCAAGCCTGTTTCTCTTGCCTGCCATTTCAGTTGACACTTAGACGTGGTCCCTTTGCTTCTATGAAGCAGCCATTCACCAAAGACCTTCTTCATGTTGTACCACAGGATGGTCGAAATGACTTCTATTGCTGGGTGTGCCACCGGGAGGGCCAGGTTCTGTGCTGCGAGCTCTGTCCTCGTGTCTACCATGCAAAGTGTTTAAAACTGAACGCTGAACCGGAAGGGGACTGGTTCTGTCCAGAATGTGAGGTATGGTAAAAGATAGTTAAAACTATGGTGAGGGAAATGGGCATGAATTTGTTCAAATTCATTCTTTTATTAAGAAAGTGGGATTTTATTTTGATTATATGTGATAAATTTGGTTAAAAGACGCATGTCGCCACTATTCCTGGGGTAAGGTTCATCAATAACACAAACTGGTATGGATACAGGGAACTGACTGAGTTGCTAAGAACATGGTAAGCTTTGTGTATATTAAATCATTAACCCTTTGAGCAATAAAGTTAGATTGTTAATCAAAGAATTCTCTAATTTTCTTTTCCTAAGCTCCCGGTTTTGTAGTTTTATTAATTTCTCGAATTGTACTTTTATAATCAGCAGCTTTAGAAGCTGGCAGATACATAATTCAAGAAGTTTTTCAAAGGGTTAATGCAATATCTTGGTGTTAAACCTGCTGGCTTTGGCCTTGTTTGGTATCCTTGCCATTCAGACCGTTGTGCAGTTCATGAGTAAAAGGAATGTCTGTCTGAAGATTAATTTTGCGCTCCCTGGAAGGCTGCGTTCGATGGCATGACGTGTTCTTATTCTGCTGAGGTGAAGTTTGTACCCAAAACATCCAACGTAAGCAGATTTGTTTTTAATTATTTTACATCTGTTTGCTTCACAGAAAATCACAGTCGCTGAATGTATTGAGACTCAGAGCAAAGCTATGACTATGCTCACTATAGATCAGTTGTCTTATCTGCTGAAATTTGCACTACAGAAGATGAAGCAGCCAGGAGTAAGTAAAAATGGCAACACTGTGAACTCCTCTGGTTGTTTCTCATTTGTGATTTCCCCATGTGACACGCTGCTGATGTCAGCTGAGCTCATTGGTTGAGGCTCTTGAGTGGTAGTGAGATGATTCTCCACACTACAGGGAGGGAGGAAGCTAAATGTGTGAAAATAGTTAATTTATACAGCTAAATATTATGAATTATACTAGGATTACATAGGATTTACGGCTCAGAAACAGGCCATTTGGCCCAACTAGTCCATGCCGGCGTTTATGCTCCACTTGCGCCTCCTCTCGTCTTTAAACTTATTAAACTTATAAAATTCTAACAGGACTAGACAGACTAGATGCAGGAAGGATGTTCCCGATGGCGGGGGAGTCCTGAACCAGGGGTCACAGTCTAAGGATAAGGGGTAAGCCATTTAGGACTGAGATGAGGAGGAATTTCTTCACCCAGAGAGTGGTGAACCTGTGGAATTCTCTACCACAAAAGGCAGTTGAGGCCAATTCATTAAATATATTTAAGAAGGAGTTAGATATATTTCTTAAGGCTAAAGGGATATGAGGAGAAAGCAGGGACAGGGTACTGAATTTGGATGATCAGTCATGATCTCATTAAATGGCGGAGCAGGCTCAAGGGGCCGAATGGCCTACTCCTATCTTCTATGTTTCCTCATCTAAATCTATCAGCGTAACCCTCTATTCCCTTCTCCCTCATATACTTGTCCAGCCTCCCCTTAAATGCATCTATACTATTCACTTCAACCACTCCCTGTGGTAGCAAGTTCCACATTCTCACCACTGTTTGGGTAAAGAAGTTTCTTCTGAATTCCCTATTGGATTTCTTGGTGACTATCTTCTATTTTGTTTGATAATCACTCCTGTGAAGCGCCTTGGGACATTTTACTACGTTAAAGCCGCTATATAAATTCAAGTCATTGCCCACCTGAGAGGGCAGACGGCGGCCTCAGTTTAGCATCTCATCCCAAAAGTCTGCACCTCTGACAGTGCAGCGCTCCCTCTACTGGCACCGCAAGTATCGACCTGGATTATGGGGCTCGAGTCCTAGAGTATATACATCTGCCACCGACTGTGCAGTTACACACACACACACTCACACACTCACACTCACACTCACACTCTTATTAGAAATTAAGACCAATTGAAGCAGCTCCTTTTAATAGAAATGCACATAAACGAAGAATCAAATACAACACTCAATACGAACCTTTAAACCGGAGTAGCTCAAAAGTCAAAAACTGCAGCAGCTACATGATCAACATGCTTAATTAGTCCTTGTGTAGAGAGGTCAAAACATGAGTCACTTTAATATGCTTTCCTCGGACAGTAGTACTTGCATGAAAACCCGCTACCTCTGTGTGCCTCTCTTCATGGATTGTTTAATGTCTCCAGCTGGCAGTAGCCACAGAAGTTATCCACTATCCGGGAGTGCTGTCCCAGAGCTAAAAACAACGCAGTATTCTCTAGACCACCTCCTCGCACTAAAACTACAAATGGAAGTTATGAGAAATGCCAGGTTTTGAGAGGTCAATGATATCTTTGGGTAGATTTCTCCCTTTTTGTCATTTATGTCTGCCAGTTTTTAAAAACATTTTTCGAAGTGTATTATCACGCTATTGAGGGTATTCTATAGGCCTGCAAATAGTGAGAGGGAGGTAGAGGAGCAAATCTGCAGGGAAATCGCAGAGATATGCAAGAGCTATAGAGTGGTGATATTGGGGGACTTTAATTACCCAAATATCGATTGGGATAATGCTAGGGTAAAGGGAAAAGAGGGGTAGAATTTCTGAAATGTGTTCAGGAGAATTCCCTTGACCAGTATGTTCTTGGCCCAACTAGGAAGGAGGCATTGCTGGATTTGGTACTGAGGAATGAGGTGGGCCAGGTCGACCAAGTGTCTGTGGGAGAACACTTGGGTACGAGTGATCATCGTAACCTAAGATTTAGATTGGCAATGGAGAGGAGCCAGGAACAATCTAGAGTGGAACTTCTAAACTGGAATAGGGCTAACTTCAATGGGATGCGAAAGGAGCTAGCCAGGGTAAAATGGAACCAAAGACTGACAGGAAAAACTGTAACGGAACAATGGGTGATCTTTAAGGAGGAGATGTTCCAAGTACAGGCTAGGTACATTCCAACAAGAGGGAAGGGTGATGGGAACCAAAGCAAGGGCTCCTTGGATGACATTGGAGATAGAGAAGATGATGAAACAAAAAAAGAGGGTGTATGATTCATGTCCGGTGAATTCTTCAAGGGAGAACCAGATCAAATACAATAAGTTGAGAGGGGAAGTGAAGATGGAAATAAGATTGGCAAAGAGAGAATGAGAGTAAAATGGCGATTAACATAAAGGGGAACCCAAAAATCTTCTACCGGCATGTAAACAGTAAGCGGGTAGTAAAAGCAGGGTGGGGCCTATTAGCGACAAGTAAGGTGTTATATGCTTAGAGGTGCAGGGCAAGGCTAGAATACTCAAATGAGTACTTTGTATCGGTGTTTACTAAGGAGCTGGATGCTGACAAAATATCGGTAGCAGTGGAAAAGGTAGAAGCAATGGAAGGGGTGAAAATTGATAGACAGGATGTACTAGAAAGGCTGGGTATGCTTAGAGTGGATAAGTCGCCTGCATAAGAGTGGATAAGATGGCTTGCATCCCAGATTGCTAAGGGAATTGGGGGAGGAGATAGCGGAAGGACTTACCATAATTTTCCAATCTTCCCTAGATGCGGATTGGAATGTGGCAAATGTGACACTATTGTTCAAGAAAGGGTGTAAGAACAATCCTAGTAACTACAGGCCAGTCAGTTTAACATCAGTGGTGGGTCATTTTTAGAAACAATAATCAAGGAAAAAATTAATGGGCACTTGGAGAGGTTTCAGCTAATTAAGGAGAGCCAACGCAAATTCGTAAAAGGCAGATCGTGTTTGACTAATCTAAGTGAATTTTTTGATGAAGTAACAGGGAGGATCGATGAAGGGAATGCAATGGATGTTGCCTGCATGGATTTTAGGAAGGCGTTTGACAAAGTACCACATAGAAGGCTGGTTAACAAAATTGAGGCTCATGTGGGTTAGTGGTAGCTTGGATAAGGAATTGGCTTAAGGACAGAAAACAGGGAGTGTGGTAAATGGTTGTTTTTCAGACTGGAGGATGGTAGACAGGGTCTGTGCTGGGGCCACTGCTTTTTTTGATATGTATAAATGACCTGGATATTGGAATACAGAGTAGAATTACTAAATTTGCTGATGACACCAAACTTGGGGGTGTGGCAAACAGTGAGGATGATACCAATCGACTGCAACAGGACATAGAAAGGCTAGCAGAATGGGCAGACAAGTGGCAGATGGAATTTAATACAGAGAAGTGAGGGGTGATGCATTTTGGCAGAATACACTTAATGGCACAGTTTTAAAGAGTGTGCAGGGACAGAGGAACCTGGGAGTTAATGTGCATAGGTCTCTGAAGGTGGGACATATTGAGAGAGTGGTTAGCAAAGCATATGGGATCTTGGGTTTCATAAATAGAGGTATTGAGTACAAAAGTAGAGAAGTTATGCTGAACCTTTATAAAGCGCTGGTTAGGCCACAACTGGAGTATTGCGTCCAGTTCTGGTCACCACATTTTAGGAAGGATGTGAAGGCCCTTGAGAGGGTGCAGAGGAGATTTACCAGAATGGTTCCGGGGATGGGGGATCTTAGCTACAAGAACAGGTTGGAGAAGCTGGATTTGTTTTCATTAGAGCAAAGGAGGTTGAGGGGTGATTTGATAGCGGTGTATAAGATTATGACGGGTTTGAATAGGCTAGATGGGGAAAGGCTGTTCCCACTAGTTGATGGTACAAGGACTAGGGGACACAGGTTTTGGGCAAGAGATTCAAGGGGGATGTGAGGAAAAACTTTTTTACACAACGAGTGGTGAGGACCTTGAACTCGCCGCCGACGGAAGTGGTGGAAGCGGAGACACTCAATGTTTTCAAGGGAAGACTGGATAGGCACCTGAGGGAAATAAACTTGCAGGGCTACGGGGATAGAGCGGGGGAATGGGACTGACTGGATTGCTGTACAGAGAGCCGGCATGGACTCGATGGGCCGAATGGCGGCCTCCTGTGCCGTTGAGGCTATGGGGGGAAAATTGGGTCGCACCCCCTTTGGGGTGCTAACTTCGTCGGGACGCAACTTTTAGCTGCCCGAAATTCACCGGTAGCGTCCCAAGAGGGAGGGTACTGGAAGCGCCCCGCCTCCCTCTTGGGATGCTGTGAGTGAATATCGCGGCACAACATGCCGCGGTACTGCAGGCCTTCCTCCCCTTATTAAAGGGGAGGGGCCTAACGCAGCGTAAGCCTGGGCCCAGCTGGGCCACCAGGGATCGGAGTACCGGCAGAAGAGCCTGGCATTCGAGAGGTGCCGGGCTCACAGAGCGCAGCCGGCACTCCGCAGGCGGAGCTGCACAGAAGGCCGGGGCCGGCAAAGCGGGTAGGTACTGGCAGGCGGCCAGCAACAAAAATGGCCCCCCAGCACCTTCCCTTTAATTTGCGCCGCTCCAGCCGCAGGTAGGCCCCTCTGACCCTGTTGGGGGCACTACCGAAGATCACAGCCGGGGCGCGAGCGGGGTGCTGTGCACGGCAATGATGTCATCGCCGCGGAGCGCTAACGGTTACCACCGCCGCTAACGCCCTGCTGAATTTCGCGGGAGGCGTTGGTGCGCCCAGGCACAAATCAACCGAATTTTTCCCCCTATGTCTCTGCGATGAAGCGAATGGATATGTGGCCTACTCCAAGGCTGCTGTCAGTGGCTCTTTCAGTTGATCTCTAAAGGAGTCACCATGAATCATCCAACTGAGATTCTCCAGTCCAATTTTCTTTGTCTTTCTCTTCTTGTTCTTGCTCCCACCCATTCCATGTGGTCGGGGAGCATTGGCATGCTAATACTGTTTCCACCATCCCACCTTTATGTGAGGGAACTTTAATTATGGTTAAGGCAATGATTTATCATTATTCAGATCTTAGCATTTTACTGCCTCCAGAACGTTATATGCCAAATTGCAATACTTGGGCAGCAAGCTGTGCTAAATGTAGTAATTTGTGGGATTTGTCATTCCATGACTAATCATTTGCCTTAATCATGGAGCAGTTACGCGACAGTTTTCAGCTGGAAATGAAATCAAAATCTTGCTTCAAAAGGGAAATAAAACCTGTACCCTTTTTAATATTTTATTTAAACATTCATTTTGTTACTGAGCATTCCTTTCTTAGCTTCTTAAAATACTGTGCTGCTTTTTAACAGACTGAGCCCTTTCAGAAGCCAGTTTCATTAGAACAACATCCCGATTATGCCGAATACATCTTTCATCCAATGGACATTTGCACACTAGAAAAGGTAGGTCTGGGGTGTGAGACTCGCTTGGCTTGTGTAGCTACTGGAGAGTTTCCACTAGCCTTGGTTCTCTTGTCTGTATTCTCCTCATCTTTGATTTTCACTGATTTTGTTTTTTCTTTTTATTCCTGTTTGTTTAATTGCTCCATTCTTTTTTTTCTGTTCCCTCTTTTACATTTTAAGTTTATGTCGTTTTTTTAATCTGTAAAAGGTATGCCGATCCTTTACCTTGCAAATATTATTTTTAACAATTTAGTTTGTTTCTGTCTGGTGCCATCCAGTGGCAGGGCTTGAGTATAACAATACTGTACTTCAATAAACCTGCTCAATGGCAAGAATTGGCACGACAGCAGTGTTTGCTCAATAATCTGGCAAGGCCAGGTGTCCTAAAGTTATGGTTCTTTTTTTTTCAGTCTTTACTGATTCTTAATTTTCACCTGAAATTTGGTTCTATACACTTGTTTTAGTTGCACGTGATAGTAGCATCTGATGTACTTTGTTGTGTTTTTTATCCTTGTCTCCTCCACAGTACACTATCAAAAAAGTAGAAACATTCATTTGATCCAAAAGAATTTTTAAAAAAGTATATAAAACTGAGCAGAGAAACAGGCTATTCGGCCCAACTGGTCTGGTCGGTGTTTATGCTCCAGACAAACCTCCTCCCTCCCTACTGCATCTAACCCTATCAACGTATCCTTCTATTCCTTTCTCCCTCACCTAGCTTCCCCTTAAATGCATCTATGCTATTTGTCTCAACCACTCCCTGGGGTAGCGAGTTCCACATTCTAACCACTCTCTGGGTAAAGAAGTTTCTCCTGAATTTCTTACTGGATTTATTAGTGACTAGCTTATATTTATGACCCCTAGTTTTGGACCCCCCACAAGTGGAAACAATCTTCTCTGTCTACCCTATCAAACCCCTTCATAATTTTAAAGACCTCTCGGCCTTCTCTTTTCTGTAGAAAAGAGCCCCAGGCTGTTTAATCTTTTCTCATGGTTATAACCTCTCTTCTGGTATCATCTTTGTAAATCTTATTTGCACCTTCTCCAGTGCCTCCATATACTTTTTGTAATACGGAGACCAGAAATGTGCACAGTATTCTAAGTGGGGTTTAACCAAGGTTCTATATAAGTTTAACATAACTTCTCAATTCTATTTCTCTAGAAATTAACCCCATTGCTTTGTTTGCATTTTTAATGACCTTGTTAACCTGCGTTGCTACTTTTAATGATTTGCAAACCTGTACCCATTAGAACCCTTTGCTCTTCTACACCACACACAAAGAAGTATGCAAGTTTTTACTGAGTTTTATGAAGTTTCTCCTGATCATCTATATTCTGGATTCTTGTCCAGTAAACTCTGAAAATTTCCTGGGTGATTGAAATAAAACACACACTAAAAATGAATTGAGGCACCTTTTTGTTTCATTGAAGTTCTCAAATATTGCTCATCAGTCCGAGGTCACTTACCAGGTCTCCCAAATTTGGATTTTTTTGTCATTCCACAGCATGTTTTGTATTTGAATTGAATGGCTTGACTCCTCCGTCAAGCAAACTGCCTGTCGAGAAACAAACCATTCAATGCAACAAGGCATCAAGTTAAATTGTGGGATGATTTGTGTGAATGATGCTCATTCTTAACCCTTTATGTACTGCGACAGAATTGAAGAAGCCAAATACCAAGCGAATCTTGGACAAAATGCTTCATTTTGCTTTTGTCACATCCCTGTCATATGTCTCACTCTTCAATACGAGAACTTGAGCAACCTGTCTGCATTTGTACTTTTGGCTAGCAACATTCCCTAACCAAGTTGAAGTGTACCCTTGTTGTCCAACTGCCTGATCAATCAGACAGATTAATCATGTTCTCATTAAGGATGGGCTGTATTGTATGGACTTGTGTTTTCTCCAGGGTGGTCATCATATATAGAACGTTGCATTTGCCACTACCGAGTATTTCTGTTTTTGCAGAATGTCAAGAAGAAGATGTATGGTTGCACTGAGGCTTTCCTTGCAGATGTCAAGTGGATATTGCATAACTGCATCATCTATAATGGTGGTAAATATCATAATGTGCTACTAGGAAACGTGCTCTCCTAACATATTGAGGAACATAGCTTTCAGTAGTATCCTTTAGTCTCCAGTTCTTCATGGCTACTTGTAGTAAAGGAATGCCTGGTTCCTATAAGCCCTTGCATTACATTATACAACTGGTAGTATATTGAAGTAATTTGTAGCTGTATTAGTGTTAATTAAAATTCAGCATCATAAAGTAATACATTTCTATAAGTTCATGGTTACATGTGCTCAAAGATTTGACCATTTGCCTTTTGTTGGCATTTATACAAACAGAACCAAACATAATCAAGAAATCTGCAGCAGAAAGTCACTTCATTTAAAAGGAAACTGCAATTGTTTGAATGAATGTGATTTTAAATGTGAGGTGGACATCTTTACACAATCTGGAACCTTTCTGTCCTCCATTGCTCTTGTGCTTTCTAATAAAACTTTGTTAGTTTGGGACTATACATCTTGTGTATAATTCCCTCTGATATTGTGGAGTTTTACTCCGATATTACGGTGAGTGGAAATACTGCTGTACATTTGTACAAAAACTCTAACTTATAGACCCCTAAATGTAATCCTTACAAAGCGCTGTCTCTGAAAATTGCTGTTTGTTGATTAAACAGCCTCCTCCTATGTACCATGTTGATGTGATAGTGTGCAGCCTGTCCACTCCAATTTCATTGTGGCATGGTATCTGTTCATGCCCTTAGGAGTGAATTCTGCTTATGTTGGCAGAGGGGAAATGATACACAAAATGTTCATTCATTGGCTGCTACAGACTTTTTTTCCTCTCCTTTGGTGTTGGGAGCCCTCTGGGACCTTGTCTGATTGACTGAGACTAGATGGTGAATATTGGCAGGCTATTCAACAACGGAGGGCGTTGCAGTTCAGCCCAATCTTGTCCCCACTTGCTGCCCACACATGCGTATTGTCTATCAGGGAACACTGGATCGTGACCAAGAGTGGGAGCATTTGCTGTTTGTTTTTTTTTCTCTCCATTCCCTTTGCCTCCATTGCCAAGGGAGACTGAAGTTAGTTATATAGTGCCTCACTGCTGCTCTGGCTGAGGTCTGCTATCCTGATGCTGACTGAAGATTAAGCCTGAGACCCTTCATGTATGTTGCGCATCTGGAACATTTACGCACCGAGCTGGTGAAGGACTGCCACTGACTAGATTTGCAGCAGAGAGCATGGAAATGGGACATGAGAGATACCAACACTTTGACTGAAGGGGAATTGCACTGGTTTAAAATTTGTTTTACATTGAGATGACAGATGAGCAGTCAATTTTTTTTTTCTCTTGCCAATTTTCTCCCCTCCTCCATGCTGAGTTGACTCCTTGCCAGGTGCCTTCTGATACTTCACCAAGCTATTCATGTTTGAGCTTTGACACTGTCAGCAGGCTTCCTCCTAAGGTCACAGAGGCAAGTCTTCAGCCAATTCGAGTCATGCCAACAAATGGCTGAGTGCTCTGGACACAGCAAAGGTTATGGGCCTGACAATATCCTGGTAGTAGTGCTGAAGACCTGTGCTCCAGAACTAGCTGTGCCCTTAGCTAAGCTGTTCCAGTACAGCTACAGTACTAGCATCTAACCAACAATGTGGAAAATTGCCCAGGTATGCCCTTATCCACAAAAAGCAGGACAGATCCAACAAGGCCTATTACTGCCCCATCAGCCTACACCCAATCATCAGCAAGGTAATGGAAGGAGTCACCAACAGTGCTATCACTTACTCACCAATAACCTGCTCACTGATGCTCAGTTTGGATTCTGCCAGAACCACTTTGCTCCAGACTTCAATATAATCTTGGTCCAAACATGGACACAGCTGAATTTCAGAGGCGAGGTGAGAGTCACTGCCCTTGACATCGAGGCAGCTTTTCACAGCATGTGGCGCCAAGGAGCCCTAATAAAACTAAAGTCAATGGGGATTGGGGGAAAACTCTCCAGTGGCTGGAGTCCTACCTGGCACAAAGAAAGATGGCTGTGGTCATTGGAGGCTATTCATTTCAGCCACATAAATGCCATGGCTACTAGCACAGGTCAGAGGCTGGGTATTCTGTGGCGAGTGGCTCACCTCCTGACTCCCCAAAGACTCTCTACCGCCAACAAGGAACTATAAATGCAAATTCTTCTTTGTCTTTAAGTCAGGAGTGTGATGGAATGCTCTCCACTTGTTTGGATGAGTACTGCTCCAACAACACTTAAGAAACTAGACACTATCCAGGACAAAGCAGTCCGCTTGATCAGCACCCCATCCACTGCCTTAAACATCCACTCCTTCCACCATCGGCGCACTGTGTACTATCTACTGAATGCACTGCAGAAACTCGCCCAAGACTTCCTTGGCAGCACTTCCCAAACCCACAACTTTCATCACCTAGAAGGACAAGGGCAACAGGTGGATGGGAGCACCATCACTTCCAAATCATACACACATCCTGACTTGGACATATATTGCCATTCCTTCATCGTCGCTGAGTAAAATCCTGGAACTCCTAACCACCTTCGTCACACAGACTGCAGCATTTCAAGAAGAATGCTCATCACCACCAAAGGGCAGCTAAGGATGGGCAATAATTGCTGGTTTTGCCAACAATACCCACATTCGAGGCTGAATAAAAAATAATTTGACTACAAGAGGCATAACATGCTTTATCTGATGCTGTCCTCACCAATCTCTAAACATGCACTTTCCAGTAAGGGTTGCTGGTTAATGATTGAGTAGCAACTTTTTCCTTCTCCCTGCCCCAGAATGTTCAGTTTGATTGTAATGTCCCGTTGCCACCCCAGCTGAGGACAGCTAACTAAGTACAGACTGGGGATCAAAATATGGGACTTTCTTGGCCCTTATGGCTCAACTACTCAATGGGCAAACTCACCTGAGCTAATGAGGAGCTATAACCTCTTTTACTTGAAAATGGCAGTGCAATAAAACTGTGGCCCCAGTGTAAGCGTATGGACACTGGTATTTTAAAGTTGGTCACACCTCCACTAAAGTCAGGAATTTTAGATGAATCTGCCAAGTGTTTGCATGCTTGCTTCCAGGCCCAGCTGTATTTTTACGGAAGCAATGTAAATAGTCCTTTGCATTTTTAATGTATTACACACACAATTTTGAAAAGCTCCATTTTGTGGTACTCTTTATCCCCCATTGGCAATCTGAGGAATGACAAAATGAAGAATCATTTTCAACAGTACATTGCAGCCTAGGAGAAAGAAAACACTTGGGAGAACTTTCTGCTCTTCTTTGGAAATGGGATCTTTTACGTTCACCCGAACAGGTGGAAAGCGCCTCAATCTCCTCCGAACGATGGCATTTCTGACGATGTAGCACTCCTTCACTCCTGCACTGAAGTGTCCATGTAGATTGTGCTCAACTCCTGGAGTGGGCCTTGAACCCACAACCTTCTGGTTCAGAGATAAGAGTGTTACCACTTAGCCAAGTGGACATGTAGTCAAAGTGCAATATCAGAAATATGCAATACAGTGTCATTATTAGATGTACACCCCATGTTATTGAATGAAATGTTAATACTGTACTGTTCTGTTTTTAAAGTCAATAATAGATTTTTGTATTGCAGCCAATCACAAATTAACAGCAACAGCGAAGGTGATCATTAAAATCTGCGAGCATGAAGTAAGTATAAACAAGACAGTTATATGGTGTCTTATCACAACTGCACTTCTGTTTTTTTTCCATTATTGAGGCAGTGCAGAAGGATCTTTTACTCTAGATCAAACCTATATTATACATAAAATAAAAACACAATGTTAAACATCCCATTCAGGTCATTCAGCATCTGAAAGAGAAAAGCTAGGCTAACCTTTCTGGTGAAATCCTTCATAGAATCTGATTTCCTCTTTTTCTCTTTCAGACACTGCTGTTCATTTTCTGTCTTGTATTTCAGATTTTCAACATTAATGGTTTTTCTTATGTCTGTTGTACTGTGTTTGTACTGAAGAAAGTAATTAGTTTCAACCTAATGTGCTTTATTTTCTTTAAAAAAAAATAGATGAATGAGATTGAAGTTTGTCCGGAATGCTATTTGGCAGCATGCCAGAAGAGAGACAACTGGTTCTGCGAGCCTTGTGTAAGTTGGGAGTTCACTGATGGAACTGTAAATGACAACCCTCCGAGTGTCCATAGTAACGGAGTGTTGCTTGTCCACTCAACAAGAGCGCTTGGGCTTTAACTTAATCCTTTTCTTTTTGTTTTCTAAGTTATTAAGGATCTTGACTGTTAGTTAAGTATTAGTTACCTTTAGGACTCTGAAATGTTGAGCTATATCTTCACTGTCGGTATGTACGTTTTGAAATGCAGCCATTACACTTTGGCTTTAGGAATAAAAGAAAGAAAGCCAATCAAGCGCACAACCTAGTGAACAACTTCCCAGCAACACAAAGGCCTAGAAATTCGGTTGGTAGCGCCAGCGATTAGCGCCTAAAGAGCCCGAGAATTGGGGCGTTACCCAATTTTCGGGCGGGCGCAGTGAATATAGTGCCACCTCCCATATTGAGTATCCTTTTAGCGCCGGCGCTAACTCTTTCCACTCGCCCGCGGGCGCAGGCAGATCATGACGTCATTTCAGTGTGCAACGCCTTTTTGGCGCCCGGGACCGGATATTCGGTGGCGCCCGCAACCTTTTCGCCTGGCGCTATTAGTGACAGTTGGATGGAGCGTTCCCAGGCCCTTCTCGGACTCAGGGGGTGCTATTTAAAGGGGACAGCACTAGTATAAAAGCTGCAGCCATTTGGGCTGGCCATTCTGATCGTTGCTGGAGAGAGTTGCTGACCTTCTGTTGGACAGTAATTTTCTCATTGAGCCTTCGGAGGCACTGGCACTGGCAGCTTGAGGGCCCGGCTCCCGAGCTGGTGATGCAGCATCTGAAAGCAGGGAGGTGGAAGAGTGGCTTTAGCAAAAGGACAGCTTGGCAGCAAGGGATGCCAGATTGCGGCAAGGCTATGACATGGGTCCACAGTGAGAAAGCATGCTGGCGGGGGGAACAAGTGGAAGGAGACAGTTGTAAAAGGTGAGAACCTTACCATCGCTGTCGACAATGGGGTCGGCAGCTGCAGTGGTTACAGGACCACTCAGGTGTCCTCCAAGAATCTGGTGGACTCTCCTCGAGATCCGTGAGAGTGACCACTTGTGGAGGTCCTCCACCGGTGCGAAGCTGGTCTTTGCCAATCCTCGCCAGCTTGGACTGCAGGGGAAAGGAGGGGAAGTTATGTTACATGATGCCCTGAGTGATCATCTCATGCCCCCCATGGTGGAAGAGCCCTTACATGATGCCCTGAGTGATCATCTCATGCCCCCCCATGGTGCAAGAGCCCTTACATGACGCCTTGAGTCAAATGTGCATGTGTATGCCCAGAAAGGGCCATGGGTGCTTGCTGGCAGATGGCCAATGGGGCACAGCCCACCCTGTAGCCATAAAGTCAGGTGCAAATGAAGGGATGCAGAAGTTTGCAGAAACAACACTCACCCTCACGACCCGAGTGAGGTCGTTGAATTTCTTTCTGCGTTGGACAGGGCTCCTGGTCACCATGCTGCTGGAGTTGACCCTCTGGCATACATCCCTCCAAGCTCGTCGGTAGTCCTTATGATTCGGCCTCGTGCCATTGTCTGGGTAGAGAACATCTTGCCGGCGCTCCACTGCGGCCACCAATTGCTCCAGAGCCTCATTGGTGAAGCGCTCTGCTCTCTGTCTCACCTTCTCCATCTGGTCCAAGTTTTTAGCGCCAGAGAAGGGCCTGCGCCGATTCTGAGGCCTGCAAGGCGAAGAGTGTGGATGCTGAAGCTGACTGACCCACCCCTTTAAGAGCTGGCCGGCGCCTGGAAGTCTCGTGGTCATCAGTAATAGGGAGCACCTGCGCTGCGCCCGTCCGCTCCGATATTGGGTTGCGCCGGAAGATTAGCGCCTTAGGAGTCCCGTGTAACGCCTGAATTCGCGCCTCAATCCCCTTTAGGGGCGATGCAACCCAATATCGCGCCAGGCGGCGATAAGTTTCGTCTGGCTATAAACTTTGCGCAGCGCCAGTTCTAACGCCTCAAGCGGGGCTATACCCAATTTCTAGGCCAAAATACCTTCTAATTGACTTCAGAAGTTGCATTTTAAACCAGTCTAACCTCTAATTGACCTGAGGATTTGCTGAAGAACAGTTAGGCTTAATTGATCCAAGAAGGTAGAGCAATTATACCTTGTGGCTTCAAAGGGATGCACTGTTGCACATAGAATCATACAAATTTATGGCACAGAAGGAGGCTATTCGGCCCATTGTGTCTTTGCCAGACAAAAAGAGCTATCCAGCCTAATCCTACCTTCCAGCTCTTGGTCCATAGCCCTGTTGGTTACAGGACTTCAAATGCATATCAAAGTACTTTTTAAATGTGGTGAGGGTTTCTGCCTCTACCACCTTTCCAGGCAGTGAGTTCCAGACCCCCACCACCCTCTGGGTGAAAAAAGTTCTCCTCAACTCCCCTCTAATCCTTCTACCAATTGCTTTAAATCTATGCCCCCTGGTTATTGACCCCTCTGCTAAGGGAAATAGGTCCTTCCTATCTACTCTATCTGGGTCCCTCATAATTTTATACACCTCAATTAAATCTCCCCTCTGCCTCCTCTGTTCCAAAGAACACAGCCCCATCCTATTCAATCTTTCCTCATAGCTAAAATTCTCCAGTCCTGGCAACATCCTCGTAAATCTCCATAACTGAACTTTAACAGTAGAATAACATATTGTGATTTACATAGTATAATGCCCTGCCATTATAAAACAACACATCCTCTGGTGTTCCGTGAGCAGAGCCATAGTGCCATAGTTAGGATTCGTGTGTGTGTGTTTAAATTTGCAATAGTTACTTTTTCAAAATCAATCTACTTTTCAGTGGGGAATTAATTGATCAATGTCAATTGTTGCTTTAATCAAACAATTGACCTTTCATGACCTTTGGTTTGCATTATGGCATTGCTAGTGGCTTAAAAGAATCCAGAGCAGGGCAGGGCCATTCAGCTCACTCCCTCCCAGAATCCATGCATGATTATTCTATCTTGGTCTTCCTTCCCTCACCCCTGTTGAGTCCCTACTTCAGGGAAAAATATTTTCCTTCACTGCACTCTACTGGGGGAATAGGAAGTTCAAGCAGTTTTATTATTCACTAAAACCCTCCATCTCACTTCTCATCAGGTATCAATGCCATGCTTTTTAAAGATGCCAGTTAACCGAGTCTGTTATCTTCTCTGGGAGTTCACTCCAAATATCCATTATCCTATATTTTGGGTCGGCGTTCTAATTTCTAACCTTGCTCAAGGATTGTGAATTTTGTACTTCTATCCTCCAGTCCTCTGTCAAAGATAAATAGTTTGTTTATTTCCTTCTCGTCTATACCTTTTCATTTATCTTTTTTCATGTCTCGGCCTTCAGCAAATTTAATCATTTGAGTCCTTTTTTGGTCGAGTGGGGTAGGTCTGCCACTGTTCAGGCAGAGGGTAATCGCATTCTTCAGACTTCAGTGTTTTTCATAAATTTGTATGATCACGTTCGTGAAATGCTGCTACTCTTTTGCCACTGAACTTCTGAAGGAAGAAACTATGTAGCCCTTGTGATATAGTGCCACCTCGTGTTCAAGATATATAATACCAATTCCAATAAAGTTATTTCAAAACAAGTGCAACATCGAGTTTTGCAGTTGGCTATGTATGAATGTTCCAGTAATATTTTTGAGACAGTTTTCAAAGTAAAGCTGGCTATGCTTAATTTCCTGTCTTTACTGTTGAGGCTTTGCAACACAGTCTGATTGTTTCATTGTAATAATGTATGTTGCAAATAACAGGGCCCCGCTCTTCAGTTCTCTCTCGCCATGAAGCATAGCATCTCTTAACTCGGGAGAGCCAGCAAAATATTCCCAGATCTCATAATGCTGTCTATATAAGTAGCTGCCAGGTGTGCTGGTCGAGTTGCCCTTTCAAATGCTATTCATATTCTAAGACCTGCGGTGTTGATGCACAGGCAGGCTGTGCCACTGCATTCCATTGAAAAGTTATGTTTATCTATTATATAATAATTACATAGAAACATAGAAGATAGGAGTAGGCCATTCGGCCCCTCGAACCTGCTCCGCCATTCAATGAGATCATGGCTGATCATCCAAATTCAGTACCCTGTCCCTGCCTTCTCCCCATATCCCTTGATCCCTTTAGCCTTAAGAAAGATATCTAACTCCTTCTTGAATATATTACAATTCTTAATCTGCTTCAGTTGGAATTGTTTGCATTGAACTTGTACAACTCTCTTCTGTTCAGCATTGCAGAGATCTTTAAACAGTTCTTCTGTTCTTGTGTTGTAAGATTTATAGGTTCACCCCCCCCTCCCCCCCTTGTATTTTTTTATACAGAGTAACCCCCACCCACTTGTCTGGGCTAAACTTAAAGGCTTTCCCTTTTGGCCTGCAAAAGCACTGCGGGACAAGGATGGACAGGTCGATGCACGTTTCTTTGGGCAGCATGACAGGTGAGAGTTGATCTTTTATTATATATGGTAATTTGTTTTTAATAAGATTCCTATGCACCAATCTACACTGGATGTAACACTGATTCAGCTGCTTCCCTCCTGTGCACCAATCTACACTGGATGTAACACTGATTCAGCTGCTTCCCTCGGCAGACAGAGTCCCCATTTCTTAAAACATTTGGCATTTGTATTCTGTGTAATGGAAAGCTACAGAAGATAACACTATACCATGGACTATTCATCTGAATCCTATGATATGTATTTGTCAGCAGTTCTATCTATAATTTCAGTAAAATGTAACTAGGGTTGTGAAATGTTCATACTGTGTCCACTTAAAATGGGGTGGGGAGGGAAACAACACCCTGCCGTATAATTGTGGAGTTTTGTCCTAGACTCGGGCTGTACCCTATCATGAGCACAGCACCAGGATGAAATACTTTTAATTACAGAACTGTCAATAGTGATGGTAACCGTTGGAGGTGATAAATTTAAGGGCTCCACAAAGGAAACATATTGGCTTAAGCACATTTTTTCACTTTCTTCCTCCTATATTATATTATTGGTACTAATATACTAAGTGGCTGATTGTAATGCTGACAGGAACGTGTTCATTTAATGGGTTGCTGTTGGCTTTATAATGAGAAATTCTAGACCAATATGTCAACTTGGAACAGTAGCCAGGTGTTTTTTAAATTTAATGGCATTCTTATACCAGCAGTTTAAAAACAAAATCCTGTCCTCCTGGATAGGTGAGTAGCTGAGCCATATAGAGCGAGAGGGTACCAGGTTCCGTGCTGTGGGGCGATGATGGTGCTACAATTGGCTTTGGCACCTGTGGATTAAGCACAGGAAATATTGGCTAAGGTTCCTGCTTCTGATGTGCATTTTCAACAGGGATTGCTTGTTGGTATTGTATGATTGCTGAGGATAGGATTGAGCTCCGCTCGGCTGTGATTTCTCCTCCATAGTATAAGAGCCAGCACACTCGCTGTCAAGGCTCACATATAATTAGCCAGTTGGGCAACGCACCAGCTGCCTGCAGAACCACGTCCCAGCAAGACGTCATTACCTTCAGGCGAGGAGGAAGGTAAATCCTTGTATCTCCATGGTCGCAGGATTCGGCTTGTTCACTCAAATTTGACAGATGTTGTGAGTGTAGACTGTTCTTTGCCCATCAGACAAAGAGGTGCTCCATATTAGCAAAGCATTCCATGTACAGGAGAGGGGAAATGGGCACTGTGGTTCTCCCCATACTCCCAAATATACAGAAGAAGTGGTTGCCGCACTTCCCTGTTGAATTGCTGTGGCTTCTATTTATGTATCAAAGTTTCATGTCAAAATGTTTAATTAGAATTGACCAGGAAGATTACATAATCTCCTTTTAACATGGGAGTTGAGAGTTGAAGTTTAATTCAAGAATTAAGAAATAAAGTAAGACTTGCACCTTCACAACCTTCGGACGTCCCAAAGTATTTTTTTTGAAGTGTAGCCACTCTTGTAATGTAGGAAACGCAGCAGCCAACTTGCGCACAGCAAGCTCCCACAAACAGCAATCAAATAAATGACCAGATCATTTATTTTAGGTGTTGGCCAGGCCACTGGGAGAACTCCTCTGCTGTTCTTTAAATAGTGCCATGGTATCTTGTACATCCACCAGAGAGGGCAAACAGGGCCTCACCTCAATGTCTCATACAAAAGAGAAGACCAATGTTCTGACTCCGAGGCAACAGTGCTGCGACAGAGCCAAGGCTGACAGTTTTGGCCAGGACACTATTCCCCTCTCACTTGCTGAATGAATAATGGGATTTTGCTTCAACATCTCACTTGAGGAATGGTTCTTCTCAACAGGCCCATCCTGGATGGACTCTGATTCCTACCTGGTATTATTGCAATTTGTCTAGTTGCGGCCTGAATTTACATTTTTCTATTCCAATGACAACAACAGCTTTCATTTATATAGCATCTTTTTATGTAGCAAAACATCCCAAGGCCCTTCACAGGAGCGATTATCAAACAAAATTTGCTCCAGACCACGTAAGGAGATATTAGGACAGGTGACCAAAAGCTTGGTCAAATAGGTAGTTTTCAAGAAGCGTATTAAAAGAGGGAGAGAGAGGCAGAGAGGTTTAGGGAAGGAATTCCAGAGCTTAGGACCTAGGAAGCTGAAGGCACGGCTGCCAATGGTGCAGCGAAGAAAATCGGGGATATGGAAGAGGCCAGAATTGGAGGAGCACAGAGATCTCTGAGGGTTCTTGGGCTGGAGGAGGTTACAGAGATAGGGAGGGGCGAGGCCATGGAGGGATTTGAAAACAAAGATGATAATTTTAAAATTGAACCGTTGCCAGATCGGGAACCAATGTAGGTCAGCGAGCACAGGGGTGATGGGTGAACGGGACTTGGTGCGAAGGGGAGAAATTGATACGATGGCTCCCAGGATTTTCTCTTGTACAGTACTTCCCAATAGTTGGATCAAAGAAAGTGGTCTGAGAAAAGGTCACCTGTATGCCTTCATAAATAAAATGTCTTTTGTCATTCGGAGCCGATGAGAAATACAGAAATGTAACAGGAAAAATATTAGTCCTTGAAGCAAAGCTAATTATTTTGATTTCACCTTTTAATAAATACATTTTCTGTTTTTTACATGCAGGGCCTGGGTTCCAATAAATAACTGCTACCTCATGTCTAAGGAAATTCCCTTTTCTGTGAAAAAGACTAAAAGTATCTTCAACAGTGCAATGCAAGAAATGGAGGTGTATGTGGAGAACATTCGTAAAAAGTTTGGAGTATTCAATTATGCATCTTTCCGGTCACCATACACTCCCAACAACCAATTCCAGATGTTAAAAGATCCCCAGAACCCAGCAGCAGGGACTGCTAAGCCTGATAAATATGAGAAAATTAAATTAAACTTCGATATGACAGCATCACCAAAAATAGTTCTCAGCAAGCCCATGTTGATCAGTGGCCCCAGTCGGAGAATTTCACTAACGGACATGCCCCGCTCGCCAATGAGCACAAACTCTTCAGTGCACACTGGTTCTGATCTAGAAACTGAACCTGCAGAGAAGAGTATGAAAGCGGCTTCCAGTCACTTCAGTGCAAGTGAGGAGTCCATGGATTTCATTGACCGGAGCACAGGTATGATCCCCCAACTTAAGAATTATCATCTTGGGTGTGGGGGGAGGGGGAGAAAGAGGAGAGGACATAAATCTGCTTTTTCCTGAAAATATGTGAAAGCACCCTATGGGAGGGGTTCAACCTCTTTGGCCCCAGCAAAATTTATGCTTATGAATTTGATTGACATAAACTCATTTCTATATAATTCCCTCTGTTTGCATAATGCAGCTTGGCGGTAAGTTGTCTCAAAGATATTGGATTTTAGATTACGGTTGATTGTTAGGTTGTCTTCCACTGAGGAAGGTGACTTCTGTTTTGCAGACTTCATAGTAGAGCAGGGGGTGATATCTGAGCACAGAGCCACAATGACATTATTCATATAGTGAACCAAGATACAGGTGATTGCCTCCTTCTAATTTCATTGGGAGGCAGAAATGATTCATGCTGGCCGGTGTTGGACAGACACTCCGGAGAATTTGTGCAGGCATAGTGAAAAGGTTTAAAAATAGATGCTCTTGGGTTTTAAATAATACTTTTACATGTCATTTTCATTTGAATGGTGAATACTGTATTGTAGAGATGATGTCACCAGCATGTAAAGGTCACCTTTCAAGTAGTGGGGACTGCTGCTTTGTCAGTTGAGTTGCCAACTGTCTCGAGAGATTTGTTCAGAGACTTGATCGAGACTTATTGCATCATTGTGATTCTAAATGAACAAAAGGGAAATGTGGGGATATTTGAAATAACAACAGAAAACACTGGGAAAAAACTCAGCAGGCCAGGCAGCATCCGTGGAGAGAGAAACAGAGTTAACGTTTCAGGTCGAAGACCTTTCATCAGAACTGGAAAAAAGCAGGAAAAGGAACAGATTTTAAAGCAAGTTTAGGGGCTGGGAAATTGGGGAGGGGATGAAAGAACAAAAGGGAAGGTGTGTGATAGGATGGAAGGGAAGAGAAGAGACATTAAGAGATATTCAAGGCAAGAGGAGATGGTAATGGGACAGGTTAAGAAACAAAGGATGGCTCTAGATGGAGTGTGAATTGTGCAGGCAGAATGAAAGACAGCTGCCATGTGGGGGAAAAAAAAGCACAAACAAAAAGTGTGGATAAAAAATATATATGTGATAGGGGCCGAGGTTATGATCTGAAAATGTTGAACTCTATGTTGAGTCCAGAGGGCTGTAAAGTGCCTAATCGAAAGATGAGGTGCTGTTCCTCGAGCTTACGCTGAGCTTCCGTGGAACAATGCAAGAGGCCGAGGACGGTGAGGTCTGAGTGGGAGTGGAGCAGTGAATTAAAGTGATGGGCGACCGGAAGCTCGGGGTCCCCCTTACGGACTGAATGGAGGTGTTCCGCAAAGCGGTCACCCAATCTGCGTTTGGTCTCCTCCATATAGAGGAGACCACATCGTGAGCAGCGAATACAGTGTACTAGATTGCAAGAAGTACAAGTAAATCGCTGTTTCACCTGGGAGGGGTGTTTGGGGCCATGGACAGTGGGAAGGGGGGAGGTATAAGGGCATGTGTTGCATCTCCTGCGCTTGCACGGGAAGGTGCCGGGCGAAGGGGAAGGGGTGCTGGGGGTGATAGAGGAGTGGACTAGGGTGTCGCTGTGGGAGCGGACCCTACGGAATGCTGAAAGGGGAGGTGAGGATAAGATGCGTTTGGTGGTGAGATCACGCTGGAGGTGGCAGAAATGGCGGAGGATGATCCGTTGAATGTGGAGGCTGGTGGGGTGAAAGGTGAGGACAAGGGGAGCTCTGTCGTGGTTCCGAGAGGGAGGGGCAGGGGTGAGGGCAGAAGTGCGGGAGATAGAACGGACACGGTTGAGGGCCGTGTCAACCACAGTAGAGGGGAACCCCCGGTTGAGGAAAAAGAAAGACATGTCGGAAGCATTGGTGTGGAAGGTGGCATCGTCAGAGCAGATGTGGCGGAGACGGAGAAACTGGGAGAATGGAATAGAGTCCTTACAGGAGGCGGGGTGGGAGGAAGTGTAGTCCAGGTAGCGCTGGGAGTCAGTGGGCTTGTAGTGAATGTTAGTCAATAACCTATCCCCAGAGATGGAGACGGAGAAGTCGAGGAAGGGAAGGGAAGAGTCGGAGATGGACCATGTAAAGGTGAGGGAAGGGTGGAAGCTGGAAGCAAAGTGAATGAAATTGTCTAGTTCAGGGCGAGAGCAGGAAACGGCACCGATAGTCATCAATGTACCGGAAAAAGAGGTGAGGGAGGGGACCCAAGTAGGACTGGAACAAAGAGTGTTCCACATATCCCACGAAAAGGCAGGCATAGCTAGGACCCATGCGGGTACCCATAGCAACACCTTTGATTTGGAGGAAATGAGTGGAGTCAAAGAAGAAGTTGTTCAATGTGAGAACAAGTTCAGCCAGGCGGAGGAGGGTGGTGGTGGATGGGGACTGGTTGGGCCTCTGTTCAAGGAAGAAGCAGAGTGCCCTCAGGCCATCCTGGTGGGGGATGGAGGTGCAGAGGGATTGTACGTCCATAGTGAAAAGGAGGCGGTTGGGGCCAGGAAACTGGAAATTGTTAAAGTGGCGGAGGGCGTCGGAAGAGTTGCGGATGTAGGTGGGAAGAGACTGGACAAGGGGCGATAAAATAGAGTCGAGATAGGAAGAGATAAGTTCCGTGGGGCAAGAACAGGCTGAAACGATGGGTCTACCAGGGCAGTCCTGTTTGTGGATCTTGGGAAGGAGGTAGAAGCTGGGTTGGGGGACTATGAGGTTGGCGGCCGTGGGGATATTTGAAGGCTTGCCATTGAATATGGAATTGATCTCGTGAATGAAGTTGATCTCGCGAATGAAGTTGATCTCGCGAATGAAGGAAGAGTTGTGCAAGGGTCCCTCATAGGTCTGATGGATTCCATATTCAGTGGTTAAACAGAAAATTCTGTTCATTGACTGTACACTGTGTGCAGTTGTTGGATAAACAAACCTTTATCCTCCTACTGACTTTCTAAGCTCCGTTGTGGCGCAGGTTACAAACATTGTTGAAAACCTGGAATTCTTCGCCAGTTCCACATTGATCCAGTTTGTTTCCTCTTTCAGCTTCTCCTGGATCTGTGAAGACGAGTCAAGCTGGCAGTGTGTCGGGCAGCCCAAAACCCTTCTCTCCTCAGTCCTCCACTCCCATTGCTGCTAAATCAGAAAGGACTTTGAAAACCCCTCCTACGGGCAGCATCCTTAACCTAAACCTTGGTTAGTTGTGACCACGAAATGTTCTTCCATTGGTTTTGTGGTGTTTCTGGTCAAAGTGCAGTGAGACAAAGAGACTGGGCGGGAGAAGTGTGTGTGTGCATGTTTTATGAGATTGTCCAGGGGTGTGTGACATGTCCTGGAAAGGGGTGAAGGAGGAAGAGACTAATTCCTTTTGGAGGGGTATAGATGTGTAGAAATGGAAGTATATTTTCCTTTTTAAAAATTGGTACCAATTTAATGATTCAACAAATTAGTTCCCAATACCACACGCCCCCATTTATTTTATAGACTTTGTTTATTCTATATTGGAGTTCAAAAGGTACACAGATAAACAACAGCCAGCTTTTCCTAAAGTTCTCTATCAAGCACATATTTGTCTAATACAGTGGGAAACTTGCTTTCTGCCTTTGTCTGTTATTTACAAAATTACTTTTTCTATGTCTTCAGCAGCACTACTGTTCACTTCCAATTCGGTCCTAAGGTGCCAATAACTTTTCAGGTTCTATTCTATTTATTGGCCTAAGGCTCTTTTGATGAGCCAGCCGAATTGGCAAACTCCTTGTCTTCATACCATCCCTAATGTGCAGCACTTTAGTGCACCAATATACTGTGCCATTGGGCTGCCCATGTGGCAATTTGGCTGTGGCTTACCTCTCCATCTTTTCAGATATCTCTAACACAGCTTTGCATCAGATTGGTTCTACAAAATTGATCTTGCCATCTCACTAATGTTTTACTCTTTCTTTTCATATAATAGATCGCAGTAAAGCAGAGATGGATCTAAAAGAGCTGAGTGAATCGGTGTTGCAGTCAGCTCCCGTGCTCCTCACTTCACCGAAAAAGCAGCCAGTTCGGAGTAGCTTCCTGCTTAACCTCGACAAGACCATAGAAAGTTGTAAAGCACAGCTAGGTGAGAATGTGTTGTGATTTAATAACATTTGGGTTTTTTTTTGGAAGATAGGGAAGTTTAATAAAAAGCCTAGACTTCATGAGTTTTGTAACTATCTCCTTCCACAGTTTATTGGTTAGGAAGGCAGGAGAGTCGGCAGTTTGACAATCTTCCTGTTTAATTGGCTGATGAGGTATGGGGTGTTGGAGAGGCAAATTTATTTCCCCTGTTCCTTTTTATCAAGATGGAGTACTGCATGTTGATGAACGGTCTAACTGACATTCTAGAAATAAACTGCTGAAACCCATCCACTGAAGGCAAGTCCAGTATGAATGATTTCTGAGGCAGAGAATGGCACTTGTTCCCATCTGGATGGGAGCCCAGCACTCTGCTGCCGGAGTTGCCAGACCCAAGTCATAATTTAAAAATATTTTTAACTCTGTTTCACTTGCACATTTACTCTTGCCTATTTTACTTGTATGCATTTCAATGCAAAGATTTTATCACTTGGTTGTACTGAAGATTTATTGGCAGGCGGCTGAATAAAACACTCAACATGTGTCTTGCGCTTTATTAAGCACTATTCTAGTGTAGCACCCAATCACATTTATGCTATAGCCTCATTTAGAGTACAGTACAAGGTACAAAGCCACGCAGCCCAGAAAATATATACAGGAAACTCTTGATTTACCGGCACCTAAATAACCGGAAATCTCTGTTAACCGGCAAAATTCAGGAGTAGGTTCAGGTAAGTTTTACTTCATATTAGTGGCCTTTCCTGGATCTGTGGCTGTGTAACCGGGGTTCCTGCACCTGTTGCTAAGCAACAGGGACACCTGGATCTTGTGGCTGGGGTTCCTGCACCTGTTGCTAAGCAACAGGGAAGCCTGGATTTGTTGCTCTGTACGGAGCTCTCGTACCTTTTACTATACCTCTCTGTAATCCGGACTTTTTGATAAACTGGCACCACGCCGGTCCCGTCGGTGCCGGATAAAAAAGAGTTTCCTGTATTTCAATTTGCAGTTGGTGCTTTTAACTGATATGAGGCAGAGCTACAGCTAGCCCAGCTGGGAAAAACCAGCTCGAGTTCCTGCTCCTGATAATAACCAGTGACCCCTGCTGGAAGGTACGTGTGCATGACGTCTAATGAGGACAGATTGCGATCCCTCTATGACCAAGTAGCCTGCTGAAGCAAATACTCTAAGCTCACACAGAGAAGAATTGCCACTTGGTTGAATTACCAGAGGGTTTTTTGCAATATTCGGAACAAGAAGCTATACCTTCAGGTGATGAGGGGAGAAACTTAAGGTGGAGATACTCTCATTCATTTGTACACTGCAGTCTTAACATGTTGAGAGGGCTCTATTCAATATTTGTCTCCTTTGTTTTATTATGGAATCTATTCCCTCATATACTAAACCCTCATTAGTCACCCCTTTAACTGCATCCCTTGTGGTTAATTATAATGCTCCCCAAACACACACACATGCAACCTAATCCAGGTTAGATATATTCAGTGATCAATTTTTGATTGTTATTCAATTTGTGATTGTAATTGCTGCAATTTTGCAATCTATAGTCCATCGGTGCTGAAAACCACCGTCTGAGCAAATGCTAAGTATTTGTAACTGAATAAAGACATTTCACAGAGTTTGCATTATATTATGCTTAAACAAAAGCAGAAAGCCTGGAGGGATTTTTATTTTGGGGGGTGCAATCTGATCTTGGGGGTTTAGATGACAGTTTTAAATCACAAGCATCATCCTTATGGTTTTATGCCTTTTGAACCCCAGATTTAGAGTTCTGCCTTTTTTCTTTCTCTCTCTTATCCTTCTTTGCAGCTTTTGAAGTGGAATAAATTCTGTTTGCACTAGTACAAGAAACACAGAGTTAGCATGCAGGTACAGCAAGCAATTAGGAAGGCAAATGGCATGTTGGACTTTATTGCTAGGGGGTTGGAGTACAGAGTAAGGAAGTCTTGCTACAATTGTACAGGGCTTTAGTGATACTACACCTGGAGTACTGTGCACAGTTTTGGTCTCCTTATCTAAGGAAGGATATATTTGCCTTACAGGTGGTGCAACAAAGGTTCTCTTGATTGATTCCTGGGATGAGAGGTTTGTCCTATGAGGAGAGATTGTGTGGAATGGACCTATACTCTCTGGAGTTTAGAAGAATGAGAGGTGATCTCATTGAAACATAAAAGATTCTGAGAGGGATTGACAGGATAGATGCTGAGAGATTGTTTCCCCTGGCTGGAGAGTCTAGAACTAGGGGCCATAGTCTCATGATAAGGGGTCGGCCTTTTAAGACTGAGATGAGGAGGAATTTCTTCACTCGGAGGGTTGTGAATCTTTGGAATTCTCTACCCCAGAGAGCTGTGGATGATGAGTCTTTTGAAGATATTCAAGGTTGAGTTCGATAGATTTTTGGACTCTTAGGGAATCAAGGGTTATGGGGATAGGGCAGGAAAGTGGAGTTGAGGTCAAAGATCAGCCATGATCTTATTGAATGGAGTAGCAGGCTCGAGAGGCCGTGTGGCCTACTCCTGCTCCTATTTCTTATTTAAATGGAACCACTGCTTAAAAGCATTACCAGGCACAGAGAAAAGTCTTGCCATTTTTGTTGCACACGTGATGTCATTGTGATTCAATTACTTGTTTTGACACGTTGCATATTATTGCATTGTATATTGGTAAGCAAGAAATGCTACTAATCATGAAGTTGGTGTCCCCTTGTGTAGGAATATTCCTCTGTTCTGTAATGTTTATAATCAACTTTTGAAGTGTGTAGGTATTTGTTTTGAGGCTTGATTAACGATATTCCAGATGTTGATTCAGTACTGTCTGAAAATTGAACGTATTTTTATCCCAAGGAATAAATGAAATCTCTGAAGATGTTGATGCAGGAGTTGAACACAGTGACTCTGAGGATTCAGAAAAATCAGACACCACTGACAGCGAATATGCCAGCGATGAAGGACCCAAGCTAAATAATGGGCAAGAAGAGGGAGAGGAAAAGGAAAGTGCCAGAAGTGAGAAGGATTCACCCTTTATGAAAAAGAAGCCAAAGCAGGTAATGGCTCATGGTGAAGTGAAGCAAGAGACCAGTCCAAGTTCTGCTGTGGGTAAAAATGAGGCGCCTGGAAAGGAAAAGGCAAATGGGGACTCTGACAAAGAACTTGTTGAGAAAATGAAAAGTCTGCATCAGGCAGCAAAGGAGAAACTAGGGAATAAAGATGAGACTGACTCGCCAACAGTGCACTTGGGACTAGGCTCTGATTCTGATTCTGAGAATGAACTGGTCATCGATCTGGGTGATGAAAGTAAAGAGGCTGTGAGAGAAGGCAAGAAAGGGGAGAAGAACAAAAAGGAACCAACTCCAACACCGACACTGAAGGAATCGCCAAGTGCATCAAATACAGAAAGTATGTATTTTAAAACTTTGTTTTTCTTAATGATGTAATACTTTTTCTGTTTATTAAACCTGGCGGTTGTCCAGTAATGGGCATGTTTACTACATCATGGCTGGATTTCAGGTGCCTTGTGGCACTAGGATGTCATGGATGAAACCTGGTCAAAATTTCCACCCTGGTTAACCAATTCATTTGGTTTATAGAATTGTTTAAGGCAATCTGTAACCTGATAATCAAGTATCTTAACATATAGAAGACACAATTGGATCAGCCAAACATAATTAACTTAATTTAACAAACTGAAAACACGTTGAGATTTGGAGTTTGAAGTTTTTAAAATCACGAATCACCAAATAATGATTTTTGTACATTCAGATTGGCTGAGAAGTGGGACCATGGTGGCAACTTCAAATGGCTGAATCAGAAATTCAGTTTTTTGGTGTAGATTTCATTAAAATGGTATAATGTGTTGAAGTAAAGGAATGCTTAAAGGGGAAGGAAGGTGTGGGGAAGTACTTTCTTATTCAAAGTATTTCCCTCTTTTAGTGAAAAAGATTTACTGTCAAAAATCTAGTTTGACATTTTTTGCTTTTAAATGTTAAGTTTTGCAGCTGCACTAAGGCCGTGTCTTCCTTAGTACTAGCTTGCTTCATGGTGCAGGAATATAGAGCGTTCTTGTGAGTCTTCATTGTCCCCATTTAAACTACGGTAGCCATGGCTTGGGACTGGGCTGAGAACTTGTTGACTATGGGGGGGAAAAAAGTCAAACCAGATTTTTGAGGAGTATATATTTTCACTATAAAATGGGGGACACCTTGAACAAAAAAATTGTCCCTTCCCCCCACCAACTTTCCTGCCTTTTTCAGAGAATTTTATAAAAATAATCAAACAGATAGATATGTGAATCAAACTGCTGATTATCCTTTTCAACAGTTACAAGGGCAAATATAATACTCCTAATTATGTGTATAGGTAAAACATCACCCACTTCAACTGTGTCCAGCCAACCAAAAGGTGAGGTTGCTTCTTCACTCCCCAGTCTCCCAAGCCAGACCCCTTCAACCAGTATTACAACGACTGCCAGTGTTGCGTCTACTGCCACAGTTCCAGCTGTTGCTGTTAGCAACAGCCCGGTTAAAAAGCAACGGCCTCTATTGCCAAAGGAAACTGTTCCAGCTGTTCAGCGTGCAGTGGTGTGGAATCCCTCGACCAAGTTTCAGACCTCCTCACAGAAATGGCACATGCAGAAAGTACAAAGGCAGCAGCAGCAACAGCAAGTGCCAGCACCGCAGCAGCAACAGTCTCAAAACACAGGAACACGATACCAGACAAGGTTGGCTGTGAAAGGTATAAATATTTTGAGTGTCTAGCTCTAATTCTAAGAGTCCAACACATCATTATGTTGGTAATGTTGTTAGTATTGAACATTTTTAAAGTCTTTTGCTTTTGTATTAAGGGAAGTAAAGTGAGGCTTAAGGTGGTCATGATAACCCAGTTCGGACTGTGATGCAAAGCAGTGTCATATCATGGAATTGAGAGAAATAAACAATGGGAGCTAAGCTCCAGGAGTTCATTGACATCACATTGGATGACTGGGGTTGTACCACCTCCAGCCTCTCATAGAAACTAGGCTCCTCTAAGATTGGGGGTACCAACAATAGGCCAGACAGCACACTGGGATCTGCCATTCTCCCCTCTCCTCACAGGAATGGCAACCCCCTGTTCTTTTTCTTTACTCTAGCATTGTGAACAATATGAAAGTACAGCCCTTGCATTTGCAATTACTGTGGCCTCTGAAATGGCCAAAGCTGATCTTGTGCCAGAGGGCTGCCTTGGTCAGGTGTTGAAATTTTAGAATTCTATAACTTGGTAGTCATGCAAGAATACACCAAAGGTTCAATTTGGAGACAACGACTCGCGTCTCATGCTGATTGCTGACTATGACTTGCTTTCCAATTGCAGCTGTGCAACAGAAAGAGGCGACGCTGGCAACTTCAACATCTTCCATCACTTTGGTTACAAGCAGTTCATCTGCATCTGTGGCAGGCAGCAGTTCAGCAGTAGTGAACACAGCTTCCAGTTCAGTCTACAGTACTGATTTACCCATAGCTACTCCATCTGCTGACGTTGCTGCTGATCTTACTAAGTATACAAACAAGGTATGTACTGAATTACATTTGCCACTTTTTTGCCTAATCCACCATCTTATCAATGTCCCCTTGCTGCTTCTTTTGGTCCTCAGAATTCTTACTATGCCTCCTATTTTAGTATTATCTGCAAGATTGGACATCCCTCTCTCTAGCCCTATATACAATTCATTGATGTACACAATGAATTGAAATAGCAAGTATCCAGTTTATGGCTGTAATTTATATGCTTCCTTGAATTGTAAATGCTTAAACCTATAGTCTTGTTATGAATCAAGCTCATTACAGACACCTTTTCTTGTGCTCAAATTAAAAGTCCAATTCCATAGTCAAGCTCTCGCCCCATATGGACTGAGATGATTTTATGCCTGAAATATTCTGGTTTAACAGGCCACAGGGCAAACAATGAACTCTCTTTACCATTGGGTAGGCACCAAAAAAAGGTACGAGATCTCGCTGAATACTGTACCGTATTTTCAGGCTTAAAATGAATGGGTGAGATTATGAAAACAATATTAGAACAAACCACGGATTTATAAAAAATTATTGAAGCACAGATTTATTAAAGCTGGATTATAATCCTTCATGTAACTATGTATCTTCCAAAACAATAAAGTGAAAGATGCTTTACCACTTCTCTGAAATATTTGAACAAGTTGTCTCCTTGATGCACTGTTTTTACCCAAGAAAGACAACACTTCAATACTTCATTAAACAAGTGTTACCATTTTGAATTCTATCTTCTGGTTTACTTTTGATGTTGAGCTGATACAAAGGAAGCTCAAAGGGTATCCTACAGAATTAAATAAACCTGTTCACGTAGGCTTCAGAGGTATCCAAGTGGTCTCTCAGAAAGAGGACCAGCAAATTGCAATAAATCAGGAGAAAGCTGAGCTCCAAGGCTGGTAATTAGGACCTTCTGTTGAGGCAAGATGTCAAAGCTAATGTTCCTTCAAAGGCCTGGTGCAATAACAAATGTGTGAAGGTCACAGCCCAGTGATCAGTATTAATAAAAAGCAATATTAATTATTTCTATCATTGGGTGGGTTGTGTGTTTTTTCTCACCCTTTGAAGGATTGCGTGAGAGAGCTCTGTGACTGAACTCAGTCTTGCATATTTCTTGAAATGAAAGATATCAAAGAAGAACAGGAACCCAAAGTCACACTAACTAAAAGCTATGAGCCATTGATTTCGAATTCCTTATGCAATTAATGTGTGTATTCTAGCAAAGTGGCCAGAATACTGACATAACTACAACAGCCCCCACCCACCCACCAATCAAAACATGTATATGATTCTTTATATTAAACAGAAGAGCCCTCTACTTTGTCATTACTTTGCACCCCTCCTCTTTCTACCCCCGCCCCCCCCCCCCCCTTCCACCACCACCAAAAAGAAACAAAATGTAAAGGAAGGTTTATTTAAGATTATGTAAACTACACGAGGGTGCATCTATATTGTAATTGTAGAATCCACACTTGTACTGTAGCATTGTTGTGACGCAAAACGGCTTTGCATCATTGCTGGAATTGTAAGGTAAATACAGCCTAAATCCAAATTCTAATGTGATGAATACCTCTTCTCTATGCTGGCTGTAAGATTCAAAAGCAAAATGAGAACATTTCCTGCTCAGTAGCGGTCATCAGTATTGATATATAAAATATTGATAATTTAGCAATAAATTGATTAACTTGAAAGGCCACATGGATACCATTGGAAGAAATTGATATTTATTGTGGGTACAGTAGGATGTGGTAATTTCACTGTGGTGATGTGTTTTGATGCCATTCATATCATAGGCTTGTACGTTTGACAAACATTTGGAAATTACCACTTTTCGTGAACACAGCCACGTATTTCTGAGAGTTAAATACTGGGTCAATTATTTCCTTCAGCGGAGTTGACTAAAAAGTTAAACGGTAATTCCCTTATCTCCCCGCCCCCCCCCCGGCACAAATTGCCCACGTGTTTTTGATTCTTGTTAAAAGTATTTGCGCCAAGTATGAGTTTTTACCTGGAAAAGAAGAATTCCCTCCCAAGAGCCTAGCTCAGCCACAGTGCTTTCTTTAGGCTCTGTTACTGATAGATTTACACGAGAACGACTGCTGTAAAGTGCAGATGTTAAGTGATGCTCAGCTGTCAAGCGGGCAGCGATGACAATAGTTGTAAAAGCTGAATTAGTGTTGAACATAATGATCAATACTGTATTTTGTGTTCAGACAGAATTTCATTTAGAGACGTGCCGGAAAATACGATAATAGAAAATGGTACAAACGGATAAGCCTAGTTTTTATTATTAATCCATATAACTGTTACTTTTTAGATGATGGAAGCGATAAAGGGAACAATGACTGAAATCTACAATGATCTCTCCAGAAATAGTTCTGGAAGTACAATAGCAGAGGTTAGTCATTTGTGTCCAAATTGGAGCCTCACTGTTAAATAATGTCAGAGGTCATCAGCCAGCTGATCTGAATTGACTATTTCTTTATTTTGTCATTTGGCAGATTCGACGAATGAAAATTGAAATTGATAAACTGCAGTGGTTGCATCAGCAGGAGCTTGCTGAGATGAAACATAATCTTGGTAAATGTCACGAGTCAGTTTTGTGCTGCCTTCTCCTTTTTCTCTTTTTTAACTTTTTCATAAGAACATAAGAAATAGGAGCAGGAGTAGGCCAATCGGCCCCTCGAGCCTGCTCCGCCATTCAATAAGATCATGGCTGATCTGATCCTAACCGCCAATCTACTATCACAGAACCATCTCCCGAATCTAACAGAATTAGACACACGAAATAGGAGCAGGATCAGGCTACACGGCCCCTGGGCCCGCTCCGCTACCCACAGGGCCATGTCCGATCCGAACCTAGACTCATGTCCAAATTCCTGCCCACTCCCCGTAACCCTTAATTCCCTTTACTTCTAGGAAACTGTCTATTTCTGTTTTAAATTTATGTAATGATGTAGCTTCTACAGCTTTTTTGGGCAGCATATTCCATGGACCTACCACCCTCTGAGTGAAGTAGTTCCTCCTCATCTCAGTTTTGAAAGAGCAGCCCCTTATTCTAAGACTATGCCCCCTAGTTCTAGTTTCACCCATCATCGGGAACATCCTCCCCGCATCCACCCGATCCAACCCCTTCACATTCTTATATGTTTCAATAAGATCGCCTCTCATTCTTCTGAACTCCAATGAGTAGAGTCCCAATCTACTCAACCTCTCCTCATATGTCCATCCCCTCATCCCTGGGATTAACCGAGTGAACCTTCTTTGTACTGACCTTATTTTGCCCTGTCTGTGCCATACTTCATTACCCTGACGAGGGGTGTGCAGAAACGCATTTATTAGCCACACCATGTGAGCCAAAAGTAAACTGGTTTCTCTTGTCCCTCATGAGAAATCTTGAGGCCTCAGTTTAGTGTCTTTCCCTAATGGCACAAATAAGATTGGGACTAGTGAATTATAGGCCCTTTTGACATTGTTTTTTTTTTTGAGAATATGATTCCCCATCTAAAAGATATTGGGGTAGATTTTCAAATTGTTGCCCGGGCATAAAACTGGTGCCACAGATCAGCCACCTGATTTTCATTTCCCGGGTGACGAGTTGAAAATCTACTGCATTTTCTTCTCTTCCGTTCACTTGGGTCTCTTGCATTACGCAACATCCTTGAGAGACAGTATCAGGCAGACAACCTACTCTTGGGATCTGCCAGTGTCATTCTGAATCTGGCTACCAGAAGGTGTGAGGGAGAAATAAAATTGGCTTTCCTCCTTTATTGGGAAGTATCTAGCCTCTGCTTGGCACCTCCTTATATAAAGACATTGAGATTAGTAACGTTGTTATGTGGAGAATCAGTGTACATTGCCATCCTGTCACTTTGCAGCACAATGATAGATTTTAATGTGCTACAAGCAACCTCTTTCCCCACCTCCCGTAATGTGATATGGGCAGGTGCTTTCCATTTGTTTTATGCATCATTGTAACCAAGTGGACAGGGAATAATGGATGCAGTCTTGTAAAGCTAGATTACTTTTGATTGTTTATGTTGTTGAAAGCTCAGTAAGATCAAATTTGTGCAAAGGAATTCAAATGCACTTCTGGGATAAGCTTGACATTGTATCATAAATGAGCTCCCAGGCTCTAAGATTGCTATTGTAGCACACTGACTTTTAAGGTCAGGTCATAAATGGCTCCAATCTAAATGCAATTAGTGATTTGGGAGCAAAATTTAGCTATGTCACTATATCTGTGTTGTGCTGCAACTGTTGTGTGACAAAATACAACTGGAACTTGAGCTGCTTGCACTTCTGCCAAAGCATTATGTACTTCCCAAATATAAACTGAGATACCTATACACTTTGTAGCGTATTCTTCTATTTTGGTAAAATTGTTGGCCAGAAGTAGTCTCGGAGCAGATTTTGTACAGAAGCTCCTCTGTAGTCATGAACTGAAGTGGGATAGAGGCCTGTGACTAGTGCAGTTAATATATGATCTCAAAGAGTTTCACAGTCTCTATTTGAAGGGGAGATTCTGCCCAAAATGTTCATTCCGGGCCGCTTCTGGCCAGCAGCTTGAAAATATAAAAGCAGAAGGACGGAGAATTGAGCTCACATGAAATGTTTCGGTAACTCCCTTTGTCGCAAATTCTTAAATGCTGCATCATTCATTTTTTTTAGCATGCTGTTCCCCTTCAATCCTTTGTTGGTAAATAAGCTGTGATCATTTTCTGAAAACAGTTTCTCTGATTGTGTGTCTTAGAGCTAACGATGGCAGAGATGCGGCAGAGTCTTGAGCAGGAAAAGGATCGCATGGTCGCAGAGATGAAGAAGCAGATGGAGGCAGAGAAGCAGCAGGCAGTTGATGAAACCAAGAAGAAGCAGTGGTGTGCGAATTGCAGAAAGGAGGCCATCTTCTACTGTTGCTGGAACACCAGCTACTGCGACTACCCTTGCCAACAGGCACACTGGCCTGAGCACATGAAGTCTTGTACTCAATCAGGTACATAAGTGTCATATCTTAGACCCAGGCTCGAGCTTTCCAGCGTTTGGCATTGCTTTCAGCCTGAATTACCTCATTTTAATACTGAACGTAGATGGAATGAATGTATGCATTCTTCTTTGTGAAAACGTATTCAAAAAAAGCGATTTTCTTCTTTTAAAAAATGTTCAGCAAGCCTTTATCTTTGAAGAGGAAGAAGAGTTGTGCATCATTTTTGTCACAATGTTACTGGAGCACTGCTTATAAGAAGGGAAGTGTAGAATCATTCATCTCATTTGATTTCTATGCCACAATTATTGCAACAGTTTCAGTAATATAAATGGGGGTGTATTGTCTTTATCCTTTAAAAATCCAAGCAACCACAGGCATAGAAGATTCAATTGTCTATAATCCCCAAATAATAACACTAGATATTAATCATTGACTACATTTTATCCATTATGAAACTAATCCCCTGCTCTCCCCACTCTTCACTGTTAATGCCCAATATAAACTTCAGCTCATAAGATGGAGTCAAACCTAAATAAGACAATTGGCACCTCTCCAGGATTGCCTTTAAATTGCTGCAGTCAGTACAGCAGTTTGGTTTTAACAGATTTATCTTTTGATTGTAGCCACTGCTACTCAGCAGGAGACTGAATCAGAAGTGAACTCCGATGCATTAAATAAAAATGCACAGCAAGCCCCTACCGTCCAGCAGTCACCATCAGAGACCAAAGCCAACCAAAACGACAAGGACCCCAGCACAGATAAAAGCAAGGAAAATGTCACAGTAAGTAGTGCCTGGTTACTTTAGTCAACAAAACCCTTCCTCCAGACACTTCAGACCTGCAGTATTCACAGTATTCATTGAATATCTTGTGTTTATTTTCAAATCTATTCTCATTTAAGGACGTAGCTCAGATAAGTGAAGCAACCACAGTGCAAATCTAGTGGCAACATTTTCATTTGGCGAAACTTATCTTTTTTTCTGGACCAGTGTGTTATCAATCCAAATTCACTGGCCATCAAATGTAACAATGCTAGTTCAGTCCAGCTTCCTACTGGAGGGTGGTTGAAGAAGTGCCTCTACTGACCACTTTGAAATCCTTAACTAATGGGTTTTTTTTCAGCGTCACATGCTCCTGACCATCTTGTTTCACATTGTGCTCTTAAACCATTACTTTGTTTGCTTTTCATAGATCATGCTCTTTTTCTGCTACATAGATTCAAATAGAAACCCATGTTGCAGCGTCAATTCTTGTCAAATTGACAAAGGAAACTATATACAGTTGCATTTTAAATAATTAGCTCCTTGTTTGCCTGTTGAACAAGATAGCAAGACTTGTAATCCTCTGTTTCAAGGACCCACTTGTAGAGACTTGATGCAAATCTTCATCTAACTCCAGGCTGGACAAAGGCCAATTTACTTTATCAGCGGATGAGTCTTTTCTAGCATTATTTTAGAAACTGGCTTAATTCCTGCATCATATTTCTAGTCAAGGCTAGATTTCCCATGGATTCAGGATCAGTATTTTTTTCCTTTGCTCACCAGTTATCTCTGCCAATTTTTGTTTCCTCCCTTCCTCTCCTGAATGCATTGTTTCTTTGCTGTGGTCTGATTGCTCAGATACCAGGCTCTCTCCAATACCTTGATTTAAGTAGTCGTTCCTCAAATATAAACCTTTACAGTGAAGGTCAGCAAACTATGTAACCATATTATCAGGGGCATCTCGACTGAGTCTAATCCTGCCTTCACACTCCCTGCCTGACACTCGTACATGCACTTCCAGCAGGACTCGCTGCCCTAACCAGCTGAGCCACTTTCAGATTTTCAAATCAACCCAATAGAAAACTGTTCTTCCGCTGTGTACTGATGTAAATATTCTCCAAACGGCAAGTTTCTGATCTCCATCATCTCGTCCGAGTGGAGGCCCAGAACTTGCCCAAAGGGCAGGAGGGAAAATCAGTAGGCAAATAAACTGAGCTGTACTCGTGTGCCTTTGAGCGGGTCACCTGCCCTTCCTGTCAGAAGCGATTGGTCAGAGGATATGGATACCTTTTAGGTGATTTCATAATATTTATAAGGAATTTTGTCTTGGGGAATGGAACACTTTTTGTCCACTTCAGGCACCAGTGTCAGCTTCAAGTAAAGATCAAGTAAAACAGGGACTAGAATCGGGATAAAACTCCCTCTACTCTTCCTGCAATGGTAATTTCCCCCAAGAATCCCCCACTGCACCTGTAGGAATTATTTTTCCTTATTTACCACAGTAACCATCCTTTGGCTTCTCTGAGGCAGGTTGAGACTATCTCAGACTTAGTGGCCCAGATTTTGTGGTAAGAATAATGGTGAGGCTATCGGCGCTCACCATGGAGTAAATCAGACAGCAACTTCCAGCACCCGCACAAGCCCAACAAAACACCGAAATCAGGAAGTTGCTGTCCGAGTTGCCCTGCTCCTCCACAAGCTTCGCTACACTGGTACCTTGCCATTAGATTCGGCATTCAAATACATGAAGGCGTGAAGTTGCGATGCTTAAGCACTAGATACTCACTAAACACGGCCGCAAAATTTAAGGCTGGTGCATTTAAATGTAAGTGAATGTTTGACGGCAGGATTAAGTCTTATTTACTACCAAACAACCAACTGGCACTGAAAATTTACTTTTACAAGTGTGGAGTCTCATTCCTTCAGATTTTAATTATTGTTGGAGATTTTTTAAATTAAAAAAAAAAAAAAAAATTCTTTCTCTTTTATCACTCTTAATCCCATTTTTCTTTCCCTCTTTATTTTGCTTTCTGTACATGATTTTACAATCAATTAAATGTTCTAACTTCCTGGTTTAAACAGTGCGGCCTAGAAATTCGGTGGGCTGTGCCACCAGTTAGCGCCTAAAGAGGGCACTCGGTGGCTTTAGCGCCACTGGCCACGCCTCCCGCAAAATTTAGCGGGGCACTAATGGTGGCGTTAGCCTGTAGCGCTGCGCTGCCACCGATGACGTCATCGGTGTGCGCAGCGCCCCGCTACCGCCCCAAACGCGATATTGGGTCGCGCGCCCCCCCCCCCCCCCCCCCGTAATGCCGGTTGCAAATCGCGACCTGTACAGGGGGGCCTACCTGTGGTGGTAGTGGCGCAAATTAAGGGGGAGATGCGGGGCGGCCATTTTTTTCGGTGGCCGCCTGCCAGCACCTCCCCGCGCCGCCCTCCCCAGCCTCCTGATTTCCCCCCCCCCCCCGGGCAGTGCCGGCTGTGTCCTGAGAGCCCGGCACTTCTCCTTGGTGCCGGGCTCTTTTGCCGGCACTCGCAATCGGTGATCGCGCTGGTGCAGGCCCCTCCACCTTAAGAAGGGGAGGAAGGCCTGCAGTACCGTAGCGCGCCGTGCCGCAGCGTGTGGCGCAGCGGCACGTAGCGCTGCGATATTCAGTATGAGCACCCCAAGCGGGACGCGGGGTGCCTCGAGCAGCGCCCTGCGTCCCTCTTGGGGCGCTGAAACTGAATATCGGGAGGGCGCAAGTGGCTCCGCCCGGAGCGCAAATTCCGGCGCCCAGGCGAGCTTGGCGCCCCAAACGCGGCGCCACCGAATTTTTAGCCCTGCTTGTCTCAGTAAGAATTCTTCAATCTGATTGTTTGAAGAGACACGCTGTTGCTTGGCCTACTCTCACACGCCACAGATCCCCTGTAGAGGGCGCCGAGCTGAAATGGCTCTCCAATTACTGTAAGTTGCCATGCAAAAGCCTACTAAAAGTCTGTGGGCAGCTGTAAGTGTGGTGAATGGCGAGCGCTGTTTGTTCCCTGCTGACTGCAGAATCCAGGCCATTTTATATCATTGGACTCTTGCAGCAGAGAGAGAAAAATAAAAATAATTTCATCCCAACAGTCTGAGCTGGATTACACCTATGTTCCAGAGGTGAAAGGACAAAGTACTAACCTACTGCATCATCCAGTTCTCTTTCTCCTTACCAACCCTGAGTTACTGGATATGTAAAGAAAGAAGCACAAAATAGGTGGAGCAATAGGGTGGAGCAATAAGTTCCGTATATCTTCCTATTTGTCACATCTATTTCCTGTTATTGCCTAGCGGTGTAACACCTGCTTCTATTATTTTAATCAAAGTGAATATTGATCGGGAATGACCACTTCCGATTTGGGACACGAAACTGCTGCTTTTAAGTATTTACACCACAGGCACTGTGATGTGTCGCACGGATCCACCTATCATTGTGGCTTGTTACAACGAACTCAGCTTAAAAAAACACACGGGGGGTAATTTTCAATATACCGCTGGACCTTAAAACTGGCGTTGCGGGTTAGCAACCTGTTCTAGAAACCCCCCGACTTTCCTTTCCCTTGATTTTAACGGAGAAGAAAATTGGGCGCTGTCTGTAACTGACGCCCGACCCACCACGCCAATGTTACGCTTTTATTTATGTAGCGCCTTTAATGTAGTAACACGTCCCAAGGCACTTTGCAGGAGTGTTATCAAACAAAATTTGACACCGAGCCACATAAGGAGATCTTGGGATAAGTTGAAAATGACCCCCACACCATTTCCTGCCACTAACCATGAGCAAGGCCACGGGAGATTCTCTAGTGGTATTAAAAAGTTACAAAGTAATAACTTTGTAGTTCAAATCTGCTATAGATTCTGAAGAGTAAAACAAAAACAGGCCAAGGCTGCCTCGGAGTAACACGACCGGCATGAAGACCTGCAGTCTTTGAAGGAAATCACTCACTCTTCTAAATAAAAGTGGAATATTAATCATTATTGTTGAAAACAGACAGCAGTATCTGATTCAAGACCCTAATTATGTAGCTAGGCTACGATTGAGGAAGAAAAATGAATAGTAGTAGAGGCAAGCTGAAATTGTCGATAATCAAAATGGAAAAGCTGAATTAACATTAAAATTAACTCACTGAAGCTTTTACAGAATTTCTAAATTCCCAGCAATCCAAAAAGCGAGCTTCTGGCTGAAGAAGGAAGCTGCAGTTTGTTGATTTAAATGCACTTTATTCTACATGCAAGCTGCTCTCCTAAATTAAAGTAGAATATTAAAACCGAGAGCAGTAACTCCAGTTTATACAGACACATATTCATAAAACCTTGCATTTAAAGTTCTCTCTGTAATACTGTCACTGCAGATAGGAGCAGGTGTGACCAGCAACCAGCCTATTAAACTGGTCCAGGTCCAGCCACAGACAGCCACCTACATTCCAACAACTCAACCCACAATCGTAAGTACAACCATTTACCAACTAAACAGATCTTGGCAAATGGAGAGAAAAATAAAATATCACCTATTTAAAGCTGAGAAAAAATTCTGTACATAACCCATGAGCTGAAGGTGCTGCTTCAAGCGGTCTCCTTTAGACTGGTCAGTGCTTCCTAAATTGCAACAACCTCTGTTTTCATTTGGTTGGACATAACATCCTTGCACCTTAGAATAATTCACTGAAACTTCACCGACCATCAGTCACTGTTCCATCTGCTTAGCATCTGTTGTTGAAGGTTCAGGTGATGTAGATCCTCTCTGTGTTCTGTTGGGTTCATTTACACATGCCAAGTGTTCTTGGCAAGCCATGTGTCCTGTCATACCAACCTTAGCTGCTTCAGAAACTAGTTGGAGGACATTGCACATGACACGAGTACAGTAAATAGGTTGTACACCCTCCTAACATGAAAATCCATCTGTTTTCCACCAAATTAGTTAAAAATAGAATAGTGTTTAAGTCTAGATGGGAACCATTTAAACGTTGATTCTTGCCAAATGTTGTTAATTGTAATAATTCTACAAATGTGTATGTGTCTTTGGGATGTTAACATGGAGCTGACAATATTTGTTTACCTCCAATATCAAAAAATACTCCTCCTATTTCTGAAAGCTCAGATTCGAGTGAAAGCTATTTCACTTGACATTTTTTAACACATTCTCGTCCGTATTTTTTATTAACCCAGCAAGCCCTTCATTAGAACAGTAAGGGCAAAAGCAGAGCCGATCTGTTGTGGAACTGTAAATGGAGTTTGTGTATTACGAGAGACATCACCGTGGGCCTGTTCTTGCATCTTTTCTCCAGTGCATTTATGTCGTGGTTTTCTTGTACCACCTCTCTAATAAAGCATTGCAATTAGGATCCAAGCTCTGCTTGGGGAGGGTGACATAGATGCTGCTGCTTTTCCCGTTTAATGTTAGAGTGCACTTTGGTTCGACTCTGAGGCATTGCACCTATTGTTGATGATTAGTGGTGTTCAGGTGTCACTTTAGAGCTCTCTTTCTGCGCAGAGAATGTCCAGAGGATTCAGTTTACCAACACAAAGTTGAAATTCGCCTCCAGGTAAGCCAAATGGTTCTACAACAAGTGATTCTTGGCACATTTACTGCTTCAAAGAAGTATGCCCCCACTCTCCTGTTCTATTATACAGGAAACTTTCGTTTATCTGGAGGTTAAATGTCCGGAAAGCTCTATCCACCGGCAAAATTCAGGAGTCGGTTCAGATAAGTTTTTTTTCTTTTTGTTGCTTTTTTTCTCCAGTCGTGGCTCTGCAAGGTCTAGCTGAAGCTGTTGCTAAGCAACAGGGTTTGTTGATTCACACGGAGCTCAGAAGCTCCGTATGTTTTAACATTAGCGCTGGTTTCTACGGCAGTTTTGATGGGACGGCACCAGCTCGGTCCCGTCGGTGCCGAATACCAGAAAGTTTCCTGTACTTCTATTTGGCAATGTGATAGAGAAAATCTTAGTGATTCCTCTACACTGAATGCAGTATTGGAAGTAACAAAGTGTAGCTGGATTAATTTTTACTTTAAAAATAAAGTATATTTTATTGAGTTTTGGTATATACAGTATAAGAATTTGAAAAAGCAAAATACAGCGGATGCTGGAAATCTGAAATAAAAACAGAAAATGCTTGAAATAAAAACAGAAAATGTTCTGGAAACAGAGTTAACATTTCAGGTTGATGACTAAGAATTTGCAAATGATTTTCCTATATGGAACTTGTTCTAAGTGAGGATGTTGCATTGTGAATGAGTCTCAATTTGCTGTGTAAGCCTGTTCCCTGACACTGGCTCACTCCCTATCTCCCTTCCTTCCTTCCCCGTCTTGTTTATGGAGTGATGCCTTAGAGTTAAGGTATATCCCCAGTCTTGTGATTCTGTTGCCCTCTCTGCATCTGCACCAAATGCCCTTTTTGGTACTAGTTTGTGCTAGTGCCTTCCTCTTTTTGTTTCTCTGTAGTATTTGAAAAATGGAAATGATAGCAAGATGAGCTTGAGATGTTCCATGCATAGAGAAAACGGTATTCTTCTCTGCTTGTGCACTTTTATCCATGTCCTATAGGACAAGGGGAGATGTTCAAACTATTAACAATTTGAAGAAGATGCAACTGTTTGCTGCAAATACTAATCACAGTAGTTTACCCAATTTTGGAGGGAGTGGGGGTTGGGTGGAGGGAGAACAATGAGACTTGAAGAGGATGTCCGAGGGAAGCTCAGAACTGTGCAGTGGCTTCAGATCCACTTTGATTTTTGTAACTTGTAGTTTGATTTTTGTAGCCCTAAATTCCCTGATTACTGAGCATGTCCAGTTGATATGAAAGAGGGTCTCCTCTACTTTTGTGCAAGATCAGCAGCTATTTTATTATACTGATAATGTATGTTTTGCATGCTGCTTTGGAGGGAGGTGGGTGTGCAAAAGAAACTATTTTCTATTTGAGTTTTCTAATTGGCTTCAGGTCTGTTGGGTGGGTTTCGGTCCGCATTAGCCATTTTTGATTTTGCTACCTGTTTGGTGTCGGTGAGATATGGGCCTAGAAATTGCTCTAGGCAGCGCCCATTTTCCGAGTGCTGCGCGGACTTAAAGTAGATAAGTCACCAGGAGCGGATGGGATACATCCTAGGATGCTGAGGGAATTGAGGGAGGAAATCACGGAGGTACTGGCCATAATATTCTAATCCTTCTTCGATATGGGGGTGGTACCAGAGGACTGGAGAATTGCAAATGTTACACCATTGTTCAAAAAAGGGTGTAAAAGTAAACCCAACAACTACAGGCTAGTCAGTTTGACCTCAGTAGTGGGGAAACTTTTAGAAACAGTAATCAGGGACAAAATTAACAGTCACTTGGACAAGTATGGATTAATTAAGGAAAGCCAGCACGGATTTGTTAAAGGCATATCATGTTTAACTAACTTGATCGAGTTCTTTGATGAGGTAACAGAGAGGGCTGATGAGGGTAATACAGTTGAAGTAGTGTACATGGATTTCCAAAAGGCGTTCGACAAAGTGCCACATAATAGGCTTGCCAGCGAGGTTGAAGCCCATGGAATAAAAGGGACAGTGGCAGCATGGATACGGAATTGACTAAGTGACAGGAAACAGAGTAGTGGTGAACGGTTGTTTTTCAACTGGAGGAAGGTATACAGTGGTGTTTCCCAGGGGTCGGTTCTAGGACCACTGCTTTTCTTGATATATATTAATGACTTGCACGTGGGTGTACAGGGCACAATTTCAAAATTTGCAGATGACACAAAACTTGGAAGTATAGTGAACAGTGAGGAGGAGAGTGATCGACTTCAGGAAGACATAGACCAGCTGGTGGAATGGTCGACAATGTGGCAGATGAAATTTAACGCAGAAAAGTGTGAAGTGATACATTTTGGTAGAAAGAATGAGGAGAGGACATATAAACTAAATGGTACAATCCTAAAGGGGGTACACGAACACAGAGACCTGGGGGTATGTGTACACAAATCGTTTGAAGGTGGCAGGGCAGGTTGAGAAAGCAGTTAAAAAGGCTTACGGAATATTGGGCTTCATGAATAGAGGTAGAGAATACAAAAGTGTGGAAATTATGATGAACCTATATAAAACACTGGTTTGGCCCCAACTGGAATACTGTGTCCAATTCTGGGCACCACACTTTAGGAAGGATGTGAAGGCCTTAGAGAGGGAGCAGGAAAGATTTACAAAAATTATTCCAGGAATGAGGGACTTCAGTTATGTTGATAGACTGAAGAAGCTGGGATTGTTCTCCTTGGAGCAGAGAAGATTGAGAGGAGATTTGATAGAGGTGTTCAAAATCATGAGGGGTCTGGACAGAGTAGATAGAGGGAAACTGTTCCCATTGGCAGAAGGGTCGAGAACTAAAGGACACAGATTTAAGGTGATTGGCAAAAGAACTAAAGGCGACGTAAGAAAAAAAAAATTTACACAGCGAGTGGTTAAGATCTGGAATGCACTGCCTGAAAGGGGGTTGGTGTGATGACACAGCCTTGCTTGACCCCGGTCCGTACGTGAATTAGGTCTGTGGTGGATCTGTTGGTCAGGATCACGGCTTGCATGTCATTGTGAAGCAGGCGGAGGATGGACAAATTTTTGAGGGCAGCCGAATTTGAGGAGGACACTCCATAATCCCTCACGGTTGACGGTGTCGAAGGCCTTTGATGACCAAGTCCAACACCGCCTTCAGTGTGCCAGTGCAGCCTTTGGTCGCCTGAGGAAGAGAGTGTTTGAAGACTAGAACCTCAAACCCAGCACCAAGCTCATGGTCTACAGAGCAGTAGTGATACCCGCCCTCCTGTATGCTTCAGAGACATGGACCATGTACAGCAGGCACCTCAAAGCACTGGAGAGGTACCACCAATGCTGCCTCCGCAAGATCCTGCAAATCCATTGGCAGGATAGGCGCACCAACGTCCGTGTTCTCGCTCAGGCTAACATCCCCAGCATCGAAGCTCTGACCACGCTCGATCAGCTCCGATGGACTGGCCACATCGTCCGCATGCCCGATATGAGACTCCCAAAACAAGCGCTCTACTCGGAGCTCCGACACGGCAAGAGAGCCCCAGGTGGGCAGAGGAAACACTTCAAGGACACCCTCAAAGCCTCCTCGAGAGAGTGCAACACCCCCACCAACACCTGGGAATCCCTGGCCCAAGACCGCACAAAGTGGAGGAGAAGCATCCAGGAAGGCGTTGAACACCTCGAGTCTCTTCGCCAGGAGCAAGCGGAAGCCAAGCGCAAACAGCGGAAGGAGTGCACGTCAACCCAAGCACCCCACCCACCCGCCCCTTCAACCCCCATCTGCCCCACCTGTGACAGAGACTGTAGGTCCCGCATTGGACTCATCAGTCACCTGAGAACTCATTTTTAATGTGGAAGCAAGTCATCCTCGGTTCCGAGGGACTGCCTGAAAGGGTGGCGGAGGCAGATTCAATCACGGCTTTCAAAAGGGAGTTGGATAAGTACCTGAAGGAAAGAAATTTGCAGGGCTTTGGGGAAGGGGCTGGGGAGTGGGACTAGCTGAAATGCTCTTGCAGATAGCTGGCACGGGCTCGACAGGCCGAATGGCCACCTTCTGTGCTGTAACCATTCTATGATTCGATGACTACTAAGGTCCCAAAATGGCGGGCAGGATTTAGGCGCACATTTCCGTCCGGATGTGTGCTGCCTGCCATATTGGGAAAGGAAAGAAATAGGAGTCCTTTGCCCACATCTGAAGCAGCCATTGGACCCTTTTGCATATGCAAATAAGGGGCCTGATGCCTGCTTGAGGCCCCCTCCAAGCTTGGTTTGCTGTGAGGCAACCAGTGCCATCACAGGTTTTTTCTCTGGGAAACTAGCCCCAGGCACCGTATGCAACAAAAAAGGAAGTAACTTACCTGAATGTAGTATCGGAAGGAGCAGGAGTACACTTCCCGACCCCACCTTAAAGGAGAAGATTCAACTCTTTCTGAGCAAGAACACTGACGTTGGTGCGCCTATCCTGCCAATGGATTTGCAGGATCGTGCGGAGGCAGCGTTGGTGGTACCTCTCCAGTGCTTTGTGGTGCCTGCTGTACATGGTCCATGTCTCAGGCATACATCAGGGCGAGTATCACTGCTGCTCTGTAGACCATGAGCTTAGTGCCGGGTTTGAGGTCCTGGTCTTCAAACACTTCCTCAGGCAACCGAAGGTTGCACTGGCACACTGAAGGCGGTGTTGGACTTCGTCATCGACGTCTGCCCTTGTTGACAGTAGGCTCCCGAGGTATGGAAAGTGGTCCACGTTGTCCAAGGCCTTGTCATGGATTTTGATAATCAGTTGGCAGTACTGTGTGGCGGGGGCAGGTTGGTAGAGGACCTTTGTCTTACGGATGTTAAATGTAAGGCCCATGCTCTCGTACGCTTCGGTGAAGGTGTTGACAATGGTTTGGCGTTCGACCTCCGAGTGAGCACTGACGCAAGCGTCGTCTGCATACTGTAATTTGACGACAGAGGATGCGACGATCTTGGATCTGGACTGGAGGTGACGGAGGTTGAACAGTTTCCCATTTGTTCTGTAAATTAGCTCCACTCCGGCGGGGAGCTTACTGAGAGTGAGATGGAGCATTGCAGCAAGGAAGATCGAGAAGAATGTTGGTGCGATGACACAGCCTTGCTTAACCCCGGTCCGTACATGAATTGGATCTGTGGTGGAACCGGTGGTCAGTATCACGGCTTGCATGTCATCGTGAAGCAGGTGGAGGATGGTGACAAACTTTTGAGGGCAGCCAAATTTGGGGAGGACACTCCATAATCCCTCATGGTTGATGGTGTCGAAGGCCTTTGTGAGATCAAAGAAGGCCATGTACAGTGGTTGGTGCTGTTCCCTGCATTTCTCTTGTAATTGATGTGCGGTGAAGATCATGTCCATTGTGCTTCTTGGTGGGCGGAATCCGCATTGCGACTCTGGGAGGAGCTCTTCGGCCACTGGGAGAAGGCGATTGAGGAGGATTCTTGCGATGACTTTCCCTGTGGCAGACAGCAGGGAAACTCCTCTAATTACCGCAATCGGACTTGTCACCTTTCTTGAAGATGGTCACAATTACGGCGTCTGAGATTCCCTGGCATGCTTTTGTGCCTTGGCAGGGATTCTATCTGCTCCTGAGGCCTTGTTGTTCTTTAGTTGTCGGAAGGCCTTTTAAACCTCATGCCGGGCTGGGGTTCTGCTGAGGTGGTGGCGGGTAGCATGCTGCGGGATGGAGTTGAGGACACTCGCGCCGAAGACAGAGTCTCGGTTAAGGAGATCTTTGAAGTGCTCCTTCCAGCGGGCACTGACTGCCTCTCTGTCCTTGATGAGTACCTCTCCGTTCTTGGCCCGCAGTGGGGTAGGACCTTGGGTGCTTGGGCCGTAGATGGTCTTGACTGCGCCAAAGAATCCACGCATGTCGTGGTTGTCGGCTAGCTGCTGGATCTCCTGTGCTTTCTCCACCCACCATCTGTTCTTTAGGTCGCGAGTTTTTTGTCGGACCTCGGCCTTCAGACGCCTGTAGAGCTGCTTTCTTGCTCTCGAGTTGTGTTGCTGTTTCCAGATCAGGATAATGCTGCCATTCTGTGACATTGGTAATTTTGTGTGGGAAGTATGAGCACCTGGAAGAGGTGGCCTCGCTAGCGCCGCACATTTGCAGTCAACTTTTGAAGTCGAAACATTTAAAATTTAGAAGTTGCCAAGTTAGCCTGGTGTCCAACCTCTTTAAATTTCCAACGTCACAGAAAACGCAAACTAACATTAGAAATGTCTCCAATTCTTCTGAGGCTGGCAAGCAAAGCTGTGTGGAGGAGTTTATGCTTAAGCAGAACTTTACTTTTGCCAATTCAAGAGCAATGCCAACAAGAAATATTACTATGGCTGGCTATTTGCATCACACTTAAAATTGCTCCAGTTATTGTACCGCTTTATGTAGAATAACTGAGGCTTGACATGTACTGCCTGCCGCAGATATACAGGGCACTGACCTTCCTCTTGCAGTCATATTCAGGAGGGGCTGACAAATGCAGAAAAGCTACATACATTATTGTTCTATCATTCCACTGTCTGCAGTCATATTAGGAGGGGGTCGGCTACACTGTAGATAATTGGGAATTAAAGGCTGAGATTTTAAAAGTGCCAGTTGTGAGTGCATACTAATCAAATGATCTGTGTCCTTGTACCTTTTAAGCCATGTCCATCATTAGTTTGAGGTGTCTAAATTCGGTAAGGGGATACGGCCACATAGCTCTGGTCTGAGTTTTGCTTATCCTTGAACTTCTTCAAGATAATATTGACGCTTGCTTTTTAAAGCCAAGGAAATTAAGTTTCTTTTAACCTGTTGTTGGAGGGGGCGGGGGGCGGCGGGGGAGAGAGGTGGTGGCTGAGGGAAGGAAGAAGCACAAACTGTAAAATCTGGTATGTTTCTACACCTTTTAAGTTTAGGGGATTGACTTGCACACCAGGTTTTACTGTGTGTGCAATTGGCAGATAAAGTGCGATTGTTTATTTTGGTAGTTATCATATCCATCGCTGCATTTCACTGTTTTATCTGATTACTGTGCCCCTCGCTTTCTGATTGATCGGGCAGTGATCAAAGAGAAAAGACAATTGTAACAGTAACCGAGTGGGGGTCCAGTATTGCAGCACAGTGTGTGGGAGATTGGGGCAGTAGCAGGTACATTGCAGGCATCCAATTTAAGTGGTAGCTGCAGGAGGTCAATGAGCTGCAGCAAACATATTCCAGATGCCTTGACAGAAATGGTCTTGATTGAAAATATGCCTTTTGCATTTGGAATTTTGCCAAATCGTGGATTGTGCTATTTAAATCGAGGATTAATTCACAGGCACTTAAATTCTGTTTTCCCACCCACAGACCATGCCAGTTGTGGTGAATCCAGCAGTTGGAGCAGTCAGCGTGCAACCAGAGGCCCAGTGCGCCCAGACCACAATGCCTGTCCAAGCCCGCAGAGCCTGAAAGCCCCAATTCTTGTGGAAGGATGTTTGAAAAAGAAGGCGTAATGGAGCAAGACTTTGCATGGGGATCTGTGAATAGTGCCCTAGCTCTCCAGTCCCGAATGGACAAATTCATCGCTTATCTGCTTTGTACATAATTTACAAAGCTCTCGCAACACTACATTCTTGCCTAGCATTAAAAAAAAACCAACAAAAAAAACTCCAAGCTGAAGTCTTCAGAATATGATCACAACTTACAAACCTTTCATCTTTTATAGAACTTGTCAATTCTAAAGCTTCATCTCCATTGTATTTTCCTTTAATGTGACTTAATGGAAGATTCTAGACTCTAGTTTCTGAAAACGTAGTGAATTGGGGAACGTATACAGCATGCAACAAAAACAAGCCTTTTAGTAGTTGGACCACAGCATATAATATTTATATGTAGGAGTCTGTGAAACCCAGTGACGTAAAAAGCATGAAATGGGGTGGGGGGGGGGGGGATGTCTTGGCATTTCTAATGAAGGAGTACAAAGTGGGGAGGTACATCTCGCTGCTCATTATTTCTCTTCTCCCCGTGTTAGCAATCGTTTGCTCTTGGTGTGTCTGAACACAAGGAGTTTGTGTGTATATGAGATGATCCTTTCTGTGTTCCGAATGATTCCAGTGCTTTTCTGATGTGTATATTTTTGTTTTTTTTATTTTTCATCCTGGTTTATATAATAAGCAGTTTGTACAGTTTTCAACCAGTAAATGTTATTAAAATAAAAAGTAGGAAAAAATTGACACTATAGTAAACTTACCATTGTTTTTGAGAACATGACTTGCTAGCCTGACTTGTGAAACAGGATTGCTTTTAGCATATGGAGGTATTTTTTCACATTTCTTTGTACAAAGTTTATATTAAAAATAGAAAAAAAAACAATGACTTGTGTCTCTTTTCTGTTGCTGCCTCGTTGGTATTTTATGAAACAATAAATACCTGGTGGCACGGTAGCAAAGTGCATTGGTACTGAACTGAGCTGTGGCACGGAAAAAGAAAGACTTGCATTTATACACCATCTTTCACGACCTCCGGACGTCCCAAAGCGCTTTACAGCCAATGAAGTACTATTTGAAGTGTAGTTACTGTTGTAATGTAGGAAATTTGCGCACAGCAAGCTCCCACAAACCGCAATGTGATAATGACCAGATAATCTGTTTTTAGTGATTGAGGGATAAATATTGGCCAGGACACTGGATAACTCCACTGCTCTTCAAAATAGTGCCATGGGATCTTTTACGTCCACCTGAGAGAGCAGATGGAGCCTCGGTTTGACATTTCAACTGAAAGACGCCACCTCCGCTAGTGCAACACTCGCTCAGCACTGAGTGTCAGCCTAGATTTTTGTACTCAAGCCTCTGGAGTGGGACTTGAACCCACAACCTTCTGACTCAGGCAAGAGTGCTACCAACTGAGCCACAGCTGACACAACACAGTGGAAAATTGTGGATTTGTGCTACTGGTTTTTTAATGTACAGGCGTCTTGCTCTGCTATGCAGAGTGGAGACTGTGTGTTTCACCACTGGGAAAGTTGGAAGATGAGACAGGAGTTTTCCCGTGTTAAGTGTCCATCTGATGTTTTGCAGCTGGAGTTAAGAGGCAAAATTTACAATTGAACTCACTGGGGAGTTCAGAAACAACGTACCATTTGACACTTGGGCTGTGTTACCATCAAGTGGACATTGTGAGTCCATAAGCCAGGAGTCTGTACTTGGTTAAAAAAGCTAAAGGCTCACAGCAAATACAACAGCTAAATGTGTAATGTGACTTGGTTAACACATGGTGGGGCTGTTGCTTTTAAAAAAAAAAAAAAAAAAATAATGCCCAAACCAACTAATTTTTCAATTTTTGTAAATATAATTGCATGACAAATACTGGGGGGATTGGGTGAAATTCGGCTATTTTATTATCAACCCTATATGTAACGAGGCTCCATCCTCCATGAGTAGGAACAGCTGATTTGCCTACGAATGAACTAAGATAAAGATTCTCTTGTAATGTAAAGCTTGTTGAATGTTATAATGGGATCTATCTCTACAGCCAATGATTGAGATGGAGGAAAGGAAAAATCTGCATCATTCACCAAATTGTTTGTTGTCTCGAACACCCAAAAAAAATGGATGGATTGGGAAAAAAAGTTTAATTTGAATGCCTCTTGCATCCTTTTTAGTGATAAATGGTTCGTTCTCGGGCTGGCAATCAGTAACTAGTGGTGTTCCACAGGGGTCAGTGCTGGGACCCCAACTCTTTACAATCTATATTAACGATTTGGAGGAAGGGACCGAGTGCAACATATCCAAGTTTGCCGACGATACAAAGATGGGAGGGAAAGCAGTGAGTGAGGAGGACATAAAAATCTGCAAAAGGACATAGACAGGCTAAGTGAGTGGGCAGAGTTTTGGCAGATGGAATATAATATTGGAAAGTGTGAGGTTATGCACTTTGGCAGAAAAAATCAAAGAGCAAGTTATCTAAATGGCGAGAAACTGCAAAGTGCTACAGTACAAAGGGATCTGGGGGTCCTAGTGCATGAAACAAAAAGTTAGTATGCAGGTGCAGCAGGTGATCAGGAAGGCCAATGGAATCTTGGCTTTTATTGCAAGGGGGATGGAGTATAAAAACAGGGAAGTCTTGCTGCAGTTATACAGGGTATTGGTGAGGCCACACCTGGAATACTGCGTGCAGTTTTGGTCTCCAAATTTAAGAAAGGATATACTTGCTCTCGAGGCGGTTCAGAGAAGGTTCACTCGGTTGATTCCGGAGATGAGGGGGTTGACGTATGAGGAAAGGTTGAGTAGGTTGGGCCTCTACTCATTGGAGTTCAGAAGAATGAGAGGCGATCTTATCGAAACATATAAGATTGTGAGGGGGCTTGATCGGGTGGATGCGGTGAGGATGTTTCCACTGATGGGTGAGACTAGAACTAGGGGGTATAATCTTAGAATAAGGGGCTGCCCTTTCAAAACTGAGATGAGGAGAAACTTCTTCACTCGGAGAGTAGTAAATCTATGGAATTTGCTACCTCAGAGAGCTGTGGAAGCTGCAACATTAAATAAATTTAAAACGGAGATAGACAGTTTCCTAGCAGATAAGGGAATAAGGGGTTACGGGGAGAGGGCAGGGAAGTGGACGTGAGTCTAGATTCGGATCAGCCATGATCCTATTGAATGGCGGAGCAGGCCCGAGGGGCCGTATGGCCTACTCCTGCTCCTACTACTTATGTTCTTAAGAAGTGCCACCTATCGCTAAGGTTCAAAAGCTATTAACCATACCATTTCAGCTGCTGTACCTTAATGGTGGGCTACACAACTACGTGGATAACACCGAAGCCCCATAAAACAGGGCCAGATGCACATTTTATAAGGAAGAGTCAGCCAGTCAGGCCGCACCTCTGGTGTAAGAAACCAGAGTTAACAATTCCGGTCAATGACTTTTCTTCATCGACCTGAAACGTTAACTCTGTTTCTCTCTCCACAGATGCTGCCTGACTTGCTGAGTGTTTCCAGCATTTTCTGTTTTTATTTCCGATTTCCAGGGACTAATTTTAACCCCCAAGACCGGTGCATTTGGGCCGGGTGAGAAGTTAAAATTTCAAAAGGAGACTCCATCCCGTCTACTGCCAGCTTAAATGGAGGAGGGGCAGGGGGGTGGGTGACCAATCTGCTCTCAGGATGCTGATTGGTAAAACCTTTTAAGGTGGCTATGGGCCTCCATTTTTACAGGATTTTTATTTTTAACTTATTTCGGCCAGGTTTCCCGGGCTTTTGGAAACCCGGCAGGTAAATGGAGGTGAGAAGGGCTGGATCTATGAGGTAAGTGCCTTTACAACACGGCCAGGAGGAACAGGAGTGCTTACCCTGCCCACCAGACCAACAAGCTTACCTGCTTCCAGTTCCATCCCCCAATAATTTCTTCTCTTTCCCCCTCCCCCACCCCAACCGCAATCTCTTCCGACCACGATCTCTCTCCAGCCCCCGCCTCCGAACGCAGTCACCCCCCCCCCCTCCCTCCCTGCTCTCTGCTCCCCTGTCAAGTAGGCTGGCTGGTGGGTGGGAGACCTACAGAAAAAAAGTAGAAGACGTCCGGCAGTTAATACCTGCAGGACGTCCGGGCAACCCAAACTTGCGGGCTTTCCATCCAGAACTACATCCGCCAGCCCCCTGTAAATATCGTGGCTCCAACATCCGCAGAATTTTGCTTTTGTATAAAAAAGTTAGAGGACAGATTTCAAAGCTTTATTTCAAATATTAATTAAAATAGGAAATGACTAGGAGATATGGTAAGTACACTTAAACTCATTGAAAACTGCATTGCAGATAGCAACACCAAGGTATGAATAGTAGTTTTAAAATTCAGAACCAGTTTTCTTATTTGTTAATCATTTTATCAAAATTGAGGATCTTTTAATCGCCACCTTCTCTTTCATGCTGCCCTCTGCCATTATGCTAGATTTGGGAAGATTTTTATTTGAGTGAATACTAACTTGTTTCTTCCACAACATCTCGCTCAACATTGCTTGAAAAGAATAAGTATTTGAATGTAAAAGGGCAGGGAACTGGGATTACATACTTCCAGTTGAAGAGCTAACACTGGCACAGACACGTGTTCCTTAGCTATAAATATCTAAAATGGTGCACCGACACATACCCGTGACTCACTTTAGGCATCAAACTCTCAGCCAATCTAGTAGTGCAACGCAAAGTATAATGGTAGCAAATCAGATCTGAGGAGGAAGGGAACCTGCAAATCAGAAGCAAGGAAAGTGGCAAGAACACTATCAAATAAAGAACTTGCATTTACATAGTATCTTTCACATCCTCAGAACATCTCAAAGTGCTTCACAGCCAAACCTGGGGTTAAAACTAAAAAAAAAAGAAAGGCTTGCATTTATATAGCTCCTTTCATGACCTCAGGACGCCCCAAAGCGCTTTACAGCCAATGAAGTACTGTTGAACTGTAGTCACTGTTGCAGGAAACGTGGCAACCAATTTACACACAGCAAACTCCCGCAAACAGGAATGTGATAATGACCAGATAATCTGTTTTAGTGATATTGATTGAGGGATGAATATTGGCCAAGACACCGGGGAGAACTCCCCTGCTCTTCTTCGAAATAGTGTCATAGTGCGAGCAGACAGGGCCATGGTTTAATGTCTCGGGTATCCTTGCTTCTTACTACAAAATTCTGTCTCAGTTGCTTGAGTATTCTCAGCATATGCAGGCACTGTTCCTTGGACAAATCTAGGTATGTTTACCTTTGCCTATGGAATTGTTGGAGCATGGAATGCTTTGCCACAGGTAGTAGAGGCAGAGACCGCTGCATAGGGGTCAGCCGTGGCTCAGTGGGTAGCACGCTCACCTCTGAGTCGGAAGGTTGTGGGGTCAAGTCCCACTCCAGAGACTCGAGTGCAAAAATCTAGGCTGACACTCCAGTGCAGTGCTGAGGGAGTGCTGCACTGTCGGACAGTGCTGTCTTTCAGATGAGACCGAAGCCCCGTCTGCTCTTTCTCAAGAGGACGTAAAAGATCCCATGGCGGCACTATTTTGAAGAAAAGCAGCGGAATTATCCCCGGTGTCTTGGCCAATGTTTATCCTCAATCACCATTATTAAAAACCGATTATCTGGTCATTATCACATTGCTGTTTGTGGGAGCTTGCTGTTTTTAATTTGGATGTGTTACAACAGTGATTACACTTCAAAAGTACTTCATTGGCTGTAAAGCGTTTTGGGACGTCCGGTGGGCGTGAAAGGCGCTATAAAAATGCAAGTCTTTCTTTCATCTTTTAAGAAGAGTAGTTAAATGTTTGAAGCATATAATGAATGATACAGGGTTGTGGGGTGAGACGGGACAGTGGGGTTAATTTTGGATTGCTCAAGCAAACAGCCAGCACAGACACTGCAGGCCAAATAGCTGTCATCTATACTGTAAACTTCAATGGAACTAGTAAACCCCCACATACTTCAATCTGGTCTATGTTGCTTACCACGTTCCTGTGTTTCCAGAGCTTGAAAAATGTAAGATAAAAATTAAACGGGCAAAGAAATGGTAATAAAAATACCATGTATTAAAAGTGCAATTTGGCATATTCTGTCATTGTAAATCAGTGATCTTGATCTACATGCTGCCCCTTGGCAACATCATCTGAAGACATGGGGTCAGCTTCCACATGTATGCTGATGACACCCAGCTGTACGTCTCCAACACCTCTCGACCCCTCCACTGTCTCTTGTGTAGTCAGACTGCTTGTTTGACATCCACTCTTGATTGAGCTGCAATTTCCTCCAGTTCAACAGTGGGAAGACCAAAGCCGTCAACTTTGGCCCTCACCACAAGCTCCGTGCCTTTGTGACCGATCCCATCTCCCTCCCCAGCTACTGTCTTGGGCTGAACATGACTGTTTGCAACCTCAGCATCCTATTTTCCCCAAGCTCAGCTACCGACCTGATTTCTTCTCCATCACAAAAACTGTCTTCTCCCACCTCTGTAACATGACCCACCTCCACCCTACCCCAGCCCATCCACTCCTGGCATACATCTGTCATCTCCAGTGTTGATTATTTCATTGCTCCCCTGGCCAGCATTCCAATCTCCATCCTTCGTAATTTCAGCTCATCCAAAACTGCCCATATCCTAACCTACTGATCTGTTGACCCTGTCCTTGCTGACCTATGTTGGCTCGCTGTCTCCCAACACAATCCAATTTAAAGTTCTCACCCTCATATTTAAATCCCTTCATGGCTTTGTCCCTCCCTATCTCTGTAACCTCCTACAACCTAGTGCAACGAAAGTTCACTAGATTGATTCCTGGGATGAGACGTCTGCCCTATGATGAGAGGTTGTGTAGAATGGGCCGATACTCTCTGGAGTTTAGAAGAATGAGAGGTGATCTCATTGAAACATACAAGATTCTGAAGGGGATTGACAGGGTAGATGCTGAGAGGTTGCTTCCTCTGGCTGGAGTGTCTAGAACGGTGGCATAGTGGTTAGCACTGTTGCCTCACAGCGCCAGGGACCCGGGTTCGAATCCGGCCTCGGGTGACTGTCTGTGTGGAGTTTGCACATTCTCCCCGTGCTTGCGTGGGTTTCCTCCCACAGTCCAAAGATGTGCGGGTTAGGATGATTGGCTATGATAAATTGACCCTTAGTGTTAGGGGGATAGGGTGGGATATGTGTTGGTGTGGGGGTTACGGGGATCGGGTGGGATATGTGTTGGTGCAGGCTCGATGGGCCGAAATGGCCTCTATCTGCACTGTAGGGTTTCTGTGATTTCTGTGAACTAGGGGGTGTAGTCTCAGGATAAGGGGTCAGCCATTTAAGAATGAGATGAGGAATTTCTTCACTGAAGGTTGTGAATCTTTGGAATTCTCTGCCCCAGAGGGCTGTAAATGCTGAGTCTTTGAGTATATTCAAGGCTGAGATAGATAGATTTTTGGACTCTAGGGGAATCAAGGGATATGGAGATCGGGCAGGAAAGTGGAGTTGAGGTCGATGATCAGCCATGATCTTATTGAATGGCGGAGCAGGCTCGAGGGGCTGAATGGCCTACTCCTGCTCCTATTTCTTATGTTCTAACCCTCAAGGTCCTGAACTCTTCATTCCTTCGCCTCTGGCTTTTTTGTGCCGCGCACTTCTCTTCACCCACCATTGGTGACTGTGCCGTCATCCACCTCGGTCCCGTGCTCTGGAATTCCCTGACTAAGCCTTTCTGCCTCTCCACCTCCATCTCCTCCTCTAAGACTCTCCTTAAAACCCACCTAATTTTTGTTCACTCCTAATATCACCTTCTTTGGCTCAGCGTCCATTTATTTCTGATTATGCTGCTGATACGGCTTTGGCCATTTTTCTATGTTAAAGGTGCTTTATAAAAGTAAATTGTCATTATTGTTTTTGTTATTGGAAGTAATAGTGCGGAGTACCCGAGGGTGCAAATGAGGATGTGGAAGCATTGGCGGAGGGGTTTAATGGGTGAGAACTTGGCTGCATATAGTGAAACCGCTGTTCCCGGCCAGAATGGAGATGATTGGGTAATTCCCCTGTCAACCATGTCTGGAGACCGCCCTGCTGTAAGTGACCGGGATTGATTTTATGCACATAATTTGTGTGTAACTACCCTCCACTCTGCATTTTGATGGTGAAATAACCTTGCTTCTTTATCAGGATACTTTGCTGCAGTTTCAGTCATGAGCCCTGTTTGCTGTAGTTTGTAGAGACTCTTTTTAAATAGATTCTGTTTGCTGGGTAAATAGACTTTGCTGTAAAATAGACTGTTTGCTGCAAGCCCCGCCTCACCTCCAACTCATTGGCTGACATAGTAAGAGTCAATAGACACAGTGTGAGAACATAGTAGGGGGTTGGGAACTTATCATTTGAAAAGAGCCGACTGTATTTTGGGTATCACAGAATCACAGAATCACAGAAACCCCACAGTGCAGATAGAGGCCATTTTGGCCCATCGAGCCTGCACCGACGCATATCCCACCCGATCCCCGTAACCCCTACACCAACACATATCCCACCCTATCCCCGTAACCCCATGTATTTAACCCCCCTAACACTAAGGGTCAATTTATCATAGCCAGTCAACCTAACCCGCACATCTTTGGACTGTGGGAGGAAACCGGAGCACCCGGAGGAAACCCACGCAAACACGGGGAGAATGTGCAAACTCCACACAGTCGCCCGAGGTCGGATTCGAACCCGGGTCCCTGGCGCTGTGAGGCAACAGTGCTAACCACTATGCCACCGTGCTGCCCATGGTATCCATGGTATCTGGGTACCATTCCCCCATAAGGCTGTTAGACCCTGCTCCCCTCAATACTACCTACTGTCCCCAATGCTTCAAACCCCCTCTCAGTCATTTAGGATCCCAGGACCCTCCTTTTCCAGTCTTCCCCACCCCAGTCCCAGATCCCAGGAACCCCTCTCGGCTCTCTTAGACTGCATTCCCACTACTCCCTAATCCCAGAACTGCCCTAATGCTTCCAGACCCTGAGACCTTCCTCTCCAAAGCTCCCAGACCCTACTACAACAGCAACTTATATTTATATAGCACCTTTAACATAATAAAACGTCCCAAGGTGCTTCACAGGAGCATTTTCCAAAAAAAATAACAAAATTTGACACTGAGCCATATAAGGGGATGTTATGGCAGATGACCAAAAGCTTGGTCGAAGAGGTAGGTTTTAAGGAGTGTCTTAAAGGAGGAAAGAGAGGTAGAGAGGTGGAGAGGTTTAGGGAGGGAATTCCAGAGCTTAGGGCCTAGGCAACTGAAGGCATGGTCGCCAATGATGGAGCAATTAAAATCGGGGATGTTGAAAAAGCCAGAATAGGCGGAGCACAGAGATCTCAGGGAATTAATGGGCTGGAAGAGACTACTGAGATAAGGAAGGGCGAGGCCATGGAGGGATTTGAAAACAAGGATGAGAATTTTAAAATTAAGGCATCGCTTACCTGGGAGCCAATGTAGGTCAACGAGCACAGGGGAGATGGGTGAACAGGACTTGGTGCGAGTTAGGACACAGGCGGCAGAGTTTTGGATGACCTCAGGTTTATGGAGGGTAGAACTAGGGAGGCCGGCCAGGAGTGCATTGGAATAGTCAAGTCTAGAGGTGATAAAGGCATGGATGAGGGTTTCGGCAGCAGATAAGCTGCGGCAAGGGCGGAGACGGGTGATGTTACGGAGGTGGAAATGGGCGGTCTTAGTGATGGAATGGATATGAGATAGGAAGCTCAATTCGTGATAAAATATGACAACAAGGTTGCAAACAGACTTGGTCAGCCTAGAACCTACAACCTAGAACCTTTCTCACCAGTGTTCCTGGGAAATCGGGACACTGTCTGCAGCCCCCCACCCCCCACCTCCACACTCACCAAGGACTCGCAATCCCTGGAACTTCCAATCACGATCTTACTAGAACTTGTATTTGCTGATGTACTATGTGGTTTAAGCAATTAAGAGCCAGGCTCAAAAATTATGCTGGATAGCTGGTTTTCGGGCTGCTTTAAAACTTCTGAGAGAGATGAAGACTGGCAACAACCATTTTCCTGTCGAAAATACAGCAAGATCCTGGTCAACCTTGCCAGATTCCAGCCACCCATAGCTCCAGATCCTAGGCACCTCACAGCAGTCCCACAGCCAGGGACCCCCTACTCCGCCGCTCCCAAACGCCACTCTCTGCCTCCCATTACTTCCAAACTCCCAAGGCAGTGCTCCCAGACCTTGACACACACTGCCGCTACTCTCATATTCCACAGAAAATAAACCGTAAGTTCCACAATAACTGAAAGCTTTTCTGGTAACGTTTTCACAAAGACGAGGGTTAATTATGGGTAGCTGTGTTATTTTTATGCTGTCAGATCAAAATCATTCTAATTACTACAGCTGTGCAGGTAAGCGGAACAAAGTAAGAGAATTTTGGGAACTTTTATTTGGAATAAATATAAAGAAAAGAAAAAGAAAAAAAGACTTGCATTTATATAGCGCCTTTCATGACCTCAGGTTGCCCCAAAGTGCATTACAGCCAATGATGCACTTTTGAAGTGTAGTCACTGTCGTTGGAAACATGGCAGCCAATTTGCGCACAGCAAGCTCCCACAAACAGCAATGTGATAATGACCAGATAATCTGTTTGAGTGATGTTGATTGAGGGATAAATATTGGCCAGGACACCAGGGAGAACTCGCCTGCTCTTCTTCGAAATAGTGCCATGGGATCTTTTATGTCCACCTGAGAGAGCATCCAAAGGACTGAAGCACCTCCAACAGTGCAGCACTCTCTCAGTATTGCACTGGGGTGTCAGCCTAGATTTTTGTGCTCAAGTGATAAAAAAATATTATCAACTCTTGCAATAGTACTGCCAAACTTCAGATCCTCATTCCAATTCAGCCAAACCCGAAGACCACCCTCCTTTTACTGCTACCAATGCCAAGGAACCCTTTTATTTTCCCTCCTCCAGTGCTGCTGAAGTCTATGATCCCCTCCCGAGTGCTGCTCAATGCCAGCTACCTACCTCCAGCCTGGTTTATGTTGCCTACCATCTAGCTGCATATCCTGGGATTTATTAAAGTAAGAGGTAAAATTGTGTACCATGCATAAAGGGACATACTGTATAATAATAATGAAGGTCACTAATTTATAGTTTTCAGAGAAAATATCGAGGGAAATGTGGAATTTAACCCTGATAATACCAGTGAAAATCATAGAATGCCACCTAAATTAGCAGCCCTGACAGAATGTTGTGAATTGCACGGTTTCACATCCCTATTGCTATAAAGCAGCATGACTCACCATGAGCAATGCCACATGAGATCTGCTAGCATAACTTAAAAACTCCTTTCCAAATTTTAACTTGCCCCATTTTGGTGTTTTCTGTATTAGCTACTGATTATTTTTCCCTTTTCCTTTTTCGTTTTGCACTATAAGCACATAAGAACATAAGAAATAGGAGCAGGAATAGGCCACTTGGCCCCTCAAGCCTGCTCCGCCATTCAATAAGATCATGGCTGATCTAGGGCTCAATGCCACTTCCCTGCCGGCTCCCCATAACCCTTCACTCCCTTATCTTGCAAAAATGTGTCTATCTCCACTTTAAATGTATTTAATGACCCAGCCTCCACAGCTCTCTGGGGCAGAGAATTCCACAGATTTATGACCCTCTGAGAGAAGAAGTTCCTCCTCATCTCAGTTCTAAAAAGGCGACCCTTTATTCTGAGACTGTGCCCCCGAGTTCTAGATTTCCCCATGAGGGGAAACATCCTCTCTGCATCTACCCTGTCGAGCCCCCTCAGTATCTTATATGTTTCGATAAGATCATCTCTCATTCTTCTAAATTCCAATGAGTATAGGCCCAGCCTGCTCAACCTTTCCTCATAAGTCAAACCCCACATCTCTGGAATTAACCTAGTGAATCGTCTCTGAACTGCCTCCAATGCAAGTATATCCTTCCTTAAATAAGGAGACCAAAACTGTACGCGGTACTCAAGGTGTGGTCTCACCAATACCTTGTACAGTTGTAGCAGGACTTCCCTGCTTTTATACTCCAACCCCCTTGAAATAAAGGCCAACATTCCATTTGCCTTTTTGATTACTTGCTGTACCTGCATGCTAACTTTTTGTGTTTCATGCACAAGGACCCCCAGGTCCCTCTGGACTGTAGCATTTTGTAATCTCTCTCCATTTAAATAATAGTTTGCTTTTTTATTTTTCCTGCCAAAGTGGATAACCTTGCACTTTCCCACATCTGCCAAATGTTTGCCCACTCACCTAGCCTGTCTATATCCCTTTGCAGATTCTTTGAGTCCTCTGCACAACTTGCTTTCCCACCCATCTTTGTATTATCCGCAAACTTGGCTACATTACACTCGATCCCTTCATCCAAGTTATTAATGTAGATTGTAAATAGTTGGGGCCCCAGCACCGATCCTTGTGGCACCCCACTAGTTACCGTTTGCCAACCAGAAAATGACCCATTTATCCCGACTCTCTGTTTTCTGTTAGTTAGCCAAATCTCTATCCATGCTAATGTATTACCCCGAACTCCGTGAGCTCTTATCTTATGCAGTAATCTTTTATGTGGCACCTTATTGAATGCCTTCTGGAAATCCAAATACACCACATCCATTGGCTCACCCTTGTCCACCCTACTTGTTACATCCTCAAAGAACTCCAGCAAATTTGTTAAACATGATTTCCCTTTCCTAAAACCATGCTGACTCTGTTTGACTGCAGTATGTTTTTCTAAATGCCCTGCTACTGCTTCCTTAATGAAGGACTCCAGCATTTTCCCAATGACAGATGTTAGGCTAACTGGTCTATAGTTTCCTGCTTTCTGCCTCCCTCCTTTCTTAAATAGGGGTGTTACATTAGCGGTTTTCCAATCCGCTGGGACCTCTCCAGAGCCCAGGGAATTTTGGTACATTGCAACCAATGCATCCACTATCTCTGCAGCCACTTCTTTTAAGACCCTGGGATAAAGGTCATCTGGTCCAGGGGACTTGTCGTTTTTTAGTCCCATTATTTTACCGAGTACTATTTCCTTAGTGATAGTGATTGTCTTTAGTTCCCCACTCCCTGTGGCCCCTTGATTATCCATTATTGGGATATTGCTAGTGTCTTCTACAGTGAAGACAGATGCAAAATATTTGTTCAGAGTCTCTGCCATTTCCCCGTTCCCCATTATTAATTCCCCAGTCTAAGGGACCAACGTTTACTTTAGCTACCCTCTTCCTTTTTATATACCTGTAGAAGCTCTTACTATCTGGTTTAATGTTTCTTGCCAGCTTACTCTCATAATTCATCTTCTCTCTCTTTATTATTTTTTTAGTCATCCTTTGCTGGTTTTTAAAAATTTCCCAATCCTCTGGTCTCCCACCAATCTTGGCAACAATGTATGCCCTTGTTTTCAATTTGATACCATCCTTTACTTCCTTAGTTAGCTACGGATGGTGCTCCCTTCTCTTAAAATCTTTCTTTCTCACTGGAATATATTTTTGTTGAGAGTTATGAAATATCTCCTTAACGATTTGGAGAAAGGGACCGAGTGCAATGTATCCAAGTTTGCCGATGATACAAAGATGTGAGGGAAAGCAGTGAGTGAGGAGGACATAAAAAACCTGCAAAAGGACATAGACAGGCTAAGTCAGTGGGCAAAAATTTGGCAGATGGAATATAATGTTGGAAAGTGTGAGGTTATGCACTTTGGCAGAAAAAATCAAAGAGCAAGTTATTATCTAAATGGAGAGAAATTGCAAAGTGCTACAGTTCAAAGGTGTGGTAAACCACTTTTATCGTTCACTATCGTTACACTATGGTTATCACTGTTTATATCGTTACACTATGGTTATCACTGTTTACACTGTTGTATCACTACACAAGGTCACCTCTTGTCACGCTGTTATACCTGGGCTGACCACAGCTGACTCCGCCCATGGCTCCGCCTGCTTGCCCAGGTATAAAGGTGGTCGACTGGCTGGTATTCCTCCTTGTTGGACCCGATCACCCACGAGGGCGGGCTCTGTTATTTAGCCAATAAAAACCTATAGTTACTATCTTAACTCGTCGCTTTTCATTGGATGAATTGATAGGTATATCAAAAGGGATCTGGGGGTCCTGGTGCATGAAACACAGAAGGTTAGTATGCAGGTACAGCAGGTGATCAGGAAGGCCAATGGAATCTTGGCTTTTATTGCAAGGGGGATGGAGTATAAAAGCAGGGAAGTCTTGCTTCAGTTATACAGGGTACTGGTGAGGCCACACCTGGAATACTGCGTGCAGTTTTGGTTTCCATATTTAAGAAAAGATATACTTGCTCTCGAGGCAGTTCAAAGAAGGTTCACTCGGTTGATACCGGAGATGAGGGGGTTGACTTATGAGGAAAGGTTGAGTAGGTTGGGCCTCTACTCATTGGAGTTCAGAAGAATGAGAGGCAATCTTATCGAAACATATAAGATTGTGAGGGGGCTTGATCAGGTGGATGCGGTGAGGATGTTTCCACTGAAGGGTGAGACTAGAACTAGGGGGCATAATCTTAGATTAAGGGGCTGCCCTTTCAAAACTGAGATGAGGAGAAACTTCTTCACTCAGAGGGTGGTAAATCCATGGAATTCGCTACCTCAGAGAGCTGTGGACGCTGCGACATTAAATAAATTTAAAACGGAGATAGACAGTTTCCTAGCTGATAAGGGAATAAGGGGTTACGGGGAGAGGGCAGGGAAGTGGACGTGAGCCTAAGTTCGGATCAGCCATGATCCTATTAAATGGTGGAGCAGGCCCAAGGGGCTAGGACAAATAAAATTAGAGAGTTAAATGCGTGGCTCAAAGACTGGTGTGGGAGAAATGGGTTTTGCTTCCTGGGACACTGGCACCAGTACTGGGGCAGGAGGGAGCTGTTCTGTTGGGACGGGCTTCACTTGGCCAGTGCTGGGACTAGAGTCCTGGCGGATCATATAACTAGGGCTGTAGAGAGGGCTTTAAACTAACTAGTTGGGGGGAGGTTCCTAGAGAGCAAATAATAAAAATGACAACAGAGAAGGTCATAGACTTAGGTAGCAGTGGGGAAATTAAAAACCAGAGCGTGTCAGGAAGGGGCAGAAGGTATGGAGTAAAAGGTAAAGTAATAAAAAGGGCAAAAGCAGGAACTAAGTGTCACAAAACATATTTGAAAGTTCTCTATCTGAATGCACGTAGCATTCGTAACAAAATAGACGAGTTAATGGCACAAATAACTACATATGGGTATGATCTTGTGGCCATTACAGAAACATGGCTGCAGGGTGACAATGCCTGGGAATTAAACATACCAGGTTATTTAACGATCAGGAAGGACAGGCAGGAAGGAAGGGGAGGTGGGGTGGCTATGTTAATAAAGGAAGGAATCACTGTAATACAGAGAAATGATATTGGGTCAAAAGATCAGGATAATGAAACAGTTTGGGTGGAGGTAAGGAATAACAAGGGGAAAGAAACACTAGTGGGCGTAGTCTATAGGCCTCCGAACAGTGGCAACTCTGTTGGACGGAGTATCAATCAGGAAATAGTTGAGGCTTGTAATAAGGGAACATCTATAATTATGGGGGATTTTAACTATCATATTAATTGGACAAATCAAATTGGGCAGGGCTGCCTTGAGGATGAGTTCATTGAGTGTATTAGGGATGGGTTTCTTGAGCAGTATGTAACTGAACCGACCAGGGGGCAAGCAACCTTAGATCTGGTCCTGTGTAACGAGACAGGATTAATTAAAAATGTCCTAGTAAAGGATCCCCTTGGAATGAGTGACCATAACATGGTTGAATTCCATATTCAATTAGAGGGTGAGAAGGTTGGATCTCAAACAAGCGTGCTAAGCTTGAATAAAGGAGACTATGAAGGTATGAGAGCGGAATTGAGTAGAGTGGATTGGGAAAATAGATTAAAGGGTAAGACGATACATGATCAGTGGTGTACATTTAAGGAGTTATTTTACAACTTCCAAAAAAAAATATATTCCACTGAGAAGAAAAGGGTGTAAAAGAAAAGACAGCCATCCGTGGCTAAGTAAAGAAATTAAGGATAGTATTCGACTAAAAACAAGGGCATATAAGGTAGCCAAATCTAGTGGGAGGATAGAGGATTGGGGAAACTTTAAAAGACAGCAAAAAATAACAAAAAGATTGATTAAGAAAGGGAAGATAGATTATGAAAGTAAATTAGCAAAAAATATAAAAACAGATAGTAAGAGTTTTTATAGTTATATAAAAAGAAAAAGGGTGGCTAAAGTAAATGTTGGTCCCTTAGAGGATGAGACCGGGAAATTAATGGTGGGAAATATGGAGATGGCAAAAACACTGAATGAATATTTTACATCAGTCTTTACAGTAGAAGACACTAAGAATATCCCAACACTGGACAAAGAGGGGGCTAAAGGGGGGGAGGAGCTAAACACGATCAAAATCACTAAGGAAGTGGTACTCGGTAAAATAATGGGACTCAAGGCGGATAAATCACCTGGACCTGATGGCTTACATCCTAGGGTCTTGAGGGAAGTGGCGGTAGGGATTGTGGATGCATTGGTAATAATTTTCCAAAACTCCCTGGACTCGGCAAAGGTCCCGGCAGACTGGAAAACTGCTAATGTAACACCCTTATTTAAAAAGGGCAGTAGACAGAAGGCTGGAAACTATAGACCGGTTAGCCTAACATCTGTGGTAGGTAAAATTTTGGAGTCCATTATTAAGGAGACAGTAACAGGACATTTGGATAATCATAATTTAATAGGACAAAGTCAGCATGGTTTTATGAAGGGGAAGTCATGTTTGACAAATTTGCTGGAGTTCTTTGAGGGAGTAACGTATAGGGTGGATAAAGGGGAACCAGTGGACGTAGTGTATTTAGACTTCCAAAAGGCATTTGACAAGGTGCCACACAAAAGATTATTGCTTAAGATAAAAAATCACGGGATTGGGGGTAATATACTGGCATGCATAGAGGATTGGCTATCTAACAGAAGGCAGAGAGTTGGGATAAATGGTTCATTCTCAGACTGGCAATCAGTAACTAGTGGTGTTCCGCAGGGGTCAGTGCTGGGTCCCCAACTCTTTACAATCTATATTAATGATTTGGAGGAGGGGACCGAGTGTAACATATCAAAGTTTGCAGATGATACTAAGATGGGAGGGAAAGTAGTGAGTGAGGAGGACATAAAAATCCTGCAAGGGGACATAGACAGGCTAAGTAAGTGGGCAGAGATTTGGCAGATGGAATACAATACTGGAAAGTGTGAGGTTATGCACTTTGGCAGGAAAAATCGTAGAGCAAGTTATTATCTTAATGGCAAGAAACTGGAAAGTACTGAAGTACAAAGGGATCTGGGGGTCCTGGTGCACGAAACTCAAAAGGTTAGTATGCAGGTGCAGCAAGTGATTAAGAAGGCCAATGGAATGTTGGCTTTCATTGCTAGGGGGATAGAATATAAAAATAGGGAGGTATTACTTCAGTTGTACAAGGTATTGGTGAGACCGCACCTGGAATACTGCATACAGTTTTGGTGTCCATACTTAAGAAAGGACATACTTGCTCTCGAGTCAGTACAAAGAAGGTTCACTCGATTAATCCCGGGGATGAGGGGATGGACATATGAGGAGAGGTTGAGTAGATTGGGACTCTACTCATTGGAGTTCAGAAGAATGAGAGGCGATCTTATTGAAACATATAAGATTGTGAAGGGGTTGGATCGGGTGGATGCGGGGAAGATGTTCCCGATGATGGGTGAAACTAGAACTAGGGGGCATAGTCTTAGAATAAGGGGCTGCTCTTTCAAAACTGAGATGAGGAGGAACTACTTCACTCAGAGGGTGGTAGGTCCATGGAATATGCTGCCCCAAAAAGCTGTAGAAGCTACATCATTACATAAATTTAAAACAGAAATAGACAGTTTCCTAGAAGTAAAGGGAATTAAGGGTTCCGGGGAGCAAGCAGGAATTTGGACATGAGTCTAGGTTCGGATCGGTCATGGCCCTGTGGGTAGCGGAGCGGGCCCAGGGGCCGTGTAGCCTGATCCTGCTCCTATTTCGTGTGTCTAATTCTGTTAGATTCAGGAGATGGTTCTGTGATAGTGGATTGGCGGTTAGGATCAGATCAGCCATGATCTTATTGAATGGCGGAGCAGGCTCGAGGGGCCGATTGGCCTACTCCTGCTCCTATTTCTTATGTTCTTATGTTCTTATGGCCTACTCCTGCTCCTACTTCTTATGTTCTTATGCAAATGTCCGCCACTGCATTTCAACTTTCTTACCCTTTAATTTGTTTTTCCAGTCCACTTTAGCCAGTTCTACCCTCATGCCATTATAATTGCCTTTGATTAAGATCAGGACACTGGTTTGGGATACAACTTTCTCACCCTCCAACTGAATTTGAAATTCAACCATGCTATAATCACTCTTTCCTATAGGATCCTTTACTATGTGATCATTTATTAATTCTGTCTCATTACACAGTACCAGATCTTATTGAATGGCGGAGCAGGCTCAAGGGGCCAATTGGCCTACTCCTGCTCCTATTTCTTATGTTCTTATCCAAGATAGCATGCTCCCTGGTTGGTTCCATTACATACTGTTCTAGGAAAACATCCCGGATGCACTCTATGAACTCCTCCTCCAGGCTACCATGGCCAATTTGATTTGTCCAAACAATATGGGGATTAAAATCACCCATGATTATTACCGTACCTTTTTTACAGGCCTCCTTTATTTGTTGATTTATACTCTGTCCAACAGCATTGTTCGGGGCCAGTAGACTACACCCACCAGAGACTTTTTCCCCTTATTATTTTTTATCTCCACCCAAACCGATTCTACATCTTGATCTTCTGAGCCAATATTGAAGGTATGTACAGGTAATGCACAGTGCGTATGTGCTCATGATTTCTACAGTGTAGTAAACATTTCCTGTCGTGACTGATGTCTATACACTTCCCTAATTCCTTATTGCTCAACCCATTAACATTTAGACTGTCAGCCCCAGGCAGTGACAGCTTTGGCTTTGGCCCAAAAGTAGAAAATTGCATTATGACCCAGAACAATATGTTAGGGGAGAGGCGAAGAGTGGAGCATGGCTGCTTCCTCGAGAGGTTGTCCACTCTGTGCGGACTCGTTCATAACTCAAAATGCGATTCGCCATTGACTCCCACAACCCTTAGCTTACTTGACACTGATGAGCAGAGGGCAATTACCTTGCCTGTATACCTTTTATTACTGAGGTCATAGAATCATAGAACAGTACAGCACAGAAAGAGACCTTTCGGCCCATCGAGTCTGCGCTGGGTCTTTCGAAGAGCAATCCAGTTAGTCCCACTCCCCCGCTCTTTCCCCGCATCTTCTTCTCCTTCATGTATTTTTAAGGGGCCAGCAGCTGGATCAGCGGTTTCTCCAGTAAGTAGCTGAGTTGGACAGTCTGGGAAGAAAGAAAGACTTGCATTTTACACAGCACCTTTCACAACCTCAGGACGTCCCAAAGCACTTTATAGCCAATGAAGTACTTTTTGAAGTGTAGTTACTGTTGTAATGTAGGAAACGCGGCAGCCAATTTGCGCACAGCAAGCTCCCACAAACAGCAATGTGATAATCAACAAAAAAAAATCAAATCAACTTTTATTGTCATTGTTAGTGCACAAGTGCAGTACAACGAAATGTAGGCTTGCGGCTCCCGAGAGTGTACATTTGGATTAAGACATTTAAACATTCAACATACATTTGGCTTGTAGTGTATTAACATAAACATAACCATAATAAAGTGCATTGGCAGATGTGCAGGCTTTAGAGTTTATTTGTGGAGTTCAGTAGGATGACAGCCCTGGGAAAGAAGATGTTCCTAAATCTGGTCGTACGGGTGCGAATGCATCTGTAGCGTCTCCCAGATGGCAGGAGGGCGAACAGACTGTGGCTGGGGTGGGTAGGGTCTTTGATGATGGACCGTGACGTCCGTAGACAGCGTTTCTGGTATATGTGCTCTATGGTCAGTAGCCGGGTGCCGGTAATGACCAGATAATCTGGTTTTTTTTGTGATGTTGATTGAGGGATAAATATTGGCCAGGACACCGGGGATAACTCCCCTGCTCTTCTTTGAAATAGTGCCGCGGGATCTTTTACGTCCACCTGAGAGGGCAGACGGGGCCTCAGCTTAACGTCTCATCTGAAAGACGGCACCTCCGACAGTGCAGCACTCCCTCAGCACTGCACTGGAGTGTCAGCCTAGATTTGCTTGTCGCTCAGGTCTCTGGCATGGGATTGAACTGACAACCTTCGTGACTCAGAGGCGAGAGTGCTACCCACTGAGCCACGGATGACTCCAGCTTCTGCTGAGTCGGCTGACTTTAGTCAGAATGATGGTAAAGTTGCCACAATACCTGGCCTTGATGCTCCTGGGAAACGAAATGTCAGCCAGGATTCCTGCTCCTGTTCACTATCCAGTGACTCTTGCTGGATGCATGCATGTATACAAATTGAGTGTGGGCAGGATTGTGCTTGCCTGCAACATTCAAAAAGCTTGTCAATGCTCATTGTCTAGTCTCACATATAATCACTTGGGTGAGGTACAGATGACTGGCATCATGGAACCATATGACAGGAAGGAGTCAATGCCTTCAGGAAAGGAGGAGGAACTGGGAAGATAAGTGATAGAGAAACTATTATAAATCTTAGTAATGCATTCACTTTCTCAGAGGCTGCTAAATGATTTGAGACTTGGCTAATTGCTCTGAAACCGTCAGACAAAATATATCCCCACGGCAAGCCGTGACTGCAGCTCTGGTTACCAAGCCAAATTTAGTTTTGTGTAAGGACTTCCTGCCACTTCAATCTGTCTGCTGCAGTTGAGATGAGCAACCTTCCCTCCCCAAAAATAGTGTTTTGTTAGATATCCTCCGAGGTCTGAAGCAAATTTTGTGGAGATACAATTAGGGAGGGGGAGACGACCTGCCCTGGTGTTCAGCATTGGTCATGCACATAGAATAACACGGCCCATACCACAATGTTATAAGTATCTTGCCTATCAGCTACCTCGCAGCAAAGTAGTAGACTGACTGAATAGTCACTGACCTGCGCTACCCTGCGGTGATCCCTTCCCCATCTATCCCATACTCCAGTCTGGAATGGGTCTAGTTTTTGCCTTTAGGGCCCCTGGTACAGAGCTTGATGTGCCAGGAGTATATGTTGGGAAAATGTGGGGGATGGGGGTGGGTGTGGAACCCTGCACCTGATTGCTAAAGCTGAAAACTACGCCCAATAAGTGCTTCCTAAATAACATAGTAGAGATCATATTGTGTGAACATATTTGTTTCATATATTCGTGCTAAACTATAGCCCGTTAACAAAGATATTGCGGGTTCAAGTCCCACTCCGGAGACTTGAGCACAAAAATCTAGGCTGACACTCTAGTGCAGTGCTGAGGGAGTGCTGCACTGTCGGAGGTGCCGTCTTTCAGATGAGACATTAAACCAAGGCCCCGTCTGCTCTCTCAGGTGGACGTAAAAGATCCCGTTGCACTATTTCGAAGAACAGCAGGGGAGTTCTCCCCGGTGTCCTGGCCAATATTTATCCCTCAATCAACATCACTAAAAACAGATTATCTGCTCATTATCACATTGCTGTTTGTGGGACCTTGCTGTGCGCAAATTGGCTGGAGCGTTTCCTGCATTGCAACAGTGATTGCACTACAAAAGTACTTCATTGGCTGTAAAGCGATTTGGGACGTCCGGTGGTCATGAAAGGCGCTATATAAATGCAAGACTTTCTTTTATATGTGCATGCAACATTTAATGTGCCGCTGAAGGCACTGGATCTGGTACATGTATGGAGAATGGTCCTGGAGAGAAGTTAAGAATTTGTTTTACGTCACTTTTTTGATCACTGAGTAAGTAGATATCAGTAAGGGAATTCTGTCCTCATTAAGTTATTCTTTTACTACCTTTTGGATCAAAGGTTGGTAATGGTATATAGCACTGGATGTGACATGGTGGATGTTCCATTGCAACACTATTTGGTGACCTTCAAGCAACTGAGCAAAGATTTGCAATGAGGTGCTCAACAGTACACATTCATTGCTACAAATATGGTTGGCCTGCTGTCTCTGGAGGAGGAAACTGCAGTGGGTTGGACTGCCTGCGCTCCCTGGCAATAAAACCCCAGGTGAGGGAGGCTATAATGAGCCCTGGGTAGGACCTCCCTGTTTCTCCCAGGTGAGGGATGAGCCTACGTTTGTACTGCCCTGCCTTCCAGGTGAAAGGTGGATCCAGTAAGATGAGTCAATCGCAATGGTAAAATGAACAGAGATGCATCTGTTTTCCAGCATCTTTTGTCCTTAAATGGAATGTAACACAAAATTAGTCTCAAAACCTTAACTTAAATGTCTCCATGTTTCCATGTTTGCCACGTTTGCCACATGCGTTTGAAATACAGGTGAGGTGTAACAAAATGTTATAAATGAAAATAATTGACGTGTGACGACAATATAGTTGAAAAATACAATGAAGTTTGCTGTTTAAGGAAATTATTCCTGACTTGCTTTTTAAAATAATGTAATACAATATTAAGTGGCCATAGGTGTTAGTTTCAATTAATCTTCATTTTGGCACTAGGACAGACAGTGATTAATGTCGAAACTATCACAAGTTGCTGCATGAGGTGATTTGTTGCTATTTGTGCAGTGCAGAATTTAACTAACTTGAGAAGTGAAACCTGACTAATACCAAGGATGTTGAGACAGTATTTGGGGTGAGTTTCAGGTTAATTTCAAGGAGGCAATGATTTATTTTCTTGCTTCAATATTGATTTCAAAAAATGTAGTGGTGCTGTAAAGGACTACACCACAGTATAGGATTATGTCCACACTGCCCCAAGTAAGGAGTTCCTAATATCTGTTATGGCCACAATGGGGGTGAAGTTCTTCTCCGGTGGTAGAGCAAAACTGTCAATAGCAAATCAGCAGCACGTTTTACACTCTGCCCGATTTCCTCTTCCAACAGTGTCATTTAAAACACTCATCCTAGTTTTCAAATCCCTCCATAGCCTTGCTCCACCCTTAACCTCTGCAAACTTCTTCAACCTTACATCCCTTTCCACATCATTCGATTTTCTAGCTCTGTTCTTTTATGCATCTACCCGATGGGCCAAATGGCCTCCTTCTGTGCCGTTGTGAGTCTATGACTCTACCCATCCTTTCAACCCACCCATTGGTGGCAGCCTTCAGTTGTCTCGGTCCCTCTCTCTCGCTCCTTAAGCGCACCCACCCCTCTATTGCCTTAAAAACGTGCTTAAAACTCGTCTATTTGACCATGGAAGGAAGCTGCCAAGCAGAGGCCAGCCCATTGTAGAAAGAAAAAGTCAGAAGATATGAGGGGGCAAAGTCAATAAAGTCAATGGGGTGTAAAACGAGCTGTCGACTAGCTATCACCCAGTTTGTGCTACCACTCAAGACCAATTTCACCCCCATTTATCCTGCATTACTCTTGGGCACTACCTAGTTGTGGTCCGAGTCACATTGGCAGAGGTTCTGGATTCATACCATTCATCTCAGCTGGAGTATTGTGAATTCCCCGAGGAGACCTAAAGAGAAGGAATAAAGTGAAAACAAATTTTTAAATGATTTGCGATAAGCTATAAGCTCTCATTTATATAGAACCTTTAATGCATAATATATCCCAACGTGCTTTACAGATGGAAGAACAAATAATAAAAGGAAGGGATGTCAAACTATAGAGGAGAGACTACGGTTGGTGACAGAAGGCATGGTCAAATAGATGAGTTTTAAGAACGTTTTTAAGGAAATAGAGAAGCGGGGCGCTTGAGGAGCGAGCTCGAGAGAGAGAGAGAGAGTAAGAGAGAGAGAGAGAGGGAGGGACCGAGACAACTGAACACTGCCACCAATGGTGGGCTGAAAGGATGGGTAGATGCTTAAAAAGCCCAGACCGAAGGATGTGAGAGGGGATGTAAGGTTGAAGGAGTTTGCAGAGGTTGGGGTGGAGCAAGGCTATGGAGGGATTTAAAAACTAGGAAGAGCGTTTTGGGCCAGAACTTCGGGTCCCCACGGGTGAGTACGCGTTGGGTTACTCACGCGTAAGCACAACAAAAGTGCCGGTTTTGTGCATGCACTGCGCATGCGCGGGAAACCGGAACTTCCGTTCCCTTAAAGGAAGGGGTTCACAGGTCGAATGCGTGCACCGGAGAGGCAGCGCGTACGCCTGGAACTTCCGATTTTTTTGCAGGTTTCTCCGAGAGGGTAAGTCTCCAGGAGCTACAATAAAGTAGTAGAAATAATAAAATGGACAAACATATTGGGCTGGATTTTGTTACGGGGCGGGCTGGGGTTGTGTAATCCGCATTTCGTGTTAGCCACCGATTCTAAATCGATGTGGGAAAATGATGCCATTTTAACTTAATTGGCCAATTGAGTTCCAACGTGTGCGAACCCATGGCCCAATTAGTTTTTCCAGTCTGAAAGTCGCCTCTGATGACGTCATCATTGCTGCTGCATTTAAAGTCTGCAACAAGCCTTGCTTCTTCTGCAGACTGCCAAGCTTTTGCCCTTGCATGTTAGAGGCACCTGCGGGAAGAATGGCCAGCCAGAGACCTAGGTCTGCACCCCGCTTTGATGATGTTGCCCTGCAGGCTTTAGTAGAGGGGGCAAGAGCAAATAAAGAGGTGCTCTTCCCTTCTTCAGGGAGGAAGAAGCCTCCCCAGCAAACCAAGGCTGTGTGGATCCAGGTGGCAGAGGAGGTCAACTCTTTGTCAATAACCCACAGAACCTGGATTCAGTGCAGGAAGAGGTTTCATGACCTTCAGCGCACTGGAAAAGTGAGTATGAATTTCCCATCACCCCCAATCTGATCCCCATTGCCTTTCCTCACCAGCACACAGCTTCAGCAATCTCTTCCTCCACATCCCACTTGACACTGACATCCATGCACCCTTACCCATTCCCTCTCTCTCTATGGTCACATTAGTCTAACTATTCGACTATGCAGCCCTCACACTCCCTATCATTGTGATGCAATTTCAACTTACAACACACAGGGAGGGCCCTTGGTCTTGCCACCTTACTCCATCTTTGTCTCCTTCTAAGCATCTATGCTATGGATTCTCTACACTCACTCCTTCATTCTCACTCAAACTCCACTTGTCTCCCTCATTGCAGGAAAAGATAGCTCACAATAAGAGGGAAAGAGCGAGGACAGGAGGAGGGCCACCCTCAGTAGCCCAGCTCACTACCTGGGAGGAGGCGGTCCTGGAGATCGTGGGAGTGGAGGAAGATTCCTAAGTGGGGGACGGACAGACGGGCGCATCACAGCAAGCTGGTGACAGAATAGTTTTCCATCTCTCTCAATGACATTGCATGAGTCGCTGATAATGATTCTGAAGCTCTAACAGATGGACTTATGATCATCTGCAATATGCAATGTGCATGTAACCTTGGCCTTACATCTCTGACTCTTTCCTTTACTCCCCCACAGGACCATCGCAAGCACCCATCCCCATTATCCAGGAGGAAGGGCTTGAGCCTCAAGACTCCTCAGAGGAAGTTGCAACCTCTGAGGGCGCAGCGTCAGCAGAATTCAGCGCACCCAGCACCAGCACAGACACTCACACCTCGGAGGGAACATCGCAAGATAGAGTAGTGTTGTCACCTGGTGTATCACAGCTCACAAGTGAGCATCAGCAGATTGTGGAGATAGGGACAGCAGTGGAGAGTCCTAGTCGGAGGGCGCAGGACTCTGCCAGTTCGGCTCAGCTGCATGTTGACCCTCTGCCTCTGGGTCCATCCATAAGATTAGCGGTGCTGGAACTCCAGGAACAGATGCAGGAGTCTCTGGCAGATTTTGTCTCCAGGGTCGCTGTGAGTGTGGAGCGAATGGAGGAGTCTATTGCGAACATGAGCAGAGCCTTTGTGGAGTCATTGGCACATGAATGCATCACCATGGAAAGGATGGCAACCTCCATGGAGGTGATAAGTTGCCAGAGTGCAGAAAGCATGGTGAGTGTTCTGAATAGAATGACATCTCTGGAGGAGCAATGGTCATCTATTGAACAGAGAAACCAGGCTTTCATGGAAGTCCTTCTGAGTAGGACTGCCAGTGCAGATACTGGTCCCCATGGCCCCCCTGATGTGCTGCAAGGTGCTCTCAAGCCACTTGCAAGCGCTGAGGGGGACCTGACCCATGAGAGGGTGGCAGACATCAAGGAAGTGGGGGCGCCTCTCCAAGCGCTCACACTTCCATGCCACTGCAGAGCCCTCAGTCAGAGCCCCACCAGAGTCCACACCCAACTGAGATCGGCGTCTCAACCCTTGCACAGCCGCAGGAGCAGCAGACTATTGGCGAGCCCTCACAGGTTCACAACCCCAGAGGACGCCCGCCAAAGGTGTCGAGACAGGAGCAGCAAGAAAGTGAGCAAGGGGCCTCCACATCTGCTGAAGCCACAGGGGAAGTACCATGTAGGAGCATGCGTAAGAGAAAGATACTGCACAAATAGTCACAAGAGTAGTCACTTGGGTGAAATTTGATGTTTTAGATTAAAAAGCCATCAGATGATTACTGTAAATAAAAAATCTGATGGCTACTGCTGTAGTTGTGGCGTGTGTCATTTCGCGAATGGGACTTCCACATTGAGGGCTTAGGATTACTTGCAATTGTCAGTATGGTGGTCAAACTGCTAGGAATCCGTTGGTTCTTGGCCATTGTCGATGCTCAGATAAGAAGCTGCGAGGCAAAAGTGCTTGATCGGCTAGGCTAAGCAAATCTGGCCAAGATGAGTGCGTTCCTTGCATCCTGGGCAGCAATGTTCTCGCATACTGCTGCCGCTGGTTGATGGGCCTCTGCAGGATGTTGCTCCTCCTCCTCCTGCTCCTCATCTGAGGAGGGTATGTGAGGAGCCACTTGGTCCTCAGGAATCTGCAAGCCACGACGTTGTGCCATGTTGTGAAGTGCACAGCAAACCACGATGATTCTGGAGACCCTGGCTGCTGAGTACTGTAGGGCTCCACCTGATCTATCCAGGCATCTGAAGCGCATCTTCAGCAAACCGATGGTTTGCTCGATAATGGATCTGGTGGAAATGTGGCTGGAGTTGTAGCGCTCATCAGCTTCGTTGGCTGGCCTCCTCAACGGTGTCATTAGCCACGTCCTCAGGGGATAGCCCTTGTCTCCAAGTAGCCATCCAGAGACCCAGGTAAGGCCTCAGAGCGTCGGCGGGAATTTCAACGGCAGCAGTGAGGCTATAAAAGGCTCCAGAGACCCAGGTAAGGCCTCAGAGCGTCGGCGGGAATTTCAACGGCAGCAGCGGGGCTATAAAAGGCTCCAGAGACCCAGGTAAGGCCTCAGAGCGTCGGCGGGAATTTCAACGGCAGCAGCGGGGCTATAAAAGGCTCCAGAGACCCAGGTAAGGCCTCAGAGCGTCGGTGGGAATTTCAACGGCAGCAGCGGGGCTATAAAAGGCTCCAGAGACCAGGTAAGGCCTCAGAGTGTCGGCGGGAATTTCAACGACAGCAGCGGGGCTATATAAGGCTCCAGAGACCAGGTAAGGCCTCAGAGCGTCGGCGGGAATTTCAGCGGCAGCAGCGGGGCTATAAAAGGCTCCAGAGACCAGGTAAGGCCTCAGAGTGTCGACGGGAATTTCAACGGCAGCAGCGGGGCTGTATAAGGCTCCAGAGACCAGGTAAGGCCTCAGAGCGTCGGCGGGAATTTCAGCGGCAGCAGCAGGGCTATAAAAGGCTCCAGAGACCAGGTAAGTCCTCAGAGCGTCGGCGGGAATTTCAGCGGCAGCAGCGGGGCTATAAAAGGCTCCAGAGACCCAGGTAGGTTTACCAGTCTCCGAACTCGGAACTCAGAGGGAAGGAGAGAGGTAAAAAGTAATCGAAGTGTAACGTCACCAGAAAGCAGGTAAGTGATTGGTTGGTGAGTGTTTCTCTCTTTTTAAACTTAAACTCTGTGGTTTATAGTTTCTAAGGTGTGATATTCATCATCTAGAATCGGGGCAGAGGGTATTTAAAAATAATATTAATAAATTTAATTAATTACATAGAATGGGAGAGCAGGTGATGTGTTGCTGCTGCAATATGTGGGAGCTGGTGGACACCATTGATGCTCACGGAGATCACATTTGCAGTAAGTGTTGGCTGCTCGAGGAATTCCGGCTCCGTGTTGATGAGCTGGAGTCCGAGCTTCAAACACTGAGACACATCAGGGAGGGGGAGAGTTACCTGGACTCTGTTCCAGGAAGTAGTCACACCAATTAGGTTAACTAATTCAGATGTAGTCCGTGGTCAGGGACAGGAGGGTGTGACTATGAGTGAGGCAGGTACGGGGATCCAGGAGGTAGTGTTGGAGGAGCCGCAGCCCTTGCTCTTGTCCAACAGGTTTGAGGCTCTTACTCCCTGTGAGGACAGGAGCAGGGACTGCAGGGAGGATGAGCAACCTGGCCACAGCACCGTGGAATGGGGGGCCATTCAAGTGGGGGGAGTAAAAAGAAATGTTGTAGTGGTAGGGGATAGTATCATAAGGGGGATAGATAGGGTTCTTTGCAGCCGAGAGCGAGAGTCCCGAAGGTTGTGTTGCCTGCCCGGTGCCAGGGTTAAGGATATCTCCTCTGGGCTGGAGAGAAACTTGGAGTGGGAGGGGGAGGATCCAGTTGTTGTGGTCCATGTTGGTACCAACGACATAGATAGGACAAGGAAAGAGGTTCTGCTGAGGGAGTATGAGCAGCTAGGGGCCAAATTAAAAAGCAGAACCACAAGGGTAATAATCTCTGGATTACTACCTGAGCCACGAGCAAATTTGACTAGGGTAAATAAAATCAGAGAGTTAAATGCGTGGCTCAAAGACTGGTGTGGGAGAAATGGGTTTTGCTTCTTGGGACACTGGCACCAGTACTGGGACAGGAGAGAGCTGTTCCGTTGGAACGGACTTCACTTGGCCAGTGCTGGGACTAGAATCCTGCCGAATCGAATAACTAGGGCTGTAGAGAGGGCTTTAAACTAATTAGTGGGGGGGAGGTTTCAAGAGAGCGAAAAATAAAAATGTCAGCGGAGAAGGCAATAGAGCAAAGTAGCAGTGGGGAAATTAAAAACCAGAGCGTGTCAGGAAGGGACAGAATATATAAAGGTAAAGGTAAAGTAGTAAAGGGGGTAAAAGCAGGAATAAATTGTCACAAAACCTATTTAAAAGTTCTTTATCTAAATGCACGCAGCATTCGTAACAAAATTGACGAGTTGACGGTACAAATAACTACACATGGGTATGATCTGGTGGCCATTACAGAAACATGTCTGCGAGGTGACCATGACTGGGAACTAAATATCCAGGGGTATTTGACTATTAGGAAGGACAGACAGGAAGGAAAGGGAGGTGGGGTGGCTATGTTAATAAAGGATGGAACCACTGCAATAGTGAGAAATGATATTGGGTCAAAGGATCAGGATAGTGAAACAGTTTGGGTGGAGATAAGGAATAATAAGGGGAAAAAGTCACTAGTGGGCGTAGTCTATAGGCCTCCTAACAGTTGCAACTCTATTGGTCGGAGTATAAATCAGGAAATAGTTGGGGCTTGTAATAAGGGAACAGCTATAATCATGAGAGATTTTAACTTTCATATTGACTGGACAAATCAAATTGGGCAGGGCAGTCTTGAGGAAGAGTTCATAGAGTGCATTAGGGACGGGTTCCTTGAGCAGTATGTAACTGAACCAACCAGGGGGCAGGCAATCTTAGATCTGGTCCTGTGTAATGAGACAGGATTAATAAAAAATGTCCTAGTAAAGGATCCCCTTGGAATGAGTGACCATAACATGGTTGAATTCCAAATTCAGTTGGAGGGTGAGAGAGTTGTATCTCAAACCAGCATACTAAGCTTAAATAAAGGAGACTATGAAGGTATGGGAGCAGAGTTGACTAAAGTGGACTGGGAAAATAGATTAAGGTGTAAGACGGTACAGGAGCAGTGGTGTACGTTCAAGGAGATATTTCACAACTTTCAAGAAAAATATATTCCACTGAGGAAACAGGGGCGTAAAAGAACAGACAGCCATCCGTAGCTAAGTAAAGTAATAAAGGATAGTATCCGACTGAAAACAAGGGCATATAAAGTAGCCAAATCTAGTGGGAGGATAGAAGATTGGGAAGCATTTAAAAGCCAACAAAGAATAACTAAAAGATTAATTAAGAAAGGGAAGATAGATTATGAAAGTAAACTTGCAAAAAATATAAAAACAGATAGCAAGAGTTTCTACAGTTATATAAAAAGAAAAAGGGTGGCTAAAGTGAATGTTGGTCCCTTAGAGGACGAGACCGGGAAATTAGTAGTGGGGAACATGGAGATGGCAAATACGCTGAACAAATATTTTGTATCAGTCTTTACAGGAGAGGACACTAAAAATATCTCAACACTGGACAAACAGGGGGCTATAGGGGGTGAGGAGCTAAACACGATTAAAATCACTAAGGAGATGGTACTCGGTAAGATAATGAGACAAGGCGGATAAGTCCCCTGGACCTGATGGCTTACATCCTAGGGTCTTGAGAGAAGTAGTGGTAGGGATTGCGGATGCATTGGTGGTAATTTTCCAAAACTCCCTGGATTCAGCAAAGGTCCCAGCAGATTGGAAAACTGCTAATGTAACGCCCTTATTTAAAAAGGGAGGTAGAGAAAAGGCTGGAAACTATAGACCAGTTAGCCTAACATCTGTGGTTGGTAAAATGTTGGAGTCCATTATTAAGGAAGCAGTAACAGGACATTTGGATAAACATAATTTAATCGGACAGAGTCAGCATGGTTTTATGAAGGGGAAATCATGTTTGACAAATTTGCTCGAATTCTTTGAGGACGTAACAAACAGGGTGGATAAAGGGGAACCAGTGGATGTGGTATATTTGGACTTCCAAAAGGCATTTGACAAGGTGCCGCACAAAAGATTACTGCACAAGATAAAAAATCACGGGATTGGAGGTAATATACTGACATGGGTGGAAGATTGGCTATCTAACAGAAAACAGAGAGTTGGGATAAATGGTTCATTCTCGGGTTGGCAATCAGTAACTAGTTGTGTTCCGCAGGGGTCAGTGCTGGGACCCCAACTCTTTACAATCTATATTAACGATTTGGAGGAGGGGACCAAGTGCAACGTATCCAAGTTTGCCAATGATACAAAGATGGGAAGGAAAGCAGTGAGTGAGGAGGACATAAAAAACCTGCAAAAGGACATAGACAGGCTAAGTGAGTGGGCAGAAATTTGGCAGATGGAATATAATGTTGGAAAGTGTGAGGTTATGCACTTTGGCAGAAAAAATCAAAGAGCAAGTTATTATCTAAATGGAAAGAAACTGCAAAGTGCTACAGTACAAAGGGATCTGGGGGTCCTGGTGCATGAAACACAGAAGGTTAGTATGCAGGTGCAGCAGGTGATCAGGAAGGCCAATGGAATCTTGGCTTTTATTGCAAGGGGGATGGAGTATAAAAGCAGGGAAGTCTTGCTTCAGTTATACAGGGTACTGGTGAGGCCACACCTGGAATACTGCGTACAGTTTTGGTTTCCATATTTAAGGAAAGATATACATGCTCTCGAGGCAGTTCAAAGAAGGTTCACTCGGTTGATTCCGGAGATGAGGGGGTTGACTTATGAGGAAAGGTTGAGTAGGTTGGGCCTCTACTCATTGGAATTCAGAAGAATGAGAGGCGATCTTATCGAAACATATAAGATTGTGAGGGGGCTTGATCAGGTGGGTGCGGGGAGGATGTTTCCACTGATGGGTGAGACTAGAACTAGGGGGCATAATCTTAGAATAAGGGGCTGCCCTTTCAAAACTGAGATGAGGAGAAACTTCTTCACTCAGAGGGTAGTAAATCTATGGAATTTGCTACCTCAGAGAGCTGTGGAAGCTGCGACATTAAATACATTTAAAACGGAGATAGACAGTTTCCTAGCTGATAAGGGAATTAAGAGTTACGGGGAGCGGGCAGGGAAGTGGACGTGAGTCTAGGTTCGGATCAGCCATGAACCTATTGAATGGCGGAGCAGGCCCGAGGGGCCGTATGGCCTACTCCTGCTCCTACTTCTTATGTTCTTATGTTCATCCGTTAAGTTGGTCTGGCGGACTGAATAGCGGAGGTACACTAGACTGGTGCAGTATGAAGGAGTCATGGCAGCTGCCAGGGTACTTGGCACAAACCTGCAAAATTTCCTTCTTGTGGTCACACACCAGCTGAACGTTAAGGGAGTGGAAGCCCTTGCGGTTGACAGAAATACCTGGATTGCGATGGGGTGCCTTAAGGGCCACATGTGTGCAGTCAACGATGCCCTGCACCCTTGGAAAGCCTGCCAGATTAGCTAATCCAACCGCACGCGCCATGACACTTGCTTGATCCTTGGTGAAATGGATGTGATTGTGCGCGAGGGCAAAGAGGGCATCGGTTACCTGCGTGATGCAAGTGTGTGCGGCCACCTGGGAGATGCCGCTGATGTCTGCTGCTGATCCCTGGAATGAGCCTGAGGCAAAAAAGTTGAGTGCGGTGGTGAGTTTGACGGCCACTGGTAAGGGTTGTCCACCTGGTCCTCTGGGCTCCAAGTCTTGTTGCAGCATTGCGCAGATGTCACCCACTACCTCTCGCGAAAGTCAGCCGCCTTTGGCACTGCTGCTCAGACATGTTGAGGTAGCTGACCCTGTGTCTGTAGACCCTGTTTGGGGGGTATCTCCTGCACCAACAGGCTTCCACGCACTGGCCCCTTCTGGCCTGTGCAGCTTCAGGTGGGTGAGCAGCAGCTTGGCGCTCCTGTTGCTGCTGCTGCTGCTGGTGCTGCTGCTGTTCATGGTTCTGCTGGTGCCGCGGCTGGTCTTCATTCTCATCTGATGTCCAGAAGGGAAGGAAATAAATGCCTCCCATGCTTCTGGTATATGCCTCAGTTGAGGAAGCGCTCAGTCAAGGTGGCGAGAGGAGTTCCCCAGGAGGTCACGCTGGAGATGGGTGTCAGGCTCCAAACTTCCACAGCTGTGGTTATGCCTTCTAAAAGTTCCCCCAGACCTGAGACAACAAAGTCCTGCCACCTGCAAATGATGGCTGATCAAATCTCCTATTTAATGGTTGAGCTGCAGCTGATAGTCAGCAATCCAATTGTGCTACTGCCAGGTTTCACCGTCGTGTTTCAGAACAGGCGTGCTTCACGTGGGAAAAGGGTTAAAATCACAAAGGCCTATCAAAATGGTATTATAGAGGCAATTTAATGCTTGTTAAGGGTCTTAACGGCCTATCCCACCTCTTGGAGGCGGGATGGAGACGGGACCAGTAGACACGATTTAATGAAAATTGCTTGGAGGCGGGTTGGAGGCGGGGTTGGGCCCGCCCGCCCGCCAGTTTTTGCAATTTTAACCCCCCACACGCCTCCAATCCCGCCTCAACAGCCCGATGAAATTCGAGCCCATTATGTCTGTCCATCTAAAAAGATGTTGAACAAGTCCAGCTTTGTCTCACTCATAACTATTTTTATTCATATTACCATTATTATTTTTTGATTTCTCCATGCCTGTAGAATATGAGATTTATGTTCTGCTCGCCAGCAATCTGTCTGTCTGTAAAAGCTAGTACTTTTCCATAATAGTATAAAATTGCACCGTCAGATTGTGACTAAACCTAATAGCTGACTTCCTCTCATCAAACTCTTTGCCCTGAATTTTCCTTTGTGCAGCAGTGTTTGGGTGGTATTTAAATTTGGATGGTGAACCCATTGGTCAGTATTAGAGTCTGTTTATATTTTGCAATGTGGCTTAACACTCGGAGGTAATTGTTACCAACAAAGCAGATAAGAAACAATTCAAGCAATTAATATGAAGCAGGACCCCTTGGAGAGTGATCAGATACTACTTTCCTTCACTATGTTGAGCTTTAAGCATGGGAAGTACTAAGGCAATTTAGGATGAATAATTTCACTTTATTAGAAAAATGCTTACAGACGTATTTTATGCCACTATAGATGATCATATAGCTGTTTTTTGCTGTCATTCCAAAAAGCTATCAGGCAATATCTAAGGTGCCATATGATTTTATATGCAACTGTGATTCAGTTAAATTGGCCACAGTACGGAAGGCTAGATTGTTATTCCTAAAGGTACAGTCCCCAATGATGCTTTGTAAAATATGGGATTTTCTCCAATCCATCTGATGAATTATCTGGCGTGGAACAGATCAGTATATACACAGCCTGAACTAAAAGATGTAACACAAAGTGCAATTACTGCACATTCAGGCTAAGCACATTTTTAGGAAGCCCTTTACTTTGATATCTGCTGGAAAGCCTTTCACTTAGTTTTTCAACAATTAAAAATACAAAATTTCATCTGTATATAGTGACTTCCACATTGTTACAGTTTGGGATTTGTCCAACACTAAAAGGGGGCGAAATTGGGTTGCCTTTGTGCCTCCTGTTAGCGCCCCCGGGGGAGTCTTGCGGCAGGGTTACGACGTTGCGCCCCGATCTCCTTCGCCCGTAGATCGTGACATCATCGCCGTGCGCCCCGGACCCGAAATAGACTTCCGTCCCCTTCAGCAGCGGACGGCCGCTTCGGGGATGATGATTAAAGGCGAGGTGGCTGAGGTAAGTTAAAAAAAAAACGTACCTTTCTTGTTCACGTTTTTTTCGCGGGTTCCTGCCCGCGATCGATCAGCCCGGCATTCTGCTTGAGTGCCGGGCTGATCACGCAGGATCGCGGCTGCCTTGGTGGTCCAGGTAGGTACTTTTTAAATTGCAGAGCCTGCAGCGATGGCCCTTCCCTTTAAGGGAGGGAAGGAGCCTTTGAACGCGGCGACGCTGCACGGCCCAGTGAGCAGTGCTGCTGAAGTCTCCGCCCCGCCTGCTGCCGATTGCGCTCCAAGAAGGAAGCGGACACTTGATTTAGCGCTCCACTTCCTTCCTGGACTGCAAAACCGAATTTTTTAAAAGTTTAGAAACATTAGCGCCTGCGGCTAATTTTCTCAACTTTTAAAATTTAGCCCCCCAAACGGGGCTATAATGAATTTCTCCCCCATAGTTCTCAAACAGCCTGACAAAAGTTTCTGTAAATGCACTGTATCCCTTACAATTTGAAATCTGTCTCTTTAGTTTCTGGCATTCTGCAGTACCATAGCCTGGGTCTAATAATTAATCCTGATTGCCGTAAATTGCTTAGTGGAACTTATGTAGGATTCCAAGTCCATCTAAAGGCTCTAAGGACAGCAAATATCACATGCCAAACCAACTTTGCACACGCTATAACAATTAATCACATTTATTTTCAATTAAATAATATGCAGAAGCAAAAATGCTAGACATGTACTACAGGGCTTAAGTAGGGCTTAAAATATGTATTATTAGCATGTTCACCAGGCGAGCAGATTTTCTTACATTTTCTTGGAATGGTACAGTCTCTTAGGGTGGATCAATTATGTAGTGTTAACAGTTCAATCTTCCCTCATCCCTTGGTAAACAGAATGCAGTCTCAAGATATGTCCCTCAAGTGAAAGATTTACCCGTGGATTGCATGAAACCAAATGCTCATGGAGTTCTACGCCTCTGAATGGACGATGCCAACGCTAAAAGTGCCAGAAAAATCCACTGGTTTACGTCCCTTGAAAATAATGTTGTCAAACTGCGGTTTTATGCGTTTGATTCCTTTGAAGGTAAGGCTGCCAGTCAGTTGTGATAAAGAAATCATACTTTTTGTCCTATGAAGCCATCACAGATCCTCGTAATATTTTCTGAGCTTATTCCAGCAACAACAACTTGCATTCATACAGCGCCTTTAACGTAGCACAACATCCCAAGGCGCTTCACAAGAGCGCTATCAGTCAAAAGTTGACACCAACAACAAACAACAACGACAACTTGTATTTATATAGCACCTTTAACGCAGTGAAGAGAGATGGTGGTGAAATAGAGCTGAGTGTCGTCAGGGTACATGTAGAAACTGACATGGAGCTTTTGGATGATGTCGCCAAGGGGCAGCTGTAGATGAGAAATAGGAGGGGGCCAAGGATAGCTCCTTGGGGGACGCCAGAGGTAACGGGGCAGGTCTGGGAAGAGAAGCCATTGCAGGTGACTCTCTGGCTACGATTGGGTAGATAGGAATGGAACCTGGCGAGCACAGTCCCACACAACTGGAAGACGGAGCATGTTACAAGCATGATTAAAATGGCAGCGCAGTAATTACCGCCCCGTTCCAGCCAACCTTTGGGTCACTGCCATTTTGATCGGAGCCTTGAATTGGGCAGCCCAGGCGCCTGCTAAACAGGCACGTACATCATTAGCCATGCAAATCGGGGTCTGCCGACATCCATAAGACACAATGCTATTTTGAAGCACTAATGGGCAGTGGTACATGGCATTGAGCAGCCTAACCAGCAACCCTTGGATGGACCATAGCAGGCTGCTTCAAAATAATTTTTGAACGGATTTGTAAATGATTTTTGTGGAGTCAAGAGGAGCCTCCTGGCCTCACACAAGTAGACCTATGCGAAGCCCAACCCTCCACAGCCCTCCCTCGCGATCGTCTCACCTGCCCCATTTAACTTACCTGCGTTGGCTGGGCTCCACAGTGGAGCCGCTGGTTTCCCACCCCCACCGATTGGCAAATGAGCGAGAAAATCATTGACGGAATGGCAACGAGGCCTGACCATGAAAATCAGTCGTGCCTTTGACCTCTTCCAGCGGGCTGGCAGCAGACTCGGTCCACTGGCTTACCGCCCGATGAAAGCGGCCACACAAAAATACACCAGTATGGAATCATATCTGGTTTTATTACTTTGGTGTCTGCAGCCAAAGCACCAAGACAGTTGTTGACAACCATCCACCCTTGTTCAGAATGATTAGAAGCGTATGATCCAACTTACCTATAGATCAAAAGAAGTTTAATAAGTGACTGTAATTCGGACAAAGCATTGCTGAGCAATCTTTTGTAGATTATGGCAAAGCAAATGGAATTAATTGATGTAGGTTATCATAGCTTTTGAAAAAAATCCAATCATAACAGAACAACATTCTGGCCTAGAAATTCAGTTGCGTTCGCCAGCCGTTAACGCCATAAGAGGGGTATATTTCCAGCGCTAGGCACTTAGCGCCCGGGCGCAGGCCGATCTGCGCCTACGCCCAAATTCAGTAGACATTTAGCGCCAGCGCAAAGTGTTTGCGCCCGCTCAGCTGCGCGCGCAGCTTATGACGTCATTTCGTCGTGCAACGCTGTTTGTGCGCCCCAAACCGGAAATTCAGTGGCGCCCGCCCAATGTGGGCGTGGCGCTGTTAAGAACTGTGAAGTGGAACGCAACAGAGGCCCTGTGGGCCTCGGGGAATGCTAATTAAAGGGCACTTACACTGACCTATAAAGCCCAGCCATTTTGCTGCAATGACTTTACTGCTTTGGATTTCTGGACAGAGACCAAGGAACAGAGCTTACTGATTTGGGACAACATAGGAGAGGTATTTTTGGCTTCTGGCCAGAGCTTTGACATTTGAATCATTGTGATTTCACTGTTTGCAAGTTTATTATGGGGGCTGTATGGGGTTCCAACCCTCAGTTGCAGCATTATGTGCGAAGGGCTCGCAGACGCTGTGTGAGAGGGCCAGCCATGCCTAGACGCAGAGGGGCCATCAGGCATCGGCAACGTAGGCCTTACCCACTCAGGCAATACCGGCAGCAGGTGTCCTATCTCACCATGACTGCGGCGCATTGTGTTAAGAGGCTGCACTTCAGAAGGGAGGTGGTTGCAGAGATCTGCCAGCTGCTTCACAGAGATCTGCGTCCACAGCTGATGTGCAGGACGTCTCTCTCGGTGGAAGTGAAGGTCACGGTGGCTCTGAACTTTTATGCAAGCGGCTCCTTCCAAGCCGCTGCTGGGGACATAGCGAACATCTCCCAGTTCGCCGCGCATCGCTGCATCCGGCAGGTCACCGATGCACTTTTCGCGAGGAGACACCAATTCATCTCCTTCCCCATGACCCTAGAGAGGCAGGAGCAGCGTGCAGTTGGATTTGGCAGGATCGCGGACTTCCCCATGCTGCAGGGCGCCATTGACTGCACGCATGTGGCTATGCGGGCACCTATCGACAATGCCGAGGATTACCGTAACCGGAAGGGCTACCATTCCCTCAATGTACAGCTGGTGTGTGACCACAGGCAGCGCATCCTAGCTGTCAATGCCCGCTTTCCAGGAAGCAGCCACGATGCATTTATCCTGTGCCAGACTACTGTGGCTGACATGTTCGAGGCACAGCCTCCACCAAGGGGATGGCTTATTGGGGACAAGGGCTACCCTTTGTGTACATGGCTCATGACCCCGCTCCGCGCGCCCAGGACCCCAGTGGAGGAGGCATACAACAAAAGCCATCAAGCCACAAGGAACATCATAGAGCAAACGATTGGCGTCCTCAAGCAACGGTTCCGCTGCCTGGATTGTTCCGGCGGATCTCTACAGCATTCGCCGGATAGAGTCTCCCAGTTCGTCGTCGTGTGCTGCATGCTGCACAACCTGGCTATCCGCAGGACTCAGGCACTGCCACCTGACGTTGCACCACCACCTCAGGAGGACGAGCAGGAGGACCATGAGGAGGAGGAGGAGGAGGAGGAGGAGTACCAGCCCAGGAGGGAGCCACAAGGTCCAAGGGCCGTCCGCCGGCGGCTTATTGAACGACACTTCTAGGCCCCCTGTCAGGGAATGGCCTGTGGCAATGAACGCACCTGAATGCAGCCGCTCCGCAAGCCCTCAGCCGCTTAACGCAACAACCACTTGAAACATGACACCTGGACATGCTGAATAAATAAAAAGCTTTATTTTACAAACTCAGGGCCCTTCCCACATGAAACAGAAAAACAGACGAGACCCCCAAAAAACAGTCAAAAACATCTGTCACTCCCACAACCTGGGGAGGAATAACAAAACTTGCCCATCCAATTGGCCTTCATCATCGGCCTTACAAAAATAAGCCCCCCCCTCCGCAACACAAACACCCCCATAAAAACAAAAAATGCCTTCATCTTCGGCCTTACCAAAATAAGCCCCCCCCAGAACACAAACACCCCCATATAAAAAAAACCGCTATCACCACACTCTACTGGGTGTGCCGAGAGGGCGAGTCCTTATGCAGGCTTCTCCGGCCCCTGCCCAACCTGCTGCTCCGCCTCAACCTGGGCCCTGTGGGTGTGGCAAGGCTGGGGGAAGGCTCATGAGGGCCACAATGCGTGACGGCAGATGCCCTTGGGGGTCGGCCTAGACGAGGCCCGGCCCGGGAGGGGCCGGCTGCTGACTGCTGCAGCTGTGGCTGGCCAGCATCAGTCTCAGCAGCAGCTCGTCGCACCTTGGCTGGGGGAGTGGCAGTGTCGGCTGCACCAATGGGGGCAAGCTGGCTGATGCCAGGCGCGCGCTGTTCGCCAGAGACACTGGCACTCGGCCGGGCTGGCAGTGCAGCAAGCGCAGCAATCTGGTGGAGGCCAGACCGCTGTGCTGCAGCAGGGCGGCGGGTGCCCTGGTGATGCCTCCGCGCCACAGCGAGTGTGGCAGAAGTGAGTGCCCGAACTGCCCTGGTATGTGCCCGCATCAGATCTGCCAGTGTCTGGACGGCACCACTCATGGACTCGCGACTCGCGTCCTGCGCTGCCGCGAGTTGCTGGACACCCCTGTCCTGCGCTGCCGCAAGTTGCTGGACACCCCTGTCATGTGCTGCCGCGAGTTGCTCGACCCCCCTGGCCTGTGATTCCCCGAAAGCGACCACACTATGAGCCAGGGACTCAATGGCCTGAGGCAACTGTCCCACAACCCCCATGAACTCCTTGTGGCGCCGCTCCGACGCCGCGGACATCTCATCAAGGAGGCGCACCTCCTGGGCGAGGACCGTCTCCGGACTGGAGGGCGGACTCTCCCTCTGGGGAGAAGGCCGCCGAGCTGCCCGACCCTTCCCGCGTGCCTCGACCCCACTGGGCCCAGGAACTGCCCTCCCCTGCAACACTTCCCCCCTCTGGGGAGAAGGCCGCCATGCTGCCCAACCCTTCCCGCGTGCCTCGACCCCACTGGGCCCAGGAGCTACACCCCCCTGCAACACTTCCCCCTGCCTCTCCTCCAGGCCAGATGTCTCCCCTCCATTGCCATCCCCTGGCGCGGATGAGGGTTCCCCCGATGTGCCGCCTTCCTCCTGGTCCTCGTCGTCCTCCTCCTCCAAGGGCCTGGCACTCTGAGCTTCAGGGACCACCTCCTCCTCACCAGCTGAAAGCAGGAAGGCACAAGAGTAGCTTTAGAGTGAGGACAGGGCGTCAGCGAGGGAGGCATGAGTGGTGGCATTATGCGCATTGGTCGGACAGTGGGAAAGGATGTAGATCTGAAGCGCAAGGGCAACGAGAGAGGTCCAACCGGTCATGTCCTTACCAGTGGGTCCCAGTACAGGGTCCGCATCTCCAATGGCAACAGGGCCAGTCACCCGGCCATGCATGAGTCGAGCCACGCTCTCCTCCAGCTCACTGAGCGCCTGGTACTGGGGACGGCCTCCCCCGGTGGCAGACTGGCTCCTCAAATTCCGCGCCAGCTTGGCCTGCAAGAGAAAGGACGGCCTCTAAGTACAGTGTGGTGCCCTGTTGCTGTGTGCACTGCCTCCCATGGTCGAATAGCTTGGCCAGTGTGGTGCCCTGTTGCTGTGTGCACTGCCTCCCATGGTCGAATAGCTTGGCCAGTGTGTTAAGTGCAGAAAGTGCTATTGATGATCATGCCAGTGCCATAGCTGCGGGAGGAGGGCTGGCCATTAGGCCTTTGAGGTCCCTTTGCCCATAATGTGAGGTGCACATGCAAGGATGAGGAGGACACTGGAAAGGGTACTCACCTTGACCATCCGAGTGAGGTCGTTGTACTTCTTGCGGCATTGGTCCGCACTCCTGGGGACATCGCTGGTGGATGACACCCTGTGGGCGATTTTCTTCCAGGCTCTCCTGTACTGCCTCCTGGGAGCCTTCTTGCCACTGTCCGGGCACAAGATCTCTCTTTTCTTTTCCACACCATTAACCAGCACCCTCAAAGCATGCTGGGAGAAGCGCTGCGCTCGTTCACGGGCCTTCTCCATGGCTTCAGGCGCTATTTGGGTCCACCAGCAGTGTTGAGGCCTAGCTGCAGGGCTCCACTATGCAGGGCGTGGCAGCAGTCAAAGTCGACCCTTCCCCCTTTAAGAGCTGGCCGGCGTCAGGGTGTCTGCTGTCAATCAAAACATGACCGCACCTGCGCTGCGCCCGGCCTCGGCGTTATCAGTCCGCATCGCCGGCTTAGCGCCTGAAGATAGCAGTGCAACGCCAGTTTCAGCACTCGCCCAAACTCTTGGCCAAATCTACTGAATTTCGGCAAAGTGGCCTACACTTTCCGGCGGGCGCTAACTTTAGCGACCGCCCGACTTTACCGCCCCAAAAGTGGCCAGACTGAATTTCTAGGCCTCTATGTTTGCCACACCATTAAGATTATTAGTTCAGAAAGGTATTGGTCCTTTCTCCAATAGTATTTTGCCTCTGAAAGCCTTCCTCCCAGTACTATCAGACTGAAGGGGAACCAACAGATTCAATGGATGAATTTGTAAAATTGTAAGAGCAGGAATCAGCAGAGTGCTCCTTCAAGTCAGGTAGACCTGTTTAGCCTTTGGTCTAACATCCCCCAAAATTTTAAGAGTCCATCATTCTAAGTTGGAAGTAGTTTTTACCAATTCAAAAATACTAAAGAGAAATGGAATTATGATGTCACTTTAGCCTGAAACACTTCTGCAGACCCTCCAAAGCTCAGTTAAGTAAGTATTCTCGCTAAAATGGCTCATGCCATTGCACTTTCCAGCTCATGAATTAATCTTGCTTTTTTAATTTCATGTTATGTTCCTAAAATGTAACTTGAAACATCAACAGAACTCCTACCTTTTGACTCCTAGCTTTTCATCTAGGGCCTGTTAAAATGGGAGATGATGCACTTTTATATGCAGTTGTCAACATTGGTAAGCTCATTTACTTTCTCATTTACTAAATAGTATTAACCAGCTCTGCTTATACTGGAATTACATTTTATGTCTGAGGTAATGAGGTGCAACTTCTTTAGGTTGATGTAAGTGCCAGAGTATTTTTTGGCCATGAACAGAATGGTGCCAAAATATGATCCTGTAGGAACGGCGGTTCCTAACTGAAGAATTGAGATCGACGCAGAGAATCAAAAACAATAAAATTTAATGAACAAACGAAGTTAAACAGTAAACTGCTGGATACAATGCAAATAGGTCTGGTCTGCTTGAAAGCCTCTCTAGAACTGCTAAAAGGTTCCCAGCACTGACGCCATGACGTCATCACGTTCTTTCCGCCGTTGGGGGATCACGTGACGGGCGGCATGACGTCATCACGCGGAGTAAAGGAAAGAAGCCATAGTACAGTTAACAGATACATTAAAGGTGCAGCCCCCGGTTGCACTACATTGCTGTTAAAGGAATTATAAACAATTGTCCTGAATCCCCTGGTGGCTCCGCCACATACGCCCCCCCAGAATTGTCTTTAACAGAAAAGGTAAGACGAGAAAGGGGTCTGACGAGTCTGTCCGACCGACTGCGATACTCTGGCAACTGGAACGGAGCGCTAGAAGATGAACTGGCAGTTGGCCGTGGTTGGGATGGTGCCGCAGGCGTAGGAGAAGAAGTGGCTGGCTGTGGCTGTACTGGACCGACGGTCGACGGTGGACGCCCACGACGAGGCGGTTGAGCGGCGACGACTGGCTTGCTCAGATCCAGATGAGCCGGTTTTAACCGGTCGATGGAGATGTGGTCAGGCTTACCGCCGACGTCGACTGTGAAAAACTTGTCACCTGACGAGATGACGCGGAACGGACCAGTGTTAGGCGGTTTGAGCGGGTCTCTGTGAGCATCTTGACAAATCAAAACGTATTCGGCGCTCTTAAGCTCCACCGGGACAGGGGAGTGCTGCAGGTCGTGATGAGACGTAGGCACTGGGATGAAATTCTTAGCCGCCTCTTGGTGGCTGACGAGCTGCTGAGCTGCGGACCAGGGTTCCGTGTGAGGAGGAAGAAAATCACCAGGAACTCTGAGTGGTTGACCGTAAACCAGTTCTGCAGAAGAAGATTGCAGGTCATCCTTAGGAGCCGTGCGAAGACCCAGCAGCACCCAAGGGAGCCTGTCCACCCAACCAGTCCCACGAAGACTAGCACGCAGTGCAGCTTTAAGGGACCTGTGAAATCTCTCGCACAGACCGTTTGCCTGTGGATGATAGGCGGTGGTGCGATGAAGCTTGGTACCCAAACCCTGAGCCACGGCATTCCAAAGTTCCGAGGTAAATTGAGGTCCTCGGTCGGAGGAGATGTCGGCCGGTACTCCGAACCGAGCCACCCATGACGAGATGAAGGCTCTGGAAATGTCCGCCGCTGTGGTGGCAACCAAAGGAATTGCCTCTGGCCACCGGGTGGTGCGGTCTACCATGGTGAGGAGATGCGTGAAACCACGAGAAGAAGGGAGAGGGCCAACCAGGTCCACGTGAACATGGTCGAAGCGACGCTCTGGAACTGGAAAAGTGGCTACTGGGGCCTTAACATGGCGTTGGATTTTGGACTTCTGGCAACTCACGCAGGCATTGGTCCAGTCACGGACGTCGAGATGCATCCCTTTCCAGACGAACTTCTTTGCCATGAGTCGTTGTGAAGCCCTCATACCAGGGTGCGACAAACCGTGGATTGCGTCAAAAACTCTCCTGCGCCATTCGACTGGTACAATTGGTCGGGGGACTCCCATCGAGATGTCGCAAAGGAGTGTGGTCCCTGCGGCCTGAAAACTGACATCAGCCACTTGTAAGCTGGAAGGTGTGGTCCGGTATGCCTGCACTTCAGGGTCTGCCATCTGTTCTTCTGCCAAACCAACATAGTCGATTTAAAAAAAATTTTTTTTTTAATTCATTGATGGGATGTGGGCGTCGCTGGCTAGGCCTGCATTTAGTGCCCATCCCGAATTGCCCTTGAGAAGATGGTGGTGAGCCGCCTTCTTGAACCGCTGCAGTCCATATGGTGTAGGTACACCCACAATGCTGTTAGGAAGGGAGTTCCAGGATTTTGGCCCAGCGACAGTGAAGGAACGGCGATACAGGTCCAAGTCAGGATGGTGTGTGGCTTGGAGGGGAACTTGTAGGTGGTGATGTTCCCATGCGTCTGCTGCCCTTGTCCTTCTAAGTGGTAGAGGTCGCGGGTTTGGAAGGTGCTGTTGAAGGAGCTTTGGCGAGTTGCTGCAGTGCATCTTGTAGATGGTACACACTGCAGCCACAGTGCGCCGGTGGTGGAGGGAGTGAATGTTGAAGGTGGTGGATGGAGTGCCAATCAAGCGGGCTGCTTTATCCTGAATGGTGTCGAGCTTCTTGAGTGTTGTTGGAGCTGCACTCATCCAGGCAAGTGGAGAGTATTCCATCACACTCCTGACTTGTGCCTTGTAGATGGTGGAAAGGCTTTGGGGAATCAGGAGGTGAGACACTCGCCGCAGAATTCCCAGCCTCTGGCCTGCTCTTATAGCCACAGTATTTATATGGCTGGTCCAGTTCAGTTTCTGATCAATGGTAACCCCCAGGATGTTGATAGTGGGGGATTCAGCGATGGTAATGCCATTGAATGTCAAGGGGAGATGGTTAGAGTCTCGCTTGTTGGAGATGGTCATTGCCTGGCACTTGTGTGGTGCGAATGTTACTTGCCACTTGTCAGCCCAAGTCTGAATGTTGTCCAGGTCTTGCTGCATATGGACACGGACTGCGTCGGTATCTGACGAGTCTCGAATGGTGCTGAACAGTGTGCAATCATCAGCGAACATCCCCACTTCTGACCTTATGATGGAAGGAAGGTCATTGATGAAACAGTTGAAGATGGTTGGGCCTAGGACACTGCCCTGAGGAACTCCTGCAGTGATGTCATGTGATTGAGATGAATGACCTCCAACAACCACAGCCAACTTCCTTTGTGCTAGGTATGATTCCAACCAATGGAGAGTTTTCCCCTTGATTCCCATTGACTTCAGTTTTGCTAGGGCTCCTTGATGTCACACTCGATCAAATGCTGCCTTGATGTCAAGGGCAGTCACTCTCACCTCACCTCTTGAGTTCAGCTCTTTTGTCCATGTTTGGACCAAGGCTGTAATGAGGTCAGAAGCTGAGTGGCCCTGGCGGAACCCAAACTGGGCATCAGTTAGCAGGTTATTGCTGAGTAAGTGCCGCTTGATAGCACTGTCGACGACACCCTCCATCACTTTACTGATGATTGAGAGTAGACTGATGGGACGGTAATTGGCTGGGTCGGATTTGTCCTGCTTTTTGTAGACAGGACATACTTGGGCAAGATTCCCAGGTGGACTGCGTGGACCGGGGCACGGGAGAGACAATCCGCCACCAGGTTGTCCTTGCCAGACACATGTTGTATGTCTGTTGTAAATTCTGATATGAACGTAAGATGATGTTGTTGCCGAGCCGACCATGGTTCCGCTGTCTTAGCCATGGCAAACGTAAGTGGCTTGTGGTCTACGAAAGCCGTGAATGGGCGTCCTTCCAGTAAGAAGCTAAAATGGCGGATGACCAGGAAAAGTGCCAACAACTCCCTATCAAAGGTACTGTATTTGCGTTCATTTTTTCGCAATTGGCGGCTGAAGAAAGCCAGTGATTGCCACGTGCCGTTGACCAATTGCTCCTGCAGTGCCCCGATGGCATAGTCAGATGCATCTGTGGTAAGGGCGATGGTTGCACCTGGAAGAGGATGTGCTAACATGGTCGCATCAGCCAAAGCGTCCTTAGTGTTGAGGAATGCCTGGTCCATCTGGGGTTTCCAGCCGATGAGGTCTTTACCCGATTTACCTTTTAGAGCCTTGTACAATGGTTGCATTAACAGGGCTGCCTTGGGGATGAAACGATGATAAAAATTGACCATCCCTAGGAATTCCTGGAGAGCCTTGACGGTCTGAGGACGCGGGAATGAGGTAACTGCCTCCACCTTCGTAGCTAGCGGAACGGCGCCTTCTGAGGTGATTCTGTGTCCCAGAAAATCAATGCTTTTTAAGCCAAACTGGCACTTGGCCGGGTTGATAATAAGGCCATGCTGGCTGAGATGAGAAAAAAGGGTACGCAAGTGCGTAATGTGCTCTTTCTTGCCGGTACTGGCGATGAGGATGTCATCGAGGTAGACGAAGATGAACGGCAGATCGCGCAACACAGAATCCATGAGACGCTGGAAGGCTTGCGCTGCGTTCTTCAACCCAAACGGCATATGAAGTAACTCAAAGAGCACGAAAGGCGTGATGACAGCGGTTTTGGGGACGTCCTGAGGATGAACGGGCACTTAATGGTACCCCCGGACAAGGTCTACTGTGGAAAAGATGGAATTCCATGTCATGTGGGCCGAAAAATCCTGTATGTGAGGAATTGGGTACCGATCTGGAGTAGTAGCTTCATTCAGGCGTCTGTAGTCGCCGCAAGATCGCCATCCGCCGCCTGGTTTAGGAACGATGTGTAATGGTGAAGACCAAGGACTATTCGATCGTCGAATAATTCCCAGGCGCTCCATGGTATGGAACTCCGCCTTTGCGGCCGTGAGTTTACCAGGTTCCAGCCTTCGAGCCCGTGCATAAACTGGGGATCCTGTCATGGTAATGTGGTGCGCCACACCGTGCCTGCGACTGAAGAAGAAAAAGTGGGCCTGGTGAGCTCCGGAAACTCACCAAGAAGATGAGAGAACTCATCTGGAGATGAGACTGCACAGGCAACTGACCAAGACACCGCGGTGCTGTGGTGGCAGGGGACCGAATGAAAGGTGGCCGCGTTGATTAACTGGCAGTGCCGGACATCGACGAGAAAACCATTGGCGCAAAAAAATCTGCCCCCAGGATGGCCTGTGAGACTTTCGCCGTGATGAACTCCCAAACGAAATGCTGGCCGCCAAAACGCAACTGGACCCTACGCTTTCAGAACGTGCGGATGGCCGCACCATTGGCTGCCTCGAGGGAGGGACCGTGACCGCCGGATTGAAGATCGAGCTTCGACGCTGGTAGGATACTGCACTGGGAGCCAGTATCACAGAGAAAATGTCGACCTGACAGGGAGTCTGTGATATAAAGGAGTTTCCCTGCGGAACCGACGGCCATCACAACTCCGGCGTGTCCCTCAGGCCCTGTCGCCCTTCTCAGAAACCACTGGTTTGAGGTAGGTTTTGTTTTTGGGGAAAAACTGCAGGGAGGACGGCAGCATCGGGCCTTCGTGCCAAAACGAGCGTGGTATGCACACCAGCCTGCTGGCGGAGGAGTCGGCTTCGCTCTTGTGGGGGATGGGCGCCTCATGGCCGCACAACATTGTTGTGTGACAGTGAAAATTTTATCTGCTTCTGCAGCGAGTTCAGCACAGTCCGTGATCATGGAATTGGCCAAGGCCGCCTGTACTGGCTCTGGCAACTGGCAGAGAAACAACTCCCGGAACAGAAAACATTCCGATTCCGAGCCCAAGAGCGTGAGCATCTGGCTCATGAGCTCTGATGGCTTTGAGTCCCCGAGGCCGGGCATGGAGATAAGTCTGCGAGCGCGCTCCGACTTGGACAGACCGAAAACCTGCAGTAACCGTGTTTTTAAAGCTTCGTACTTGCCATCGTCTGGAGGACTCCCGAGGAGGCTGACGACCCACGAGGCTGTGGCGCTGTCGAGGGCGGAGACCACGTAATAATAACGGGTCGAATCCGCTACTACTCCCCGGATTGCAAATTGGGCTTCCGCCTGGAAAAACCACGCGGCTGGTTGTTGCTCCCAAAATTGCGGCAGTTTGAGGGTGACGGCGTTCGTGTCCATGATGTAACTTCAAAGAAAATTGTTCAAAGAAATCGGGGTCACCAATGTAGGAACGGAGGTTCCTAGCTGAAGAATTGAGATCGACGCAGAGAATCAAAAACAATAAAATTTAATGAACAAACGAAGTTAAACAGTAAACTGCTGGATACAATGCAAATAAGTCTGGTCTGCTTGAATGCCTCTCTAGAACTGCTAGAAGGTTCCCAGCACTGACGTCATGACGTCATCACGTTCTTCCCGCCGTTGGGGGATCACGTGACGGGCGGTATGACGTCATCACGCGGAGTAAAGGAAAGAAGCCATAGTACAGTTAACAGATACATTAAAGGTGCAGCCCCCGGTTGCACTACATTGCTGTTAAAGGAATTATAAACAATTGTCCTGAATCCGCTGGTGGCTCCGCCACAATCCACCCTTTAATAGGCTATTGTCAAATATGGCTGCGCTGAAATAACAAAGGATACCTTGCAGGCACTTTATACAAGTGGATCTGACTGTATAACACAGGGGTGACAAAATCTTGAGTATTACATCCAGTCACAAGTTGGCACTTCATAGTGGGTCCATTTTGATTTCTATCTATGTAGTAGTTATCTAAAATGAGTTATTAAAATGAAAAATATATGCATTGATTTAAATCAGGGTCAGCTGTGGCTCAGTTGGTAGCACCCTCACCTCCGAGTTATAAGGTTGTGGGTTCAAGTCCCACTCCAGAGACTTAAGCACAAAAATCTAGGCTGACACTCCAGTGCAGTGCTGAGGGAGTGCCGCACTGTCAGAGGTGCCGTCTTTTGGAAGAGACATTAAACCGAGGCCCCGTCTGCTCTCTCAGGTGGACGTAAAAGATCCCACGGCACTATTTTGAAGAAGAGCAGGGGAGTTATTCCCCGGTGTTCTAGCCAATATTTATCCCCCAATCAACATCACAAAACCGATACAAAAAGAAAATACTGCAGATGCTGTAAATCTGAAATAAAAACAGAAAATGCTGGAGATACTCAGCAGGTCAGGCAGCATCTGTGAAGAGAGAAACAGAGTTAAAGTTTCAGGTCGATGACCTTTCGTCAGAACTGGAAAAAAGTAGGAAATGGAACAGATTTTTAAGCAAGTGTAGTGGCTGGGAAATGGGGGAGGGCATGAAAGAACAAAAGGGAAGGTCTGTGATAGGATAGAAGGCAGGAGAGGTTAAGAGACATTAAGAGATACCACAGCATCTCATCTTTCGATTAGGCACTTTACAGCCTTCTGTACTCAACAGTTCAACAATTTCAGATCATAACCTCGGCCCCTATCATATATATATTCACAAAACAGATTATCTGGACATTATCACATTGCTGTTTGTGGGACCTTGCTGAGCGCAAATTGGTTGCCGCGTTTCCCACATTACAACAGTGATTACACTTCAAAAAGTACTTCATTGGCTGTAAAGCGCTTTGGGACGCCCTGAGATCATGAAAGGCGCTATATAAATGCAAGTTTCTTCTAAATGAAGACAATTTAATTAATTGCAGAGCTACATTGTATTCACACATTGAGGGATATCTTGGCTGTAGGTGCTGATTTAGTCAGTATGCTTATTATTGGGATTATGACCTTGTGATTTGTGGTTTTGCAGAGGATATGAAGCAGAATGGGCTGACAGCCTGGGGCTCTAGTTTAACTGTGTTAGTTCAGTAGTTGGCAGTCAGTTCTAGCACTGTGTGAGAACAAGGTGCATTCGGGAATCTGATGCATGATGCTGAGAATTATGGCTTTCATTAGTTTTCTTTATTCCTCAATTTTATTTTGTAACCAGTAGATTTTCTGTGGCAATGGTCGCAGTAATTCAGATGCTGTGCTGTTTTATAACATGTAGTGCACAATGCATTTTTCTGCTGCTAAGATGGTGCTGTGGTTAAACTGGCCTGACCCTTTAATAATTAAAGTCCTTAATCTAATCATGTTTATTTAATCAGACATTTTAGCAAAATTAAGTACTGTTGCAAAGATATTTGATAAAGATGGAATGAGGCAATTTAGTTTATTTTTTAAAAACATCTTTCTGTATTTTAGCCCTCATTATACACCCAGTGACAGTGACAGCTTTGGGAACCTCCATGACCTCAAGCCCTAGACTTCTTAGAGAGGCACGGGCCTCTGAGAAAAGTGTTGTTAGTCACATTTTAAACACACAAAGTGCTACTGTATAGGTAATTTTTTTGTGTGCATTTGATTGTTTTTACGTTACGTTACAAACTTTATCTCCAACACGATGCCTGAAAGAATGTTGGAAAAATATTTGCAACAAATATCATTGGTTCTCCTTGTTTTTATTAGTAGCTTTGGCTGACCACTCATTGTTGAGCAATTGCATTCGTACTTCTTAGTAGTTTTCAACTGGAAATTGAAGCTCCCGCTTTTGATTGATATGTTCTCTGCCTTTTCAGTGGTGATTTGTTGCAGTTTGTAATTTGAGGTGCATAGAAATTTGCGAGTGTGATGGAGAGGTGTAATACTGAACTGTGGATGAACTATATACTAGATGCAAGACATCTAGATGGCTCGTGTGGCACATACATTTTCTGTGCTGTAAGTTCTCTGGGAGCGCAATCTTGCCAGCCCTGGGGAGGTGGGTATTGAGGCGGGACTGTCGGGAAAATGGCAGGAAAATGGCGCCCCCAACCCGCCTCCATGCCATCTTCCCAGGAGGCGGGCAGCCAACCCACGCCGGGTCCCGTCTCCTGGAGGTGGGAAGGGGATTACAGCCACTTAACTGCCTGTTAACAGGTAGTTAACAGGTAGTTAACAGGATTATCCCCATTTTTCCAGGAGAGGCGTGGGCTTCCCGACGTCGGGAATACCCTGCCAGGGTCAGCGAGGTGAGCAGTGGGTCTGCGGTGGTCGGAGGGGTGCAAAAGTGTGCTGTGAAGGTAAGTGATGGCTGCAAGTGTGGAGAGGTAAGTGTGTGAGGTGAGTGGAAAGTGTTAGTAAAAGTTTACTTACCTTTGTTTCTTCCTGCAGGCTTCAACAGTTGGGGATGCGGAGAGTCTCGCATCTCACCGGCAGAGACGACGGATGGCTGCTACATTCTCAGATGCAACAACCATCTCATTTCTGCTAAAAAAAAGAGGTTTGGTGAGTCTTGAATACAAGGACTCATCAAATAACAGAGAATGTCAGTGTTTGACAGCTTCACAGAGCTGTCAAATGATGACAAGTCATCTGTCAAAAAATTTTGACAGATGAAACGTCATATGCTGACATTCTTTGTAACTGGCTTTCCCTTAATTGGCCTGCTAAATTCGCTGGGTGGGCTTGACAAGGGCAATCAAGGGAAAATAGCGTGGGTTGGAGACAAGTCGATGGAGGCGGGACTAAAACCTGACAAGCAGCAGTCCCACCTCCAACGCGCCTCCATTGGCAAAATCGCCCTTCGTAATATATTTCAACAAGTTTAATTTTGCCAAAGTGTTTTTGGAGTTTGAATGGTTATGCTGTTCTATCAGAGTAATGACAATGTGAAATGTAATTTTGTGAAGCTGTTCACGACAATTGCAGTCGTTCTACAAAAATAGCAGAATCACATTGGTGTTATCACAGTGCTCTCAAAACCACAACTTTTGTAGGGAGTGTTACAATTTAGCAAGGGAATAAACACTAGTGAGTCTGGCTTAAATTCATTTATTTAATGCTGCGGTAGACATTATTAAAAATTTTAAAACTTTTCTTATTAAATGGGACACTGTCGTATTCCAGATATGTTAAAAGCATATTGAGATGATGACAGAAAGGTTCAGAAGATTAGGCCGTTTTTTCACAAGTTAACAAAAAGAAGACACCAATGCTCATCTTCAGTGGACGTGAAGCCAAAATGCTGCTGTCAACCTGAGACTGATGACTCGCGAATGTGAGTAAAAATAAGTGGTGGCAGGTACTTTTCAATTTCCAGAATACAACCCCAATCTTTCTAACACAGGATTTAAGGCAGTCACTCATTGGGGATTAATTAATGACTCGGAAGCTTGTAATATTATGCAACACGTCTTTATTCTTTTTCTTTTAAAACTACTTCTTGACCATTTGTCAGAAATGCCTGTGAAGTGGCTGCTCAAAATTCAAATGTGCAGGGCTTCCAAAAGCACAACACAGCCAGCGCTTGTAGCTCCAAAGCTGTTCCATATGTCCCTGCTACCTCGGAGATGTATCGTTTTCATCAAAGGGGTCCAGGGGCTTCATTCACATGTTAGGTCCATAATCCAGTACAGCAGACAATTTGGCAATCATTTGTAAAATATAAATTTTTTAGACAAGAATAAGGTTCTTTCAACAGGAACGGAAAACAGGGACAATATTGTGCTTTCTCACAATGCTAAACTGAGAAGAAGGGGAAAGAAAATCTGACTCCCTGCTATGTAAAATATGCCAAGAACGTGGAATACAAAATCCAGACCTTAACATAAACTAATAACAAAGAAATTCTGTCATAGAAGTTTATTGAATGTCATTATAAAACTGTTGAGAGGAAGTGGTTAGGTATGACTATTGTCTATAATACTGACCAGCTGTGGAGGCTGAATATGAAACCTCATGAAATCAGACAGAATTTATAAGCTGAGAAAGTGTCAGACCTGATTCTGATAAATCGTAGACATTGCACTACTTGACCTACCGCTTCTTCAGGTCATTAAGCACTTCGCAGACTACACAGTATTGGAAACAGTTACTTCTGCTTGGCTATGAATGGGGGAACATACCACTCATTGTTCTTTAAGAATCTGTGGTGGTCAACCCATTTAAAAATGATTTCTTTTTCTTTTTATTTCAAGGTACTTTCTCTCCTTCTTCAAGTATTAGCCTGAACTCACTGGTAACACTCTCATTCCTGAGTCAGAAGGTTGTGGGTTCAGGTCCCACTCCAGAGACTTGAGCACATAAACTCGGCTGACATTCCCGGTGCAGTGTTAAGGGAATCAGCACTGTCGGAGGTGTCGTCTTTCAGATGAGACGTTAAGCCGAGGCCCTGTCTGCCCTCTCAGGTGGATGTAAAAGATCCAATGGTACTATTTGAAGAGCAGAGGATGTCTCTCCGGTGTCCTGGCCAATATTTAACCCTCTACCAAAATCACTAAAACAAATTATCTGGTGATTATCTTATTGCTGTTTATGTGACATTGCTGTGTGCAAATTGGCTGCTGCGTTTCCCTGTAATTCATAAATACTTCATTGGCTGTAAATCGCTCTGGGACATCTTGAGGTCATGAAAGGCACTATATAAATTTTCTTACTTTTCCTTTCCTTTCCTTCCTTCTTGTCTGACATGAGTTCTGCTCTGTAGTTCACTACACATTGAAATACTGATCTCACATGGATGGTGCAGGTGAGATACTTCTCCAGAGAGTGGGACAGAAACTCAGAGAAGTCAACCAGTGGCGCTTTCATGTACTTCCTGGTGGCTGGTTCAAGAATAGGATTGGCAGATGCTTAATAACAGGCAACTTTCCTGTTATATCAGTCTAGGAATATGAACTTTAACAATGGAAGAATTTAAACAAAAAAAATGTTTTGGGTAAGAGAGTCAATGGAAATGCTACACTGGATAAGGAGTTAAGCGGAGTAAGATGCCTCAGTAAGATGATCAGGTCTTGGTGAGAGGTTTGTGTCTAGGCAATAGCTTCTGTTCTGGGTTTGGGCAAAAGGTTCAAGTCAACTCCTAGCATGTCTGCTGCCTCAACTGAATTGCAGACACTAGCCTTCCTGTGTTGATATTGTGCTAGGAATTCCCTGCCTCTTGCACCTTCAGGTTTTTTTTTGAAAATGCAAGAGCTACCCCGCATTAGATAAAGTTTTGAGAGTCTGATATTCCAGTGTTACCCAAACAATACTCTTCTTTTAGCTTCTTTTCTATTTTGATCACTATGCCCTCTGAAGCCCCATGTGACTGTCAGTTGACTTATGTAAACAGAATGGCCGTGAACTGTAAATTATGTTATACATTGTTTTGACAATTTTAAAAAATACTGCTAGGCTATGGTTAATTCAAAATATCATTCAATGAATACTAATTCATCTCACTGCCAGAAGCCTGCTACTGTGGTACCTCCTGCGCTTCCAAAGACCAGACGGTATCTCCTGACGATTAATTGCTGTGATTTATTTTCCTTCTCCCGAGTTCGTGCTTGAACTGGACCTGGTGATCCATCGTTGTGTGAACTGGCAGACTTCAAGATGAAGTCAAAAGTGGCCTTGAGCAAGATTATTGGGCTTTTATCATCATTGACAAGTTTACTCACTTCATCATCCTCCTCCACCCAGAGTAACACAGCAACATCTTCCGAACACATAAAGAGATGATCTGACTAATTTGATCTGAAAATATGTCATATCACTGTACTGTCATTGTTCTATTGTTGCCTCGTTCTTTTGATGGCATGGGAAAAAAAAACATAATCAACAGGTAGCTAGGGACTACAATTGCGTTTTCTCCACCTCAGATGATGGCCTTTCTGACATCAGGTTGTGTTGTTCCAGAGCAGCCTCCCCTAGAGACTGTAAAAGAGGATGTCAGAACTCTGCCTTTCAAAAGTGAGACTCCGTGAATGAGCAGGGAAACAGCGGGGATCATGTGAACAGTCTGCTCAAACAGGTCCCCTCCGACCTGTCAGGTCTGTAGCCCCAGGTAGCATCCAGAAATGTGACAGCTTGACTGGTGTGTCTATACCTGATCCCACGCAGCCATCACAGGAGCAGCCGCCTACATGCATTAATGTGAACCGGAGGGCAGTCGGATACCTAGGGCACAATGAGATGCAGGGGAGAGTGACTGCTCTTTTGTTCCTGAAAATGATAAATGATGTCCACGTAGGGACATTAGTGACTCATAGATTTATCTATTCATGTATGTATCTGTTCTCAATGTTAACGACAAATCTATGGTTCAAAACTTCTAAACCTCAGAGTGTGCATCTGTATATTCATGTTCAGGGATTTGTCGAGAAACAGAACTAATGGTTTTAGAAATGACTTTTGAATGTGTTATGCGCAGTGCTTCAAAAATATACATTGATAATTCTGCAAAGGCACATTTGTAATAGCCTAATATAAAAAGAAAGATGTTGATTTTCAAGAATTATCAGCTTTGTGATAGCTTCAGACGAGAGTTTTTATAGTAATGAAATGGGACCATATGATTAAAGCAAGGACTTTTCAATAAAACTATGAAAGTCATCATATCCCTTTGAAAGAAAAATAGACTGCATTTAATTTTCAACATGTTAACTGCATGGGTGTTTTTTTTATGATGGTACAGAATCCAGCCACCATATGCATCCCAGGATTTGGAAAATTATTCCAGCACATTTAAGTTTAGGCTTAAAGAGGCTATGTTGACCTTTCCGCAAAAGGTTAAACCCTGAGATTGATTTTTTTTTCCTGTAGGTTTCCATGACAGCTGTGCAGTCAGTCTCAGTGCGTTACCTAAACAGTTTTGTAACCTCCATTTGCAGAGTCCCTTAGGCCAACCTTGTGGCTAGTCACAGCCTTCCATCTGTTACATGTATCACTTAGGGGTTTCCTTTAATGTCTCTTTATTTTGTTCCGTTCTAAGATCTGTGCAACAGTCTGATGACCCAGATCATATAATGTACAGGACTTCTGAGAACAAGCATGCTACAGTTTTCTGGAAATTTCTCGGTGCTTTATTCCCCCAACTAAAAGGGTAAGTGTCAACTGGATAGAGTGTCTCTCAGTACTTGCCGCATGAATATTTTTGTTTTGATAGCGAGACTCCCTTTGTTTGAAGTATTTCCTTCTCTGACTTTCTCTTTGGTGGCCTCCCACAATCTCCCTTCCACAACCGAGAGCACAGCGGGGTGACTTACGCGCACGCCTTTACCAACCATGAGCTGAGACTGGCAATTAGGAGGAATGCAAGTGCGCTGGAGGGTCCCTGCCCTCTGATTTTGGCTGCCTATCCGTGGAAAAAAAAATGTCTGGCCTCTGCCTGACATTTTCACCATGGTGGCACAGATGAAATGGGCAATGCACTGTGTGGAGAATCATGGGCACAGACCCCGTGTTGTCGTTCCATGGCGCAGCCAGTTGGAGCTCCCGAGGCACTGTGCTACCATGCTGACTATTGGCACCAGACAAATTGACATAAATGCACCATTTCACGTGGAATCCGCCTTAACCATTGTAAATATAAGAGAATCAAAAAGGTCTGTTAGTAAAAGTCTCTGTGGAAAGATGGTGTTCAGTGAGACCAAATTAGGGAAAATGTAACTTACAGAAAGTGTGGGGGGAGGAGGGCGTGGTGGGGCGGCGGATGTGGTGGTCACGATCTAAAATAACGAGGTTTGAAAACCAGAAGCTTTCTATCCTGCAAAGGAAAGTGGCAGCTGGTCAACATGCAAGACTGTACTCTGCTAACTTTGTATTAGCGTATGTTGACATATGCAGCTTTCTTATTTCCAATGCAGTGCAGGTTTTGGGAATTCACCGACTGAAAATTATACTTTATACACACCTTTGAGCTTACTAGGAAACATTTCCAGTTTAAAAAAAAAACACACTTTGGTTAAATTGTGAAGAGCTCCATCCAGTTTTGTCAAACAGGATGGCTAATATTAACAAGAAAAGACTTTTACAAAAGTAAAATACTGCAGATGCTGGAAATCTGAAATAAAAACAGAAACTGCTGGAAATACTCAGCACAGGTTAGGCAGCATCTGTGGAGAGAGAAACAGAGTTAACGTTTCAGGTCGATGACCTTTTGCCAGAACTGGAAAAAATTAGAGATGTAACAGATTTTAAGCAAGTGTAGGGGCAGGGAAAGGGGGGAGGGGAGGAAAGACCAAAAGGGAAGGTCTGTGATAGGGTGGAAGGCAGGTGAGATTAAATGACAAAAGGTATGATAGTATGAAGCAAGTAGAGATGGTAATGGGACAAGTAAAGAAACAAAGATGGGTCTAGAAGAGGTGTAAATAGGAATGGCAAAATCATCAACAGCTGCCATGTGAAAAAATAGGGGCAGAGGTTGTGGTCTTAAATTGTTGAACTCGATGTTGAGTCCAGAAGGCCGTAAAGCGCCTCATCGAAAGATGAGATGTTGTTCCTCGAGCTTATGTTGGAACAGTGTAAGAGGGCCGAGGATGGAGAGATCAGAGTGGGAGTGCAGTCTTTTATTGGGAATAAAATTCCATCGAGTAGACTGGACATATAAGGTTGAGCTGTGTTTACTGAAGTGTTCATGCCAAGCAATAAGCAGCCACCCACCCATATGTCATTTTCCATTCAGCAGCCTGAGGGCTTAAAAATCCTACGGATGTTTTATCTAAGTTTGAGGTGGACACTGCTAATTACTGTCCACTACCAATTTTCCACATTTAGTTTTGGAGCAGATTTAAACCAATCTTTAAGACTGCTCTGGCAATTTGATTTTTTTTTTGTTGAAAATTGCCACTCCTTGCCCCCAACAATTAGAGTTTTGTCCTCAGCGATCCGGAACTCCAGACTTAAATTGTACCCGTAACTGAGGTATTCATTTCATGCTTTTAGAAAAGCTGTCCAACACAAGCGTACCGCCTTGGGCAAGGTTTTCACACTTCAGCTCGAGTGGGATACATAATGTCAGAGGCCAAAATTGCCTGCTTAGCGTGTGTGATGAATTTAAATATTTAAATAAATTGCTCCAAACTGGCACCTGGAAATACTTTAGTCAGAGACTAATTGCTATTTGCGGTAAGTGGGAACTAGGCCCCTAGCAATGTGAGAACAATGTGTAGGTGATGAATTCACTTAAGACAAAAAGAAGCGAAGGCTGATCTGTGTAGTTTGATCTTGTTACCACAGTTGTGCTTTATAGTCGCAACAACAATTATTCTTTTTTGCACAAAGTAATTATTTTACTGTCACTTGATAATTTTTTTCCCTATTATGTTCCTCAGTCTCTCTGACACACACCAGCCCAGGCCAAAAAAAACAAGCATAAAGGTAATAAACTGCTCCCTGGTCACTGTCAACACTACCCTGCTATGGCTACAATGTAGTACACAAGAGGGGCTCCTGTCCTTTCATAGAAAGTGCTTAGTTGCTGTTCTGTCCCATTTCCATCCTGTTGTGGGACGCATAAGATTTATTATATGTAAAATTTAGAAATATCTAATGCACAAACTATTGGATAAATTCAGCATTGAGCTCCACTTAAAGGAAGCGTGGGTCAGGGATAGGATTAGAACACTGTGGCCCTAATTCTCTGACTCGCACTCCCTTTAGTGGGTAGCTCAATGTTGGAAGTGTGAAATAGTTAAACTTACCCAGATTAATCCTAATGATTGTTGAGTAAGTTGCTCATCAAGGTGAGGGCTGTTAGCGCTGGAGAATGGAAGGCTATCCATTTCAAGAACCCAGTCGCAGCAGCAAGCACTCCCAGTTCAGGGGCACAGATACATGTGGAGTAAATCTCCCCCTCTTTTAGCCCCAATTTCAGAAACTCACCAATTACTACACCACTATGAAATTCTCCAATTACCCCACAACAATTTAAGTTTTTATAGTGCCTTCATCGTAGAAAAATATCCCAAGATGCTTCATAGAGGTGTAAGGAAAAAAAAAAGTCGTCCTATGTCCTCTCTTAGTGAGAGTGGCAATTTAGTGCCACTTTTGTGCTATGGGTCCTTGCCCAATCGGAACTGGATTGACACTGTCTCCAGTTTAATTCACATAGGGGATCTGAAATTCCTGGGACTCCACTCTGCTGTCAGAAGTGTGTCAGGGAAGGACTTCTAACCTCTCATCTGCAGTGCCTCAGACCCCACCCTAAACCTCGGGGCTAAGGTCATTTGCATTTGAGGGGGGAAATGCCTGTGCCATTTACAGATTTATCCGGCATCTGCCTTGGCAGTGGGGAGGGGGCAGGAATTTCAGAGCCGCACCTTGCTGTAACATTGAAGAGGACAGCCATGCCAACCAAAGGTGGCTAGAAAAGATAAATATTCCGAGTTGTCACTTTTACAATGACAGTCGAGCGCTCTCTGATTGATTGCCATTATAAACAGGCATTTGAAACTGTCACGGGCCCCATTTCCACCAGGACCTGCTCCTGGCACACTGTTAGTGTTGGGGACAATGGAGGCGGAACTGGCGGGATTTCTGGCGGATGACATCATCTGCCAGCCCAGCCTCTTCTGGTGACGTCCACATGAGTGGGGGATTGTGTGTGGATGCAAGAACCACCCACCCCTACTTATGGCGGATTTTGCCATTGCTCAAAAAATGTGCGGAGATTGGACGAAATGGGTCCTGCTCCAAATTCCAGCAGGCCCGCCCCAGTTGCACTGTAGCTGGGCCTGTTCCTAAGGCCCGGAGTCCTTGCAGACAGGGAGAGTTTCATCCCATTAATCTGAGCTGGATTTGAACACAGGTCCCAACACTCACTGCACTACCCAGTCTCCCACCATTACAATTAAAATTAGGGGAGGCCAAACGCAGATTGGGTGATCGCTTTGCGGAACACCTCCATTCAGTCCATAAGGGTGACTCTGAGCTTCCGGTCGCCTGTCACTTTGATTCTCCGCTCCACGCCCACTCTAACCTCTCTGTCCTCAGCCTCTTACACTGTTCCAATGAAGCTCAACGTAAGCTCGAGGAACAGCACCTCATCTTTCGATTAGGCACTTTACAGCCTTCTGGATTCAACATCGAGTTCATCAATTTCAGACCATAACCTCTGCTCCTATCTTTTTTTTCTTTTTTTCCCCCTCTCTCACATGGCAGCTGTCGATCATTCTGCCAGTGCCATTTACACTTCATCTAGTCATCTTTTGTTTCTTAACTTGTCCCATTACCATCTCCTTTTGCCTTGCACCATCATCCCTTTTGTCTATAAATCTCTCCTGCCTTCCATCCTATCACAGACCTTCCCTTTTGTTCTTTCCTCCCCTCCCCCTTTCCCCGCCACACACTTGCTTAAAAACCTGTTACATCTCCAACTTTTTCCAGTTCTGATGAAGGGTCATCGACCTGAAACGTTAACTCTGTTTCTCTCTCCACAGATGCTGCCTGGCCTGCTGGGTATTTCCAGCATTTTCTGTTTTTATTTCAGATTTCCAGCATCCGCAGCATTTTGCTTTTGTAAAAATAGTCTTTGTTTTTATTAAAACGAATATAAAAGTGAAAAAATTGTCAGGCCACTGCACCACTGATCATGATCTTCTGGTTTTTAACCTGGCAAATTGTTATACTAGAAAGGCATGATCCAGATCTTTTAAAAAGTTAAGTGGCAACAATAATGCAGATGTAACCTGGCTTTTTAGCTCAGACTATGTAATTGCAGCACTAGTGGATACAAAGAATTACAAAGTATTTAAAGCACAGAAACAAATCCATGCCAGTGTTTATGCTCCACTCGGGCCTCCTCCCACCCCACTTCATCTAACCCCATCGACATATCCTTCTATTCCTTTCTCCCTCATGTCTTATCGAGCTTCCCCTTAAATTCATCTATGCTACTCGCTTCAGCTACTCCCTGTGGCAGCGAGTTCCACATCCTAACCACTCTTTGGGTAAAGAAGTTAACAAACCTAAAGTAAGACCGATGATTGGAAGAATGTTTTATTTTGCGCGGAATAGTTAGGAGGAATCGACTCCCAGTGAAAGCAATTCATGCTGTGTTGGTCGCATAAATATCTGTTTCAGACCAGGATTTAAGATTATAAGGTTAAAGATAGACAGAGATAATCAAATAGTCTATGGATCACAACGGTTACTGTGCCATTGGAACCATAGAAATGTCATCAGTGGAATGCTACTAGTCAGGGTTGATTAATGTAGGTTATAATGTTAAATTGATAACTGGAATTTTGCAAAACTACCTTGGAGATCAAAGAGACGTTTTACAGAGCTTCACCTTCTTCAAAGTTTTACTTGCAGCATTACCAACACTTGCGATTCATTTGCATGTCCCACGGTTTTGTGCTTTTTACTTAATGTTTGCAAGAAATTTAATTATAGCTTCCGACATGCTTAAATATCCCACGTGAATCACAAGCTTTACAAAAGGAAACTTACAAGCCCCAGGACATGCATTTGAATTGTGAGTGTTGTCAATGATGTGCTTGTGGTTTGCCACGTCCCTTAGGAAATTACACAAAACCATAATAGGATAAATTATGCCCGGTCTTTGGAAGGACAAACTAAAGGGCCACATTTTCTAATGTCAGCGTGCTTTTAATTAGCTCAGTAAGTTGGTGTCCCCAATTTCATCCCACATCTATAATATGTTGTGAGGCCAATTATTCATGTTAAAGCAGTTTATTGGGATATTAGAAAAGATCAGTAAAAAATTGCTTACTTTAGTCTGATGGCTTTACTAAAACTCAGAACCAGCTGTGTGGTTTGTTTTACATCATTCTGTGGCACAGTCTGTTGGAGCACTAGGGTGCTGTGCCACTGTGCAATACAGAATGACCAAGAGTATGGGTGAAATATTGTCTGAAGTAAAGTATTGGCGTTATTGTCAAAAAGAAATCAAAGACCACATTCTTCAGTCAAACTGTCTGACTTTGCTCTCATATTGCAGTCACTCATACTAGAGTGTGAATCTTTCTAACTCTAGGCCAGCTTTGTTCTGCTCTAGCTATGGGGGCGATTTAACCCTACCCGCCTGGGCAAGTGGGCTGTTAAAATCGCCATGGGTACTTACAGGTCCTGGACTGAATTTTAACCTGCACAGGTGGCAAGAGCGGCCGCGCAGCCTGGGACCCGCTTTTCAAATGTGAGATTTTGCGCCTGCGCGAAGCTTTGAGTGGGCCACGCACCCAAAATAAATTAGGGGAGGAACATTGGTGGCAAGGGCACCCGCCCAAAGGTGTCCTTCTTTTCATATGCGTCTCGGGTCCCGATGACCTCATTGGGACCTGAATGCAAATTTAACTGCTGGCCTGAGCAGGGAAGGCACTGCAGCTTTCGCACCAGGTGAAGACAACAGGAAGAAGAGCCTGGGTCAGAAGAGGCCCAAACAGGTAAGTATTTTGTTACTTTTCTTATGGGGCCAGGAGGAGCTGGAGTGCTCTTCCGGGCTCTACAAGGAAAGCTTAGGCCTGCCCTGCCTTGGACTCTGCCCCCACCCCACCTTCCCGAATGCGAGATGACTCTTAAAGCCAATCCCACCGCCCACCTGGTTTCGCTGGGAATCCTCTGGGCCGCGTGATCTTCCGTCATTTTGTGCCCGTGCCATGAGAAAAGTCAGCTGGTGGGATTTAAACGAGGCTCGGGAGTTAAAATAGCACGGGCCTGAATTCTGGAACAGCAGGTGTGTTTCCAACTCGCCTCACTATCCACCCACCCTAAACCCAGCTGGAGCTAAATTGGGGCCAAATTGAGAACTGTCAGAGCAGGGAATGGCACACCTTTCCACCACGGTCACTGCAATGTCACCGTATGTACAGACGCTAACATTTACTCCTTGAATTTTGAGAACATTTAAGATATTTTCAATTAAAATTAACAGTATATAGTGTGCTATTAAATGCTTGTTCACAGTGGAGATTATGTAAAGCAGCTCTGTGCAATGATAATGCCACATTGGTATATTTTTACTTGAAAAAAGTCTATGGAACCATGGAATTCAGGCCCATATTCCCTTAAGCAAATAGTCATTCTTCTTGCATGAGTTAGACAATGAGTCTTGACTGGCTACTTAACCAAGAAGGGTATTAAAGTCCAGTCAGCCCAATCCTGTTCTCACTCAATTGCCACACAAATGCACTTTCAGTGCCTTCCACAAATAGCCATTCTTCTTCTGTTGGGTTGAAGCGATTGCTGAATAGAAATCAGAAGGGAAACTGCTGTCCGATTTCACCCCCGCCCCTTGCCAATCCAGAGTTAGTGAGATCACTGTGATGTTTTTACCGCCTTTCCATAATTTTGAGCTAATGTTGAGGTTGAGCAGGTTCATTTCAATCAGCCGGAAAACTCAACAGATATAGTAAAGAGACTGTAGAAAGGAATATTTGACTGTCTGCACAGTGAGGATGCTCAAAGGGGGAATCATGCAGTATGTATGTATAAAGCGAGGGGACAACCTTCTTTACACACATGCATGACAATGGGGTTATGCCACCTGTTACAAAAGAAGTGGTTACTGACAGGAAATTGCTGATGAAATATGTTTTTAAAATTTGGAACTACAGAACATAGGGCTTGGGAGCAGAAAGTTGATTGCCTTAGGCTAAACTACAATGGACATCTTTCCCCATTTCACTACTGCAAAAATGATTCATGCTCTGTTACAACATATTAAATAATAGGTTTAGCCACATGAACAGTAAACATAAAATCATGAATGGAAAAGTATTTACTTAAAGGAAATTATCAAATCATTATCCAAGCAGAATTCTGTAGAAATAATTTTACAGTAGGGAGGTGAAATTCAACTTTTGAAAAGCACATTTAAGGAAAATAGGGGTTGTAGTACAAAGCATAATTAATCAGATGGAAATAGTTTGGCACAGTTTGTGCTCTTTTTAATGTACTTTATTTTTTCTCCAATCCTAGCCAGGAGGACAAGTTGGAAACTTGCTTTCAACATTCTGCCTTTCCTGTTCTACTAGGAAATGGATGAGAGCAGTGACTCACCCTGGGGATATTCCCATTGTGACCATAGGGAAGCACCTAGTCTCTACTTGCTACCTTACATGTCAGTTAGTAAGTCACAATGTCACGATTTGCAGGAGAGAAGCTACAGTTCTTCTGCTGCAGAATTTTGCCACCCTATAGTTCAAATGTTTGAAGAACATTACATCAAAGAGATTAAAAGTTGCTGCACTGAGTAAGAGGATGGGCATTCTCTGCCGCAGTTCCCTATGTGGCAAGGTTTTGGATCTGATCCAGCTGCCCGGTGGAGATGTGCTTACCCATTGGGACTCTCACTCACCTCTTAGCTATTCATGTCAGAGCAGCACTGACAGAGATCTGGAGGCAGGTTACTTTCCTGTTTGCCTTGTTGCCCTTGCAATGGCCTTTTAATAGTCCTATAACTCTAAGTGTACAGTACCCTGCCTGAACTTTTGTTAATTATTTCAAAGCACTATTTTTCTTCAAAAAGTTATCTAAATTTTATTCAGTAATCAAGGGTAATTAAGTCAAGGTCCAGCTCCTAAACAACATGCGTATATGGAGATACTTTTGTCTGTTGATTATGCAAACTTAATTTGTAACCTACAGTCAGGACATTATGTAAAGGGCAGTGGTTTCCCACAGGATTTTGCAATCAGAACATGGTGTTTAATCACTCAATCTTCAAAATAACAGCAGTGATAGAATTTATAGTAAGAAAAAAAAGACTTGCATTTATATAGCACCTTTCACAACCACCAGATGTCCTAAAGTGCTTTACAGCCAATGAGGTACTTTTTGAAGTGTAGCCACTGTTGTAATGAAGGAAACATGGCAGCTAATTTGCGCACAGCAAGCTCCCACAAAGAGCAATGTGATTGATAATGACCAGATAATCTGTTTTTTCGTGATGTTGATTGAGGGATAAATATTGGCCAGGACAACGGAGATAACTCCCCTGCTCTTCTTCGCATTAGTGCCATGGGGTCTTTTACTTCCATCTGAGAGAGCAGACGGGGCCTCGGTTTAATGTCTCATCTGAAAGATGGCACCTCCGACAGTGCAGCACTCCCTCAGCACTGCACTGGAGTGTCAGCCTAGATTTTTGTGCTCAAGTCCCTGGAGTGGGACTTAAACCCACGACCTTCTGACTCAGAGGTGCGAGTGCTACCAACTGAGCCACATTCGCGGGATCCTGGGAGCACGACCTAGACTTGATCACAGTGACGGTGTATGGAGTTAACTGTTTGGGGGAACATGAAGGCAGGTAATTTTCAACTTCCCCAGCTGGGCTGTAACCTGGAAGAGCGGATCACCCTCCCATTGTAGACCTTCACAATTTTTGTTCTTGATTTCAAGGAGCTTCCCAATAGTCCTAACATCCATCTATGGAGTGAAGGGATTTACACAGAAGAGATAGCTGGTTAAAAGGGTTTGCTGGCTATCAAGTGGATGAAGATTATATAACTGCAGGGTCTCACACAGCCGCTGGGCTACTCCAACATGGAGAATGCAGGAACTTGGGTGAGCAACATTGTTGCAGACTAATTGATAGAGATTGATTGCTATGATTAGTCAACAACTCCATTATCATTGTATCATGGGACTACCTGGATGGTAGAAGGCAAACTAGATGGACCCCTGTCTTTTTTCATCTAGCAATTCCTATATTTCTATGTTCCATTGTTAGCAGCTTAGCCAAGTTAAATGATACAGGCTGCATGTATAATAGGCCTTATAACAGTAAGCATTCTGGGACCTCAATGTTTTGGGAAAAACCTTAATATGCAGCCACAGTCACAATACCAGCTGTGGGCTGCATTTATTAAATATTTGTAGGGTAGAGTTTGCTAGGATATGCGCAACCAGGAATCCTTTACACGCCTAAGATGTAAAGCAGTTTAATGAACCTTAACTCGGTAGTTCCATGTCGTTTTCCTTATGGTTGGTGTGAGGATGTACTCTGCAATCATGAACAGTGATTTCACTCTTACTATTGGACAGATGGTGGGTCCCTTTCAAATTGGAAAAACTGTCATATTGTTTGGCTTTTCTATGACTAGTTTCAAAAGGCCTTGGAAAATTTCAAATCCTTGTTTATTCAATGCCATTTAACCACAAGATTCATTGTCACAAAAGTACTATCTGCACGTATTGATTAACAAGGTGGTGGCATAAGGCAGAGTGTAGACACATGCACAGTCCACAGAACACCTATTTTTTTTTTTAATAAAAACACTCACGGGTTGCTATTTGTAGTTACTATTGAAAACAACTTGAGCAGTATCAGAGAGAGAGAAAGAGAGAGAGAAATATCGTAAGATTACAAATTTACACAAAAAAAGATTATTTTTCTTTTGATTGTCTCAGCAATAGCAGGTTTTGTTTTTTTTAAATAAGAACTTATCTTCCTTTTGGGGCAAGTGTGCTTACACAGAGCACAGTTCATGTTGGGGAAATGCATGAGTTCATAAATAGCAAGAACCATTAAAAAAAAACAGTGATTGTACCACGCTGTTGATAACCACAAGTCTCTGTTCCCTCTTGGTGTCCAAAGTAAAAGTCTTGATGATAAAGAAGGGCTCAGTTGACTTTGCAGTTAACATCATATCAGGTTTGTGTCTTTTCAATAAAGGCGCATTTCCATGATGAAGACCTTGGTGCAGTGGTTTTAAATCAATTTTTTTTTCTTTGAAGGTCGGAGCTCATTCATAATTCTGAAACCATTTTCATTTTTCTTCCGTGAAGGTTAAGACAAAGCGTATATCAACTGCATAATCCACACATCTCATAGCTGGATCAGCGCCACAGTCAAGGAGCGAAGGTGCAGTCCGTTTTCTGCTACAAGTACTCAAGTTCAAGGGCATGCCGTAGGGCCTCGAGGTCGGCGTGGCACGAGATCCTCCAGAATGGCATATTGTTCTGCAATAAGCACAAGGGAGCTTGCTGAAACAAAAGGTCTTTTACTTCAAATAATTATCCTAATGCCTACAATGGGGCGCTCAATCAGTACATTCAAATCAGAACAATTTACCAAACGGCATCAAATATTTAGTGTTTCTCTCCAGCTCAGCTCGGCAGCACCGCTTACTCAAGTTAAGCACTTGTGGCAGGGGTCAAAGGTCAGAGACTTTGCAGAGGCGAAGGAAATGAACAAAAAGGCATTATTGTTATTTTAGTGAATTGTTTTTGTTCGTGCTGCAACCAGTGATGGAACCGAGCACTTTCTACATCAGATTTACTAGTGATCACCCTGCAATGAGCAGCTCATTCCCCTGATAATGTGCCCCAGGTTCAATGTCAGAAAAACACTAGCCCCAGTGGATTTAGAAATTACTGTGAGGAGATGGAAGCACCGAAGGCACCGGGTCTGAATTTTGGCACTGTACTGCACGTTGCAGGAATTTTGGAACCATTTTTTTTCTATCCATATATACATATTGGCCCGTAATTTCCGATAGGAGGCTTCCTGCGTGCGCATGCCTCCTATCGGAAAAAAATCCACGAGGGCTCCCGAGGTCTGGACACTCCCGCTCCTGGGCCTCTCCACAGTCGAAATGCGGAGGGCCCACATATCCCAGGGGCGCAGGCGGTTCGCAAGCCTCCCTGGGATCACGTGGGCCAGGCCAGCCAATAGGAGAAGGGAATCTCCCTTCATACTTTTGACAGATAGACCCGTCAAATATATGAATGGAGATCGCCCCAAAAAGACACTAAAACATTAAATACATTTTTTTTAATCATGTTTTTAAAAAAAGTTAAAATTACATTAAGTTAAATATTTTAAACAAATTTAATTTTTTGAAAAAATAATTAAAGTTTTTTACGAGGCTAAAAATAAACTTACCTTTTTTAAAAGTATTTTTAAATTATAAATGAGTGAATTAAAAAAAAAAACGTTTTTAAGCTCTTATATGCTGATAAAAGCATGCCTTACGCCTGCTTTTACCAGGCGTAAGATTTCTAAGGGTTTTCAGCGGGCGGAGGTTGTGCAGAAAGCGGAACTATCCGCCCGCAGAGGCCCTTCTCCAGGGCAGGTGTCCGATCTGTCAAGAGCATTCTTGACAGATCAGAAATGCCAGATTTCAGCTTATGCGCTTCGCATGCCTAAAACCGGCATTTCCGATGTCCCTACAGGTGTGTACACAGCTCGCACACACACCCGTAGGCATCGGAAAATACCAGCCAATAATACTTTAGAATGTACATATCACTTCATGTGACTAACATCAGTGTTAATACAAGAGAATATGAGGGTAATTCTGTGAGGATCTACTCCTGGTGCAGAGCCTCTCTAGATGGGAGCACGGGTCACAGTATTGGCCCTAATGCATTATAGTCCTGTCTCCGACCTACACTCCCATCTAGTGAGGCTACATGCTGAGAGCAGTTACTCTTTATAGCTCAACAGTCGAAGCCCCTTTCATGCTGACCCGAATTTCTTTTTATTTGTTCACGGGATGTGGGCGTTGTTGGCAAGGCCAGCATTTATTACCCATCCTTAATTACCATTGAGAATAACAACAACAGCAACTTGTATTTACATAGCGCCTTTAATGTAGTAAAACGTCCCAAGGCGCTTCACAGGAGTGTTGTAAGACAAAAAATTTGACACCGATCCACATAAGGATAAATTAGGGCAGGTGACCAAAAGCTTGGTCAAAGAGGTAGGTTTTAAGGAGCGTCTTAAAAGGAGGAAAGAGAGGTAGAGAGGTGGAGAGGTTTAGGCAGGGAATTCCAGAGCTTAGGGCCCAGGCAACAGAAGGCATGGCCACCAATGGTTGAGCGATTATAATCAGGGATGCTCAAGAGGGCAGAATTAGAGGAGCGCAGATATCTCGGGGGGGGGGGTGGGGCTGAAGGAGATTACAGAGATAGGGAGGGGCGAGGCCATGGAGGGATTTGAAACCAAGGATGAGAATTTTAAAATTGAGGCGTTGCTTAATTGGGAGCCAATGTAGGTCAGCGAGCACAGGGGTGACGGGTGAACGGGACTTGGTGCAAGTTAGGACACGGGCAGCCGAGTTTTGGATGACCTCAAGTTTATGTAGGGTAGAATGTGGGAGGCCAGCCAGGGGTGCGTTGGAATAGTCAAGTCAAATAATGAAAATAAATATTTCAAATGCATTTTTGCCAGATTAGTCCAACAAACAGGCTGTTCCAACATATTTGTTGTTGATTTAGTAGAAATAATCATTTATCTAGCACACCCCAACCCAGCATGTGAGTAATGTACGCAGGACTTGTGTAATGTGAAACTGAACATTGCTCAATCAAAGCAACTTCAGCATGGTTAAACTGGAGTTATACTGCCCACCTTAGTTCAGTACAACACAAAAACATCTTTACACCAACTCAAGGTATGTAGCATCATTGCCCCATATGATCAACAGAACGGATGGTAGCAGCATTTGGGATTGGGACTTGTACAGGAAACTCTCTTTTAACCGGCAAAATTCAGGAGTAGGTTCAGGTAAGTTTTACTTCATATTAGTGGCAGTTCCTGGATCTGTGGCTGTGTAACTGGGGTTCGTGCACTTGTTGCTAAGCAACAGGGACGCTTGGTCTGTGGCCGGAGTTCCTGCACATGTTGCTAAGCAACAGGGAAGCCTGGATTTGTTGCTGTGTATGGAGATCTCATACCTTTTAACTATACCTCTCTGTAATCCAGACTTTTTGATAAACCGGCACCACGCCGGTCCCGTTGGTGCCGGATAATAAAGAGTTTCCTGTACTGGACTTGGGTTTTTGAATTGGACTGTGAACTGGGCTTGGAACCTGAACAGGGGCTGCAGCACTGACGGTGAGTTAGGATTGCAGCCAATGTCACAGGAGTAGGCCATTCAGCCCCTCGAGCCTGCTCCGCCATTTAATGAGATCATGGCTGATCTGCGACCTAACTCCATATACCCGCCTTTGGCCCATATCCCTTAATACCTTTGGTTATCAGAAAGCTATCAATCTCAGATTTAAAATTAACAATTGATCTAGCATCAATTGCCGCCAGATTAAATTAATTTTATTTTTTGTTGCAATTTTCTGATTTTTTAAAAAAACGTAGCATTTTAGACTCTCCTAAAAACCTGTTGCTTTTGAAAGGTGACACCTCTATTCGGTGCTGCTGGGTCCAGAATCCTGGCAGAGAAGCTTCTCCTGTAAGTGGCTGTTTGACAAACACATCCCGAGACACAGTCCTGGGCGTCTATGGGTCAGATGTTGGCCCAGTAATTCCTGTCACAACGCATGAGTATGGATGGGGTACTCACGCGTGTGCCCGGAGGAATTGCCGGTTTTCAGCATGCACAGCGCATGCGCTGAAAACCGGCATTTCCTGTCCTCTGACCCAAGGGGTTAAGAGGCAGAACGCTTGCGACTTGTGATGCAGCGTGTGCGCGCTGAAATTCCTTTTTTTTTTTCCCAGAGTTGCCCGAGTGTAAAGGCCTCCGGTTTTTACGCGTGGAAAAACCAAATGTAAGTATTTAGTTTTACAGGTAAGTGGTCTTTTAGTACAATTTAGAATTTTTTTTTCCACAGGTTTATTATTTTTAAAGAATTTACAGTAAGGTAAGTTTAGTTTTAGACCCTATTTTTTAAACATTTATTTTTTTCAAAAATTTGATTAATTGTTTAAAATATTTTTTTAAACTTATTTATAGTTAATATAATCAGTGGGATGTTTTTTAAAATTTTATTTAAAGTTTAAGTAGTGTTTTGGCAGCCCATACTTTTCATGAGTTTGACAGTTCTTACTCTCAAATGCATGAATGAAGTTTCCCCTCCCCTGATTGGCTGCACAGTGCTCACCTGATCCCAGCCGGCACATCGCACTAACTACGCCGCTGGATCAGGTAAGCACATTGCGCCGACATCTGAACCGGGCCAGTGACAGGAATTCCAAGCAGGCCCAGGCTTCAGATGTTGGCGCGCAGGGTGAGTGCACATCGGGGGCTTGCACGCGCGGCAAGCCCCCGAACCTAATTTCAGGGCCACTGTTTACCTGTTTCAGATCTTGTCTGAGCTTTACCAGCTACACAGCCCTAACCCTGCTTTCTCCACCCCCCTACACGCCCTAATGACCAGGTGCCTACTCCGTGCTACTCACTGAATCGGGTCTGTACAGGGGTTGGGGGGCTCTTGGAGCTTTCGTGCAAAACGTCTTCATTCATTTCGTACCTGACTTGAGTTGCAGTGAGTCAAAGATTAGAAATGGGGATTCCATCTATATTCACCACTGAAGGCCATCTACTGAAACAGTTCCATTCCCCGCGCCATTCATCGTTAGTGCCATTTTTACATTGTCACGAGGGTGATGGATTGAAGCCCACATTTTGCACAGCCTTCGGTGGAGGCTCTCATGAGCCAGTGAAGATTTGGTTCTGGGTGCTGGAGTTCGGCCTTGATAATCCTCAGGATGTGATCACAGCCGCAGCTTGCAGGGTTACTGGGTTGGCGTCTAATCTGAATGGGGCAGGTGGGTGCAAGTGCCACCCTGGGTGCATGTGCCACCCTGGGTGCATCTACATGCAGCCAGAAAATCTGGCACCTGCCTGACTTGGGGAAAGGAGGGGAAATTTCCCAGAAGCTGCACCCGCCTCCACCCCTGATCCTGGCCATGTCCCCTTCGGCCCTATTTAATGGGGCAATAAAGACTTTTTATTTCGCGGTTCCGGCTGCTTCCCTGGTCTTTGTCCCTCTGATGAAGCCCATTTATGTCCATCTGGCCGCGACACCTCACCTCACGGAGTGTAATGGGCTTCAGTATTAACACAGGTCCTGAATGAGGCAGAGAAACAGGAACTCCTAGGGGGAAAAATTGAGTCGCGCCCCCCCCTTTGGGGCGCTAACTTCGCCGGGGCGCTACTTTTAGCGCCCCGAAAAAATTAGCACCCCCGTGGCTGAAATTGAGTGGTAGTGCCCCAAGAGGGAAGTGGGGCGCTACTGAAAGCACCCTGCATCCTTCTTGGGGCGCTGCGAGGGAATATCGCGACGCTACGTGCCGCGGTATTGCAGGCCTTCCTCCCCTTCTTAAAGGGGAGGGGCCTTGCGCAGCGCAACCCGGGGCCCAGCTGGGCCCGGTGGGATCGGAGTGCCGGCAAAAGAACCCGGCACTGAAGAGAAGTGCCGGACTCAAGGCACTCCGCAGAGGGGGCTTGTCAGGAGGCCAGGGATGGCAGCGGAGGCAACAAAAATGGCTGCCCAGCACCTCGCCTTTAACTAGCGCCGCCCCACCTGCAAGTAGGCCCCCCTGACCCCGTCAGACATAACGTCTGGCGGTAAGTCAGGGGCGCTACCGAAGATCGCGGCCGGGGCGCGAGCGGGACGCTAACGGTTACCGTCGCTGCTAACCTCCCGCTGAATTTCTCTTAGGGCGCTAATGGGAGGTGCAAAGCAACCGAATTTTTCCCCCCTAGTGTAGGGAATCCCCAGCCCTGACTCTGCCCACTCCACCTCCCACCTCCCAGACAACATTTGCCTTGTAAAGGACGGGTAGAAGTTCCATCCCATATTAGGTATGGCAGAGACCTGGTGCAACCAGGTCCCTGGCGTTTTCCAGTGAGTTCCATTGGTCTCCGGCAGAGTTACAGCAAGAGACTGGTGGAGCCCCTGTGGAGTATTTGGGACCTTCACGTCCTTTTTACCATGTAGTGGTGTTGTCACCAGGAGGACTCTGCAGCAGCCACAGATACCATATTGCCAAATTAAATCTGCCATAAGACAAGTTAATTTCTTCACAAGAGGGCGACTCACCTTCATGTTGAGAAGTGAAAGGTGGTTCAGAAAAAAAGAGATGCTTTCATTTTAAGATCAAAGTAACCACATCAAAGAAATTGGCCTAGAAATTCATTGTAGCCACTTTTGGGGCGGTAAAGTCGGGCGGCCACTAAAGTTTGCGCCCACTGCCAAATCGAGGCCACTTCTCCGATATTCATTAGCTTCGCCCTAAGAGTTTGCTCGAGCGCTAAAACTGGCGCTGGACGCCTCTCTTTAGGCGCTAAGCCGGAGGTGCTGAGCGAGAGCGCCGAGGCCGGGCGCAGCGCAGGTGCGGCCATCTCGTGATTGACAGCAGACACCCTGGCGCCGGCCAGCTCTTAAGGGGGAAGGGTCGACTTGGTCTGCTGCCACGCCCTGGATAATGGAGCCCTCCAGCTAGGCCTGAACACTGCTGCTGGACCCAAATAGCGCCTGAAGCCATGCAGAAGGCCCGTGAACGAGCGCAGCGCTTCTCAGAGCGTGATCTGAGTGTGCTGGTTGGTGGTGTGGAGAAGAGGCGCCATATTTTGTACCCGGACAATGGCAGGAAGTCACCGGTCCGCGTCTATCGGAGAGCCTGGAGGCATGTCGCCAGCAAGCTGTCAGCCAACAGCGAGGTCCCCAGGACCGGTGTCCAATGCCGCAAAAAGTTTAATGACCTCACTCAGATTGTCAGGGTGAGTACCCTTTCCAGTGACGACCTCATCCTTGCATGTGCACCTCACATTATGGGCAAAGGGACCTGAAAGCCCTAATGGCCAGCCCTCATCCAGCAGCTATGGGACAGGCATGAACATCAATTGCACATTCTGCACTTAACACACTGGCCAAGCTATTCCACCATGGGAGGCAGTGCACACAAGATCAGGGCGACACACTGGCCAGGCTATTCCACCATGGGAGGCAGTGCACACAAGATCAGGGCGACACACTGGCCAGGCTATTCCACCATGGGAGGCAGTGCACACAAGATCAGGGCGACATACTGGCCAGGCTATTCCACCATGGGAGGCAGTGCACACAAGATCAGGGCGACACACTGGCCAGGCTATTCCACCATGGGAGGCAGTGCACACAAGATCAGGGCGACACACTGTACTTAGAGGCCGTCCTTTCTCTTGCAGGCCAAGCTGGCCAATAACAAGAAGAGCCGGACTGCGACCGGGGGAGGCCGACCCCAGATCCAGCCGCTCACCGAGCTGCAACATCGCGTGGAGCGCATCATGGGTGGCCGGGTGATTGGCCCCGTTGCATGTGGAGATGCCGACCCTGTTCTGGGCACCAATGGTAAGGACATCACCTTTTGGACCTCTCTCGTCCCACTTGCGTATCAGATCTACATCCTTTGCCACTGTCCGACCAATGCGCTGAATGCCACCACTCATGCATCCCTCGCTGACGCCCTCTCCTCACTCTAAAGCTACTCTTGTGCCTTCCTGCTTTCAGATGATGAGGAGGAGGTCCCTGAACTTGCCAGTGACAGCCCCTCAGAAGAGGAGGAGGAGGAGGAGCAAGAGGAAGGCGGCTCATCAGGGGAACCCTCAGCCGCGGCAACCCATGCGAATGTAGGGGAGACGTCTTCCCTGGAGGGGAGCGTGGCGGAAGTGTCGGAGGGGAGGGGAGCTCATGGGACCTGCGGCCTGCAGAAACGCGGGAGGGGGGTGGAAGCTCGGCGGCCTTCTCCCCAGAGGGGGGAAGGGTCGGAGGGGAGTCCAATTGCTGGGCCCAGCGGCGTCCAGCAACGCAGGAAGGGTCGGCCAGCTCAGCGGCCTTCTCCCCAGAGGGAGAGTCCGGCCTCCAGTCCGGAGATGGTCTTCGCCGAGGAGATGGAACGCCTCGAGGACTTGTCCGCGGACTCGGAGCGCCGGCACACGGAGCTCATGGGGGTAGTGGCACGGTTGCCTGAGGCCATCGAGTCCCTCTCTCGGAGTGTGATCGACGTCGGGGCCTCACAGGCCATCAGTTTGGCGGAATTCGGGGCAGAGCAGGCAGCGAGTCGGGCGGCATTCGGGGCAGCTCAGGCAGCGAGTGGGCAGCTGATCAGTGGTGCCGTGCAGTCACCGGGTGCTCTGATGAGGTCACTGAACAGGTCAACACGGGCACTCACTGCTGCCACACTCGCTGTGTCAGCCAGGCATCGCCAGGGCACCCGGCGCGCTGCAGCAGCACAGCGGTCTGTCCCTCGGCAGATTGGTGCGCATGCTGCAGTGCTGGCCCGGGCGAGTGCCAGTGTCTCAGGCGACCAGCGAGCGCCTGCCATCCGCCAGCTTGCCCCCATTCCTCCAGCCGCCACTGCCACTCCCCCAGTGGAGCTGCCAGGAGCTGCTGCAGCGACTGATGCTGGCCAGCCACAGCTGCAGCATTCAACAGCCGCCCGCTCGACGGCCAGACCTCGACTAGGCCGACCCCCAAGGGCATCTGCCGTCATGACATGTACCCCTCTGGAGCCTGCCCCCAGCCTTGCAGCAGCCAATGGCCTTACTTTGAGGAGCAGCAGGGCGGGCAGGGGCCACACAAAGATGGCCAAGGCATCGCCCTAGCGGGCCAAAAAGTCGAATGTGTGGCCCGTTGTGTTTGTTTTTTGAGGCCGAGAATTGGATGTTTGTTTTTTGAAGGCCGATGATGTGATGTTTGTTTTTTGAAGGCCGAGAATTGGATGTTTGTTTTTTGAAGGCCGAGGATGTGATGTTTGTTTTTTACGAAGGCCGAGGATGACGGCCATTTTAGTTGCACTGTTTTGTTAATCCTCTCCAGGTTGTGGGAGCGAGTAATGTGTTTGAGTGTTTTTTGAGGGTTTCGTCTGTTTTTGGTTTTCATGTGGGAAGGGCCCTGAGTTTGTACAATAAAGCATTTTATTTATTAACATTGTCCATGTTTGATCTTTGAAGTGTTTGTTGCCTTAACCGGCTGAGGGCTTGCGGAGCGGCTGCAATCATGTTCTTTCATTGGCACAAGCCATTCCCTGACAGGGGGCCTAGAAGTGACGTTCAATAAGCCGCCGACGGGCGGCCCTTGGACCTTGTGCCTCCCTCCTGGGCTGGTACTCCTCGTCCTCCTCCTCCTCATGCTCCTCCTCCTGAGGTGGTGGTCCAACGTGCGGTGGCAGTGCCCGAGTCCTGCGGATAGCCAGGTTGTGCAGCATGCAGCAAACGACGATGAATTGGGAGACTCGCTCCTGCGAATACTGGAGGGCTCCCCCGGAGCGATCGAGACAGCGGAACCGTTGCTTGAGGACGCCGATTGTTTGTTCTATGATGTTCCTAGTCGCTTGATGGCTCTCGTTGTATGCCTCTTCAGCAGGGGTCGTGGGCGCGCGGAGCGGGGTCATGAGCCAGGTACACAAAGGATAGCCTTTGTCCCCGATAAGCCATCCTCTTGGGGGAGGCTGTGCCTGGAACATGTCAGCCACAGTTGTCTGTCGCAGGATAAAGGCATCGTGGCTGCTGCCTGGAAAGCGGGCATTGACAGCTAGGATGCGCTGCCTGTGGTCACACACCAGCTGTACGTTGAGGGAATGGTAGCCCTTCCGGTTGCGGTAATCCTCGGCATGCTCCAGAGGTGCCCACAAAGCCACATGCGTGCAGTCAATGGCGCCCTGCACCATGGGGAAGCCCGCTATTCTTGCAAATCCCACTGCACGCTGCTGCTGCTTGTCCAGGGTCATGGGGAAGGAGATGAATTGATGTCTCCTTCTGAAAAGGGCTTCGGTCACCTGGCGGATGCAGCAATGCACGGCAAACTGGGAGATGTTAGCGATGTCCCCAGCAGCGGATTGGAAGGAGCCGGTGGCATAGAAGTTGAGAGCCACCGTCACCTTCACTGCCACCGACAGAGACGTCCTGCGCATCAGCTGTGGCTGCAGATCTCTGTGAAGCAGCTGGCAGGTGTCTGCAACCACCTCCCTTCTGAATCGCAGCCTCCTAACACACATCGCGGCAGACATGGTCAGATAGGAGGACTGCTGGCGGTATACCCTGGGTGGGTAAGGCCTCAGTTGGCGACGCCTGTTGCCCCCTCTGCATCTAGCCAGGGCTGCCACTCTCTCACGGCGTCTGTAAGTCCTTCTGGCATAAGGCTGAAAGTCAGCATTGGCACCCAATGCAGCCCCCATTATATGCTGGCAAACACTGAGCTCTCAATGAAGGCAAAGATAATTGCTAAGCTCTGGCCTGAGCCAAAAATACCTGTCCTAGTGTTGGTCCAAACCAGTAAGCTCTCCTCCTTGGTCTCTCTCCAAAAAACCGTTGCACAAGAGTGAATGCTGCAAAATGGCTGGCCTTTATAGTGCAGGGTAAGTGCCCTTTAATTAGCGCTCCCCGCGGCCCGCCTCGGCTGTGTACCGTTCCACTTCACAGTCGTTAGGGCCGCCCGGCGCACAATGGGCCGGCGCGAGTGAAGTTCCGGTTCGGGGCGCACAAAGGGCGTTGCACTAGTAAATGACGTCATGATCTGTGCGTGCAGCAGGGCACGCGCTAAGACTTTGCGCCGGCGCTAAATGTGTACTGAAGTTGGGGCGAGGCGCAGATCGCGCTGCGCCCGGGCGCTAAGCGCCTAGCGCTCGAGATCTACTCCTCCTAAGGCGCTAACGGCTGGCGCGCCCAACTGAATTTCTAGGCCATTGTGTTTTAAAAAAAAGTACATATTTATGATTAGGTTTCTGCTTATCCCGATAAGGGAAAAATAATTGTGTTAGATAGTAACTCATACTATTCACAATAAAAGTAGCAGCCAGGTGGGTAGTGGTCATATGATGGGATGATTCTAAGAGTGAAGCATCCTTAATGTGGACCTGGCGAGATGGATCTCAGTGCCTTCATTTAAATGGGTCACATTGATGGGTTGTCCTTGCCCTGTTTCACTTTTCCCTCCAGGCAGTCAAGGAAAAACAAATGGTAGGTGATTTCCCAAAACACACTGGCCCAGAAATTCGGGTCTCCATGGGTGAGTACGCACGGGGTACTCACCCGTAGGCCCAATGGAAGTGCCGGTTTCCTGCATGCACTGCGCATGCGCGGGAAACCGGCACTTCCGTTCCCCTGAAAGCAGGGGTTCAGAGGTCGAACGCGTGCACGGGAGAGGCTGCGTGTATGCATCAAACTTTGGTTTTTTTTGCAGGTTTTCCCGGGAGGGTAAGTCTGCAGAAGTTAGACATGTAAAAAGCAGGCGTAAGGCCTGCTTTTTACAAGGAAAGTGGTGAATTAATTAAAATTAAAACATTTTTTCCACAGGTTTATTATTTTTAAATACTTTAAAGAAAGGTAAGTTTATTTTTAGCCCCGTTAGAAAATAAAATTATTTTTTTCAAAAATTTAAATTATTGTTTAAAATAGTTATTTCATGTAATTTATAGTTTACTAGCTTGGGATGCCCGGCGTTGCCAGGGCAATTTTGGACCGCGCGGTCTCCCTCCCCCTGTCTGTCACTGCTTTAGTCTATGTCCTTCCCTCCCCTCTCCCTCCCTCCCCTCCGTCCCCCTCTCTCTGTCGTTCCCTGCCCTCTCGCTGCGTAGCGCCTGAGGGCCGGTGCGGTTGTGATACCGGCCGTGCAGGGCCTAGCGCTTGAGGCGCGGCCGGGCTGTGAGGCCGAGACGGACCCCAGCTGAGCTCCCCCGCGGGTGGCGCGGTTGATGGGCGGCCGCTGCCGATGACCCGCCCGCTGTGTGTAAACTCACCTGCCGCTCCCGGAGTCGCAATGTGGGGGTTTGTTTGGCTGGTGCTGTCCCTGTGGGGATGAAAAAAATGGCGGCGAAGTTTAGGGAGACTGGAGGATTAGGTCCCGCCCGTGACGCACCGATTGGTCAACCATCAGGTCACTGAACTGTAGGATTGGTCAAACAGCACATCACTCAACGCTAATGAGAGGTAGGATTGGTCAACCGCTAATGAGTGGATTTTTGAGGATTTTTGAACGTTTTTTGTATAGTATTTTTGTCTGACCAAAAAGTAAATATGCCTATTAGAGTCCCCTAATGATAAGCTTTCTTTTGATATAACATATGTGTAGGTACGCTCTATAACTTTTGATTGTATAGCCGGACAGACAGATGGAAAGACAGACGGAAAGACAGACGGAAAGACAGATGGACCGTTTTATATATATAGATTTTAAAAATGTGATGTTATTTAAAAATTTATTTGAAGATTTAGTGCTATTTTGGGGCCGTAGTATTTATAAGTTTTGACAGCTCTTCCTGTCAATCTTATGAATGGAGCATTCCCTGCTCCGATTGGCTCTCCATGGCCCACGTGATCCCAGGGGACGTATCGAACTAACTGCGCCCCGGGATACGCAAGCACTGCACGCCGGCAGCTGGACCAGGCCCCGGATCGGAATTCCACGTGGGCCCACAGCTCAACGGCCGGCGCACAAGTTAAGTGCAGGTTGGGGGCTTGCACCCGCGGGAAGCCCCCGACCCGAATTTCTGGGCCACTATTAATGTATGGCTTTTGTTTCTTAATTCTGTAAATGTTTGTGGTTTGGTATTTTTATGGCACTGTTTTAAAAAATGCATGTGAACAGGAGGACACAGCTAATGTCAGATACCATCACTGCTGTCAGCAGAACAGTTATTTGCAGTGAAAGTCTCTTCTCGTGTTATTATATGAAGCTCAGGTGTGTAACTGAGTCAGGCATTCCCATCAATCAGCCTAAAGACAGGCATGCGGGCTGCTCTTCACGCAATGCCTTCACTACACAAATACAGCATTCACACCAGGAGACATCAGTAAGAGGCCACTTCAAACCTTTTCTTCAAACAGCCACTGAAGCTTATTAGAGTTAAATATGCTGGAAAACACTTTGTTTGCTCAGTTGTTTCAGGTGCTGACCCTGGGAAACAGGGTTTTCTTTGATGTTACTTACTGGATACATCTGCTGTACCTTTGTTCAGTGAGGCAGTTGCTGGGATAGAGCAGCATATCCAGTGGGATCTCCACTATCTGTCATCATGGAGATACCCCTTCCCCCAACCCCGGGGTGGATGGTGGGTAATAGAGAGCTCTAAATGTTGTTCTTTCACTTAAGGTACAGCAATACCCTTGGCAGGGGAATAAAGGAAGTACAATACAGATAATATTTTCTTCGACAGCACCTCCCAAACCCATGACCTCTACCATCTAGAAGGGCAAGGACAGAAGGCACATGAGAACATCACCACCTCCAAGTTCCCCTCCCAGTCACGCACCATCCTGACTTGGAAGTATATCGTCGTTCACAAACATCCACTACAAGCCCACCGACTCCCACAGCTACCTGGACTACACTTCCTCCCACCCCGCTTCCTGTAAGGACTCTATTCCATTCTCCCAGTTTCTCCATCTCCGCCGCGTCTGTTCTGACGATGCCACCTTCCACACCAGTGCTTCTGACATGTCTTCCTTTTTCCTCAACCGAGGATTCCCCTCTACCGTGGTTGACACGGCCCTTGACCGTGTCCGTTCTATTTCCCGCACTTCTGCTCTCACCCCTGCCCCTCCCTCCCGGAACCACGATAGGGTTCCCCTTGTCCTCACCTTTCACCCCACCAGCCTCCACATTCAACGGATCATCCTCCGCCATTTCCGCCACCTCCAACGTGATCCCACCACCAAACACATCTTCCCCTCACCTCCCCTTTCAGCATTCCGAAGGGACCGCTCCCTCCGCGACACCCTGGTCCACTCCTCAATCACCCCCAACAGCCCTGCTCCTTCACCTGGCACCTTCCCGTGCAAGCACAGGAGATGCAACACATGCCCTTTTATCTCCTCCCTTCCCACTGTCCAGGGCCCCAAACACCCCTTCCAGGTGAAACAGCGATTTACTTGTACTTCTTGCAATCTAGTATACTGTATTTGCTGCTGACGATGCGGTCTCCTCTACATTGGGGAGACCAAACGCAGATTGGGCGACCGCTTTGCAGAACACCTCCGTTCAGTCCGTACAGGTGATCCTGAGCTTCCGGTCGCCTGTCACTTTAATTCACCGCTTCACTCCCACTCTGATCTCTCTGTCCTCGGGCTATTGCATTGTTCCAATGAAGCTCAACGTAAGCTCGAGGAACAGCACCTCATCTTTCGATTGAGCACTTTGCAGCCTGCCGGACTCAACATTGAGTTCAACAATTTCAGATAATTATCCCTGCCCCCATTTTTCATGCAGTATGATTTTTGCCATTTCCATTTGCAACATTTTATCTTTCCTGCCTCTTACAAAAGTACAGGATGTTCTTTCTACTCTTTCCTCCCCTCCCCCCCCCCCATCTCTGCACCTGCTTAATATCTGTTACATCTCCAGCTTTTTCCAGTTCTGATGAAGGGTCCCAGACCTGAAACGTTAACTCTGTTTCTCTCTCCATGGATGCTGCCTGGCCTGCTGAGTATTTCCAGCATTTTCTGTTGTTATCGTCGTTCCTTCATCGTCGCTGGGCCAAAATCCTAGATCTCCCTTCCTAACAGCACTGTGGGAGCACCTTCACCACACGACTGCACCGGTTCAAGAAGTTGGCTTCTCGAGGGCCATTAGGAATGGGCAATAAATGCTGGCCTTGCCAGCGACCCTCACAACCCGTGAATGATTTAAAAAAAATCACGTTTTCTTTGAGGTTGAATTATGTCAGATAGGAATTTGGTGATGTCTTGTACTAGGCCCAGTTCTGCGAAAATTGGGAAGGTGAATAATTTGAGCGAGGATAAGGGTTCTACTGTAATGGTGTACAGTGATATTATTATATATATATATCACTGTTTCGACAAGATTAATACCCAGAATATGGTATTGTACAGTAAGGTTGCAATACTAACACCCCAATATCACTGTATGTAGGGTTGTATAATACCACAGCCCCCCATCAAAATTAGAGTAAATGAACAATATAGTTAAAAAAATAAAATATGCAGAATTGGCATTTAGATTTCAGGGTACTGTCAGTATGGAACCCACCTGTAGTGGGGGAAATGCTCAGGAGCATGTTACAAGGTGCCATTCATTTTATCTGTTGAGAAATTAATGTAAAAGACCAAGGCTCATGGTGCAGGACATCACCAAGGCTGAGAAGAATGAAACACAAGGTACATCAGGAAGGAACGTTGAGGCGACTTCAAGTTTGAAGAACGACCAATGGTGGAGCCACCAAAGGTACAAGGTGGTAACAGTTGATTAGATCCAGGGGAATATTGAACTTTGGCCCCAAAATGAGCGCAAAGTCGGTGGGGCGTCTGTGGCGCCCCCTCAAGGCCACAGGCGGGTGACTCAAACCATTTTCAGGTTCAGGTATCATTCGCACAGGGCTGACTGGCAGGTAGGACCTGTTTTGGGGGGGGGGGGGGGGAGGGGGGAAGAGGAGGGACCAAATGAGTCAGAAGATTTTGAAGGGCCCCATAAAAGGAAGCAAAAAACGTACCTTTTCCCGAGCAGCCTACAGAGAGGACCCTTTACGGACCGTTGGTTAGGCTGCTCAGCACCTGCTACAACTGGCACTAGCATGCACGGTGCATGCTCTGTCCATTTGTACATTAAAATTGCTAAAACTGGCGTAGGACCCTGAATTGCATACTTAAACAATACCTTGTCTAGTTTTGTGTGAAAAAGCTGGGCACACATTTAAAGGGCTGCCTGAAACTTGAACCAGGCAGGCAACTGCGTGTCCAAGTTACCCACCCGATTCTCCTCTGCCAGGAGCCTGTTTTTCAGGCAAGAAATGGGCACTCGTCAGTTAAAAATCCTCCCCAAAGAACAAGATTTTCATGGCCCCATACAAGGGCCTGGAGGTCATTAATCTAAAGCATGTAGAAGCCATAACGAATATAAGCAACAGGCCACGTCTCACAAATCTTTGCGTTCTATGAGGAGGTAACTACACTGCTGGGATAACTAGTGGATTTAATCTACTTGGAATTTAATGAAGCCCGATGGATGAGGTTTACCTTTTTTGCTGCTTGTTCCTCTTCGACACCATCTCCCACCACAATGTAGACGGCTTTCCTTCCAAACCTTTGAACTATTCTTTCAAAACAGCTTTCCTTTCCTAAAAATAAACAATAGAATTGACGTTCCTCCGTAAAATACTTATGGGATAGTGCTCTGAAATATGAGTGAAAATATATTCAATGTCAAGAAAATCCATACATATTTATTATAGCAATAATGGGTTTAATTGAGTCTCACAACAGTATGGCTAGGAAGAGCACGCCCTCTGTACAGTTGGGGTGAGAGTAATCACAATGCAGTCAGGCTAAGAGTGACCACAGTACAATTAGGCCGTGTTGTCGCTTTCTTGTTCCTGAGCCAAATATAGCTGCCTCATGTTGACTAATCATTTACATTCAATTCAACATAGTTTGCTTTAATTGTTTGTAGTTCAAGTCCAATTATCCATCAGTGTCACTCATGCAAGTTCTAAAGTCAACAATGAGCAAATCCAGATTTGGACAAATCCAATCTCTGGCTGCCTTTATCTGGGCATTGTTTTCACACATGATGTAATCCAGCAGATGATTATTATGTATAATTTAGAATAAAATGGTTTCACAGAGTCTGTAAAATTCCAATGTGCTTACCTGTTTTTGTAGCGCTGTAAATATTTTCTATGGGGAAGACTGTACCCAGTCCGTATAACAATACCTTTGAGAGGGCAGGTATCAGTTGTGTTGTTGTAACCAGAATATTCACACAATTTGATCTGTAAAATAAATCAATCGACTCAAAGATGTTATCTGTGAAGTGTTGCTCCTAATTGCACTGCCCAGCTGTTCCACTTTCTGACATTGGGGCTCCACTGTGCCTCAGCACCTCATCATACTGACCTCAGCATCACACCAACACTCATCACCTGCAATATCCAAAGCAAGTCATTTTTCTAACCACAGTCTGATGCTTGTTTGTTTCTATTTTTCACCAATTTTCTCTCTTGCCCACTTAAAGTTCGAAGGACTCTGGTTGCTCTTGATGTGTTGTTCAAGCGGCAATTGCTCGTGTGTGGGCCTTGACAGTGAATTCTGGCAGACTATTTGGCCACAAACGCCATCACAGATGAGCTCACTCCTGTCCTCATTCAGTGGCCGCACGCCGCACGCACGCACACACACTTTCAGCCGGAGCTACCTGATAGAAATTAGGAGCTGAAATCTTGGCCGATTATTCTACTCCCTAACTCAGAGATACTTAGGCCCTTATTATCATCCCACCCAATAGCAGTTTGAACATATCTCAGTTTCAATCCTGCCACCTACATTAGTCTGACAATATTTAATGTTACTGGATGAAAAAATGGGATCAAGTAAGCTTGTTGTATAGTCAGGACATCACTAGATTAAGCAGCACCGCTGAGAAAAGCAGCACTGACTTGGAAGACTGCAAAGTCACTTAAATCGACGAATTTACTAGCTTTTTCCCTAATTGCACCTTTTCAACATACTGCAGGTTAAGAGGTACCAGTGAGCTACAGGCTACTTACCGAGAGTTAATTAGACTGAGCGCTTTCAGTGCATGTGTCAGCCACAGGTCAGTTAGAGCCTCCATGTCTGCCCTCAGCTGCAGCCATCCTTCTCTCTTGGGTGTTCCAATTAAACCTATACAACGATAAAGAACCAAGGCTTAATGCAGGGTCACTGATTTTGGTAGCAAGTTGTTATTGCATAGTTCCATAATCAAGACTAACGAGGAAAAGGCACAAGGAATAACAGCTAGCCATTTTGGCAACCTTGTATGAGGTTTGATACGGATCCATCAATAGAAAGGATCCATACTGCTCTGGTCGTGAAGAATTACTACATTTACTCAACTCATCAAAGAGGTTAGATGATTCATTTGTGAAATTAACCCAGAAATGGCCCATTATCCGTATGCTTTCCTTTATGTCCTGTGGAGATTCTCTTTTTTTTAATTGCATTTTGCTCTTTCTTGTTTGGGACAGATTAAAAAGAATTTCTATCTTACATGTCAAATTTGGTACAATTTGAAGGGTTCCTTTTCAATCATTCTGCAGTGGAACTGTCCATTATATGACTTGTTAAAGAATTTCTGATATGAAAGGTTTCAGCAGACGTTAAATTGCAGATACTTGCCCCCAACGTTGTTTTTGTAAGTGTTGTACATTTCTTTTACTCGACGGTAGCGGAATGCTAATTTCCTCATCCAGTCTACACCCCCATGCACACCAGAGCCTATACAAAGGTTTCCACCGACTGCTGCTGTTTGGAAACCATCTGTTGCAAAGTTATACGTGCTGTGTGGGAGGAGAGAGGAAGACTGTTAGTGGCATTAGGTCCATTAATTAGCGCACAGCTGACATACTGGGGAATATAACAAACCCATGTGGGGTTTATTTTCAGCAAAGAGCTCACCTCAAATCCTGCCCATTGTCATCCGAAGATACATCATCGATGTGAACCTGGTCACATTCCTGCGAAAATATAATTAAAATAAAAAACCGTGGAGTTTAAACAAAGAGTCGAATATTCTCGTCACCAAGCAGTCCGCAGTGGAGCACTTTCCCATGACAAGATCGCTTCCTGAATCAGTTGGAGAGGAGCATATGGCATCGGATGTTATAGCAAACGCCAGAAAAAATGATTTTAACCTTTAGCCTCCTACCAATATCTACATTCTGTCTTATTTAACTGTACTCTCTCAGGGTGCTGGGGTCAAAGTTGAAACCCATGTTGGCTTTTAGCATTCCACGTGCAAGATTTTAACAAAAGAGTGTAGTTGGAAAATACAGCTAATGAGGAAATGTTTAGTGTTTCTGTCAAGTTCTGTATTTCTACTTCATCGCTTTGAGTCAGGAGAAGTTACAGTAAATTCCTTTTGCAGATGTTCATTTGCTGGTAAATGTGCAGAGACTTTGAAAGCTGCAAAGTCCATTCCGGTTCAGTGGTATGGACACATTTCTGCTGCAGCTTTGCAAACATGTTACAGTCAAAAATAACACCGGTCAACTATATGTGACACCGACCGTCAATCACAAATGGGTTTCATTCAGCAGCAAGGAGTTAAGCTACTGGCTTCACTTTAATCTTGAGATGTGAGCAAACATAGAGCAGCCCTGACAGAAATTGCTCAATTTTAAAACAAATACAGAAGTGCCCATGGGTTTTGCCTAAACTGAGCTGCTTTAGCAGGTGAAGCTGGGAGGGGAGACAAGGGGCTGGGATGAAGGGAACCTTCCTGATCTGCCTCAGCATTGCCTAAGGAGCAAACAGGAGCAGCAAAGACAGCCCCATGGGAGGCAAACGGCATTAACCCTGACTTGGGAGATCAAAAGGGGAGAATAGAAACAACAGAAATACAATACAAATAAATAAAAGTTATTACCAACTATCATATGATTGTGAGTGCCAGCTTGTGTTCCTAATTCAGAAACAGTAAATTTGTTACAAATACCACATTACAAAATTGAACATGCTCATTATTCTCTTTCAAGACGCACCACCGACGACCTATTTTTTGTGTTGAATCTTGTACTAATCAGGCTGCGGGATGTCAGTGCTAAGAAAGAAACACTTCCACTTTGTGCACTCAATGTCAGCATTAACCATTCCCAGATCCGGTACACTGTTACTTACATATACAGTGAAGCCTCTATTCGGCCCTTATCTTAACTCCAACTTTAGAAGTTCACTTCTTTGCACCAGTTTATTGTCCATTTCTCACACCAGTCGCCTACTTCAGATTGTCAATTTAAGTGGTAGAGATGGATAATTTTGTACTGTACATTTGTACCTACTAGGAACTTCACTGACACAGCCATAAACTCATTTTCCGTCAGATCTTTAGAGAGGGCAGAGAGAGGAAACTTTAATCCTCTCAGTCTGGGCTGCATTCAAACGCAGGTCCCAAAGGTGAAAGAGTGTTCTAACACACTGAGCCACCACCTCCCATAAAGGCTCCGCAATTTTTTTTTAAACAGTGTGGCTTACCCTAAACCTGATCCCTGCAGAAGCAAGTATGTGACCTGTTACACATGTCTGTAAAATAACTGCAACCATTTTTATTATAAAAGCGATTCACATCGGTTAACAGAGTTAGTGAAAACTCAGTGAAATTGACACTTTGTACTGTAATGGCAAACTGAACACCTTAAATGTACCTTGGTTTTGAGCGAAGGAATTGGGAAATCCAAATGCTATTAGGACGGGGCCCAATGATAATACTCGGTTCACTGTTTCTAAACATTTCAATGGGCCCTACTCAAAGTCTTCCTTCCACAGCAGTGTTGAGTTCAAGCCCTCAGAAAGGAGGCTTAAAATAATATCAAACCACAGCACCATATGATCTTTAATAGTCCATCACGATGAGTTCCTGTTGCACTTCTAACCTTGTTTCAATTTCCTGCAAGGTAACCGTCCCCTTGAATCTGAGCGATTGTCAGTAATCAATGCAATGCATTCTAGCCAGCAGGTGTCTCCATAAACTTTAAAAAGTTGCTAATTTATTGCACTGACTGCTTGAAAGAGTGTGGGAAAAGGCCTCCATGTGTGCTACTTATCGGTTCTCATTGACACAGCTCTAGCCAAAAAGCAATGGAAGTTATCCTTTAGGGGAAACTCGAGTGTGAGACCAGTTTTCAAGCTTGGATTTCTTAGTTGTGGGTTTTAGTCTTGCACTATCTTTTCAGCACAGAGTCATTTTGCAATCAACATGGGTCAATAGTATGAGCTCTTTTGAAACCGCATGTGTAATTGTTTAGTGCTGCATACTTTCACTATTACATGCTATGGACAAACGTTAATGATTTATTATGCAAAAAACATTTATATATACATTTGTTCTGTGGAATAAATGTGCTCGAGACTCAGCCAAATCCACTAAGGAATGATTGCCTGCCTACATGGAATTGCAAGGAGTTCTCTGCTCTCAACAGGCAGATGCTCTGAGAAGAGGAGTAACATCTCCAAACCACACTGATCACCACAAAGTTAGAATGGTGTGTTGTCTTCAGGCTGTGTAATGAGTGAGGCACATGTGCTGTGTGAATATTATGCTTTCTACAATTTTTTTCAGATTTAGAATTGAACAAAAGTAATGAACAAAATACCCCATTGACCTGAAGACGTCTAGTTTTCAAAGAGCTAAGTGTTTTATACATTTGACAGTATCCATCAGTAGCTACAACACTAAGGCACTGGACTCTTAACTACAAGACCCCTAAGTTCTAAGACCAACCTAATACTCGGACATTAGGCAATTGACTAGGAGAACCAAATTTCCATTCTAGTCTAGGATTGCTTTTATCTACAATGTACAGGCATCACACTCTCAGCTAAATACCAAGTTCCAATACAAGTACAGGGTGGGTTAATCAGAAAAGCATTATCCGATCCTATTATGTGGATCTACAGGATGAACTGCAGCAACTCACCAACATTAATTTGATGGCAACTTCCAGCCACACAACCTCTATCACCAAGAAGAACAAGAGCAACATGATCATGGGAACAGAAACACCTCCCCTAACTCCCGCCTCCCCCCCCACCCCACACCCCACACCCCCCCCCCGCCAAGTCACATGCCATCCTGACTGGGATATAAATCATCATTTGTTCATCGTCGCTCGGTCAAAAATTGTGGGAGCGCCATCAGCATAAGGGCTGCAGTGGTTCAGTGAGAAGGCCCACCACCTTCTGAGGCAACTCGGGATGGGAAATATATGTAGCTTTGCCAGCATTGTCCAGATCCTGAGAACACAATTTTACAAATAATGTGCTATAGTATCCATTTATGCTTACTTTAGGAAGGCACTCCTTAACGACATGCATAAAGCAGCCACCTACGTCAGTCTCAAATTTTGACTAACATTACTCACTACATTTAACATTTTGAACAAATATTGAATTTGTTAACTTAGACCCACAAGCTGACTTTGGACTCGACGTATTCACCCATCTCCAATTATGCTAATTTATTAGTGGCCAATTGTATGTGGAGAAGATAGATTGCTTACCTCATTCCTCGCACAATATTGTCCTCTTAAGAACTCCCACTCTATTTCATTCTTTCTAGTGTTATTTGTGGGAGGCAGGAATTGGGCTGGACACCCAGCATAACAGGCCTCCGTCCCCTACATCCTGTGCTTTAGGCCCAGGGAATGTGCATTGCGTGGAAGCAAACCTCAGGAGAAGCATTCCCACTGTTTTTTAAATTATTGAAGATTATATGATAGTAGTTCTGCCCATTTCTTCATCCTCTGAAGCAAGAAGTCATGGCCAATTCCTTGTTAGGCGTTTTCTTCCAGCTCATGTGGTCATATCCTCTTGCTTTATGCTCCATGGGAAGCACAAAGAACTTGTTAATTTACACTGAAACAATTCTTCAGCAATTTAAACACTTGCCCTATGTCCCTTCCGAACCCTTAGTCTTTGGTGAAGATAAAAACCCTGAGTTCGTTCAATCCAGCTTTGTATTTCTTGGATCAGAGTCCAGAAATCATCCCAGTTGGTGTTCATTGCACTTTTTCCGGAACAATCTCTATGGGGATTCCTACATCTTACGGAAATCTTGTGCCAGACGCAGATATTGGAATGAGTTCCTGAAATCATGAACCTATATTGGTTCATGGTTGGCGCATATCTAAAATGACGATTGAAATTCTTCTTAAAAATGCGCAATCAAGTTATTTATTTCTACAAGAACCTTAGAGAATCTCACACAGCCAATTTTTTCCATAATGTTGTGCAAACTAATTGTCTTGTATTCTTTCCTCAGGAGAAAAGAGTGAGAGAATAGCAAAGCAAAACTAAAGTTACGACAGGAGATCAGGAGGACCGCTGCAGAAATTCCAGGCGAGGACATAACATGGTATTTGTTAAAGTTTGAGACCAGCCAGGTGGACTAATGAACTGAAATAAACTTTCCATTGTGTTCCTTTGTAAATTAACAGGATACTAAAGCCAATTGCATATGACAAAAAACTAACGGCAATGGACTCACAGGATGCAACAAAGGGCTGGATTTTGTCAATGGGAAGCTTTTGGAAGCGGGACTGCTGCTTGCCGAGTTTCAGTCCCGCCTCCATCAGCTTCTGGCCAACCAGCGGGATTTTCCCCTGATTGACCTTGTTAAGCCCGCCCAGCGGGCTCAGTAGGCCAATTAGGGGGAAGTCAGTGACAGAGCACGTCAACGTCTGATGTGCCATCTGTCAAGATATTTTGAAAGAAGAAAAGTCAGCATTTGACAGCTCTGTGAAGCTGTCAAACACTGACATTCTGTGTAGTTTAATGAGGCCTTGTGTTCAGGACTCATCAAACCTTTCAACTTTGCAGAAATCTCCTCGCTGTTGGATCAGAGGATCCAACAGCCAATCTGTGATAGCTACAATGGAGATGTCAGGACTCCAGCTGTACAACGCTGAAGGCTGTAGGCAGAAACAAAGGTAAGTGAACATTTTGTAACACTTTACACTCACCTTACATACTTATCACTCCACATTTGCACCCATCACTCACCTCTACATTGCACTTTCAGACCCCTCTGACCCCCTCCAACCTCCTACTCGGCTCCTCCACCCTGGCGGGGCTCCCAGGCAGTTAATAGGCTTTAATCCCTTTCCCGCCTCGAGGAGACGGGACCCGGGGCAGGACGGCTTCCCGCCTCCTGGCAAGAGGGCATGGAGGAGGGATGGGGGCGGGTTTGCCACCCGCCCCCAAATTCTGCAACTTTACTGGCAGTCCTGCCTCCATACCCGCCTCCTCGGGGCTGACAAAATCCAGCCCAAAGTGTTTGCAAATGGATTTGCATCAGTCACACAATTAGGCAGACACATGACAAATTAAACTTAGCACTGACAAATATTACAAATAGGCCAAAAATTTGGGGCATAAATAAATAAATGGAATGGAGCTAGCACAGGCAGTGTAATAGTAGATAAACCACTTTCAATGTCCAAACACCATTAAAAAAATGCTAGCACATATTTCCAGAATGGCAGAGACAGCGTACAGAAATCATGCTGAGACTTTACAATGTACTTGTCACTTAGAATACGGTGTTCAGTTTGGGTCACCGTGCCACAGAAATGATATACTTGGATCGGAAAAGGTACAGAAAAGATCAATAAGACTGATGTTAATTGTAATAAGGATATGTAATGAGGAAAGATAAGATAGCTTTGTAGTCTGGAAAAGTGTGTGTGTGTGTGGGAGTCATCTTTAAAGACATTTCATTGGACAGAAAAAGTAAACCCAGATTATGACGTTAATATATACCAACCGAGAAGCACCAGGGATATAACTAGAAATGAGAGAAAAGGAGGTTTCAAGCAGGTATCAGGAAACCTCTCTTTTCCAAATGAGAAATATGAGATCCAAGAGACAGTCTTTAAAATCATGTGGAATTTTGCTCTGGAGGAGATATACAACTAGCTCAAACATGGCTGCTATACCAGTGTGTGCTGAAAGCCCAGCATAAGTGCTATGCATCATTAGAAATTATATTTATACCAAGAGCATTGCAAGTGTTAAAGGGATTTTCTGGTTGCAGTAGGGAATTTGTTTTAGACTAAGTGTGCGAATGAAGTGACAAGAGCCGACTCCAGAAATACAAATTCGATGAGTTTTGTTGCTTGTAATCATTGTGCCGAAACAGACACTTCCTACAAAGTCTTCCTTTTTTAAAGTCTAGGGAGGTGAAATTCGATAGCGCAAAAAAAGGGGCGTGGGCAAGCGTTGCGAGATTTGCTCGTGCCCATTTAAAAATCACAGGCAGCACATTATTTTGGTGCTAGATGCTGATTTGAATGATTTCAGCGTACAGCCCAGTGACGAACACGCTTCTTCAGGCTGTGCGCTCAGCAGGAAGCCCAATGTCACATCCTTGTAGCGTCCCTGGAGCGAGGCGACATTTTCTTAAAGCAAGGCTGCCATTTTAGACAGCAGTCTCAAGCCCTTAAAGGTGAACAGCCTTCTGAATTTTTAAAAAAATCATTCAAAAAATAAGCAGTCTCCAGCCTTCTGAAAAAAAACAATTAAAAATCATTCCAAACTAGGCAGTCTTCAGCTCTTAAAGCTGAACTGCCTTCTGCATGTAAAAAATGGGAAAAGTGCTTCAGCACTAACACAAATGGCTCAACAGGCCAGGGAAAGGGCATCCAGGGTCTTGCATGCAGCACTCCAGCTTTGTGCGGGGGGTTGACACTGGACAAGAAGTCCTCTACCCACAGGGGGCCAGGAGGCCCCCCAGAAATAAGGATGTGGAACCAGAACGCCGAGGCTGTCACTGCCAGCAGTGTTGCCCCCTTGAACTGGCTCCAGTGCCCAAAGAGGTTCCATGACCTCAGACGAGTGGGCAAGGTCAGTGAATGCATCTTCAAAAGTCGTCTCCTACCAACTGCTCCACGAGCCTCACACATTGCTCAATGCATGACGTACCCCTCCTCCCCCATCACTCACCTACCAACAATCTCTACCAAACATGAGGCACACCTCACGTTCCTAGCTTCACCTCACCCCCTTGGAGGAGACGGTGCTGGCCATTCTTGGCAATGGCATGGCTGAGCCCTTGGCCAGCGGCGGTGCTGAAAGAATACAAGATGCCAGTACCCTCATCCGTTATCCTCCTTCTCACATCCCACTTCCCCCACAATACTTTCTGATGTACAAGCTGAATATGGTGTAAGCATGCAGCATTTGTTTACCCACCCTCCCCTCACTACAACCCTACCCTTGTACCATCCTCATTTCAGACACCCAAGAAATCCAGTCTGCCCAGCCAATGTTGGACCAAGAAGAGGGAGAGGAGAGTGAAGAAGAAGAAGAAACACCGTCACTCGATTTGACATTCCAAGCCACCAGCTGCTTGAGATCGTCCTGCAAAGCCATTTGCAGTGTCCCCCACTGAAAGTCAGCAGCCTTCCACCAGCCATGCTGCAGCCAATGGGGTAGCACTGCATAAGAGCACTAGGATAGGCAAAGGCACACTAAGGGAATGCATAAGGGCGATTAGTTGATTTTTTGATGCATCGTAGAAGAATCATAGAATGGTTACAGCACGGAAGAAGGCCATTCGTCCCATCGAGCCCGTGATGGCTCTCTGCAAGAGCACCTCAGCTAGTCCCACTCCCAAACCCTTTCTCTGTAGCCCTGCAATTTTTATTTCAGGTACTTATCCAATTCCCTTTTGAAAGCCACGATTGAACCTGCCTCCACCACCCTCTGAGGCAGTGCATTCCAGATCCGAACCACTTGCTGAGTAAAAAAGTTTATTCTTATGTCGCCTTTGGTTCTTTTGCCAATCACCTTAAATCTGTGTCCTTTGTTATCGACCCTTCCACCAATGGGAACAGTTTCTCTCTATCTACTCTGTCCAGACCCCTCATGATTTTGAACACCTCCATCAAATCTCCTCTCAATCTTCTCTGCTCTAAGGAGAACATCCCCAGCTTCTCCAGTCTATCCACGTAACTGAAGTCCCTCATCCCTGGAATCATTCTTGTAAATCTTTCCTGCACCCTCTCTAAGGCCTTCACATCCTTCCTAAAGTGCGGTGCCCAGAATTGCACACAATACTCCAGTTGAGGCCGAACCAGTGTTTTATACAGGTTCATCATAATTTCCACGCTTTTGTACTCTATACCTCTATTCATGAAGCCCGGGATCCCGTAAGCCTTTTTAACTGCTTTCTCAACCTGCCCTGCCACCTTCAACGATTTGTGCACATATGCCCTCAGGTCTCTCTGTTCATGCACCCCCTTTAGGATTGTACCCTTTAGTTTATATTTCCTCTCCTCATTCTTTCTATCAAAATGTATCACTTCACACTTTTCTGTATTAAATTTCATCTACCACGTGTCCGCCCATTCCACCAGCCTGTCTATGCCTTCTTGAAGTCTATCACTAACCTCCTCACTGTTCACTATACTTCCAAGTTTTGTGTCATCTGCAAATTTTGAAATTGTGCCCCTAGGGAACACCACTGTCTACCTTCCTCCAGTCCAAAAAACAACTGTTCACCACTATTCTCAGTTTCCTGTCACTTAGCCAATTTCATATCCATGCTGCCACTGTCTCTTTTATTCTATGGGCTTCAACTTTGTTGGCAAGCCTATTATGTGGCACTTTGTCGAACGCCTTTTGGAAATCCATGTACACCACGTCAACCGCATTGCCCTCATCAACCCTTTTTGTTACCTCATCAAAAAACGCAATCAATTTGGTTAAACACGATCTGCCTTTAACAATTCCGTGCTGGCTTTCCTTAATTAATCCACACTTGTCCAAGTGACTGTTAATTTTGTCCCTGATTATCGTTTCTAAAAGCTTCCCCACTACTGAGGTTAAACTGACTGGCCTGTAGTTGTTGGGTTTATCTTTACACCCTTTTTTGAACAATGGTGTAACATTTGCAATTCCCCAGTCCTCTGGCACCACCCCCGTTTCTAAGGAGGATTGTAAGATTATGGCCAGTACCTCCGCAATTTCTTCCTTCACTTCCCTCAGCATTCTAAGATGCATCCCATCCAGTCCTGGTAACTTATCTACTTTAAGTACAGCCAGCCTTTCTAGTACCTCATCTTTATCAATTCTTATCCCATCCAGTATCTCCTCTACCTCCTCCTTTACTATGTCTATGGCAGCATCCTGTTCCTTGGTGAAGACAGATGCAAATTACTCATTTAGTACCTCAGCCATGCCCTCTGCCTCCATGCGTAGGTCTCCTTTTTGGTCCCTAATTGGCCCAACCTCCCCCTTACTACCCATTTACTATTTATATGCCTATCGAAGACTTTTGGATTACCTTTTATGTTAGCTGCCATTCTATTCTCATACGCCCTCTTTGTCCCTCTTATTTTCTTTTTCACTTCTCCTCTGAAATTTCTATACTTAGCCTGATTCTCAGATGTATTCGCGACCTGACATCTGTCATACACGCTCTTTTTCTACTTCATTTTATTCTCTATCTCTTTCGTCATCCAGGGAGCTCTGACTTTAGTTGCCCTACCTTTCCCCCTAGTGGGAATGTACCTTGACTGTACCCGAACTATTTCCTCTTTAAAGGCAGCCCATTGTTCCACTATAGTTTTGCCTGCCAATCTTTGATTCCAATTTACCTAGGCCAGATCTATTCTCATCCCACTGAAATTTGCCTTCATCCAATTAAGTATTTTTACTCTAGATTGCTCCCTGTCCTTTTCCATAGCTAATCTAAACCTTATAATTATAATAATAATAATCAACTTTATTGTCATTGTTAGTGCACAAGTGCAGTACAACGAAATGTAGGCTTACGGCTCCCGAGAGTGTACATTTAGATTAAGACATTTAAACATTCAACATTCATTTGGCTTGTAATACATTAACATAATTATGATCACTGTTCCCTAAATGTTCACCTACTGACACTTGCTCCACGTGACCCACCTCATTCCCCAGAACCAGATCCAGCAATGCCTCCTTCCTCATTGGGCCGGAAACATACGGATCAAGAAAGTTCTCCTGAACACACTTCAGAAATTCTTCCCCTCCCTGCCCTTTACACTATTACTATCCCAGTCTATATTAGGATAGTTGAAGTCCCCCAATAATATAATATTGGATGCATATATGGATAAATTTGGATTGTAAAGTTTGCTTTGTGGTGACTTTTATTTCAGCATTGTGGCCAAGAGGATGCTGTGATGGTCAGTAACAGAGGGAAGGTAAGGTGTGGGACAAATGTTGAAAGGGGAATTGGGGTTGTGGTCGCTGGTACCGCAGGCGGATGATTCGATCCCGGGTATCACGGCCAGAAAGGGGATGTCTGGGTTGCCTCCTTCCTTCTGCTTCCTCCTCTTCTGCTTCTTCCTCTTCCCTCTGTGAGCAGCTTATCCCCTTTGCTGCCTCTGCTTCATCTCCATGTGATGTTGCAGCCCAAGAGGGACTGCAAATAGAGCCCCCAGGACTGTGAGCAAGTGCTATTCTCAGAGGTCCTCCTTTAACGTCCAATGCAAGCATCAAGCAGCACTCCCTGCACACTTTAACAACTTTTTTGATGTATTGCACCAAGCCACTACTGCAATAAAATATTTTAAAAAGTCCAAAAGCTGAAATCGAAACTTACCTGAAAGATGTGTGTCTCCCTTTAAGAAGCGCTGACATCGTCTCAGTACAACTGCTGCACGCACACTCTTCTGTGCGTGGTTAGGAGAGGGTGTGTGGCAACATCCAAAATCACAGTCATGCGTCAAATCAGGCATTGCACGCCGACTGACGTCACGATCTGCACATTTACATTGGAGAGGCGAGTGCGGGCAATGGCAGCGCTGCCGACCTCTCCAAAATGGAGGCCGCCATTTTTTTCAAGAAAACCGGTGTTAGCGGCTGGTGCTACTACGGGGAATTTTGCGGCCTAGGACTTTATTATGCCCACCATAATTATTCTAATGACATCAATACATCGCCCATTATATTGTGCAGACGGCTGTCGACACAACTGGTACAGTGCCCCTTTAAATGGCTGAACATGATTTCCAGCGGAAATATGATTCCAAAAGATTTTCTTTGTCAGGCAACTGCTTGAAACTTGGCTTGACGTGGGGGGAAAGGTTCTGCCAACAGCAGATAGCTGGCTTCTTATCCTGCACCTTTTCTGTAAGGCAGGTTGGAAAGGCTTTGTATTACGATAGGGAGGTAAAACCACAAATATGCTAGCTGGGCACTGGCTGTAAGACTACATACATTCTAAATCCCGAAATGTACCTCATTATTCCTTGCGGTAGTAAAGTATAATTATTTGGTGCAGTTTTTCTATTTCCATATGAGGACTGCGACGTGCTGGGCTGTTACTCCCAGAGGAACACTGTTACATACTCCAGTTATTCCCATAGGAATTCTGCTACACACTCTGCTATTTTTGTAACTGTTTCTGAGGAAACTTTTCTCAGAAAGTATTTTAATGTAGATTAAAATTATGTGTTTTTGATTAAACTCTTGATTGTGCCAAATTAAAACTAATAGTTTAAAAGATTCTTTTGTTTGGATATTTTGACTTAAGAAAAGCTGCCTACAATTCTTGCGTTCTACTTTTAAATTTTTTTTAATTGATTCCTCCAGCCTACATTGATTTCCTCCTCTCCAGTTGCCCTGTATTATGTACCACTCCTTGGTCAGGTGGACAGGCAGGCACCACACTTCCAAGCCTCTTTCAATGTTTAGTTGCTAAGACATGTGTGAGAGAGACCCACGGTGATTCAATTACCAATTATTCCCTTGCTCCCCTTCCTTCATGTGGGAAAACTCCACTTGTTGCCTCTCTCTCGCTAATGCCGAGTTTGGAAAAGCACCTGCCAGACAAATCTATGTCCTACCATTCCAAACGCTACAGCATCATCTACCTTCGGGTATTTCAATTGTCGTCTTCTCTTCCATGCCCAGCGGAGCGAGGTGAACTATTTCTTCTACTGCTTTTACATCCAGCGGATCGTGGTTTAGGTTGATTCTGCAGCAAAGTCTCTTATTACAGGACGTTGGCCTGACTCTCAACGGCCTTCCGGGGGGAACCGGCTAGAGGCGATGGAGGGGAAGTGCCACTCCTTTCCCATCAGACATGAGTACAGGAATCTTTCGTTTAACCAGAGGTTAAAAGTCCGGAAAGCTCTATCTACCGGCAAAATTCATGAGCCGTTTTCTATAAGTTTTTTTACTTCTCATTGCTTTTCTTTTCCCAGTCAGGCTCTGCAAGGTCTGTAGCTAAGCAACAGCTTCAGCTAGAGACGCTTGCAGCTGCAGCCGACTGTTTTGAAGCTGTTGCTAAGCAACAGGGTTTGTTGATTCACACGGAGCTGAAAAGCTCTGTATGTTTCAACATTAGCGCTGGTTTATACGGCAGTTTTGATCTAACGGCACCAGCTCGGTCCCGTCAGTGCCGGATACCAGAAAGTTTCCTGTACTCCACTGGATGTCAACCCAGTATCCAGAGCCCAGAGCTCTGGTCTCCCGCTTGTTGAGGCTTTTCCGATTGTACCAGAACTAAAATTTGCCCCAAGCTAAAGCCAAATAAATGCACTTGAGCATCAATCCTTCAGGAATCACAAACAAATACATTGCCACCCCATCCACCCACCTCCCCGCCCCCCCAAGAGACTGCTAGTGCGTGGAGGTGCATGTTCCAACTTGATATTTAAAAGCTGCAAGGGCATGTGTGTACTCCAAGGGTAAATTATATAATTGTTAAGATGTCTATTGGACTAACTCTTCCGGTATGCTACTTCCACTCTTTTAGGGAAATTATGCTGATCTCAATTGCAGACTGAACAACAGAATCTACAGGATGTAGACCTCTTCCAACTAGAAGGACAAGGGCAGCAGACACATGGGAACACCACCACCTCCAAGTTCCCCTCCAAGTCACACATCATCCTGACTTAGAAACATATTGCCAATCCTTCATCGTCACTGGGTCAAAATCATGGAACTCCCTCCCTAACAGCACTGGGAGTACCTTCGCCACACGGACTGCAGCGGTTCAAGAAGGCAGCTCACCACCACCTTCTTAAGGGCAATTAGGGATGGGCAATAAATGCTGGCCTTGCCAGCAACGCCCACATCTCATAAAAACGAATTTTTAAAAATGTTTCTATCTGAACAGAGTATTCGAAACTTTTACGCGCGAAGAGGTTAACATATTTTAAAAAAATTAAAAATCAGCATCTATAAGATAGGTTAACGTTCCAATTGAGTTCTGATGAAGGGTTAGACCCCAAACATTTTTTAAAATATAGATGATCGACCTGTTGTATATTTACAGCTTTTATATTTTTATTTCCTATTTCCAGAATTTTGACTTACTTTTTACCACAAAGTATTCTTTTTGTGGTGGAGACTACTGCCCAGCCGAATTCAAGGATGCCGTGGATTAACTATGCACGAGTACTGCGCTGCCTACCCAATTCCTATTAAGGCACAGTTCAAACTGTCTAAGCAGTTTGGTATTTGCTCGGGATCTGTGTTTTCCATTTTCTTTTTTTTTTACTGATTGTTCAGTACAGGAACGTGCAACACTGGTAGCTATCACATTACTGACTTAATGAAATACCATGAAATTAACTGAGACACTACCTCAGAACCCATCAGCAGCCACTATCGGGTTACTGACTAAGTGACTTGTACAGAAATTGACCGAGACACTAGTTCAGACTGGCAAGTAGGACTACTTTATTGCTACTTTGAGACCTTTTCTTTTGTTTGCTTTTTTTGGTCTTAAACCTTGTACAATTTTATTACATAAAAAATTAGAATGCAGATGAAAAATAAAAAAAACTTGTCTGATGCTAAACTCCTGTCCCCGTCCTGCAATAACTATAGTAAAGGCATAGGCTGTTTCTTTGAATACAAGGTCAGACAATCCAGCAATAGGCAGTAGACCCTTCCAAAGGTTATATTGGGTTGAGCTAAATGGCCTGAATGACCCTTTCACATGCCTTATGATTTAATGGCCTAGAAATTCAGTTGTTTGCGCCAGCCGCTAGCACCTTAGGAGGAGGAGAAGTGGGGTGCTAAGCGGCTAGCGCCCGGGCGCAGCGCGATCTGCGCCTCTCGTGAACTTCAGTTAAGATTTAGCGGTGGCGCAAAACCTTTGCGCGCGCTCAGCTGCGCGCGCAGATCCTGACGTCATTTCATGGTGCAACGCCCTTTGTGCGCCCCAAACCAGAAATTCAGTGCCGCTGGCCTATTGTGCGCCTGGCGCCCCTAGCGACTGGTAGAGGGGAACGGTTCCCAGTCGCTGCGGGGCGTGGGGGGCGCTAATTAAAGGGCACTCCTCCTGCAGTATAAATGGCAGCCATTTTGCACCACTCCTTCTTTGTGAGAGACGGATCTTTGGAGAGAGACAAAGGTAGAGAGCTTTCTGGTTTGGCTCAACACTCGCACAGGTACTTGTGGCTTCAGGCCACTGCTTTGCACTTGTCTTTAACTTCAGAGTCATAGCATTGATTGGAAACATATAATGGGGGCTGCAATGGGTGGAAATGTTGGGCTTCTCCATTGCATTCAAAGGGCTCAGAGACGCCGTGAGAGAATGCCAGTCATGGCCAGACAGAGAAGGGGCAACAGGCGTCGCCAAAGGAGGCCTTACCCACCCAGGGTATACCGCCAGCAGTTCTAATATCTGAACATGTCTGAGGAGCAGTGTGTTCGGAGGCTGCGATTCAGAAGGGCGGTGGTCACTGAGATCTGCCACCTGCTTCGCGGAGATCTGCAGCCACAGCTGAGGAGGAGGACGTCTCTGTCGGTGGCAGTGAAGGTGACGGTGGCTCTCAACTTCTATGCCACCGGTTCCTTCCAATCCGCTACTGGGGACATTTCCAACATCTCCCAGTTTGCGGTACATTGCTGCATCCGCCAGGTGACCAATGCCCTTTTCAGAAGGAGACGTCAGTTCATCTCCTTCCCCATGACCGTTGACAAACAGCAACAGCATGCAATGGGCTTTGCAGCATTAGCGGGCTTCCCCATGGTGCAGGGCGCCATTGACTGCACACATGTGGCTTTGCGGGCACCTCTAGAGAATGCCGAGGATTACCGCAACCGGAAGGGCTCAACGTGCAGTTGGTGTGTGACCACAGGCAGCTCATCCTAGCTGTCAATGCCCGCTTTCCAGGCAGCAGCCACGATGCCTTCATCCTGCGCCAGACCTCTGTGGCAGACATGTTCGAGGCCCAGCCTCACCCACGAGGATGGCTTCTCGGGGACAAAGGCTATCCTTTGTGCACCTGGCTGATGACCCCGCTCCGTGCGCCCAGCACCCCTGCTGAAGAGCGATACAATGACAGCCATCAAGCAACCAGGAACATCGTTGAGCAAACAATCGGCGTGCTGAAGCAACGATTCCGCTGTCTGGATCGTTTCGGGGGAGCCCTACAGTACTCGCCTGAGCAAGTCTCCCATTTCGTTGTCGTGTGCTGCATGCTGCACAACCTGGCTATCCGCAGGACTCAGCCACTGCCAGCAGACATTGGAGGACCACCAGAGGAGGAGGACCAGCACAGGAGGGAGGCAGAAAGTGTAAGGGCCGCCCGTCGGCGGCTTATTGCAAATCGGTTCTAGGCCCCCTCTCAGGGAATGGCTTGTGCCAATGGCAGAAGATGAATGTAGCTGCTCCACAAGCCCTCAGCCGAGCAGGGCAACCAGGACTTCCAAAAGAAAGCATGGACAGTGCGATTTAAGAAATTTTTTTACTATGATACCTCTGTGCCCTTCCCACATGACAAACTAATGGAGAGAAACCCCCCCCAAAAACACAAATACACCAGTCTCGGCCTTTACAAGTAAAACAAATATACCAGTCTCGGCCTTTAAATATGAAACAAATACACCAGTCTCAGCCTTTAAATATGAAACAAATACACCAGTCTCGGCCTTTAAATATGAAACAAATACACCAGTCTCTGCCTTTAAATATGAAACAAATACACCAGTCTCGGCTTTTATAAGTAAAACAAAACATTTGGCCACACCTTCTACTTTTTCCCCTGCGAGGGTGATCCGTTTCGCTTCCGTGACTGGCCCCTACCCGCCCTGCAGCTCCTTCTCAATGGGACCCCAGTGGCTGCAGCAAGGCTGGGGGAAGGCTGCTGAGGGTCAGATGGTGAGACGGCAGATGCCCTTGGGGGTCGGCCTGGACCAGCTCTGGGCCTGGAGGGGCCGGCTGCTGACTGCTCCAACTCTGTTTGGGCGGCAGCAGTCTGTCCAACAGCTGGTGGCAGCTGCAATGGAGGAGTGACAGTGTTGGCTGCAGGAATGCTGCCAACCTGACAGATCACAGGCACTCCCTGGTCGCCTGATACATTGGCACGCGCACGGGCCAGCACTGCAGCATGCACAGCAATCTGCTGAGGCACAGACTGCTGGGCTGCTGCGGCACAGCGAGTGCCCCGGCGATGCCTGGCCGATCCAGCGAGTGTGGCAGCAGTTAGTGCCCGTGTGGCCCTGGTCTGTGTCTGCATGACAGCAGCCAGTGAATGCACGGCACGACTGAGCACTTAGCTAGAAGCCGTCTGTAAAGCAGCGAAGTCCTGCTGACTCCTAGCCTGTGCTGCTGCGATGTCCTGCAGACTCCTGGCCTGTGCTGCACTGAATTGTTGCAGACTCCTGGCCTGTGCTGCACTGAATTGTTGCAGACTCCTGGCCTGTGCTGCCACGAATTCCTGCACACTCCTTGCCTATGGAGTCAGGCATCCTTGCCACTGCAGCCATGAGCTCAGTGTGCCTGCGCTCAGCCTGGGCGCCCATTTCCGATAGGAGCCGCACCTCCTCTGCGCTCACTGTAGCAGGACTGGAGGCCGCACTCACCCTCCGGGGAGAAGGCCGCCGAGCTTCCCCACCCCTCCCACGTTGCTGCAGCCCGCTGGTCCCCGGAGCTTCACTATCCTCCGACCCTTCCCCCCTGCTCCCCTCCAGGGAAGACGTGTCACCTTCATGGCCATGGGCTGCCTCGGCTGAGGGTGTCCCTGATGGGCTGGCTTCCTCTTCCTCCTCCGCTATGTCTGACTCGGACACAGTGCCAGCTTGAGGGGCCGCCTCCTCATCTGGCGAGTCACCATCTGAAAGCAGGGAGGCACAAGAGTTGCTTTAGAGTGAGGACAGGGTGGCAGCGAGGGAGGCATGCATGCTGCTGTGCACTGCATTGGTTCGATAGTGGCAAAGGATGCTGGTGTGAGGCGCAAGTGGAAAGGGAGTGGTCAAAAAGGTGATGACCTTACCATTGGTGCCCAGAACAGGGTCAGCATCTCCAGTGGCAACGGGGCCACTCAGCCGGCCTGCCATGATCCGCTCCACTCGCTGCTCGAGGTCGCTCAGCTGTTTCAGGTCAGGACGGCCTCCCCCGGTCTGTCGCTGCTGTCTTCTGTTATGTGCCAGCTTGGCCTGCAAGAGAAAGGACCGCCTCTAAGTACAGTGTCAAGCCCTGATCTTGCCCACACTGCCTCCCATGTTCGATTAGCCCTGACAGTGTCAAGCCCTGATCTTGCCCGCACTGCCTCCCATGTTCGATTAGCCCTGACAGTGTCAAGCCCTGATCTTGCCCGCACTGCCTCCCATGGTCGAATAGCCCTGACAGTGTCTAAAGTCCTGATCTTGCCCGCACTGCCTCCATTGGTCAAATAGCCCTGACAGTGTCTAAAGTCCTGATTGCACAAGTGCTTTTCATGACAGTCCCATAGCTGCTGGATGAGGGCTGGCCATTAGGGCTTTCAGACCTGTTTGGCCATAAAGTGAGGTGCACATGCAGGGATGAGGAGGATACTGAAAAGGGTACTCACCCTGACAACCTGAGTGAGGTCGTTGAATTTTTTCCGGCACTGGGTTGGTGTCCTGCCAACCACGCTGTTGGACGTGACCCGGTTTGCCACATCCCTCCATGCTTTCCGATATTCGGCGGGCAGCGGCCTCCTGCCAGCCTCAGGGAAGAGGATATGGCGCCTGCGGTCCACTGCGCCAACCAGCAGCCTCAGGTCATCCTCGCCGAAGCGCTGCGCTCTCTCCCTGGCCTTCGCCATTCTCCTGGGCGTGGAGCTGTTCCAGAAGCAGTGTTCAGGCCTTGCCTTAGGGCTGCAGTGTGCAGGGCGTGCCAGCCAAGCAATTCCACCCTCCCCCTTTAAGTGCTGACCGGCGCCTGACTGTCTGCCCTCAATGAGCAACTCGCCGCACCTGCGCTGCACCCGCCTTCGGTGTTTGCGCCCCGGATCGCCGGCTTAGCGCCTAATGATAGTCCTGCATCGCCTGCTTTAGCGCAGCAGCAACCTCTTGGGGCGATGCAACTGAATATCGGCGAAGGTGGCGCTAAGTTGCGCCGGGCGCAAAAGTTAGCGAACGCCATGCTGTAGCGCCCCAAACGTGGCTATACTGAATTTCTAGGCCAATATGTCTGTATCAATGGAAATGTACCATACATGACCTACCTGGTGCATTTTAATTCCCATGTATTGCTACCCATACTGTAGTGTATGTAACCGTCTACCTTTAAGAGACTATGGCCTAGAAATTGGGTTTTGGCGCAGCCAGGGCTTTAGCGCCGGAAGTTAGTGCCGGCGCTAAGTCCCCCTGCGCGCGCCAAAAATTCAGTAGCGCCGCGCCCAAACGGCTGCCGGCGCTACTGGAGGGTTTCAGCGCCTCCCAATGGGCGCTACCTGCCCCATTGCGGCGCTGTTCCGGCGCTGCGGCGCCCGATGCGGTGCGGCAGGCTAGGGAAGTGCAGGCCTCCTCCTTCCGTTAAGGAGGAGCTGCCTGCACCCGACCGCTGGCCGTTGACGGCTGAATAAAAATGAGCCCGGCACCTCGGAGAAGTGCCGGGCTCGCGGCCCACACGCATCTGTGCCGCGGGGGGGTCTTGGAGGAGTCCGGGGAGGGAGGTGCGGGCAGGCGGCCGCCGGGGAAGCGGCCGGCCGCCGCGCGACCTTAATGCGCCGGCGCTAACTTCAGCAAGGCACCTTTTACAGAACGTTGCTTGCGGCTGCCACGGGCGAGGCGGCCGCAACTCAATTTCGGAGTTCGGGCGGGTTACCACGGCAACCGGGACGCTGCGCACACCGATGACGTCATCGGTGCCGGCGCAGCGCTACCGGTGCAACGCCGCTTTAGGGCCCCACTCAATTTTTCAAATGGCCATAACTCTGGCGCTAGTCCCTCTAGCGCCTCAAAAGCGGCGCTAAGGCTAGTGAATTTCTAGGCCTATGTATGTAACCGTTCACCTTTAAGAAAACTATTTTAGGTGTGGCACTACTTGTTTGGCTTCTGTATACGGTAATACCGACGGTGACCACACCGGTATATAAGTGCTGTGGCATGACTTATTGGGCAGATTCGCCCTGACCTTCGAATAGTAAAGTCCTGTTGTATGTTACTCCTGAAGTCTGTGTCGTAATTAACTGCACAACCCACAGACTTTACAGTGGCGACGAGTCCGATCGTACCCTGCGGCAACAATAATTTCAAAGCAACGAAAGAGCGTCGAAAAGAGGCAACCGCCCTCGTCATTCGGCTGGGAGAAAACTCAAGGCTGCAGCAATAGAAAGGAGGAAGACTTTAGCGACAAAAACTTCCATCAGCAACAGGCACTGACTGTCCCTTCTGCCACGGTGACTGTGAGTAAGGGAAAGTGAAAAGAATAGCCGGAGGATAAGGGCTGGGCACTCGACCACGGTCGAGGGGGAAAAGGAGCCGGACAAAAAGTCGGGTCCAACGGCGTCGTGAGAGACCGCGACCGGTGGGAAAAGCCGGGCGGTGACCGAAGCCATGAAGCGCTGCGACCGGGAGCGTAGGCGCGGGAAGAGAGAAACTCAGCCGCAGCCGGGGAGAGAAGCACCGGACTGCGAGAGGGCTGGGAGGCGCGATTGGGGTCCGAGCGAGCGGGAGAGGCAGAGCCGACCAAGAGAGACTGCGCGAGAGCCAGTCCAACGGCTGAACTGTCCTCCGTCAACGGGGTGTAACCAGCGCCGGTAGAGCCGAGCGAGCGGGAGAGAGGCAGAGCCGAGCAAGGGGAACTGTGCGAGAGCCAGTCCAGCGGCTGAACTGTCCTCCGTCAACGGGGTGTACCCAGCGCCGGTAGAGCCAAGCGAGCGGGAGAGAGACAGAGCCGAGCAAGGGGAACTGTGCGAGAGCCAGCCCAGCGGCTGAACCTGTTCGCCGTCAACGGGGTACCCAGAGCCGGTCGCCCTGCCATAAAATAAAAAAAAAAAAGGGAAAGCCTTGAAGCCGACGCGCAGGCTGTGAACCTGAAAGCCAGCGGCCGTCGCCCGTGGGGAAAGTGTACCCCTCCCGCCAGGGAAGAAACGCGGGAAGCTGCCATTAGGCGGGGAAGAAGACAGAAGCAGGAAACCGCCATTGAAGTGGGCGGGGAGAGAAGATAAGAGCGGGAAACCGCCATTTTCGCGGGAAAACCGCCATCTTAGAAAAAAAAAGAAATAATAATTTAAAGAAATACTTGTGTTGTTCCCAAAGAGAGGAAGATGCCTAAGCGTGGTAACATCAACGATTTTAATTCCGAAGTAGAAGACTGGGCCACGTACGTGGAACGCATTGAGATCTATTGTGAGGCCAATAAAATAGAAGAAGATGACAAAGCTATAACCTTGCTGAACTCGATGGGCGCAAAGACATACGGGCTCTTGAAGCATCTACTAGCACCAGCTAAACCGGCGGATCAGACTTTCGATGATATTGTGGCTGTCCTGAAGGACCACTTGAACCCTACACCGTTGATGTTGGCTGAACGATTCAAATTCTATGCGAGAACGCAACGGAAAGACGAAAGCAACGCGGAATACTTGGTTGAACTGCGGAGGCTAGCGAAAGACTGTCAGTTTAGGGACAACCTGGAAGAGGCACTGAGAGACAAATTCGTGTGCGGAATGTTGAAGGAAGAAACACAAAAACGACTGCTTGAAGAGAACGATCTTCCACTTGATAAGGCTGTCCTTATCGCAGCATCAAGCGAAGCCGCAGTGAAAGGAACTGCGGAAATGCAGCTAAAGGCAGCGGCACTCAGGGTACAACAAATTACTTCGGGTACAACGAAATGCTATCGTTGTGGAAAGACAACACACGACCAGAACCAATGCTGGTTTAAAAACCAAGAATGTAGGAAATGTGGCAAGCTTGGTCACATAGCTAAGGTATGCCGGTCAGGGAAGAAGACCAACAATAATGAGTCACCACAAAAGTGGTACAGAAAGGTACATGAGGTGACTAGGAAGAGTCCGGAGGAACAGAAGTCGGACTCACACTCCAACTGCAAAGGACTGGATAGTTTGAGAGTTCACAATGTGAGTAATGAAGCTGACCGACAAACTATCTGGATCACACTACAGATTGCAAAAGTCCAAGTGAAAATGGAAGTGGACACCGGATCGGCGCTGACGGTCATGAATAAGCATGACTATAAAAAGTTATTCAAGCATATTCCACTACGGGATACGGAACTAGTACTACAGACATACACGGGGCACAAAGTATTCCCCATCGGAAAGATAGAAGTCAAGGTGAGATACAAGGATAAAGATTACCAAAGGATGGACCTGTATGTGTTGCCTGAGGGAGGTCCACCACTTCTGGGACGGGAGTGGATCCGGAAAATAAAGTTAGACTGGCATTCACTAAACACCATGATGGTGGATTCCGGAAAGGAAGATGTCAAACCTGAACGGTTGTCCAGAATATTGGACGAAGCTAAAGAGGTATTCCAGCAAGGACTGGGAACACTGCGAGGAATTAAAGCAAAGGTTAAGATTGCAGAACATGCAAGCCCAAAATTTTTCAAAGCCAGATCGGTACCTTATGCGATACGACCAGCTGTGGAGGCAGAACTGGAAGAACTTGAACGATCAGGGGTACTGTCAAAAGTGGACTGGAGTGAGTGGGCCACGCCCATTGTTCCCGTCATGAAGTCTTCACCAAGTAATAAGCCAGGGGGACCGGGGAAGGTCCGCATCTGCGGAGACTTCAAGATCACAGTGAATCCGGTGCTTCACACGGTACAATACCCGCTTCCGCAGATTGAAGATATCTTTGCTTCGTTGGCTGGAGGGAAACACTTCACCAAGATAGACCTGGCTCAGGCATACTTACAAATGGAAGTCGAGGAAGAGTCACGCCAGTACCTCACCATCAACACACACAGAGGATTGTATCGTTATAATAGACTGGTTTTTGGGGTAGCTTCGGCTCCAGCAATTTGGCAGAGGGCCATGGAGCAGGTATTACAAGGAATTCCAAGCACGCAGTGCTACTTAGACGATATCCTAATTACGGGAGAAGACGAGGAAGAACACCTCACAAATTTGAAACTGGTGCTCACCAGGTTGAAGGAATATGGCCTTCGAGTTAATCGCAAGAAGTGTGAGTTTTTCCAAAAACGGATCTCGTACTGCGGTCATGTCATTGACCGAGAGGGGCTGCACAAGTCACCTGACAAGATAGAAGCTGTTGTGAAGGCCCCCGCTCCAGAAAACGTATCACAGTTAAGATCATTCTTGGGGTTGATTAATTATTATCACAAGTTTCTGCCAAATCTATCCACGGTGCTGCATCCGCTGAATGCTCTGTTGCGGAAAGAAATACCATGGAAGTGGAGTGAGGAATGTAAAAAGGCTTTTCGCAGAAGCAAGGAGTTGATTACCTCTGAAGAAGTGTTGGCTCATTTCAACCCAACGTTACCCCTTCGTCTAGCTTGTGATGCTTCCCCTTATGGAATTGGAGCAGTACTTTCACACAAGTTACCAAATGGCTCGGAAAGGCCAGTGGCATTCGCGTCCCGATCATTGACCTCCGCGGAGCGAAATTATGCTCAAATAGATAGGGAGGCCCTCAGCCTTGTGTGGGGCGTGAAGAAATTCAATCATTACCTGCAAGGTAAGAAGTTCACATTACTGACAGACCACCAGCCGTTGGTGTCCATATTCAACCCAAACAAGGCCGTTTCCACCATGACAGCACAAAGGTTACAAAGATGGTCCGTGTTACTTGGGGCACACCAATATGACATCGAATACAAAAGGTCCAAACAGCATGGAAATGCTGATGGGTTATCGCGCTTGCCATTGCCGATAGTAGAAGAAGCGACTACATTGGACCCGGTAGAGATGTTCCACTCATCCATAGTGGAGTGTCTACCAATAACAAATTCGATGATCGAAAACGAAACAAGAAATGACCCGACTCTTTCACGAGTCTATGATTTAACGGTGGAGGGATGGCCAGCACAGGGCGAACCAACACTGCAAGCATTTTCACAGAGGAAAGAACAGCTGTCAGTGTGTAGAGGAACCCTGATGTGTGGATCTAGAGTGGTGATTCCACCCAAACTTCAAAAGAAGGTGTTAAAGGAGCTGCACGAGGGACATCTGGGTGGAGTGAAGATGAAGAACCTAGCAAGAGCGTTTGTATGGTGGCCAGGCATCGATGTAGACATCGAAGAAATCACTAAGAACTGCCTAGGATGTCAGAAGGTTCAGAACGCGCCACTACAGGCTCCGCTGCATCCATGGGAGTGGCCCTCATCTCCTTGGCAAAGGGTACACATCGACTTTGCTGGTCCATTTATGGACTCAATGTTCCTAATAGCGGTGGATGCACACTCCAAGTGGCCGGAGGTAATAAAGATGACCACCACCACCACGGAAAAAACCATCACAGTGTTAAGGACTATGTTTGCTAGGAATGGCCTGCCGGAACAGATCTGTTCTGATAATGGACCGCAATTTGTGTCCGAAGAATTCAAGAAATTCTTAAAGAGCAATGGGGTTAAGCACTACACGTCAGCCCCATACCATCCCGCCTCCAATGGATTGGCTGAAAGGTTTGTCCAGACCTTCAAGAAGGCCATCAAGGCCATGGGTAATGAAGACATTAATTTACAACATAAGGTGGATAGCTTCTTGTTGGCGTACAGGAATGCAACACATGCGGTCACAAATCAAACTCCCGCCATGATGTTTTTTAATAGACGACTAAGATGCCGGCTGGATTTGCTCAAGCCAAACGTCAGAAGGGACGTAGAGAACCGGCAATTCCAGGGCATGAATGAAAGGGCCACTAGATCTTTTCAGATAGGTCAACAAGTTTTGGCCTGGGACTACCGTACCGAGAAATGGCAGCCTGGAACTATTGGAAAAAGGCTAGGGCCATTGATGTATACGGTGGATCTTGGGGACAGTATAATAAGGCGCCATGTTGACCAGATCATAGGGTCAGCCACAACTGGCCAACCTACTTCACCACCTTACCCGGTTACTGTTGAAACCGAGATACCCAGAACACCTACCTCCGATCTGGTAATACTGGAATCAGAGGAACCTGACACTGTCTTTCAAGCCGAATCGACTTTGTCAGAAGCACCTACTACCCCGCCAGGAATGACGACACCACTGAGGCGTTATCCGGACAGAGTCCGGAAACCTCCAGAGAGACTGAATCTGTGAACTGTCTTGCATAAAGTTGTATATATGTTATAATGTATGTTTAATGGGAAATACGTATGTTGTAAGCTAAAAAGGGAGGATTGTAGTGTATGTAACCGTCTACCTTTAAGAGACTATGTATGTAACCGTTCACCTTTAAGAGAACTATTTTAGGTGTGGCACTACTTGTTTGGCTTCTGTATACGGTAATACCGACGGTGACCACACCGGTATATAAGTGCTGTGGCATGACTTATTGGGCAGATTCGCCCTGACCTTCGAATAGTAAAGTCCTGTTGTATGTTACTCCTGAAGTCTGTGTCGTAATTAACTGCACAACCCACAGACTTTACACATACCTTTTTGAATAGATCGTAGAATATGTTCAGCACTTGGAGATATGGTTATAACATTGTAGAATCAATTCTCCTGTCATGTGTGGCTCCCTAATGGAGCTGAATTTACCGTAATATTCCCCAGTCAAATCTGTACCTTCTAAAGTCTGATTGGCTCACTTTATCCAAGGTACTAATTGCTTTGAGCTTATGCTCTGGGAAATAGAAACTCCAACTATAAAGCAGAAACAACTGGAAAAAAACACCATTAGGACACCAGCATTAGATCCCCGCTTCTTTCTTTGTATAGTAAGTACAATTGCATCATAGGAACTGGAGTAGGCCATCCAGCCCCTCGAGCCTGTTCTGCCATTCATTTAGATCACGGCTGATCTGTATCTTAACTCCATCTACCCACCTTGGTTCTGTACCCCTTAATACGCTTGCCTAAGAAAAATCTATTAAACTCAGTTTTTCAAATTTTCAATTGACTGAGACTCAACAGCTTTTTGAGGGAGAGAGTTCTAGATTTCTACTACCCCTTGTGTGAAGAAGTGCTTTCTGACATCATCCCTGAAGGGCCTAGCTCGAATTTTAAGTCTATGCCCCCTTGTTCTGGACTCCCCCCCCCACCAGAGGAAATAGTTTCTCTCTCTCTACCCTATCAAACCCTTTAATCATCATAGACACTTCAATTAGATCACCCCTTAATCTTCAATATTCAAGGGAATACAAGCCTGGTCTGTGCAACCTGTCCTAATAATTTAACCCCTCTAGACTCAGTATCATTCTGGTGAATCTGCGCTCCACCCCCTCCAAGGCCATATATCCTTCCTGAGGTACGGTGCCCAGAACTGAATGCAGTGCTCTAGATAGGGTCTCACCAGAGCTCTGTACAGCTGTAATATAACTTCCACTCCTTTGCATTCTAGCCCCCCATGAGGTAAAGGCCATCATTCTATTAGCCTATTTCATTATTTTTTGTACCATTCCACTAGCTTTTAGTGATCTCTGTGCTTGGACCCCTATATCCCTCTGCTCATCCACAGTTCCCAGCTTCTCAGCATTTAGAAAACACTCTGATCTATCTTTCTCAGTTCCAAAGTGGATGATCTCCCACTTTCCCACACTGAACTGCATCTGGCACAGTTTTGCCCACTCACTTAATCTATCAGTGTCCCGTTTCAACCTTCTGTTCCCATCTCCACTATTAGAGGAGATTAGACAAGCATATGAGGGAGAAGGAAATAGAGGGTTATGCTGATAGAGTTAGATGAGGAAAGACGGGAGGAGCCTCGAGTGGAGCATAAACGCCGGCATGGACTGGTTGGGCCGAATGGCCTGTTTCCGTGCTGTATATCCTATGTAATCCTATCCTATGTAATTTATTGTGTCTCCTAACTCAGTGTCGTCAGCAAACTTATATATACGACTCTCTATTCCTTCAGTGAAAAGCTGCCTGTTTGTTTTGTTAAATGTATTCCTGGTTAGGCAGATTTCATCTCTAACCACCACCACAGTGAGATTTGATTAATACGTTATTGTGGGTTGGGGAAAAAGGACTGAAAACATAAACTTAAATAAGCATGAACTGAAGTCAAAGTTGAGAATATATTGTGCTTATCAGATTGATCTTTGGTTGCCTCCCTTGTAATTGTCCAGATAAGAGGTAGTTTGTAGCTTTTATTTTATTGGATCGCTTGAGAATGAGCCTTTTGTATTCCTAGCTAAAGAGGTTTGGCTCAGGACTGCGATGGTACTGGAAATGTCTGTAGAATTAAAATCCCGAGTCCAGGCTCCACATCAGAGAAAACTCGAGGATCTGAGTGGCTGTTTCTCATTCCTGGAGGTAAATTTTCAACCAGCGTTGCGAATCGGCCGCCCGCTACAGAAACCGCCCAATTTACATTCCCATTGATTTTTGCTGTGCGGTAGGGAAACAGTTTTAAGTGGCTCAGGAGAGGACCAAGTGAATTTCTTCAGCTGCTGTTGTGGGAGCTTGTTGTAGTTTCTCCTTGTCTGCCTTCAATAAGCCAAATTATGGGGGTGGGGGGGGGTGATGGGGAGGGGGTTCACAGTACTGAACACAACCTCCATCACGAAGTGTCTGAGACTAGTTCTGAAGCAGCAAAACCATTTAATTTTATTTTAGAAGATAAAACCCTTTATTGATAAATATCAGGCTGCCACTATGAGCCTGAAAACACCTAAATGACAGCTTAGGAAGCAGTCGCAACAGGTTTTTTTATTGGGCCAGTCTACCCCTCATTTGAACCCGGCACGAGTAGTGGAAATGTGCAGTCATCCGGCATCCATTTGTACGTAGTTTTCATTGAAGTAGGGGAAAGAGTGGGGCAGTGGGATTAGTTTCGGATTGCTCTAGCAAAGAGCTGGCACAGACACGGTGGGCCAAATGGCCTCCTTCTGTGCTGTAAGCTTTGAGAGCTCTATGGTTTCATGCTGCATTCTCGTCCAGTGCAGACCCCAGAAAAGCCACAGAGGAAGTTCAGGTGCAGAACAGTGGAAAAAGATTGGCACCCATTTCTACACTGGATTGCACCCATTTTTTGGGGGCAAGGCAGAGGAAAATCTGCTCTCTTGTCTCTTAAATGTTTCAGAATCTTATACGTTAAACACTCTTGTTGAAAAGCCGAGGGTACTCTTGTTGCGGTACCTTCCGCTCTCCCGTTGCCTTATGCGTGCTCCTGTTGCAGCAGCCTTACCAGCAGACTTTAACAGGTGGCTTTGAAATTAACCTGCACCTCCTGCAAATAACCATCTACAAGTTAAACTCTAAGTGAATGAGATTGCAGGCTCTGCAGTGAAAAGGTTACCTTTCAATCACCCTAAATCTCTTTATGTAAGCATTGACCACATTTACAAAAGCACAGAGAGGTACTTAGCAAAAGAGGCTTGAACGCTGCTTGGGAGGCAATTAAGCTCCTCCATCTGATTTTCTCATCCTTCCCTCTGCCCTTTCTTCCATGTAATCAGGTTTGGCTGCTCTGTCTCATTGCCGCTTCTGTTCTCAGCTCAAATACATATTTTCCTCTTCACTGCACTAAGGCTATACAGATGTGCCATTAGCAAATGGAGTTCTTAATTATCTGAATTAAGGGACTAAGTCTGACACAACCTCTCCCAAATCCACAGCAAAGCACTGCTCTGCGTTTTATTATTAAATCTACTTTTTCTTCAGACTTACGGAAGTACTAACCTGTATACATTTACCAACTCTGACTGCGCAAAAGTAATAAAATCATTCATATCATTGATCTGTAACAATAAACTACATGGCACTGTCCCTAAAGTTACAGAGTAAAGCCTTGGCTGTACAGTTACCAAATAGAATATCCTGTTCTAAAATGTCTACAGGATTCTTGTAAACTTAGTGCCACACACTCTATAGGGGAATGTGGGATGAGCTTGTAAATCCAGCAGGATTATTGTATTTTTTTCCTCCCTAAATGCATTCATCAGGCTTTCAAGCTCGGAACACTCAATGCCAACTAGCCATTGTCTTCCAACCATCTTTCGGATGAGACGTTAAACTGAGGCCCCGTCTGTTCTCTCAGGTGGATGTAAAAGATCCCATGGCACTATTTCGAAGAAGAGCAGGGGGAGTTATCCCCGGTGTCCTGGCCAATATTTATCCCTCAATCAACATCACTAAAAACAGATTATCTGGTCATTATCTCATTGCTGTTTGTGGGAGCTTGCTGTGCGCAAATTGGCTGCCGCATTTCCCACATTACAACAGTGACTACACTTTAAAAGTACTTAATTGTTGTAAAGCACTTTGGGTCGTCCGGTGGATGTGAAAGGCAATATATAAATGCAAGTCTTTCTTTTTTCATTGATTTACCTTCTCTCCTTTTTTACTCTATTTAACCTTACTGCTCTCCTGCATTCTACAAATTGGCCCTTTACTGCATTCATTTAAACAAATACAATTGCTTGTTAAAATGACTCAGAATTCTGAGCCTTTTTCTTTCTTACATTTCATATCATAGAATCATAGAAGTTTACGGCACAGAAGGAGGCCATTCTTGTCTGCGCTGGCCGAAAAAGAACTAATCAGCCTAATCCCACTTTCCAGTTCTTGGTCCGTAGCTTTGTAGGTTACGACACTTCAAGTGCATATCCAAGTACTTTTTAAATTAGGGTTTCTGCCTCTACCACCCTTTCAGGTACTCTATGTGTGGCCTAATTAGTGTTTTATACAGTTCTAACATAATCTCCCTGCTCTTATATTCTATGCCTCAGCTAATAAACACAAGAATCCCGTATGCCTTCCTAACCGCGTTATATACCCGTCCTGCTATCTTCAGGCCTCGAATATGATTTTATTAAATATGGTGCCTAAAATTCAAGAGTTTATACCCATCTGATAGGACAACAGTCTTTCTAAACAAACATGCATGTATGAACAACAATCATGAAGAGGAACCCTGAGTGCTAACATTCTAGGGTCACATTATAAGAGTTGGATAATATCAGATATACATTGTGCAGTAAATGTGAGGGTTATCAGGTTACCTGGTGAGGAAATACTTTCAAAAATTACAGACAGGAAATGAGTTTGGATTACCTGTGTCTTTTTGTATATACATGCCTGATGTTATTTGAACACTGAAATATGTCTGAGGGAACATAGCTCTGTTACAAATATACCCATCTAGTCTGTGGATAAGTGCATTTAATTGAAACGAGTGCATTTAATTCATACAAATGCAAAAAGTATAAATAACTGAATTCATCAACACAGCTGCACAACTAAAAGAGTGATTCATTGAAAGTGAATGCAGGTCAATGGGTACCTGTGCCACCTGGTGTGACACTGAGCTATTCAAATCAGAAGAGTCCCAGATTTTATCGCTGGTGCAATAGTGGGGTGCTGCAATTTGTCTCAGCATCTGTGAAAGGTTCTCTCGCCACCTGCCGCAGGCCCAATCTGGCAGCTACACCCTTCAGGACTCGGCCAGCTCGGTCAGTAGCGGTGCTACCGAGCCACTCTTGGTGCTGGACAGTGAAGTTACCCAGAGAGTGGTGAGAATGTGGAACTCGCTACCACAGGGAGTGGTTGAAGCAAATAGCATAAATGCATTTAAGGGGAGACTAGATAAACATACAAGGGAGAAGGGAATAGAGGGTTATGCTGATAGAGTTAGATGAGGAGGCTCGAGTGGAGCATAAATGCCGTTATGGATTGCTTGGGCCGAATGGCCTGTTTCTGTGCCGTATATCCTATGTAACCCTTTGTAAAAGGAGGGCAGAAATCAGCCAGGGTTGCCAACCCTGACCACATCCAGTGACCCCTGATGGAAAGTGCAGGTGTGCAGTTATTAGTCAAGGATAGAATTAGACTCAGAGGGGTCCTGGGCGGTAGCGCAAAACGGGCTGCATCATATTGGCCGTCTGTTAAATGCCCCGCCAGATATTCAAACCCATTAATGTCAACTGAACTGAATATCGGACGGGGCATATAACGGGCGGCCAATGTGAAACTGCCAGTTTTACGCTACCGCCCAGGACCAATTTGGTTGGACAGCTTTCCAACATTCTCTCTCAGGCTTACACATGAGGTATTGGCACTTAAGTGAGTTACTGGAGGATTGTCAGTGCCTGTGGAGCCATATCCCAGAATGATACAGTGCCTTCAGGAGAAATGAGTGGAAAAGTGGATTTTTAAAAAATGCGAATACAGGATCTGTTCTCAATGAGACAAATAAAACGAGTGTCATTTTGAAATGTCTAGTTGTCGCTGAGGGATATGTCTGAACCTTTTTGCTGGGCGGTTATGAATATGCAGGTAAGCTCGAAACCCTGACTCTGAATTCTGTGCTGGCTCTGGTTAGTCCAAATAAAATTCCTGCTTACCTCTAAGTCATTAAAGAATAGGTGCGTATCAGCCAAATTAAAAATCATTTCCTCCATTCGCAGTCCAAGCGACACTGCTGTGGGTGTGTCCTGTCAGAAGAAAAGGTAGATTTAAGCCCCAGTTCTGTGAATTCTAGCAATGACATTTAGAGAGTTGCTTATATGTGAAGACGCAATTATTTGGTTCTTCATTTACATTCCTCTAAGTGGTATTTCATAAAATACTTTCTGGCTATCAAAAAAAAATCTTAGATTGATCAATCGATCCATATACAAGGCGAGTCACAGTTACACAGGGTAATATACATGTATAGTCTGCGACAGAGAGAAATGCTCCTATTCAATAACCTCTCCGGTGTAACACAAGTCACACAATACTAACAGGATAATCTACAAAGAAAGCAAGAACTTGCATTTATATAGCGCCTTCACAACCTCAGGACAGCCCAAAGAACTTTATAGCCAATTAAGTACTTCTGAAGTGTGGTCATTGTTGTAATGTTGGAAATGTGGCAACTAAATTGCACACATCAAGGTCCCACAAACAGTAATGACATAGGGAACAGATTAATCTATTACAATGATGTTGGTTGAGGGATAAATATTGGCCAGGACACAGGGAGATCTACCTTGCTCTTCTTCGAAATAAGGCCATGGGATCTTTTATATCCACCTGAGGGGGAAAAGGGGCCTCGGTTTAATGTTTTATCCGAAAGACGGCACCTCTGACAGGGCGGCATTCCCTCAGTACTGCATTGAAGTGTCAGCCTAGATTATTGTGCTCAAGTCTCTGGAGTGGGACTTGAACCCACGACCTTTTGATCCAGAGACAAGAGTGTTACCACTGAGTCAAGGCTGATAGCTCGTACTGAATACGTAGGGTAACAGAGAGTGAAACACTCATATATGGCAATGCTCCCTGGTCACAGGGTATTTCATATATGGGGCAATGATTACATGAACTTTAGCTTACACAGACTAACATTCACAGAATAACATTTTTGCTCCATTTTTGAAATGTATTTTTATTCCACTCCCCACTTACTGGACTTTGGTGTAGTACACTTTGCATTTGTGATGGCCTCATCACAATCCATTGTCAGATGGTCACAGGCAAAGCATCAGACGTGATAGTGAGCCTATTGTGTGCCTGTTGTCACTGGAATAGGCTGTAGACAGGGAGAATCTACTGGCAACCATGTGCTTCAACTGTGAAGGCCCTAGTGTTCTCTTTAAGAGCGTTAAGAAATAGGAGCAGGAGTAGGCCATTCGGCCCTTTGAGCCTGCTCCGCCATTCAATAAGATCATGGCTGATCTTCTACCTCAACTTCACCTTCCCACACTATCCCCATATCCCTTGATTCCCTCAATATCTAAAAATATATCGATCTCTGTCTTGAATATACTCAACGACTGAGCCTCCACAGCCCTCTGGGGTAGAGAATTCCAAAGATTCACGACACTTTGTGCGAAGCAATTTCTCATCGCAGTCTTAAATGGCCGACCCCTTACTCTGAGACTGTGACCCCTAGTTCTAAACGCCTCAGCCAGGGTCTTATGGTACCTTTGTAAGAAAAATGATTTTTAAATGCTTTACGGTTTGTGATTTGCTGTTAGTGCCTATGTCATATCAGTGTTTTTGAAACAGTTGAGCTCTGCGATGTGGCACCTTTATAGGATGCGAAAGATTCTGTTTGCTCACGCACTTCATCACATTGCCTCACATTTGTAAATGAGGGGGGCCTTACTCCTGCTTTAGACTTGCTCTGCTAAATTGGACATTGCGGAGCTGGGTCTGCTCCGCTCCGGATTCTTCAGCGGCTATCACCTAAAGTTTAGTTTTTTTTAAATCCTATAAACACCGGAGAGCTCCCCCTGGCTTCACAGTATCCCGATCGCCCCACCACCACAGTCGCCACTCCACCCCCCCGCAATCCCAGCAACCTGTCCAAAATTCACCTTTGTAAAATGGGACGAGCTGCCTGTGGAGGCATGGCCAGAGAAAATGGGTTTCTCAAGTGAAGTGGATTTAAAAGAGGTATTTTCATTTTCATTCAGAGTTGGAGTAGGTAAGTGTGGAGCTTGTCACTGGTGTGTCGACAGGCTGCTGTAGGCTTGAGGAACATTCTTTAGAAGTCAGATTGTCAGGTTAACCCTCTCTCTACTAGTGTAGTACTGTAGTATTTTTGGGAGGGGAAGAGAAAGAAGTTAGAATTTCTCCATTTTTCTTGAGACTATTATCAATATTTTCATTCTCTGATGTAATAATTGCCACTTAGAGAATTTCACCTAGGAATTTGAATTTTAGTGTCAGTTTGACCTCAGCTCTCAAAAACTTGGCATTGAGATAAAAGGAAGATGTCATCTAGGCACGGTTTATACCGGATTTTGAATGTTCCTGTGAGCTTGATGCCTCAGAGGTTGGTATCAGATTCTCCAGACATAGTATAGAACAGACATTAAAAGGTGACCCTTGTGGGACCCTTATAACATTACAGAAAACCCTTCTTGTAGATACTAAGTGATAGAAAACATATTTCGGGTGTAAATTAACTTCACAATTCAAACAGTTCAGATATTATGGAAGTACATTGCTTGGGGACAGGGAATGTGTATCATGTTTACCCTGACTTAGTGCAGCCAGAGCTCGACGCAGAGTTACAAGTTACTGAAACATTAATAATAAGGCAAAATATGTTTCAGTTTAAATTTGTTTATTTTCGGAACTGCTTTTTTAACCTAAAGAATTAAAATGAAACTTTATTCTGTGCAGAATAAAGCCCCTGGCCTTCTTGTAAAAATGAGACATTACAAGTCAAGGTTTCTACAGATATTCATTTGATTTGAAGTTACTCTTTAATGAATACTTTGTCAGAATGTTAAGGTTTTTACATTTAGGTTCCATGACCTCGATTTCACTCTGATGAAATGATCAACATGTCTACAGGTTGTTTTTTTCTTCCAGTGGTAACTGGTAGACTGGGATGAGTCCTAACAAGGTCCCTGTCTGAGTGGTGAGTGAGGCTGGATTGTAATAAGTAAAATCATTTTGTTGCTCTAGCCCCTCCTACCCCTGAATTCTATGTGCCTGGAATCCAGCTATGTCAGAGAGAAGAAGGGACCTTAAAAAAAACCTTATTTACCCTATTACTTAATTGGCTGTAAAGCACTTTGAGATGTCTGGTAGTCGTGAAAGGCGCTATATAAATGCAAGTCTTTCTTTTTTATTAAAACCCATCACTGGTTTTTGACCCGTCACCTGGAACTCCCTCCTGAACAGCGCTGTGGGAGTACCTTCACCACACGGACTGCAGCCATTCAAGAAGGCGGCTCACCGCCACCTTCTCAAGGGAAATTAGGGATGGGCAATAAATGTTGGCCTTGCCAGCGATGTCCACATCCCAGGAACGAATAAAAAAAATTGAAAACCTCTATTAGATCTCCCCTTAACCTTCTCTGCTCTAAGAAGAAACAATCCCAGCTTCTCTAGTCTCTCCACATAACTGAAGTCCCTCATCCTTGGTATCATTCTGGTATATCTCCTCTGCACCATCTCCAAGGCCTTGCCATCCTTCCTAAAGTATGGTGCCCAGAATTGGACAACACACCAGCTGATGCCTAACCAATAATTTGTAAAGGTTTGGCATAACTTCCTTGCTTTTGTACTCTCTGTCTCTGTTTGGAAAGCCAAGGATCCCGTATGCTTTTTTAACAGCCTTATCAACTGGTCCTGCCACCTTCAAAGATTTGTGTATGGGAACCCCCCGGACTCTCTATCCTGCACCCCCTTTAAAATTATATAATTTAGTTTGTATTGCCTCTCGTCATTCTTTTTCCAAAGTGCATCACTTGCTAATTGCTGTGATTAGTCAACAGCTCCATTATCGTTGTATCATGCGACTACCGGGATGGTAGAAGGCAAACTAGAAGGATCTGGGGGGGAAAAATTCAGTATCGCCCCGTTTGGGGCGCCATTATCGGCCGTGCGCAAAGTTTAGCGCCTGGCGCTAATTATCGCCTCTGACAGCAAACTTGGCTTTTATCGCTCCTGGAGGTGATTGGAGCGCTAAATCAGGCGCTTCACACCTGCCTTAAGGCGCAAAGGCCGAGGAGCAAGGCGCTACCTCAGAGCGCTGGCGAAGCAAGGAAGGGCAAATCAAAATAAACCTGCAAAGTGCTGCTCAGTACCCAAAACTCCTTCACACAGTGTTGAATCTCTCCAGAAGTCTCTCTCTCTCTCTCTCTCTCTCTCTCAGAATGCGTGGTGCAAAAATGTCACCGACAAAAAAAGGCAGAAGCGGTCGCCTTTAAATAGCGCTCCCCCAGTCCCTTTCTGACAGCATAACGCTCCCCTCAACCTGTCGTTGCTAGCGGCAGGCGTTAAAGGAGGGGGCGCCACTCAATATCTGGTCCGGGGCACTAACGGAGCGTTGCACTCTCGACTGACATCATGATCTGCCGGCGCAGGAGATCGTGGCGGTAGTGTTTAGCGCCGCCGCAAAATGTCTAGTTAATTTCGCAAGCGGCGCAAACATCGCCGCGCCCGGGCGCTAGTTGCTTTGTGCCCCAATTGGCGCCCTCTTAAGGCGCTAACGGGAGGCGCAAACAATTGAATTTTTCCACCTTGGTCTTTTTTCGCCTATTAGTTCTTATGTTCTTGTTTTTATTGAACAGTCCTCTGCTGTTGACCCTGCAGTGACCAATTGTACTTCCTGTTATGATGTGACAAACAGAACAGTTTAAAACTTCAGCTAGATTGTCGTGAAATAGATCAGTATTACTTCCTTTTTAACAAATGTATATTATTGACTGTGGAACAGTTCAGTGACTTCAATATACCCAATGACTATAATGCTATTAATATGACGTTTTAAGGAAACACAGTTTGTGGCCTGCGCTCAAAAATGAGCAAAACCACATGAAGGCTTTCAGCATTCCACATTATTTCAAGTTTGCTTTAGCTCCACCGAGTGTCAGCAACCTCGGGGATTGGTAAACCCGAATAATTGATTTATTAAGCCTTTAAAGTTGAACAAACCCCTACTTTGTAAACCAGGATAGGCCCTTCCTTGCAATGACTAATCAAAGGCATAGCCTGCAGCAGTCACTAGCCTGAGATTCTTTCTTATGGTTTTCTTCAAAACTGAAATGCTTCTCGGAGTAGGGACTTTCACAGTTTATTGTAAAGCCATGCAACGGCTGAAATCAAGAGACAGGTGTCAGGTGAGCTTCAGCTGTAGTGGAAACCATGAGTGAGTGGTGTGGCCACGGAACTTACTCCAACAGTTGACCCAGAAAGGCAGTCTTTTAGATTCAAAATATACCATGGACTTTGCCATAGAATTCAAGGGGAGAGAAATTTAACTCTTGGCTGTCTGTTTTCCGCCTGAAAAACAGTGGCTAGGAGCTGAAAATCCGTGTGTGGGGGGGAGGGGGGAATTTTGAATTTTGAATTTTGGTCGCCCCATTGATGCCCAAGGCTCACCTGAGGCCATATTCAGGCGGGCCTGTAAATGGGCAGTCAACCTGGCCACCTGAAACAAGCATAAGGCTGCTTTACTGGGCAAATCAGGTTCCTACATTGGTTGTAGGACCCCGATGCAAAAACTCAGGTGTAAATGGGCAGAGCTTGTATCGCGCAAGAACAGCGTAGTCATACCGGGTCTTGAGTGGCCGAAACAGCGGTCCTTAAAAGGACCACTGGAGGCCACTCTAAAAATTGTCAAAACATATTGGCCCTGAAATTAGGATCGGGAGCTTGCCGCGCGTGCAAGCCCCCGATGTTCACTTACCCGGCGCGCTGACATTTTAATTCTGGCCCGCATTGCATTTCCTCTCAGTGGACCGCTTGAGGTCCTGCCGCGCTGTGCGTGCGTGACCCAGCGGCGTACTTAGTGCGATGAGCCGGCTGGGATCACGTGAGCACAGGGCAACCAATGGGAGGTTGCAAAAGTTCATTCATGAGTTTGACAGTAAGAGCTGTCAAACTCATGAAAACTCCTGGCCCCAAAACACTACTTAAACATGAAAGAAAATTTAAAAAAACATTGCACTACTTAAATGAACCATAAAGAACTCTGAAAAACTATTTTAAACAATAATTTTAAAATTTGAAAAAATTATTATATAAAAAATCAGGGCTAAAACTAAACTTACCTTACTGTAAATTCTTTAAAAATAACAAACCTGTGGAAAAAAAAATTCTCAATTGCATTAATAGACCACTTACCTGAAAAACTAAGTACTTACGTGTGGTTTTTCAATGCGTAAATGCCGGAGGCCTTTACACATGCGCAACTCTCTAGAAATAGAGGAAATCCAAGTCGCACGCGCTGCCCGATACCGCGCACGCGTTCAGCCTCTTAACCCCTTGGGTCAGAGGACAGGAAATGCCGGTTTTCAGCGCATGCGCTGTGCATGCTGAAAACCGGCAATTCCTCCGGGCACACGCATGAGTACCCCGTCCTTACTCACGCGTTGGGCCCGGAATTACTGGGCCTATATTTTTGTGGAGGCAGAAGGAGCAGAAGCGCTCCTCTTAGCGCCACAAAAATACGGCGGGTCGCTGATGGCTGGGCTTGCCCCACTCGCTTTGGTTTCCCCTTCAATCCCCCCACCCCCACCCCAGACCTACAGACGAGCCAGCACATTGTCAGATCTAAGCTGCATCAGGATGCCCATTTGGCACCCGCAGCCCTCCACATCCATTCAAACGAGGCCTGATGCCCAATTTGCTGTGGGTCTCAGGCAGGCATGGACGGAAGCACGCCGACTTACCGCCGTTACGGCCGCAAGGTGAATTTCAGGTTGATGTAAAAGAAATCATGGTACTTTCTTGAAGAAGAGCAGGGAGTTCTCCCGATGTCTTGGTCAACATTCACCACTCAACCAAAACAAATTAACTGGTCTTTCATCTCATTGCTTATATGGGACCTTATTGTACACAGTGACTGCACTTCAAAAAGTAAAGTAAGTTATTGGTTGAAAAGCATTTTGTACATGTAAGGTGTTATATAAATTCACATTCTTTCTTACCTCAGTATAAGGAATTAAATATTGGTATTGATTCTAAGTGACTTCCAACGATCAAAATATAAAGTAACATATGTTACTGATGTAAGATGAGACTGTAACACTGCGAGCAACAATATTAGGAGGCTTAGTTTAATAGTGTCTTGCTAAAATGTTTAAAGCTGATGGGGCGGTGGGGGGGGGGGGTCGTTGTGGTGGTGGTGGGGACTAGGACTTTGAAAGCGGGAGAAGCAGTAAAAGAATGGGACAGGACTTACTTTTGATTGTACTACACCAGCTTGTTATTAGAGAGAGAATCAGGCTTCTTAAATGGGGCCTCTAATGATGGCTGCATATCGTGACACCACTCTTCCCGGCCACAATGGAGATGATTGGGTAATTCCCCTGTCAATCACGCCTGGAGACCGCGCTGCTGTAAGTGACTGGGATTGATTTTACGCAAATAATTTGTATGCAATTATCCTCCGCTCACTGCATTGTGCTGGGGCAATCACCCTACTTTTATCAGGAGATGTTGTTGCAGTTTCGATCAAGAGCTCTGTTTGCTGCAGTTCATAGAGATTCATTTCAAATAGACTCTGTAGACTGTTTGCTGTAGTGCGCTGTTTAAATAGGCTCTGTTTGCTTAGTAAATAGACTCTGTTTGCTGAGAGTCCTGCCATCGGTCCAGCCCCGCTTCCAGCTCATTGGCTGACACCATGATGTCAACAGGCATTCTGTCCAGAGATAGGCTTCAATGTAAACTGACCTGGCACCAGGCCAATACTTTCCCAGTACATGGTGGGATGATGTAAACTGAAAATCTGTTTAAATTAGGCACCTCAAGCCTCCAAACAAGTAACGGAAGCAGTGCCTTAAGGGTGTGAAGCACGGTGCCTGGGCACTCATGCTGATGCATGATATAGTGAGCCTACAGACAATAACATTTAACTCTGAATTACTGCTGAATAAATGTGAAAAAAATCCGACAAATTGGGATTTCAGGCACACAAGTATGACCATAAACAAGCTGCAGAATTAAAGAATAAGAACAAAAAGCAAAATGCTGCAGGTGCCGTGTGTTCAGTTCTGCCGAAAGGTCATTGGCCTGAAACATTAATCCTACCTTCCTCTCTTCACAGATGCTGCCTGACCTGCTGTGTGTTTCTAGCACTGTCTGTTTTAACAGCACAATTAAAGGATAGTCTGTACCTACACTCCAACCTTTTTCTTCTTCTTAGGCAGTCCCTCGGAACCGAGGATAACTTGCTTCCAATTTTAACACAAAGTTAAAACACTGCCTGTTTTTCTGGTTCTCTCGCATATAATTGTGGAGATCTTTATTTTCCGGAAGTAAGCTTTAGTTTTTAAAGCCTTGCAACATAATTGCAGGATTCAACAGGTACTGCTAAGGTTTTTTTGTGTGTGTGTGTGTAACTGCAGCTGAACAGACTGGCGTGTCTCTGTGATAAGCGTTTCCAAGTAATTAAACTATTGCTGTCAGTTTCTACCTTGCAAGGAACAAGCTTTGTGTTCTAACTGCAAACGACAGCATCTCGATTATCTCAAAGAGCCCTCAGCAACGCGCTAATCCCTGCCTAACCTCTGGTTGACTCGCATACAATTAAACCCACATTGAATACAGGTCTAATTTTAATAAAGTACACTCCCCTACACTTACTACACCACAGACACAATAGACGACTTTCAGCCTCATCACACTATATTTGATAGAACACAGGGCTCTCTTTAAACTCCTCTCATTGGGACACTTTTCTTGAAGATCTTGAGAATGGGCAGATTAAGTGTTGACAAGTTTTAAAAATTTTTTTGCATTCATCCGAATTAATATGATTTCAGGGAAAGCTGCAGTTGCGATTTCATTCTCAATAAATGGGAAATTTGCCAAAATTAACTCCCTGATGTTGGTGATAAGCTACATAGGAGCAAAACTAGGCCATTCAGCCCCTCAAGCTTGTTCCACCATTCAGTTAGATCATGGATAATCTGTACCTCAACTCCACTTGCCTGCCTGTGCTCTATGGGGGCAAAATTCGGTTACGCCCCGTCTGAGGGCGGTAACCAAATTATCACTGGAGATTTAGCTCCCGGCGCAGAAGTACCACCCCGGCCGTTAAATTCGGGAGTGGAGCGCTATCTCGGGCTGGTGTCGGGGGCACAAAGCACGGTAACGCGGGGGCGCTACGCGGCTGCTCCACGTAGTGCTGATGCGTTTCAGCACCCCTCCCCTTCCGTTAAAGGGGAGGGACGCTGCGAGCTCTGCAGGGCCTCCGATGGCCCACACTAGCCTGCGGCAGCCTCGCGGGGCACAGCCGAACTTCTGCCGCGGGGCGGTAAGGGGTTGCAGCAGAGCGCCAAGGGGTCGCGGCGCACGGCTAGCGCCTCAGTAGCGCCCCGCCGAATTTCTCAGGAGGCGCCCTGCCCAGGCGATAAGCCCTTTGCGCCCCATTAATGCCCCCCTGGAGGCGCTATTGGCAGGCGCAAAGGAGCCGAATTTCGCGGCCTATATCTTTTCATACCCTCACCTAACAAAAGTCTATCGCTCTTAGTCTTGAAAATTTTATTAACTCAGCGTCCACAGCCTTTTGGGGGAAAGAGTTCCAGATTTCCACTGCCCTTTGTGTGAAAAAGTGCTTCCTGATTTCAGTCCTAAATGGCAAAATTAGATTATGCCTCCTTGTTCTGAATTTCCTCCACCAGAGGAAATAGTTCCTTTATTTTTACCCTATCGAATCTCTTTATTATTTAAAGACCTTGATTAGACTGCCCCTCAACCGTCAAAACTCATGGGAACACAAGACAAGTTTATGCAACCTGTCCTCATAATTTAACTCTTTAAGCCCTGGCATTATTCTGGCGAATCTGCACTGCACCCCTTCCTAAGCAAGTATATCATTACTAAGGTTCAGTGTCCAAAACTTAACGCAGTACTCCAGATGGGGTCTGACCACAATTCTGTGCAACTGAAGTATTACTTCCTCACTTTTGAACTCCAATCCCTTTGATATAAAGGCCAAAATTCCATTAGCCTTTTTGATTATTTTTTTATACCTGTGCACTAGCTGTTAGTGATTTGTGTACATGGACACCTAAACCTCTTTGTTTCTCTACAGCTCCCTAGTCTCTCACCATTTAGAAAATATTCTGATTTTTTTTCTTGGATCCAAAGTGGATGGCCTCGCACTTCCCCAAGTTGAACTCCATCTGCCACAGTTTTGCAAACTCACTTAGTTTATCTATATCTTTATGCAACTTCCTGCTCCCATCTGGGGAAGTTGACGGGATTGAAGGCCGATAAATCCCCAGGGCCTGATAATTTACATCCTAGGGTACTTAAGGAAGTGGCCCTGGAGATAGTAGATGCATTGCTGGTCATCTTCCAGAACTCGATAGACTCTGGAACAGTACCCATGGATTGGAGGGTAGCTAATGTTACCCCATTATTCAAAAAAGGTGGTAGAGAAAAAGCGGGGAATTATAGCCTGACATCGGTAGTGGGGAAAATGCTAGATTCCATTATAAAAGATGTAATAGCAGAGCACTTGGAAAGCAGTGACAGGATCGGACAAAGTTAACATGGATTTACAAAAGGTAAATCATGCTTGACTAATCTACTGGAATTTTTTGAGGATGCAACTGGTAAAATAGATAAGGGAGAACCAGTGGATGTGGTGTATTTGGACTTTCAGAAGGCTTTCGATAAGGTCCCGCATAATAGATTAGCGTGCAAAATTAAGGCACATGGGATTGGGGGCAAGGTATTGACTTGGATAGAGAACTGGTTGGCAGATAGAAAGCAAAGAGTTGGAATAAACGGGTCGTTTTCCGAGTGGCAGGCAGTGACTAGTGGGGTACCGCAAGGATCGGTCCTAGGTCCCCAGCTGTTCACAATATATATTAATGATCTGGACGAGGGAATTGGATGTAATACCTCCAAATTTGCAGATGACACAAAGCTGGGTGGGAGGGTATGCTGTGAGGAGGATGTCGTGAAACTCCAGTACGATTTGGACAGGTTGGGTGATTGGGCAGAAACATGGCAAATGCACTATAATGTGGATAAATGTGAGATTATCCACTTTGGTGGCAAAAACAGGAAGGCAGATTATTATTTGAATGGCAATAGATTGGGAGAAGGGGAAGTGCAGAGACCTGGGTGTTCTTGTGCACCAGTCGCTGAAGGTAAGCATGCAGGTGCAGCAGGCGGTTAAGAAGGCAAATGGTATGTTGGCCTTCGTAGCAAGAGGGTTCGAGTACAGGAACAAGGGTGTCTTGCTGCAGTTGTACAGGGCCTTGGTGAGACCGCACCTTGAGTATTGTGTGCAGTTTTGGTCGCCTTATCTGAGGAAGGATGTTCTTGCCATGGAAGGAGTGCAGCGAAGATTCACCAGGTTGATACCTGGGATGGCAGGAATAACATATGAGGAGAGATTGTGTCGATTGGGCTTACACTCACTGGAGTTTAGAAGATTGAGAGGGGATCTCATCGAAACCTATAAAATTCTGTCAGGCCTGGACAGACTAGATGCAGGAAGGATGTTCCCGATGGCCGGGGAGTCCAGAACCAGGGGTCATAGTCTAAGGATAAGGGGTAAGCCATTTAGGACTGAGATGAGGAGGAATTTCTTCACCCAGAGAGTGGTGAACCTGTGGAATTCTTTGCCACAGAGGGCAGTGGAGGCCAGTTCATTAAATATATTCAAGAAGGAGTTGGATATATTTCTTAAGGCTAAAGGGATCAAGGGATATGGGGAGAAGGCAGGGACAGGGTACTGAATTTGGATGATCAGCCATGATCTCATTGAATGGCGGAGCAGGCTCGAGGGGCCGAATGGCCTATTCCTGCTCCTATCTTCTATGTTTCTATGTTTTATCTACGCTACTTACTGTGCTTCCTAACTTAGTGGCATCTGCAAGCTTAGATATACAACTTTCTATTTCTTCATCCAAGCCATTAATATACGGCAAAGCGGGCGGTGTACCCGTCCAGGAACGGCAGCAAGCAGGCTCGGCTGCCACCAGGGACCCAGGAGTACGGTCTCCAGCATAACATAATCGATTCAAGAAGGGAAGTCTGGGTAGGAGATGACCATGGTTTCCACGTGGGGCCCGGAGGAGCAGTCCTACTCCTCATGGCCCACAAGGAAACAATTAAAAATGTAATAAGTTACCTTATTGGTCCTCTCCTGCTCTTGGCTGCTGTTCCCGGCAGGTTTTGCCTGGTGGTGAAGCCACCGTTGTTCCTCCGCTCAGGTCTCAGCTTACAAATGGCAGATCAGGCCGGGATGGCTTCATTGGAGCCTGATCTGCACATTTAAAGAGGACCCCGTTAGCTTGGGGCGGGAGTCCTTGTCGCCCGCAATTTAAAATTATAGTTGACCAGATTGAGCCGGTAAAGGAGTGGGTAAGTCCACTACTCCATTTTTAACTGCCCACCCACCTAGTTTCCGCTGGGTGGAGAGAGTTAAACTTGAGCCCTCTGTCTTTGATGATAGATTCCAGTAATGTCTTCCCAACTGATGTTAAACTGAAGGATCTTAAATAGAACATACAGCACTGAAACAGGCTATGTGACCCTGTTTATGCTCCACACGAGCCTCCTCCCACCCCTCTTCATCTAACCCTATCAGTATAACCTTCTATTCCTATCTACCTCATGTATTTATCTAGCTTTCCCTTAAATGCATCTATGCCCCAACTACTCCATGTGGTAGCGAGATCCACATTCTGACTGCTCTCTGGGTAAAGAAGTTTCTCCTGATCTGTATGTTAGTTCCTTGTCTCCTGTGCTGGCTACTGTACCGATTGCATTGACATAGACTGCAAACAGTGTCTGTAACTAGATTCTAAGTTGTCTGAAAAGAAACTGGTCCCTAGTCTGTGAAGTTGAAGGTCGCACTTGGCGCTGAAGTATTTTTGCTGGGGCTAATTGAACAGATGGGTATTTTATCTATTATCTATCCTCCTCAGCATGTCCACTTTGAAAGCGGGAGCCTTGCTAACAGGAATCCATTAAAAAAAATCAAATCAATGATCCCTTTAAAAAATTAAATTATTAAACAATAAAGATGTTGCTTACTTGTAGCTACATTTTTGTTTTTGTTGATTAAAAAAAATATTTTTAAAAAAGCACCTTAATGCTCCATGTGGTGTGGCACCAAGTCACACAAGGTAAGATTCCAGGTTAGGTCCATGATTGTTGCTAAGTTAATTGGTCCCAATCAAGATGTCAGTGGAGGGGTCACTACAATTGACCTTCATGACCCAAGCTAAAGGGGAGAAGAAACAGCCATGGTTCCCATTCCTGACTGCAGTGTAATAACCCTCGCTGAACAAGTTCATGTGTGTGGATGTCATGGAAGGACATAATTGACCTTGGCTGTGATGATCATGATTGAATTCATGAGCACAATCTAGGCTGACACTCCAGTGCAGTACTGAGGGAGTGCTGCACTGTCGGAGGTGCCATCTTTCGGATGAGACGTTAAACCGAGGCTCCGTCTGCGCTCTCAGGTGGACGTAAGAAATCCTATGGCATTATTGCGAAGAAGAGCAGGGGAGTTATCGCCGGTGCCCCGGCCAATATTTATCCCTCAATCAACATCACTAAAAACAGATTATCTGGTCATTATCACATTGCTATTTGTGGGAGCTTGCTGTGCGCACATTGGCTGCTGCGTTTCCTACATTACAACAGTGACTACACTTCAAAAGTACTTTTATGGCTGTAAAGCACTTTGGGATGTCTGGTGGTTGTGAAAAGCGCTATATAAATGCAAATCTTTCTTTTTTGAATTATCCTGCCAACCTTCACTGTCCAGGCTCACAGTTGAAGAATGAGCACTTGGTAAAACACCAGAGGGCAGCTGGCATCCATGATCCATACCAGCATGAATTGCCGGCTTTGGTGGCGGGGGAGGGCTGGGGGCGGGTGGTCATAGAGGGAGAAAAAAATTCTTTGTTCATACATGGTTGATTTCATTGGTGAACTGCATTGCAGTATTACTGAGCGTGACACATGCCCGTGGGACTCCCAGTGCTTTCTATGGGATTCTCTTTAGTCTTGTGTCTTATTTACATGTATATTTAGGAACACTGTTAGCTTTGTTTCTGCCCAGGCTATTATATGGGCATATCTGTAGCTTGGCGTCTGTGGGATGCCCAGTCTATTCCAAGGGCATATATTTAGCTTGGCGTCTGCGGGATGCCCAGTGTGTTCTGTGCTTTGCATCTGTGGATGTCCAGTCTTTTCTATAAGTATATTTTTAGTTTGACATCTGTTAATGCCTAAGTTACTCAGTCAGTCTATCTTTGCCTTGGTGTTTGCAGCTATAGATTTTATCAGGCGGCAGCGTTTTCACTGACACAAGTACAAGATGTTTATTCATAGAGTTACATAGAATCTGCGGCAGAGAAACAGGCCATTCGGCCCAACTGGTCTGTGCTGGTGTTTATGCTCCACACGAGCCTCCTCCCACCCCTCTTCATCAAAGCATTTCGAAACATACGGAGTTAAATAATACTGCATAATATAAGCATACAAACACTTACCAATAAATCCCGTTGCTTGTTGTTTTAATGGGGCATTAGTCTATTGTTAATGGGTTACAGCACACTTCAAGGCCCTAGTTTCCACATAAATCTCCTGTTCCAATTGAGAGCCCGGCCTCACAACAATGCCTTTAACTACTTTTTTTTTACGTGAAAACAAAAAATTTGTATGAGGTAGATATTTTGAATACCTCCTCTGTCGTTAACCTCAGAAATAGTCTACAAATCGCTCACCAGCGTGAAGCACTAATCATTCCATCCTCGTATAAATAAGAACTTTATTTAGGTTTAGGCTGGGCGTGCGTGATTGACAGATTATGGCATTTTTTGAGTAAAGAATAACGTGCACTAGTCATGGCTGCAGATCCAGCTCAGGTGAACACGAGTCAAAGGTTTTTGTTCTGTTCTTGTTGCTCATCATAGTTAGTTTTATGCTGCTAATGCAGTAGGCACTGCCATCAGGACCCCCTCTGAAACCTTATGATGCCTTCATGGTGTAGCGCTTGATACTGTTGCCTAACTTTACGACAGTGACTACACTTCAAAAATACTTAATTGGCTTTAAGCGCTTTGGGACGTCCTGAGGTTGTGAAACACGCTATATAAATACAAGTCTTTCTTTTTAATGCCTCACCCCCCCCCATGCTACATCCAATGCTCCCGTTAAGCTGCGCGGTTGCGTGGTCGCGTAGCTGTCTGGAGCTCCCGCGCAGGCCGCGCACCGGCTTCTAAATGGGTAAAAACGCGCATGCACGAGAATTTGAATGGGCCGCGCAGCCTGTTAAAGGGGCCGTGCACCCCCCCAAAAATTAAAGGGAACATTGGTTACATCTATTTATTTTTTAGTTTTAAGGAAATGTTGTGAAGCAAAATAAATCATGGACACCACGTAACAGTACAAGACTGTTTGGCACCTTAATGCCGTTTGTCACGGGTAACCCTGAGTTACTTTGGGGCATTTCACTGGAACCAGCGAAATGACTCCAAACCTGAAGCTTTTCTCTGACAAGACATGAATAATGATGTTCATGGCTTCTTCAGAAAAGGATGGCTTTGACCAGAAGTATGCAAAGAATGTCTGTTACCAACATTAGTGTCCAAGTGGTTGCTGGTGCCAGAAAGACGCGGACTTGTGCTGATGGCTTGGAAGCTTTAGAGACATGGGAAACTGGAGGGGCCATTCACAGACTGGTTATGGGTCACTGTTGAACTGTATGGTCTGACCTGTGGTGTCAGGTGGCTCATCTTAGTGTTTACAAAGGAAGGTTAAAAAGGATTGTGTAACGTTAAGAGACAGTATCCGGTTGGGTGGGTGAGTGTAAGCTGGACCAAACTGACGTGAAAACAATAATTTTGCTGTCTGTGCTCCTTGGCAAAATTTGTAAAAAAAATTTAACTGATTATTTTAGTACACAATACAGGTCAGTAAGCAAAAAGATTCTGGACAAAAATAGTATTTGTTAAATGTGGAGCTTTACAAACTGGACTTATTTAATTATATTAATTATATTTTCTTTGCCATTTTCCATCTATCCCCTCTTCCTGCAAGTTCCCCGTCAACACTTCTCATGAGGGAAGATAGCTCAGTCTAACCACGCAAACAACTCCACGGGCAGCATTTACTCTCCAAAGGAGGGCACTCTTCTTCATATCTCCCCAGCCCCTTCCTCTTCTCAGAAGGGACCCGCTCCGCCTCCCTGGAGTAAGTTTCTGGACAAAACAAAACTCAACCATTGGCAGAATCTAACTCAGTCCAAGTGATTATCAGAGTGCAAATAATAGTTGAGACGTTAATTGAAACTTTAGTTGGTTGGACTGAGAAGCCCAACATTCTAGCGTTACAGCTATTGGGTCTCCTCAGGCTGGATTATTGAAGCTTCCATCAACTAGATATCATCTCAAGCTAAACCGATGCTTCACTCCCTTTGATTTCTTTCTTCAAAACTACTCTTCTTGGTTGGGCAGATCAGAAATAGAGATTTTTAGCATTTTGTTTATCTGCGTATTAAACAGCTAGAGTGTTCGTAGTTCCCATGACAACCACTCTTCCGATTTTTTTTACAACAGTTACTATATTTTGGGTTAGATCTTATGATACATTTTGTTTTGTCTGATTTGGCGGTCTGACCATATCATTTTTGATGCTAGTGCTTGCAGGTGAGATTATTCATGTGCAATACTTGGCCGTTAATCATCCCATTGCCAAAAAGAATGATATTTTCTCTTTGTCCTTACTCAGTTACACTTAGAAAGGGCTTGTTCAGCAGTTACAGAGGAAATGCTCAGAGGAATTAGACGCTTGGCAGCATGTCAGTTAACATCGGACTGAAATATGTATCAACTGTTCAGCTGCCATAAATCTGGCCGAGTGACATGGCAACAACCGGTTCTGGGAATTCAAAACATCCCCAGACAAACCAATGAGCCTATTGTTCAGTGTATGACTATCACAAAAGTTATAAGGTGCCAAGTCCTCAAGCCTGGTTATTTGATGTGCAATAGGCGAAATTATGTTGATTATACAAGAGCATGTAGGAGGCTGTGCCTGACTGTTGTTTGTTCCCCACATTCATAGTAAATAAAAGGTTCCCAAGCCTGGAAATTGCTTTAGTTTTCTATAGCAAACCCTTCAAAGGTATTCAGCGCCCAGAATGCTTTCTCTTTTAATTAAAAGGTGCAAAGAGAAAAGTGGAGAGGTTTAGTTGTGCAGGGATTCTTGTGGTTTAGTGGCCTGTGTTTAAGAAGACTGTAATTAGTCAGTGGAGTTGAACATTGTTACCGCAGTGTGAACTTGTGAGAACTCTGTGGTATAGCCACCGTACTGCAGAGAATGTTTACAGCTCAACTAATCATTCTGATTCTGAACAGCCTACAGTGCATTTTCTGTTCAACTGTACTGTGTACCATCCTGGTCTCCATATTACAAAAACGATATAGAGGCACTGGAGAAAGTTCAAAAAGGGTTGGCAAGGATGCTACCAGAACTGAGAGGTTATAACTATCAGGAAAGACTGAATAGACTTGGGCGGTTTTCTCTAGAAAAGAGAAGACTGAGGGGGCGACCTAATAGAGGTCTTTAAAATTATGAAGGGGTTTGATTGGGTAGACGTAGAGAAGATGTTTCCATTTGTGGGGGACACCAAAACTAAGGGCCATAATATAAGATAGTCACTAATAAATCCATTAAAGAATTCAGGAGAAACTTCTTCACCCAGAGAGTTGTTAGAATGTGGAACTTGCTAACAAATCACAGAATCACAGAAACCCCACAGTGCAGATAGAGGCCATTTCAGCCCATCGAGCCTGCACTGACACATATCCCACCCGATCCCCGTAACCCCTACACCAACACATATCCCACCCTATCCCCGTAACCCCACGTATTTAATCCCCCTAACACTAAGGGTCAATTTTTTATCATAGCCAATCAACCTAACCCGCACATCTTTGGACTGTAATGGATGTAGTTCAGGTGTTTAGCATGGATCCTTTAAGGAGAAGCTAGATAAGTACATGAGGGAGAAAGGAATAGAAGGATCTGCAGATAGCGTTAGGTGAAGTAGGGTGGGAGGAGGCTCGTGTGGAGCATAAATACCGGCACGCAATCGTTGGGCCAAATGGCCTGTTTCTGTGCTGTAAATTCTATGTAATTCTATGTAACATAAGGAGAGCCTCCTCACTAAACCTTTTAAACCCTATTACAGTGTGCTTCATTATTGCAATATAGGAGTGACCAGGCAGTCCACATACTGACTGACCAGTAGAATTTTCCTATCTGCAAAGTGGCATGCATGCTTTCAACCAGAGGACGAGCTGTCTAAGGTGCGGCAGGATAGACAGAGAGGGCACGGCACAAAGTCGTTGCACCATGATACTTATTCTAGTTTCTATATTTTTGGAATATCTGAATTTGGATTGAATTCTTGTACAGGAAACTCTCGTTTAAACGGTACCTAAATATCCAGAATTCTCTATTAACCGGCAAAATTCATACTCCGAAAACAACACCTCAATAACCGGCAATGTTGCCGAGTCAGAGTCTGAGTCTCCCACGGTGGCCGAGTTTAGTCAGTGGGGGTAGTTCTCCAAACTGCCACTACTCGGCTTCTTGGCGCTGTCGGAAGTCGGAACACCTCAATACCCCTGTAACAGGAGTCTGACTCTCCCGGGCTGCCGGTAGTCTCTTCTGATCCGCCATTTTACAGGGGCACTGTGTGTCTCCCACGCTGCTGGTAGTCATTGCATTACCCTCAACTGGCAGTACTGTACTTAATCAAGCATCTTCCACCATCCATTTAACACAACATTCTGTAGGTGAGTACCCAATTACTGGATACTACACATTTCTTGATTTTTTTATTTTCTTTGTTAAAAATAGCCTCGGTAGATAACCCTCTCCATCATCCGGAAATTTGGATAAACCGGCAACACGCCGGTCCCGTCGGTGCCGGATAAAAAAGAGTTTCCTGTAATTATTTTCAGGTATGGCACACAACTTCAGAGGCTGCTCATCATAGTTCAACATCAAAGTTCCCGCTAGGCTGCGCGGCGGTCTGGTGGGTCCCGCGTAGGCTGCTCACTGGTTTCTGCACGGAAGAAATGGCGCATGCGCGAAAATTTGAATGGGCCGCACAGCCAGTTAAAGGGACCGCGCACGAGAAAAAATAATTAGAGGGAACATTGGTTAACACTACTGACCAGACCTACATAGACTTGGTGGTGGCAGGGAAAAAGATATCAGGGCAAATCAGGTTAGAAACAACTGAGAGAGGAGTCCCTGATGGTTCAGTGGTGAAATCGCTGCTTCATCTGGTAATGGTCCAATTTAGATTGAGAAGGTTCTAGGAGTCAACCTCCAATTTATGCCCAATCTGATTTCAGCAGTGGGGATGTTAAAATTGTCCTCACTGTTCCTGGGGTAGGGAGGGCAACCATCAGTCAGTACTTCTGCTCGTGATCATAAAAGTCTCCCTGCTGAAAATTGTGTTTGTGGAGTTACTGGGTGAGGACAGGACCAGGTGTGGTTGTGATGTCCTCCAGCAAACAGCTTGCTGGCAATCATTGTCTTAGCTCATACATGGACACCTGGGTAAGATGCCAGAGGGGTCCTGTGGTCCCATCTTCCAACATGAGTAAAACTATCTTCAGACGAGGACTGTTGAAATGGTGGAAAAACTCAAAACATTTTTTTTTTAAAGTGGCTTTCACATTGCTCAACTTAAGTTAAACCAGTGAGTAGCTGAGCCATATAGGCCAGAAAGGACCAAAGTTCAACTTCTGATCCATGGTAGGTTAACTGATCTCAGAGAGAGGGCACCAAAATTGGCTTTAGCACTTTTGATGACAAAAATCAGCCAGAGTCACTGGACCTGATGGCTATCCAGCGACCCTGCTGGAAGTATATGCTTGTGGATGCTGAATGAGGACAAGACGAGGCTCGGCTGTGAGGCCCTCCACAGTTGAATATCCCGCCAATGTTGATTGGCTAGGCTTAGATGAAGAATGACCATTTGGGCAAGGTACTAGAAGCTAACCAATGCTCATGGAACCATACACCAGCAAAATGATGAAGGGAAAGTGGTGGGGTAGAAAATTGGCAAAAAAAGGAAGGGAATAGAAGCAACTGAGATAAAATCAAGGAGTGATTAGGTGATTTGATTCACCCAGTTTTGGTCCCCTTTGAGGCCAGATTTCCAGGTGAGGCCTTTAGCAGGTGGATCTATGGCACAGCAAAACCTCCACTCACCCTATGGATGCGCCTTTACCCTGGTGTATTTGGTGAATAGGCTGCCTTCCCTATTTCAGTAAGAAGACTGTGGTCTTTCAAATGTTCAGTATAGTACCTGCAAACACCCTAGCAGTGCTGATGACGAGACTGCACAGGTATCCCATGTATCTAAGCGTTGCTAAGGACACAAATGGGGGAATTAAGTCATAGGCCATAATTTTCATATTGACTAATTCCCATCAGATTTAGAAAACATGGATTTGTCATTTAATCTCTCCTGCCTTCCATCCTATCACAGACATTCTCTTTTGTTCTTTCCTCCTCTTCTAACTTTTTCCAGTTCTGATGAAAGGTCATCACCCTGAAATGTTAACTCGATTTCTCTCTCCACAGATGCTACCTGACCTGCTGAGTATTTCCAGCATTTTCTGTTTTTATTTAAGATTTCCAGCATCTGCAGTATTTTGCTTTTGTATGGATTATGTCCCCCTTAGTTACCCACGAATGAGAATAGAAATGGGTTGCTTATCCTGCTCTCGCATCTCATTGATCCAAAACCCAATACAGGAAACTCTCGTTTAAACGGCACCTAAATATCCGGAAATCTCTATTAACCGGCAAAATTCAGGGGCAGGTTCAGGTAAGTTTTACTGTATATTAGTGGCCGTGTAACCGGGGTTTTTGCACCTGTGGCCGTGTAACAGGGACTCCTGGATCTGTGGCCGTGTAACCGGGGTTCCTGCACCTGTGGCTGTGTAACAGGGACTCCTGGATCTGTGGCCGTGTAACCGGGGTTCCTGCACCTGTGGCCGTGTAACCGGGACTCCTGGATCTGTGGCCGTGTAACCGGGGTTCCTGCACCTGTGGCCGTGTAACAGGGACTCCTGGATCTGTGGCTGTGTAACCGGTGTGCTGTGTAACGGGGCTCTCGTACCTTGGTAGGTATACCTCTCCGTTATCCTGAATTTTTAATCAACCGGCACCATCCTGGTCCCGTAGGTGCCGGATACCAAAGAGTTTCCTGTGCTAACTCCTGTTTGCAGCTTTTTACAGTGCATCAATGTCTTCCAAAGTGGTCCAAGTCCCACTCCAGAGACTTGAGCACAAGAATCTAAGCTGACACTCCAGTGCAGTGCTGAGGGAGTGCTGCACTGTCAGAGGTGCCGCCGTCTTTCGGATGAGGTGTTAAACCAAGGCCCTGTCTGCTCTCTCTCAGGTGGACGTAAAAGATCCCACGGCACTATTTCGAAGACGAGCAGGGGAGTTATCCCCAGCGTCCTGGCCAATATTTATCCTTCAATCAACATCACTAAAAACAGATTTTCTGGTCATTATCACATTGCTGTTTGTGGGAACTTGCTGAGCGCAAATTGGCTGCCGCGTTTCCCACATTGCAACAGTGGCTACACTCCAAAATTACTTCATTGGCTGTAAAGCACTTTGAGACGTCCGGTGGTCGTGAAAGGTGCTATATAAATGTAAGTCTTTCTTTTTTCATAAGTATAGTAGCCTAAGGACATTGTAGGTCAGGCATGACCTTATTTTATAGAATGTCAACTATAACCTACTTGGACTTTATAATCTGTGGATCTACTAACATGCCCTAGCATATTATATGGCCTGCCAAATAATACCACACAATGTGGTGCTGCTTTTATGTTTGCTCACCTAGTACACTTAAATCCCCTTTCTGTTGTCATTTAAAAAAAATTCGTTCCTGGGATGTGGGCGTCGCTGGCATCCCTAATTGCCCTTGAGAAGGTGGCGGTGAGCCGCCTTCTTGTACAACTGAGTGGCTTGCTAGGCCATTTCAGATGGCGTTGCTGTGGGTCTGGAGTCACATAGAGGCCAGACCGGGTAAGGACGGCAGATTTCCTTCCCTACAGGACATTAGTGAACCAGTTGGGTTTTTACAACAATCCGGTAGTTTCATGGTCACCAATACTGATACTATTTATTTAATTAAATTAAAATTCCACTGCTATGGTGGGATTTGAACTCCAGATCATTAGTCCAGACCTCTGGATTACTAGTCCAGCAACATAACCACTATGCTACCGTAACTGATTATTTAACAGTGTATTATTTCCTGTTATTGGCTATATTACTTCCTGTGATTGGACAGTATTACTTCCTGAGAACTAGTCTTCAGCAGTTTGTAAATGTCAGTAGAACTGACAGAATGGATTATTGCTCCAAACTCACTGCCAGAGATTTGTTCATTACATTACATTATATGATCTACACTTTCTTTCATAAATGTAACAATTTTTTTTAACTGAAGTGACACAGATGACAGGGGAATTTAAAAAATCATAGTGATGTGTTAGCTAAAGTTTCCACACCCTATATATCAACTCCTACATTACAGTATCGCTTCAGCACTGTGTTTCTGAAAATATACCATACACAATATGCTTATTATAACCTACTGCACATGATAAGCTGAACATGGATATTTTTGTTTAAATTAATAAAATGCAGCACAGAGTGCAATTACATAATTCTGTCCCAATTGCTTAAGCAGATACTTGAATTGTGTCACAACTATTTTTAAAAAGTTAGACCTATAGAAAATTGTGGAAACTGTGGAAAACCCGTGACCTCTACCACCTAGAAGGACAAGGGCAGCAGGCGCATGGGAACACCACCACCTCCAACTTCCCCTCCAAGTCACACACCATCCTGACTTGGAAGTATATCGCTGATCCTTCATCGTCGCTGGGTCAAAATCCAGAAACTCCCTCCCTAGCAGCACTGTGGGAGCACCTTCACCACCAGCTGTTCAAGAAGGCGGCCTACCACCACCTTCCCAAGGGCAATTAGGGATGGGCAATAAATGCTGCATATAAAAAAAAATTAGAGGGTACATTGGTCTCAAGCTAAGCCACCAAATTCTCTGTGAAATGGCACACAGCCAAAAGTTTACAAATGAAACAACCAATAATTCTATATGCAAATAAATAGTAATACGAAGCACAATAAAAGTACAATATATCAACATACACACAATGAGAATGTCTACAACTGGTCCATTACCCTTTGTAAGACTAGCTTCTGATTAATAGCAAAATACTGCATTCTTTTTATGGCAAAATGAATTTAGCCTCTTTTTTATTCTCTCCTCAAACATTCATTCGCCCTCAGGTAGAGTATATTTTTTTGAGAGTTCATTCAGTTCAAACACTCAGTTTCAAAGGAACGCAATGCTGTTTCAAACCACCCACTTCTGCCTTGCACCTTCTTCTCTTTTGTCATTTAATCACTCCTGCCCTCCACCCTATCACCGACCTCCCCCTTTGTGTTTTCCTCCCACCGCACCGCACCGCCTCCCCACCCCTCCTTTTCCTCTAGCTCTGTACTAGCTTATAAACTGTTAAATCTCTAACTTCTTCCAGTTCTGACAAAAGGTCATTAACCTGAAATGCTAAACTCTGTTTCTCTCTCCACAGATGCTGCCTGACCTGATGAGTGTTTGCAGCATTTTCTGTTTTTATTTCAGATTTCCAGCATCCGCAGTATTTTGCTTTTGTGTTGTGCTGCTGTTTCAAACTCCCTTTGAGTATAAACTAACACTAGTTAACTCCTTGATGTAGGTTCCCAGACAAACTTAGCAGTACGTCATACAGTTATTCAATTCACGATAGAAGCCAGATGTCACAAATACAGATGTAAACACTAATGAAGAAATAAACACTTCACACACACACATGCACACTTCCAACATGCAAATCGTCACAATGGAATAAATCAGTTCTTTTCAAATAAAGGAACAATATTGCTAAATAATGGGAAATAAACAAGGTTGTGCATGTGGGGGGGAGGGGGGCAGAGTGACTAGAGGTTTTCAAAATTATGAGAGGTTTTGAGAGGATAAAGAATGTTTGGTGAATCAGTAGCAAGAGGGCATAGACTCAGGACCTAATAAACCACAGAATCTGCACTTGGATACAGAATTTAAATCTGTTCTCTTTGCTGTTTCTTTTGCCAATTTTCTTATAAGAACATAAGAAATAGGAGCAGGAGTAGAAGCTCTTACAATCTGTTTTTATATTTCTTGCTAATTTACTCTCATATTCTATTTTCTCCCTCTTTATCAATTTTTTGGTCACCCTTTGCTAGTTTCTAAAACTCTCCCAATCCTCAGGTTACTACTCTTCTTGGCAACACTATAAGCCTCTTCTTTTAATCTAATACTATCCTTACCCTCTTTAGTTAGCCACAGATGGATCACTTTTCCCGTGGAGATTTAATTTCTCAATGGAGCGCATATTCGTTAAGAATTATGGAATATGTTTGTCATTGCTTATCTAACATCATACTTTTTAATCTAATTTCCCAATCTACTGTAGCCAACTCGCCCCTCATACCTATGTAATTGGCTTTCTTTAAGTTTAATACTCTAATTTTGGATTTAAGTACGTCACTCTCGAACTCAATGGGAAATTCTATCATATTATGATCACTCTTCCCCAGAGAATCCCTTACTATGAGATTACTAATTAACCCTGTCTCATTACACAAGATCTAAAATAGCCTCTTCCCTGGTTGGTTCCACAATGTATTGTTCTAGGAAACTGTCTCGAATACATTCCATGAGCTTGTCCTCCAAACTACTTTTGCCAATTTGATTTGTCCAGTCTATATGAAGAATAAAGTCCCCCATGATTATTGCATTACCTTTGTTACGAGCTCCTCTTATTTCTTGAGTCATACTCTGTTCTCTTTTCTCCTGAAATCTTGAGATGAAAGGAGCATGCATATAATGCCATGGGTTCACTAGTTATTACAATGCATGTTGTGCAAGTGGTGGACATATTTGTTTCATTTCATTATGCACTGGCCATTGGAAGATGGTATGGTGTACAATGATGGACAGGAAATAAGGCCTAGAAATTCAGTATTGCCACGTTTGGGACGCTACATTCGAGCGTGTGCTAAATTTAGCGCCTGGCGCAACTTAGCGCCACCTTCAGCGAAATTGAGTTGCTTCGCCCCAAGAGGTTCTTGCTGCGCTAAAGCAGACGCTGCACGACTATCCTAAGGCGCTAAGCCGGAGAGGCGAGGCGCTACCACTGAGGGCGGGTGCAGCGCAGGTGTGGCCAGTTTGTGATTGCAGGCAGACACGCTGGCGCCGGTCACCTCTTAAAGGGGGAGGGTCGATTTGGCTTGCAGCCATGCCCTGCACATTGGAGCCCTGAATTCTCGGCCTGGACAGACCTGCTGCGACATCGTTACGCCTACGACCATGGAGAGGGCCAGGGAGTGAGCGCAGCGCTTCAGTGAGGGGGCCCTGAAGGTTCTGGTTGGCGCAGTGGCGCACAAGTGACCTATCCTCTTTCCGGACAGTGGCAGGAGGCTGCTGCCCGCCGAATATCGGAAAGCATGGAGGGATGTGGCAAACCGGGTCACGTCCAACAGCATAGTTGGCAGGACACCAACCCAGTGCCGGAAAAAATTCAACGACCTCACTCGGGTTGTCAGGGTGAGTACCCTTTCCAGTATCCTCTTCATCCCTGCATGTGCACCTCACTTTATGGCCAAAGGGTCCTGAAAGCCCCAGTGCCCAGCCCTCATCCAACACCTATGGGACTCTCATGAAAATCACATGCCCATTCACCACTTTACACACTGTAAGGACTATTCGACCATGGGAGGCAGTGCAGCCAAGATCAGGGCTTGACACTGTAAGGGCTATTCGACCATGGGAGGAAGTGCAGCCAAGATCAGGGCTTGGCACTGTAAGGGCTATTCGACCATGGGAGGCAGTGCAGCCAAGATCAGGGCTTCACACTGTACTCAGAACCTGTCCTTTCTCTTGCAGGGCAAACTAGCCCACAATAGGAGGCAGCAGCAACGGACCGGGGGAGGCCGTCCTGAACTTAAAGACCTCAGCGATCTGGAGCAGCGAGTGGAACGGATTATGGCAGGCCGGCTGATTGGCCCCGTCGCCACTGGAGATGCTGACCCCGTTCTGGACAGCAATGGTAAGGTCATCACCTTTTTGACCTCTCTCTTTCCACTTGTGCCTCACACCAGCATCTTTCCACTATCAAACCAATGCAGTGCATTGCAGCACTCATGCCTCCCTCGCTGCCGCCCTGTCCTCACGCTAAAGCAACTCTTGTACCTCCCTGCTTTCAGATGCTGATTCGCAAGGTGAGGAGGCGGGCCCTCAAGCTGCCACTGTGAGTGAATCGGAAGGCGAGGAGGAGGAAGAGGAAGCCGGAACATCAGTGCCACCCTCAGCCGAGGCAGCCCATGGCCATAATGGGGACACGTCTTCCCTGGAGGGGAGCAGGGGGGAAGGGTTCTGAGGAGGGTGAAGCTCCGGGGCCCAGCGGGCTGCAGCAACGCAGGGGGGATGGGGTAGGGAAGCTCGGCGGCCTTCTCCCCAGAGGGAGAGTGTGGCCTCCAGTCCTGCTACAGTGAGCGCAGAGGAGGTGTGGCTCCTCGCTGAAATGGGCGCCCAGGCGGCGCGCAGGCACACTGAGCTCATGGCTGCAGTGGCAAGGATGCCTGACTCCATAGAGTCACTGGCAAGGAGTGTACAGGAATTCGGGGCAGCACAGGCAAGGAGTCTGCAGGACTTCGGTGCAGCACAGGCGGCTTCCAGCCAAGTGCTTAGTCGTGCCATGCAGTCACTGGCTGGTCTGATGCAGACACAGATCAGGGCCACACGAGCACTAACTGCTGCCACCCTCGCTGGATCGAGCAAGATTCGCTGGGGCCCTCACCGCGCCGCAGCAGGCCAGCAGTCTGTGCTTCAGCAGATTGCTGCGCATGGTTCAGTGCTGCCCCGTGCGAGTGCCAGTGTCTCGTCCGACCAGGGTCTGCCTGTGCTCTATCAGGTTGGCAGCATTCCTGCTGCCAACACTGTCACTCCTCCACTGCAGCTGCCACCACCCGTAGGACAGACTGCTGCCGCCCAAGCAGAGTTGGAGCAGTTAGCAACCGGGCCCTCCAGGCCCAGAGCTGGTCCAGGCCGTCCCCCAAGGGCATCTGCCGACTCACTACCTGACCTTCAGCAGCCTTCCCCCAGCCTTGCTGCAGCCACTGGGGTCCCATTGCGGAGGAGCTGCAGGGCGGGAAGGGGCCAATCTCGCAAGCGAGGCAGATCACCCTCGCAGGCCAAAAAGTAGGAGGTGTGGCAAAATGCTCTGGTTTTTTTTGGTGAAGGCCGAGGATCATGGTCATTTTTGTTTAACTCTTTTGTTCATTGTCTCCAGGTTGTGAGAGCCAGTTATGTGTCTGACTGTTTTTTGAGGGGTTTCTCTGTATTTGTTTGTCATGCGGGAAGGGCACAGAGTTTGTTAAATAAATAATTGTCTTTATTCAGATTGTGCATGTTTGCACTTTGAACTATTTGTTGCTTTGACTGGCTCAGGGTTTGCGGAGCAGGTCCATTCATGTTCTTTCAATGGCACAAGCCATTCCCTGAGAGGGGGCCTAGAACCGACTTGCAATAAGCCGCAGACGGATGGCCCTTGCACTTTGTGCCTCCCTCCCGTCTTGGTGCTCCTCCTCCTCCTTCTCCTCCTCTGGTGGTCCTCCAATGTCTGCTGGCAGTGGCTGAGTCCTGAGGATAGCCAGGTTGTGCAGCATGCAGCACACTACAACAAAATGGGAGACTCGCTCAGGCGAGTACTGAAGGGCTCCCCCGGAATGGTCCAGACAGCGGAACCGTTGCTTTAGCACGCCGATTGTGTGCTCAATGATGTTCCTGGTCGCTTGATGGCTGTCATTGTATCGCTCTTCAGCAGGGGTGCTGGGCGCACGGAGCAGGGTCATCAGCCAGGTGCACAAAGGATAGCCCTTGTCCCCCGAGAAGCCAGCCTCCTGGGTGAGCCGGGGCTTCGAAAAGGTCTGCCACAGAAGTCTGGCGCAGGATGAAGGCGTCGTGGCTGCTGCCTGGAAAGCGGGCATTGACAGCTAGTATCAGCTGCCTGTGGTCACACACCAACTGCACGTTCAACGAATGGAACCCCTTCCGGTTGCGGTAATCCTTGGCATTCTCTAGAGGCGCCCGCAAAGCCACATGCGTGCAGTCAATGGCGCCCTGGAACATGGGGAAGCCCGCTATTCTTGCAAATCCCATTGCGCGCTCCTGCTGCTTGTCCAGGGTCATGGGGTAGGAAATGTACTGACGTCTCCTTTTGAAGAGGGCATTCGTGACTTGGCGGATGCAGCAATGCACCGCGAACTGGGAGACATTGGCAATGTCCCCAGTAGCGGATTGGAAGGAGCCGGTGGCATAGAAGTTGAGAGCCACTGTCACCTTCACTGCCACCGACAGAGACGTCCTGCTCCTCAGCTGAGGCTGCAGATCTCTCTGAAGCAGGTGGCAGATCTCAGTGACCACCCCCCTTCTGAATCGAAGCCTCCGAATGCACTGCTCCTCAGACATGTTGAGGTAGGAGAACTGCTGGCGGTATACCCTGGGAGGGTAAGGCCTCCTGTGCCGACGCCTGTTGGCCCTCCTCCGTCTGGCCATGATTGGCACTCTGTCTCGGTGTCTCTGAGCCCTCTCAATGCAATGGAGAAACCCAACGTTTCCACCCATTGCAGCTCCCATTATATGTGGCCATTCAAGGCTATGGCACTGAGAACTCAATCCAACTGCAAAGCTCTGGGCTGAAGCCAGAAGTACCTGTGCGAGCGCTGAGTCAAAGCAGAAAGCTCTCTGCCTTTGTCTCTCTGCAAATCTCTCTCTCTCACACAGAAGGAGTGGTCCAAAATGGCTACCACTAAGAAGGCAGGAAGAGCCCCCTTTAAATAGCACCCCCCCCCCAGCCCCACAGCGACTGGGAACCGTTCCACTCAACCAGTCGCTGGGAGCGCCAGGCGGAAAAAAGGGGGGCGCCACTGAAGTTCCGGTTCGGGGTGCACCAAGGGCATTGCACCATGAAATGACGTCAGGATCTGCGCGTGCAGCTGAGTGGGCGTTGCGGTTTTGCGCCGCCGCTAAATGTCCACTCAAGTTCGCGAGAGGCGCAGATCGCGCCGCGCCCGGGCGCTAGCCACTTCGCGCCCCACTTATCGCCCTCTTAAGGCGCTAGCGGCTGGCGCTACCAACTGAATTTCTAGGCCTAAGTATCTAATGCATGACAATCTCAATACTGCCTGTGAGGCAACTGCTACACTTTTAGATTTGATAATTTGTAGCTGGTAACCAGGAAACAAGGAGCAACATCCATTATGTTACTCCTGTTATATTATACACTAATACAATGGGTTGAAAATTCTGCGTTTGTTATGCTCTAATAGTAGGGCCTGGATTCTCCTCCCATTGACGGCTTTCCGCAGGATGGTCCTAATGTCTGCTAATATGAAACCGCTGCTAACCCACCACAATTTTCTCCAAGAACCTTTATTAGCCATACAGGGCACTTTTTGAGACCAGAAAAAGAACCTTTGTTGGCTCACTGTCTCTAGGAGGGAAGTAAATACAGTTCTGGTGCAGCCTTTAAAAGCGTGCAGCCACTTTAAAGGACAACATCAGTTTTCAGCAAGATGGCAGAAGGAGTAGACGCATAATACTCTTGCGAAGTCACACTTTTGAGGCGTGACATTTTGAGAAGTGACGCTTTTGAGGAATAATGCTTTTGAGGATCGATGGTTGAAGAGGTATGACACGACGGACACATGCTAGGCACAAGCCTTTAATTGTACAGATACATAACTTTGGTTTGATGGAAGGACATCAGGAAGTTCTTTGCACAACGAGTGAGCAATACATGGAATGGACTCACGGATAGAGTAGTGTAGGTTTTTAGAAACGGCAAATAGTTATTGTTAATCGTGAACGGATAGAAAACCCTCCTCGGGATAGCGCAACTTTCATAGAAATAGAAATGTTGGTGTGAGTGGAGACCATTCAGCCTAATGTACTTGTGGCAATGCTGGCAGGCCCACCTGGATCAAAGATAAGTATGGATGAGGAAGGCTATTCAGACCATTCTGGTCCAACCATCCAGGAAGACCCTAAAATTTCCCCATTACAGCATCCAATTGGTCTTAAATGATTCTGGGATTTTTGCTTCCATTGCTTTATCCAGGGGTCCATTCCATGTATTGCTCACACTTTGTGCAAAGTACTTCATGATGTCTTTCCTAAATTTGCCTTTTACTAGCTTGAACCTGTGTCCCTTTGTCCTATTCTCACTGTTTAGTTTAAAATACCGTTAACTATCTACTCGAATCACTTTTGAAATAAAAACAGAAAATGCTGGAAATACTCAGCAGGTCAGGCAGCGTCTGTGAAGCGAGAAACAGAGTTAACGTTTCAGCTCGATGAGCTTTCATCACTTTTGTCTGATCTTTCCCTAATCCGTTAATATTTTTCTTCAATTATTTATCTAATTTCCTCTTAAATATCACATTTGACTCGGGTTCAATAGCTTCTTGTGTTAAAGCATTTCATATATTAATGACTTTGAGTGAAAAATAAAATCTGAACTTAACCTTTATGCTTCTAAGATATGTCCCTTTTTGCAGATAAGAGGAAATAATCTTTCACTAGTTACCCTCTCAAACCCTTACACACTTCTATTAGATCTCCTTAGCCTTCTTTACTCCTGTGAATGCAACACTAATTTTTCAATTTCTCATCATAGTTATATCCTGACATTCCTGGTATCATTCTGTTAAATCAATGCTGCACTTTTCCCCAATGCTCCAATATCCTTTCTATGAAGGGGGCCCAAAACTATACACAATAATTTAATTGTGGCCGAGCCATTCTTGCTCAGAGTCACTATCATTTCAATGCTTTTATATTCAGTGCTTTAACTCAGAATCCCATTTGCTCTTTTTATGGCTTTTTTCATTGGCAACCCCACTTTTAAGAATCTGTATATGTAGCCATAAATCTCCCAGTTCTTCTACTCCATTAAGAATTTTACTGTTTAGGATTTTGCTCCACCCTCTTGTCTAAGTAGCTACACAGCAGTTATAATAATAATTGAAAAAAGGCAAATGTAAGAGCAAAATCTGCAATCTGTTTAAACAAACGCTCTGTAAAATTGTTCTCTAAAATCACTGTCATTGTGGATTCCTCTTGTATCATATTTACCATATGACCTGGAAGGGTTAGGTCTGTGACTCATATTAGAAATGCCTTATTAAATTCTGCACTTTAAAAATCCACGGTCTACTGAGCACATTATGTTCTATTTGTTTTCTAGACTAGTTTAAAGGGTTTAGTGGGTTCTGTTTCACTTCTTTTTGCCTGTAAGCCAAGCCTGCGTTGGAGTAAGGCATCTGCAGCTCTTTAATGTCCCTGAGTGCACAGCACGCATGACTAACACAGTGTAAATAAACACAGCTGAGCTAGGCTGAAATTGGAAGGTTTTCTCATTAGAAAAATAAAATAAACAGATGCGGTTAAGCGCTCTGTCTAAAGTGTTTGTCCAAAGAATGGAGATCTCTCAGAAGTTTGAGCGCAAAGGTGATAGGGCCAAGTCTCGTGTAAAAGGAATGGAATCTGCACGGTCCTTTTAACTAATAGTCCTTGGGGAAGCCTGTTGATTTTAACCGTAAAGTAGTGTTACGTCTTGGGATTTTGGCAGCTTTTCTTTTGGTTCTTCAATAACAAACTTGGGACAGTGGTTTTGTGTTTCACAAGAAGCAGAATTTATTGAAGTTGCCCATTGCTGATACTGGGCCAAGAAATACCTAATTCAGCCAATCTGGCTCAAATGGAGCAGTTTTATAATACAATGGAGACCATGAGGCTCTGTATGAAACACAAGGTAATTCAAAAGACATAGTAATCACTGACCTCTTGATTAGTGAAACACTATTACATCCTTTCACATGGCAGTAGTAACTACACACTCAAAGCATCACTCTATGACGTATTAAGTCCTGGTTATTGTGAGAATATTGCTAAAAATTTTTTTTTATTGTTTCAAATGCTTTGCTGCAAACTGCAGGGAGAGATTCTGTCCGGAAGTGTATTTTAGAGGGTCATGCCCTTCTACTCTTTGTTAAAATTTCTAACATTAAAAAACCCCAGAAATCTCCTCTTTTTTGAGGTCCAGGCGAGAGCAAAACTGTATGGGGATTTTATGACAAAATATTGCTCTAAACAGATAGAAAAGAAGGTGCCAAATATCATTGATTTATGGACTCATAACATTACAGTTATTGTTTTTTCAAATATATTCAGCAGGTAGTGACCACTTATGTCGGGCATTACATCTCCTCTTTCATTGCCTCTCTCCCTGCAGAATCTGAAATTTATTTAGCTCAGGAGGAACTGTATGGATATAAAGGAAAGATAGCATCAACTAAAAGGTAAGTTGTCAGTTTATGGTCTCAAGCAGCCTCTGCATTCTAAATATAAAGTGATCCAGTGTATCCCAGCAGGGAGCAGCACTTACAGGGAGCACATCTCAGGAAATTCCCGGGCTGCGCCCCTCTGATTTCCCAAAATTAGTTCCCCGTGACCACCGATCTACACTGGGAGTGCCGGATTGCAGAATCACTCCTTAAATCAAAACTTGGGTGTGCCTGATACTGCAATGTGGAAAGAACTTAATCTGCATCTAATTGGTGCTGGATCTAAGTCGGGCGTGCCTAATGGGACATTGTGGAGCAAGCTTTCCTCTGCATCTAACTTGTGCTGTACCTGAACTGTGATTGTTCATCGAAACAATGCAGCGGGAGCTTTACCTTGGCATACCCGAGTTTGGTGTGTTTGAGGTTCAGGGCAAATGTAGTTATTTGTCAGTGAATGAGATGAGCGTGATTTGACAAACAGGCTTACAATTACTTTGCACAAATAAACAGCAATGGTCAGTCAGAATATGCTGTCGGGAGTATTGGAAATTCATTGGAAATTGTGAATAAATGTTGAAAAATTTGTTTATCAACAATTTATTTAGGCCCAGTGATCCAGGAATTTATAGCCACAGTATTTCTAATGTAGTAACTAATGTAGCTACAGGGATCGTGGGTTGTTAAAATGCTTCAAGGCTGCGGGATTGACAGGCTACATCAAAGGTATGGGCTGTGACAAGTATGTGAGATTGCCAGGATGCATCAGGGATAAAGAGTCATCAGGAAAAGTCAGGAATGTGAAGACTAGAGCCCCATCCTCCCAACTGTCTGCTGTAATATCAGTACAGGATGAGCAGAAACACTGGGTAGAGTGATAGGGTTGTGCAAATCCAGTGAGAGAATTGTTTGTATATAGTGATAGCATTCATTGTGTCTATTGATATACAGTGAAAGAATTGTTTGATTATGATGATATATTGTGATAGAATCAGTTGGGTATAGTGAAAAGAATTCCTTACCCCACTGAAAAGTGTGGGTTGGAGCCACTTTTAGTACGTTGGTGTGTCTTGGTATGCAAAGATTGGACTACTATACTATACTTCTGATATTAGAAAACCTCCAAATTTGGCTGAAAATTGGTACTAAGACTGTAGTGTAACTACCTCAATGCATTCGTAAACTGGCACTGGAATAATAAAACCAGTGCAGTGTAGCTCTGGGGTTACATTGCCTCATCCGTACAATAAGGGCAAGCTGGTTCAGTTTTTGATTTGCACACCCTGCTTAGCATATATAATCACGATGAGTTTTATGGGTGTTCGCATATGTGTCCCAATAATTTTCAAATGTGAGAATTGACGAGAATCCATTTTTGGGTCCTGGACACCAGAAAGAAGAGCAACTGCCGAATAAGGCTATACCTCACAAAGTGCTTTGCGGAACACCTCCATTCAGTCCGTAAGGATGACCCCGAGCTTCCGGTCGCCTGTCATTTTAATTCACTGCCCCATTCCCACTCAGACCTCACTGTACTCGGGCTCTTGCATTGTTCCACGGAAGCCCAGCGTAAGCTCGAGGAACAGCACCTCATCTTCCGATTAGGCACTTTACAGCCTTCTGGACTCAATATCGAGTTCAACAATTTCAGATCATAATCTCGGCCCCCATTACATTTTTACTTATTTTTTATCCACACCTTTGTTTTGGCCCTTCCCCCCCCCTTTTTTTTTCTCTCTCCCACATGGCAGCTGTCTCCCATTCTGCCAGCGCATTTCACACCTAATCTAGAGCCGTCTTTTGTCTCCACTAGTCCTATCATCATCTCGTCTCGTTTTGAATACCTCTTAATGTCTCTTCACTTCTCTTTTGTTCTCTCCCAGCCTGGCCTTTCAATCTATTTCATTTCCTGTGCCTTTCCAGTCTTGACAAAGAGTTTGACCCGAAATGTTGACTCTATTTTCTCTCCACGGATGTTGCCTGACCTGCTCGAGTTTTTCCAGCATTTTCTGTTGTTATTTCACAAAGTGCTGGCTGTTCATTAGCCTTGTCCCATGTGTGTAAGATGCCAGCAGCTCAGGCAGTACACATAGATGATTCCCCTACAGCTGAATAATGTCTATCAGACACCTTTCATGATGCCGGGAGTCCATTTTCAGTCCCTTTTTGTGATTGTCTTGTTATATCCCTAGTTACTCAACAATTCTGTTTATTGTCACTTATACGCTGTAGACCTTAAAGCACCTTTTACTTCCCTCCTCCTGAGACATTATGGCCGCTGGATTGCAGGAACTTGACTGCAACACAGTAGGACTGAGCATCATTTCGTGCCATTAATATATTATCTACAATACAATACATTAATATTTGTTTCCCAATGCACTCAAAAACTTTCCTTGCATTCTTCTTTTTTCACTGAAACCAGAAAATAAAGTCACACCATATCTGGTGCTTGGGCGGATTTGCATTGTCCTCTTTTTAAGGTGATATTTGTGCAGATAAATGCTCGGGCAGAGCATGTTTCTGTGTTTAAAAAAATAGATCAAGAGTGTTGACTAGGATTATCCTGGAAGTCAGCCCAAGCTGTTGCACTGAACATCTTGATTTCCAAAAATTGCTTGACCCTCAGAAGGAAATCCAACCCCCCTGAAGTGCTGTAGTTTAGAGAGTTAACGTAATAGTGAGCACAGCACATATCCGCTCACATGCACTTAGATCTCTGAAAATACTTCCTAAGCCAGGCTCCTGCTGTTCTTGCCTCCTAACTCAGGGCAATATCCCACTAAAGATTCCCCACCCCCCTCCCCCAGCGGAACTATTCCAGGGAACGGTGTACGGATGCAGTCATGATGTCACCAGACAGCTATTCTCATTGCAACTTATGTACAGTGTAATTCTCCATTTCCGTTCCCTTGTTCAGGAGCTACTTTACGAGGTCCAATAGAGGATTGCTCAGATTTCATCAAACAATGTGAAAATAAACCTGCAGACACTACTTCCTTTTTTGCTAAACTTACTGCAGCGGATTCCCGTTGAGGGAATGACCAGTTTGTTGTAAAGTTTTATTTTCCTCAGAGCATTATTATTATTACAATGACCTTTCATATTGAAATATTCAACTCCTGGCAATGTTCTGCATCAAGACATCAAATTTTGCTTCATCTGTAATAATAAAAAAGGTGCTCTGTAATGAAAAATATTGCCGTAAACTTTTATTTTTTTTGTTAAAGTCGCTGAATGGAACAATTTCCACAGTTTACAGCCAGCGGCAGTATGGAGTACTCCCAGGTCAGGGATATCTGCAGGGCAAAGAAAAGGAGACTTTCATCCCATTTGTCTGAGTTAGATCTGGATCCGGGTTCCAGAGGAGTTAGGGACAGCGGCCTAGAAATTCCATGGCACCGTGCCCGTTTTACAGGTGGATTTCTAGGCCAGTATTGTAACTGGGGATGTGCACAGGCCTCCTGCATAACACTTTTAAACTAGTTTTATTTCCTAAGTTTTACCAGAGGTTTAAACTCGCTCGCCTCACCTGCCCAGCCAGTAAGTCTTTTTCTTGTGTCTCTTTAGGTGCTTCTCACTCACTACCTGACTCCAGGATTTTTTCTAATATGAGTATATGATTAACATACTTCAACTAAAATTTGAGATTAGAGGGAATATTAGAGGGAGGTACCTGTTGAATGTCACTGTTGGCAAATTTCTAATCTATCTACCTCGTTCTTTTCCTTGTTACCCTATTGCTCTTTTACTCTTACAATAGATGAAGGGTCCTCGACCTGAAACATTGACTCTGTTTCTCTCTCCTCGATGCTGCCTGACCTGCTGAGTGTTTCCAGCATTTTCTGTTGTTATTGCACTTTCACTCTTCCTTTTTAGGCCCACTCCAGAGACTTGAGCACATAATCCAGGCCGACGCTTCAGTGCAGTACTGAGAGAGTGCTGCACTGTCGAAGGTGCTGTGCTGTCGAAGGTGTTGTTTTTGGATAAGATGGTAAACTGGGGCCTCATCTGGCTCCTCTGATGGATCGCCTGGCATTATTTGAGGAAGATTGGAGTTCTCCTGGTGTCCTGACCAACACTTATCCCTCAGCCAACACCTCTTTAAAAAAAAAATTACCTGATCATATCATTGCTGTTTGTGGGACCTTGCTGTGGGCAAATAGGCTGCCATATTCTGCCTGTGTACCAACAGTGACTATACTTCAAAAGTACTTAATTGGCTGTGAAATGCCTTGAGAATTCTTGAGGATATAAAAGACGTTAGTTAAATCCAAGTTATTCCTTCCTCTTTTCGCTTTCATTTGTCCTTTTTATCTCTTTTATTTTCATCCCCCCTCTTTCCCCAGCTCCTCTAAGAAACTCAGTGGGAAGAAAGAAAGAGAGAGAGAAAGAAAGAGAGAGAGAAAGAGAGAAAGAGAGAGAGAGAGAGAAAGAGAGAAGGAGAGAGAGAAAGAAAGAAAAAAGAGAGAAAGAGAGAGAGAAAGAAAGAGAGAAAGAAAGAAAGAAAAGAAAGAAAGGTTTGCATTTATATAGCACCTTTCACAACCTCAGGATGTCCCAAAGCGCTTTACAGCCAATAAAATACATTTGAAGTGTAGTTGATGCTGTAATGTAGGAAATATGGGGGCCGATAATGCAATTACTGGTGCCTGAAGAACTGTATCTGTAGCACTTTAGGCACCAGGGCTCCATATTATCAGTTTGGAGGCCTAAGGCCTATTTTACACCCATTGCTATTAGTACAAGGAAATGTAGGCAAGAAGCAGCTAGCACGAAAAGAATGTCTGCATCAACTGTGCACGGGGCCTATCAAGACCCCAAATATTATTCTAGTTAGAGCGCCTCCCCGTAACGTGGCTGGAGTGCGTGAGCAATGCTGCAGTCACTTGGCACCTGTTTGCAATGGGTACTGAAGGGGACACTTGCATAAGTAGTCAGATCTCAGTGACTCTCTTTCTTATGCTTCAGGACTGCACCATGGTGTATGGACAACATGAAGCACACACTTACACAGCACAGACCTGTGCTCTGCTTGACAAACTTACTTTTCCATATGGCCTAGACAGACATAAAAACTTTACAGCAAGCTGGCGGAAAACACAAGAACTCACGGTCGAATGTTAATCCAATTTTAAAAGGGAGTCTTTGAGCACCTGATTTTTCTATTTTCTATACATCTGGTGAATGAAGGCCCATAATCCTGGATGTTCTACATTTTATTATTGTGATCACTTGTAAAAACGGTTCCCTCTAAATTCCAAACATTCAATTTTATATGGCAAAATAAGTTAAATGTTCAGCACAACAAAACCCTAATTTTAAATGGGTTCTCCATAAACAGAAAGGCATTGGCTCGGTTGAGTGAATTTATGTTACCCCAGTCCTCAAGGGGTTAATTAGAGCCTCTGTATGCCACATAAAAGGGGGCCTATACCTTTCATTTGGTAAATAAATACACACACAGCATTCTTTATCCTCGGAGGAACAGGGGTTTAGAGTAAAGGTCCTACCTTTCCATATCGGGTGGCATACGTCCCCGTGAGTAATGAATGGAAAACAATGATGGTTTCATCCAAATCCCACACAAAAACCCGCTGTGAAGAAAAGAACCAAAGAGAGGTTAGCTCTGGCAATAACTCAAACTAATCTGCAATATCATTATTCTATGAATGGTGCTCATGCATATTTCATAGGTTAGATCAGGAATCAGGATCTGGCATGAATGTGGTCAATCAGCTGACGCTCATTCACAAATCACATCAGCAGTGATGGTCAGTTAAACTGCCAAGAGGGGAAGCTGAATTAGAACAGGGGTCAATATCTGATGAATCTGCGAGTAGGATTGATGAATATTTTGGGGAAATATTTTCGAAGGGGTTGGCCCTGAATTTGCAGATCGGAGGCTTCCCGCGGGGAAACGCCTCAGATTTTGCAAATAAAATGCCCGCGTACCTGGTGGCCCGGGACGTACGCAGATTCGTGGTCCCAGGCCTCTCTGGGTAAACCCGCGGGAAGAGGCCCACGTATCCCAGGGGCACAGGTGGTTCGCAAGCACCCCTGGGATCACGTGGGCCGGCCCAACCAATGACAGAAGGGAATCCCCATTCATACTTATAGAGGTTCCGTATGTACGGAATCCCCATAAGTATGAATGAGAATACCCCAAAAAAATACCTCTATGCTTCAAATATTTTTTTTTAAATCACATATTTAAAATTAATTAAACTGGCATTTAATTAAATATTTAAAACAAAAATGTAATTTTTTGAAAAATAAATTTACATGTTTTAAACGGGTTAAAAATAAACTTATACAATAGCAAAATACTGCGGAGGCTGGAAATCTGAAATAACAACAGAAAATGCTGGAAATACTCAGCAGGTATACTAACCTGCTGAGTATTTCCAGCATTTTCTGTTGTTATTAAAAATAAACTTACCTTATTTCACAGGTTTTTAAATGTACACTCTCGTTTAACCGGCACCTAACCGGAATTCTCTAATAACCAGCAAAATTCTCACTCCGAAAACTACAGTATACAGTCGTTTATAAGTTTTGTTTTACTGTTAAGTAATTAAAGAGTTATGGATTACCCTCAACTGGCATTACTGTACTTAATCAAGCATCTTCCACCATCCATTTAACACAACATTCTGTAGGTGAGTACCCAATTATACTGCACATTTCTTGATTTTTTTATTTTTGTTTGTTAAAAATAGCCTCGGTAGGTATACCTCTCCGTTATCCAGAATTTTGAATCAACCAGCAACACGCCGGTTCCGTCGGTGCCGGATACGAAAGAGTTTCCTGTATTGATAAAATTTTACTTTTCTGTTTTTTAAAACTCTTACACTGGTAAAAGCAGGCCCTACACCTGCTTTTACCAGGCGTAAGAATTTCACGGGCTTTCGCTGGGCAGAAGTTGGGCAAATAGTCCAACTCTCCTCCCGCAGAGGCCCTTTTCCCAGGGATTCGTACGATCTGTTAAGAAGATTCTTGACAGATCGCAAGGTCCAGGTTTTAGCGCATGCGCAGTGCATGCCTCAAACCGGAACCTGCGCAGCCCTTACGGGCGCGTGTGCACCTCGTACGCACCCGAAGGGGCCGCAAATTACGGCCCATTATTACAAATCTGCCTCACAATAAAGGTGTTGCGGCTGTTCATGTGTCAAATAAATGAAATATACTGCTTTTCAGTTTTCATGGAAAAATGGATGGAATCTCAGAGTAATATCCCCAAAACACTGGTAAAATCCTGGAAAATCCCAGAATCTCGTGTAATAAAAATGGAATTTGACTCATTCAGTCACCATGAACCAGTAGCCCTAACTGTAAACAGATAGAATCACGGAATTCAATCCCCAAACCACTGGTAAAAAACACAGAATCCTATGTAATAAAAACAGAATTTGACTTATTTAATTCACTGTAAAACATTGCCAGTGGAAATAAGTTTTGACTGAGATATACAGTGGAATTGTGAAATATCCAATGGTGCAGAATGGACAAAGCCGCTTATGTTGTGTATAACATGACCACCAATTCCCGATCTGTTCAAGTCAAGGTCATACACAGAACAGGACCGCCTATCCCAGTCCTAACTTAGTTAGCAATGTGTAGAACAGGACTGAACTTCCCATTAAAAGAAATACTTACATTTATATAGTGCTGTATCGCATCTCAGAAACGGTCAAAAACGTTTTATGTATGAGAAATTACTTTGACGTGCAGTCACTGTTGTTATATAGGCAAACACAGCAGCCATTTTGTGCACAGCAGGATCCCAAAAACAACACCGAGACACATAGCCAGTTAGTTCATTATTGATGTTGTTAGTTAAGGGAAGAATGTTGGTCGGGACACTTGGAGAACTCCCCGTTCTCCTTTGAAATATTGCCATGTGGCGTAATTTTGACTTATGCCATACTGTAAAACGGGCGATATCAATTCAGCCACCTGTTATACATCTCTCCTGAATTGAATGGAGATGAAAAGCGAGATGTACAACAGACGGCTGAATCAATATCGCCTGTTTTATAGTATCATCCAAAGTCAAAATTACCCCCATGGGATTTTTTAATGCTCCTCCCCCCCCAATGTGCTTAATGCTTCAACCAAAGCACAGCACCTCCAACAATGCAGTACTCCCTCAATACTGTACTAGAATGTTAGCTGAGATTATCTGCTCAAGTCCTGTCATGGTGCTTGAACCCACAGCTTTCTAACTCAGAGCTGAGAGTGTTACCACCTGAGTCGTGGAGACACTCAGTACTGAGTGAAAGAGGCACAGGTGCAAAACAGGACTGGCTATCCAGTATAACAAAGGGAACAAGCTATAGCCAGAATATTATAATAAAAAACTGGTATTCACAGCTTTGTCAGCTTGTTGCTGAGCAAAATATAAAAAACTGAAGTCGCAGGGTTAGTTCTGAAGGAACTGAGCTGGGGCTACTTTCATCTTTAAGAAACAAACCTGTTGATTTCTTTTCAGATTTATTTTTAAAACCTAATATAATGCTTCATAAAATTACACCACATAGGACTGACTGCCAATTTCACCCAGATGATGAAATGAAAATTTGGTGACAAATTCACTGACCAGTTACTTTACGAGAAATTGTATGGATTCTAATTAGGGCTTTGGTGAGACCACACCTGGGGTACTGTACACAGTTTTGGTCTCCTTATCTAAGGAAGGATATACTGGCCTTAAGAGGCGGTGCAACGAAGGTTCACTCAATTGATTCCTGGGATGTGAGGGATTGTCCTATGAGGAGAGATTGAGTAGATTGGGTCTCTACTACATAAGAACATAAGAAATAGGAGCAGGAGTAGGCCAATCGGCCATTCAATAAGATCATGGCTGATCTGATCCTAACTGCCAATCCACTATCACAGAACCATCTCCTGCACCTAACAGAATTAGACACACGAAATAGGAGCAGGATCAGGCTACACGGCCCCTGGGCCCGCTCCGCTACCCACAGGGCCATGACCGATCCGAACCTAGACTCATGTCCAAATTCCTGCCCGCTCCCCGTAACCCTTAATTCCCTTTACTTCTAGGAAACTGTCTATTTCTGTTTTAAATTTATGTAATGATGTAGCTTCTACAGTTTTTTGGGGCAGCATATTCCATGGACCTACCACCCTCTGAGTGAAGTAGTTCCTCCTCATCTCAGTTTTGAAAGAGCAGCCCCTTATTCTAAGACTATGCCCCCTAGTTCTAGTTTCACCCATCATCGGGAACATCTTCCCCGCATCCACCCGATCCAACCCCTTCACAATCTTATATGTTTCAATAAGATCGCCTCTCATTCTTCTGAACTCCAATGAGTAGAGTCCCAAACTACTCAACCTCTCCTCATATGTCCATCCCCTCATCCCCGGGATTAACCGAGTGAACCTTCTTTGTACTGACTCGAGAGCAAGTATGTCCTTTCTTAAGTATGGACACCAAAACTGTACGCAGTATTCCAGGTGCGGTCTCACCAATACCTTGTACAACTGAAGCAATACCTCCCTATTTTTATATTCTATCCCCCTAGCAATGAAAGCCAACATTCCATTGGCCTTCTTAATCACTTGCTGCACCTGCATACTAACCTTTTGAGTTTCGTGCACCAGGACCCCCAGATCCCTTTGTACTTCAGTACTTTCTGGAGTTTAGAAGAATGAGAGGTGATCTCATTGAAACATATAAGATTCTGAGGGGGATTGATAGGGTAGATGCTGAGAGGTTGTTTCCCCTGGCTGGAGAGTCTAGAACTTGGGGGCATAGTCTCAGGATACGGGGTCGGCCATTTAGGACTGAGATGAGGAGGAATTTCTTCACTCAGAGGGTTGTGAATCTTTAGAATTCTCTGCCCCAGAGGGCTGTGGATGCTCAGTCAGTGAGTATATTCAAGGCAGAGATAGATAGATTTTTGGACTCTAGGGGAATCAAGGGATATGGGGATCGGGCGGGAAAGTGGAGTTGAGGTCGATGATCAGCCATGATCTTATTGAATGGCAGAGCAGGCTCGAGGGGCCGTATGGCCTACTCCTGTCCCTAATTCGTATGTTCTTATAATTGTACTGTTCTTGGAAATAGCCACAAAATTAAATATTAAAGGGATATGTCCAAGAAATGTATTAATGAGCAATGTCATGAAGTTACTTACACTTAAGAACATGTCATATATATAGTATCTCATGTGGACATATTAAAAGGGTATGTGATGGCCACACTGAAAAATATGCTGCAATGGCACATTAAAGGGACCTGTCACAGGTAGATAATAAAGAGTGCATCATGGAGGCAACTTAAAAGGGCATGTCATTGGGGCATTTTAAAGGGACATCTCACAGGGCACATTAAAGGGGCACAAATTTAAGTCAAATTAAACAATTTGCACTCTTCTAAAAGTGATTCAGGCCTCTCCACATGTGTGCGCAATACATAAAAATAAGGACCATTTACAGGATTTTTTTTCAAATTACGCAGGTTCTTATATTCAATCCAATTAAAAAGAAAGCATCTTGGGAAGACAGTACAAACGTAGAAGTCAAGGGCATGTGTGGAATAGAATTGTCATCCTAGCAATGTGTAGAACACGATTGAATATACCAGCTTTCCAAAGTTTAAAACTGTATTAATTTTTTTTTTCCAAATGGAAGTCCTTAGACAAACAAGGGCTACACAAGAACAATAAAATATTTTTTAGTTTTCTTAAGTTACACGTTTTATCTTTTCTGTGCAAATACTAAGTTAATGACTTGGATAAATACTGGCTTTAAATTCAATACTGGCCACACAATGGTAGCAGCTACTTCATATAGATTGGAAAAGAATTAACTTGTTTAGACAGATTTCTCTTTTGACATGGGCTTTTACAGAGATTACTTGGCCCACTAAATGCTTGGTAAATACAGAGAAAGAAATGAAAGCTGTACTGTAATATTTGACTGATATCTCTGTGATGCTGCAACTCTGTAATGTAATCACAATGTTCTAATGCTAGCATTGCAACTTTGTTACTGTGAATGCAATGGTAATTCTGGCACCATGGCCGAGGCTTTACTCCTCCCCCTCACCGATTCTTCATTTGATCTGGGTGGGCCGAGGCAGATAGAAACTCAGGGACACGTGCTGCTTTGTTGCCACCGTTCCCTTGGGTTCTGATCCAACAGAACAAACTGCGTCTGCCCGTCTGTGGGCAGTGAATGGTAAGTAGATGCAAATGAGGGAAACGTAGCCTCCGCCATTTTGCATTCTTCGGTTAGGCCCAGGTATCCAGCATTGAGAGAGGTGGCAGAGGGGGCAGCCGGGTGGCAAAACAAAAACCGAAGACATGCTGGTGCTGGTGCGAGAGCTTTGTGAGGGCAGCAGCCCACCCGCCCCCATCAGTAAAATGAAACATTCGTCGGCTCTACTGTGGCAGGGCTGCAATGCCTGCTGCACCACTCGCCGGCGGAGGTCGGAGAACCCACCCACCACGTGCTGAGGACCGTAGGGTCGGGATAGCGCCTGGCGACAGCAGGTCATTTCTGGGGGCAAGTGGAAGTCCCACCACACCGGCGATTCCCCCACTTAAGGGGAGGGATGGGTGGAAGGCGAAGGCCCATAACTCTATAATGATGTAATATTGTAACTGTAGTTCTAACCCTATTACATTGCAACTCTCCAACATTGGGCTGGATATTCCGATCCCTACGGGTGAGTACGCGCTGTGTACCCACCCGTAGAGGCAGCGGAAATGCTGGTTTCAGGCATCCGGCTGCCCGGGAGAAGGGCCTCTGCGGGTGGATAGTTCTGCTTTTTGGAGACCCTCCGTCCGCAGAAAACACTTACAATTCTTACGCCTGGTAAAAGCAGCTGTAAGGCCTGCTTTTACCAGGATAAGAGTTGAAAAAAGTTTTTAAAAATTTCACTCATTTATCATTTAAAAATACTTTAAAAAGGGTAAGTTTATTTTTAGCCCCGTAAAAAACTTCAATTATTTTTTTCCAAAAGTTTAATTTTTGTTTAAAATATTTAATTTATTGTAATTTCAACTAATTTTAAAAAGGTGATGGTTTAAAAAAAATTATTTAAAGTTTTACTATGTTTTTGGGGTGATCTCCATTCATATATTTGACAGGTCTATCTGTCAAGTGTATGAAGGGAAATTCCCTTCTTTGATTGGCTCCCCATGGCCCACATGATCCCAGGGATGCTTGCGAACCACATGCGCCCCTGGGATACGTAGACCCTGCGCACTTGGGAGTTTGGAGAGGCCCAGCATCGGAACTATATGCACCTCGGGAGCCCTCAGGTAAGTGCGTAGATTTTTTCCAGGTCGGAGGCTCCCGCACGCGGGAAGTCTCCGATCGGAAAATACGGCCCATTGTGTTCATAATTCTAGCTCAGTTGCACTGTGTAATGTTGCAAATGCAATGTTAACTCTGTCACGCTATGACCTGGCTTCTGTGGTTACATAATGCTGTAATACTAACTCTGTAATGTTGTAGTTGTTATAGGGTAACGCTAAGAATGCAACTGTAACTCGCTGTAAGATTATAGCTAACATTGTAACTCGGGTAACACTATGGAAAGTATCAGTAGGTTCTGATACATCTGATGATTAGTCAGTACCTCAATATCAGTGTCCAGTGGAGGGGAAGGATCATTGTTCCTTTTTGATCTTCCACGTAACTTTCCATCTGAACTTCTTCGTTGCCGATCCGAATCCAAATCTTTCACAGGAGTTCTGGGGCGATTGACAGTATTGTAATTTCCTGAAGTAAGGAAATTAAACAGTTCAGAACAATTTGAAAGCCAACAGAGAATCGTCAAAGTTTCACAGCAATTACATTTTTTTAATATCACAGTTAGTCAGATTCAAGAATATGAAAACAAAACTGGCCCAGTTACGGCAATAGATTGGGAGAAGGGGAAGTGCAACGAGACCTGGGTGTTCTTGTGCACCAGTTGCTGAAGGTAAGCATGCAGGTGCAGCAGGCGGTTAAGAAAGCAAATGGTATGTTGGCGTTCGTAGTGAGAGGGTTCGAGTACAGGAACAAGGATGTCTTGCTGCAGTTGTACAGGGCCTTGGTGAGACCACACCTTGAGTATTGTGTGCAGTTTTGGTCGCCTTATCTGAGGATGGATGTTCTTGCCATGGAGGGAGTGCAGTGAAGATTCACCAGACTGATACCTGGGATGGCAGGAATGACGTATGAGGAGAGATTGGGTCGATTGGGCTTATACTCGCTGGAGTTTGGAAGAATGAGAGGGGATCTCATCGAAACTTAGAAAATTCTAACAGGACTAGACAGAGTAGATGCTGGAAGGATGTTCCCGATGGCGGGGGAGTCCAGAACCAGGGGTCACAGTCTAAGGATAAGGGGTAAGCCATTTAGGACAGAGATGAGGAGGAATTTCTTCACCCAGAGAGTGGTGAACCTGTGGAATTCTCCACCACAGAAGGCAGTTGAGGCCAATTCATTAAATATATTCAAGAAGGAGTTAGATATATTTCTTAAGGCTAAAGGGATCAAGGGATATGGGGAGAAGGCAGGGACAGGGTACTGAGTTTGGATGATCAGCCATGATCTCATTGAATGGTGAAGCAGGCTTGAGGGGCCGAATGGCCTACTCCTGCTCCTATCTTCTATGTTTCTATGTTTAATATAAAGATGTGATGACACCACCCTACCGCTATTGACATTATACACTATAAAAACACATGGACCCAGCGATAACAATGATATATTTTTAAGAGCTGCAGAGCCTACTTTGCATTTGCTAACAGTCATACAGGGTAAGGTCAAGTGATCTGTACTTTGCTTGCTAAAGAGATAAGTAGATCCCTTACCTATTGGTTGTAGTGGCTTTCTACAAGGGCTCTGTGATTTTCCCTCACCTCACTGGTTGTAATCATTTTCCATCCTGATTCTGTTACTGGGATATGCTCACTTCCCACACCCAAGGCTGTTAATCCCACCTCATTGGGTATAAACACTTTCCACACAGATTGCGTTGTTACACCGTAACGTGGTCATGATTGACAGGCGATAAACGACTGGAAGTGGTTCCAGGTGTGTCTGCCACGTTCTCCAGACACCACTGGATCACTGAGTTGTCTACAACAGGCATTTCAAAGTATCTGAAGAATTTTTTTTCAGTCATTCATAATCACGCTGATGTGCCACAAGGATCTTTTGCAAGTTGGCAAAGCCGAATATGCCCTTTACATACGGGTTCCCTTCTCACATTTCTCCACTTTACACCGCCCATAAGCATTCGCTAAGAAGGAAATTTATAAAGCATTCTATTCAAGACAGACTCTGATGTGTACCAGATTTTCACATTAAACTAGTCACCCCAAAGCAACTATTTAAGTTGGTGAACAATGACATATTCTGTTCTACTCCTATTTCTCAGACCGATAGTATTTCAGTACTTTAGAATCACCCAGATCTAATAATCCTTTGTGAAGTTACAGTTTATTAAAGCTCATCATTTTTGTAAAATAGGTTATAACATTTTTATTAGATAAATATAATTCAATATGGCACCAAAATTAATTGGCAATTCAAAATAGAGCTAAAGATCAAATATTAGTCATATTCTCAATATTTGTTTTCTACTTTACTGCTGGTTAAGGTAACACATGTCTGCGTTTTGTCATTACTTTATAGTTTTCAGATATTATTTCAGCTGCCACCTTTTCTTGACCCACTCGTATCCTTGATGAGAATGGCATAATAATCCTGGTGGAATTGGGAGTGGTATATTACAATGGGGAGTTGGAAATGGTCAGATTTAGCGCCAAGAGTTGAGGATGCTGCATTTAACTGCAAGAGTTGAGGATGCTGCATTTAACTGCAAGAGTTGGGGATGGTGCATTTAACTGCAGGAGTTGAGGATGGTGCATTTAACTGCAGGAATTGGGGATGGTGCATTTAACTGCAAGAGTTGGGGATGGTGCATTTAACTGCAGGAGTTGGGGATGGTGCATTTAACTGCAGGAATTGGGGACGGTGCATTTAACTGCAAGAGTTGGGGATGGTGCATTTAACTGCAAGAGTTGAGGATGGTGCATTTAACTGCAGGAATTGGGGACGGTGCATTTAACTGCAGGAGTTGGGGATGGTGCATTTAACTGCAAGAGTTGGGGATGGTGCATTTAACTGCAAGAGTTGGGGATGGTGCATTTAACTGCAAGAGTTGAGGAGGGTGCATTTAACTGCAAGAGTTGAGGATGGTGCATTTAACTGCAGGAGTTGAGGATGGTGCATTTAACTGCAGGAGTTGGGGACGGTGCATTTAACTGCAGGAGTTGAGGATGGTGCATTTAACTGCAGGAGTTGAGGATGGTGCATTTAACTGCAAGAGTTGAGGATGGTGCATTAACTGCAGGAGTTGGGGATGGTGCATTTAACTGCAGGAGTTGAGGATGGTGCATTTAACTGCAGGAGTTGAGGATGGTGCATTTAACTGCAGGAGTTGAGGATGGTGCATTTAACTGCAGGAGTTGAGGATGGTGCATTTAACTGCAGGAGTTGAGGATGGTGCATTAACTGCAGGAGTTGGGGACGGTGCATTTAACTGCAGGAGTTGAGGATGGTGCATTTAACTGCAGGAGTTGAGGATGGTGCATTAACTGCAGGAGTTGAGGATGGTGCATTAAACTGCAGGAGTTGGGGATGGTGCATTTAACTGCAGGAGTTGAGGATGGTGCATTTAACTGCAGGAGTTGAGGATGGTGCATTTAACTGCAGGAGTTGAGGATGGTGCATTAACTGCAGGAGTTGGGGATGGTGCATTTAACTGCAGGAGTTGAGGATGGTGCATTAACTGCAGGAGTTGGGGATGGTGCATTTAACTGCAGGAGTTGAGGATGGTGCATTAACTGCAGGAGTTGAGGATGGTGCATTTAACTGCAGGAGTTGGGGACGGTGCATTTAACTGAAGAGTTGGGGATGGTGCATTTAACTGCAGGAGTTGAGGATGGTGCATTTAACTGCAGGTGTTGGGGACGGTGCATTTAACTGCAGGAGTTGGGGATGGTGCATTTAACTGCAGGAGTTGAGGATGGTGCATTTAACTGCAGAAGTTGGGGATGGTGCATTTAACTGCAGAAGTTGGGGACGGTGCATTTAACTGCAGGAGTTGGGGATGGTGCATTTAACTGCAGAAGTTGGGGATGGTGCATTTAACTGCAGGAGTTGAGGATGGTGCATTTAACTGCAGAAGTTGGGGATGGTGCATTTAACTGCAGAAGTTGGGGATGGTGCATTTAACTGCAGGAGTTGGGGACGGTGCATTTAACTGCAGGAGTTGGGGACGGTGCATTTAACTGCAAGAGCTGGGGATGGTGCATTAACTGCAGGAGTTGGGGATGGTGCATTAACTGCAGGAGTTGGGGATGGTGCATTTAACTGCAGGAGTTGAGGATGGTGCATTTAACTGCAAGAGTTGAGGAGGGTGCATTTAACTGCAGGAGTTGGGGATGGTGCATTTAACTGCAGGAGTTGAGGATGGTGCGTTTAACTGCAGGAGTTGAGGATGGTGCATTTAACTGCAGGAGTTGAGGATGGTGCATTTAACTGCAGGAGTTGAGGATGGTGCATTAACTGCAGGAGTTGGGGACGGTGCATTTAACTGCAGGAGTTGAGGATGGTGCGTTTAACTGCAGGAGTTGAGGATGGTGCATTTAACTGCAGGAGTTGAGGATGGTGCATTTAACTGCAGGAGTTGAGGATGGTGCATTAACTGCAGGAGTTGGGGACGGTGCATTTAACTGCAGGAGTTGAGGATGGTGCATTTAACTGCAGGAGTTGAGGATGGTGCATTAACTGCAGGAGTTGAGGATGGTGCATTAAACTGCAGGAGTTGGGGATGGTGCATTTAACTGCAGGAGTTGGGGATGGTGCATTTAACTGCAGGAGTTGAGGATGGTGCATTAACTGCAGGAGTTGGGGATGGTGCATTTAACTGCAGGAGTTGAGGATGGTGCATTAACTGCAGGAGTTGAGGATGGTGCATTTAACTGCAGGAGTTGGGGACGGTGCATTTAACTGAAGAGTTGGGGATGGTGCATTTAACTGCAGGAGTTGAGGATGGTGCATTTAACTGCAGGTGTTGGGGACGGTGCATTTAACTGCAGGAGTTGGGGATGGTGCATTTAACTGCAGGAGTTGAGGATGGTGCATTTAACTGCAGAAGTTGGGGATGGTGCATTTAACTGCAGAAGTTGGGGACGGTGCATTTAACTGCAGGAGTTGGGGATGGTGCATTTAACTGCAGAAGTTGGGGATGGTGCATTTAACTGCAGGAGTTGAGGATGGTGCATTTAACTGCAGAAGTTGGGGATGGTGCATTTAACTGCAGAAGTTGGGGATGGTGCATTTAACTGCAGGAGTTGGGGACGGTGCATTTAACTGCAGGAGTTGAGGATGGTGCATTTAACTGCAGGAGTTGGGGATGGTGAATTAACTGCAGGAGTTGGAGATGGTGCATTAACTGCAGGAGTTGGGGATGGTGCATTAACTGCAGGAGTTGGGGATGGTGCATTAACTGCAGGAGTTGGGGATGGTGCATTAACTGCAGGAGTTGGGGATGGTGCATTAACTGCAGGAGTTGGGGATGGTGCATTAACTGCAGGAGTTGGGGATGGTGCATTAACTGCAGGAGTTGGGGATGGTGCATTAACTGCAGGAGTTGGGGATGGTGCATTAACTGCAGGAGTTGGGGATGGTGCATTAACTGCAGGAGTTGGGGATGGTGCATTAACTGCAGGAGTTGGGGATGGTGCATTTAACTGCAGGAGTTGAGGATGGTGCATTTAACTGCAAGAGTTGAGGATGGTGCATTAACTGCAGGAGTTGGGGATGGTGCATTAACTGCAGGAGTTAGGGATGGTGCATTTAACTGCATGAGTTGGGGATGGTGCATTAACTGCAGGAGTTGGGGATGGTGCATTAACTGCAGGAGTTAGGGATGAAGCATTTAACTGCAGGAGTTGGGGTTGGTACATTAACCTGTAATAACTGAGGACCCATGTTACAGTTTTTCAGAGGAGTCGATGTATTGGCCTACAGGCAAGAGCAATGGCGTTCCAAATTGCACTTCTATTTTAAAAACCAGATGACCAAACACAAAGGCTTTACTTCTAATGATATAATATTACAGGTTGCGTGGTGCAGGATTTGAGCACTGGGTGTTTTGGTACTGTCATTTGTTTGGCTGTTGACACTGGTGGGTGAGACTTTTTCCCACCCACTTCGTTTAAAACCATATTCCTCCTTACAGAACATGCCTTCCCAGAGACTTCTATATACCATTGTGATACCCAGCAGGAACAAATCTCTGTTTGTTTCATTTTAGCTTTAATTTTTGATTGTGTTTTTTGTTGCTCTACAATTGCTGGCCTCTGTTGCAGGGCCGTTTGCATTAAAGCGATTTAGTCCAGGACGGTGTCCAGTGCTCAAATCAAAGGTGCAAATAAGAAAACAGTTGAAGGTTTATGCCCTGCCCTTACCTGACATTGACTCTGCACTTGTTTGATTGGTTATAGCAATCGGTGGCTCCGGGATCTGATAGGTCATTCCAGAAATGGCCGATGGACTAATGCTATTTGCTGTTACATATGGAGAGCTGTATGGAGAACTGTAATACTGTGGATACTGCCCTTGTGGAAAGCCTGGATATGCAGTATATTCCTTAGAAAACAGAAACAAGCAACGAAATAACAGATTGTGAAAAAAATGTCACTTCATCACAAACAAACATCACCAGCGATTTTTCTGTGGCATTTGAACTCACAACTGCTAGACTAATACCACAGGATCTGCCAAAGGTATCTAAAGGGGGACTTTCAAACTCCTCCGGTTAGCAGAAACCAGGTGGGACAGGAGTTAAAATCAAAGCGTTACCCTTACTGCTCTGTTTCTGCCCCACAGCTGTGTTAATGCCGCTGCTTTCTTGGGAGCCTCATAAATATATGAAAATCGGAGCCTTAACCCTGAGATAGGGCCCCAAAGTCATTTTAATGGCCTACTGAGTAGAACATCCACCGCAGATGCTTCGCTTAGTAGAATAAGGTTGCCAACACTCCACGATTGTCCTGGAATCTCAGGAATTGAAGATTAATCTCCAGGACAAACCCAGGAGAACAATCATGTTCTTTCAACACTTTTGTTTATTAATTATAAAAATGTTGGCGTTGGGAAAGAAAAAGCTGAGTCAAGATTCATCCAATCGGGTGATGAAGAGTCTGTTCACTTTCCAAATGGCGTGGGAAGGCGTTGCGCCGAGAGAATGGACATGTTGGGCGGCCAACGGGGAGGAGTGTGTGAGGGCGGGGCAATCGGAGGGAGGGGGAGGGTCAGGTGATGAAATCTCCAGGCTTACATCCAGTCAAAGTTGGCAACCCTTCAGTAGAAGCAGCCAGAACAGAAAGAAAGGCGCCAAAAAGGTAAGGACAAAAACTTATCATTGTGGAGCCAGGGGGAGCAGGAGCGCTCCTCAAATAGACAACTGCCTGTCATAAATCGCAACTTCTACAAGAAGTACTACTGAACGGCCAGCTGAGGGCGCCGCCCGAGGAGTATAAATACTCGGGCGTGGGCCCACCTTGGCCAGAGACAGTCTGGAAACAGGAAGCTAGTGACTACTAACTAGACCTCCATGTTTTGTTACAAGTCAATTAAAGCCTTGCTTTATGTACAACCAAGTGCGTAGTGAGTCTTTATTACGTCACTGCCCATTCTGCATTTAAATCACCTCTTGTCTGCCTATGGATGCAGCTCAACCGGAGCCTAGTCAAGAAACAAAATGGTCGCAGAATTCTGAACCATGGCACATAGCCACTACACTATTGTAACAATAATTCCAATGACTGGTTGGGGCAGATGGTGAATACCTAAGGCTTCTCCCACTCATTGTCATACTCCTTTCTTTAGCTGGATGGGGAAGCTGTTGCACGCAAAAGCTTTCCCCCACCTTTATGATGCTATCTGCGATGGCTGAAGGAAGTAGACTTGCATAACGGAATTGACTATGTCAGTTATTAACCTGCAATAATTGGTGGCCGTGCCTTCTGTTGCCTAGGCGCTAAGCTCTGGAATTCCCTCCCTAACCCTCTCCGCCTCTCTACCTCTCTTTCCTCCTTTAAGACGCTCCTTAAAACCTACCTCTTTGACCAAGCTTTTGGTCACCTGCCCTAATTTCTCCTTAGGTGGCTCGGTGTCAAATTTTTTGTCTTATAATACTCCTGTGAAGCGCCTTGGGACGTTTTAGTACATTAAAGGTGCTATATAAATACAAGTTGTTGTTGTTGTTAACACTGCTCTGTGATTAATCAATGTGAAGTTTTGCTCTGCAACAAAGAAGATACAGGCACCACTACACTGAAGTGCACCATTAAGAAGACTATATGAGCACTGTTTGCCACACCAGCTATTTTTCAGTAATGCAATAATTGTCGGTATATAGTCCTTTGTGAACGACTATGCTATTCTTGACAAGTTTCTCAAAGGGCAGGTAATTTTGTTTCATGGGCTCTAATATTTTCAAATACTAGCTCAGATAGTGTAGATACAGTAATGTCAGTCTCGGAGGGATTATGACATTGCGTACAAGTATCTCAAAAGACCTGTAGGCAAAGAATTGAATGATTTGAATCATACCTGTTGTGCACTGTTAAAGCCTGGAGAGCTGGTGATTGTATTGTTTCCCTGATAAATCCCTGATGTTGCTGTCAGACCACTACCTGTGAAAAGGGGAACAGACCCAGTTATATTCAGTTCACAGACAAAGACAAAGCATATAATGTGATGGCAAATCTGTTCTACGTTCAATATGCTCATGTATTTTGTACACACATCATAATGACCTTACTATTAACCCCCTTTAAACCATCTGCTCTCATCGATTTAAACAACTGCTGGTTTAAACAGTCCAATTTTCATGAAGGTATATGTAGTGAATGTTAAGAGGTACAAAAAAAATCTACAGATGAACATTAACTATAGACAGGCAGATTTATGGATGGAGACCATTACAGATGGATAAGCTTGCACATTGATAGACTTACAGATGGACAGACTTATAAACTAACAGGTGGAAAGGTTTATATATTGATATAGAGCAGATTAATTGACTGGCAGGTGAAGTATACCAGACAGACAAATAGACAAGTTTACAGATGGAAAGACTTCTAGATACATGGAGGCATAATGGGCTAGGTTGCAGATGAAATATGGATAGATTTACAGCTAGACAAGGTTACAGGTGGATAAACAGATTTCTACAGTGATAAATTTACAAATGGATAAGACTTAAAGATTGACAGATTAAGATTTTAGTATACTGATTGCCTTAAAGTTGAATAGATAGATGGAGTGAAATCATGCTGTATAATGTTAGCAAACACTTTTATTTTAATGCCTCTTTTAAAATAGCAGACAAAGAATTATCATCCAAATATGTTAAGTGCTCATTTACTAATATTACAAGGTGTGACTTTATCTCAAGAGATTTATAGATAGACGAGGTAGATTTACTGATTGACAGATAGATTTATAGATTAATAAATGAGTTAAGATGTAAACTGGCAGATATATAAAAGGAAAGAGATTAGATAGGACAGATGGCAAATAGATAGACAAGTTTATAGTCAATCTCGGAGTAAGGGCATTTACAATGCCCCTGATTACTTTCTGGCAACTCCTGATGGAAGGGTAGGTCTGTAAATGATGGGTGACGATAGGATTAGATTGGACTCAGCTCTGGTGGCCCCTGCAGTTTAATAGTCTGCAAATGCTCACTGTCAAGGCCCGCTCATGAACAATAGTCACTTGCGTGATTTCAATTGAGCCAGAATCCACAGCATTTTGGGGGAGAGAGTTCCCGATTTCTACTACCTTTTGTGTGAAAAACTGCTTTCTGGTTTTGCTTCCAAATGGCCTGGTTCTAATTTTGAGATTATTCCCGCTTGTTCTGGATTTCCCCCACCAGAGGAAATCGTTTCTCTGTCTCTACCTTAACGAAACCCTTTATCATTTTAAATAGCTCAATTAAATCACCCCTCAACCTTCTAAACTCAAGGGAGTACAAGCCAAGTTTATGCAACTGGTCCCATAATTTAACCCTTTAAGTATCATTCTGGTGAATCTACACTAAACACCTTCCAAGACCAATATATCTTTCCTGAGTTCTGTTGCCCAAAACTGAATGCAGTTCTCCAAATGGGATCTGACCAAGGCTCTGTACAACTGAAGCATTACTTCCTCACTTACGAATTCCAACTGCCTTGAAATAAAGGCCAACATTCCATCAGCCTTTTTGATTACTTTTTGTGCCTGTGCAGACTGACCAATGAATAGATTCATACAATAGTATTGATAAACTGACAAACAGATAGACAGAAGGACAAATCTAGAAAGACCAGAGACATTTGTAGATGCAGTTACGTGTGAGCAGATTTACAGTTGGACAGGTTACATGGAACAATATGTATGCATTTATGAGCTGAATGATTGACACCTTCATAGAGTGAAAGGTTTATAGGGCATACAGCAAAGAGAGAGATGACAGACAAGTGGCCAGATAGATGAATAGATTTACAAAGGCCCGGAATTTGTGGTCAATGGTGAAGCAAAGGTGTTCGCCGCTGGCCCTAAAGAAAGCTGCCCGCAGAGATCTCGCGATCTCTGTGGCGAGAAGTTTGCCTTTTGTTTGTGATGTGTAAGAGATTGCAGCGCTCTATAGTGAGGAATCCCTACCGCGATCTGCTGTGACGTCAACAAGCTGTCTAAGCAGTCAATCACAATGCAGAATTCTCACAGACAGGGAAGCAAGAAATGAGAACCTGCTTCCATCTTGACTTTTTAAAAAATGTGACAGAGAGCAAAACAAAGATTGGGGCTCCCACATGGGGATAAGGTAGAACTTAAAATAATCATGAACAAACTTAAAAAATTTTTTTTTTTAAGTTTCTTAAAAATTGTAATTTTTCTCATAAAATTAAACTCCACAAAATTGAGGGTGAACAGTCAGAGGTCGTAGTTCACATTGGGACCAATGACATGGGTAGAAAGAGGGATGAGGTCCTGCAGCAAGAATTTAGGGAGCTAGGTAGCAGATTAAAGAGCAGGACCTCAAAGGTTGTAATCTCTGGATTACTCCCGGTGCCACGTGCTAGTGAGTATAGGAATAGGAGGATAGAGCAGATCAATGCATGGCTAAAGAGTTGGTGCAGGAGGGAGGGCTTTAGTTTCCTGGATCACTGGGTCTGCTTCTGGGGAAGGTGGGACTTGTACAAGTCGGACGGGTTGTACCTGAACCAGAACGGGACAAATATCCTTGCGGGGAGGTTTGCTAGCACTGCTGGGGGAGGTTTAAACTAACTTGGCAGGGGGATGGGATACAGAGTGGAGCTATAATAGGGGATGTTGTACAGCCAAATATAGAGGAAAAAACAAGTCAGCTTGGAAGGCAGAGCAAATATGTAATGGCACAAGGGAGTAGGGCAAGGCTGGATGGCATTTATTTTAATGCAAAGAGTCTTGCGAATAAGGTGGATGAACTGAAGGTGTTGATGAACACATGGGAGTATGATATTGTTGCTATCACGGCGACATGGTTGAGGGAAGGGCAAGACTGGCAGCTCAATATTCCGGGGTATAGAATCTTCAGGCGAGACAGGGGGGGGGGTGTAAAAGAGGAGGGGTGTCACAATATTAATTAAGGAGTCAATTACTGCTGTAAGGAGGGATGATATATTAACTGGTTCCTCTAATGAGGCCATATGGGTAGAACTTAAAAACAAAAAGGGGGAAAGCACTTTGCTGGGAGTGTACTATAGGCCCCCAAACAGTCAGGGGGAGATACAGGAACAGATATGTAGGCAAATCTCAGAGAAATGTGCAAATAATAGGGTAATAATAGTGGGGGATTTCAACTTCCCCAATATTAACTGGGATAGTCAGAGTGTGAAAGGCTTAGAGGGTGCAGAATTCTTAAAGTGCATCCAGGAGAGCTTTTTGAGCCAGCATGTAGAAAGCCCTACAAGAGAGGGGGCGGTACTGGACCTAATTCTAGGGAATGTGGCCGGGCAAGTGGTAGAAGTGTTAGTAGGTGAGCACTTTGGTGACAGTGATCATAATTCGGTGAGATTTAAGGTAGTCATGGAAAAGGACAGAGATGGACCGGAAATAAAGGTTCTAAATTGGGGGAAGGCCGATTTTAATATGATAAGGCAGGATCTGGCCAAAGTGGACTGGGATCAGCTACTTGTAGGAAAATCCACATCGGAGCAATGGGAGTCTTTCAGGAAGGAAATTGAGAGAGTACAATGGCAACATGTTCCCGTAAAAGGTCAAGGGTGGGACCAACAAGCCCAGGGAACCTTGGATGTCAAGGGATATACGAGAATGGATTAGGAAAAAAAGGGGGGCTTTTGGCAGATACAAAGGACTAAAGACAGAGGAAGCCCTAGAGGAGTATAAAAAGTGCAGGGGGGTACTTAAAAAAGAAATTAGGAGAGCGAGGAGGGGCCATGAAATAACATTGGCGAGCAAAATAAAGGAAAACCCTAAGGTGTTTTATAAGTATATTAAGGGCAAGAGGATAACTAGAGAAAGAGTAGGGCCCATTAGGGACCAAAGTGACAATCTGTGTGTGGAGCCAGAAGATGTAGGTGGGGTTTTAAATGAATTTTTTGCATCTGTGTTCACTATGGAGAAGGACGATGTAGACATAGAAATTGGGCAGGGGGACTGTGATATACTTGAACATATTAGCATCGAGAGGGAGGAGGTACTAGCAGTTTTAGCAGGCTTAAAAGTGGATAAATCCCCAGGCCCGGATGAGATGTATCCCAGGCTGCTGTGTGAGGCAAAGGAGGAGATTGCAGGGGCTCTGACACAAATTTTCAGAACCTCTCTGGCCACAGGGGATGTGCCAGAGGACTGGAGAACAGCTAACGTAGTACCATTATTCAAGAAGGGTAGTAGGGATAAACCAGGGAATTACAGGCCAGTGAGCCTAACATCAGTGGTAGGGAAATTATTGGAAAAAATTCTGAGGGACAGAATTAGTCTCCACTTGGAGAGGCAAGGATTAATCAGGGATAGTCAGCATGGCTTTGTCAAGGGAAGATCATGTCTGACCAATTTGATTGAATTTTTCGAGGGGGTGACTAGGTGTGTGGATGAGGGTAGTGCAGTGGATGTGATATACATGGATTTCAGTAAGGCTTTCGATAAAGTCCTGCATAGGAGACTGGTCAAGAAGGTAAGAGCCCATGGGATCCAGGGTGCCTTGGCACATTGGATCCAAAACTGGCTTAGTGGCAGAAGGCAGAGGGTGATGGTGGAAGGTTTTTTTTGTGACTGGAAGCCTGTGTCCAGTGGGGTACCGCAGGGATCGGTGCTGGGTCCCTTGCTGTTTGTGGTCTACATTAATGATTTGGATGTGAATGTAAAAGGTATGATCAGTAAGTTCGCAGCTGACACGAAAATTGGTGGGGTGGTTAATAGCGAGGAGGGTAGCCTCAGTCTGCAGGACGATATAGATGGGTTGGTCAGATGGGCGGAGCAGTGGCAAATGGAATTTAACCCTGAAAAGTGTGAGGTGATGCATTTTGGAGGGACTAACAAGGCAAGGGAATACACAATGAATGGTAAGACCCTAGGAAAGACAAGAGGATCAGAAGGACCTTGGTGTGCATGTACATAGATCCCTGAAGGCAGCAGAACAGGTGGATAAGGTGGTTAAAAAGGCATATGGGGTACTTGCCTTCATTAGCCGAGGCATAGAATATAAGAGCAGGGAGGTTATGATGGAGCTGTACAAAACGCTGGTTAGGCCACAGCTGGAATACTGTGTGCAGTTCTGGTCGCCACACTATAGGAAGGATGTGATTGCATTGGAGAGGGTGCAGAGGAAATTCACCAGGATGTTACCTGGGCTGGAGCGCTTCAGCTATGAAGAAAGACTGGACAGGCTGGGGTTGATTTCCTTGGAGCAGAGAAGGCTGAGGGGGACCTGATTGAGGTGTACAAAATTATGAGGGGCATAGATAGGGTAGATAGAAAGGAACTTTTTCCCTTAGTAGAAGAGTCAATAACAAGGGGGCATAGATTCAGGGTAAGGGGCAGGAGGTTTAGACGGGATTTGAGGAAGAACTTTTTCACCCAGAGGGTGGTTGGAATCTGGAACTCACTGCCTGAAAGGGTGGTAGAGGCAGGAACCCTCAGAACATTCAAGAAGCATTTGGATGAGCACTTGAAATGCCATAGCATACAAGGCTACAGACCAAATGCTGGAAAATGGGATTAGATTAGACAGGGCTTGATGGTCGGCGCGGACGCGATGGGCCGAAGGGCCTCTTTCTGTGCTGTATAACTCTATGACTCTATGGGCTAAAAATTCAGTTGGGCGCCGTTTGGGGCGCCAAGCTCGCCTGGGCGCCGGAATTACCGCTGCGAGCGGAGCCACTTGCGCCATCCGGATATTCAGTTTCTGCGCCCCAAATGGAAGCGGGCTGCTAATCGAGGCTTCCCGCGCCCCGCTTGGCGCGCTGAAACTGAATATCGGCGCGCTAAGGGCCGCAGCGCCACACGCTGCGGCACGGCACGCTGCGGTACTGCAGGCCTTCCTCCCACTGTTAAGGGGGAGGTGCCTGCAACAGCGCGATCCCCGCTCGCGTGTGCCGGCAAATGAGCCCGGCACCAAGGAGGAGTGCCGGGCTCTCGGGAAACAGCCGGCAATGCCGCGGGGGGGTGGTTTAGGAGGCCGGGGACGGAGGTGCTGGCAGGCGGCTGCCGAAAAAGCGGCCGGCCGCACCTCCACCTTAACTAGCGCCACTACCGCCACAGGTAGGCCCCTGAGAACCGGTCGCTATTTGCGGCCGGCGCTGAAGAGGCGGGCGCGACCAAATATGGTGATCGGGGCGGGAGCGGGGCGCTGCGCACACCGATGACGTCATCGGTGGCGGCGCAGCGCTACAGGATAACGCCGCCATTAGCGCCCCGCTAAATATCGCGGTAGGTGTGGCCAGTGGCGCTAAAGCCACTGAGTGCCCTCTTTGGGCGCAAACTGGTGGCGCAGGCCACTGAATTTCTAGGCCTATGACTCTAAAATTAAAATTACTTTTTCAGGGCCATAACGTTTGTTTAGCAGTCAATACGCTGTTAAAACCCCAGTTACACCTAATCCAACAAGGTCTAACTTTTCATGGGGTATTTACCAGCGATATTCCCGCAGGAAAAGCCCAAATTTTCATTAGTTTCACTGATTTCACTGATTACACTGATTGCCGGCTATGGGGTGGAGGTGGGGTCCACAGCGCAGCCTGTGTCAGAGCAGTGAATGACTGACCGCAACTTCAGGATTTCCGCTTTTAGGTGCGCATGTGCTAACCCTGAAGTTGCGGTCAGTTTCAAAGGGGTAATAACAGCGAATGTTGTTAGTTCGCCGTTATTACCCACCGCAAATTCCGGCCCATTATGTTAGAAATGCTAGATTTGGTTAAAGATGAAAACATTAATATAAAAACTGGATTACACATGGATAGATGGACAGATGCTTCAATGGACAGATTGTGGATTGGCAGATTTACATATTGTTAGATTTACAAATGGACAGATGGGAAAACATATATTAATTATATATTAGTAGCTGGATGGACTTACTAATCCAGAGATTCATAGCTTGACAGGTGGTGAGAATTATTGATTAATGAATGCAGATTGACAGATGGGGAGATTTACTGATTAACAGATGGTTAGATTTAAAGAGAGACCGATTTCCAGATGAATATATTTATATATTGATAGATTGATAGACAAATAGATTAAACGTTTGAGCAGTTTATAGATTGATAGACAGATTATTATGGATGAAATGTGTTACAGATAGAGAGATTTGTATTTTGAAATGCCTATAGATGAATAGATAGATAAATAAATAAATGGAGGAATTTATGGATTAGCAGATGGGTAAGTTTTATTGATAACTATATTCATATAAGTGTGGAATGTTGATAGACATACAGATTGACTCATTTATGAATTTACAGATGAGCAGAGTTATTGATCGACACACTAATATGCTGACAGAAGGATTCATGATCAGTTGTAAGGGTGGAAATTGGTTATGGCCCCTTTTCGGGTCCATAACCAATTTCCAGCGGGAGGCCCGAGGTCGACCTAGAATTGGCCCTTGGGCCTGATTAACATTTTGTGTGTGAGCTGCCGATGCCTGTCGCGCTTTTACTAAAAAGAACAATTGAGCTGCAGCGGCCCAAAGGTAAGTCCCAAGTTGAAGCAGCATCAGGGGATTGGGGTTCAATCGCGAGGACTGGGGAGTCGAGGGAGCATGTGTCTGAAGAATCCCGAGCAGGGCAGGCCCTGCTCCTGCTTTGGTCATCGCCCACCAATTTCGGCAAGGAGACCTCAAACAGGCATTAGGCCCCATTTGCATATGGAAGGGGCCGAACACCTGTTTCAGGCAACCAGCAGAGCTGCCTGAAAAAATAATCCCAACGAGTTTAGCAGTGGTCCCAATGCACATTGGGCACGGGCACGGGCCATCCCACTGCTAAATTCCTCATCATTACACCCAAAAAAACTAGCGCAATGCTTATGTGTTTCTACCTCCCGGAGTTTTAGACTGGAAGATGGATAAGCTTATTACAGACGTGGTGATGGAAGGAGGGACGAAAGACAGACAGACAAAAAGGCATGTTTACAGATAGATTTACAGATGTATGTACAATGATGATCATGTTTACAAATAGACAGATATGCAGTTATATGATTTAAACAGATTGAGTGATTGGTAAACTAATCCTAGGAGTGATTAACAGATGTAGATTGACAGCTGGAGAGTTTAACAGATATAGGTTTGCAAATGGGTAGATTGACAGATGGAGACATAATTAGAAGATAGATACTATAACTATTATATATGTTTGTATATATATATGCGTGTATATATATATATATATATATATATATATATATCTTTATGTATAAAACAGAATAATAGGTTTCTAAAAGTAAACACTACAGAGGTAGAGATTCCAGACATATAAATATGTTTACTGATTGAATGATGGACGATAGAGTGACTCACAACATTACAGATGAATTGATGGATTAAGTTGGTAAATATTCAAAAAGAAGGTAAGCTTTAGTCTGTGGAGTGATAATACAATAGGTAATCACCATAAATAACCCACTTCAAAAAGATAAATGGTTATTAAGAAATATGAATGCGCTCTAATATAATTATCGCTCATCCGATTTGTGTTGCTTTTTATTAAAAACCTATTTTGTGTTTAGTTTAAACTGTGAGTGTTAATCATGTAATTGGAGGAATTAGCATGCAGAAGTTATTAGGCTCCACAGTATGAGGGAGGTGTATTAATGTGTGCAGTTAACGCTGAAGCACTGAAGGTTAATGATGGCATTTCCACTGAAATTAATCCATCTCTCACATACTGTTTGTCTCAGTAACTGAGTGTCCTCAACACTGACTACTAGAACAAAAATAGGTCGGATTTCCAAAATTGCACAGAATATCCAAAACTAGCCTCGCCAATGATTTATACAAGATTAGAATAACATAATCAAATGCCCTTGACATACACGTGAGCTCAGAAGGTTGTGGGTTCAAGTCCCACTCCAGAGACTTGAGCACAAAAATCTAGGCTGACACTCCAGTGCAGTGCTGAGGGAGTGCTGCACTGTCGGAGGTGCCGTCTTTCGGATGAGATGTTAAACCGAGGTGCCCTCTCAGGTGGATGTAAAAGATCCTACGGCACTATTAAGAATAAGTGCAGGGGAGTTATCCCTGGTGTCCTGGCCAATATTTATCCCTCAATCAACTTAACAAAAACAGATTATCTGGTCATTATCACATTGCTGTCTGTGGGAGCTTGCTGTGCGCAAATTGGCTGCGCGTTTCCCACATTACAGCACTGACTCCACTTCAAAAAGTACTTCATTGGCTGTAAAGCACTTTGGGACGTCCGGTGGTCATGAAAGTCGCTATATAAATGCAAGTCTTTCTTTTTCTTTTTTGATTAGTCTTGCTGATAACAGCTTTACTTTAACTGGGTACTCTCAGTATATGTCAACAATCACATTCAAATCCATTCTCACCTTTGCCAACAGACATCCCTTGAGCATGTACACATTTCACGTCCCAGTATACATGCCGTACATTTATCCACATTAAAATCCAACGGACATTCCTTCGCCCATTCAGATCCCCTCAAATGCTATCAGTCTCAATCATACCCCTCACCTGGCTACATCACTTGGCATAATTGGCATATTTCAAAAAAGGAATTTGATAAATACTTGAAGGAGAAACATTTGCAGAGCTATGGGGAAAGAGCAGGGGGAGTGGAACCAATTACAAAGAGCTGGCACGGGCACAATGGGCCAAATGGCCTCTTTCTGAGCTGTATCATTCTAAGATTCTTTGACATCCTTTACTATAAAATTGCAGGTACTATTTACCGAGAAAATGGAAATGAAAGAGTTGATGATCATTTTTTAAGAAGAAGGAGAAGAAGGTTTCAATAAAGATCCCGATAGCCTCTTGTCTCAGGTGACATTGATTGATCTTTACATCATAAGTTACAATTAATAATTTAAATGAATATCATGACCTTAAATTCCTCTTCAAACAAATAAAATGTGGAACACAGCATTCTGTGTAATTAATGAGCCGCTAACGAAACTATTCGCATTCTCCTGCATTTCACTTACGAGGGAATTTCGGGGCTTAAATGGTTCCAATTACATGGGTGAGGGGGATGGGCCTTTTCTTTACAGTTCAATTGCAATTCCAACTGGACTGACCAAAGCGCGGCATCGACCTATTGTTGCAAAATGGGCGGGGAACCAGATCGTTTCACCCGACTGTTTGAAAAAAAAGGCAGTATGGGTATGTGTGAAGAAGGAGAAGTTTGGAGAGAAAAAAAATACAGAAGTAAAGTGCAAAAGATTCAAACTGGTTATTTGAATAAATAAGCCTGTCAATTTACTGTGACCAGTGTTACTGCTGAGTGTATTTGTATCCGATTCTGGTCGCACCTATTTAATAGCGGCGTTAACATAAACAAATGGGTCGCTTTTACTAATAAGCTCTTAGCTTTTGTAGCTCTTTGTTGCTGCTCTTGGTTGCAATAGGCTGTCTGCATTCTGTAACAGGGTACAGAATGCAATGGATTTGGTGGGTTTTGCCGCTACAGATAACAGAGGGGCAAAGTAATATTAAAATCTCAGTTGGACTGCTAGCAGAAAGGAAGAGAAGATGGATGGTGCTGCCCCTAGACTCGTTCTTTATGGGAACAAACCGATTTTGCTGCTTAAGTCTGTACCTGTCTTCTTCACACAGCAGGAAGCTGAGGAATTCGATCACTGGGTTGTCTTGTGTTTTTTTCCCTGAGTTATGCTGCTTACTTTACTTAAAGTCTCTTAAATGAGTGGGTGGAGGGGACAGCTGTAAAAACTTCAGTAACTGGGCCATCCCTTGCAAATAAAGCCCTTAAAAAAAAAGAGCACTACAAGACGCATCAATGGCACGTGGCCCTAAAGCCCTTTTGCACAAAAACAGGAAGTATGGGTTTTACTTCTGTATAAGCTCTTCTTCCTTCAGGCCCCAGTAGACCTGTTTTGTCTGAACTATCGCATGCAAAATACCTAACTCTTTTCTTCTGAATGGAGGGCAGAGGAAAGGTGGGTAGCTTTATTGCTGTAAGGCAAAATCTTAATAACTGATACCTAAACAAAAAAAGCCCTTGTATCTTTGAGCCTGGAAACAAAGCAGGCTGGAATTTTTTTACTCTTAACAATGTCACTTCATATAGATCCATCATTCTTTATTAAGACTGTCAATGGGAGGACACAGCTTTAGGCAACCAGCACTAAAAAAGAATCTGAATGTTAAAAGTTTATTACCTGTACTCAAGCAATATGATACCCTGCTTTACTCATATAACCTCAATATGACGCCCTGCTTAATTCTGTGGGAGTTAGAGATAATTCCATTGCCCAGGAATGTGAGCATTAAATGCAATGAAAATAAATCTAATAACTAAGCGCCAGTGATTATCACTTAACGGACTGAACTACAAGGCACATTCCAGAACATGTTCAGAACTAAATCCATTGAATAAATGGGACATTGTACATTGTTGGGAGTGTCCTTTATCGAAAATAGTGTCATAACTCACTCGTGCTTAGGACATTCACGATTTACAGCTCTTTCATGTGGCAAGGCTGTACATGCAAAGCATTAATCATTTCTGCGCATTTTTGTTGCTCTAGCTCTTCCCAGACCAAACGTCATCCCTGAGCTGAGAGGGCGGACGAATAACTGTCTCAAACGTCTCTAAAAATGGCACTGCCCAACTATCCACTGTGCGTGAAAATATCCCAGCGCTGACTTCCTTTGGATTTTTTTTTTTTTACTTCTCTTTCCTTTCTATGGCCAAGTGTCCTGATCTTTTGCTCAAAAGCCTCCCCCACCCCCCCCCCCCCACCCCATCATGGCTGAGACCAGGAACTGACTATGTGGGGAATCATAAGTACATTGCAGCTGCTGGCTACCAACCTGTTGTCCTTTACATTAACGGGTTTATAAATAGAGCTGGGTATAGTGGCTCGATCAGTGGCATAAGAAAGCTACTGATGGGGATCTTTTCTGCTTTTAGAAATTGGGTGTTGATCTGCCCATTTTAATTTATTTAAACAGCAGTGAATAGAAATTCTAATTACTTCAGTTTTACACTTGGTGCGTTTGTTCTATAGGATTTAATTTACCTTATGAGAAAACCCTGGCCAATCAGGACTCGCCTGCAATAATGCTCATTTCATGGCCCTCAAGTGACTTATCAATGACTTGTTCAGTCAAGTGGCAGCCAAAGACATTAATCCAGCATTGAAGAGCAGGGAGCCATAGGAAATTAAGCATAGTAGTGAATTTCTAAATCCTGATTCATATCCAGATTTTGAAAGACTGCTTTATACAAAACATCCCAAACTGCTTCACATCTGAGCAGAAGTAGGAAGGAGGTTAGAGTATGTGGCTAAAGCTGCTGTCAGAGGTAAAAAAGACTTGCATTTATTTTGTGCCTTTCATGACTTCAGGATGTCCCAAAGTGCTTTACTTTTTGAAGTATAGTCACTGTTGTAATGTAGGAAACGCGGCAGCCAATTTGCACACAGCAAGCTCCCACAAACAGTAATGAAATAAATGATCAGATCATCTGTTTTAGGTGAAAGTTCAGGGATAAATGCTGGCCTAGACACTGGGAGAACTCCCCATCTCCTTTGAATAGTGCCATGGGATCTTTTACATCCACCTGAGAGAGCAGATGGGGCCTCGGTTTAATGTCTCATCCGAAAGACAGCACCTCTGACAGTGCAGCACTCCCTCAGCACTGCACTGAAGTGACAGCCTAGACTATATGCTCAAAATGGGGCTTGAACCCACGAGCTTCTGACTCAGAAGCGAGAGTGCTGCCAATGAGCCATGATTGACAAGGCAAATTTGAAGGAAACATTTGAAGGTAGGGAGAGATAAAAGTAGATTTAGATGGAGAGTTTCAAGATGTGGTGGCAAGATGATCAAAGGCTTTGTCACAATGGTAGACCAGATATGAAAGAGTAGATAATGTGGGTAGGGAAGTGGGGCTGGAGGAGGTTGCAGAGATAGGGAAGGACAATACCATGAAGGGATTTGAAGATGAATATTTGATTTTGAAATCAATGTGCTGAGGGATGGGGAGCCAATAAAGATGTCCAAGGATAGGGGAGGTAGATGACCAAGATATTATCTGGGAAAGGACATGGGCGACAGAATTCTAGATGAGTTGAAGCTTATGTAGGATGGAGCTTGGGAAATGTGTGAAAAGGGCACTGGAAAAGTCGAGTCTCGAGGTGACAAAGGTATGGATGAATATTTCACCAATGGTGGAAGTACGCTAGGGACAAAGATGGGTGATGTTTTGAAGGTGGAAGTAGTCAGTCTTGGTGATGGATTGGTTGTGGGATTTGAAGCTCAGCTCAGTGTCAAGCAGGACATCAAGGCCACACACTGTCATGGCAGTTTCAGCTTACAATCTGGTTTTCTGCTAATTTTAACACCTGTCTGTGGCTATAAAATGGAAAACATCCCAATAAGTTATTATGCATATTAGTTGTTGTTAAAACTATGAATTATCAAAAATTATATTTGTACTGTAGCTACATATGACAGTTTTGCGACAACAGACATTCTGATGGTTTAGCAACCAAACCTCCTACTGAGGTAATAATATCTAATTAATGAGAAATTAACTTTTGTAATCTATCCACTTTAATGAACTTGGTAAAGTGGACAAGCTAATTTCTCCTTAGTGCATTCCCTACTTGACAACAGTGACTACTCTTGAAAAGTACTTCATTGGCTATGAAGCACTTTGGCACTTTCTGAGGTTGTAAAAGCTGTTATCTAAATGCAAGTTCTTTCTTTCTTATTTAACTAGATAGGTTGCTTGGTATGATTTTGCATTCACTATGTTTATCAATGCCAGTGTGATGCTAATAGAAATAATCTATGTCTTGGTATGGAATGCCTTGATTTAACTCAGTGTCTTACTTGAAAACTTTTATAGCACAATCGAGATGAGTCTGTCCATTGCAGTTAAATCTGGTGGTAAATAGTTAAATCCTCTTGTCACTTCTTATTTCAAAGCAGTTATAAAAACTGGAAATACACGGATGGTTTTTGGCTGTTGTCTTCTTTGTGTTTCTTTGGAGTGCAGCAATTGTGCCACCGGAAGAAGCAGCTAAAGGCAATCTTGGTCGCAGCCCAATTCTAACACAGACAAATGTATGAAATGTGATGTTGTGCTATGCTTCATCAAGGCCAGAATTTGAATATGTGTGCACCGTCCAAACACTCATAACCAAACTCTTGCAGCAGCAAGAAGTTTAAATACCATTCGTTTCATATTATGTGCAAATAACATAGATTATCGCTTTTACAAACACTCAAAAATCGGTCTGTGGTCATTTCGTGGAAGCGTATTAAAGTTTGTGGAATTGTCCTGCTGTGTAATTACTCTTCAGTCTGTGGGTTGCTGCATTGCTAATAGCACTAACTGCACTTTTCTGTGAAGGTTTGAATTAAAAGCAGAGTATAGAGAAGTGTTCTTTTTTCCTGAATGAACACTTTTCCTAGTCTTACATCCTGCTTTGCAAAGCCTTCTTACGATTTAGTTTAACTTCCAGCATTCCACTCCTGCTGGTAAACTTGACTTTATGTCAAGACATCTCTAAAAGGAAAGGCAGCCAGTTATACTGGTCAGTGAAATGAAATGATAGTCAGAATGCAATCTGAACTATTGGGAAGAGGAATAAAAATAGACAATATATGATTCTGTTGCTGTTTCACTTTCTTTCTGGCTGTATAATTATGCTATGTGGATATTAACGTATAAGCACTTCATTCATTTCTCTGCTATTTTGATAGAGTTCAACCCATTTCAAATAAATAGGCTAACTTCTCAGTTAAAATAGCAGACAAAGGAATTTCATATGAATGTATTAAACATTCGTACACTAATATTTGCATTGCATAATTTGAAGGCCTTTGTGCCGCGATAAAGAGTATTAGACTTACTTGTGTAAGACTTAGACACACCACAGTGCAGGAGTATTTTTCTTCATTGTGGTTTTACAGTTCTATTTTTCTTACAATCATTTTGGAGAGATGTGCTTTAGTATCTCTGTTGTACCTTTTGAAAAGCACAATTATAGAAAGCCAAATTGGACTTGTTGTCGTATATTGCCCAATTTTGGATAATCTGGTTCTCATTTCCCACATTTTGTATTTTAACACTGTGGCAAATAGTTTCACGGGGAACAGACACATTTTCACGCTTATAATGAAACAGTAAAGGTGATTATTTCTGCTACATTTAAAGTCGACCTGTGTTTGTTTGAACACTTCTGAACCTGATGGGGTGATTTTCTGCAGTGATTTTTTATCATGCTGTTTAAAAAGAGAGGTTTGACCTCTGCTGAAGGAAGCGGCCGCTCTCGTGCTGTGTTCACCACCGTTGCAGTCTCTCAGACTGTGCCAAATGAGAACCATGTGTAGAGTGAGAGGCCAAGAGGACACAGGAGTTTATGGTGGCTTTGCTTTTAAATTATATATGGCAGAAGTTTAGCTGTTGCAATAAGTTATAAAAGGAGTTCAGAAGTATCTGGAGATCTGATGCATGGGGAGAGGGCTGCTTTCTTATGTGAACTTTTCGTCCTAGAAAAAAAGAGCAACCTCCTTTTTGTTAAGGTCAGAGTTCAGCCTTGTAGCGTTCCTGAAGGCTCCATAAAAAGAGCTTTTCAGCTGTTTCAAACAGTCCTGCTGAGAGAAATTGATAGATCCCATGAGAAAGACTTGTCTTCTCCTCCTTAGGGTGGACCTGTAGTTAGATTTTCATGAAGGGTTAATTTGCTTTTAAGTCTCTTTACAAGATATCGCTGGAGGTGAAGGGCTGGACTCTCAACAAGAGAGCCTGAGTTTAAATCCCAGCCTTGAATCGATTGTCTACAGATGAGAGAGGTGTTGTTAAATTGGGGGGGGGGGGGGGGAGATGAGATTGAGGCAGAAGTACACATCCTGTTGGTTAATCGTGAAGGAGTATTTGAATGGCAACACGCAAGCCCGTGACGCTGTTTGTTGAAGGAGGACACTTAGCAATGAGAGACCCGATCATCTTACCCTTCCAATTGAATGATGCTGTTGCATCTCGAAGATCCAAAATAAAATGAATTTTCAGATTTATTGATTGTGTCTATCTTACCTCTTAGGGAGCATAAACTTACAATAGGTCATGTCTACGAGAACTTATTGAGGTGAGGATGACTAAGGCTGACATGTCAGCCTTATGCATGAACATCTCAGTCAGCTATTATCCAAATACATGGTGTAAAGTTGGGCGCTCTCATTTTTGGCCAAGACTTGTGTACTCTTCTGGTTAAAACAATAAAACTGTAACTTAACAAAAAGCATTCTAACGACTCAAATTAAAATTCTATTCCCCGGGGTGATGAAGCAGCCCAGTCCCTGCGGTGCCCATCGGTCGCGGAAGGCCTCGAGCGTGCTGGCGGACACTGCGTGCTCTGTCTCCAGGGCCACCCAGGCGCGAACGTGGCCGTGGAAGAGAGGCAGGTAGTTGGGCCGAATGACCCCCTCGACCGCCCGCTGCCTGGACCAGTTAATGGCCACTTTGGCTAGGCCCAGGAGCAGTCCTACGAGGAGGTCCACCGACCTGCCCAGTCCCCTCCGCACCGCATGACCAAAGATCAGGAGCGTGGGACAGAAGTGCAGCCAAAAATTGAGGAGCAGCCTCTTCAAATAATGGAAGAGGGGCTGCAACCTCTCACACTCCACATTCACGTAGAACACGGACTCCTCCAGGCCGCAGAAAAGGCAGGCTGCCTGGGAGTCCGTGAACCTACTTAAACCCTTATTGCACGGGACTGTTCTGTGCAACACCCACCAGACCAAGTCCCCAATAGATAAAGGGAAGACTCCCACGTAGAGAGCCCTCCATTGTGGATCCCCACCTCCTCCGGACGGCAAGATGGTGAGCCAAGACGTGTCCGGATGGCAGACGTGGATGGCAAAATGGAGGCTGTGCAAGAGCATCCCGTACCCGAACCCCACCCCCCCGCCCAGAATGAAAAGGCAGCAAGATTTGTGAAAGATCAATCAATCAGTCCACAAAATTTCTGGATCTTCAAAATTAAGTCAACCCTTTCTTTAATTTTTCAAAGTGTGCTAGGATTCAGTTAGGAACAACCGACAAATTTGAAGGGGACAAACTGGGTCAAGATGTTGACATTCAGAAGAAAAATCATAATTTCCTCCTACTTCAGACTATTCCAATTGCATTGCCTTACACATGTATAATCAAAAATATGCCCTTTGTGTCGTTGAGTTTCTGCAAGTGTAAAACGATTTTGAAGTTATCAGTTCCATTTTTGGTGGCAATGGAGAAGGAAGAAATGATGAAAAGCTGGATTGCAGAGTTTTAATGAATATTGAATTTATTCTGCAATTAAATGTGCAGTGTTTGTGAAATTTGAACCTTTGGGTGTGCCCTGCTACCTATAGCTTGGGACACCCTGCAGCAAGGAGGTGATCAGATCTGGAGTCACTGTGTAATGCCACCCTTTCACGAGTCTAATTCTTTTAAGAAATATGTTCAATTAGCTCTTAAGGTATGCACATGGTGCAGCCATTACTGATATAAATAATGCACATGCTTATGGATGAATTGTATCTAGATTTTCAAAAAGCATTCGATAAGGTGCCACACAAGAGGTAATTACACAAAATTAGGGCTCATGGGATTGGGGGTAATATATTAGCTTGGATTGAGGATTGGTTAATGGACAGAAAACAGAGAGTCAGAATAAACAGTCATTTTCGGATTGGCAGGCTGTAACTAGTGGGGTACCACAAGGATCAATGCTCGGGCCTCAGCTATTCAAAATCTATATCAATGACTTAGATGAGGGGATTGAGTGTAATGTATACAAGTTTGCTGACGATACAAAGCTAGGTGGGAAAGTAAACTGTGAGAAGGATGCAAAGAAGCAGCAAAGGGACATAGACAAGTTAAGTGAGTGGGCATGAACATGGCAGATGGAATATAATGTGGGGGAAGTGTGAAGGTATTCACTTTGGTAGGAAAAATAGAAAATCAGGATATTTTTTAAATGGTGCGAGGGTGCGAAATTTTGGTATTCAGAGGGACCTGGGTGTCCTTGTACACAAATCTTTGAAAGTTAACATGCAGGTACAGCAAGCAATTAGGAAAGCAAATGGTATGTTAGCCTTTATTACAAAAGGATTGGAGTATAAGAGTAAAGAAGTCTTACTGCAATTATATAGGGCCTTGGTGAGACCACATCTGGAGTACTGTGTACAGTTTTGGTCTCCTTACCTAAGAAAAGATATAGTTGCCTTAGAGGGAGTGTAACGAAGGTTCACCAGACTGATTCCTGGGATGGGGGATTGTCCTATGAGGAGAGATTGAGGAGACTAGGCCTATATTCCCTAGAATGTAGTAGAATGAGAAGTGATCTCATTGAAACATAAAATTCTTACAGGGTAGATGCAGAAAGGATGTTTCCCCTGACTTCGCCCTTGCCTCAGCTCATCCGCTGCTGAAGCACTTATCCATGCCTTTGTTACCTCTAGACTTGTTTATTCCAATGCATTCCTGGCTGGCCTCCCACATTCTACCCTACATAAACTTGAGGTCATCCAGAACTCGGCTGCCTGTGATCTAACTCGCACCAAGTCCCGTTCGCCCATCACCCCTGTGCTCGCTGACCTACATTGGCTCCCGGTTAAGCAGCGCCTTGATTTCAAAATTCTCATCCTTGTTTTCAAATCCCTCTATGGCCTCGCCTCTCTATCTCTGTAATCTCCTTCAGCCCCACAAACCCCCGAGATATTTGCGCTGCTCTAATTCTGCCCTCTTGAGCATCCCTGATTATAATTGCTCCACCATTGGAGGCCGTGCCTTCAGTTGTCTAGGCCCTAAGCTCTGGAATTCCCTGCCTAAACCTCTCCACCTCGCTACCTCTCTTTCCTCCTTTAAGAGGCTCCTTAAAACCTAACTCTTTAACCAAGCTTTTGGTCACCTGCCCTCATTTATCCTTATGTAGCTCGGTGTCAATTTTTTTGTCTTACAATACTCCTGTGTAGCACCTTGGGACGTTTTACTACATTAAAGGCGCTATATAAATACAAGTTGATGTTGTTGTTGTTGGCTGGGGAGTCTAGAACTAAGGGTCATAGAGGGAAAAATTCAGTTGGTAGCGTCGCCCGTTAGCGCCTTAAGAGGGCGCTAAGTGGGGCTCAAACCAACTAGCGCCTGGGCGCGGCGATACCTGCGCCTCTCGCGAAATTGAGCGGACATTTTGCAGCAGCGCTAAACAATACCGCCCGATCTCCTGCACACGCAGATCTTGACATCATTCGAGAGTGCAATGTCCTTGGGGCGCCCCAGACCGGAAATTCAGTGGCGCCCCCCTCCTTTCCGTCTGGCGCTACCAACGACAGGTTGACTGGAACGCTTCCCAGTCACTGTGGGGCTGGGGGGGCGCTATTTAAAGGGGGCCTCTTCCTGGCTTTTGTGTGGTAGCCATTTTTGCACCACTCGTTCTGAGAGAGAGAGAGAGATTTGCAGAGAGACAAAGAGAGAAAGAGAGACTTCTGCATTGAGTCAATACTGTCTGAGGTAGTTTTGTCTTCTGACCATAACTTTGCAGGTACTTTGCTTTTTGGCTGTCATAACTTTGATTGCCCAGATACTATGGGGGCTGCAATGGATGGGAACGTCGTCCTTCTCCATCACATTCAGAGGGCACAGAGAGAGTGGCAATCATGGCCAGACAGAGGAGGGCCAACAGGCATCGGTACAGGAGACCTTATCCTCCCAGGGTTTTTTGGCAACAGTTCTCCTACATTAACATGTCTGAGGAGCACTGTTTGCGAAGGCTGTGATTCAGCAAGGAGGTGGTCACTGAGCGCTGCCACCTGCTTCAGCCAGATCTGCAGCCTCAACTGAGGAGCAGGACGTCTCTGTCAGTGGCAGTGAAGATAACAGTGGCTCTCAACTTTTATGCCACCGGCTCCTTTCAATCTGCTACTGGGGACATCGCCAATATCTCCCAGTTCGCGGTGCATTGCTGCATCCATCAGGTCACAAATGCCCTCTTTAAAAGATGAGAGTACATCTCTTTCCCCATGACCCCGGACAAGCAGCAAGAACGCGCATCGGGCTTTGCTAGGATAGCGAGCTTCCCCATGGTGCAGGGCGTCATTGACTGCACCCATGTGGCTTTGCGGGAGCTGCAAGAGAATGCAGAGGATTTCCGCAACCGAAAGGGCTTCCATTCCTTAAACGTCCAGTTGGTCTGTGACCACAGACAGCTGATACTCGCTGTCAATGCCCACTTTCCAGGCAGCAGCCACGATGCCTTCATCCTGCGCCAGACTTCTGTGGCAGACCTTTTCGAGGCACCGCTTCACCCAGGAGGTTGGCTTCTCGGGGACAAGGGATATCCTCTGTGCACCTGGCTGATGACCCCGCTCCGTTCGCCCAGCACCCCTGCTGAGTTACGATACAACGAGAGCCATCAAACTACCAGGAATATCGTTGAGCACACAATCGGCGTACTCAAGCAACGGTTCCGCTGTTTGGACCATTCTGGAGGAGCCCTGCAGTACTCGCCTGAGCGAGTCTTCCACTTCGTTGTTGTGTGCTGCATGCTGCATAACCTGGCAATCCTCAGGACCCAGCCAATGCCACCAGACATTGGAGCACCAGCAGAGGAGGAGGAGGAGGAGGAGGATGAGGAGGATGATCATCAGCAACACCAAGGCGGGAGGGAGGCACAAAGTGGAAGGGCTGTCCATCAAAGGCTCATAGCAAGTTGCTTCTAGGCCCCCTCTGAGGGAATGGCTTCTGCCATTCAAACAACCAGAATGAAACCATCCCGCAACCCCTAAGCCAGTCAAGGCAACAATGAGTGCAAAGACTAAACATGCACATTTTGAATACAGACACTTCTTTATTTCCCAAACTGTGTCTCATTTCCGCATGACAAAGTAATAGAAAGAAACACAAAAAAAAGCAGTCATTCACATAACTGGCTCTCACAACCTGGAGACAATGTCCAAAACAGTAACAAAAATTTGACCATGACCCTCGGCCTTCAATAAAACAATGAAATACATTTTGCCACAACTCCTACTTTTTGCCCTTCGAGGGTGATCTGCTTCCCTTGCGAAATTGCCCCCTCCCCACCCTGCAGCTCCTCCGTAATGGGACCCCAGTGGCTGCAGCAAGGCTGGGGGAAGGCTGCTGAGTGTCAGAAACTGAGACTGCAGATGCCCTTGAGGGACGGCCTGGACCAGCTCTGGGCCTGGAGGGCCCGGCTGCTGACTGCTCCAACACTGCATGGGCGGCAGCAGTCTGTCCTACAGGTGGTGGCAACTGCAGTGGAGAAGTGACAGTGTTGGCAGCAGGAATGCTGTCATCTCGAGAGAGAGGACAGCAACTCCCTGCTCGACCGACACACTGGCACTCCCACGGGGCAGCACTTCAGCATGCGGAGTAATCTGCTGGAGCACAGATTGCTGGCCTGCTGTGGCGCGGTGAGAGCCCCGGGGAAATCTGCTCGATCCAGCGAGGGTGGCAGCAGTTAGTGCTCGCGTGGCCTCAATCTGCGTCTGCATGAGACCAGCCACTGATTGCATTGCAGCACTTAGCATTTGCATGGCAGACGTCTGTGCTACAGCAAAGTGCTCCACACTCCTTGCCAGTGATTCAATGGATTTGGGCATCCTTGCCACTGCAGCCATGAGTTCAGTGTGCCTCTGCTCCGCCTGGGCGCTCATTTCAGCGAGGACCCGCTCCTCGTCTGCGTTCAGTGCAGCAGGACTCGAGGCCATACTCTCCGTCCGGGGAGAAGGCCCCCGAGCTTCCTTAACCCCCTCGCATTGCTGCAGCCCGCTGGGTCCTGGAGCTTCACCCTCATCAGACCATTCCCCCCCACTCCCCTCCAGGGAAGGTGTGTCCCCAATATGGGCATGGGCTGCCTCGGCAGAGGGTTGCACTGATGGTCCGGCTTCCTCTTCCTCCTCCCCTTCAGCTTCACTCCCAATGGCAGCTTGAGGGCCTGTCTCCTCACCTGGTGAATCACCATCTGAAAGCAGGGAGGTACAAGAGTGGCTTTAGCGAGAGGACAGGGTGGCAGCAAGGGAGGCATGAGTGCAGCGATGTACTGATTTGGATTGAAAGTGTCAAAGGCTGCTGTGTGAGGAACAAGTGGAAGGAGAGAGGACAAAAAGGTGATGACCTTACCATTGCTGGCCAGAACGGGGTCGGCGTCTCCAGTGACGATGGGACCAAGCATCCGACTTGCCACAATCCTGTAGACGCGCTGCTCAAGATCGCTGAGGGCTTGAAGGTGAGGCCGCCTTCCACCGGTCCGTTGCTGCTATCTCCTATTATGAGCCAGCTTGGCCTGCAAGAAAAAGGACGGCGTCTGAGTAAATATACAGCCATGGTCTTGCCTGAAATGTCTCCCATGGTTGAATAGCCCTTACTGTATACAGCCATGATCTTGCCTGAAATGCCTCCCATGGCTGAGTAGCCGTTACTGTATTCAGCCATGATCTTGCCTGAAATGCCTCCCATGGTTGAATAGCTCTTACTGTATGCAGCCATGATCTTGCCTGAAATGCCTCCCATGGCCGATTAGCCCTTACTGTATGCAAAGTGTGGAATGGCATAAAGTGAGGTGGAGATGGAGGGATGAAGAGGTTTTGAAAAAAGGCACTCACCCGGACGACCCGATTGAGGTCGTTGAACTTTTTCCTGCATTGCACAGGGGTCCTAGGCACCATGCTGCTTGAGGTCACTCTGTGAGCCACCTCCCTCCACGCTTTTCTGTATTCGCTTGGCAAAGGCTTCTTGCCACTCTCTGGGTACAGTATAGATCTTCTGCGCTCCACCGCACCAACCAGAGCCTCCAAGGCACGCTCGCTGAAGCGCTGTGCTTGCTCCCTGGCCCTCTCCATAGTCCTTGGCTGGAAGATTTCGCCACAGGTCTGTCCAGGCCGAGATTCAAGGCTCCAATGAGTAGGGTGCAGCTGCAAAGCAAGATCGACCCTCCCCTTTAAGAACTGGCCGGCGCCAGTGTGTCTGTGTGCAATCGCTAACTGACAGCACCTGTGCTGCGCCCGCCCTCTGAGGTAGCGCCTCGTTCCTCGGGCTTAGCGCCTTAAGAGAGTTGTGCAGCACCTGATTTAGCGCTCCAATCACCTCCAGGGGTGACAGAGGCGAATTTTGCAGTTGGCGGCGATAATTTGCGCCGGGCGCTAAACTTTGCGCCCGGCTGATATTCGTGCCTCAAAATGGGCGATACCGAATTTCTCCCCCATAGTCTCAGAATAAGGGGTCGGCCATTTAGCAATCAGATGATGAGAAATTTCTTCACTCAAAGAGTTGTGAATCTTTGGAATTCTCTACCCCAGAGGGCTGTGGAGGCTCAGTCGTTGAGTATATTCAAGACAGAGTTCGATAGATTTTTGGATATTAAGGGAATCAAGGGATATGGGGATAGTGCGGGAAGGTGGAGTTGAGGTTGAAGATCAGCCATGATCTCATTGAATGGCGGAGCAGGCTCGAAGGGCCGAATGGTCTACACCTGCTCCTATTTCTTATGTTCTTATGTCCTTACATAGGTAGCCTGAGAATTATTCTGACAGCTTTCATGAACCACTTCCCTAGTGGCAACAAGACCTATGTTGTCTTATAAGCTTTAAATTGGAGTTTCTTATTCTTGTCAGTTACCATTATTAAGCATAGGATGATTCACTTGGATGAGTGGTTCTACGGTTAGGGTCCCAGGAGTGGGTCTTGACTTTGTGAGGTAGTGTAAAATGGCTGAGAGCGAATCGACAGCCAGTTTTACACCCCTCCTGATTTTTATTTCCACTGACTTCAACGGAAATAAAAATCGGGAGAGATACAAAACGAGCTGCCGACTCGCTGTCACCTGTTTTACACTCTCGCACACATTCAAGATCTAGCTCATAGTCATAATTGCTCTTTTTATATGTATTAAATCTAAGGCTGTACATTCTCTCAAGAAGGTGAGTAACACATTTCTGCTGCAGAAAAACTTTTTTGCGATCGTACACCTTTCAGAGAACGCAAGTGAGCAAAGCTAATGTGATTGGTAGAGGCGCCTGATATTCTTTGTTTGGTGACATAAAATAAGGAGAAGCAGCACTCTGTCCAGGTGTAAAATGTTGAGAACTGCGTGTTGTTCCTGATCTGAGACACTAAATGAAAAAACAGAAAGAAGCAGCGTGGTTTAACTTTTTTTGAAATGAGCAATCTAGGTGAAGAGCCAAGTTGCATCGTTTAGGACACCAGCTGATTGAAAAGAGTAGAACAGAAGACAAGGCAAATAAAAGGAGTAATTAGGTGACAGCAATCATATTTTTTTTTAAAGTTTGTTGACGCACCTCCCAAACCCACGACCTCTACCACCTAGAAGGACAAGGGTAGCAGGCGCATGGGAACACCATCATCTCCAAGTTCCCCTCCAAGTCACACACCATCCTGACTTGCATCTACCCTTGGCTCCCTCCTATTTCTCATCTACATGCTGCCCCTCGGCGACATCATCCAAAAACACAACGTCCGGTTCCATATGTACGCTGACACCACCCAGCTCTACCTCACCACCACCTCTCTCGACCCCTCCACTGTCTCTAAATTGTCAGACTGCTTGTCCGACATCCAGTACTGGATGAGCAGAAATTTCCTCCAACAAAATATTTGGAAGACTGAAGCCATTGTCTTCGGTCCCCGTCACAAACTCCATTCCCTAGGCACTGACTCCATCCCTCTCCTTGACATCTGTCTGAGGCTGAGCCAGACTGTACGTAGTCTTGGTGTTGTATTTGACTGTGGGATGAGTTTCCGACCACATATCCGCACCATCACTAAGACGACCTCTGTAACATTGTCCGACTCCACCCCTACCTCAGCTCATCTGCTGCTGAAGCCCTCATCCATGCCTTTGTTAACTCCAGACTTGACTATTCCAATGTACTCCTGGCCAACTTAAGGTCATCCAAAACTCTGCTGCCCGTGTCCTAACTTGCACCAAGTCCCGTTCATCCATCTCCCCTGTGCTCACAGACCTACATTGGCTCCCGGTTGAGCAATGCCTCGATTTTAAAATTCTCATCCTTGTTGTCAAATCCCTCCATGGCCTCGCCACTCCCTATCTCTGTAACCTCCTCCAGCCCTACAACACACTGCGATCTCTGCACTCCTCCAATTCTGGCCTCTTGAGCATCCCCAATTTCAATTGCTCCACCATTGGCAGCTGAGGCCCTACGCTCTGGAACTCCCTCCTTAAACCTCTCCGCCTCTCTACATCTCTTTCCTCCTTTAAGATGCTCCTTAAAACCAACCTCTTTGACCAAGCTGTTGGTCATCTACCCTAATATCTTCTACGTGGCTCGGTGTCAAATTTTGTTTGATACACTCCTGTGAAGCACCTTGGGACGTTTTACTACTTTAAAGGCACTATATAAATACAAGTTGTTGTTGTTTACACTGGGGAGCTCAAACCCAGATTAAATGCCCTCTTTGCCAAACACCTCCGGTCTGTCTGCAAGTGTGATTCCGAGCTTCTTGTGACTCGTCACTTTAAATTCCCCTCCCATTCGCAATCTGACCTCCTGATCATTGACCGTCTATAATATTCCAACCAAGTTCACCTCACAGAGATCACAGAAATCACAGAAACCCCACAGTGCAGATAGAGGCCATTTCGGCCCATCGCGCCTGCACCGACACATATCCCACCCGAACCCCGTAACCCCTACACCAACACATATCCCACTCTATCCCCGTAACCCCACATATTTAATCCCCCTAACACTAAGGGTCAATTTATCATAGCCAATCAACCTAACCCGCACATCTTTGGACTGTGGGAGGAAACCGGAGCACCCGGAGGAAACCCACACAAACACGGGGAGAATGTGCAAACTCCACACAGACAGTCACCCGAGGCCAGATTCGAACCCGGGTCCCTGGCGCTGTGAGGCAACAGTGCTAACCACTATGCCACCGTGCTGCCCACTTGACAAACAGTATCTCAGCTTTCTCCTGGGCATTCAGCAGTCCTCTGGTATGAATGCTGATTTTGAAACTTCAGGCATGAGCTATAGTCCCTATTTTGATTATATTAGTGGTGATGAGGGGGCGGGCCTGTTGGGGAGAACACCATTCATCCGGACACAGTTCTGGTGGGTGGCGGTGGGGGACCTGCACTCCTGTGGGACTGATGTACCCACTATGTGTTTTCAGATTTCATTTAAGACCAATGTCAGCAGACTTCCTCTGTTGCTGTTTGTAATTGGCTCCATTTTCTTGTCCTTTCCTAGGATGGGCCTCTTCACCATCTTCGCTTCTTTTGCATGTTCTTTTATTATTTTAATATCTTCCCATTACCGTACTGAGATGATGTTTGAAATAAGCTATTAATTTCTGCTTTCCTTTTAAGCAGGTTACAGGTCTTGCAACCAACTTTCTCTCTGTGATTGGCGTATCATTTGTTTTTTTATGTACATCTTCTCTCTGCTTTTTTCCAATTTCACTAAAATGTTTGTTTGTCTCTTAGCTTTCAGTTCTGATGAAGGATTATACCGGAAACATTAACTTGTCTTTTTTCTCCACAGATGCTGACAGACCAGTATTTCTATCTCTGTATTGTCCCTTATAACACTCAACCCCAGTTTCAAATATATATTTATCCAACCACTTTTTCAAAGTAGTTAGCCAATCTAATATTATCTATTTTGGCTCTGATTCTATTCCATATTTCCATTATACTGCAAAAAAATCTCTCTAGAATATTATTTTTTTTGTCAACATGTATTTCCTGCCTACAAAACCTTACTTCCTGTTGTGACATTTTTGTCAGACTTTGTGATCAACTTTTTCCTGTATGTCTACATTTATAATGGAAACTGCCTTTGCACATTGTCTGTTTTGCAACTACATAACCATGCTCTTATTGAAACATATAAGATTCTGAGGGGGCTTGACAGGGTAGATGCAGGGAGGATGTTTCCTCTCGTGGGGGAATCCAGAACTTGGGGGCATAGTTTCAGAATAAGGGGGCGCCCATTTAAAACGGAGATGAGGAGGAATTTCTTCTCTCAGAGGGTCGTGAATCTTTGGAATTCTCTACCCCAGAGAGCTGTGGAGGCGGAGTCAGTGAATATATTCAAGGTGGAGATTGACATATATTTGAGCTACACGGAAGTCAAGGGTTATGAGGATTGTAACGTATGTAATGTATATATACCTTAAGGGAGAGAACTACTTTTTACAGCTCCTGTGTACTGGAGTATCGGCAGTGATCACACCTGTATATAAACCCTGAGTAGTGATCTGTATAGTTAGTTCTAGAGTAACCCTCATTCAGTAAACACCTGTTGAATCGTTCCCTGCAGTCTGTTGTCTGATTATTGAAGGACACAACATTAAGATACACGGACATAACATTGGCGACGAGGCAGATTCGAACCTACCTGCAACTCTGCATCACCTCCCAAGGATTCGCTCCTGGAGAACAGTGGAATAAGGTCGAGTCCAGAAGCACGGGTGTCGACCACGGGCAACCGCCCAGTCATCCAGCGGAGATTTGAGCATCGCAGGGGAGGCTGTCGAGAGCCAGGCTTGGCTTTCCAGTCATGGTGGTCCAGCGAAACGGGCTGGCAACAGGTACTGCGCAGACACTTCCCGGACAGCGGCGGGCTAGAGCCCGACCGAGCGGCACAGAAAAAGGCTGAGCAGCGTCGACGGGGGAGAGAGAGAGGGCAGAGCGCACAGGGTGCAGCCGGTGTTCAGGACCGATCGGCGTCAACGGGGAAGAGAGATGAGAGAGAGCAGAGCACAGCCGGTGTTCAAGGGCCGAGCAGCGTCAACGGGGGAGAGAGGCGCGCAGAAAAACGCGAGGCGCTGCCATTGCCATGAAGACCGCAGAGAGCGGCGTTGCCAGCAGCGCAGGAGCAGCGCACGAAACCCACAGGGTGTCGCCATTTGCCACGAGGACCGCCGAAAGCGGCGTTGGCAGCAGCGCGGGAGACGCCATTTTAAGCCGCAGCGGGGAAGAAAGGAAAGCGCGGGAGATGCCATTTTAAGCCAGTCTAACCACACCCAAAAATGCCGAAGAGTGGCAGTATCACAGCGTTCGACAATGAAGTCGAAGATTGGACGACATATGTCGAACGCATAGAAGTATACTGCAAGGCGAATGAAGTGCCAGATGACAGGAAAGCGCTGGTATTGTTGAATTCAATGGGTGCAAAAACGTATGGCTTACTATGAAACCTAGTAACCCCAGAGAAGCCAGTAGAAAAGGATTTTGAAAACATAGTGTCAATCCTACAGGACCACTTAAACCCCACACCGCTGCTGATAGCAGAAAGATTTAAGTTTCACAAAAGGAACCAGCATAAAGATGAAAGTAATGCTGAGTATTTAACGGAACTGCGCAAGCTATCGAAACACTGCCAGTTTGGAATGGGACTAGCAGATACTTTAAGGGACAAGTTTGTGTGTGGACTTCAAAGTGAAGGAACCCAGAAACGGCTTCTATCAGAAAAGGATCTTACGCTGGACAAGGCTTTCAGCATTGCAACATCACACGAAGCAGCAGCACGGGGCGCTGCAGAGATACAACGGAGACCGCAAGAATATGGCACAAATGAAATGTCATACGGAACAGTGAAGTGCTATCGCTGCGGCAGAACAACACACGACCATAATGATTGCTGGTTCAAGGACAAAGTGTGCAGACAGTGTGGAAAAGTGGGACACATAGCAAGAGTCTGCAGGTCGGGAAAGAAAACCAGCAGCAAGAAATCTCCACAGGAGAAGTACAAGAAGGTACATAAGGTGACGGAGAGTAGTTCAGACGAACAGAAGAGTGATACAGACTCCGGAAGCAAGGAGCTGGGTTGTCTGAAACTACATAATGTGATCAAAACGGAGGATCACCAAACTATCTGGGTCACGCTCAAGATAGCAGGAGTCCAAGTGAAAATGGAATTGGACACAGGATCAGCCCTAACAGTCATAAACCGAAGGGACTACAAGCGGCTATTCTCACATATACCCTTGAGAGATACAAAGATTGTCTTGAAGACGTACACGGGGCAAAAAGTCTACCCCAAAGGAAAAATAGGGGTGAACGTTATATATAACGGCAAGGAAACACCAAAAATGGACCTATATGTATTGCCAGATGGAGGACCACCACTACTAGGACGTGAATGGATCCGGAAGATACAGCTAGATTGGCATTCCATACAAGCACTGACTGTAGATGCCAAAAAGGATGACGACGTCACACCTGGACGACTGTCAAAAATGCTAACTGACGCACAAGAAGTGTTCCAGCAGGGACTCGGAACAGTAAAAGGCATAACAGCGATGATCAAAATTGAGGAAAATGCAAGCCCAACATTTTTTAAGGCCAGACCGGTACCTTATGCGATCCGTCCAGCCGTCAAAGCAGAGCTGGAAGGTTTGGAACATTCAGGAGTACTGTCCAAAGTGGACTGGAGCGAGTGGGCTACACTCATCGTTCCTGTAATGAAGAGGTCGTTGAGTAATACGCCTGGGGAACCAAAGAAGGTTCACATCTATGGGGACTTTAAGGTGACAGTGAACCCAGTCCTTCACACTGTACAATATCTGCTTCCGCGGATTGAAGATATTTTCGCCTCGCTATCTGGAGGGAAACGCTTCACTAAGATTGATCTGGCCCAGGCATACCTGCAAATGGAGGTAGAAGTAGCCTCGAAACAGTACCTCACGATCAACACTCATAAAGGTCTCTACCAATACAACCGGCTGGTGTTCGGGGTAGCATCAGCTCCGGCTATTTGGCAAAGGGCAATGGAACAAGTCCTGCAAGGGATTCCAGGGACCCAGTGTTATTTGGACGACATCCTGGTCACGGGCGAAAATGACAGTGATCACCTCGCCAACCTGGAGCAGGTGCTCACTAGATTGAAGAAATATGGGCTCCGAGCTAATCGCCACAAATGCGAGTTTTTCCAGAAGCAGATCTCGTATTGTGGCCACGTTATTGATAAAGAGGGGTTACATAAGTCCCCTGAAAAGATTGAGGCAGTAGTCAAGGCTCCAGCACCGGAAAATGTGTCACAACTGAGGTCGTTCCTTGGGCTGGTGAACTACTACCATAAGTTCTTGCCGAATCTGTCTACCGTACTACACCCACTGAACACCCTACTGCAAACGGGGGTACCATGGAAGTGGAGTGACGAATGTAAACGAGCTTTCCAGAAGAGCAAAGCATTGATCACATCAAAAGAGGTGTTGGCTCATTTCAACCCAGCACTACCAATTCGGTTGGCGTGTGATGCATCACCCTATGGCATTGGAGCAGTGCTGTCACACAAATTCCTGGACGGCTCGGAGAGGCCGGTAGCCTTTGCATCTCGGTCACTAACCTCAGCCGAGCGTAACTACGCCCAGATTGACAGGGAGGCCCTCAGCCTAGTGTGGGGAGTGAAAAAGTTCAATCACTATCTGCACGGGCAGAAGTTCACCTTGCTGACTGACCACCAACCACTTGTCTCCATCTTTAATCCAAAGAAGGGCGTTCCGATGATGACTGCGCAACGGCTACAAAGATGGTCCCTTTTTCTAGGGGCGCACCAATATGAAATCGAGTATAAGGGCACGAAACAGCATGGAAACACTGATGGGCTATCACGCCTGCCACTGCCTACTGCGGAGGAAGCACCAGCAGTAGATCCTGTCGAAATATTTCATTCGACTATAATTGAATGCTTGCCAGTAACTAACGCTGGTATAGAGAAGGAGACCCGAAATGACCCGACACTGTCTCGGGTATATGATTTGACGGTGAAGGGATGGCCAGCACATGGCGACTCACTGTTGCCAGCATTCTCATCCAGAAGAGAACAGCTGTCAGTATGCCAGGGGACCTTGATGTGTGGATCCCGAGTGGTAATTCCACCCAAGTTAAGGGAGAAAGTGCTCAATGAGCTTCACGAAGTTCATCTGGGAGGGGTGAAAATGAAAAGCCTTGCTAGGGCTTATGTGTGGTGGCCGGGGATCGATCAGCAAATTGAGGACCTGACAAAGAGCTGCTCAGGATGCCAGAAGGTCCAAAATGCACCACCACATGCCCCTCTACACCCATGGGAGTGGCCCTCATCTCCATGGCAATGGGTGCATATTGATTTTGCTGGTCCATTCATGGACTCAATGTTTTTAATAGCCGTGGATGCGCACTCGAAATGGCCTGAGGTGATCAAAATGTCCTCCACCACCACGGAGAAAACTATTGCAGTCCTACGGACCATTTTTGCCAGGAACGGCTTGCCAGAGCAGATTTGCTCTGATAACGGACCACAGTTTGTGTCCGAAGAGTTTCGAAGATTTATGAAAAGGAATGGGGTAAGGCATTACACATCCGCCCCGTATCATCCAGCCACAAATGGATTGGCTGAGAGGTTCGTACAAACCTTTAAAAAAGCAGTAAAGGCCATGTGCGATGACGACATTCCACTGCAGCATAAGGTGGACAATTTCCTGTTAGCCTACAGAAATGCGACACATGCAGTCACCAACCAGGCCCCGGCCATGATGTTCTTTAACCGAAGGTTGAGATCTCGTCTGGATTTGCTCAGACCAAATGTACGAAGAGATGTTGAGAGTAAGCAATTCCAGCACATCAATGAGAAGCCGACAAGGAGCTTCAATGTAGGGGAACCAGTTTTGGCCCGCGACTACCGAACAGAGAAATGGCAACCAGGAACGATATGCACACGGCAGGGGCCACTAATGTACACAGTGGATGTTGGGGAGAACATTGTGAGACGCCATGCTGACCAGATCCTAGAGTCACAGGAACGAGTCAATCCCATGTCTCGGCCATACGTACCTGGTGAGGAACCCGACGTACAGGTCGCATCTACCTCAGAAACAATAGCATTGGAAGCTGATGAATCAACTGACGACAGGGTGCTAGAATCGCCTCCGCACCAAGAGCAAGACACTCGGGAAAGGCGTTATCCAGAAAGAATCAGGAAGCCTCCCCAGAGACTGAATATATGAATGGACTATTTTCATATGACATTGTATATTAAAAATGTTAATTGTTAAATGAGTATTATGGTACTGTTAATCTAAAAGGGGAGGAATTGTAATGTATGTAATGCATATATACCTTAAGGGAGAGAACTACTTTTTACAGCTCCTGTATACTGTAGTACCGGCAGTGACCATACCTGTATATAAACCCTGAGTAGTGATCTGTACAGTTAGTTCTAGAGTAACCCTCATTCAGTAAACACCTGTTGAATCGTTCCCTGCAGTCTGTTGTCTGATTATTGAAGAACACGACATTAAGATACACGGACATAACAAGGATCGGGTGGGAAAGTGGAGTTGAGGCCAAGATCAGATCAGCCATGATCTCATTGAATGGCGGGGCAGGCTCGAGGGGCCGAATGGCCTACTCCTGCTCCTATTTCTTCTGTTCTTATGCCAGTCATCATCACCAATGTTCCCTCTTTTTTTTTGGTGCGCGGTCCCTTTAAATTTGCTGTGCGGCATTTTTTCCAGTGGCAGCAGCTGGTGAGCGGCCTGCGCGGGACCTCCTGATCGATGCACAGCCGTGCACCTGAGGGGGAACATTGATCATCACCCGAGTGAATAAATCAGCACCAAATTAGTGCACCTTGTCCTCTAGGAGTGTAATCTCTATGAGTAACAAAGCACCATGCCAGTGCACAGTCTACTTTAATAAAATAATTGCAAAGTTCACACAATCACTCTACTCTATTCTATCACCATGCTTCCCATAGCTCCTTCTATGTGTCACCTGAGAGCCAGAATCATGGCGGGGGGGGGGTTGATTCCTCATGCTGTACAGGAGGGTCATGGAACTGAGGTGGCCATCATCTCACGTCAGCTTGCTCCTGGTCAGTATGATAAAAATATTGATCAGGTATGCCGCAAAGTTGTACGAGAGTGAAGTGAGAGAGTCAAGCGCTGTTCCTCGGCCTCTTACACTGTTCCAATGAAGCTCAACGTAAGCCCGAGGAACAGCACCTCATCTTTCAATTAGGCACTTTACTGCCTTCTGGACTCAACATTGAGTTCAACAATTTCAGACTATAACCCCTGCCCCTATTTTTTCAGGCGGCAGGTGTTGATGATTCTGCTATCCCCATTTGCAACCTTTAATCTCTCCTGCCTTCCACCCTATCATAGACCGTCCCTTTTGTTCTTTCCTCCCCTCTCCCCTTTCCCCTTTCCCTGCACCTGCTTAATATCTGTTACATCTCCAACTTTTTCCAGTTCCGACAAAGGGTCACAGACCTGAAACGTTAACTCTGTTTCTCTCTCCACGGATGCTGCCTGACCTGCCGAGTGTTTCCAGCATTTTCTGTTGTTATTTCAGATTTCCAGTTTCCGCAGTATTTTGCTATTGTACTGTTTTACTTTTACCTGGTTGCTCCCCAATCTGCTGCTGAAGTGTACATTGTAATTTACATGAGTTGCTGCGTTTGTTTCTCTTACATAAAAGAAGGAAATAGAAAGAACTTGCATTTATATAACACCTGTCACGACCTCAGGACGTCCCAAAGTGCTTTACAGCCAATGAATACATGTGAAGTGTAGTCACTTGTTGTAATGTAGGTAATGTGGCAGCCAATTTGTGCACAGCAAGCTCCCACAAACAGCAACGTGATAATGACCAGATGATCTGTTTTTTAGTGCTGTTGGTTGAGGGATAACTAGGTACATGGTCCCTGTCTAACATCTTGGCAATTGTAAATGTTGAGCTCAAGCTGGCTCATCGTTAGTTAAAACTGAAGTTGTTTGGTCACTTGAATGAGGGTTTCTTGTTCTTGTAGCACTGAGTAATGTAATATTACTAAAACAGCAATTAATTCAAACCCACACAAGTACAATGGAAAGAGTAGTCACTTCATCATTTGCAATTGGAAGCTGTTATTGAAAAGCTGAGAGTTGTTAACTGTGACATTGCACACCTGGTGTTGTGGCAGCTTCGTACAATGGGGTTTAATTTAACTCGGCCAAGTGGAGGCATGTTAAGCATTATTAGTCAGTGTTTGTGTGGGTGTAAATTCCGAACAAAAATGGAAAAAAAAATGAGCTGATTTCACGAGTTGGCCAACGTGGCCCTCGCAAGGAGCTTATATTTCTTTGATCTTTAGCCAGCCCAGTCATACAGATCAGTTTTATTTTCAATATAAAGCTGATTTTCCCCATTTACTTTGGAATGTGGCTACCATTTTAGATTCACAACAAATTTAAAGTTTGCCCCCTTTTCATGAGCAGTTCTTCAGACTGACTACACTTGAGCAACAGTCGACATCATAAATGGGGTCTGTTTCTGCTGCTGTAGAGGCTTCACAACTGAAAATTAAACTTATTTAAAATGTTTTATTTTAAATTTGTTAAATTTAAGAAGCTGCTTTCTCACTGCTCAACTGATTAAGGAAGTAAATAGCAGAACCACACAGGCGAGGACAGTCTCAGCTTTGACCATGACTAGGCGTGCTACAATTGGTCTCGGTGCTCAGTCGTCTGGGTTAAGGATCAGAAAACGTGGGAGTTCCCACTCCTGACCGATTGATGTGGTCCTCGTTGGAAGTTTAGGGGTGTGAACATTGGCTGAGTTTGATTTTGACATGTCTCTCCTTCCCCCCCCCCATGAATGAATGGTCCGTCGACACTCACTGTCTAAGTTCACACATGAAGAATGGCCATTGGGCAAGGTACTGGAGGCTGCCCTGCATCAGTGACACTGTGTCCTTAACAGGAGTCAACACGGCAGAAGGGAAGAAGGTGAAGGAATAAAATTGGCCGAGAAATGAGGGGAAAATATCATTAAGCCTAGAAGTTTTAAATGAATGATGTTGAGTGCTTGATTCAAATTTTAAAAAGAGCTAAAGGTCGATGAGTAGGTCCAACTATCTTTCTTTTACGTGTTGATTGATTGCTGTGCCTTTTCCACATTTCCTGGTCTTCAGACAACACCGTTTATCACTAGTTGGAATAAGTTCAGTGTAAATATTTTGAATCAGAGATTTAACCTGAGCTGGTGATAGTCTCCCCACTGGAGCTATTTTACTCTAATCCCATGTACTGGGTAGATGTCGCTAAATGTCACCATTTTATACCATTAGACTAAGTTCACCACGTAAATGGGAATAGTTATGGATTTTAGAGGAACTTAACTGGTAATCGTCAGTATTGCTAAAAGAAAAGAAAGACTTGTATTTATATAGCGTCTTTCACGACCACTAGACGTCTCAAAGCGCTTTACAGCCAATGAAGTACTTTTGAAGTGGAGTCACTGTTATAATGTGGGAAACGTGGCAGCCAATTTGCGCACAGCAAAGTCCCACAAACAGCAATGAGATAATGACCAGATAATCTGTTTTTGTTATGTTGGTTGAGGGATAAATATTGGCCAGGACACTGGGGATAACTCCCCTGCTCTTCTTCGAAATAGTGCCATGGGATCTTTTACATCCACTCGAGAGAGCAGACAGGCCCTCGGTTTAACGTCTCATCCGAAAGATGGCACCTCCAATATAGTGCAGCACCCCCTCAGTGCTGCACTGGAGTGTCAACCTAGCTGTATGTGCTCAAGTCCCTGGAGTGTAAAGGCAGCATGCTTGTGTTTTCCCTACCTTTTAGTACATGTGTGTGTCTGCGTGTGTGTTGGCACAGTTGAAATTTTGTCTGGTTTCGCTGGTATAGACACGAGTGTACTTCCAGTTTCCTAGCCGTTAATGGAATGGATGGGAGGGGGATTGCCTTCATTTTGTCAGGAGTTCCAGGTAAGCTTCTGTATATGATCAGAATCATATTTTGACTTCAATTTCCTGAACACTCGAATTTTATAGGATCAAAAGCCAAAACCTGTAAAGCTTAAACGTTCCGCTCCAGACAGCAAGACATTTTAGGCATCTAATCACATTGATAAAAAATGTATGTTTTATTAAGTCTTTTCTATTTTCATTTAGATTTAATTGGTCAATGAATCTTTAAATGGCTGTGGAACAAAGATTTCTAAATTGACTGTTTAAGCGCCTTGGGACGTTTTACTACATTAGAGGTGCTACATAAATGCAAGTTGTTGTTGTTTTGATCCCCAGTTTATATTCATAATGACCCAAGAAAAATCCTGATGTAACATGCAATGTCTGGGAAAACTTAGTTGTGCATTTATTAGTGTTGAGTTATCTTCTCTATTCTATTTAAAGACCTTAACCCATTAAGCAACTTGGCTAAAATGCTTGGAAAAGTATTAGCGAAATTGAAGTGTAATTAGTGCTGTGTTAAACTGACGACTGGATAAGTGTCCTGCTGTGTATAAACAGCTGGGAGAAGCATGCACTGTAGATGTTATCAGTTAATGAAGGATTCTAAATCTAACACCATTTCATGAAAGCTGTTTTTGAAAATTAATGAGGATGGATTCTTTGCAGAGTAAGGTATTTGCTGTGTTCTCAAGTGAATGTTTGATCTGTGAGGTAGAGGGGGAGAGAGAGAGAGAGAGAGAATCAGACTGAGATTAAGAGACATTGGCTAGACAGTGGCTAGAATTTCCTTAGAGCTGCTCCCACTCCACCGCCGTAACTTCCGGCAAAGTTACAGTGGCAGAACAGGAACAGCTCCAAGGAAATTCCAACCACTGTGAGGGAAGAGGAGGGGGAGGGGACAAGAAATATTTGTGGGTGGCAAAAAGTAACAGAGAAAATAAGAATAATCTTAAAATTCTATTTTATATTAATTACTTATCTTAATTAGTAAGTAGTGAGGGATAAGGAACATTGTTAGTGTTGCCTATTTTAAATGTTTGCAAATAGTGGTGAAATGGTTCATTGCTCTGTATTAACTCTTACTGTAATGGACTGTACGAGAAGTGTAGCTATTGTCCCACAAAAACTGCTGCAGATATTTTGGCAGAACAGGCTATGATGTAATGCAGAGCAGTGCAGGAAATTTCCACTTCCATATACTGTTTTGCGCTGAGCTGAGCTTTAAATCCCATATCTCGCCCCGTCATTCAGGCCACCTTTTTCCACCTCCAAAATATTGCCCGTCTTTGCCCTTACCTCAATCCACTGTCACTGAAACCCTCATCCATTGCCTTTGACTTCTCTGATGCTATTCTCACTTGCTTCCTCAGCTTTGTCTTGCAAAAAACTCCAACTCATTACAAACTCTGCTACCTGCATGCTATCCCCTATCACTACTGTCCTCACCAACCTGCATTGGCTTCCATCCCCACTGCATTGAAGTCAAACTCTTCGGCCTGATTTGCAGATTTCTGCCCGGTCCCGTCTCTCTCCTCCACCCCCACGGGTGCTGGTTTGTGTCTTCTACTCATCTGGCTCTGGTTTCCTTTGCATCCTTCCTTCTTTCATTCTACCTTCGGTAGCAGAGCTTTTAATAATCTCATTCCACTCTAAAACGCTCACCTTAAAAGGCTCCACCTTGCTACCTCTCTTGCTACCTTCAAAAGGTTCCTCAACACCTACCTCTTTACCCACAATTTGAGTCACCTCCCCTAATTCCTCTACTACCCTTTCACATGTCGGAAATTTCATGGGATGTTTTACTATGATGATGCAAGTTGTTGTTGTTGATTCATGCTCATTACCTCTTTGAGCGCTTTTATGAGCCATTGTCACTCTGAAAATTCAACACAGATTCCTGTACAAACTCGTGATCGGAATGCATGTTTAGACCTGGCTGATACTGACCGTGCATCTGGTAGCTGTAAGGTGCCTGGCCTGGCGAAGGTGTACTGAAACTGGTGCCATAGCCGAGAAATCCCGTCTGCCCTGGTGAGTGGGCCTGGCTCAGGCCATCTTCTGTCTTGATGCCTGATCGAAAGGCACATTGTTACATCCGGAAGATGTGAACCGAACCAAATGCATGTTAATATGCATCCGCTTACAAATACGCCTTGACACATTCGCTTAAGTAACTCTTTCAAAAGTGCATGAGGTCAATTGAAAGCTACTTAACACATCTGATTTAATGTTGGACACTCATTAAAAATCAACTTGAGTAGAACATCCTGTTTTGAGAGAATGGAGTCTTAAAATATTACTCCCTTCCTCTAACATTTCTTTACATCCAACACAGACTTCCTGTTGGATTTATTACAGTGCTTGCCTGAGCACTCAATGGAGGTGTGCTGATGTCAGTGCAGTTCACTGTGGTCTCCTGGAGTATGTTTTCTGCAACCATGTAATCTAGCTTTCAAAATTAGACCAGTTCAGATGCCATTTTAAAATCTTTCAAGGCACTATTATAAATTATGTAATTTGCGATGCAATTAGATCATTGTGAAGTACATTGTGAAGAAAACAGAAAATAATTGTACACCCTCTAGACAGTACACACTGCAGCCCTGGTGCGCTGGTGGCGGAGGGAGTGGACGTTTAAGGGGACTGAATTCCGATCGAGGTGATGAATTCCCTCGCTCTCCTGTAAAGTGTGTCACAACAATGCTAACAAAAAACTTATATTTATATAGCGCCTTTAACGTAGTAAAATGTCCTAAGGCGCTTCACAGGAGCGTTATCAAACAAAATTTGACACTGAGCCACATAAGGAGATACTAGGGCAGATGACAAAAAGCTTGGTCAAAGAGGCAGATTTTAAGGAGCGTCTTAAAGGAGGAAAGAGAGGAGGAGAGGTTTAGGGAAGGAATTCCAGAGCTTAGGGCCCAGGCAGCTGAAGGCACGGCCGCCAATAGTGGAGCGATTCAAGAGGCCAGATTTGGAGGAACGCAGATATCTCGGGGGGGTGGGGGGGAGGGTTGTGGGGCTGTAGGAGATTACAGAGATAGGGAGGGACGAGGCCATGGAGGGATTTGAAAACGAGGATGAGAAGGATGACTGCATATCTGTAGTGCCTCCTGGCTGATATGCGGAGGTTGTCCATGGCTGCCTGAAATCCTTTCCCACAAAAAGGTTGAGTGTGGGGGTTACCTTCAAAACCACATTGAGTGCAGTGCAGGCAAGTGAGTGTGGCTGCCGATCTTCATGCATTATGTGACAGAGCTGACCTATTGCCTTTGGTGAAGTGCACACTCCTTATACACATAGAATCATAGAACTACACAGCCCAGAATGAGGCCATTTGGCCCATTGGCTCTTTGTTAGTGCTATCTAATTAATCCCAATCTCTTGCTCTTTCCCCATAGCCCTGTAAATTTTTTCCCTTCAAGTATTTACCCAATTCCCTTCTGAATATTACTGTTGAATCTGCTTCCACCACCCTTTCAGGCAGTGCATTCCAGATTCCACATCTCCTCCTTAAGGTCCTCATGTAAGCTGTGCTGCCTGTATATTCTATGGGGAGGGTAATACCTGCGGGGCTAAATCCTCCTTAAATGCCGTCTGACTCTCCTTTGCTCCATCCTGTGTTGTTCCTCCTTCTCTATGATAATGGCATACCAGGGTATGCCCATATGGAATGCTAGGCCTGCTCCTGAGAAGCCCTTAGTGGGGTATGTGGATGGGAGGGTGGGGTTAGGTGGTGATAATCTGCTGGTGGTCTGAACGTGTCATGGTGCAAGGAGAAGCAAGTCCAGCTGTGTGTAGGCAGAATGGCAAAAAAAAAAATCCGCAGCACCAAGTGTTTCCCAGCTGAAGAATCGTTAATGAAACTCTCCGCACGCTTCAGGCTCAGAAACTCCTCAATTCTGTCTGTCTCAGCTGATGCTGGCAGCAATTGCTACTAATAATTCTCAGTCTAAGTCACCCTGAGTGCGTTGTGAATGTAAAAGCAGGAATCTTTAGACCTGCAGCACCACTGGCACCTTCTTCAACAGCACCTCCCAAGCCCGCGACCTCAGCCACCTAGACAGGCCAGGGCAGCAGGCGCATGGCAACACCATCACCTCCAAGTGCCCCTCCAAATCACACACCAACCTGACTTGGAAATATATCGCCGTCCCTTCATCGTCGCTGGGTCAAAATCAAGTACCTTCACCACACGGACTGCTGCGGTTCAAGAAGGCGGCTCACCACCACCTTCTCAAGGGCAATTAGGGGTGGGCAATAAATGCTAGCCTTGAAGGCGACGCCCAGATCCCAGAAACGAATAAAAAGTAAATGATCATATATGTAAATGAGGATGCATGGGACTTGTCGGATGGATTGCAGGAAGAGCCAGAAAGCGCGAGGAAACTCAGGTTGGAGCAATTTTATAGTGGAAAGCTGGCTTCTGCCCAATTTTACTGCCACCAAAAGTCATTTGCCCCAATTATGCATTGGTAATACACAACTCTGTTCATGGATTTCAATGCTTACTTTCCAGATCTCTGAGTTTGAGGCCTGCCTTTCACCTGACTCTGCCAGCCTCAGTTTTGGCATTTTTATCTGAAATACAATAAGCAGGCCGGGTATGGGCATCAAAATTGCTCGCGGGCCTCTGTTTGCCAAGCATGAAGTGACATTGCTTTCCTAGAGCTATTTCCTCTGAAGAAGTGGTCTCAGTGGATTGTGAAATCACTCAGAGTTTTCTTGCTGTTTGATGTTGCAAATTGTCAGATGCATGCTCCAAAGGACAGCAAAAAAAAAATACAGTAAGCCTTTTTCTCTCTTTTAAAAAAAATACCTTTGAAACGTTTAAGTCTGACAGTTGGAGTGTGACATCCGGAGTGTAACAGACGATGTCAAAACTTTCATATAAAATAGATATATAATTCTTTACATTCTGCCTGCATATGATGTATTTACTTCTCCGTAATTTTATTTCTGGTATTCAATCCTTAAAACACTTAGCCATTGCCAAGGACTGTTGAAATAAAAGAATGGTAAGGGTCATAATGAAACCGGGCCACCATTTCAGGGTTTATTTCTGCTTCAACAGCTACCCTTCTGCCCATTTATTTTATGAAGTGAAGCATTTTATGGGTCAAAAACTTCATGGAAGTCAAAATCAGATGTGCTTCATTTTCGCTGTTTAGGCGGGCCATAAGTTAATTGTAATGAATGCGCATATTCTGCTTGAAGTATCCTGTTTGACCAAATACAACCTTTGTACTCACTGTAAGAAGGTAAACCGTAGGGTTGACTTGGTGGCGGATAAGTAGCGTAAGCAGCAGCTTGCTGAATCCCTGTGGTGTACTGTGCTTGTCCATAGGCCGCCATGGTGTGGAAGGAGGGTGTAGGAATAATGTGCGGATATGATCTGATTGGGATAAATAAAAGATAAATAAATCAACCTGGTATCCATTACCTATGCCTATAAATTATTCATATTTGAAAAGTACGTTAGAGCGATTAGATTGTTGGTAGATAGAAAGGGGGGGGTTTTCATTGGGTGATTGGGGTATTCACAGCGACACCTCCTGTTGATGGGAAATGAAAAGACCAACAAGCAGAAATGGAAAATGCTTTTATTTCAAAACAAGCAAAAAAGAACCCAGATCCATAACTGAGAGCTAGCAATGAACTCGGGCGCGTGCTTTTATGTGAGGTTTAGTAAGCCAAGGTTTCCTTTAGCACGTAACAAAACATCCCTGGTGTGCTAACCTCCACATTTAAGCGTGCACCTTCTTATTCATTATTGCCGAACTCAAACACCAATGAGATGACATTAAGTGTTCCTTGGAGAGTCTGATTTTGATTCCAGAAAATTCTGCCAGGCAATAAATATTACACTAAGACCTGGAGTGGCCGTACAAGGAATGGACTCAAAGGAAGGGTAAGTGATGCAACAAGGAATGGACTTTGCCTGAACCATGAGGTGAATCAACACTGCAAGGAATGGACTAACAGATATTGAGAGGAGGGTGGGGATTAGAATGCAAGGAATAAACTTGGACTGGAGTAGGGAGTAAAATATGAGAAACAAATTCACAATGGGGAAAGAGGTGGAATGGCAATACAGAATGCACTGAGACACTAAAAATTACACTATAATAAATGGACTTTCCATTGAGCGAAAAAGGCACTTTTAAGAAATAGATACAGATTAAAGGTGAGCAACTATGAAAATACCAATTGTAACATAACACTGAAAAATATTGCATTTTGTAAGGGGAAGGGAGACATGTGACTATGAGAAAAATGACCAAGATTTAGCATGGTATTGGCTTTGTTAATCCTGTCATAGTACATAAGGGGTTGAAAAGCAGCTTAATTCACTGGGAAGTATGTCCAAACTCATTTTGATATGAATGTTACAGATTAAAGTTACTTTGCCTCAGCTCAGTCTCTGAGGGAGGGACCAAGTCATTTAATTTAAATACAGATTGCGGGACTTGTTCAAATATGTGTTTTTTTGCAAAATGAACAGACAGTCATTTCAAAATTGTTTGGTCCTTGTTATTTTCTGAAAAGCGTAGGGTAGATTTTGTGAGGCCCCCCTGGTTGCTGGTGGGGCCTTGGATATAGCGAGCACGTACATGGGCAGCAAGGCCCTGCGAGCAGGAAGTGGAGGCTTGTAAAATGTACCCTTATTTCTCAGCCTGGTAACTTTCAATTGGGGAGTCAGCCTGAAGACATAGCTCAGTAATAGTTAGGCCAAATAACTTGACCAGATGAGGAAGGGAAAAGTGGGGCCACAGAAGAATATATGGTTCACTCAGCAGCCACGTTTATTTTTTACTTTCTACGTACTTAAGGAGATAGACAAGTTTAATGAGTACTGCCACGTCATTGCTACTGTTCACCTTTTTTTACTGTTTAATAAACTTGTTAGGCAGTATAAGCCTATGTCACAGTCTAGTGTGGTGTTTTTCTAATGCCTTCCAAAGTCAAGGAAGATCAAGTGAATCCAAACAAAGTGAAGATGGTTGTCTGTTCAATCTCTGGATATCCTGCAGATTTAGCTAGATATCTGGACAAGTGAAAGCACTCTCCGAGCAACAAAGGGCAAAGGCTAACTTACTGGAGTGATCAGTGAAGTCAAACACCCCGAAATGTCTGGAGTAAAAGCCCTGACAATGTACCAGTGACAGCCACTTTATAACCTAATTAGTCAAGATGCTAAATAATCCCCGTCATTGGTAACAGCTGGACTAATTTTCACAAATTGCAGACTGAGTTTCCAATTGGCCTTCTAATCTTAACAGGTCAGTTGTTGAAGGACTGCCCAAGACAAAGCTTCAGATCACAGGCAAACTGCTGACAAAAATGAACTCTGGTAGAAACTTCTGACCAGCCAATATCTTTATTCAGAAAATAGAATGCAGCTGTGCCTTGCAATAGGCAATTGGAAAACAATTCATTTAAGTTTTGCTGGCTTACGAATGACCGAGAGTTTCAGAAAGATGGAGACCGACCATCGTAGCGGAACACAAATATAATGGGTTAAATTCTCGTCTTCACTGCCTAGCAATGAAAATCATGTGGGTTCTACAATGGGTGCTCAATCTGCTCTGCTCAATTACTGCCCAGACGGTGGAGATGAAAATTTATCTCAATGAAGCTCAGTCACACAGTGTGAGCACTGCAATTCCTGGCTTCAGTAGATGTGCTCATATGATATGTTACTGTTAACTCTATCTTTGTTTAGTGTAAAATCTAAAGTGGTTCGTCACTTAATGGGTCACATAATATGAGCTATGTAATTACTGTGACTGTCGTCAGCAATAAATGTACCAACAGAAACATAAATAAAATAGATAAGACTTAAAATAACAACTAAACATCTAAGTTAAAACAAAACATTATTAAAAAAGCACTTACTTTGATGTATAAATCTGGGATGAAAACTGGTGTGGTTGTCTTTTACTGAAAATATCACTGCTATTAGCTGTAGGATGTAAAACAAGCAATTAGAAAATGTAACTAAATCACAGAATCACAGAATCCCCACAGTGCAGATAGAGGCCATTTCGGCCCATCGAGCCTGCACCGACACATATCCCACCCTATCCCCGTAACCCCACGCATTTAATCCCCTAACACTAAGGGTCAATTTATCATAGCCAAATCAACCTAACCCGCACATCTTTGGACTGTGGGAGGAAACCGGAGCACCCAGAGAAAACCCACGCAGACACGGGGAGAATGTGCAAACTCCACACAGACAGTCGCCCGAGGCCAGATTTGAACCACTATGCCACCGTGCCCCCCAATTTGGAATAACATATTGAGGATATATTATCAGACCTATGGAATATCCTTCTTGCAGCACAGAGTATAGTTCACTTGCAGCAATTTATGGTCAGTCACAAGTCATATCCCACAGGGCTTCATAATGTGCTTTATTTACACTAAATGCTAATTAAGCTGGTAAGTGATTAGTTACAGTTAATTAGGTAGAAAGGTAAAAAGATGGGTTTAATATTCCATATATTCCTTTGGGATCTGGTTCCTGTTCAGCTATGGGTAGTAGATCATTTGGTGCGCAGTGTGGGTTTTGAATGCATTTACTCAGGAAATTCTTTTTCATTTTCAAGGAAAACTTCTTTTAGTAATTAGAAAGTGATGTGATGTTTTATTGTTTAAATATTCATAGAAATGGCATCGCACGTATGACATAAAAGTAGGGTTAAATACAAACGACGGACAATTACAGGCAGTGGGTAGCAGGAAAAATGTGTTATGTTTTGGTTTTTTTTCTAACCTCCTTGCTCTAGATTACTACAGCTCATATCTTGGATAATTCTCACAAGTTCGTCCCAATTCCTCAAACCTTTAAGAGTGTCTTTACCTTGAGGTTTAGGTAAGCTTTTGTAACTTGCCTGGGTAGTTGGCAGGAAACCTTGTTTGGTAATTGCTCTTAGGCACCTCACTATCTTATGACTCACTAAAATTCCACTTCAGCCTGCAAAAGTGGTAGATGATCAAAATAAGCAATGAATCGTTAGGATGAATTGTGGATGAAGAGATGGGGTGAAACATACTCAACAGGTAGAGAGAATTACAGACTAAGGATCATTAGGAAATTGCAGCAATCGGTTATGGAGGGAGAATGAAGAAAGATCCATGTTTGGGGGAGAGTTACAGCTGACAAACGCAGTCTTGTGTTGGTTCCTGGATTGTTATAGCTTCGCGTTAAAAGCAAAAATGCAGGAAAATAACTGTGATGTCCCAATATAAAAATATGGGTGAAGATTTGTTCTATTTCATGAAATCATAAACCTCTTCGTAAAGGATGCTTTATGACATCACTACACATTGCACACAGAGGAAATCTTCCGTCATGGAAATTACAGCATCGATGGCCGCTTTTAATCGATCCATGTGTCAACTTGTTACAGTTTCACAAGAAAGATCAGTGCTTTTCGTTCGGTTGTCAATGTCAATCCGATCAACTGTAGGGCGAGATTGAAGATTGCCCAAACCAAATGGATCAGCAGGAGGTTGGGACTACAGCCCATATGAACCAATCATTCGGACATTACTTTCTTTCACTGTTGGTTGCACACAAACTTCAATTTGAAATTTTGAGAACTTAAATCTACAAATGATCTGTTTATTTGAAGTGGATTAATGCTTCAGTTAAATAATGGGCAGTCCAATGTCATATGAATATGTTAAGCATTCACCTGCTATTATACTCAGCACGTCAACCCATGACCTCTACCACCTAGAAGGTCAAGGGCAGCAGGCGCATGGGAACATGATCACTTCCAAGTTCTCCTCCAAGTCACCCACCATCCTAAATTGGACATACATCGCCATTCCTTCACCGTCGCTGGGTCAAAATCCTGGAACTCCCTCCCTAACAGCACTGTGGGAGTACCTTCACCACACAGACTGCAGCGGTTCAAGAAGAAGGCGGCTACTCACCACCACCTTCTCAAGGCCAACTAGAGATGGGCAATAAATGCTGGCCTTGCCAGCGACGCCCACATCCCAAGAATATTTTTTTTTAAATCTATTTATTTCTAGCCTAGCATATTTTCAGGTTTTAAAAATAGATGTTTGAAATGCACAGCAGGTTAATCAACATTTGAAGAAGAAAATGACAGGTTAACCTTTGATGTGAAGCTCCATCAGAACTCGCTTCTGAGGTTTTGTTTGACTGATACCGACTCACTCTTATCCATGTGGAAGCTATTTAAATATAAAAATTGTTTATTTAAATCATGGGACCCTCAATCCAGGTAATCGCTTACCTGTCCCTCTGGGTTACCATGGAATCTGGGACAGATGCAATAGTGAGCCGTTTTATCTTGCGAATGTTGAATGTGCTGCCAGTTAGATGGATGTTGTAAAAGGTTTCCATTCACAAACTAACAGGAGGTTAAATTCTGAATGAAAGGAGCTGGTCCCGGCATAATACTACTGAAGTTAATATAATTATTTTTACTTTCATATTTAAAATATCTCCAGCTCTTTGAGGATAAATTATTTTTGGCTTGTAAGGCAGAATTACAGTAGGCTGCAAAATGATGGAAAATGTGCCACATAAATTGGCAGGACATAGCCCAGATCTAGAAAATTATTTTTGCCCTTCTGTAGTTCTAAAACCGCCGAAGCTTAGGTTATGACAAGCTCAGTTTTCAGAGCACTTTAATCTCACCTGGTGCCTTAACATGTGATTAAAACCTACATTCAGGGCTGTTTTTGAGCTGTTGCCTTTTTTGAAGTTGTTTTTGCTATTTTTCTGGATTGTATGTTTCAATAATTTATTGTTGATGTTTCAGTGTCATCATTTAATAACTACACATAAGTATTCACCTGTGGTTGTACTAGAGAATCCACTGAAGAACATCATTTTCCAAGCCCACTTCCACTGCCATTTTCAATCCACACCAACCTCTTGTGGCCAAAGGGAATGATGGGGCGGTATGGATGTCAGTCAGAAAGGCGACCATTGGAAAAGTCTTTGTTTTCCATTTCTGCACCCAGCTCTAATACTAAGTACTCTTGAATAAAATATGGTGGCGATCAATGGCATGTGTTGGGTAACCCTAGCAGTCCCTGTAATTGCAGCTTCAGTATCACCTTCACCGGGTGCTTGAAAGATTGGAACATAAGGCACTGTGATAAACAAAGGTTGTCACCAGTTCTGTGAAGTATGGTACGCCTTTTGTGAATTTGAAGGATGCAAACTTGTAGGCACTAACTTACGATGGTCTTTCACACTTGCCGTTCATAAAGCTGCAATATTTTTGCTGCCAATGCAAAACATTGTTAATCCATTGTCATGGCAAAAATATGGAACAATGAGATGAATATATTTAGAGTTCTGAAGGCCCTATTAGTAGAGTGGGGTTCACCTTCACAAAAAAAAAGCTCAATTCTGATTAATACTAGAATTAGGAGCTGGATAACTATGGAGAGAGGCCAGCCCACTGTTAACACTGTTAGAACAGCATTCCAGTTACATAAGTGTGGATTCACCTACCTGCCGCATAAATGACGAAAAGCCTTTCTGCTGCGTGACTGCTGAAGAAAGAGGCTTGCCCTCTGTGCAACTGTGGGGAGGTTCTTCCACTGTGCAAGTTCAGAGAAGACTTCCCGCCGTATGTACAAGGAGAGGCTTCTATGCTGCCTAACTGCAGGAAGACCTGCCTAAGCTGTGCAGAAGTGGAAAGGCTTTCCTGCTGCATAATTAAAGAGGGGCCTTCCTGTTGCATAAGTGTGGAGAGGTGTACAGTTTTGCGACTGAAGAAACCAGCCTGATGTATAAATGTAGAGAGGCCTGCTTACTACACGAATGAAGAGATCTAAGTGCAAAGACATGTGTCTGGTCTGATTTATTGCATTGCCTTACAAATTGCGCAAATGCAAATGAACACTCCAGGGTTAACACAGTAAACTTACCTGAATTGGAGAAGTGTTCTAACGCTGTTGTAGCAATTTCACTGCTGCTCATTGACTCTGATTTGTCTGAAGAAAAAAGATATATCATTTACCGAACATTGATTAAATAGTTGTGAATATGACTGTGAGACATCAAAATCTAAAGAGAGAAAAATGAAGGAATGTCTGACTTTAAAATAATAATTTCTACTTCCTCCACTTGAAACAAATTGGACTAGTCATCCTGATGAGATGGTTCTCTGTGCCCCACATTCCACTCTTTCGCTGTGTTTTCCCTATATCTAGTGTTTGACTTTCCTCTTTATTTTGATGGCATTGAAAAAGGAAAGTATTCTGTGTCAAATGAAAATAGTAATCACTGATGTGTCTTTAATTTATTTTTCTCACTGTCTTCACCCGCCACTGTTCTCTTTGTATCAGTTCAGTTTCATTTGGTTGTCCTCGCATTTTCTTTGCTTTTCTTTTGTTTCTCCCTGATTATTTTTTGCTTTCATTCCTTCTTTCTCCCCGTTAATTTTCTTCAAATAAATTTTACACTTTATGCAACAGGAAAAGGTAAAATACTTTTTTTTCCATACCTGGGGTTATTAGAACATGGAATGTTTTACTAAAAGCAGCTATTGCGGCAGAAACTGCAACATCATTTAAAAGGAATTGGATAGGTATTTGAAAAGGCTGTTTGCCAGTATGTCAGTGTGCCTGATCCAAACCCGACACAATTTGTTATCCATAATGGACAGAAAATCATGTGTGCGGCGAATTGACAGTTCTGACTCTCTGCCCAAATTTCTGATATGCCCTCCTGCGATGTCATAAGAACATAAGAAATAGGAGCAGGGGTTGGCCATATGGCCCCTCGAGCCTGCTCTGCCATTCAATACGATCATGGCTGATCAGCGACCTCAACCCCACTTTCCCACCCGATCTCCTTATCCCTTGAATCCCCGAGAGTCCAAAACTCTATCTATCTCAGCCTTGAATATACTCAAAGACTCAGCATGCACAGCCCTCTGGGGTAGAGAATGCCAAAGATTCACAACCCTCTGAGTGAAGAAATTCCTCCTCATCTCAGTCTTAAATGGCCGACCCCTTATCCTGAGACTATGCCCCCTAGTTCTAGTGGGAGTTGTATACAGACCCCCAAACAGTAATGCGGAGGTTGGGGATGGCATTAAACGGGAAATTAGAGATGCATGCAATAAGGGCACAGCAGTTATCATGGGTGACTTTAATCTACATATAGATTGGTCTAACCAAATTAATAACAATACTGTGGAAGAGGAATTCCTAGAGTGTATACAGGATGGTTTCCTGGACCAATATGTCAAGGAACCAACTAGAGATCAGGTCATCTTAGACTGGGTATTATGTAATGAGAAAGGATTAATTAGCAATCTTGTTGTGCGAGGCCCCTTGGGGAGGAGCGATCATAATATGATAGAATTCTTCATTAAGATGGAGAGTGAAGTAGTTGATTCAGAGACGTGGGTACTAAATTTAAATAAAGGAAACTACGATGATATGAGGCACGAGTTGGCTAGGATGGATTGTGGAATGTTACTTAAAGGGTTGACGGTGAATAGGCAATGGCAAACATTTAAAGATCACATGGATGAACTACAGAATTTGTTCATCCCTGTTTGGCATAAAAATAAAACAAAAAAGGTGACTCAACATTGGCTAACAAGGGAAATTAGGGATATCATAAGATCCAAGGAGAGGACATATAAATTGGCCAGAAAAAGCAGCAAACCTGAGGATTGGGAGCAGTTTAGGATTCAGCAAAGGAGGACAAAGGGATTAATTAAGAAGGGGAAAATAGAGTATGAGAGTAAGCTTGCAGGGAACATAAAAATTGACTGTAAAAGCTTCTATAGATATGTGAAGAGAAAAAAATTGGCAAAGTCAAGTGTAGGTCCCTTGCAGTCAGGATCAGGGGTATTTATAATGGGGAACAAAGAAATGGCAGACCAATTAAATACATACTTTGGTTCTGTCTTCACAATGGAGGACACAAATAAACACCCAGAGATGTCAGGGAACATAGGGTCTAATGAGAGGGAGGAACTGAATTAAATCAGTATTTGTAGGGAAATGGTGTTAGGGAAATTGACGGGATTGAAGGCCAATAAATCCCCAGGGCCTGATAATCTACATCCTAGGGTACTTAAGGAAGTGGCCCTAGAAATAGTAGATGAATTGCTGGTCATCTTCCAAAATTCTATAGACTCTGGAACAGTTCCCATGGATTGGAGGGTAGCTAATGTAACTCGAATATTTAAAAAAGGTGGTAGAGAAAAAAAGGGGAATTATAGACCGGTAAGCCTGACATCGGTAGTGGGGGAAATGCGAAAGTCCATTATAAAGATGTAATAGCAGAGCACTTGGGAAACAGTGACAGGATCGGACAAAGTCAACATGGATTTACAAAAGGTAAATCGTGCTTGACTAATCTACTGGAATTTTTTGAGGATGTAACTGGTAGAATAGATAAGGGAGAACCAGTGGATGTGGTGTATTTGGACTTTCAGAAGGCTTTCGATAAGGTCCCGCATAAGAGACTAGCGTGCAAAGTTAAAGCGTATGGGATTGGGGGTAAGGTACTGACTTGGATAGAAAACTGGTTGGCAGACAGGAAGCAAAGAGTTGGAATAAACGGGTCTTTTTCCGAGTGGAAGGCAGTGACTAGTGGGGTAACGCAGAGATCGGTGCTAGGACCCCAGTTATTCACAATATATATTAATGATCTAGACGCGGGAACTAGATGTAATATCTCCAAGTTGGCAGATGACACAAAGCTGGGTGGGCGTGTATGCTGTGAGGAGGATGCAGAGAAACTCCAGTACGATTTGGACAGGTTGAGCGATTGGGCAGATGCATGGCAGATGCAGTATAATGTGGATAAATGCGAGGTTATCCACTTTGGTGGCAAAAACAGGAAGGCAGATTATTATCTGAATGGCAATAGATTGGGAAAAGGGGAAGAGCAACGAGATCTGGGTGTCCTTGTGCACCAGTCGCTGAAGGTAAGCATGCAGGTGCAGCAGGCAGTTAAGAAGGCAAATGGTATGCTGGCCTTCATAGTGAGAGGATTCAAGTACAGGAGCAAGGATGTCTTGCTGCAGTTGTAAAGGGCCTTGGTGAGACCACATCTGGAGTATTGTGTGCAGTTTTGGTCGCCTTATCTGAGGAAGGATGTTCTTGCCATGGAAGGAGTGCAGTGAAGATTCACCAGACTGATACCTGGAATGGCACGAATGATGTATGAAGAGAGATTGGGTCGATTAGGCTTATATTCGCTAGAGTTTAGAAGAATGAGAGGGGATCTCATTGAAACTTATAAAATTCTAACAGGACTAGACAGACTAGATGCAGGAAGGCTGTTCCCGATGGCGGGGGAGTCCAGAACCAGGGGTCACAGTCTAAGGATAAGGGGTAAGCCATTTAGGACTGAGATGAGGAGGAATTTCTTCACCCAGAAAGTGGTGAACCTGTGGAATTCTCTACCACAGAAAACAGTTGAGGCCAATTCATTAAATATATTCAAGAAGGAGTTAGATATATTTCTTAAGGCTAAGGGGATCAAGGGATATGGGGAGAAAGCAGGGACAGGGTACTGAATTTGGATGATCAGCCATGATTGCATTGAATGGCGGAGCAGGCTCAAGGGGCCGAATGGCCTACTCCTGCTCCTATCTTCTATGTTTCTATGTTTCTAGACTCTCCAGCCAGGGGAAACAACCTCTCAGCCTCTACCCTGTCAATCCCCTTCAGAATCTTGTATGTTTCAATGAGATCACCTCTCATTCTTCTAAACTCCAGAGAGTATAGGCCCATTCTACACAATCTCTCATCATTGGACAGCCCTCTCACCCCAGGAATCAATCCAGTGATCTAGAATCGCATGAAGCTCTGTGATGTGCCGTAAAGGTATCTTCAATTTCTTCCTCTTTTGTTTCTGTTCCTCCCCCTTTCCATTTTGTTAAACTCCCCACACCATTACTGTTTCTCTTCCCCTCCCTCTTCTCTCCCATTTGTCTCCCTCTGCTGCTACTGTTTGTCTCCTTCCTTCACTGTTTCTCTGCTCTTGAGTCTACATGCTTCGAGGTGACCATGTCATCTTTTCATTTACAGTCTTAGACTTTGTTGACTTATAGGTATCCTACATTTTGCAAGGTTGCAAGACTTCAGAATGCCCTGCAGCAGTTGAAACTAGAGCACAACAGTGAAGGCAGGTGAGTTCACCAACTGAGGCAAGCATTTAGGTTACAGAATGTCCATTCATCTGAGCTTAGTTTGTAAGGTGCGTTTGTATAAGTTGCTATACCCGAATGACAATGTAGCAAAATGTACTCCAAATTATAGCAGTTTCATTTACAATTGCGCACAGCAAGCTCCCAGAAACAGCAATGTGATAATGACCAGATGATCTGTTTTTAGTGATGTTGATTGAGGGATAAATATTGGCCAGGACACCGGGGATAACTCCCCTACTCTTCTTCGAAATACTGCTATGGGATCTTTTACGTCCACCTGAGAGAGCAGACAGGGCCTCGGTTTAACATTTCATCCAAAAGACGGCACCTCCGACAGTGCGGCACTCCACTGGAGTGTCAGCCTAGATTTTTGTGCTCAAGTCCCTGGAGTGGGATTTGAATCCACAACCTTTTGACTCAGAGGCAAGAGCGCTACCAACTGAGCCACGGGTGACACTCAGCAATAATGGTATAACCGCTGATTACTCCGATTCTATGGTTTGCATGGTTCACTTTTAGAGGGGTGGGAATCCTCAGAACAGTATTAAATGCAGATAAATGGAATGATAGAGATTCCTACTGACATTAAACCACTTTTTACTATTTGTTCACTATTTTTATTGAACAGAGGAAAATATAATCCTTCGTGGTTCAGAAATTGAGGCAGAAAATCAACGGAATCAAGATGGAACAAAACATTACTTGCAAATGTAAGCATTCAATTTCCGTGGGGGGTTTCCCGCTTAACATTGGTGGAAGAGTCAGGGGAACTCTGAAAAATCGGAGTAATCAGCATTTATGCCATCATCCCCGAGTTTCAGCGGCTCTTCTGCCAAAGGTGCAGCAAACATGCGGGAGAACACCTGCTGCAATTCACCACATCGTACTTATCTCCCCAAAATGCCTCAAAATGCTTCACATACAATGAATTATTGCAGTCGCTGTTGATATCTATGCAAATAAGTAATATAAAGAACAAGTAATAACAGAAGGGGAAAGGAAACTCAAGCTAAGAATAGGAGTAACAGTAGACTGGCCAAGTTTCAAATTTGCAAAACTGGATCATTATAGTTTGAACATGGAACATAAAAGATTAAAATTTTACAATGTAAAGGAGACCATTTTGCCCATCACACCTGTGCCGACTCTCTGAAGAGCTATCCACTTAATCTATTTAGCCACTTCTCTCTTTAAAAACATCCCTGGATTCTACATTCCCTACTGTGTCTGATAGGATTGTTGGTTATGGAATGCCCTATGTAAAAGAAAAAGTAATCTCCTAACCTCTCTCATCATTCTTTTGGTGGTGATCTTATTTCACAATTTACAAGGGTGGGATTTAAATTCATGACCTGTGGGCTCCTCATCCAGTAACATAACCACCTAAGCTACCATACCCATGCATGATTAAATAGGTTCAGCATTATCCCATTGCTTTTGTATTCTATGGGCCTTTTTTATAAAACCTAGGTTCCCATATATTTCTTTACAGCTTTATCAACATGTCCTCCCACTTTTAAATGACTATGGAACATTGGGGTAGATTTTCAACTTGACACTCGGGCGTAACACTGATGGGTCACCCATTATATAATTTTCTTTCCATTGAACTCGCTGCGGTTTCTAGATTGGGTGGTTGGTCCGCAGTGCCAGTTTTACACCCGGGCAACAAGTCGAAAATCTACCCCATTTTGTTGTAAAATGCAGCGGCAGACAGTGCTTAGGCATCACTAATTGTAATATAAGAATGCTTTTGCATATTGCATAGTCGAGTTGTAGTAAGGATCCTAGAAGCACAACACATCAATGCACTGAGCCACAAAATGGGTCGATGCAGGTGCTTGTCGTATTTACGTATGAAGTGGTGTAAGTTCTGGTGTAATTGTGTTCTAAAAACACAACGGGCACCAGGCTTAGGCCCCAGGAAACTTCGGTGTAAAAGTAGCACAATCTCGGTCAAGACTGGTGTAAAAAGACGACTGAGCACTTGGTTTGAGTATAAAACAAGGCTTTAATCAACTGTTTCAAAACGATGAGATTCTAGTTACATCACTAGTTCCTGGTTACAGAAACATTCTGAGCAAGCTGGGCCCACGCCTGAGTATTTATCCTCCTTGGACAGCGCCACCAGCTGGCCGCCCAGTGTTACTTCATGGGTCATGATAAGATTCATGACAAAGACCACAGTTTACATTAGAGCACTTAGGGACAGCAAATGGAGGCTGCAGAGATTCTTTCTTCGACCTGTTGGCGTTTCACCAGGGTATCTCCAACCCTCAGCTGAAGTGGCTCTTGCCAGAACCATGTGCAGTCACAGGCCAGTTATGCCCCTTGGCAGGGCACAGCTGGCCAAAAGGCTGTGAATGCTTCACAGGAATACTTGCAATCCCTCCTGGAAGAGGTGGAACACAGGAGGGACAGGCTCCTGGGTGTGGCAGGCAGCAAACCATCCAGGAGTGTCAGCATTGCCGCGTGGAGGGAGGGGGCCCTGACATTCACTGCCAACTCCCTCGCACTGAGCATTGCACAGCAATGCCGGCAAAGGTTCAACGGCTTGACCAGGGCAACCAAGGTAAGGCCCAAAGCACTCTGTCCCTTCCACCCTTACCCGCCCTGTGCACCACCCTGACCACTCCCTGGCTGATGTTGCACAAATCCCCTGTGGCACCTTAAAAGGATCCAGTTTCAAAAAATAGACAGGGGGTGTGGCCGCTTTCACAGTGATAGGCAGAACAGTTCTGGCAGTGGAGTGAGCCTGACAATCTTTGCGAAGAAGGTTACCTGGAAGCACAATGGCAGCCTTGAAACATTGCACCCTTCGTGCACAGTGCTTCTCGAAGTACTATAGACTATTGCCTATAGACACACTGTGGACAGTAATAGCCACATGCAAGTGTCTTTTGCCATTCTGCTTATTCTCCTCACTTCCATGCAGTTCCTCCTTCCCCATAAGGATTCCATGGGAAATGCCATACTTTTTCCAGAATTATTCTGAATATGTGAGGGGTGGCGGGAAGAGTGGGCAGAGAGGTCAGAAACTGTAGGGATGGGGCGAGACTGTAGCACTGGGATGGGGTTGGTGATGTAATTTGTAAGTCTCAGTGAGCGCAACCCTTAAAACATTGGGTTCAAAACAGGTCTGTGAAGCCAGGAATCTGCAAGCAAAGTTTGGAGACTCTTTAAAGCTCTGAGACTCATCACTTCCGCCTGGAACAGATGATGGAAATGGGGGTGGGGAGGGAGTGCAGCTATGCCTGTTTTATACAGGTATAACTTTCCCAGGTGTGCGCTGCTCCTATGCGGGGATTGGGCGGGTAAATCGTCAAAGCTGCTAAAAAGATCAAAAGAAACTTGCGTCTAGCGCATTACGGCGCATAAGTGGCGCAACATGCTAAACGTAAATTTCCTCAATCTTTTTCAACACAGTCATGGCTTAGCGTACTTGCTGAAGGTAGTGAGGAAATTCAGGGCCGTACAATTTCTGAGAATGTGGTTTCATTTGTGAGTTGTTAAATAGGAAAGAAAGTGACATTCTCCGAATTTTCATTTTGATAGAATTTCATCAAGTTGAGTTCCACAGAAAAGGTAGGGCACTAAGGCATTCAGGAAAGAGAGATAACTGGGACAGTCAGGAAAACAAAGACTATCTCAGTCAGATCAGAACATTATTTTATTTCCCTCCAATTATTTCAGCCAATATCCTCTGCTTTCCTGAAAGAACTGGTTCATTGCTTGGGTACAGTTCCATGAGGGTCCGATAGCTTCCAGTGCCATTAATAACATATGCGTCTTGGTAATTATTGTTGAGAGACCATTTGCTCACAGAGTATCACAGCTGAACTAGGGGACACAGATTTAAGGTTTTGGGCAAGAGATACAGGGGGGATGTGAGGAAAAACTTTTTTATGCAGCGAGTGGTGAGGACCTGGAATTCGCTGCCGACAGAAGTGGTGGAAGCAGAGACTGTAGTGTCCGTGTGTAGATAAAGACACTGAAGACAGGAGTTGGTTCATAGGTATTTACTAAGCAAGTCTGGGGGGGGGTTTCTAAAGGATATACACAATACACAGGCTTATATAGCCCAAGTGGCAATTACCGGCATTACGCACACCTGGGGCTCTTAAAGGCACATACACCATAATTGCTCTTAAAGGCACATACACCACAATTCCTCCCCTTCTAGCTAACTAGTACATCATATTTTAAGTAATTATTAATTACATGTTATATGCAAAATAATATACATTGCTGTATTAATTAATTATAAGTTAGTCTCTCAGGAGGCTTCCTGACTCGGTCCGGATAACGCCTCGGGGGTGTAGTAGTTTCTGGTGGTGTAGTAGGTTCTTCTGGCAAGGCTGATTCGGCTTGAAGGCCAGTGTCGGGTTCATCGGGCTCCAGTATCACCGGATCGGAGGTAGATATGGGTATCTCTACTTCATCGTTAGATGTATAGAGTGGTGGTGTAGGTTGTCTCTTTTCGGATGACTTGATGATTTGGTCAGCATGGCGCCTTATTATGCTGTCTCCGATGTCCACGGTATACATCAGTGGTCCTAATCGTGTGCAGATAGTTCCAGGCTGCCATTTCTCGGTACGGTAGTCCCGGGCCAAAACCGGTTGGCCTATCTGGAAGGCCCTAGTTGGCCTTTCATTCATGCCCTGAAACTGCCGGTTCTCCACGTCCCTTCGGATGTTGGGCTTGACCAAATCCAGCCGGCATCTTAGGTTTCTATTGTAGAACATCATGGCGGGAGTTTGGTTAGTAACCATATGCGTTGCATTCCTATATGCAAATAAGAAGTTATCCACCTTGTGCTGAAGTTTTATGTCTTCATTACCCATGGCCTTGATGGCCTTCTTGAAGGTCTGGACAAACCTTTCAGCCAATCCATTGGTGGCGGGATGGTATGGGGCGGACGTGTAGTGCTTTACCCCATTGTTCTTTAAGAACTTTCTGAATTCTTCGGACACAAATTGCGGTCCATTATCAGAACATATCTGCTCCGGCAGCCCATTCCTGGCAAATATGGTCCTTAATACTGTGATGGTTTTTTCCGTGGTGGTGGAGGACACCTTTATTACCTCCGGCCACTTGGAGTGTGCATCAACTGCGATTAAGAACATTGAGTCCATAAATGGACCAGCAAAGTCGATGTGCACCCTTTGCCAGGGAGATGAGGGCCACTCCCATGGATGTAGAGGGGCCTGTGGCAGAGCATTTTGGACCTTCTGGCATCCTAGGCAGCTCTTGGTCATGTCTTCGATGTCTCCATCGATACCTGGCCACCATACAAACGCCCTAGCTAGGTTCTTCATTTTCACTCCACCCAGATGCCCCTCGTGAAGCTCCTTTAGCACTTTATCCTGGAGTTTGGGTGGAATCACCACTCTGGATCCACACATCAAGGTTCCTCGGCACACTGACAGCTGTTCTCTTCTTTGCGAGAATGCTGGCAACAGTGGTTCGCCATGTGCTGGCCATCCCTTCACTGTTAAATCGTAGACCCGTGAGAGAGTAGGGTCATTTCTTGTCTCCCTTTCAATGGCAGAATTTGTCACCGGTAGACATTCCACTATGGTAGAGTGGAATATCTCTACTGGGTCTACTGTAGGTGCCTCTTCTATCATTGGCAACGGTAGGCGTGATAAACCGTCAGCATTCCCATGCTGTTTTGACCCTTTGTATTCAATGTTGTATTGGTGTGCCCCTAGAAAAAGGGACCACCTCTGTAGTCTTTGTGCCGTCATAATGGGGACACCTTTTTTAGGGTTGAATATGGAGATGAGGGGTTGATGGTCAGTCAGCAAGGTAAATTTTTGTCCGTGTAGGTAATGGTTGAATTTCTTCACTCCCCATACCAGGCTGAGTGCTTCCCTGTCTATCTGGGCATAGTTACGCTCAGCTGAGTTCAATGAGCGTGACGCAAAAGCTATCGGCCATTCCGAGCCATCAGGGAATCTATGGGACAATACCGCTCCTATGCCGTAAGGGGATGCATCGCACGCCAGTCTGATTGGTAGTGATGGGTTGTAATGAGCCAAAATTTTCTCGGATGTGATTAAGTCTTTACATTTATGGAAGGCACGTTTACAGTCTTCGTTCCATTTCCAAATCACTCCTGTCTGTAGAAGACCATTAAGAGGGTGTAGAATAGTTGATAAGTTCGGTAAAAATTTATGATAGTAATTTATTAATCCCAGGAATGACCTTAATTGTGAAACATTTTCAGGTGCTGGGGCTTTTATAACTGCTTCAATTTTTTTCAGGTGACTTATGCAACCCTTCCTTATTAATTATGTGGCCACAATATGATATCTGATTTTGGAAAAATTTGCACTTGGGGCGATTTGCTCATAGGCCCCGTTCTTTCAGCCTAGTGAGCACCTACTCCAAATTGGCAAGGTGCTCGTTGTCGTTTTCTCCTGTTATAAGGATGTCGTCTAGGTAGCATTGAGTCCCCGGAATCCCTTGCAGGACTTGCTCCATAGCTCTTTGCCAGATAGCTGGAGCTGATGCTATTCCAAAAACCAGTCGATTGTACTGGTACAGGCCTTTGTGTGTGTTTATTGTGAGATACTTTTTAGAGGTCTCCTCAACCTCCATCTGTAGATATGCCTGTGCCAAGTCAATTTTTGTGAAACGTTTCCCTCCGGATAGTGAGGCGAAAATATCTTCTATCCTCGGAAGAGGATACTGTACCGTGTGAAGGACCGGGTTTACAGTCACCTTAAAGTCCCCACAGATGCGAATTTTTTTCTGTTCCTCAGAGTTATTTTTCAATGTTTTTTTTATGACTGGAACGATGGGTGTTGCCCATTCGCTCCAATCTATTTTGGATAATACGCCTGCCTTTTCCAAATTCTTCAGCTCTGCCTCGACTGCCGGACGTATTGCGTATGGCACCGGTCTTGCCTTAAAAAATTTTGGAATTGCTGTATCTTCCACTTTTATTGAGGCGGTGATGCCTTTCAAGGTTCCTAGTTTCTCTTGAAACACTTCTTTGGCGTTGGCCAAGATGTCTTTTAATCGTTCAGGTATGATGTCATCATTGTTTTTTTCCTTACTGGTCACCGTCAGTGCCTGAATGGAGTGCCAGTCTAAACGTATCTTCCTTATCCATTCACGTCCCAACAACGGTGGACCACCATCTTGTAGAATGTATAAATACAACTTTTGTATTTCTTTGCCGTTGTATACCACAGGCACCCTTATTTTTCCTTTGGGGTAGACTTTCTGCCCCGTATATGTTTTTAAGATAATGGATGTGTTTTTAGAGGTATATGCGAAAATAGCCTCTCGTAATCTCGTCGATTTATTACGGTTAGAGCTGATCCTGTATCTAGCTCCATTTTAACTGGGGACCCTGCTATTGTGAGGGTAACCCAAATGGTTTGGTAATCCTCTTTGGCAAGTACATTATGTAATTTGAGACAGCTTAGTCTCTTGTTTCCGGAGTCGCTATCGCTATTCTGGTCTTCGGAGCTATTGCCCGTCATCATTTGTACCTTCCTGTACTTTTCTTTATTGATTTTTTGTTTTCCGTCAGTGGATTTATTTTGTCCAGATTGGCATACCCGTGCAATGTGTCCAATCTTACCACATTGCCTGCATGCTTTGCCCTTGAACCAGCAGTCCCTCTGGTTATGGGTGGATCTGCCGCAGCGATAACATCTTCCGAACTCCTGTGTCATTTTATGGGTGCCGAAGTCCTGTGTCTCTTGTTGTATCTCTGCAGCTCCTTTTGCTGCTGCTTCGTATGATACAGCCATACTGAAAGCTTTGTCCAATGTTAAATCTTTTTCATAAAGCAGTCTTTTTTGTGTTCCTTCACTTAAGAGACCGCAAACAAATTTGTCTCGAAGATAATCCGATAGTCCTGCTCCGAATTGGCAGTACTTTGATAGCTTTCTTAATTCGGTTAGGTAATCAACGTTACTTTCATTCTTGTGTTGATTTCTCTTGAAGAACTTGAATCATTCCGCTATCAGCAGCGGTGTTGGGTTTAAATGCTCCTGCAGGGTATCAACAATTTCTTTAAAAGTCTTGTCCTTTGGTTTGGCTGGAGTGATTAAATTTCGTAACAGCCCGTATGTCTTCGCGCCCATTAAGTTCAGAAGTACTGAAGCTTTTTTTTCATCTGTTATTCCATTTGCAGTGCAATAAACCTCTACTCTTTCCACGTATGTGGTCCAATCTTCTATTTCGCCATCAAAAGCCTCAATATTACCAGATTTAGGCATTTCAGAAAAGATATGGCACTTCCCGCGCTTTTTTTTTTTCTCTCTGTAGCAACGATATGGCGCTTCCCGCGCTTTCCCGCCGCTGCTACCGATAACAACGCTGTTTTACTGTGGTTTCCGTTTATTCACTGTTGGAGACTCGTTCCCGACGGAGGTCTAAATGCTGACCTGCTTGCCGCGCCGGCCGTCTCTCGAGTGCACCCTCCCAGTCCGTTATTGCTTGCCTCTGATTTCGCTGCCTGTCTCAGCTGTAGAGCCCGCCGCTGGAGCTCCAGCCTGACGCCCAGGAAGGATTAGCGCAGTACCTGTCACCAGCTTGGCCAGCTGGTGAAACCACAGTTTCTCTTACTTCCTTGAGTCTTCTGGACGCTGGAGGAATCGATGTCCTTGAGGTGCTGCCGAATTGCAGGTAAGTCCGTTTCCACTTCGTCGCCACTGTAGTGTCCGTGTGTAGATAAAGACACTGAAGACAGGAGTTGGTTCATAGGTATTTACTAAGCAAGTCTGGGGGGGGGGTTTCTAAAGGATATACACAATACACAGGCTTATATAGCCCAAGTGGCAATTACCGGCATTATGCACACCTGGGGCTCTTAAAGGCACATACACCATAATTGCTCTTAAAGGCACATACACCACAGAGACACTCAATGTTTTCAAGGGGATGCTGGATAGGCACTTGAGGGAAATAAATCTGCAGGGCTACGGGGATAGAGCGGGGGAATGGGACTGACTGGATTGCTCTACAGAGAGCCGGCACGGACTCGATGAGCTGAATGGCCTCCTTCTGTGCCATTATGACTCTACACTGTAACCCAATTTGCTCCTGACCTCATGTCATACCTACACCCTTTCAGCAGGGGTCACTGGAGAGCAATCAGCAGTGGGAATACCTGTTGATTTTCTTTTCCCTAACCCAGATGTCCTGAGGTCAACTGTAGCACTCCTACTCCACCTGGGGTCATCTAACAGCACAGATCAGGGATTGTAAGTGTGACCACCCTGGTCTATATGGCTCAACTATTGAGGTTCATTCACTCAATCAACTAGCGCTATTTTTGTGAACTAACTACTCAATCAGGCAGGCACGTGGGGGGTGGAGCAGTTGGAGGTCATGCGATGCAATCTCCCAGAATACATCCAGCCAGAGTTGGCAATCCTACCCTGACTTTAGGTTTTAAGTGTGGCTCAGTGGGTAGCTCTCTCGCCTCTGAGTCAGAAGGTTGTGGGTTCAAGTCCCACTCCAGAGACTTGAGCACAAATTCTAGGCTGACACTCCAGTGCAGTGCTGAGGGAGTTCCGCACTGTTGGAGATGCTGTTTTCAGATGAGACATTAAACCGAGGCCTTGCCTGCTCTCTCAGGGGAATGTAATGATCCCATGACACTATTTCGAAGAAGAGCGGGGGACTCCTTCCTGGTATCCTGGCTAATATTCATCCCTTGACCAACACCACTTAAACAGATTATCTGGTCATTATCACATTGCTGTTTGTGGGAGCTTGCTGTGCACAAATTGGTTGCTGCATTTCCTACATTACAACAGTGACTGCACTTCAAAACTACTTCATTGGCTGTGCAGCACTTTGGGACATCTTAAGGTTGTGAAAGACGCTATATAAATGCAAATCTTTCTTTCCAGATTCAGGCTGCAACTGCAGCGTTGGTGCATAGCGAAACCTCTTCGCACCGAAGCTAGACTTAGAGTGTGACTGCACTCTCAGTATTTCTGTTCCCTATTTCAATTGGTGCTTGGGCTGAACCACTGAAATAAAACCATTTTCTGGCAAACTATATTTGGGCTCGATTGCTTGGTTTAAATCTACATTCTATATGAGCTGAGACTGGGATGGGTCAGATCGATTTATCCAAGCATCACTGATCCGCTGGCTGTGCAATCAACATTCAGATTTTAATCACACATTTCTGGTGGCTTAAATTCATTACACAACAGTGAATTGTTTTTGCCAAGTACCAACAGCCTCTGATTAACCTTTCGTAACAAAGGCATGGATTGTACCTGTAAGAACTTGTCCAACAAGCTTTGCTGCCAGTAATTCTTTGAACAGATTTTTACATTCTTCTACTTCCCCTTTTCTCTATAAAATAACAGAGCTAATGTACTTATAGCACTATGTCGGCACAAAGAAAAATGTCATTGTTGAATCAAACTGAGAATCGGCATAACCCAAAACTTATAATTAATCATCAATGTACCAAAAGAAAGAACGAACTCCCATTTATATACAGCACCTTTCACAACCTCAGGATGTCCCAAAGCGCCGTACAGCCAATTAAGTGTAGTCACTGTTGTAATGTAGGAAACGCGGCAGCCAATTTGCGAACAGCAAGCTCCCACAAACAGCAATGAGATAATGACCAGATAATCTATTTTAGTGATGTTGATTGAGGGATAAATATTGGCCAGGACACCAGGGATAACTCCCCTGCTCTTCTTCGAAATAGTGCCATGGGATCTTTTATGTCCACCTGGGAGAGCAGACAGGGCCTCGGTTTAACATCTCATCCAAAAGATGGCCCCTCCGACAGTGCAACACTCCCTCAGCGCTGCGCTGGAGTGTCAGCCTTGATTATGTGCTCAAGTCTCTGGAGTGGGACTTGAACCCACAACCTTCTGGCTCAGAAGCGAGAGTGCTAACTCTGAGCCACGGCTGACACCTAAAAGAACCAACACTGAGTGCGTCACTAATAACTTGCTAGGCCAATGCATTTCAGGCACCTCTGAACAAAACAATTTCTCCCTGTTCGGTTTGAGCCCGGCCAAGGAGAAGGATCTTTGGACTGAGTGCTGTTGAGCAGATTCAGAATGATTGACACTGCTATTGATGGAATGAGATACTGTTATAAAATTATTGAGTTCGGCAGGCCTCAGCCATAATCCACAGCAGATGTAACCCCAAACTGCAAAACTGCTCTCAATGCAAACTTCAGCAGTCTGAGCAGATATGGAAACAGGAATGGCCCAGCGGAGTACAGCAGCCTTAGCTGCAAGACACAGGAACAAAAATTCCGTAATGAAAAGGAATGGTGCAGTGGCGAATGGCATTATTAGCTGTAAAAATAATAGAAGGGAGTGTGAAAATGTTAGTCGTTGCTGCATCAGACATAGGAGTGCCAGTGTGCAGGATGGCAGATCTAACCACGAAAGACACAGGGTTAAATTTCCATCTTCACCGGCAGGGCAGTAATCTGGTAGATTTCATACCATTGAAACCGATGGGATGAAAATCGGGCGGGTTCTAAAATGAGCGGGCGATCTGCTCCATCAGATTACTGCCCGGGCAGTGAAGGTGGAAATTTACCCCACAGAAAGTAGCGATAGTTTTTTTTTTAACGCTTGCCTTGAGTTGTGAACTCATGCATCTGTCTGCCTGACAAATTAATGGACAAAAAACTATGGGGACTGGGGCGCATACCTGAATTTCCAATATCCGTTCCCAGTTGGGAGACGCTCCACATGCTGGGGGGCACAAAATTGTAGCAACGCCCCTGTACTATTTATGTGCTGGTGCAGAGCGAGTTCTGGGAATATTTCAGTGTTGTATTACCAGCTGCTTTCAATATTGTCTTTCCTCACCTCAAATGAGAAGGAAAGCACAGTTGAGTAGATCACGGGCCTGCCTTGAAGCTGCATTACTGACTTACAAAGAAGTAGCAGTTAGACCTGGCCTACATACTGACTTGGAAGCACCAAAGCTGGGAAAAGTTAGTGCTGGCAGGATATAAAATACCCCTCTTACATCATTGGAGTAGCACTGGGTGGAAGTGAAGACCCAAGAGCACACGATAGAAAGAAGATATCTCGTATACTAAATATACTCTCTCAAGGCATTCCTGCTCTTTTAATGTCTGCAGCAACCCCTCTCTGCCTGCCAAAAAGGTAGCAACAGCCAGACTTATAGAATCGCAAAATCCTACAGCGCAGAAGGTGGCCACTCGGCCCATCGTGCCTGTGCCGGCTCTTTGAAAGAGCTCTCCAATTAGTCCCACTCCCCTGCTCTTTCCCCATAGCCCTGCAATTTTCTCACCTTCAATGTTTATCCAATTCCCTTTTGAAAGTTACTATTAAATGTGCTTCCACCAGCCTTTCAAACAGTGCATTCCCGATCATAATAGTAATTCGCGGTGTAAAAAATTCTCTCCTCATCTCACCGCTGGATCTTTTACCAATTATCTTAAATCTGTGTCCTCTGGTTACCGACCCTTCTGCCACTGGAAACAGTATCTCCTTATTTACTCTATCAAAACCATTCATGATTTTGAACGCCTCTATTAAATCTCCTCTGCTCTAAGGAGAACAATCCCAGCTTCTCTAGTCTCGCCACATAACTGAAGTCCTTCATCCCTGGTACCATTCTAGTAAATCTCCTCTGCACTGTCTCCAAGAATTTGACATCCTTCCTAGAGTACGGTGCCCAGAATTGGACACAATACTCCAGCTGTACACAGACAACCAGCTTCATACGTACATGCCAGGCACTGTCTAATTGTGTTAATAACATTATTCCTAAAACAGGTAGGCTGGGTATTGATGCACTTCCCTTTATTTGTAGTTAAATGTCCTTTTTTTAAATATATTTTCGTGGACCAACAAACAAAATGTCCTTCAATGCCACATTGCCGTCCAATTCAGACTCAAAACGGCAATGCAACCGTAATCAGGAATTTAGAAGTTAAGTGAGTAAATGATTTGCAGTTAGTTTTAGCTGAGTCCTGACTTACAAAATTGGCCGACCTCAAAGTGATTGGGCGGGAGGGGGTGGTGTGGGGGGTGGGGGGTTGGCGGGGGGTTAGTCAGGATTTCCCAAACCACATCCCGCCCCAACCCTGACCCTCACGCTGGCTCCGCTGCTGTATGGAATGTGAACTTGTTAGTAGGGATTTACAGAAAAACAGCCAATCGATACTTGAGCCAAAACTGCAATTTTGCCAACAGCTAGAAATATTTTTGCCTTAAAAATTACAGAGCTAAATTGTTACAATACAGCATAACACACTCATGGAAAACAGTGGAATTTCAACCAAAGACCTAACCCAGGGAAGTAGCACTTCATTCTCACAAGGGGATTTTGAAATTGGAGAACAGTTAGTACTTGAGGCAATCAAAAGGCAACTCATATAAAATAATGAAGTGCGCTATAGTGCTCTCTGTGATTTTAATAATCCTCATTAAATTGAAACTAAAAATAAAATAAAAACAAATAACATATTTGTCTATACACTTGTTACAATTGCAGTATACACAGGCAGGAGCAATGATTCATTTCACCCATTAGCAAAATCTTTCCCTTTACATTGTCACACGTGAGGATTGTCATAGGCAGCAGGACAGGTAGATAAGGTGGTTAAAAAGGCATATGGGATACTTGCCTTTATTAGCCGTGGCATAGAATATAAGAGCAGGGAGGTTATGATGGAGCTGTACAAAACGCTAGTTAGGCCACAGCTGGAATATTGTGTGCAGTTCTGATCGCCACACTATAGGAGGGATGTGATTGCATTGGAGAGGGTGCAGAGGAGATTCACCAGGATGTTATTTTGCTTAGAGCAGAGAAGGCTGAGGGGGGAACCTGATTGAGGTGTACACAATTATGAGGGGCATAGATAGGGTAGATAGAAAGGAACTTTTCCCCTTAGTAGAGGGGTCAATAACCAGGGGGCATAGTTTCAAGGTAAGGGGCAGGAGGTTTAGAGGGGATTTGAGGAAAAACTTTTTCACCCAGAGGCTGGTTGGAATCTGGAACTCACTGCCTGAAAGGGTGGTAGAGGCAGGAAACCTCACAACATTCAAGAAGCATTTAGATGAGCACTTGAAACGCCACAGCATACAAGGCTACAGACCAAGTGCTGGAAAATGGGAAAATGGGATTAGAATAGACAGGGCTTGATGGCCGGTGCGGACACGATGGGCCGAAGGGCCTCTTTCTGTGCTGTATAACTCTATGACACTATCACTCTATTAGGTCTCTTACTTGCTGAATAAATTTGGCATTCTAGTTCCCCACTGTATTGCCGCCATTTATGAATGGATTTTAAGATGAATCCCGGCCTTTAACAAATGTATCTTGTCTGCGAGGTGAAAAGGTTAAAATAAACTGACACCGGGGCTATTTATGTCCGATGGGTTTTGAGTGCCAAGTTGTATATTTGTGATTGGCAAGCTGTGCCGACATTTGTGTAAATGATGCTGCGATCAGATGTTTGTGTTAGTGGTGGTGTGACATGCATTGAGGATTCTGGACTAGTCCCTACTAGAGCTAATGTTTCAGGAATGATACATTCTGACTGTGAGTCATTGAGTTCTCTGAATGGACGATTATTCCAGGTGAATACATCGGGTTGCAAGTTGCAACACTTTACATCTCACAGTGCAGGAATTTGGATTTTAACTGAAATACTGATTCATAAAAGGAGAACATTTTACTTACACTGAGGTTAGCCACAAACCCTTTCTCACAAACTGATCTTGGACACGGGACATGTTGGACAAGTGGACTCTTTTTTAGCCGGTGAATATTAAAAAAATTTATTAATAGAATATAGCAATGTAAGGACATTAATGTGTCTGTGTGACATGGGTGAAACAACCCAACGTTTACAAAAATCTCTCTGTCTGTGTGGCTGCTTAAAGAGTGCGTTGGGTTTGGCGAGCTTCTCTGTACTGGACCAGGTGAAGAAAATTAGGGGATATGATTATAAGCTAAGTTAATCTTGAGGGGAGCAACTTATGAAATAACCCCATCGCAATTAAACTCGATGACTTATGGAGGAATTGCCACTAACCGCAGCAAATGCAGCACCTCAAAAAGGAATCAACAGCTTCCAAATTCAACAGGGAGTGAAGAGGCCAAGGCAGGAAGGAGCCGAGTGGATCCTTTTACATAAAGTTAAACAAAGCCATGAGCTAGATGGGACGAATGCCCCTCTTCTTCATGGCATTTTGTTAATAATGAATGAGCTGATTTAGATATAACACCGAATTACGTGCAGTTTTGTGCTGTACCCACTGGTGTGAGAATGCCTATAGCAATTTTACTTAGGATGAAAGCCATTTATTAAGGGTACTATCATTTTAGGCAGGATTTGAACACACCTCCTAATCTTAAACTGCATTTGTTAATTTTTCCTGGTATCCAGGACCCAAAATGTGAGAGGAATGTATTCTCATTCACTGGCCTAGTACAATCCCTCCTCCCGAATGGGTAGGCCCAAGGCGCAGCAGATATTGGGCCTCAGGCCTCATTTCAGCGAGACCGGAGTGCTGTGAAAACCTGCTGGGCGTCTCCAGGCAGCTTGCCGGCGAAGAGGCTTTGGGGGAAATATTTGGTTGGTTAACGCCTCCCGTTAGCGCCTCTGGGGGGTGCTAACAGGGCGCTAGGATCTTAGCGCCACTCGCGTGGCGATTTTAGCGCCACTCGCGAAATTGACCAGTCATTTTGTGGCGGCGCTAAACACTACTGCCACGATCTCCTGCGCCCGCAGATCGTGACGTCAGTCGAGCGTGCAACGCCCCGGTAGTGCCCCGGACCGGAAATTGAGTCGCGCCCCCTGCCTTAGCGCCTGCCACTAGGAACGACAGGTAGAGGGGAACGTTTTCAAGTCGGGAAGGGGCTGGAGGAGTGCTATTTAAAGGCAGGTGCTTCCGGCCTTTTCTTGTCGGCAAAATATTTGGTACACGCAGGTTGAGAGGGAGAGAGACGTCTGGAAAGATTTAACGCTGTCCTAAGGAGTTTTGGCCCTCAGCACCACTTTTGAGGTTCCTAAGTGCCGAGCTGTTTCCCTGGGCCTATCCATTAGTGCTTCCAACACAATTGCTTTAGAGGCCTCTCCAGGCCGAGATTCAAGGCTGCAATGAGCAGGGTGTGGCTGGCCAGCAAGATGGCCCCTCCCGTCTAAGAACTGGACAGCACTGGTCTGTCTGTCTTCCATGGTAACTGACATCGCCTGAGCTTCGTTAGCACTCTGAGGTAGCGCCTCGCTCCCTGATGTTAGCGCCTTAAGAGAGGTGTGTAGCGCTTGATTTAGCGCTCAAATCACCTCCAGGGGCGATAGAGGCGAATTTTACAGTCAGAGGCGAGAATTAGCTAAACTTTGCGCCCGGCCGATATTAGTGCTGCAAAATGGGCGATACCCCATTTTTCCCCCTTTGGATTTTGGGACGCTGCGTCAGGTAGGTTGTTATAGGGTGAAGCGATCAGGAGAGGGGAAAACTAGGAAAGAGAGGGCAATTGGGACAGGGGCTGTTTGGAGTGGGGGGGGCGATCGGGACGGGTGGGCGAAGCGCCATCATATTGGAGGCTTAGGTGGCTGTTTAGTGCTCAAAAGCAGGTGCGTCGCATTGTATTTCTAGGCTACAGTGTTAACCCAATAGGTATTCCTACCTCGTTATGTTATTCTTGTGTAGAGTTGAAAATATTTTTGTGAGCATGGTGGTCAAGGTCCCAAGAGGTGATGATAGATGCTGAGAGTCTAGGCTGGACAGTCTAGTACTAGGGGTCATGTCTCAGGATAAGGGGTTGGCCATTCAGAACAGAGAGGAGGAGAAACTTCTTCACTCAGAGAGTTGTGAATCTTTGGAATTTTCTATCCCGGAGGGCTGTGGAGGCTGAGTCGTTGAGTATATTCAAGGCGGAGATCAATAGATTTTTGGGCACTAAGGGAATCAAGGGATATGGGGATAGGGCGGGAAAGTGGAGTTGATGTAGAAGATCAGCCATGATCTTATTGAATGGCGGAGCAGGCTCGAGGGACCGAATGGCCTACTCCTGCTCCTATTTCTTATGTTCTTATATTCTTATGTACTCAGGTTGCTTGTACAAAATAAAATGGACCCACTCAGCATCATACTATTACAGTATTTGTTTTTTCACTCATGAGCTCATGAAGTATAGTAGGCAGCTTCTGGTGAAGAAAACCGGGTGAAGGAACTCCTGAATTTACTGCCTATTTCTCCTTGGTTAATCAAACAGTCCTTGACGATATTCAATGAAGTTACAAGACCCTGAACACAGTGAAGAACTACTACTAGAGAGATGGTCTTGCTGAAACATGTTACAATCCTCATCCTTGTGTTCAAATCCTTCCATGACCTCACCCCTCCCTATCTCTGTAACCTCCTACAACCCTCTGAGAACTCCACGTTCCGCCAATTCTGGCCTCTTGTGCTTCCCCAACTTCCTTCACCCCCGCCATTGGTGGCCGTGCCTTCAGCTGTCTAGGCTCTAAGCTCTGGAATTCCCTCCCTAAACCTCTTTGCCTCCCCTCCTCTCTCTCCTCCTTTAAGGTGCTCCTTAAAGCTCTTTCACCAAGCTTTTGATCACTTGTCTCCTTCTTTGGCTTGGTGTCAATGTTTTTGTTCGATAACTCTCCTGTGAAGCGCCTTGGAACGTTTTACTATGTTAAAGGCGCTATATAAATGCAAGTTGCTGTTGCTGCATTAGGGTTTGAGAAATCTGACTTGCCTATTGGTTTGCCAGTATAACTTCTCCCAGTCTTTTGTTCCTCCAGCAACCAATTGCTAATTTTGTCAGCCACCTGCTCTCACTGCAAGTTCTCTCCAGTTGATTCCTGGGATGGCGGGACTGTCGTATGAGAAGAGATTGAGTAAACTAGGCCTGTATTCTCTTGAATTCAGAAGAATGAGAGGGGATCTCATTGAAGCATACAAAATTATTACAGGGCTTGATAGGATGGATGCTGGGAGAATGTTTCCCTTGGCTGGGGAGTCTAGAACCAGGGGCCATAACCTCAAGATAAAGGGTAGGCCATTCAAGACTGAGATGAGAAGAAATTTCTTCACACAGAGGGTGGTGAATCTTTGGAATTCTCTACCCTAGAGGGCTGTGGAGGTTCAGTCATTGGGTATATTCAAAACAGAAGCCGATAGATTTCTGACTAGTAAGGGCATCAAGGGATATGGCGATAGGGCCAATGAATGGAGTTGAGGCAAGAGATTAGTCATGATCTCATTGAATGACGGAGCAGGCTCGAAGGGCCGAATGGCCTACTCCTGCTCCTATTTCTTATGTTCTTAAACCATACTATTTAATTATACTAAACCCTTCCCCTCTCCCAATATTTTGCTAGTGGGTGCTGACCTCCCCATCTCAACTGTTGACTTCCCATTGGAGCTAACACTGACATTTGCAGGGAGGCAGTATGCTCCAGGAAATTGGTGAGCAATGTGAGCTGCCACAGAATGGCGCAGAGGGAATTGCACCTGTGATTCCCAACACTCTGACCCCAAACTCCACTGCATCATTGGATGGATGCAATCAGCAGAGGCCAGGCAATGGCTCACAGAGAGGGGGGGGAAATTGGAAGGGCTGTCACCTAGCCCGAGCGTACTTTCTAGTGACCACGTTAGAGCAGCCAGTGTTCTGAGAAACGTTTCTGCACATAATGAGCACTATGTAAATGCATGTTGTTGTCGGCCCATGGTTTCAGTCAAAGAATGAATCATGGTGGGGTAGAGGGAATTTCAAGAGGGCAAGAAAACATCTCTTATTCTATGATTGAGGTATTTAGTTGCTCATCTCAAATCCTATGAGCTCTGATTATTTTCTTGCAGAGGCGTTCCTTCTTGTTGTATTATTCTTGTTTTGTATGGCTGATCTTAAAAGAATTCCAATTATTTCGTTAGCTTAGTTGTGCAAAACTCAAAGGATTCTGACACCCCAATTATCATCTTTCCTGTCATTTCTCCAGTGGTGATAACATCTTCCGAACATTTGTACAGACTCCAGATAACAGCCGCAAACAAATCTGTCGGCTTTGTTCCCCTACCTTCTTTGCCATTTGATGTTTCTGAGATGTTATTGATGTGAGCGTTGTTGACGTCTGAATTGTTGGGATACTCGATGCTTCCAGTCAGATTGTGTGGGATCACCAGATCTAACATTTCCATGCACCTGGAAAAAAAGTAACAATCAATACAAGGTTCATCAATCACCAATACTTTAATTTAAAAGACCCTTAGCCTTTCATGCAAATTACAAATACATTATTTCAACAATACCTCCAAAATCTCTTTATGATAACTCTATGAACGTCTCAAAACATCTTGGAAATTTAAAACGCAAAAAATGTTTCCGCATATGTGATCTGTCCAGATGTTTAGAAATCTCATAAGTATAACTGAATGCTATTAAGTTGAGAAGTTAATTTTGTTGCATTAGTGATATTGCAATTACTTTTTGCAAACAGCAAAACTTTCATGTTTGACTCCCAACGTTGCGTTTTCTGAAATTCCTGAATCACGACCTAGATTTTGTAATAAAATGTTTGCGGCACGCTTGTATAAATACCAACATGGCAAGTTTTAACTTGGCACAGAGAGATTTTGCTGGGGACTAGCGTGGAATTCTCCAGTGTCGGCGGTCTGAGTTATCAGGAATGACTGGAGAGATTTACTGAATTCTGGGCCTACAGTAACCTTCAGTCATCGTGTGAGTGGGGATAGGCAGCTCCCATAGGAGCATTAGAGGTCATTAATTCCACATTTAAACAAATGCATATTGTTTTAGTTTCATTTTTGTTACAGATTTACTGCCAACAAACAGAAAAGGAAATACTCTTAACTCTTATAAATATTCATTGATCCATTCTGAAGGGATATTCACAAAAGGAATCTTAGCATTCATTGCTATGTTTGTTTACAGGTATTTTGTGGCAATTTTCCATTACTCAAATCTGAATCACTACTCTTATTAAATGATATATTTTGACAGTGTGCTTTTAACTCATTACCAACAAGCAAACCTCCTCACCTACTGTTGAAAGCCTGAGCGTCGATCCGATGTGCCACTGCAGCTATACAGAAAGCTTCAATATCAGTAACCAAACCATCTCAACTACAGGAGGACAGCTATCATACCAACAGCAGGAATGTTTAAAAGATTAGTTGCTAAGTAGATTTGTAGCCTTTGGATTATTGTACTGGAATGACTAATTACAATGGACATCTGTTTGCAGGGTGTTTGAACCGAGCACTGTTCTGTGGAGTGGTGTTTATGGCAAGGAATTCTGCTATGAATCTGGAGAACAGTTAATGGACCAGGTTCGGAAACAGAGGAGAATGTAATGATACAATTGATGCAATGGCCTCATCTCATCAGTGATCACCTCCTCAGTTCAAAAAAACAATTAACCTACTAACGTGATCAGTAAACTGCTATTGTGCCTTAAGTGTCAGCTGTAGCTCAGTTGGTAGCACCCTCGCCTCTGAGTCAGAAGTTTGTGGGTTCAAGTCCCACTTCAGAGATTTGAGCACAAAAATCTAGGCTGACACTCCTGTGCAGTGCTGAGGGAGCGCTGCAGTCAGAGGTGCTGTCTTTCGGATGAGATGTTAAACCGAGGCCACGTCTGCTCTCTCAGGTGACACTATTTCGAAGAAGCGCCAATATTTATCCTGTGATCAACGTCATTAAAACAGATTATCTGGTCATTATCACATTGCTGTTTGTGGGAGCTTGCTGTATGCAAATTGGCTGCTGCATTTCCTACATTACAACAGTGACTGCACTTCAAAAAAGTACTTAATTGGCTGTAAAGCGCTCTGGGACGTCTGGTAGTCGTGAAAGGTGCTATATAAATGCAAGTCTTTCTTTATTAAAGCTCCAACCTGCTATGTTATGGAAAGAAGGAGAATCACTGAGTCAGAGGAAGTCATGATCACATTGTATGTGCTCGGGTCAGATTGCAGCTTGAGTACTGTGACTAGTTCCGATGAACAAGAGACATTCAAGTGCTGGAAGCAGTGCAGAGAAGAGCCACGAGGCTAATCCCCAATGCCAACAGTCTGAGTTATGAGGAATGACTGGAGAGACTTGGGCCATTCAGCCTGGAAAAGAGGCATCTGAGAGGTGATCTTATCCAGGTGGACAAGAAAGTACAGGAAACTTTCGATTTACCGGCACCTAAATAACCGGAAATCTTGGTTAACCGGCAAAATTCAGGAGTAGGTTCAGGTAAGTTTTACTTCATATTGTACTTGTCTTTCTCGATCAGTTGCTGTGCAAGGGTATGGCTGCAGCTGTTGCTAAGCTACAGATACGCTTGGAACTTGTGGCCATTGTTCTCAACCTGTTGCTAAGCAACAGGGTTTGTTGCTTTATACGGAGCTCTCAGCTCTCCGTATCTTTTACTATAGCTCTCGGTTATCTGGAATTTTTGATGAACCGGCACCACGTCGGTCCCGTCGGTGCCGGATAAAAAAAAGTTTCCTGTAAACGGAAATAACAGAAAACGCTGGAAAAACTCAGCAGGCCAGGGCAGCATCCGTGGAGAGAGAAGCAGAGTTAACGTTTCATGTCGAGAACCTTTTGTCAGAAAGGTTCTCGGCCTGAAACGTTGACTCTGTTTCTCTCTCTACGGATGCTGCCCTGGCCTGCTGAGTTTTTCCAGCGTTTTCTGTTGTTATTTTGGATTTCCAGCATCCGCAGTATTTTGCTATCGTCAAGAAAGTAAACGGTATGGAAAAAGATAATCTGGAATACTACTTTAATTAAACTGTGTAACGGGGACAAAGGTTCAAACTAGTAAATGGAACTTTCAGGACTGATATTACGAAATTTTTCATGCAAAGTGTGCTCAACAATTGGAATGGGCTTTTGGGCAGAATAGTGGAGCAAAAAAACCTGGATTTGTTTAATAAATGATTAGACGCAGTAGGGCCATTCTGGATGGATGAGTTAAGATGGGACAAAAGGCCTTCCTCATCCATAGTTATCTTGCGACCTCTACTGCAGTGGCTGAAGACTGTATTGCAGAAAAACATATCTCCGATTCAACCTCTCAGACAGGAAGTTATACATGGAGCAGGTGTACTCCAGAAGGGTGAGGGGAAAAGTGAAGACAAAAATAAAATACTGGCAAAGGATATTTTGCGAGGGGATTTCTTTCTTTTTGTAGTCAGTAGAGCTGTGTAAGGCTAAATGTTTGGGTTCGCAGTTCAGTTCATTGCTAACCCCTATTACAGTTTGTTATCTCCAGTGACTTTGACTCTTTCTGATTTCAAAGTCCTCACATAGTTCCAGTAGTTTTACAAATAATAACTGTGCCAATAACAGAAATTTACTTTGCAGTCTTCATATCCAAGATAATGGATGGAGCGCTAGCTCCCTCCCATTTTTATGATAAAGATATTTCTGAAGCATTTTAATGAAACACTCTTTGTCCGTAGCTTTACAACGATTAGATTATCCCAGAAATAATAAATAAATGAAGGAAAGGCTGGCCAAAAAGCTTTACAATGCAAAACCACAAATGATGGGAGTAAACAATTAATACTCACTTCTAACAGAATGAGCTATAAATAAATGTCAGCAGCCAAGAAACTGGATCGTGCCCAAATTGGAGTGTAACCCCGGTGTAGAGCATGTTGCACGAGCCTGATGAGGATGATGGTAGGACCGCGACAAATTGAACCGCCAGCCTTATTATTATGGTATCGGCAAGCTCCCCAGAGGTGTGTGGGGGGGTGGGGGCAGGGGGGGCTGGTGTGGGCAGCGAGATTGCCCATGTCAGATGCTGGCCAAGGGCCTCAGGAAAGTCTGGGGTGGGAGGGGAGGGGCGGCAATCGGGAGCTAGGGCCGAGCGTTGGCCATCAGCGGCACACAGTTTTAATATGGAGCCAGGAGGGGAAACTCTGCTCCTCTTGGCTCCACCATTAGGTAAGTAAAAATGGGATACAGTTTCCCTCTTGGGTGCAATCGACGATAGTTTTGCGCTAGTTTTGAGAAATGATTTCCCCCCCCCCCCCGAGTTTCTGCTCAAACTCATTTGCATATTGCCGAACGTAAAATCTTCCATGAACCAGCGCAACTGGGCTAAGGATGTAAATTTAGAAAAAAACATTGTTGCTTTTAAAAATATTCCTTGATATATTTAAGAGTGGTAACTTGGTGCAGTTTAACTAATACAGCTGAAAATGGGTTTATCACAAAAAAATAAGCATTTTAATCAGAGTGTCTAGTCCACCACCTGTGAGTAACCCGATTTTAAATCACCGAAAATAACTTAAAAACTACACAGAACCATTTGCTAGTTATATTGGTGTAGTCAGTTTTTTTTAGTAAATTAAAAAGATATATATATTCAAAAGCTTTAAAAATGTGCCTATTAGTGTCCTTGCGCCTAAAAAAGCAAACTTAATTTTTAGAGCCGCCTCGAAGATCCACAAACGGGTGCAATTAGCAGAAACTCCCAATGGTGATTAATTCAATCGGGGGGGGGGGTGGTCATTTTTGTGGGCGGGGCCGGCTTCTAGCGCAATGTTTTTTTAAACTAGCGCAAAAGATTGCGGAAACCCGAGTTGCGCTGGACGTAGTTTGCGCTTAAAATTCCGCGATCATTTGCGCTGGTTTTCCCGATTTCAGACGAATTGCGCCGAAAAAAAACAACGCAACCGAGCGGAAAGTCCAGGCCAAGATTTTTTAAACTTATCTTCGGGTGGGTGCCTCCAGTGGTGCCTTTATGCGTCGCTGGTTTGGCTGCTGAGCGCCTGAAGGAACTGTAGTTCCTGCCTCAAAGTCCAGTGTACAGAACCTAAGGGGTGAGTGGGTCGAACCACTCGGTAAATTACTGTGCAAAAGAGAGAGAGGTCTCACCAGAGAGAGAGGCCTAGCAAAAACCCCTTACAGAAAATGGCGACCGCGGCAGGACATTGGCAGCAGGATTGCAATGTATTAGACCCAGGTTTAAATGGACGAAATGTTATGGATGAGAGGATAGCGGATTATGTTTTTGGTACGGTAAATCTCACTAACCAGTGGATTTCCGATCTCTTACTGGGTGGGCGTCCGGTAGACGCAGCCGTCAGGTGGACAGAGAGTAAAGAACATAAAAAGTCAGTAGAGAAGGCAGTGTGGCTGATGTGCTACAAAAGACAAGTCCAGATTTTGGACAGAGTCGTTGCAGTGCAGGCAGCCAAGATCAAAACCCAGGCATCAGAAATAGAGGAAAAGGCCATGGGTGGGGAAAAGCTGATCGCAGCGCTTCACGCGCTGAATCAGGAACGCCAAACTGTAGCCAGCCAACATCAGGCTAAAGTAGAGTACCTGGAATGCCAGGTTACTGAGGCAAAGATTCATGAAGCGAGAGTACGGGAGAAAAGCGCCCGCCTCGCACAACAGCTAAGAGTGCAGGAGGAGAAAGTAGTGGAGGTTAAGGCAGCTTACAAGGTGGCCATCGAGCAGGGGTTTGAAAGCGCAGACCACGGCCCCTGCCAAAAGGCGGTAGAAGACCTAAGAATGGCCCTGGCTAAGGCAAAAGGCATGGTATGCCTCGTAAACCCAAAGGCAAGTCACATAGACTTCCTGAAGGAATCCAAAAAACCGATTCCACGTGAAGTAGTTGTGGCACCAGCCACTGAACCCTCAGCACCACCGAGCTATAATGAGGTTTGGCCCGAAGAAGGGGTGGTAGAAGAGGAGAAAGCCGAGGTAGAACCGGAGGAAGAACAACCCCCGGTAGTGAAGCCGGAGCCGGCACCAATGTGTCCTGCTCGGCACCAGAGGTACGGTCCTGCCGCCGCAAATGGCGATGACGGACCCCTCCAGAACCATCTCATACTGCCCCACAGTGCCCAACAAATCAGAGCGATGGTGAGCCACCTCCCAAAACTCTCAGAGAAGGGAGATCCCTCAGTCCATTTCAGGGAGATAGAGCAGACAGCCGCCGTCAATGACTGCGATGGTCCAGAACAGGCTAAAATGTTGCTATTCTCCCTGGATAGCACAATCCTTCAGTGCCTCTCAGACAGGAGTAAGAGGGGGCAGAAAGGGTATGAGGAACTCCGGGACGAGGTCCTGGAGGTTATGGGAGTGGACGACGGCAACCCGTTCCTCTGTGTGGAAGGGGCTATGCAGCTAACTGGAGAGCCCCCACGGGTTTTCGCAGAAAGGCTGTGGCCAGCATATCGGCGCAGCTGTCCGGGCATGCCTGAACGGGCCGCAATGAACGATGTCCAGCGGGTTCATTGGCTCCGCTGCCTGGTTGCCAACAGCTTACCGCAGATACAGGCCCAAGCCAGATCTTGGTTTGACCCCCAAGGTCCCGGCACCACAGAGGAGACAGTGCTCCGACAGCTCACCATTGCGTATAAGAATTGCAGGAGTCAAGAGGCACCTACTTCTAAGGGAAAAGTGCATGAGGCAAAACCCGCAGCCCCAAGTAAAAAGGAGTGGCATCAGGAGGGGAATCGCCCTCCCCAGGCCAAGTTCAATTGCTACGGGTGTGGGAAGGATGGACATTGGCGCAGGGACTGTAAAAATCCGTGGAAGGATAATAAGGGAAAATCTCCCGCAGCCCAAGCCCAAGCCCAGACCGCCGCCCCAGCACGAGTCCAGGTCCAAGCCGCAGCCCCTGTCCCAGGAAAAGGAGCCGGTGCAGCTATAGATCCCGCTGCGATAGAATCAATTTTAGAGACAATGCGGCCTCTTATGATCTCACAGGGGAAGATAGCAGTCACCACCGGTCCTGTCGTTCCCGCAGCCCCGACCGCTTCACCTCAATGACTAGAGCCAGCGCAGCCCGTTTACCTGTGTTCGTTGCGATATGATTTATGGAGGCGACCCCTCGTGGAGATGGAGGTAGAGAAGGTAAAAGGGACCTATCTGTTGGATACGGGGGCATCGTGCACCGTGATCCACGCAGCTAACCCTACCACCTCACCTCTGTCCACCGGGGTTCCATATATTCTGTCGGGCTTCACGGGCAAAGAACAGGCTGGCGCATTCTCCACCCCCTCTCCATTCATTTAGGACCACTCCGCACCACGTGGAAGTGTGTACTGATGAAGTGGGAGGTGGAGGGTGGAAAAGGGATTCTTGGGTCCGATTTCTTAGTAGAACACGGGATCCTCGTGGATCTTAGAAATCACTGTCTCTGGGGAGCGAGTGCGGGTAAGAAAGGCAAGGTAGTCATCATCCCAGGGAAGGAAGGGAAAGGGACCCTATGTACCATGAAGCCAAAAGAGGGCTACGACCTCGAGCTCATGGTTGCCAGCGTCCCACAAGATCTGCAGGCATTCGTGTCAGACCACCTGACTACGTTTGCCACTCACAAACACGATTGCGGGAGGGTCACCGGGTTTGAGGTCAGAGTAGACGGGGACCCCATGGCCCGACCCCAAAAACAGTACAACTTCCCCAGGGAAGCGGAGCCCGACATGGAGACAGCAATCACGTAAACTCTCCTTTGTGGCCGGTGAAGAAGCCGGACAATTCCCGGAGAGCCACGGTGGACGACAGAGTCCTCAATAGTAACATCCCAGCCTGCGCGCCGACGGTAGCAGCAGTTGCCGACCTGATAGGGAGTATTCCAGCATCCACGACCACGTTCACGGTGCTGGATATTTCCAATGGGTTTTGGTCCATCCCTTTAAGGAGGGAGGATCAGTACAAGTTTGCCTTTACTTTTAAAGGGCAACAGTACACCTGGAACTGCTTGCCACAGGGTTTCCATAACAGCCCCAGCATTTTCCATCAATGTATGGCAGGGAGTTTAAAAGAGTTCAGCCAGCCCAATCAGCTAGTGCAGTAAGTGGATGACCTGCTCCTGTTCACAGATTCCAGAGAGGAGCATGGCCCACTATTGGCCGAGCTATTGGAGCTGTTAGACAGAAAGGGTTTCAAGGTAAACCCAAAGAAGGCACGGATCGGCCAGCAGGAAGTAAAATTCCTGGGTCTGACCATCCGCGCTGGAGAGAGAGCCATAGACAAGGCTAGACGGGAATCGGTGCAAGACCCACTGGTCCCCACCACCGTAGCCCAGAAGTGGGAAGGAGGAGACAAGGTCATGGTAGGAAACTCTGCCCGAGTGGGGAGTTTAGAACCACTGTACATGGGGCCCTACAGTATTGTAGATAAAGCCAGCCCCATGGTATACGCAGTGAATTTGCCCCGGTGCACTAAATGGCTTCACGTAAACCAGTGCAAACTATTTAAGCCGGGTGCAAAAGAGCCAACAACTGAGGCCAAGTCTGAGGGTAAAAATCCTCAGCCTGAGGCGTGCAAAAAGTCACAGACCACACAGGCTGTCGCCGCAGCCTGCTTGAGGGGAGGAGCTATCCCGCTTACCTGGGAGGTTTCCTCATTGGCCTGGGACTCGGACAGGGAGGAGCCCGAAGACCAAGGCCCTCCCCCTGACCCGAGCACAGTTAGGGGGGAGCCCGAACAGCTAGGCCCTGCCCCGACACGATTCTGGAGGAGGTGGAGTCAGAGGACGGAGGTCCCGCCCTCGGCTCAAGCTTAGGGGAGGTAGAACTTGGGGGCGGAGATTCTCCACCTGTAGGGACAGGTAGGGAGGAGTCGTCTGCCACAGACCCAAATCCCAAAGGGGCGGAGTCTGAGGGAAGGGAGCCGAAGCCGACAGTCGTGGAGAAGCCACGGGCTGTGAGGGCTAAAGTCCCAACCAAAGGTCCACTCGCAAAGGGAGCATCGCCCGAAGTACCCCCTCGTAGGTCGTCTCGGACGCCTCAGCCAATAAAACTCTGGCCCGATTCCCCCCTACTTCAGCAGACACCGACTTGGGAAATCCCTAGAAAGACGCAGTCCCCAATTGGCAGCAAAAGGCTGCAGGGGACTCAAGCTACAGGTCAGTGCGGCCCCGCCACAGGGAGCGGTGAGCTGCAGTCCGAACAGGGATTAGGCAGACCGCCCGGGGATGGGCGGCGCTGTACATAAGTTTAGTTAAGTTTAAGTTTGGTTAAGTATAAGGTGTGTAAATTTTTAAGGTGATGGGTGTTATGAGAAATAGTTTTGGAATCTGCCCAGCATGTGTGTTTGTTTTGGATCGAGGTCGAAAGACCCGATCATGTCTTCACCTAGGCCAGAATCTCTCGGGAGCCTGGCTGTATCATTTAATCTGTTGCAGGAACCAAAGGTACCATGGAGAGGATTCTCATCGTGTTTGCGGTGATCGGGTGTAGCTTGGCCTATCGGGGCTACACCAAGGACTCCATCATGTATGGATGCTCCGGGGACACAGCCCCCATCGCGACTGATGGGACAGGTGAACGGGACGTTGAGGAAACAGCCACCTACTTCCACGAAGGGAGGTGGCCAGGATGGCTGGGGTCGAACTCTACGGAATACTCCAGCCAGTCCGGGTTTGCATACGGAGAGACTTCTCTAATGTGTCCCAGGGTGAGGATCATCACGCCCAGAGTCAGCGTAACCGTCGGGAGGAAGATTTGTTTAGTATGCAATGGACATGTTCCTTTGGACAGATGGTGGTGGCTTCGGAAGCTGAGTAAGACCATGAAAAACTCCACGGTCGAGTGGGAGCGACTGGGTAACAATACCCATCGGACTATTATGGGGACTCATGGGGGATTGAGTGTCCGTTGGGACAAATGGTGGGAACCAGATGAGGGGATTTACATCTGCATGTGGGGTTCAGAACGCGTCTGCCCCACAGGCGTCTCCATCTTTTTCCAGAGACAGTGGCAGGATGCTGGGAAAGGGATGAGGTGAGACGTCAGCACGCGGGCATGCGGAGTCCCATACTCTCCGATCCCGGTGAATGCCACTGAGCTCATCACCCGCCCCCGCAATCCCCTGCCCATGATTCCGGTAGCCATAGCCCGCAAGGAAGGGTGCTCCGCCACTACCAAGGGACCCGGGAACGGACTTGTATTGGTACCCACAGGTCAGGTGCTGTACCAAGGGGTGCACTACGCGGTAGCCTCGGTGATTTTAAACCTCACCGAGGTGCGATTGCCAGAGTGGTGCCCCAAGGAAACGGAGCAATTGTACCAGGTCCTGTTAACAAATATGTTCAGACAATTTTATGAGTTCGACTTTGTCGATGTCGAAAGAGCCGGATTGTACACCACACCACATGAGGTCTTGGACAGGGTAGGGAGACAAAGAAGGGGTACAGTCAATGATATTTTTACCGCCTTTAACACAGGGACTTCCGTCATCAACACTCTGGATGACGTGGAGCTGCAGACCCAGATCAATGGTTTAAAAGCGCAGTTAAGAAAGATACTGACGGACGAGAATAAAGGCAGTGGGTTCTGAGTTACATGAGGACCAGGCCATGACACTACACTTAAAAGAAATCACAGCTGAGCTGGAGAAACACGCTAAAACGGTAAATGCTCTCATCAGAGAGGATCGGAATGCGTCAGATCAGGCTGCGCAGAATGAGGCGTGCATGCTGTACGGGGCGTGGTTACTGGGCGAGGGCCGCAGTAATCTGGAGGATTTAAAACAAGGTTTGGTCCCCTCCTGGATCAGCAATAAGCACCTCGCAGCCCTCCACCCTTTTGAGAACGCATTAAGTCCGTGCCAGCTCAGACTAGTTTCAGAGGCCTACCCAGTCCCAGTGGACTGTGGGCGGTCTAATCACACCATTATGGGTATAGTGGTAAGAATGCCGGTTATGGGAAAGACAGCTAAACCCGCCCCGGTATACAGGGTGGAGAACATTGGAGTCATTCAAGGGGGTGCACACATTCGCTACACAGCGGTCCCACCTTACGTCATTCGATGGGAGCATGTAATGACGGGTACCGACCTCTTGGGGTGCCGGAGCCGGGGAGCACACATCATCCTGTGTCCCCAGCACTTGAATGCCTATTCGAAACCACAGTGTGGGTTCAGAACTGCTGGCGCAAAGCCTATAAATTGCACCATGGAGGCAATGGCACAAAGCCATGTGCCCCCGCAGGTGGCATATATAGGAGGTGGGACATACTGTGTCACCACTGCAGTGCCCCACTACCAACATGGACAGCACGGCTGGTGTCCGGTCAGTGACAGCAGTTTCTGCTTCAAACCCAAGGCAGAAGTTCAAGTGGCCCAAGAGTGAATTGTCCCTATTCCTGAACCTTCCACTGTTCACCTCACTGTCAAAGAAAATTTCACCGATCTGCAACAATTCGTTGCACATTTTGGCTACGTCATTCCCCCTCTCCCTGAACACCTCACCAAGATACTAAAAGTCGTTGCTGTTTCACAGAAACATTTTTACACGCTGGAGCAGAAGACATTAGAAATAGGGGCAGACGTATTAGATATAGTGACCCCACAGTGGTGGGACCTGTTCACTAATATAGAAGTCCCTTCATGGATTAGGATAGCCTCCCACATCCTCGTAGTATGTCAGATTTTTATTGTGATTTATTTACTCTTTGTACATTGTAAGAGGAACAAACGTTTCCAGAAGTATGAGAACAGAGGAGAATGGAGGAAGCATTATGTGCGGGTAGACGAGGAGACACCCGTTTAAATTTTGCTGCTATGTATAGAGTTAAAGTTTCCCTCCCTCCTCTATTTTTTGATAGTATTCATGTGTGATTTTGTGTGTATTTTTCTTTCTTTATTATTTTTATTGAAGTTTATTATGTGTGTCAGATTTTAACTCCAATGTATTGCCATCTATAGATGCTTAATGTACACTGTGGGTTTTCTGAAATGGGAAATGCATGTATCGTGGGGTCATAGATAGGTAAATACAGGGGATGGTTTGATTATGGAGAGTCAGAAAATTTTGCTCACCCAGAATTATGATACTTCAAGCAAGTTATAGTATCATCAGGGGGGACTGTAGGATTCGCAAAATTGAACATTTTCCTATAAGGGTCTATTGGCAGAAAAGGCCTTAATTTTAAAGACTGTTTTAAAAGAAGCCCAGAAAAAGGGGCACACAAAATGGCGCCAGACCCCATGACCAGCTTTTTGGGACATTTTACATAAGAATATAAGAACATAAGAAATAGGAGCAGGAGTAGGCCAATTGGCCCCTCGAGCCTGCTCCGCCATTCAATAAGATCATGGCTGATCTGATCCTAACCGCCAATCTACTATCACAGAACCATCTCCTGAATCTAACAGAATTAGACACACGAAATAGCAGCAGGATCAGGCTACACGGCCCCTGGGCCCGCTCCGCTACCCACAGGGCCATGTCCGATCCGAACCTGGACTCATGTCCAAATTCCTGCCCACTCCCTGTAACCCTTAATTCCCTTTACTTCTAGGAAACTGTCTATTTCTGTTTTAAATTTATGTAATGATGTAGCTTCTACAGCTTTTTGGGGCAGCATATTCCATGGACCTACCACCCTCTGAGTGAAGTAGTTCCTCCTCATCTCAGTTTTGAAAGAGCAGCCCCTTATTCTAAGACTATGCCCCCTAGTTCTAGTTTCACCCATCATCGGGAACATCCTCCCCGCATCCACCCGATCCAACCCCTTCACAATCTTATATGTTTCAATAAGATCGCCTCTCATTCTTCTGAACTCCAATGAGTAGAGTCCCAATCTACTCAACCTCTCCTCATATGTCCATCCCCTCATCCCCGGGATTAACCGAGTGAACCTTCTTTGTACTGACTCGAGAGCAAGTATGTCTTTTCTTAAGTATGGACACCAAAACTGTATGCAGTATTCCAGGTGCGGTCTCACCAATACCTTGTACAACTGAAGCAATACCTCCCTATTTTTATATTCTATCCCCCTAGCAATGAAAGCCAACATTCCATTGGCCTTCTTAATCACTTGCTGCACCTGCATACTAACCTTTTGAGTTTTGTGCACCAGGACCCCCAGATCCCTTTGTACTTCAGTACTTTCCAGTTTCTTGCCATTAAGATAATAACTTGCTCTACGATTTTTCCTGCCAAAGTGCATAACCTCACACTTTCCAGTATTGTATTCCATCTGCCAAATCTCTGCCCACTTACTTAGCCTGTCTATGTCCCCTTGCAGGTTTTTTATGTCCTCCTCACTCACTACTTTCCCTCCCATCTTAGTATCATCTGCAAACTTTGATATGTTACACTCGGTCCCCTCCTCCAAATCGTTAATATAGATTGTAAAGAGTTGGGGACCCAGCACTGACCCCTGCGGAACACCACTAGTTACTGATTGCCAGTCTGAGAATGAACCATTTATCCCAACTCTCTGCCTTCTGTTAGATAGCCAATCCTCTATCCATGCCAGAATATTACCCCCAATCCTGTGATTTTTTATCTTAAGCAATAATCTTTTGTGTGGCACCTTGTCAAATGCCTTTTGGAAGTCTAAATACACTACATCCACTGGTTCCCCTTTATCCACCCTATATGTTACTTCCTCAAAGAACTCCAGCAAATTTGTCAAACATGCCTTCCCCTTCATAAAACCATGCTGACTTTGTCCTATTAAATTATGATTATCCAAATGTCCTGTTTTAAAATGGTTCCTGCAGTCCACAGGCAGCTTTTGCAGATTCAGCCCATAGTAAGTTCTGGAATGCAATTTCGGAGAATGCGAAACCAGACAGAACCCCATACATATGGATTGGATGCAGATCCAATCAGATCGGCCTGTAGATAAAGGCCATCAAAATGTTTACCCAGACAAAGGGAAACAGCTTCAAGTTCAAAGGGGGACATCAAGACCCATTAAAGACAGTACAAGGTCATTCCAGACCAGAGATGGCAGTTACCGGCCATCCCTAAAGTACTTTAAACACAATGACTACCACTCTGTGCTACAAGCCCGCCAAAATTTAAACAAAGACTAACCTTGATATGGCGGGAGATAAGGGCCTCCATGAGAAGTATAACTGGAGACCTGGGACCATTAGGAGTTCGAGTTCGGAGAGAGAGCAGTGCGGGAGAGCAAGAAGAGCATTGTAGAGATAATTTTCGAGAGATCATTCGGGGGTCCGAAGAAGGTGCAGTTCGGTTAGGAGTTCGGGTTCAGTAGAGAGGCCGTTCAGACTCGGAAGAAGAAGACGATTCGGTAGACGATTGGGATCGGAGATGTTTTGAAGACTTTTCTAACTGGGACTGGTGAGCATGTTTCTGGCCCCTCATAATCTAATCTAGCTAGGTTTAGGGGGTGGGCATTTTAGGGGATAATTAACAATGAGTTGTTGTCCCTCGATGTTCCGTGTGTTTCCCTATTTCATGGTGAACCTTGTAAAGTACAATATGTCTGTGGATATATTGGTTAGTACTGTATTATGATTTGTTTTTCCCTCCCATGTACCTTATTGGCTTACATTCAATTTTTCCTTTATGCAATAAAATTTCACTTTGTTTCATTAAACTTGGTCTACAGAGTATTCTCTGCATTGTAGTTCCTGCCTCAAAGTCCAGTGTACAGAACCTAAGGGGTGACTGGGTCGAACCACTCGGTAAATTACTGTGCAAAAGAGAGAGAGGTCTCACCAGAGAGAGAGACCTAGCAAAAACCCCTTACAAACTGACCACAGCCTGCACGGCACAAGCCGTGGTCATTCACCGTCCAGTTTGGCAAAGGGGCCTGGAACAGCTGTTAGGCCCCTGATTTTCATATACAATGGAACTGGCACCAGTTTCAGGGGCGCACCTTGGACACCTACTGAGCAGCCCTAACCAATACGGCAGGCAGCGCAGTTCCAGCACAGAATGAGTGCGGGCATGCCGTCCGCCATCTTGGACCCGTAGACACCCATTTTATGTCTGTAAAGCTGAGGCACCGTCTTTGAATATCTAGGCCACTGCGCTTTCAATTTGTAATTGTGAAGAAGCTGAAAAGTTTACAGTTGTGGTTGCAATGGTAGCACTCTCGCCTCTGTGTCAGAAGGTTGTGAGGTCAAGCCCTACTCCAGCATCCGACATGGGCATTTAACCTGGGCTGATACTCCAGTGGAGAACTGAGGGAGTGTTATTTTGATAGAGGTGCTGCTTTTTTGGATGAAACGTTAAACCAAGGACCTGTCTGCCTCCTGGCCAACATCTACCCCTCAACCAGTGCACCAAAAGCTGATGAATTGGCCACTTATCTCATTGCTGTTTGTGGGACCTTGTTGTGTGCAAACTGGACAAATAGGGCTAGATTTTCAGTTGCTTGCGCCAGCAGTTAGCGCCTTAAGAGAAGTGATTTTCGGGCGCTATGCGTGTAGCGCCCGGGCGCAGTGCAGTTTGCGCCCCGCCCCAAATTAAGTTGCCCGTTAGCGCCGGCGCAAAGTTTAGCGGCCGCCCGGATGCGCGCGCAGAAAATGACGTCACATCCTCATGCAATGCCCTTTGGCCGCCCCGAATCCAAACTTCAGTCGGACCGCCCCATTGTGCGGCTGGCGTCCAGAGCATTTGTAAAATGGAACGCAACACACCCTGGGGAGCGCAAATTAAAGGGCACTCCTCCTGCACTATAACCGGCAGTCTGCATGTGTTGTGTGGAAGGATCCAGTGTGTTGTTGTGAACAGTGTATTTATGTTTCCGGCCACCACCACCACCACCTCCTCCTCCTCCTCCTGTTTTCCCCCCCAGACTCTGCCTTTGAAAAAAACACATGCACCCTTCCCCTTTAAGAGCTCACTGGCACCAGAGTGTCTGCCGTGCGCTGCGCCCGAGCTCGGGTGTTGCGCTCTGCACCGCCGGCTTAGCGCCTAAAGATAGTAGTGGAACGCCTCTTTTAGCGCTCCACCAACCTCTTAGGGCGAAGCCACTGAATTTCCGGCAACGGGGCGCTACTTTGGGGCTGGCGCTAACTTCGGGCGGGCGCTAAGGTTAGCGCCCCAAAACTGTCTATACTGAAAATCTAGCCCAAACTGTTTCTGTCAACAAAACAATGGTGACCACATTTCAAAAGTAATTGGTTGCTGTAAAGCGCTTTGAGATGTCCTGAGGACATGAAATTCTGGCTGTATAAAAGCGAATTCTTTCTCTTCTGCATAGCTCACTAGATACACTGGGGCTGATTTTCACTTTGGGAAAATTGGTCTTAATGGGGTGTTAAGACCCTAAAAATTGTGTCGATGGTCTTACCGGCCCATTAACCCCGACGATCGGTTTGCTGCGACTTTCACAAGAGCCTGCCGCTGGGCGGCTGCAGCGCCTGCCTGAAACAAGTGGTAGGCCTCTGTCCCATTCAAATCCGTGCCCTACGGACATAGTTGGGAACCCCCATTACAATTTTAAAGAAAACATGGGCAGAGCATACACCCCGCAAGCTTCGTCCAAGATACAGGCATTCCAGTATGTTGGCAAACTCCGCTGGCACAGGGGGGCTGGTCACTGAGGTTCTGCTGGTACGGGGCGGCTGGTCACTGAGGCTCCACTGGTATGAGGGGGCTGGTCACTGAGGCTCTGCTGGTATGAGGGGGGCTGGTCACTGAGGCTCTGCTGGTATGAGCGGGGTCTGGTCACTGAGGCTCTGCTGGTATGAGGGGGCTGGTCACTGAGGCTCTGCTGGTACAGGGGGGGCTGGTCACTGAGGCTCTGCTGGTATGAGGGGGCTGGTCACTGAGGCTCTGCTGGTACGAGGGGGCTGGTCGCTGAAGCTCTGCTGGTACGGGGGGCTGGTCACTGAAGCTCTGCTGGTATGAGGGGGCTGGTCACTGAGGCCCTGCTGGTACGATGGGTCTGGTCACTGAGGCTCCGCTGGTACGAGGGGGCTGGTCACTGAGGCTCTGCTGGTATGAGGGGGCTGGTCACTGAGGCTCTGCTGGTACGGGGGGGCTGGTCACTGAGGCTCTGCTGGTATGAGGGGGCTGGTCACTGAGGCTCTGCTGGTATGAGGGGGCTGGTCACTGAGGCTCCACTGGTACCAGGGGGCTGGTCACTGAGGCTCTGCTGGTATGAGGGGTCTGGTCACTGAGGCTCTGCTGGTACGGGGGGGCTGGTCACTGAGGCTCTGTTGGTATGAGGGGGCTGGTCACTGAGGCTCTGCTGGTATGAGGGGGCTGGTCACTGAGGCTCCACTGGTACGAGGGGGCTGGTCACTGAGGCTCTGCTGGTATGAGGGGTCTGGTCACTGAGGCTCTGCTGGTATGAGGGGGCTGGTCACTGAGGCTCTGCTGGTACGAGGGGGCTGGTCACTGAGGCTCTGCTGGTACGAGGGGGCTGGTCACTGAGGCTCTGCTGGTATGAGGGGTCTGGTCATTGAGGCTCTGCTGGTACGGGGGGGCTGGTCACTGAGGCTCTGCTGGTATGAGGGGTCTGGTCACTGAGGCTCTGCTGGTATGAGGGGCTGGCCACTGAGGCTCTGCTGGTACGAGGGGGCTGGTCACTGAGGCTCTGCTGGTACGAGGGGGCTGGTCACTGAGTGTCTGCTGGTACGAGGGGGCTGGTCACTGAGGCTCCACTGGTACGAGAGGGCTGGTCACTGAGGCTCCGCTGGTATGAGGGGGCTGGTCACTGAGGCTCTGCTGGTACGAGGGGGCTGGTCACTGAGGCTCTGCTGGTATGAGGGGGCTGGTCACTGAGGTTCTGCTGGTACCAGGGGGCTGGTCACCGAGGCTCTGCCGGTACGGCGGGGGGTGGGGGGTGGGGGGAGTGTTGGGGTGGGGTGGGAGTGGGCTGTTCATCGAGGCTAGTTACCGAGACTCCGCTGGTACAGGGTCCCCAAGGCTGGTCGCCGAGTCTCGCCGGTACGGGGGCCCATAAGTCAAAATTTGACCGCAATTAAAGAATGTTGCTATTATGGGAGGGCAACATCAGAACTGCTAAAAATTCATGTCCTTTAGTAAATACTTTTACTCAGTTTTAAGCTGATCTTGTTTGCTATTTCACTACGATGACTGACAATGAAAAGTGATCACCTTTAGGAGAGAATTGCGTTGTCAGAATGAAGGGTTGAAGTAAATACCTCAGCAGTGCAAGATATACCTTGTTTGTAGTTGCACAAGATAAGTCCAATATGTGGATGCATAATCCTATAATGCGCTGATTAATTAAATTGGTCACATTTGTCTTAAGTACTGAGGAGACAGAGAGATTATAACCCTGCTATGACATGTTTCCGCAACATGCAAAGCTGGCATATTGGGAAGGGAGGTTTGAAAATGAAAGACAGGAGTATGATTAATTTGGGAAACCTCTACATTTTATCTAATGTCCTGTCAGCTAGTTAGGGCAAAGTTGATTTTTAAAATTGGCTTCAGCCAGCTGTGTCTCTGTGAGAACCCTATTTTTCTGTAGCAGGGGTAACCAATAGAAATAACTGGCTGCACGATCAGACTTTGACAGTGTATTCAACAACAACAACATCTTGCATTTATATAGCACCTTTAAACACCCCAAGATGCTTCACAGGAGCTGAATCAGACACAATTTGACACTGAGCCACATAAGGTGATATTAGGACATGTGACCAAAAGCTTGGTCAAAGAGGTAGGTTTTAAGGAGCATCTTAAAGGAGGAGAGAGAGGTAGAGAGGCGGAGGTTTAGGGAGGGAATGCCAGAGTTTAGTGCCTGGACAGCTGAAGGCACGGCCGCCGATGGTGGGGCGAAGGAAATTGGGTATGCTCAAGAGGCCAGAATTGGAGGAATGCAGAGTTCTTGTAGGGTTGTAGGACTGGAGAGGTTTCAGAGATAGGGAGGGGCGAGGCCATGAAAGGATTTAAACACAAGGATGAGAATTTTAAAATTGAGGTGTTGCTGGACCAGGAGCCAATATAGGTCAGTGAGCATTGTAAAGCAATTGTCCTGAATTGATTTTCTTTGTTTGTCTCCAAACCCTTGTGCAGAAATGAGGTAAGTTGAAAAATGTTTGGTGGATGGAATAGGTTATTTGTAACTTAACATATGTGAATTAACCGACAGTAGAATAGATGATTCTAATGCTGATCCATTAAGGCAAATATATAGGGGAAGTGGCAAAGGTCCAGACACTATCCCCTTACTTCACAAGGTGTCTGAACTGTTAAACTCTCAGAGGTTGAATTTCCGCAGGGTTTCTCCCAATCGTCTGCTTACCTTCTGCCGAATATCCACAGAAACCCCGGAGAAATGGTGTAAATGTTGTGCTGTTCCTCCGGAGTTTCCGCTGATCTTCCGCCAAAGTTATGGTGGACAATCGAGAGAACACCACGGAAATTCACATCCTCCCCCCCACCCCCCGTCAGTTTATGTCAAGAAAATGACTGTAACATAAAAGACATCCCATGGCATTAATCAACTCTAGCTGCTCAGCATTCGTTCTGATGAGTGTTCCAATCTCCATAGATGGACATTCATGTACAATATTCATGTACAATATTCATGTACAATATTCATGTACAATATTGCACCTGGAATCTCTACTAAGTGGCAATTATGACTGTTTCATTCAAAAGTCCTGTCACTTACCAGACTCTACGAAATACTTTCAAAAAAAGGACATATGAACTCCTTGTGGACCGATTCTAAGTACTGCTGTATCATTTCGCTTCTGTTTATTATTTAAGATGTAAATTAATCTGACCCAATAGTTTTAGTCAAACAGTACTGGTCTGCCCACATGGTATTTTCCACTTTCTGGTAACAGCAGGAGAACACTACATGTGATCTTCAGTGAAGAATATTCCGTGATTAGGGGGACAACGGGTAAACTCGGGCAGATTAACCCCTTCACGGCATATAATATAAAGATACAGGTTTTGGATCACAGGAGACTCGGTCTGCTTATGGAAACCGCCAATGATCTGTAAACACAACAAAAGTGTTGGGAAAAACCTGAACTGTGGCAAAAAGGAAACAACAGAAAATGTTGGAAATACTCAGCATGCCTGGCCTGCTGAGTATTTCCAGCATTTTCTGTTGTTGTTTCAGATTTCCAGCATCCGCAGTATTTTGCTATTATATGTAGCAAAGAGGTACGATTAAAAGCGCGATTCGAGTTGGGTGGCAGTGCGGACGATTGTAGTAATGCATTGGAACAGCTTTCCGAGAGCGAAGGGCTTGCAAACGGCCCTATTCAGAGAATACAGGACAAGCGACTGTTCCATTCTGAGAATACAGGACCTTTGGCTCGGAAGGGATGAAAGTAACTGCTTCACAACATTATTCTCAATCTGTCAATTGATCTGCAACATTAACGCCTAGAGGATTGTGGAAGCTGCACACATGTCAGAGCCCAGCTGCTCCGGGGCTTAGATTGAAAAAGATCCTGTAAATATAAAATTTAAAAAAAACACAGAAAATCTTGGAAGTACGCAGCAGGTCAATCCGTTTCTGAAAGACAAAAGGCGAGCTTTATTTTTTGGTTGGGGCCCTTGACCTAGCATGATCTTGTTGTTTTATTACAGTAGTCAGCTTCCATCTGACATCCTGGAAATTTTTATCTGTCGCCATCCAGAATAGATAAGAAAGTATTTTGCTATTAGATAAGAAAAATGTCTTAATGCACTGAAACTCACAACTGTTTATACTATTCTGATTTTCTGTACATTTATATTGGTGGACATTAGAATATGGAGAAAAAATAAGGACCAAGAGATTGTGTGACTCCCTTTGTGGTCGGGCGCTCAACTATACAATTACATTATGGCACTGATCTGCTGCAAAATAGCTACTACCCTCGTCCACAAAAGCCGAAGATAAAAGTGACAACTGGTTTCAAATGTAACAATATGATCTTGTCGTGTGACTCAGACATTTGTGGGGTCTGATTTACATTCTTGGAGCCCTGAGGCAATGACATATGATGAAATAGTTGAACTCGGCATTTGCAGGAGTGTTCCAGACTCTAGTCAGTGAGCAGAACACAAGAGATGACAGCTGTGTGCGACTTCAAAAGGTTCCCATTGCTGCGACTACATCCACAGCATATGGATGTCTCTGAGTCACTCTAAGAGGAGCTCACCTTTCTATTCATTGTTCCGCTTACTTTGCGCACAGCCAAGAGATTAATAAGAGCCATGAACTTACTCTTATCTTGAGAAGCAGGTGGTACTTTTCAAACCACCTACACTGGCCACACAACTCATTTGCTTTATGTTAAAAAGAGATACGTTTTAAGAGAAAAACAAACCTTGTTTCTTTATCTTGACTTTTTGCATTTTAATTTTAACACTTTTATTCATGGATTTTTTAAAAATTATTAATGAACCCTTGAGCATTCTCTATGCACACCTAATATGCAAATTTTATTGCAAGCACTAATTTTTTATAGAACTCTCATCAATGTTTGTCCTAACATGCTTATCCCAGTTTTGACACGGGAGCCTGTGATAATATGAACTTTTGTCTGTGTATCTGATTTTTGGTTCTATGTACCTAGAATGATTTATAAGCACTGATGGGTGCATTTGTAAACTTACTATTAATAATTTATTCATGTATTTCTTCTCTCTCTCTCTTATTGATAATACTATAACATTTGCGCCACAGAAGCGCCAGGCAATGACCATCTCCGGCAAGCGAGTGTCTAACCACTGACCCTTGACATTCAATGGCATTACCATCGCCGAATCCCCCACCATCAACATCCTAGGGTCACCATTGACCAGAAGCTTAACTGGGCCAGCCACATAAATACTGTGGCAACAAGAGCAGGTCAGAGGCTGGGTATTCTGTGGCGAGTGTCTCACCTTCTGACTCCCCAAAGCCTTTCTACCATCTACAAGGCACAAGTAAGGACTGTGATGGAATACTCTCCACTTGCCTGGATGAGTGCAGCTCCAACAACACTCAAGAAGCTCGACACCATACAGGACAAAGCAGCTCGTTTGATTGACACCCCATCTACCAACTTAAACATTCACTCCCTCCACCACCGGTGTACCGTAATTGCAGTGTGTAACATCTACAAGATGCACTGCAGCACTTCCCAACCCCCCGACCTCTTCCACCTAGAAGGACAAGGGCAGCAGGCGCATGGGAACACCACCACCTCCAAGTTCCCCTCCAAGTCACACACCATTCTGACTTAGAATGATATCGCTGATCCTTCATCGTCGCTGGGTCAAAATCCTGGAACTCCCTACCTAACAGCACTGTGGGAGTACCTTCACCACACGGACTGCAGCGGTTCAAGAGGGCAGCTCACCGCCACCTTCTCAAGGGCAATTAGGGATGGGCAATAAATGCTGGTATTGACAGCGACACCCACATCCCATAAACGAATTAAAAAAAACTATAGTCAAGGTGTCCTGAACTTTCCTCTCTTAATCCTCCCAAGCTGCAAATTCTCCTGCAATGCTCATTTTGTTAAAATCAAGAATCAGCGCACCTTACATTCAAGATAATAGATATACCCAGGCCATTCCCAGCCTGCCACTGATCCTCCATGTAATCAGCAGCTAGGCGATGCCAGGGACCAACTACTCAGTCATAACTCTGCCCTCTGATTTTTTCCTCGGTCCTGCCCAGCATTTTCCTACTTGAAGAAGATTGCACCATGGAGCTGAAACCTACAACTGCCCCCACCCTTGCTCAGTGCCGCTCTACCACACCAGAGACTGATTCTTTCTAATGATTCTCACTTATTCTTTCCATGGACCTCGAAATTGTAGAACTCCTTAACCTCCCTCAGTTCTTACTACTTCTTCAGTCTTTTAAAAACCCAAGTGTCACTGAATGCTTTTTACTGATTTACTTCATTGTCACTTGTAATCTTCAACACTGGTGGTGTCCTCTATTGTGGGCCGTGGCCCTTTCCCTACATCCAACAATTTAATTAAAAAACGTAAATGGATCACTGCAACAAAATGAGATAGCACTTAGAAAGGAAACTCGTAAAGACATCGTAATTTGAATATCAGGATTTGGGATTTTTGGTCGTCAGTTCATAGAGGCCCTGAAAATCCACAGGCAGCCATTATGCCAGGATCGCACCAGCCAGGGCAATCCAGTGCTGAATCCACCTGAATATGCAGGTTCTGTCATTTAAATATCCATTGTGATGCAGGCACCTTGGGCGGCCACCAGCCCCCATCGATTGGAAAATTGGCCAATTGCTGCTGTTGAGGGGGAAGAGGGGAACTGCCAGAATCACCCTGGGGAAGATCATTTTAGAGCATTGTTGGCCTTCTTTTGTATGGTGGCCATTGATATATGAAAAATTTCTACCTAAAGTTCCTTGGGGACCCATGCCAAAACCCAGGCCTGGACCTCCAAGTGAGTCCAAGTCCGCCAGGGTAGTACGATAGCAAAATACTGCGAATGCTGGAAATCCGAAATAACAACAAAAAAACAGAATCATAACCTCGGCCCCTATTACACATTTATATATTTTTTATCCACACCTTTGTTTTGTGCCCTTCCCCCTTTTTTTCTCTCCCACATGGCAGCTGTCTCTCATTCTGCCAACGCATTTCACACCTCATCTAGAGCCGTCTTTTGTCCTTCCACTAGTCCTATCACCGTCTCATCTTGAATACCTCTTAATGTCTCTTCACTTCTCTTTTGTTCTTTCATCCCCATTTCCCAGCCCCCAGACTGGCCTTTTAATCTGTTTCATTTCCTGTGCTTTTTCAGTCCTGACGAAGGGTTTCGACCTGAAACGTTGACTCTATTTCTCTCTCCACGGATGTTGCCTGGCCTGCTGAGTTTTTCCAGCATTTTCTGTTGTTATTCCGCCAGGGTAGTAGCCAGTATACCTGTTCTCACTGGGTGTACCTACCATCAGCGTTTGGCCATGTCTCTGACAGACTGCCAGCACTGCCCCCATCCCTGCCCTCCCGCCACCCACCCCCCATCCCGCCCCAATCTAATCTCCAATCCCTTTCTGTCACTGACCTTGTAAAGGACAAGAGTAGGCTTTGCCTCTTACTAGGCCAAGCAGGAACTCCCAGTGTAGGCTGAGGCCCAGCGAATCCGGATCCCTCCCTACTTCCGGGTCTATCGGCCACACTCTTACTGGAAGGGCTGAGCAATTTTGGCCAAATAATGTACTTTTATTTTTAATTGTTTTTTTTTCCAGAGAACAAGTTCTCTCTTTGAACTCTTTCACCTCTCCCCAGACTATGCATCATCTCTGGGTCAAGAGGAGAGATGTAGGTAGCCTTTTCCAAGGTCTTTGCCAATGTAGCTTTAAACTGTCCATAACACGTGCAACTCCAGGACTAGCTGTCCTGCCTCTTGTTTTTTCCCCTTTTTATGAAATTCAAAAGGTAGAAGCACGAACTGTGGTGGATGCTACAATTAACTGTAGCACCCCCACGCTGAGGGAGCTTTTAAAAGCCAAATTTGCTTCTTAATTTATCTTTTCTTCTCTCCTACACTTTTTGAACTTTGGTGGTGTCCTAAACTGTGGAACTTGATGGCAAAACACAAAGACAGAATTCAGCCTCAATTAAAGAGGCAGCTTTACCATGAGGTCCCCATTTAAAATCACATAGTTACAAAAAAATGAACATGAGCATCCTTTTGGTTTGGTTTATCCATTCTTGGCTTAGATACTGACTTGAAGGAGCTACAGACCATGACTGTGAAGACAGCTGAATTATCATTAGTGAAAATACAGTCACACACCCAAGAATAATTTGGCTTCAATTGTAATGCATATTATTACTGCAGAGCACACGTTTTACTTGGCTTTATCATGATACAGAATTACTCTTTTCATGAAGTGGCTGGTTGGTGTAATAGTGCTGAATCCGTATAGTAGATTTGCTGAGCTTATTAATGATGGAATCATTATTAGTTAAATCGATATTGCACAACTTTGCAATGATCACATTTCGCATGTGGGCTGTGTTGAGAATGCTGAATTACAGTTAATTTCATGCTGCATATTTCCTTCAAAATTAACAAGCCCTGTTAAACAATAGTCACAAATTGAACAAACAGAGCAAAATTAAATAATCCTTTGTAACTGTTCGATTTTTAAAGGGGATCCTTATGGGGAGGCATCTGGTTATGAGATTCACCAACAATAATCTTCGTCATACAAAGGACTTGGGGCCAATTTTAACTCAGTCTTCCGGGCGGGACTTGGGGCAGCAGCAGCCCTAAAATCAGAGTGCTCCACCTACCGCCCCGTTCCTTCTCCAACTCCACCCGCCGCCATTTTGCCCGGGGCCTCTACAGGGGCAGCCAAGGCGCTCTCCTGAGGCAGGTAGAAGATTCATTAAAGCCACGCACACGTCCCCCATTTGTACTGGGCGGTGAGGTGCCTAACCAATGGTCCTTAAAGCAACTGCTGAAGGTTGTTCACAAAACGGCTAAGAAAATCTGTAAAGATTTTTTTTTTGCTGGGGCCAGGAAGAGCAGGAGTGCTCAACCTGGGCCCACAATATAAATCCGGGCCACTGATGGGCCATCTGAGGTTCTCCCTCTTACCCATGCACCCCCCCCCTTCCCCATCCCCCCAACCCCCGCCATCCCACCAGCTCTGACTGGTGGTCAGCTCAGCATGAGGGATGGTCAAATTCCCACCCTCCCAGAACCGGTGAGCTGCAATGGAGCAACTGCAGTTCGGTGGCAGAATAAATATTCCGCCCACCCATGCTCCCTTGGTAGTTAAAAATCAGTTCCCTTACGCCTAGTTTGAATGCCACACTCAAATGTCACACACATGCAAAGTATTGGTCACACTTGCACTTGATTAGCTCAAATCTCATATTCACAAGTCAGCAAATAACACCATAACATTTTTTAAAAAGCTTAAAAACAAGTGAGAATGCCAGTCATTTCCTACTGGTTTCTTCTGACTTGACTAACCTGGCCTTTGAATAAGTGAAGGAGCTGGGGATTTACAAGCAGCTGCCTACGTAGAGAAACCTGCCTCAGCAAGAACAATTAGTCTCCAATTGTCCTCAGGATGTTTAGGCCACTACCCCACAATGAAAAGCTGAACAGTGGCCTTAAAGGCACAGGCCATGGAAAACACAGCTGCACCTTAACAATTAAACATCACAGAGCCTAGACTACTTGTGAGCAACACCGAAGACTACCAGCTAGTTGTTCCAAAATAAATTGCATCAGAATTCAACTATAACAGTCTTGATTAAAGCACACATATAAACATGCCTGGATACACAATTATCTGAAAAATTGGAGCTAAATTTGCCATGAAAAATTCTTTTGTTAGTATTACAATTACTTTTCCATTGTTAGAGCATAAAATGAAATGTTCCATATCTGGTCCTACTTTACCAAGAAAAATATTCATGCTGACTTCAGTTCAGTAATCTTATGACCTTATATTGCCAGGATCCCACTTATGACAATCATTGTCCAATTCATTCCCAATCAGATTTTTTTTATTGTGTAGTGTATATCAGAGAGTATTTTCCACATGGTCCAAGGAATTTTTAAATGAGACAGAATTCCTAGCTCCCATCAAAGTCTATAAATAATAGATGGTTAGCGCCATATCATATAGTGGCTGTATCTCATCTCCTTAATTCACTACTTAACACAGAGAAAGAATTTTGCTAAGAAAGCTAGGGAAATCAAGATCTTATTAATTGCCTTACAGGAGGGAACATTCATAAGGAGATGGTGTACTTCATTGAATAATATCATGAAAATAGGTCATTCATCCCATCAAGTCTGTGCCGGAGGTTTTTTCCACAAGAGCTACATAGTCTAATAGCAAAATACTGCAGATGCTGGAAATCCGAAATAACAACAGAAAATGCTGGAAAAACTCAGCAGGCCAGGCAACATCCGTGGAGAGAATTTAGAGTCAATGTTTCGGGTCAAAACCCTTTGTCAAGACTAAAGAGGCACAGGGAATGAAATAGATTAAGAGGCCAGGCTGGGAGAGAACAAAAGAGAAGAGACATTAAGAGGTATTCAAAACGAGACGAGATGGTGATAGGACTAGTGGAGACAAAAGACAGCTCTAGATTAGGTGTGAAATGCGCTGGCAGAATGGGAGACAGCTGCCATGTGGGAGAGAGAAAAAAAAAGAAAGGGGGGGGGAAAGGCCAAAACTAAAGTGTGGATAAAAAATATAAGTAAAACTGTAATAGGGGCCGAGGTTATGATCTGAAATTGTTGAACTCGATATTGAGTCCGGAAGGCTGTAAAGTGCCTAATCGTAAGATGAGGTGCTGTTCCTCGAGTTTACATTGAGCTTCCGTGGAACAATGCAAGAGGCCAAGGACGGTGAGGTCCGAGTGGGAATGGGGGGGTGAATTAAAATGACAGGCGACCGGAAGCTCGGGGTCACCCTTACGGACTGAACGGAGGAGCTACATAGTCTAACCTGACTTTCCTCCTCACTCCTTATACCTTTTAATAGCCCTGTTTTTTCAAGCAACTCTCTCATAAGAACATATGAAGTAAGAGCAGGAGTAGGCCATATGGCCCCTCGAGCCTGCTCCGCCATTCAATAAGATCATGGCTGATCATCAACCTCAACTCCACTTTCCCGCCCGATCTCCATATCCCTTGATTCCCCTAGAGTCCAAAAATCTATCTATATCAGCCTTGAATATACTCAAAGACTCACCATTCACAGCCCTCTGGGGCAGAGAATTCCAAAGATACACAACCCTCTGAGTGAAGAAATTCTTCCTCATCTTAGTCTTAAATGGCCTACTCCTTATCCTGAGACTATGCCCCCTAGTTCTAGACACTCCAGTCAGGGGAAACAACCTCTCAGCATCTACCCTGTTAATCCCCTTCAGAATCTTGTATGTTTCAATGAGATCACCTCTCATTCTTCTAAACTCCAGAGAGTATAGCCTACACAATCTGTCATCATAGGACAGCCCTCCCATCCCAGGAATCAATCTAGTGAACCTTCGTTGTACCGTCTCCAAGGCAAGTATATCCTTCCTTAGATAAGGAGACCAAAACTGTGCACAGTAGTCCAGGTGTGGTCTCACCAAGGCCCTGCACAATTGTAGCAAGACTTCCTTACTCTTATACTCCAACCCCCTTGCAATAAAGGCCAACATGCCATTTGCCTTCCTTATTGCTTGCTGTACCTGCATGCTAACTTTCTGTGTTTCTTGTACGAGGACACCCAAATCTCTGTGAACACCAACATTTGAAAGTTTCTCACCATTTAAAAAAATTCTGTTTTTCTTCCTACCAAAGTGAATAACCTCACATTTCCCTACATTATACTCCATCTGCCACCTTACTGCCCACTCACTTAGTCTATCTATATCCCTTTGCTGTTCTCCTCACAGCTTACTGTCCCACCGAGCTTTGTATCATCAGCAAACTTGGATACATTACAATCGATCCCTTCATCTAGGTCATTAATATAGATTGTAAATAGCTGAGGCCCCAACATTGATCCTTGCGGCATCCCACTAGTTACAGCCTGCCAACCTGAAAAAGATCTGTTTATCCCTCCTCTCTGTTTTCTGTCCGTTAACCAATCCTCTATCCATGCTATTATATTACCTCCAACCCCATGAGCCCTTATCTTGTGTAATAATCTTTTATGTGGCACCTTATCGAATGCCTTTTGGAAATCCAAATATACTACATCCACTGGTTCCCCTCTATCTACCCTGCTAGTTACATCCTCAAAAAACTCTAATAAATTTGTCAAACATGATTTCCCTTTCATAAAACCATGTTGACTCTGCCTAATCATGTTATAATTTTCTAAGTGACTTGATACCACTTCCTTAACAATGGATTCCAGCATTTTCCCAATGACTGATGTCAGGCTAACTGGCCTGTAGTTCCCTGTTTTTTTTCTCCCTCCTTTCTTGAATAGCAGTGTTACATGTGCGACCTTCCAATCTGCTGGGACCATTCCAGAATCTAGGGAATTTTGGAATATCAAAACCAGTGCATCCACTATCTCTTCAGCCACCTCTTTTAGAACCCTAGGAGGTAGGCCGTCAGGTCCAGGGGATTTGTCGGCTTTTAGTCCCATTAGTTTCTCTAGTACTTTTTCTCCACTTATATTAATTACGTTAAGTTCCTCACCCTCATTAGACCCTTAGTTCCCCACCATTTGTGGTATACTTTTTGTGTCTTCTACTGTGAAGACAGATACACAATATTTGTTTAACGTTTCTGCCATTTCCTTATTCCCCATAATAATTTCTCCTGTCTCAGCCTCTAAGGGACCAATGTTTATTTTTGCTACTCTTTTCCTTTTTACATATTTGAAGAAACTCTTACAATCTGCTTTTATATTTCTTGCTAGTTTTCTCTCATATTCTATTTTTTTACCTTTTTAACAATTTTCTGGTCAACCTTTGCTGGTTTCTGAAACTCTCCCAATCCTCAGGCTTACTATTATTCTTTGCAACATTATAAGCTTCTTCTTTCAATCTAATGCTATCCTTAACGTCTTTAGTTAGCCACGGTTGGATCACTTTTCCCGTGGAGTTTTTGTTTCTCAATGGAATGTATTTTTGTTGAGAATTATGAAATATTTCTTTAAATGCTAGCCACTGCTTATCTACCACCATACCTTTTAATCTATTTTTCCAATCTATCTTAGCCGACTCACCCCTCACACCTATGTAATTGGCTTTATTTAAGTTTAAGGCTCTAGTTTTGGACTTAGGCAAGTCACTCTCAAAATTAATGTAAAATTCTATCATATTATGATCACTCTGCCCCAGGGATCCTTTACTATGAGGTTGCTAATTAACCCTGTCTCATTACACAATACAATATCTAAAATAGCCTGTTTCCTGGTTGGTTCCATGACATATTGTTCTAGGAAACTGTCAAACGTACACTTCTGAGAACTGTCACTACAGGATGTGTCTTGAAAAACAACGTTTAAAACTTTGAAATATCTACCTTGAATATGTAATAACATACAGAAATGATCCTTTAATTCTTACCCTAATAAATAAAAGAGAAACATCATACATTTACACACTAAATAACTTACCCTGCTAAATAAATGAGAACTCCATATACTTAGAGTAAATAATCCTTACGTACTGAATAAAGGCAGCCAGTAATTCTGTCCCAAAATAGTTATATCATACAGTTACTGCAATTTTACCATGTTAAATGAGCAGGAACCATTGAGTCACACAGCGAGCAACCCTCTGCTGACCTGATTAAACAGAAATTCCACACAAAAACAGTGAGTAATCCTTACCCTGTTGACTAAACAGGAACTAAACAGGTACGGGGAGAAACCATTAGCCTGCTCAATAAACAGGAAGTGCACATAGTTACAGTGAGTAACCCTAAACTTGCTGATTGGAAACTGTACCCAGTTACAGTCAGTAACCTTTACTTTGCTGGTTAACGGAAACTCCACATAATTACAGTGAGTAACCCTAATGAATAAACAGTAACAGTTACGGTGAATAGCCCTCACCCTTGCTGAATGAATATCTGCTTGAATGGGATGAGTAGGTCATTCCCTTTCACAATTAATATTTCTAATAATTATCCTCTTTCTAACAAAGAGGTCCACTACAGGCCAGCGGCAAGAACGGCTCTTTGTTGAAAGTCACTCACAACAAATCATTTTGCTGCTAATCGACTTTATGCTGAAAATATTCATTTACTTTTTAGTAGTTCTTAAGAACTTTGTTTATACCTGTTGTGGTTACACCCTCACTTATTGCCATGAGCTGTACTCACCGGCTTTCTAATAGCCTCAAAACGCAGTAATCAATTAAACTTAAATCTGATAAAAGCAAATCAAATTTCCTATTAATGTGGATCCATCTGTTACAGAGTTCACCTTATGAAGCTATGGAGTCAAATATGACAGGGACATTTCTGCCAGCCAGATTGGAAGCAAATGCTTTCTTTTGAGCCTTATTGTGTATAGCTTAGTATTACTTTGGTCCTTTCTTCTGCCTCCTGGATATGTGCTCCTCCCCCCAATCACAGAAGGCAGTAGAATGACTGAGGGTCATTCATTATCGCAAGCAACAGCTGGGAAATGGACCTCCCCGAAACTCTTCCACTCACTATGCAACAACAGCTTAGTCAAGGTAAGCAGGGGGAATCTCCCTGCAAAAAAAAAGGTAGCTCCTAGCAAGCTGCTCACAGGAGAGAAGTCATGCATTAAGTCCCCAGTGAGGTTTAGCATACAGCAATGACTTCACCCCTCCCCCCATCTCCTCAATTGCAATAAGAACTTCACAAACCTATCTCTCTCAGCGTGCTCACAGTCTGTCCCATTGTGAATGCATGTTCATACTTTATTGATTAATGTGGATCAGATGTGACTTCTGCTGTGAAAGTTTATCTATAGACACTCCCCCCAGTCAGTGGCCTAATTCCAGGGCTGCTGTCTGAAGACAAACTGACCACCCACCTGTGCCTCAAATGAAGGACATCTTTATAAAATGAGCAGTGCTTGCTATCTGAGTGTTGACCTGGAGGCTGATTGTACGAAACTGCTTGCTAATTACAGGCCAGCACCCTTCTATTCACATTTGCACACACACTTAGATTTCTAAAGCAAACCGATAGGAAGCAGTAAGCACATTGTGTAAACTCCAGGCCTGCAAGTTTTTAAGGTTCCTGTATAGTATTAAGAAACACTCTGCTCCGAATAAAACAAACAGCTTGCAAATCAGCAGGGGCGGAGGAGGGAAAATTAGAGAGCCGGGTATGGCAGTCTCTGCCAGCCTCTGGCAGCTAGCTCAGGGGCATCGGTAGTAGATGGCATTGCATGTCTGCCCTCTCAGCTACAGGCATTAGGTTAAGTGAAGATTGAAAAGGTGATAAAAGTACAAACAAGTAGTGAGTTCACCTGAAATAAAGTGCTATAAAAATGTTTTGAAAACGAATTTATAGTTTGGATTTATCAACAGATGAGTTGGACTGAAGCCATTCTCCATAATCCAAGCTCTGCAAGATTCTGTGATCTACGTTTAAAAAAAGACTTTGGAGAATTTATGTCCAATGGCTGTTATTCATTTATTTGCACATAATAGAATAGTGCAGATTATGCACCACCTACCCTGCCTGATACAGCTGTTCATCTGTGAAGTACCTTGAACTTTAGGATAAGGCTCAACGGATTATATAAGTCAGAAGTTTGATTCACTACATACTTTTGCTTAATCTCAGTTTTGTTCCCCAACGCCTTTTTTAAAAACATCGCAAACATTTGGATAAAGCGCAGCTCACACACAATCAATACATACACCGAGAATTACATCGAATTACGCACGGTTATTTAAGTGTTTGGCATCTTTATTTCAAATTATAGAAGTTATGTTACAGTACTTATACACTTCTAATCATTTTTTTGTTGTAGGGCCATAACTCAGAAACAGCAGGATTAGCTTCGGACTCGACCAATCTAATAAAGATTATACACGGGAGCACCTTGTCATTGCTGTACATGTTAATGGATTTCTTCTTCCCCCCCCCCCCCAAGGCCCCCACATTATGAAGTTTTTAGTCATCTGTCGCATCAGCAACAGTTCTACAATTGGATTTTAATCTGATTTATGTGAACATACTCAATTAAATTACTGAGTGACTCTTAGTGAAAGAAACTGTAAAAGTGGTTTAATTTCTAAAAAGGATTAAAAAAAAAACTTATTTCCAGTTATTTTTCTGTAAATTTCCCAGGAAATATTAAATCTGGGACAGGAGGAAGGGGAATGCATTCTATATGTTCTGTGTAAAAGGGCTCCTGCAATTCCTCTCTTCCATTTCTATTTGTCTGTATCCTTCTTTCTGCTGTGTTTTTTAATTCTTCCTCCTTCACTCTGTCCCACTCATCCTTTCTGGTTACTTCTGCATCTGTAACTTTCTCTCTCTCTATTTGACATTCTGTTTGTGCCTGACTCAACAAGAAATAACTTGTATTTATATAGTGTATTTCACAGTCTCAGGGTATCCTAAGGTGCTTCACAGCCAATGAAGTAGTTTTTGAAGTGTAGTCACTGTTGTAATGTAGGGAAACGCGGCAGCCAAATTGCACACAGCAAGCTCCCACAATTGTTGTTACATCTCTCCAGGCCTACCTTTATATATGTAATTGTTGGCCAGGACACCAGGAGAAGGCCCCTGCTTTTCTTCAAATAGATCTTTTATGTCCAGCTGAGAGTGCAGATGGGCCTTCATGTCATGACTATTGAGTCTGTGCGCTAGTTTTCTTCCTCCTTGTTGGTAAATCTCCTTTTCACTTGGTTATTTTCATTATTTTCCCATTGTAGCATGGAGAGCCATGACTTTCAATGGGCGAAGCTGGTAAGACTCCGGAATCGGAACCGGTGCCGGAACCGGTGATGCTGAAGGTGATCTGCCGCTATTTCTGGGTGATGGAGGGGTTGGTTCTTACCCGGTGAATGTGGTTGGGTTGGTTGTGGTTTTACCTGGGAGTGAGGTCAGGTGCGGTTGAGTCTTGCCCAAGAGTGGCTTTGAATTGGTTTCTGCCTGAAACAGGATTGGGTTAGACTGGCTCAGCTTCTGTCCGAGAGTGGAGTTGGGTTGGGTCTGGTCAGATTCTTCCTGAAAGCAGGGTTGGGCTGGGTGAGGTTTATGCAAGGAAGGGCTCAAGTCGGATTGTGGGGTTGCATTAGATCGGGTTCTCCTGAAAATGAAGTTGGTTCTGACTGGGTTCTGCCTGAAAACATTTGGGTTGCTTCAGGTTTACTGAGGTGGTTGGGGGGGGGGGGGTCAGGGGGTGTTAGAGTCAAATAGTGTTTGTGTTCTGCCTGAGACTGGGATTGGTGCTGCTTCTTACATTAAAAATCTGTTTTTAAAAAAAGTCACTAGTGAATAGTGTGTAGAAATGGAGATTGTGCTTAGTGAGCGATGCCCAGAATGTTGACCCTAATCTTGTTGCTGTGCCATAGATTTTTTTTTGAGGTGAGCGGGGTGGGGAATTTTTTGCCTGGAAAGTTGCCTAAGATGCAAGTATATATATATTACATCAGAACAAGCAACACTAGTGAATAACACAATCTAAAGTCCGAGGAACAGCAAATTCAAGAAATAATGTGTGGTTCATTTACTGTATATGCAGTGGGAGACCATGGGTAAACTGTGAAATTACATCAGAAGATAATAGTTGCCAAGCAATATAAAACAGTGAGATTATAGATAGGACTAATGATTTAGCACAGGGCAACATCCTGTGACAATCCCTTCACATTTCTAGACTTACCACATGTAGCACAATTTGTTGCTTGAGTACTGCAGCTTTTGCAGTGAAAGTGCTGGTTTTGAAGTGATAAAAAATCACTTACTTCAACACATCACTTCCTTTAATTATAGAGATATTTCAGACAGAGAAAATTATGTATCGTTACATCTGACATATTTATGTATAATTATATATAATTACATAATCTGATATATTTAGATTTACATACAGCTGGATATATTTATGCAATTTTATAAATAAGTCTGATGTATTACATTCTGTTTGTTTCTGATATCTATTCTATTTCTAATGATTGTCTTATGGAGGGCAGGAATGAGGTAAGCAACACAGATTTATTTACGTACGTACCTAACATGTGTAACTGATACATATTTATTTGTTGAGAGAATGTTAGCCAGGACACTGGGAGGACTTCCTGTTCTTCTTTGAATAATACCATGGGATCTTAAACCTCCACCCGAACCAACGGAACAGGCAGACTCGCACCGTTAAGCCAAGTGAAGAGGTAAAACCTCCAATGAGAGAAAGCTCAGGGCAAGGCGCAAATCCAGTGGGTGGAATGGCATGAAACATTTGCGAGTGAACTAGAACGAAATAGTAATTACCAGGCTAAAAAATCGCTGCCAGTACTCAGAAAAATAAACGCAAATCAGTCAGAACTGAAGAAAATTTGAGAAGCAAAGATGGAGTCGCATTGCTTTTCGCAAACGTTGGATGGTGACGTTTTATTCGTTTCACTTAAAATCTGGTTCTACTTTTATTTGCAGTCATGAGGTTGGCATGCAGGAGGTTGTGTGTACATGTGTGGTGGTTTCATAGGTTCACAGCAGATCACTTAGAATGATTGGGAGAGAGCGCGCGCGGCTCTTTCAAATTGTTTCTCCTTCGTTTCCACTGTTCTTTGCTAAAATAGTACCGGTCACTGCGTGGTCTAAGGGGACGTGGTATGCATTCCATAACAAGTGTTTGTCTCGCACATTTATTGGTCTTGTATGTTGTGTAATCGGGTGCTCAGAAATCCCACATGATTTTGATTAACAGTTCAGTTCTGGCAGGACAAGGCTGTGTGTGTCTTTCAAAACCAAAGCCAGTCAGTGGGGAGGTGGTGATGCAGCACGCTGATGTATAACAAGTAGCCATGAAGGAGCAGTACATGTGTCCATGCCCACAGATTCAAACACAGTGAAGCAGATTTCCTCCATTTCTGTTGGTAGCAAAATCACAAAATGTAAGTTGCTACGGAACAGCAAACAGAGGAAATTTCCTCTCACGGGATGAAGGAACATTGGTGAAAAAGTCAACTTGTTCCACTCTCTTAAGCCTCTCAATGGCTGGCTTAAGGGTGGTACAGGTATCGGTCTGGCTGCATTCTCTATCGGGGAATGAGTGAAGGCACGAGGGGAAGCTAAATGAGGAGAGAAAAAACACAGAAAAGGGAAAATAGTAATAAACATGTTAAACTAAAGTGATTTATAATGCCTTTGGTTCAGACTATGAAATCTCAGTAAGGATAACAGGAATAGTTTTAGATTGCTCTGGCAAATAATTAGTACAGACAAGATGGGCCGACTGGCTTCCTTCTGTAAAAGTCTTTGGGCTAGATTTTCAGTATAGACAGTTTTGGGGCGCTAACCTTAGCGCCCGCCCGAAGTTAGCGCCCGCCCCAAAGTAGCGCACTGTTGCCGGAAATTCAGTGGCTTTGCCCTAAGAGGTTGGTGGAGCGCTAAAAGAGGCGTCCCACTACTATCTTTAGGCGCTAAGCCGGCGGTGCAGAGCGCAACACCCGAGCTCGGGCGCAGCGCACGGCAGACACTCTGGTGCCAGTGAGCTCTTAAAGGGGAAGGGTGCATGTGTTTTTTTTCCAAAGGCAGAGTCTGGGGGGGAGGAGGAGGAGGAGGAGGAGGAGGAGGAGGAGGAGGAAGAATCCTTCCACACAACACATGCAGACTGCCTTTTATAGTGCAGGAGGAGTGCCCTTTAATTTGCGCTCCCCAGGGTGTGTTGCGTTCCATTTTACAAACGCTCTGGACGCCAGCCGCACAATGGGGCGGTCCGACTGAAGTTTGTATTCGGGGCGGCCAAAGGGCGTTGCACGAGGATGTGACGTCATTTTCTCCGGGCGGCCGCTAAACTTTGCGCCGGCGCTAACGGGCAACTTAATTTGGGGCGGGGCGCAAACTGCGCTGCACCCGGGCGCTACACGCATAGCGCCCGAAAATCACTTCTCTTAAGGCGCTAACTGCTGGCGCAAGCAACTGAAAATCTAGCCCTTTGATTCTAATTCTATCTGAATATATAATGGGAGAGAAATTGGCCCCCGTCATGTCCGATTTCTGGACAAAAAAATAGGAGTTGGTGGGACCGACTTCCAGACGTAATCTGTGCCCAATCGCCCCCCGGAATGCGCCGTGATTTCCGAGTGCTTGGGGCGCCCACTTAAAACAGATGTTAGGTCCCTTGAATATGCTAATCAGGGGCCTGTTTTGGGACCCCCAGTGACAAATTTGCCAAAAGATGCACGGAGCTTGTCTTGCTCAGTTTTTCCAGGTCTACAGCAGCCTAAACAGTGATCCTTAAAGGGACCGCTGGAAGCCACTGAAGAACGGGTTAAGTTTTTGTTTTTTACTTACTTAATGTGGAGCCAGGAGGAGCAGGAGCAGGAGCACCCCACCCCCCACCGCCCCCCAGGACTGCCCTGTGTCGGAGCTAGCTGAATTTTCCAGGGCTCCCACCGGCAATCAAGGCGCCTGATTGCTGTCCACAACTCACCTGTAGATAAGGCCCGAGGCCCAATTTCCAGCAAGTCTCGGGCCGCCATCTTTAGGCATGAGTTGCAGGTCGCCACCCCCCCCGCCCCCAACAACCCCCCGCACCGCGCTGCTTTTGGTGAGAGACCAATATCCCAGCCAGCATTGTAATAAACTCCATTCAATGAGGGCATTCGGGCCTAATTCAGGTACACTCACAAGACGCAAATACATATCAGGACAATTTAAACCCTTTCAGTTGTTCACCGCTGATCTGCTTTGTATCATTTAAGTCAGGGCAAAAACTTCAGAATTTGGCAAAGGATCCAAAACACAATGGGCCAGAAATTCGGGTCCCCACGGGTGAGTACGCGCTGGGTACTCACGCGTAGGGCCAACGAAAGTGACGGTTTCGTGTATGCACTGCGCTTGCGCGGGAAACCGGAACTTCCGTTTCCTTGAAGGAAGGGGTTCACAGGTCAAACACGTGTGTAGGAGAGGCAGCGCGTACGCCTGGAACTTCTGTTTTTTTTACAGGTTTCTCCAGGAGGGTAAGTCTCTAGCAGCTTCGCATTTAAAAAACAGTCGCAAGGCTTGCTTTTAACAAGGTAAGTGGTGAATTAAGTAAAAATAAAACATTTTTTCCACAGGTTTATTATTTTTAAATACTTTAAAGGTAAGTTTATTTTTAGCCCCGTTAAAAACTGTAATTAATTTTTCAAAAATTTAAATTATTGTTTAAAATAGTTATTTTAAGTAATTTATAGTTATTTTAAAAATGTGATTTAAAAAAAAAAATTATTTGAAGTTTTAGTTAGGTTTTGGGGCCGATCTCTATTCATAGATTTGACAGGACTTCCTGTCAAATCTATGAATAGAGATTCCCTGTTATGATTGGCTCTCCATAGCCCACGTGATCCCAGGGGACGCTTCGAACTAACTGCGCCCCGGGATACATGACCACTGCGTGCCGGCAGCTGGAGGAGGCCCAGAATTGGAATCCCACGCGGGCCCACAACACAACGGCAGGCGCGCTATGTAAGTGCACATCGGGGGCTTGCACCCGCAGGAAGCCTCCGACCCGAATTTCTGGGCCAATATTGGTTGACACTTTGGTCAAATACCAATAGCAGACTGGTTTAAGGACTAGACTTACTAAGTCTCAATTTCCTAGTGTGGTGTTAAAGATCTAGGGCCTAGAAATTGAGTTTGCGCTGCGCCGGGGCTTAACGCCGGAAATTTAGCGCCGGTGCTAAGTCGCGCTGTGCGCGCCAAAAATTCAGTAGTGCCGCGCCCAAACGGCTGCCGGCGCTACTGAAGGCTGTTTGCGCCTGAAAACTGGCGCTACGCGCCGCATTGCGGCGCTATTCCGGCGCTGCGGCGCCCGATGCGGTGCGGCAGGCTCGGGAAGTGCAGGCCTCCTCCTTCAGTTAAGGAGGAGCTGCCTGCACCCGCCCGCTGGCCGGTTAAATCGCCACAAAAATGAGCCCGGCACCTCGGGGAAGTGCCGGGCTCGCAGCCGAGAAGCATCTGTTCCGCGGGGGGGTGGTGGGGGAGTCCGGGGAGGGAGGTGCGGGCAGGCGGCCGGCGGGAAAGCGGCCGGCCGCCGCTCCACCTTTATGCGCTGGCGCAAAGTCGTGTAAGACTCTGTTGCCAGAGTCTTAGGCCTAGAAATTGAGTGGGCTTAGCGCCCATTTTGCGGCGCTAGAGGGCATTGCGCTGGACTTACAGCCGGTTTTGAAATTGACTAGGGCCCAACATCGGCGTTACACCGGTAGCGCTGCGCCGGCACCGATGACGTCATCGGTGTGCGCAGCGTCCCGGTTGCCGTGGTGACGGGCCCCAGCACCGAAATTCAGTTGCGGCCGCCTCGCCCGTGGCAGCCGCAACTAAGACTCTGGCAACAGAGTCTTACACGACTTTGCGCCGGCGCATAAAGGTGGAGCGGCGGCCGGCCGCTTTCCCGCCGGCCGTCTGCCCGCACCTCCCTCCCCGGACTCCCCCACCGCCCCCCCCGCGGAACAGATGCTTCTCGGCTGCGAGCCCGGCACTTCCCCGAGGTGCCGGGCTCATTTTTGTGGCGATTTAACTGGCCAGCGGGCGGGTGCAGGCAGCTCCTCCTTAACTGAAGGAGGAGGCCTGCACTTCCCGAGCCTGCCGCACCGCATCGGGCGCCGCAGCGCCGGAATAGCGCCGCAATGCGGCGCGTAGCGCCAGTTTTCAGGCGCAAACAGCCTTCAGTAGCGCCGGCAGCCATTTGGGCGCGGCGCTACTGAATTTTTGGCACGCGCAGCGCGACTTAGCGCCGGCGCTAAATTTCCGGCGTTAAGCCCCGGCGCAGCGCAAACTCAATTTCTAGGCCTTAGTTGCGGCTGCCACGGGCGAGGCGGCCGCAACTGAATTTCGGCGCTGGGGCCCGTCACCACGGCAACCGGGACGCTGCGCACACCGATGACGTCATCGGTGCCGGCGCAGCGCTACCGGTGTAACGCCGATGTTGGGCCCTAGTCAATTTCAAAACCGGCTGTAAGTCCAGCGCAATGCCCTCTAGCGCCGCAAAATGGGCGCTAAGCCCACTCAATTTCTAGGCCCTACAATCTCCCTCAAGTCCACCTTCCAGTGAGATGGAAGAAGGAGCTTGTATCCCTGAGGCAAAGGCAATGGTATTGTCCTTTCTATCGCCCCAGTTCACATTCTCTCAATGTCGAAGTGGATGTGTCTGCTCTATCCATTAATGGCATACGACTGTGACATACAACTAAGCAGTCCCTGAGAAGGAATACACTGACCTTGTGCAGTAGACACACTAAATACAACATATAGGGCATAGGCGGATGCTTGGTTTTATGAAATATAAGCACAGTTGCAGTAAATGTTACTGTGTGTGGTTTTCATTACATTTTCATTTCAGAATTAATTTATATCAAAAACATGTTACAAAACACTATTATATACCAGCATCAGTTCTGTGTACATAAGTTATGAAGTTACAGGGCACTTTGCCCAAAGTCATCTTATTTGCATTCCATATTAGATTTCAGAAATGGTAAGGATTCATAAGCTGAATACTGGGTGTAGTTTCTTTCTGTTATGCAGACCATAATAGGGATTAGTGCTGTCAGGTTATTTCTGCTTTTCTTCAAACTTCACAGTTTGGAAAGATCTGTTTCTACAGGGATTCAATGAACTTCCTGTATGATATCCTTTATAGGATGTTTGGAATATGCTGCCATTTTGAATGAAAAGTTCAAGTGTAGTGTTGGCACATATTTCCCTTGCTACTGCCAGTGCATCTCCTTCTTGTGCAGGTTGCTGGAGTTCACTGTCCCTCAACATACTGTTCACTAAAATTTCAATATGGATCGCCCTCTACATGACTATTTGACAGAGCATGCAGTATCTTGTAAAGGTTTGTGTACTTTCTATAAATTGAAGGGAATGAAATGTAGGAAGAGTGGTCTCAGGACACCAAATGTATGTTCAACGCAGTTTTTGGAATCTGATATGCCTTGTCATACCTGTGCAGTTTTAGAGTTTGAGAGCAGCTAGAAGGAAGTTATGCTAAATCTTTATAAATTACTGGTTTGGCCTCAGCTGGAGTATTGTACTCAATTCTGGGCACCACACTTTAGGAAGGATGTCAAGGCCTTGGCGTGGGTGCAAAGGAGATTTACCAGAATGATACTAGGGAAGCGGTACTTCAATTATGTAGTCAGAACTGCAGCATAGTGGTTATGTTACTGGACTAGTAATCCATGTTAGACATGGACTAATGAACCTGGGGCCATGAGCTCCAATCCCACCATGGCAGCTGGGTAATTTAAATTCTGCTAATTAAATAAATCTGGAATAAAAAGCTAGTGTCAGTAATGGTGACCATGTTACTACAGGAAACTTTCTATTTACCGGCACCTAAATAACCGGAAATCTCGGTTAACCGGCAAAATTCAGGAGTAGGTTCAGGTAAGTTTTATGACTTGCCTTCCTCGATCTGTTGCTGTGCAAGGGTGTGGCTGCAGCTGTTGCTAAGCTACAGAGATGCTTGGAGCTTGTGGCCATTGTTCTGAACCTGTTGCTAAGCAACAGGGTTTGTTGCTTTATACGGAGCTCTCAGCTCTGTATCTTTTACTATAGCTTTCGGTTATCCGGAATTGTTGATGAACCGGCACCACGTCGGTCCCGGATAAAAAAAAGTTTCCTGTACTGGATTGTTGTAAAAACTCATCTGGTTCACTAATGTCCTTTAGGGAAAGAAATCTGCTGTCCTTTCCCAGTCTGGCCTGTATTTGACTCCAGACCCACAGCAATGTGGTTGACTCTTAACTGCCCTCTGAAATGGCCTAGCAAGCCACTCAGTTAAGGGCAATTAGGGATGGGCAATAAATGCTGGTCTTGCCAGTGACATCCACATCCTGTGAATGAAAAGAATAGAGAAACTTGGATTGATCTCCTTAGAGCAGAGATGGTTAAGGGGAGATTTAATAGAGATGATCAAATTTATATGGGGTTTTGATAGAGTAAATAAGGAGAAAATGTTTCCATTGGCAGGAGGGTCAGTAACCAAAGGACACAGATTTAAGATAATTGGCAAAGTAATCAGAGGGGAGATGAAGAAAAAAATATTTATGCGACAAGTTGTTATAACCCGGAATGCACTTCCTGAATAGGTGGTGGAAGCAAATTCAATAGTAACTTTCAAAAGGGAATTGGATATCTACATGAAAAGGAAAAATAAATACAGGGCAATGGGGAGAGAGCAGGGGAGTGGGACTAATTGGATAGTACTTTCAAAGAGCCAGCACAGGCACGATGGGCCGAATGTATTGAACGGCATGAAGTTCCTGTACTTACGCCGTAGACACTGATTCAACTCGCCACAAAACGTTAAGTAAAGTCATTCCAGTCTAAGGACCCTTTTAACGGTGTGTTAAGTGTTAATTATTGGCAAACAATCCCTCTGGCACTGAAAATTAACTTTAACAAATGTGGAGTCTCATTCCTTCAGATTTGAATTGTTGTTGGAGATTTTTTAAAGAATGAAATAGTTTTTTTTTACTTTTTCTTTCTGTCTCTTTTATCTCTATTAATCCCACCTTTCTTTCCCTCCCTTTATTTCACGTTCTGTATCTGATTTGCCATTGAATACAATGTTCTAACTTAGACTTCCTGGTTCAGACCCTGTGCTGCTCATTAACGATTCTTCAATCTGATTGGTTAAACAGATACACAGTTGCTTGTCCTGTTCACACAGGCTCCAGATGCTCGGTAGAGGGCGCTGCGCCATGTGGATGTCCCATTGACAGCAACTTGCTGTGCAAAACTGCATGGAAAGTCTATGTGCAAGTCTCACAGCAAAATCCAGCCTAATAACTCAAATTGTGATTCAACAAATGAGTCACATATTTGCTATCATAATGAAACCGCGAGACACTGAGAGGACGTTGTTGCAATCGGCAAGGCCCTGTTCCAATACTGAGAAGGTTTTCCTTGAGCCAGGCCTCACTACAATATTCAAAGCATCCTCCCATCACTGTGACCTGTGACTGAGGTACTGAGTGACTTAGCCATGGGCCAGGCTTCAGTGTGATGCTGAAAAGCTTCCCAGTGCACAGAGTGTGCTGCAGAATGGGTTAAGGCTTAGGTTTGCTATTTGCTGCTTTGTTAATTAAGCATAAGTACTCTTTTACCACAATCTTCGAATAAAAATCTTTCTTGTTGTTTCCCCCACACAACAAATACAGGGCAAAATCTCATAAATTCCAAAGTCCAGTAAAAATTAGTTAAATCTAGTTAATCCTGAATCAACAACTGATAGTAATTTAATACGAGACCACAACCCTATACAAAAATGAAAGTAAAACTTCCATGTCAATTAAACACAGATGTGAGGTGACCTCATCTTTCAGAAAATGTTATATTCCACATACCGTATTTTTTCTATTAGACTCTCTATTAGATACTCTCACAACCAAAAAAATATGGGGAAAATTAGCGGAATTTACAAAGGTCTGGGAGCAGATTGCCTGATTGCATTTTAACGCAGTGAAAGGTGTGTGGTTTGTGGGACCTAAAGAGGAGCAACAATAAATATAAAACGGAAAAGGAGTAGAAAATAGAAAAAAAAAGTGAATGGCTTTGTCTCCTGAGCTGGTCAAATATTGGTCAAGCATTATTTATAAGACCTCTTTACTGGTGTGGACCCCGGCTTCTCCCCACTGAGAAGTAAAATGGCCCACATAATCACTGGGAAACATGGCTTCAAATTGAATCCAGATTGAATTTAGAAGTCAGTCTCAAATCTCTTCCCCCCCCCCCCCAGTTCTGTGTTGAACCAGGTAGTGATGGAAGGAGAGATTGGATTTATCCCAGGCATAAAATACAATTAAATCACCCCTGCCCTTCACCCTATCACAGACTTTTCTCTTTGTTCTCTTTGGCTCTGTACTTGCTTAAATACTGTTAAGTCTCTAACATCTTCCAGTTCTGATGAAAGGTCATCGACCTGAAACGTTAACTATGTTTCTCTCGCCAACGATGCTGCCTGACATGCGGAGTGTTTTCCAGTACTTCTTGTTTTTATTTCCGATTTCCAGCATCCGCAGTATTTTCCTTTGGTCATAAAATGCAGTAACTGGGCCAAGCACTGGGACAAAAAATAAGCAGAAGGTGTGTTGTGTGCTCATCAAGGGATGTCATTGCTGCATATCTTGTTACTTTTTGTACTTGGTTTCAGCATTAGACATTCCCAGGTGAGGCACTGCATAGTTTAGGTGCAGAGTAAAGCTTCCTGAACACAGCCCAAGTAGCTCCCATTTCCCACATATGCTCTCTTATGGTCTCTATGAGAAAGAAAACCAACCTTCTGAGTGCCAAATAATCCTGAATTGTAAGTATTTTGTCCTGTGGACTTACATCCAAATGAAGTTAAGTTCAGTTAACATCTGTGATCTGGGTTGGAATTTAAATCTAGTTCCTAGAAGTGCAAGGACAATATGCTAACCCTTCGTGCCACCCATTCCCCTCTAGAACAATTTGATTAATAATAGTTACTTAACATTTTCTCTCTTTTGCTACAAGTAATATAAATATGGTCCTAAAATCCCTGTAAGGCACTTTGCTGGCCGGTGGATGATGGAGCAGACCTTATGTCCACACAGGCCCAGACCCCCATCACAAATCCCATGGACAGGATCTTTTCCGTGGGTGGAATGGGTCGCCAGTGCCTATATGTGTGCATCAGCAGTGCCCGCCCAACACTACCTCAGAAAATCAAAGTGGTACCGTGCCACTCCAAGGGCAGAAGAGGAGGCCCAGAAAGGACCCCGTGACAAGGTGAATTTTCTTTACCTTCAGCTCCCAATGGAGCCCGCGGATCACTTTTTAAAGATAATTGACCCCTTCAGAGATCAGCTACCCTTGTCTACGGAGCTTCTACGGCCTTTCCAAAGGCCTCAATGGAACACTCGCCGGGTCTCAGCTGGTGTGTGCTCCACTGAGGCCTTATAAGGGTGGGTTGGGCAAAATTCCTGCAGTAACCCAGGCACCTCCCCGCCCCCAAGCTCACTCCCTCAATGGGGAGGGGGGGGGGCGCTGGTGGAAGACCCACCTTTTCTCCCCCCATTGGAATTTCCGGGCCTCCTCCCGCAGGGCAGAACCTTGGTGGAACCAAGGTCCATCCTATTTACAGTCCCTATCCAGCCGTTACACTGTAGAAGCACCCAGGGCCCAAACAGAATTTCGGGCCCAATATTTTTTGTTATGGTTCTGTAATAAAAAAGAACAATGAATTAAAATGACATTAAGCCGTTGTAACTATTACGAAATCTATTAAAAACAGAAAGGGTGCGTTAATTAAACATCTGCTTTAACTTTTATGGCATGATTTGTAAAATTCTGTGGTAAAAGTAAACACACATTGTGTGTATTGCACCATCAGCAATAAAATTGCCTGCTCTCCCTCTTCCTTCAACCAAAAATATTGAAAGACGTCCTGAGACCTTTATTGTCAAATAAAACGGCTGTTCTTTCTCCATCTGGCGACTCCACTTTGAAGAGGAATTTCAGTTTGTTTTATTACAAATAAACAATTACCTTTTCCCCAGGCCCACCTAGGCTGTAAATCAAAACTGCAAAAACCAAATGTTTGCAACATGCTTTATTAATACCCACATGAGCTTCGGGAAAGTGTTCCGTGTATATTCTGCTGTGATTTAAGTTTTGACAGGCTAATGTTGAGTTAAAATAGCAGACAAAAGGAACTTCGTACAAATATGTTAACATAATTCAACCCTTTGGTACCTTCATTGCTGACCCATAGACACGATTACTAATTTCTGAAGTGCTTTTTTTTCATCTGAATTGATGAAACTTGCTTGCAAAGTACTGAACTTAAGCATAAACCTGGGCCGTGAGGAGAGTGTGGCGGGGGTGGAGGGAGGCGGGGGTGGATTTCCGGATGGGAAAGCCCGGAAGTACGGTTTTCCCGGACGTCCAGCAGAAATTAAGTGTAGGACATCTTTTAAATCTTTTCAGCAGGTTTCCTAGCCGACAGCCAGCCAGATTGCCTGTCGGGCAGGAAAGCTCCTCCTAGCCCACAAGCAGTGCTATAAATGCGCTTACCTCGCGGATGCACCCCTTCTCGCTTCCTTTTACCTTCCAGGATTCCTGAGCTGCGGGAAACCTGACCTCAGTGGGTTAAAAATAAAAATCCTGTTAAAATGGAGGCACGCAGTCTCCTTAAAAGATTTTAATGACTGACCCACCTCCTGAGAGCGGAGTGGTCGCGCACCCCCTGACCCGTCTCCGTTAAAATCGGTTGGGGTCGGGTTTGAGATTTAAAACATTTTTAACTCCCACCCATCTTTGGGAGTTAAAATTCCTCCCAAAGTTGTAAACAACCATTCCATCGAAATAGGGATATAAAGTAAAATATTGATGGCTTTATTAAAATGTTTGAATCTAAATCACATTAATTGAGTGTGATCTTTATTTCTGAGAAAACACGATACATTTCTCAATGAGAAGATCAGAAGCACATTTCAAATAGAAAAATAATTACATTGTAAACTATTAACCTTCTCTTCACAAATGTGCTAAAGCAAATCACCAGTCCCCGCAGACATGTAACATATACACTATCCTCTGTCTATTATCTAATGTATAGAAGTTATAGGGGTAACACAGTTGGCCTGATTCCCCAGCCTGCAGTACTTCTAAGCACAGCTCCCTAATGGGAGTGCAGAATTCAGTGTTACATCTCTCCAGGCCTACCTTTATATATGTATATTTCACATTCTAGAGATATATTCAGTAGAGCCAGTATCATTTCTCAGCTTCTTAATAAGAGAAACTAATCCATTTGTCAAACTGACAGGAACAAAACAGTTTACGGCACACTCTGGATGCCTATATGTACTTAAATAGCTGGGGAAGATAATTTCCGCGGGGTTCATCTGCTCGTCTATTATAACCTCGGTCGAAGAACCATGGGAAAAAACCCACAGAAATTAACCCCCGCCCCCCCTCACACACATGCATAGAGTTACATAGAATTTGCAGCAAGGAAAACGACCATTCTGTCCAACTGGTCTATGCTAATGTTTATGCTCCACTCAAATCTCCTCCCACCCTACTTCATCTAACCCTATCAGCACATCGTTCTATTCCTTTCTCCCTCATGTACTTATCTAGCTTCCCCTTAAATACATCGATACTATTCATCTCAACCACTGCATGTGATAGCAAGTTCCACATTCTAACCACTCTCTGGGTACAGAATATACGTGTGAATATGTAAACAAAATATTGCACGATATTTATATATATATATCTCACATCCTATACACACCCAACACAGGCCAAGTGACACAGTAAGTTGGCAGACTTTCACTTCTAGGAGCCCAGACTGATTAGATGACAGTCTCCTCCGTCGACTTAAGAGTCTTATGTGATAAGAACTTGAGCTGTCTCAACTGTGTTCCCAATGGGAATTGCACAAACTGGCACTAAATTCCCAGTTTCTCTCAGAGAGTATGTGGGAAATAGAAATTGCCGTGCTAGGACAGTAGCCCCACTGCCATTTCTTGCAACTCACTTTTGAGTTCCACGTTTTTCAGAAGGCATTTTGTTCACATGGGACATTCAAACATACCTTTCTACATATTTACATTTCCTGCATGGTTTGCAAGCATTGAGAAAACGTCCACAAAATGCAGGATAGAAATTAAAAGCATTTATTTTCTCTGACTGAATACATATGTGGCATTGGCTCCCATCAAAAATATTTAAAGGCATGGCAATTAACTCTTTGACAATGGAGATGGATGAAAGTTAAGATGGGACCAAAGGAGAGCGAGGTCAGTCAAGATGTAAATGATGAAATACTCTGCTGCAGAAGGCCATGTGGCCAGTACTGTAGAACAATGGGGACGTTGTCTGTGAATTGCAACTAGTCAGGGGGTAAATAATGTCATTTTCAATGTTAGACCTATATCTTGGAATTATTTTTCCTCAGCTATCTTATAATGGAGGGTCAGAGGAGAGGAGAAATATCACATGGTTTTACCTTTTGGAAGTGTTCCAATGGTGATTTGCCTCCCTCAGAGATTACATAAATTGGAACGAACTCAAGTCCTACACGGTCTGTTTGAAGGAGCAAGCTGAATTAGTCAAATCATTCCTTCTTATTTCATAATTAACTCTCTGTCTTTTTCCTTTGGTGTGGAGATGCCGGAGTTGGACTGGGGTGGACAAATGTAAGAAATCACACAACACCAGGTTATAGTCCAACAGCTTTATTTGAAATCACAAGCTGAAGCAGCGCTCCGAAAGCTTGTGATTTCAAATAAAGCTGTTGGACTATAACCTGGTGTTGTGTGATTTCTTACATTTTTCCTTTGGGTTAGATGCTCAATGTCAGCTTGACACATTGGTAATACTCTTGCCTCAGAGTCAGGAAGGTTGTGGGCTCCAGCCCATCTATGGACTTGAGCACATATCTTAGTTGATGCTTCAGGCACGTGCTGCACTGTCCTTTGGATAAGATGTTAAACTGAAGCTCTGTTTGCCTGCTCAGGTAGATATAAAAGATCCCAAGGCCCTATTTAAAGAAGAGTGGGACACTCTTCTGGTGTTGTGGCCTACGGAACAAGACCTACGGAACAAGGCGCCAGCTCATGCTGCTGGTGCTGATTCACTGTACACCTTCAAATGGGCCGTGGACCAGTCCCTGGCTGGGGCAGAAATCATGGTGTACAAAAGGTAGGTGCGATACTAAGTAATGTAAATCATGGTCACTCTAGTCTCCTGGACTAGTTTTGATTGACTTAGGAGGTAGGAGAGGAATTTCCCAAGATTTTCTTTCTCCCTAAATTGGCCTTGGGGTTTTAATCTAGTTTTTTTGCCTCTCTCAGGAGATCGTACAGCTGCTGGAGGATCTGGGATGTTGGGAATCATGATGTTAAATGCATCATGACTGTGTGGGGGAGGCTCAATGGACCAGATGGTGTTTTAACTGCCCATCATGTTCGCGTAGTTCATATGTTTTGTATAGACCTTAACATTCTTCCTTCAGCCAACACCACCAAAAATAAATGATCTGGTCATTCATGCATTTGCTGTTTGTGAGTCCTTGCGGGGTCAAAATTGGCTGCCTCTGTAACTAGTAATTCCACTTCAAAAGTAATAAGTGTGTTGAGTCCCTCTCTGCAAGGAAGCATCCAGGCTACACTTGGCATTTCTCTGCAGCTGTGTGCTTGAGGGTGGGAACATGGATGGGATCAAATCTACATTCTGTGATGCTTCACACTGATGTTCTAGGTCACTATACCACTCTCTCATTCCATGATCTAATAAATCTAACACTGCTGTGAGGGTTGGAATGAAGTAGAGCTTTAAGGGTTAGGATAAGGATTAGCTTTAAAGTAGTTCACAGTGCTGCAAGAGCCAAGGTATGATTTTACTACATCTTCACTACATTGTTGTAAAGCTTGCTACTGCATTTTCAGCATTCAACATACAATATCTGTTGAATATAAGCCAAACAATCCTGATGCATTGTGAATGCTGCGTTATGAATCACTAGGGATTCATTGTACAATATAAAGTAAATTAGTACTTCTACTAACCATAGTTTTTGCCCAGGTTTAGTGCATGCGTGTCGCTAAACCATTTTTAATTACTTTCCTCTTTGACCCCCCTGCCCTTTGACCTTTACTCAGCCATTATTGTTTCCTGAATGTTGTTGGTCTGAGAGCCTTTCTGTCAGAGTAAAATTACAAATCACTTTAATCCCCAGCAGTGGGTCTTCGAGGTTAAGGTAATGCCCATAAATGTACAGGCAACGCCCCCATTAGTGAGGTCTGAAGACACAATAATTCAAAGTCTCATTCCAACTTTTAAAGAGATATTTCCCACATGTCTGTGAGGGAGACTGCAGATTTAGGTATGGTTTTAAGCCAGAAAAATTAAAGTCTGTAAATTGCTGCTATGGCATGAACACTAAATGTGCTTTGACTAAATTCCTCTCTGTGAAGGTGCTAACCTGTTTATTTTAAATTGGTTAACACCCCCAGTGAAATGGAGGGGAGAGGAATTTGATATGAATGTGTTAAGCATTTATATGACAACATTGCTCATGGTAATTCCCAGGATTTTTTTTTAGCTGCGTAAATATTTTACAGAGCAAATCTGTTGTAGATGAGGAAAAGGCAAGAGATTAAAGGGAGAAGGACAAATACAGATGAACAGCAGTGACAAACCATTTATTTCATGTACGGTTACCTTAGGGAATTTTAGGGAAATTAAGTGCCTGCTTTGTTTTTGATCATTTTAGTTTCTACCATCCAAGGTTTAAAAAGCTGAAACCAAGCGAGCCAACCCATCACTTTAGGTTTATCTTTGACACACTTTTTCTACACTAATTTGAACCATATTGACAAAATAATAATGTATAAAAAAGTTTTGAGTTTGTCCTGTGCTTATATCCTCCGTGGTAAAAAGAAGAAATACTTGCATTTATAAAGCACTTTATTACATTGTTGGGAAAAATTTCAAACTGATTCCTATAATGTGTTACATTTTATCTAAAGTGTAGTTGTTACTTAGGATCAGTCCTAGGACCCCAGCTGTTCACAATATATATTAATGATCTGGATGAGGGAATTGGATGTAATATCTCCAAATTTGCAGACGACACAAAGCTGGGCGGGAGGGTAAGCTGCGAGGAGGATGTCGGGAAACTCCAGTACGATTTGGACAGGTTGGGTGATTGGGCAGAAACATGGCAAATGCACTATAATGTGGATAAATGTGAGGTTATCCAATTTGGTGGCAAAAACAGGAAGGCAGATTATTATTTGAATGGCAATAGATTGGGAGAAGGGGAAGTGCAAAGAGACCTGGGTATCTTTGTGCACCAGTCGCTGAAGGTAAGCATGTAGGTGCAGCAGGCGGTTAAGAAGGCAAATGGTATGTTGGCCTTCGTAGCAAGAGGGTTCGAGTACAGGAACAAGGATGTCTTGCTACAGTTGTACAGGGCTTTGGTGAGACCACACCTTGAGTATTGTGTGCAGTTTTGGTCACCATACCTGAGGAAGGACGTTCTTGCCATGCAGGGAGTGCAGCGAAGATTCACCAGGCTGATACCTGGGATGGCAGGAATGACGTATGAGGAGAGATTGTGTCGATTGGGCTTATACTCACTGGAGTTTAGAAGATTGAGAGGGGATCTCATCGAAACCTATAAAATTCTGTCAGGTCTGGACAGACTAGATGCAGGAAGGATGTTTCTGATGGCCGGGGAGTCCAGAACCAGGGGTCATAGTCTAAGGATAAGGGGTAAGCCATTTAGGACTGAAATGAGGAGGAATTTCTTCACCCAGAGAGTGGTGATCCTGTGGAATTCTCTGCCACAGAGGGCGGTGGAGGCCAGTTCATTAAATATATTCAAGAAAGAGTTGGATATGTTTCTTGAGGCTGAAGGGATCAAGGGATATGGGGAAAAGGCAGGGACAGGGTACTGAATTTGGATGATCAGCCATGATCACATTGAATGGCGGAGCAGGCTCGAAGGGCCGAATGGCCTACTCCTGCTCCTATCTTCTATGTTTCTATGTTCTAAACTGAGCAACCATTCTGTACCAAGAACACCCCACAAACAACAAAAAGATGAATAATCAACTAATCTATTTTTCGTTGGCAGTTTGGCTGCAGGAAGATTATTGGCCTACAAATACTGTCATGGAATCTTTAACATCCACCTGACCAGGTGGACAGGCTCTCAGTTTAATGCCTCGTCTGAAAGACAGCATTTCCAACAATATAGCACTCCCTCAATACTAGACTAGAGCGTCAACCTGGATTATGCACGCAAGTCCTTGGTGGGGGGTGGGCGGTGGGGGGGGGAGGGGGGGACGGTGGGGGGGGGAGGGGGGTGGACGGTGTGGGGGGGGGTAATTTGTAGTCAATGGAAATAAAAATGGGGAGAGATGTAAAATGGGCTGCCGATTCGCTATCGCCCATTTTACGCAATCGCGTCCCTGGTTTGCAACTTTAATCCGAACTTTCTGACCCTGAGGCAACAGCACTACCAACCTAGCCAAGCTGACAAACTAGTGTGCTTCACCTGAGGTGTATGCGACAAATATGAAGCAGTTTGTTCTTGTTTTTGGCCTGGTAGCTGTCCCTTTAAATCAGGCTTACTTCATAAGAGTTTAAAACTCACGCAGTGCCCCAGCCTATGCCATTACATATGTTGTAAAGTCATGTTGTTACTGTCTCCCTTGTAGTAGGTTTTGAAGCAGTTTGGCATACAATTTCAAATATAATCAGACTTTGTCATTGGTTCAGTTATGTATATATATATATATATATAAAATATGTAACAGCCTGTTCTTTTTTTGAAAGAGACTGGCCATTATAAATTTCTAGCAACCCTTGGCAACCAATCGAGGAGTATAGAAAGGAACAAATCAAGAAAAGTACTTTGAACGGAGCTTAGTCAAATAGGATGAAATCAGAGAAAGACAGCAATATTTAGCTAGCTTTCTCAGCTCATAAAGGAGACAAGAAGGAGGGCAGCTGTGTATATTAAAGGTATTCATAAAAGGACAGTATAGCACATGGATTATAAACTTTTACTGCTTTCCCTTTTGAGTAGATAGAATTTCTACTGTAAATATATCTTTTTATGTTATATATTTCTTTTGCTTGTTAATTGTCTGTTCAATAAATTTGCTTAATTGATCAAAACAAGGTCTGATGTGATGCTCTATTGCTTAATGAAGATTCTGTGGAGGCACGGGAATAATTTCAGTAGATTAAAAATAATTAACAAACAGAGTTTTCTGTTCACTATCCCGGAAGCATTACCGAACGTTCACCTAGATATTAAGGCAAATGATGTCACTCTTAATGGCCTAAGGAGTTGGGACTCACCTATGAAAGTGGCCTAAGGTGTGACAGTCAAAAAAATCTAAAGTACAAAAGAGGAGAAAAGACCCCAAAACATAACTGTCTGCATCAGCTCAAAACGATTTGAGCAATCAGAAACACGGATGTCTTTCTTTTAATAACAACAGAAAATGCTGGAAAAACTCAGCAGGCCAGGCAACATCCGTGGAGAGAAAATAGAGTCAACATTTCAGGTCGAAGACCCTTCGTCAGGACTGAGAAAAAAGAGCAGGAAATGAAACAGATTAAGAAGCAAGTTAGGGGGCTGGGAAATGGGGGAGGGGATGAAAGAACAAAAGGGAAGGTCTGGGAGGGGTGAGGAGACATTAAGAGATATTCAAGGCAAGAGAAGAGATGGTAATAGGACAAAGAGACAAAGGATGGCTCTAGATGAAGTGTGAGATGCGCTGGCAGAATGAAAGACAGCTGCCATGTGGGAGACCTCAGCTTTCATGAGGTTACCTCAGCTTTCAGCATAGCACGCTGTAGAAGGTGCAATTCCTGGGTGAAGTGGAGGGACAATGCCGAAGCCATGAACCCAGATTGAGCAATGCTGTTCTGTAGGTAGTGTGAGACTGTACATTGCAATGGGGCAACCCACCAATATCCAGAGGGCTAGAAATTCAGAGCATTTGTGCTGCTTATTAGCACCCCTGGGAGGCGCTAACGGGGCGCAAACGACTTTTCGCCCGGGCGTGGCACCGCTAACAACTCCCGCTAAATTCTGCAGGACTTTAGCAGCGGCGATAACCGTTAGTGCCCCGCCCCGCTCCGCAGGTGATGACCGTGCTCAGCGGCCCGTTTTCGTCCGTCCTGCAAAATTGGCCCGTGCCCCCTGAATCTGCGCCGGGCGATGACAGCGACCGATTCAGGGGGGCGGGAACGGAGCGGCAGGAGGCTCGCGGGGCGCTAACTAAAGGGGAGGTGGTGGGCGGGGGAGAAGAAAAATCGGCCGACTTACTTGTCATGGCTCGCTGCATCTTTGAACGCGGGGTCCGTGCCGCGATCTGGCAGCCCGGCACTCCTCGTGTGCCGGGCTGCTGGCATGGCACCCCGCTCCCCGGTGGTCCAGGTCGAGCCCCGTAGAGTTGTGGGCTTGGGCCCTCCCTTTTAATGAGGGGAAGAGCCCTTCCTTGCAAGCGCTACGTGGCCCAGTGCGTATCGCTGCAGAACCCTGATATTCGGAGTTAGCTCTCTAAGAAGGAAGTGGAGCACTGGAATTAGTGTTCCAGTTCCCTCTTGGGGCACTAAAACTGAAGTTAGCGATTGCCGACGCTATTTTTCGTCGGGTGCTAAATTTAGCACCCAGCCGATGTTAGTGACCCAAAATGGTCGCTAACAAAGTTTTCCCTCAGAGGGTAAAGCAAGAATAGGAGATTATGGCCCTTGACGTCAATACTGAGTCACATACCTAGAAAAACTGGAGGGATATCCACATGAAGGTGTTTGAATTTAACAAAAGTGGCAAGATGAGAAACGAGGATGACAATGATGAAATGGCAAATGCGTTTGCTGAATATCTTGGTACACTTAACCTGAGTTAGTCTAGTCTCTGCATTAATATGCATCAAACTGGTTCACTCCTCGAAGGAATTTCAGAAGTGTGGGCAAAAATTAGAACTGTTCATTAATACTAGCTCATCGAATTACTATCCCTTAATACACAGCGCGAATGCACAGAGACATTTCACTTAGCAGTACATCTTCATACCTTACAAACTCTCCATTGGTTGGAATCATACCTAGCACAAAGGAAGTTGGCTGTGGTTGTTGGAGGTCATTCATCTCAATCACATGACATCACTGCAGGAGTTCCTCAGGGCAGTGTCCTAGGCCCAACCATCTTCAGCTGTTTCATCAATGACCTTCCCTCCATCATAAGGTCAGAAGTGGGGATGTTCGCTGATGATTGCACACTGTTCAGCACCATTCGAGACTCGTCAGATACCGACGCAGTCCGTGTCCATATGCAGCAAGACCTGGACAACATTCAGACTTGGGCTGACAAGTGGCAAGTAACATTCGCACCACACAAGTGCCAGGCAATGACCATCTCCAACAAGCGAGACTCTAACCATCTCCCCTTGACATTCAATGGCATTACCATCGCTGAATCCTCCACTATCAACATCCTGGGGGTTGCCATTGATCAGAAACTGAACTGGACCAGCCATATAAATACTGTGGCTACAAGAGCAGGCCAGAGGCTGGGAATTCTGCGGCGAGTGTCTCACCTCCTGACTCCCCAAAGCCTTTCCACCATCTACAAGGCACAAGTCAGGAGTGTGATGGAATACTCTCCACTTGCCTGGATGAGTGCAGCTCCAACAACACTCAAGAAGCTCGACACCATCCAGGATAAAGCAGCCCGCTTGGTTGGCACTCCATCCACCACCTTCAACATTCACTCCCTCCACCACCGGCGCACTGTGGCTGCAGTGTGTGCCATCTACAAGATGCACTGCAGCAACTCGCCAAAGCTCCTTCAACAGCACCTTCCAAACCCGCGACCTCTACCACTTAGAAGGACAAGGGCAGCAGACGCATGGGAACATCACCACCTACAAGTTCCCCTCCAAGCCACACACTATCCTGACTTGGACCTGTATCGCCGTTCCTTCACTGTCGCTGGGCCAAAATCCTGGAACTCCCTTCCTAACAGCATTGTGGGTGTACCTACACCATATGGACTGCAGCGGTTCAAGAAGGCGGCTCACCACCATCTTCTCAAGGGCAATTAGGGATGGGCACTAAATGCAGGCCTAGCCAGCGACGCCCACATCCCATCAATGAATTTAAAAAAAATTGTTACATTATCCCTTCTATAATGTAACATCCCTTCCATATATGTGACAGAAATTTGACTGCCAAAATTTAATGATGAGACCAATCCTGGCAGACTTGTGTTGTTATTCGTTGTGTGTACTGGAGAGAGAGAACTGTTTGTACACACTGCTTAGCTCTTTCTGTTAAGCCCTTGATGATTTCTCTGAGTTGTGTTGGCAGTTAGGTGCCTGCTGGGTTAGTGCTTGTGGTTAGATTCTCTTAATGACATGCCCACCTATTTGTAGAAGTACACCATGCCAACAAAGTCAAGATATCTTCTACTGACACAAAAGAGAGCTTATAGGCAAGATTGGATGTAGCTTTTTGGAGCTCTGATGGCTAAAAACTATGAGAGTGTGAGATTTGAATTGAGAAGCAGAACAGAACTGGTATTTCCATATGGGCCTTAAGACATTAAAGCAGACAATGTGTGGAATGTAATAACTTTCACTGAAGCAACATGATGTCAGCCCACTGAAAGTTAACAGCAAGTGGTTTAGCAGTTGTACTAAAATTAGAAAAAGAATTACTAATTTCTGTTTCCACTTGCACCAGTCCCTTGAGTTGATAGTCTGGCTCACAGGAAAAGGAAATCAAACTGAATAAAGCTGTGCTGTAACAGTCGGTGGTTTGGCCAATAACAGCACTTCTTTAGCAAATTCTTTAAAGGTCATACTGTTATCATGTTCTCTTTTGTCCCTCTAGTCTTACCGCTGAATTTTTTTACCGTACCCTTCTTTCTCCGAGGGTGATGATTCATGTTGGGGATACAGTCTAATGGTCATTGGCAGTCCTCCAGTATCTCGCTCAAGTGCATAGTCTTCATGTGTAAGCCTAGGCAGGGTTGTTTCTTTTAAAAAAAAATTTTGCAGACCATTTGGACCATCACAGTTACATCCAAGCCTCTCCTGCACATGTGCAGCAGGGGCCCTTGTCATCACCAGCGCGAACCTTAGGGTGCGATTTTGTTAGCCCTGGGGAGGTGGGACTGCCGGGAAAATGGCAGAAGTGGGTAGCCGTCCCGCGCTGGGTCCCGTCTCCTTGGAGGCAGGAAGGGATTAATGCCTATTAACTGCCTGTTAACAGTAGTTAACAGGCAGAAAATAGGATTATCCCCTTTTTGCCCTCACAAGTGCGGGCTTCCCAAAGGCTCCGAAACCCGCCAGGTCAGCGAGGCGAGTAGTGGGTCTGCGGGGGTCAGGGGGGTGCAAAGTGCGCTGCGAAGGTAAGTGATGGGTGCAAGTGTGGAGAAGTGAGTATGTGAGGTGAGTGGAAAGTGTTAGTAAAAGTGTACTTACCTTTGTTTCTTCCTGCAGGCTTCAGTCGGTGGGTATGCGGAGAGTCTCACACCTCCGCGGCTGAGATGATAGATGGCTGCTGCATTCTCCAATGCATCAGCCATCTCATTTCTGCAAAAGAAAGATGTTTGATGAGGTCTTGAATTCAAGACCTCATCAAACTACATAGAATGTCGCTGTTTGACAGCTTCACCAAGCTGTCAAACGATGACAATTCATCTGTCAAAAGTTTTTGACAGATGAAACATCATACGTTGAAGTTCTCTGCAACCAGCTTTCCCTTAATTAGCCTGCTAAGCCCGCTGGACGGGCTTAACAAGGTCAATCAAGGGAAAATAGCGTGGGTTGGCCAGAAGTTGTTGGAGGCGGGACTGAAACCCGACAAGTGGGAGTCCCGCCTCCAAAAGCTCCCCATTGGCAAAATCACCCCCAGAGTCTCAACTGAGTAGCCTTAGTTTTCCTTAGTCAGGATCGCCGAGGCCAGTTGTAACACCCTCACTGCAGCCTGAGATTGCTTAGATCAGTGCAAACCAATGAATGATCCCTGGTACCTTCCTGCTTTCTATGGTTAATCCTGCAGAACATTGTATACTGACCAACTGAGCCAATCAGGGAGCAGTTTACTACTTTTTAATTCTAAACCAACAAAATATTGTTTTCTTACAAAGGGTTTATACAAAGAAGTTTCTTATGAAAATGTAGTTTGTTCTTTCAAGGAAACTAGTAGACCTCCCTATAGTATTGCTCACAGGTAGTCCAGGACCCACAGTCGCTAATGACAGCGGTTCACCCGTTGTTGTAATACAGCAAATTTACTGATGTAATTTAATTTTATCACCAAACTCACACACAAGGCAAAAATATTATACACTTTACTGATACTGAAAGATACAGCCCTTTCAATACAGGCCTTATTTGTGTACCACTTAACTAAGCTTGCTTAAGATGCAAGTTACTTTGCTCTTCCTTCCCCAAAACTCCTATCCTCAGTTGTCTACATTATAATTTTTTGGCTTTACTTTCTACCGTGGATTTGCAGTATTTGGTTAAGATGGAAGTATTTTGTTTATTTGTTTCTGCACCCAAATCTTCCTTCTTTAGCTTAGTTATCCATGGGATATAAAAAATATTGGCCTAGAAATTGGGTATAGCCCCGCTTGAGGCGTTAGAACTGGCGCTGTGCAAAGTTTATAGCCAGACGAAACTTATCGCCGCCTGGCGCGATATTGGGTTGCATCGCCCCTAAAAGGGATTGAGGCGCTAATTCAGCCGTTGCACGGTGCTCTTAAGGTGCAAAAGTTCAGGCGCTACTCAATATCGACGCGTACGGGCGCAGCGCAGGTGATCTCAATTACGGGAAACTACAAGACCTCCAGGCGCCGGCCGGCTCTTAAAGGGGTGGGTCAGTCAGCCTGAGCTTCAACACCCAACGCCCTGTAGGCCTCAGAATCGGCGCTCGCCCTTGTCTGGCGTTACAAACTTGTTCAGCATGGAGAAGGTTAGACAGAGAGCAGAGCGCTTCAGCACTGAGGCTCTGGACCACTTGGTGGCTGTAGTTGAACGCCGTCGAGAGGTCCTGTATCTGGATAATGGCAAGAGGCCGAATCAGGAGGCTTACCGACGATCTTGGAGGGAGATTGCTGTGATCGTCAACTCCAGCAGCATGGCGACCAGGACCCCTGTTCAGTGCAGGAAGAAATTCAACGACCTCACACGGATCGTTAGGGTGAGTGATGGTTTAGCAAACTTCTGATTCCCTCCATCTGCAGCTGACTTCAGGCACCCTGCTGCAATGATGCCCCAATGGCCATCTGTCAGCATGCACCCATGGCCCTTTCTGGGCACACACATGGACAGATGTCTCAAGGCCTCATGTAAGGGCTCTTGCACCATGGGGGGCATGCGATGATGTCTCAAGGCATCATGTTACAGAACTTCCCCTTCTTTCCCCTGCAGTCCAAGCTGGCGATGATCCGAAAGGAGCAGCGTCAAACCGGTGGTGGACCTCCACAAGTGGTCGCTCTCACGGATCTGGAGGAGAGAGTGCACCAGATACTTGGAAGACGTCTGTCTGGTCCTGTGACCACTGCATCTGCCGACCCCATTACCGACAGCGAGGGTAAGACTCTCACCTTTTTCACCTGTTGCCTTCCACTTGGTCCCCCCGTCAGCATGCATCCTCAGTGTGCAGCCATGTCAGAGCCTTGCCGCAATCTGGCATGCCTTTCAGCAAAGCTGTCCTTTTGCTAAAGCCACTCTTCCACCTCCCACTTTCAGATGAAGCAGCACCAACTCGGGCTCAACGCGCTGAAGCTGCCAGTGCCAGTGCCACCGGAGACGAGGACCAGGAGGAATCCGGACCAGCCGTTGCAGAATCCGGGGAGCTGACACATCTACAGACTGGGGATAGTAGTCCCCTGGAGGGGAGGGGGGGGGGCTCTGAGGATGAACCAGTTGCCGGACCAAGCGGCATGGAGCAACGCAGGGGGGATAGGCAAGTTCGGCCACCGTCTCCCCGGAGGGCAAGGCAGGTCGTGATGACTGCTGCACAGAGTGCAGATGAGGTGCGTCGCCTGGCTGAGATGAGCAAACAGGCCCGGGTCAGACACACGGAGCTGATGGCTGCAGTCGAGAAGATGCCTGAGTCAATAGATTCATTGGCTAAGAGTAGGTTGGACTTCGGGGCAACAATGGAGAGGACTCTCCAGGGCTTTGGGGCAACAATGGACAGGACTCTCCAGGTGTTCGGGGCAACAATGGACAGGTCTATCCAGGGCTTTGGGGCAACAATGGACAGGACTATCCAGGGCTTCGGCCCAACAATGGAGAGGACTGTCCACGGCTTTGAGTCGGCTATGGAAAGGACTGTTCAGGGCTTCGGACAATCCCTGGAAAGGTCTGTGCAGGGCTTGTCCGAGGCAGTGGAGCGGTCGGCACCTGCCTTGTCCGAAGCAATGGGAAGAACTGTCCAGGCCTTCTCCGAAGCACTGGCACCTGGCATTCTCCGAAGCACTGGCACCTGGCACACAGGTCCTCACTGTTGCCACGTAGTCACTTGCTGGGCTCCTCCACAGCCAGATTGACGCAACGCGATCTCTCACTGTAGCCACCCTCTCTGCATCAGTTAGGATCACCATGGGCCCTTCCAGTCCCATACAAGGCCAGGAATCAGTGGAGCATGCGATTGTGGCGGATGAGCTGAGCCGCTCCCCTCAGATAGCCAGTGTGTCGTCCGACCATGGTGCAGGTGTCCTCTCTCGGCAGGAGACCATTGCACATGCCAGCGCTGGGACGCCTGCATTGCAGCTGCCACCACCTGCAGGCCACACTGCTTCCAGCCATGGTCACATCAAGCATCCTGCGTCCGCACCCTCCAAGCCCAGAGGTCGGCCAGGCCGTCCCTCAGGGGCTTCTGCGCTTCCAGACAGTCAGCAGGCGTCCCCCAGCCTTGAGGCCGCCACTGGAGTCCAATTACGTAGGAGCAGCAGGGAGGGAAGGGGCCGGGCGCGAAAGAGAAGTCGTTCTCCCTCAAGGGGCCAGTTGTAGAGGGAGGTGCTGAGATGTTTGTTTGTCCAAATTCAAGGACACCCTCACCTGTTGTTATATTTGCAGAAGGTTTGTTGAGTTTTGCGGCTTTGCCGAACAGTTCACAGTTATTTTGAAAGTTATGGTTTCTGTTGACATTACGTTGTTTAGCTGTAATGAAAGACTTTTGTGCCAATAAACAGAAGTTTCAATGTGGCATGGTGCATGTGACTAGTTTCAGTGATGCTGGCATTCAGAGGCCCTCAAACATCCAAAGTGCGCATGAGTTAAGACTCTCATCATTCCGCCACAGGGGTCTCGACACGAGTCCAGATGAGCCTCTGACGTATGGCCCTTCCACTTTCAGCAGCCCTTCCATCTTCCTCCTCCTCCTCCTCCTCCTCCGCCTGCTCTTCCTCCTCATACTCCTCCTCCTCCGCCTGCTCTGCTGGTCGTTGAGGGACAGCTGGAATTGGCTGGGTGCGTCGAATCGCCAAGTTGTGGAGCATGCAGCAGACGACGACAATGTGTCCCACTTGCTGCGGCGAGTACTGCCCTGAATGTTCCAGACATTGGAAACGCTTTTTGACAACACCAATAGTGTGCTGTTTACTGTGCCTGGTCGCCTGATGGCCGCTGCTGATCAGCTCTTCTGCTGGGGTGTCGGCCACACGGAGTGTTGTCATCAGCCATGGCGAGAGAGGATAGCCCTTGTCCCCAGTAAGCCAGCCTCGTCTTCGAGGCAGCCCCTCAAAAAGGTAACAAACTGAGGTCAACCGCAGGATAAAGGCACCGTGGCTGCACCCTGGGAAATGCGCGGTGACTGCCATGATGATTTGGCGGTGGTCACAGACCAGCTGCATGTTGAGGGAGTGGAACCCCTTGCGGTTGCGGAAGTCCTAAGGATGATGGCATGGCGCCCTCAAAGCCACGTGTGTGCTGTCACTCGCCCCCTGCACCATGGGGAAGTCCGCAATAGAACCGACACCCTGCGCGCCCTCCGCCTGCTTGTGCAGGGTCCAAGGGAAGGTAATGAATTGACGCCTTCGCCTATAAAGGGCATCTGTAACTTGCCGGATGCAACAGTGGACTGCAACTTGAGCGGCAGTCGCAATGTCCCCAATGGCTGACTGAAAGGATCTGTTGCCATAAAAATGGAGGCCATCAGTCAGTTTAGCCATCACGGACAGAGAGGTTCTGCAGCGTTCACGCGGCTGCAGATCCTGACCAAACAGGTGGCACAGATCAGTAACAATGTCCCTCCAGAATCGGAGCCTTCCCAAACACTGCTCCTCCGACATGTCAAGGCTTGTCACCTGCTGCCTAAAGGCCCTCGCAGCTTCCCGTCAGATTGGCTGACCTCCATTGCCCCTCCTCCTTCTGGCCAATCCCGGCCCTCTCTCCCGCCGTCTCTCTGCCCCTTCACAGTGTTGGGCGATGAGGCCGTTGCCCTCCAAACAAGCTCGCATTCCGATGCCAGTTGGTCAAAAGGCTTTTAGGTGTAGCGCTGCAAGTGCTTCGGACAGGTTTGAAGGTCCCAAGTACTGTAAAGCTAAAATCCCAGAACTCCGCTCCACATTAGCTCGCCAACTCTCTCTAGCAACGATCGCAATGAGCAGGCCAAGTGGCAGAAGATTCTGCACTAGAGCTGTCCCCTTTAAATAGCGCCCCCCTACTCCGAGAAGGGCCTGTTAGCCCTCCCTCGAACTGTCACTAATAGCGCTGGGCGCTAAGGCTCCGGGTGCCACCCAATATGCGCTCAGGCGCTCCTAAAAGGCGTTGCACACTGAAATGACGTCATGAACTGCTTGCGCTTGCGGGCGCGCGCAAACACTTAGCGCAGGCGCTAAATGTATAGTCAATATCTGAGTTGTCGCTATCTTCATAGCGTCCGCCCCAACATAGGGCATCGCCCCAATTCTAGGTCTCTTTAGGCACTCAGCGCCGGCGCTACCAACCGAATTTCTAGGCCATTTTGTTCTCCCCTTAGCCTCCACACTGGATTGCTGTTATTGCTGAAACTGCCAGTGGCGTAGCACTGCACTGGTAACTTTCTCAATGTTGCATTTCCAATGACCAACACCTTGAACAGAGAGCCATTCGCCATGCTCCAGGCCTGGCTGGTTGACTCACTTCGATTCTGAGTGCTGCATCAAATCACCTCATGAACATTCCTCATCCAGTCCCAATGCAAACATTAGTTGTCCTCAGCCACACGAAGAAAAGCTCATCACAAACAACACAATTAGCCTGGAACTTTTATCTAATGGCTTACATGGTGTAAAATCTTGGAAGAAAGTGAATTAATTTTATTTTTTGATCATTTCCCTGCCACCCCCCACTTATGCTTTACAGTTGTTACTTGTAAGTTTCCTGGTTGTCATGGTAAACACATGGTAGTCATGGTACTGGATAGTGTAGTTCTGGATAGGCTGGGGTTGTTTTCTTTGGAACAGGGGAGGCTGGGGGGGATTTAATTGAGGTGTATAAAATTATGAAGGGCCTAGATTGAGTGGACAGGAAGGACCTATTTCTCTTAGCAGGAGACATTGATTTAAAGTAATTGGTTGAAGGATTAGAGGGGAGTTGAGGAGAATTTTTTCACCCAGAGCGTGGTGGGAGTCTGGAATGCACTGCTTGAAAAGGTGGTAGAGGCAGAGACCCTCATCGCATTCAAAAAGCACTTGAATATGCAATTGAAGGACCAAGAACTGGAAAATGGGATTAGGCAGGGCAGCTCTTTTTTGGCCTGCATAGACACGATGGACCGAACGGCCTCCTTCTGTGTGCAAATTTCTATGATTTCTATGTGGGTACAGTAGCATAGTGGTTATGTTACTGGACTAGTAATCCTGGACTAATGATTTCTCAAGACATAAGTTCAAATGCCACCATGGCAGCTGGGGAATTTAAATTCAGTTAATTAAATAAATCTGGAATAAAAAGCTGGTAATATCACTACCGGATTGTCATAAAAACCCATTTGGTTCACTAATGTCCTTTAGGGAAAGAAATCTTTTGTCCTTACCCCAGTTTGGCCTACATGTGACCACAGCAATATGGTTGACTTTTAACTGCCCACTTACTCAAGAAGGCAGCTCTTGAGGGCAATTAGGGGTGGGCAATAAATGCTGGCCGTGCCGGCAACGTCCACAATGGATGAAAATAAATGTTCCACAGGAGCTAGGCTGAAACTTGCAGCTCCCATGCAGCATTCATCACTCTCACACAGAGTTTGTCAACAGGAACTTTCCTACCTGGTTGTCTTTTATGATGTGGGTTGTCATGGTGCACTCTAGTTATTGTAATTCCACAGGAACAGGGTGAAAGGTGCAACTCCCATGATGTATCCTTTTTCGCACAGTAGTTGGAAAGCCCTAGCAGCCAAAGCCTAGGTGAAATTTCAAACTCAAGCCCGAGACACAATGGAAGGCCTAAGTGGGAGAAACCTCTTGTAGGCATTTCTAACATTAAATTACCAATTTGGTAGATACATTTGGCAATTTTTTTTTCAGAATTGCGTAACATTAAATGTTATGCTATATGTTATTTTTAGCTATTTACACTAACATGCATGAGGAAGGGCTGAAAGCGATCTGTAGAAATTATTTGAGCAACTCGATTGGCTTACTTTGTGGCATTTCTTGGTTGCGAATTATTGTGCTTGAAAAATAATTAAACAATCTAATTTGGCGCTTTTGTGGTGCTTGTTAACAATTAGCTTTCCTGCCATTTAGTGAATGCAACTGCTTTTTAATTGCTTTAAGTTTTGTTCATGGGAAAGTGGAGCCAATCAACAATTTGATAGTTAGTGATTTGGGCCAATCATGATTTTTTTGCCCCATGTACATGTGATGCTTTTGAGGTGTGACACTTAAGATGTGACACCTTTTGAAGTACCACACTTTGAGATGTCTTTGAGGGGCATTATTTATATAGATATGACTCTACCCAGGCTACCACAAGCAAAATCATGCAAATTTAATTCATCATTCAAGTGGTTTCATTTTCTGTATGAACTATTTTTTTAGTGCGATCGTTAATGCATTTGCTGTTTTTGATCCATGATTACTTGCATATACAATGTGTTATAATGCATAATCACGTATAGTGCACACTTTCCTTCTCTGTAAACAGTTTTTGTATTTACCACACACTTGCTTATAAGGTGCACCTGCGTGTTGGACCCATTTCGAAATGTAACGTGCATTGTTTGTGAAAAATTAAAGTATTATCAATGGCTTCACAGAATAAAAAGAATACAGAGTCTCACCTCTCCTTAATTACTGTGTGGCTTTAAAACTGATTGAGATTCTAGCGAACCTCCCATGTAAAGCACAATGTATTATTTTGTTGCTAAGGTACCACTGTGTTTAAACTTGCCTTTCCTTTTAATAACACAAGTCCAATTGCTATAAATAGGACATCCTGAGGTCAACTAGAGGTTATAAAGAAAGAGCGAGATTTGAGCCATTAAAGAATACCCTGGGATAGAATTCTTGATAAACAATTTATTATAGCTATATATTGATGGACCAATGCATTATTTAATTGGTATTTTATTGATGGATTATGATCTCCGTAGAAATTTCCTAAATTCTGTTGTTAACTATGAAACCATTTGAGAGGCTAAGGAGCCAGAAATAGCAAACAGCTAAAAACTAAAAACAGCTCGAAATAGAAATCAGATTAAAGAATGCCAGAATTTTTATTTCAAAATTCCTGTTTACAAACTAAAGGGGGAATTTTAACTCTCTCAGCCTGGCAGAAACCGGGCGGAATGGGGGTTAAAATCAAGCGGCAAATGCCTAAGTTGAACTGTCAAAGTTGCTGCTAACTGATATTAGCTTCAGTTCTGATGAAAGGTCATCGACCTGAAACTTTAACTCTGTTTCTCTCTCCACAGATGCTGCCTGACCTGCTGAGTATATCCAGCATTTTCTGTTTTTATTTCAGATTTCCAGCATCCGCACCATTTTGTATTAGCTTCTTCCATGATCTTTATAATGTATTGGGAGCATTTTGTTAATATTTATATCAAGTTGGTGCTTTAAAAACTTCTTAATTTTAACCCTCCAAGAATGGGTTTGGTTTGGCGAGAAGTTAAAATGAAAAAATTTCAAACCTGACCCCACTTCTGGTTTTAACGGCAGCGGGATGGAGTCCGGGGTGGGGAGGCGGGTGACCAGTCCGCTCTCAGAAGGTAGTTCCACGATCGCTGGCTCCAAGCTCTTCCCCCACTCCCTGCTATCTCTCCCCACCCAACCACAACCTACCCCACCCTTGAGACCCCCTCGATTACGATATCTCTCTCCCTCCCTCGCTACCTGCTCCTTGGCTGTGTCCTGATGCCGCAGGCTTTCCCATCCGACAGGCAGCTAACCTGTCAATCAGGCTGGACGTCGGGTGGGAAACCGGCAGAAAAAGACGACCTGCAGTTAATATCTAGCAAGAGTTTTCTAAAGCCCTATAAGGGCCGAATCCCATGGGTAGCCCGGGAACTCCCTGGACAAGCCCTCTTGGCATGGGGGAGAAAGTAGGCAGAAGATTCGTCCATGGCTCTCCCAGGAAATGGCTAGAAAAATACCAAGGTTTCACTCCAAAATTCCTGGCCTCCTCTGCTAGAAATTTTCTCTATCGACCCCAGAAATTTCAGTGCCATCATTTTAGATTAGGCTGAGAAATTCGACTCTGCTACTCCTGGGCCCACAAAAATAAAAAGTGAAAATTTTCTGGACCTTTTTTGAGCGGCCTCCAGCGGTCCCTTTAAGGGTCGGTGGTTAGACAGCTCAACACAAGTTCTGCACATTTATACCTGAATTTCATATTTGGGGTCCTATAACTGGTGTAGGACCCCAATTTGCAGATTCCAGTGCCCTTCCATCGCGGCAGATCACAACGCGAAATTCGGAGGTCTATCACCTATCTTTCACCAGAAAAATGGGCAGCGGTGAGTTGAATTTCTCTCCCAGGTGTCTATTCTTCTGGTAGCCAGTGTTAGCACTGTGGAGATTCAGGTCAGCTATACAACAATCAGATGCAGTCTACAGTTCCTTCTACAGTACTTAGCCTCCCCACTGCACGAGTGTGAATTTTTCCATTTTCCACATCAATCATCTTTGTGGCCTCTCAGAATGAGATTGCCAAGTTCTTGCCGATTTGTGCTAATTTATGGATTTGGTTTGTAATAATAACAGAAATTGTTGAAAACACACAGTAGGTACATTAATATCTGCAAATAAAAAAGACAGGTTAATGTCCTAGGCACAGATTTTACATCAGACCCAATTCTGGCATTAGATCTCTACCCAAAATGTTAAGCCATCTTTTCTCTTTGCAGGTGCTGACAGACCTACTGTGCATTTCCAACATTTTATGCTTTTATTCCAGACTTTCAGCAGTTGTAGTTTTTAAAAAATCTTTATGGATGGTTTTGTGCTGTATTCTCATGACTGCTACAAACATGATTAAGACTGCTTACTGCAAAACACAACATTGTCCAGGGCCCTCATAGCCAGTAGAAGGAGGAAACTTTTATACTATCTATGGATGGGCAAGGTTCATAGAACATAGACATAGAAGATAGGAGCAGGAGTAGGCTATTCGGTCCCTCGAGCCTGTTCCGCCATTCAATGAGATCATAGCTGATCATCCAAATTCAGTACCCTGTCCCTGCCTTCTCCCCATATCCCTTGATCCCTTTAGCCTTAAGAAATATATCTAACTCCTTCTTGAATATATTTAATGAATTGGCCTCTACTGCCTTCTGTGGTAGAGAGTTCCACAGGTTCACCACTCTCTGGGTGAAGAAATTCCTCCTCATCTCAGTCCTAAATGGCTTACCCCTTATCCTTAGACTGTGACCCCTGGTTCTGGACTCCCCTGCCATCGCGAACATCCTTCCTGCATCTAGTCTGTCTAATCCTGTTCAAACACAAATCCCAGATGTGACTGCACTACCTGGTGCAAAAGTAGCTCCCCATCATTTTTGGGCTCAACAAAAGCTATTGTTATAGTGAGGAGTATCGGATATATCACAGAGTGTTGTAGTATAATTTTTTTCACACTTTCCTTGGTGTACTAATTGGATAGTTCGCTGTGACTACTTTGGCAAGCACAACAAGATTTGATTCAATTGACCAGCTGGTTCATTGCCCGTGAAGTGCTTTGTGAGGCTTCTGATAATTACATAGTATTACATCATATTTACAGCACAGAAACAGGCCCTTCGGCCCAACAGGTTATGCCAGTTTTTATGCTCTACATGAGCCTCATCCCATCGCACCCTATCAACATAAGGTGCTATATAAATGCAAGTATTCCTTTCTTTACTCTAAGTTCCTGAGGCCATCTTCTGTAGGTTATGTATTAGCAATTTCAGTACTGTCAATATGCATTGTGTCACAGATGTGATGCATGCACATCTCTGGGTCTGATGTTCAGCAGGTGAGGAGAGAAGGCTGTGGAATTTGGATTTTTTTTTTCAGGAGACCTGGAGTATCTTTAGTTACTGGTGTGAGGATTGTACTCCTCAAACTGCAGTGGATGCCTGTCTTTCATTCCTTGTTAGGTAGGGAGCAAGGACAGTAATGCACTGACAGAGTTACCACACTGATAGTCCTCTGAAGGCTGAGGTCATTGATCAAAGGCTGACTCAGTTCACACACTAAGGCATTATTTACTAAAAGCAAGATGGCCACAGTCCTCCTCTGCATATCTCCAGCAAATATTATTTTCCCACTATCCCAGTAGCAGTTAAGTGGCTGGACCCACCAAAATAAATATGGGTTCTTAAACTCTAATTTTAATTTTAAAAAGTTATCTTGTCCCGTTCACCCATCACCCTTGTGCTTGCTGACCTACATTGGCTCTCGGCCCTGCAACGTCTTATTTTTAAAATTCTCATCCTTGTTTTCAAATCCGTCCATGGCCTCGCCCCTCTCGATCTCTGTAACCTCCTCCAGCCCTACCACCAACGTTCCCTCTAAGCTGCGTGGCCGTGCATTCGTGCAGCTCTCTGCCGGTCCCACGCAGCCCAGGACCGGCTTTTTCAATGTTCCCAGCCCCTTAAAGGGCTTCCAAAAAAAAATTAGGGGGAATACAACCCTCCAAGACCACTGCACTCCTCCAGTTCTGGCCTCTTGCACATCCCCAATTTTCATCGCTCCACCATTGGCGGTAATGGCTTCAGCTGCCCTAAGCTCCGGAATTCCCTTCCTGAACCTCTCTGCCTCTGTACTACCTCTCCTCCTCCTTTAAGACCCTCCTTACTGTTAATGAAAATTTGACGGTGAACTCCATAAAGGTGATGTCCGTGAGCTGAATAAATAATTGTGGATTGTCATTTAGCTTGACCGTACCGTTTTTTTACCTCTTTGCTTGTTTTCTTGAGTGTGAGTGATGTTCAAAATTAAAAGGGGTTTTGTACTGATTTTCTTTGAATTTACTTGGGCTTTTAGGGGTCCATTTCTCACCAATTTTCTCCCATTTGTAACATTAAAAATATCTTGGGTTTTTAAATTGCCAATAAGAGCTGGCTTTACAGATCCTTGCCTGTTTTATACGGGAATCAAGCAGACCAATACCCTACTTATTATGGCAATCATGTGGGCCAATACCCTGTTTTGTTCAGGATACATGGGGCCAGTAGGAATCATACAGTTCAGTATCCTGTACTATATGGGAATCAGACCAGTGCCATGCTTTATATGGAAATGATGTGGATCACTGCCCTGTTATATATGAGAATTACATGGGCTGGTAGTTGTATTCCCTTTCTATGGTAATTACTGCTGCCTTGGTTTATCATTGGCAATGCTGGAATCAGGGCCCGTAACCTGTGACACAATACAGACTATCCTATAGCAACATCTACCTTTCTGATGGGGCTTTGAGAAAGCACTTGCTTTTTTTCTCACCTTAGAGGTGTACCACTAGTAGCTGTGGGCCTAGTTGGAGGTCCAATAGGAAAAGAATACTTGCTTTCATTCCTCTAACCTTCATTCTCAGGAAGCATGAAAAGTTGGGTCCCTGCTGCCACTGGGATCGTGGAGGCCAGATATTTTGTTTTAGTATGTACCATTGGTGGTAGAAATACTGCCAGTGATGGCACATTAGCAATGTAAAAGTGCCTTATGTCACAAGAACCAATCTTACTGATTGTTGGTGCTATATAGTGAATACTGATTCTCTCTACACTATAGGTCTATGTCAATAAGTGTTTACAAAGAAGACTGCTGCCTTATGTGATTTCCACACACAAAGTGAAGAGATTATATAACATACCATGTGTATAACATAAGAAATAGGAGCAGGAGTAGGCCATTTGGCCCCTCGAGCCTGCTCCGCCATTCAATAAGATCATGACTGATTTTCTACCTCAACTCCACTTTCCTGCACCATCCCCATATCCCTTGATTCCCTTAATATCCAAAAATCTATCGATCTCTGTCTTGAAAATATCCAATGACTGAGCCTCCACAACCCTCTGGGGTAGAGAATTCCAAAGATTCACCACCCTCTGAGTGAAGAAATTTCTCCTTATCTCTGTCCTAAATGGCCGACCCCTTATTCTGAGACTGTGACCCCTGGTTCTAGACTCCCCAGCCAGGGAAAACATCCTCTCTGCATCTACCCTGTCAAGTCCTGTAAGAATTTTGTATGTTTCAATGAGATCACCTCTCATTCTTCTAAACTCTTGAGAATATAGGCCTAGTCTACTCAATCTCTCAATATCGGTTGGTAATTTTAAGATCATGTCTATGCAAATAGGAGTTGGCTGCAATTGAAACAGATGAGACTGATGATAATTAGAATGAAATTGCTCCCAATTCCCTTTACTTTGCCCGAGTAAATGAGTTGTATTCCCGTTCTATGGTAATTACTGCTGCCTTGGGTTTATCATTGGCAATCAACTCAGTGCATCTACAAGCATCAGTGAGATCAAACAAAATTATCACTTTACCTACAGCAGGCGAACCAACTCATTCAGTAAAGCTTTATTATTAGAACTCTAAAGAAATTAAGTTTAAATATCAGTTGGTCATCATGATACGCAAAGTTCATTATATCGAGGAAACACCCAATCAAGTAAGCCAGAGAAAATCTCATTTAAAGAAAGCCGCATGAAAAAAAAACGAGAAGGCAGAAATAACAAAGCGTTCTTTACACCGCCTGGAGCAACATTTAGATCATTTAAATTTTGATTACACAATCAGGAGCCTCATTCGCACAACTAAGAGTCATGCTTGCTTACTCCAAACGCTTTGGGGCAACTTTGACTTTGGGCAACAGTGTAAAACGGGTGATAGCGAATCGTCAGCCCATTTCACAGCTCTCCTGAATTGAAAATCAGGAGAGATGTAAAATGGGCTGCCGAGTCTCTATCGCCCGCCTTACACTATCACACAAAGTACAAATTAACCCCTGTGATAAGTATTTGCATTTCAACAACGTATCATTTACACCAGAACTGCGCGCACACACGCACACACAAAAAGATGCATTTACTCAATTCCACTGAGCACTTGCATGGTCAGTACCCCACTTACACAACTAGGAACGCTGTTCACGTGACCAGCAACATCATTTAGGAGCTGTGCTTGCACATCTAGGAGTTCTCTTTACAGGATAAAGCGATGTGTCTTTACAACCAGTCGCAACAACGACTTGATCCGGAGGTCCCGTTTATATAAGAAAGGAATCTGATTTGCAGGATTGCTATTTACACAACGAGGAGTCACATTACACAATCAGGGGCAGCATTTACAGGAATGAAGTTGCATCTACATGATTGAGAGCCAATTGAGAACTCATGTGTACATGTTCGGTTACCATGTTTGCATAATTGGTGCTCCAGTTGCACAATCAGGAAATCAAATTACACGATCAGGAGCTTTACTTCCATAATCAGGGTACCGTTTCCACAATCGGAGTCCTATTTACCCGGAGAGGAGCATGATTTATATCATTATGAGTTATATTTACAATCAATCGCCATGCTTAGAAGGGTATGTTGATGGGGTTAGATGAAGTGGGGTGGGAGAAGGCTCATGTGGACCATAAACACCGGCATAAGAACGTAAGAAATAGGATCAGGAATAGGCCACTTGGCCCCTCGAACCTGCTCCGCCATTCAATAAGATCATGGCTGATCTAGGGCTCAAAGCCACTTCCCTGCCCGCTCCCCATAACCCTTCACCCCTTTATCTTGCAAAAATCTGTCTATCTCCACCTTAAATGTATTTAATGACCCAGCCTCCACGGCTCTCTGGGGCAGAGAATTCCACAGATTTACGACCCTCTGAGAGAAGAAATTCCTCCTCATCTCAGTTCTAAAAGGGTGACCCTTTATTCTGAAACTATGCCCCCGAGTTCTAGATTCCCCCACGAGGGGAAACATCCTCTCTGCATCTACCTTGTCGAGGCCCCCTCAGTATCTTATATGTTTCAATAAGATCACCCGCACGGACCTGTTGGGCCGAATGGCCTGTTTCTGTGCTGTAAATAGCTTTTGTAGCTTTGTTTACATAAATAGGATCCTAATTTACACAGTTGCAAGTAGTATTTGCAAGATTAGGAGGCCTCTGTACCCAGTTAAGAGGCCCGCTTACACAAATCGGGAACACTTGTCATGCAATCAGGAGTTCAGTTTACACTATTAGGAGCGTTGTTTATGTGACCAGGAGCACCACTTACATAATTAGGAGCCATATTTACACATGCAGGAGCTGTGTTTGTACAATTAATAGCCATATTTACACAATTAGTAATCCTGTTTATAATTCATCATTTATATAAAAAAAAGTCATTTATATAATCATGCGACATTTACGTGAGCAGAAGCCTGCTTAAATTTTCAGCAGCTTTATTTATAAGGTTCGGAACCCTCTGCCATCGGTTACCGTGTCCGTATGATCAAGAGCGGTCCTTACACAGTCAGAATTGTAATTTACGCAGTCAGAATCCTTGCTTATTCGATCACATGCATTATTTATACAATCAGTTGCTCTGGTTACACCATCTAGAATCTCATTTCTACAATCAAAAGTCCCAGTTACATGACTGGGAATTTTGTCAACATAATCACTTGCCCCGTTTATGCGATCAGAAGCGCCCTTTGAATTTTGGTTACATGATCAGGAGTCAATATTTATGTTATTGTAAACTCTGTTTACATGATCAGGGGTCTGGTTTACACATCCAGTTACACAGTGAACAGTTCACTTGCACAATAGGACCTTAGGTGTGCAGGTATATATTACTTACTTAGAGATATGTATATCAACAATTACATCGGCGAAATTGTTATTAACGACTGTGTCAATGTTTATTGGACTAGGAAAAATTTGAAACTCCCATTTTGTCTGCAATGTGAAACGGCCATTGGTACACACTCCAATAGTAGGATCCTTTGTCCCTGTAGAACATTTTTTTTAAATGTTGCGAGTCCTCTTGCACATCCCCGATTTTAATCGCTCCACCATTGGCGACTGTGCCTTCAGCTGCCTGGGCCCTAAGCTCTGGAATTCCCTCCCTAAACCTCTCCCTCTTTCTACCTCGCTCCTCCTTTAAGACGCTCCTTAAAACCTACCTCTTTGACCAAGTTTTTGGCCACCTATCCTAATATCTCCTTATTTTGCTCAGTGTTTGATAATGCTGTGAAGCGCCTTGGGGAGTTTTACTACGTTAACGGCGCTATATACTAGTACAGTCTCTGGATCCCCTGTAAATATTATTGTAGTTGTAGTTGTTACAAGCTTCTATTTTCCTCCCCATTTCCTATTGCCCTCAGTCTATAGCACAATGGCATCTAACTGTTCTCAAATTTCCTCCGAAGCCTGTCTAAATTAGCCAAGAGTAGGTACATGGGAGTGACCTAGGGATGACTCTTGCTCAGATTATTCCACCCTCCCCGTGGGGATGTATTTGGAACTGCCAATCCAGTAGCACATTCTGAAACTATCCGCTGAAGTAATTTTTTTTTAAGGCGCTGTTTACGGCAGTAATAGGATAGGTTTTAGATCTACTAGATCTTATGAATCCGCATTAACTTACTGCACATTTCTGGTAACAGATTTCATTGATTCCAACCAGAAAATATGATTCATTTGTACAGTCCAGCGACAAATCTTTCCAAGCCATGAGGGGAAGATCCATAACCAGAAAACAAAAGTCACAATCGCAAGTGAGCAGTATAAATGGGATGGATCCCAGAGCACTAACTGCCAAGGCAAACAGAACTGATTCTATTTGAAGTGGTCCTGGTTGATGAAATGTGATATAAGTGATCACTATTTTCCTCTTTACAGCACAGTTTATAGAGTCTCTTGCATCTGAAGTCCCGAGAAGCATGTTAATTCTGTTACCTACTGCCAAAGGAGAGTCACCCAATTGCAATCCAACTATTTATTCCCAAGTTTCTTGTTTAAAACAAATTCCTAAGTGTGTGACTCTTAAAGGTTATCCTCTCCTTTGAAGAAATAGTCTCATGTTTTGCTCTAATGCTATATGTCTTAAAGGTTTAGAGGAAAATTAGAATCCCAACCGTATGTTAAATAAGTAATTTTGAGATGCATTACCTGTGGTACATTATGTATTGATTGAACCACATCTAAAGCTCTTTCTCCTCTTTTTGAAATCCATTTCCTTTGTGATTTACTTTTACTATGAAACACAAACCGCTTCCTTTGTAGATCTCGGGCAGCAGTGCAGAGAAGGATGTTCGTAACGATTGATAGCATCAATCTTTAGTTAGTAGCATTTTTGTAAATGGATGTTTAGTCTGGTTTTTGGTCTCCCTGTGGTTTTTCTGGGGGATTCATATCAGAACAACTCGACAAGTCCATTTTTTCTTGTAGTCAATTAGTTGTGTGTGCAGTGATTTACATTGGGCTGGTGATGAGTTAATGGAACATGAATAGAAATTAAATCCTCCAAAATTGCCATGGTACATATAACTATTAAATTAATTGCTTTTAATGGAATGTTGTTAACAGAACTCTATTCATCTGAATTGTCACAGCATCCTAGGTATTATCAAAGGAAATATCTGGTCACTTACAGAGAGTTTCTCCATCTTCCCTGGTTTTGATGTTTTACATTTTAAGATTTTTAATCAAAGACAGCCTGTGAGCAGGTATTCTCCATGAAACCCCCTTTTCATTGACGCTCTGTAGTCCCTCTTCAGTGACATCGTGGATATGGGATAGAGGATATGTGGCCATCAGCTGTAATGTCGCAGAAAGAGCTGGACACATGTTTTACTTCAATACGTTGCTACCAATGGCAGCCCTGGACTCAGTAGCAAAGCAAGAGAAAAAAATCTAAACGAAACAGTGCAGTAGGAGGGAGCATGCACTATTAATAAGAAAGTGCTGTTGGCTTCTTCCACCTCCAATGGCAGCGCCAGCTCTAATAACAGCATAGATGTTAGAGGAAGAGACAGCTACTTTTTCTTTTAACCTGCAGCAGGCTTTGTGCTAAAGTACTCTGGCCCAACTCATACAGTCCAGTCAAGTTGACCTGTACAGTCTTTCCCCAGCAACTGAGGGAGATAGTGCCCCCCATTAATAACTCACGAAGGGCAACTTAAAAAACCATGCATGCACATCAATGCTGTTTAAAAGTGGATCCAATGCAGTAGAAACTGACCTACAATGTAATTGAGACAGTTTCTACAGCACTGGGACCTAAATGCACCATAAAAGGCACCAGTAACTGTACAGTCTCTAACTGTTTAGGTTTTTTAAGCCATTGTGCGGAATGCAGTTCCCATTAAGATTGGGTTTATTGGCCGGTGAATACAATACATTTGCGCCGAGCTCACTTGGCTGTGGTGGTCCTGTCCAAAAAAACCACACAGTCAGAATGTTACTGGCTTTCCAGCAAAACACAGCTGGTTTAAGTTAAAGGGACACTGCCTTCATGAAAAAGTCTTTGGCAACCCACTCTAATCAATTACATAAATTATGTCAATGATATCAATTGCACATGATGTCATCACTGATGGAAATAGCTAGCTTTCCTCCTTCTTGAAACAGAAAATAAGTTGCCAAACAATTTCCATGAAGACAGTGACCCTTTAAGACCACAGTGCAATGTACAGATACAGGATCATAATGTTGTTCTACTCATCACAATTATAACAGATTACTTCCTAATTGTCTACTAGTAATTCATTTGGAGTCTCTGTTAAGTAAATTTATAGAATCATAGAATTTTTATTGCAGTAGGATGCTAATTACATTACAAGAGTCACTATACTTCAAAAGTACTTAATTGGCTGTAAACCGCTTTGGGACATCTTGAGGTCGCGAAAGGCGCTATATAAATGCAAGTTCTTTCTTTAATTGGTCCATCATGAATGTTCCAGCTTTCTGAAAGGAGCATGTAGTCCCATTGCCCTGCTTTCATCATGAAATTTCTTTTTTTATTTTTCAAATATTTATCCACTTCCTTTTTTATAAGCTATTATAGATTCAGCAGTGTCAGCTGTGGCTCAGTTGGTAGCACTCTTGCCTCTCGAGTCAGAAGGTTGTGGGTTCAAGCCCCACTCCAGGGACTTGAGCACATAATCTAGGCCGACACTCCAGTGCAGTACTGAGGGAGTGCTGCACTGTTGGAGGTGCCGTCTTTCGGATGAGACGTTAAAATCGAGGCCCCGTCTGCTCTCTCAGGTGGATGTAAAAGATCCCGTGGCACTATTTCAAAGAAGAGCAGGGGAGTTATCCCCGGTGTCCTGGCCAATACTTATCCCTCAATCAACATAACAAAAACAGATTATCTGGTCATTATCACGTTGCTGTTTGTGGGAGTTTGCTGTGCGCAAATTGGCTCGCGTTTCCCACATTACAACAGTGACTCCACTTCAAAAGTACTTAATTCGCTGTAAAGCACTTTGAGACGTCTGGTGGTCATGAAAGGCGCTATATAAATGCAAGTCTTTTCTTTTAGTAATACTGACGATTACCAGTTAAGTTCCTCTAAAATCCATAACTATTCTCATTTACATGGTGAACTTAGTTTAATGGCATAAAATGGTGACATTTACCGACATCTACCCAGTACATGGGATTTCATTGGCTGTAAAGCGCTTTGGGACGTCAGGTGGTCGTGAAAGGCGCTATATAAATAAATGCAAGTTTTTTTTTTTGCTTCCAGGAGAATTTCTGGTCGGGCATTCCATAGCCTAATAACCCTCTACATAAAGAGAACTGCTCCTAACCTCTTCCTTCATTCATTTGGTGATGATCTTAAATTTACATCCTCTAGTTGACAACTCATTAGCCAGTGAAAATAGTTTCCCACTGTTTAGCTTATCAACACTCCTCATCATTCTAAGCAGCTATATCAGATCTAAAACTTCTCATTCCTGGTATCATCTTCGTAAATCTCTTCTTTACCCTCTCCGTGGCCTTAACATCCTTCCTAAATAAGGCATCCAAAACCTACACAAAATTCTAACTGCAACCTAAACAATGTTTTGCTTAAACAATGCTAAACGCATTGCCTCTTTGCTTTTGTACTTGATGCCCCAATTTATAAATCCAAGGATCCTATATACAGTACTTTCTGCTGTAGCTTTATCAACTTGTCCTCCCAATTTTAAAGGTTGGTGTGCCTGAACTCCTAAGCCTCACTGCTCTTCTACAACTTTTAAAGTAGTCCCATTTACTGTATGTTTTCCTTCCTTTTTGCTCCTCCTAAAATGTACCACTGCACATTTCTCCGCATTAAATTTCATCTGGCATTTATCTTCCCAATCTACTAACTTGTTTATGTCCTCCTTAAGGCACTTACATTCCTTGTTTTTGTTTCTGCAAATTTTGATATTGTGACCCCCATACCCAAATCCAGATGATCAGTGGTTAATGGCCATTTTCAAGACTGGAGGGGTGGATCCATTAACCACTAGTCTGTATTTTCTGTCCTTTAGCCAACTTCCTATTCAAACGCCAATGCCCTGAAACGTTAACTCGGTTTCTCTCTCGACAGATGCTGCCTGACTTGCTGAGTATGTCCCGCATTTTCTGTTTTTATTTGCTATTCATGCTGCTAATAATACCTTTTAATAACTTGTGCCTTAGTTATATCAACAACCTTATTAAACTCCTTTTCAAAATCCATTTATAAAACATCCACTGCATTTGTTTGCCAATAAAATCTGAAACTCAAAATTAAATCATTCGTAAACCTGTAGGCAGTAAATTGGCATTTGGAAGTGACAGTATTTTTACAAGAATGAGTTGTACAAGATTGCGTTCCAGAATTGGCATTGTACATAGCCCATGGAACTTGCTGCTGTGACGACCAGTGCGGAGAAAGTCCAATTGCCAGCTACTGCCTGCCTAAATATATATCAGACGTGTAATTATTAATTCAAATTGATGTAAGCAACTTTATACCCTGTTTATGTTTGTAACCTTTAATACTGAGTTTCTGTTACAATTATGTGAACATTTTCTCGATAAATACAATGGCCCAGAATTTGCTGTGGAAATAACAGTGAGATAAATGCGCACGCCATTATTAGTGTTTAAAAAAAAAACAGCAATTTTTGGCGAGGAAGAGATTTGGCCTGAGTTGCTGGATGATTTGCACCGCTTCCCTTGCCTCGCAAAAACCGGCGCTTTCTGTCAACCTCCCCATGTGTTTCAAGAAATTACTGCATTTGCACTGTTAAAACAAATTAAACTCGCCGTAGAAAGTTAGGACCAGTACTTAATGACGTAAGGACCCTTTTAATGATCAGATTTATGTTCCTGCAATGCCACTCAACCTCAAAGGCCCAGAAAGGGAACAACTGAAATTGCAGAGTTTTGCTTCTGCAGGTAGTAATTTGTTTCTAGAGGTTTTTAAAATTTAAAATTTTCACATTCTTTTCTTACTTTTCTTTTCTGTCTCTTTCTCCCCTCTCTTCTTCGCCTCTCTTTATTTCTCTTTCTGTACCTGATTTGACTCTAATTCACCCTATTTCCTTCTCTGTCGTTCCTCTGTTTCTTTCACTATCCTTAAATTTCATTGGTTAAGGAGCTAGGCTGTTGAGCCCATCGGTCACCAAGGTCGCAGATGCCCCGCTGACCTCGCGGCGCAAACATTTTTCCGAGCTGAAGGGTTCAGGAAAATCATTGAACAAACGGGGCCGGCTGCGAGAAGCCCCGCTCCAGCAAATTATGGGCCAATATTATTACAGTAAAATGACTATTTTGATCAATGTCTTTCTTTCCATTTTGATTCCCCTTAATTTGTACAGTGGTAAATGGAGCGCCAGTAAACAGTCCAGTGCTCTGATGAGGGCGGGTTTAAGTTATCAAATCCTTATTATAAAAAAGGTTCCCTTGTTGTAATTCAATCTGACTTCACTGTTTGAGAGTTCAAGCTCTGTACACAGCAGCAACACTTACCAAGTGAATAAGTCCCTTATTGTAGTTACTGAGCACGCACAAGGCCTACCAGGGATGGTTGTTTTTTCCTTTTTTGAAAAAGAAACTTTTTTTTTAAGTATATACATATTTATTCCTCTGAAAACGAACTCAGCATTCAAAATCTAGCTAAAAGGAGTCTTTCGGACACAGACACAAAAACATCTATATACAGCGTAGTTAGCCTGACAGATGGCCAGAAATCACACTGTGGCAGATGATGCCGATATAGAGGTTCAGGAGTCCCTGGGACTTCTTCAAACAATCTGCATGCAACCATTTAATTGGTGAAAGGAAATAGGAGACTGTCCTCAACACTGGGTGCAATTTTCCACCTGCTAGTATACACTTATTAAATGTGAAGTGCTGTCACCCATTCCTATGCACTTAGTAAGCATAAAGTGCCTGTCACTCACTCCTATATGCTCAATAAATAACCATCAGCCACTCCTATATCTTTATAGAAAGAGAATCACTGACTCCTTTATGCTTAGTAAATGCCCTTCATCCAGTCCTAGACGTTCAATGGGATTTACCCAATCCTATGAACTCAATAAATACCCATTACTCACTCCTATACGCTTGATATATGCATTTCAATTACTCTTGTGTGTGTATTAAATGCCCATCGCTCATTTCTATATATTTAATAAGTGGTTTTGACACGCTTCTATTGATATAATAAATGTACATCATCTACTCTTATAATTTTAAGAAAAAATGTTTCTGAGCTAGAGTTTAAGGAATGAATCGGCGCAGGAGCTAACCTTTGTATAGCCATTCATGTTACAACTCAACATCTCTGTGAGCAGCTAGCGCCTTATGCTCCTGATGTCTGTCAACAGGAATTTTTTCAAACTTGAAAAAAGGTAAGTTTGCGACCTTGTTTACTGATGTTAATGTCAAATAGCAATCATAGACAGCAAAAGCCCAAATTTTGAATTAGGAGAACGAGCCTGCTTATTCATCACGTATACTGATTCTATTAATTTATTGATGCACAGCATAACTATCGGTATATTTATTTCTGTGCAATTATGTATAACTGTAAGTGTATTTTTGCCTCTACATTTATGTATAATAATCATATTGCATTAAGTCAATATATTTATGTTCAATGTATATGTTAGTGCTTTTATTTTTATGCTTTTATTAAATTAGAGTATAATAACTGTATTTATATTGATATATCCATGTAAAATATCACTGCCACTATATTTATAATTAAATCAATGTATTTATGCATGTATCTATTAAGTGCATTTTTGTCATATTTATGTACATTGTAACAGTCAGTGTATTTTTATAGTGTCTCAGTGTATTTTTGCCAGCATGTTTACACCACTGCCAGTCTAATTACAGTACAACTAGCAGTACTTCACGTACAGTCTATTTATGAATAGTGTAACACAGTGTATTTATGCACACTGTAACTGCCAGTTTCTTTACATTGTAACTAAAACTGTAACTGTTAGTGTAATTGTGTTAATTATTACTATTGTATGCATGTAAACGTATTTAGGTTCAGTGCAGATGTCCAAACATTTACTTTGTACATTTAGTATATTTACATACAGTTCAATGTTGTGTATTTAGGTACGGTGTACTTGTCAGTGCATTTATGTGCAGTGCTACTATTATGCTGCATTTACATAGCAACTTCCTGTCTCAGACTGGTAGTTCCAGTATCAGTTCCAGCCAAGCAGCACCTTTTTTGTACTGCCGAGCTGAGCTCCTGTCGCGGAGATAGCTTTGTATATACGGAAGCATGTATATAACCATGTAAGCGAGAGCTCCTCTGCATAAAATGTCAATGTTTACAGAGGACAGGAGGGAGCTGTCTGTAATTATGTGCAGTATGTATATTACTGTAACACAGGTTACATTATACAGCCAATGAAATAATACTCATAATTAGCGATTTTCTACTGTTGTTCAATATATGGATATCTCAATCTATACATTTTTAAATTGAAAGCATTTGCATGCTACAGAAATCCATGCAAAACTGCAAAACATTCCCTTAGCAACCATGCTATGATTAATTAATGTGCTAACACGAAGCTACGTAAAGTTTTGAGCAGAATGATTCCTCACTTTGGTTAGTGTACAGCAATAATTTTTGCAGGAACTTTGCGAATCGAGTCGAATGCCACTTTTTCCAATTATTCAAATCCCAATTGTCCAAACATCTTATCTACGCTCTAGCGCACCTTTATCTTACAGTTTTTGAGTGGTTGCCAATGATATCACATCTTCTATGACATCACTGTGGCCTCCTTCAATAATTCCGACATCACTTGCACCATGGTATGTCTGCCTTCAATTTTAATAATATTTTGCAACTTTTTCAAATGGTACTGCTTGGTTATTTACGCTCATGTATAACTAAAGATATATTGAGACCTGTTAGATACAAAATTGTTCTCACAGTTTGACTTGACATCATAAAGTGCTTAAGACTCATCGCTCATGTGTTACTTGGTCCAGTTTGTCCGTAGGAAGCAATATCTTATCCAATATGTAGCTTCTATTTATAAATTATCATAATGCTCCTGACTAATCCCAAAGAGAGGGGCTTGGAACATTGCACTCAGTATGAGAATGTTCTGTCTCCATCGCACCTCTTACCAGAAGATTTAAAATGGTGTGAAATTCCTCCTGTCCATAATTTTAGCAAAAAAGCCAATGTAAGTACAAAGTTGGATTTTCTATTGAATGCCAGTGATGAAAAGATTTCTGCATATGTAAAGCAAAATTACGGTGCATAATCTTTTGCAAAAATAACCCAAATAAAATATTAGTGAAGAATGTATATACATTTTATAACAGTACATGAAAGTTTTTATACCTCAACATTCTCGATCATGGGAGAAATTCTCAAGCTGGCACTGAAGTCATGGAGGTAATTAGAATTATAAGAGAACTCTCAGCATATTCACGTATAGGACAATTATACTCAAGTTTGATTTTGTGCATTTATTTTCACAAATGTGTGCAGCATACCTGTATCACTGTGCTCCTGCAGTGTAATTGTTTAAGTTAGTGGGAAGTTGAAGTAATTGTACAACAGGATTTTTATTTCATGGGTGTTAAAGTGCAACATCAGTTTAAACCGCATTTTACTCCAAAAGACAAATGCTGAAATTGCAGCAATGCTTTCAATATCAAGATTTACAACATCTGCAGTGAAATGTGCAGCACTGTGTTGAGCAGTTTAAAAAAAATCAGAATCATCAGACGCATGGAGTTAAAGTTTCTAAGATTACCTCAATGATAAGATTTAAATTTTAAAATACTTATATGTGAGACTTGCTGATTTCAACCTCCATCTCAATTCTCTCTCTCACCTCTGTGTTCACTAGCCTCCTATCCTCCTTTAATCTCTCCCTCCATGTAAACACCCCAACCCATATTCACGACCACCCCCTTGACCTTGCCCTCTCTCGTGGCCTCGCTACTCCCATCGTGCCAATCGCAGATAAGGCCATCTCTGACCATTTCCTCGTATTGCTCTCCACCCACATCCCACTTCCACCCACCCCCCAACCCTGCTTCCTTCTGAGTCCGCCCCTGGAAAGAACGCTCTCCCAACTCTCTTACAACTGCACTTATGAAATCCCAACTGTCCAGCCTTTGGCCCTCCATTCACCATGATATTTCTGCTCAACCACACCCTCACCACCACCACCACCTTTGATGCCCTAGTCCCTATTTAAACAATTACTCTCTCACCCTGGCCATTCCCCCTGGTACGGCTCTCATCTTCATTCCCTTAAGTCCGAGGGACGCAGACTTGAACGGATATGGCAAGCAACTGGTTTAGCCATTCACCGCCAGATCTGGCTGGACCACATAAAGCATTATCGGGACCTGCTCTCGTCTGCCAAAATTGCTCACTATTCCAGAATCATTCTGGAATGCAAAGATAAACCCCGGCTCCTATTCTCTACTGCTAACTGTCTTCTTAAACCCCTCTCCCCTTTCTCCTCCATCCTCACCTCCGACAACAAGTGTGAGGAGTTCATGGACTTCTTTTTCTCTAAGATTGAGACCATCCGTTCAGCTGCCTCTGTCACTTCCTTTCCTTCCCCTAGCCCACTACACCAAACTTCCGCTAAGGTTCCCCCCTGCCCTAGCCCTGAACTCACACCATTCTCCAGTTTCTCTCCGTTCTCCCCTCATAACCTGTCCACGCTCATCTTGTCCATGAGACCCACTTCCTGCTCCCTCGACCCTATTCCCACCAAACTGCTGACCACCCAACTTCCTTTTCTGGCTCGCATGTTAGCTGACATTATTAATGGTTCTCTCTCATTAGGTACTATCCCCCTCTCCCTCAAATCTGTAGTCATCACCCCTCTCCTCAAAAAAACAACTCTTGACCCCTCTGCCCCATCTGCAACCTCCCTTTCCTCTCCAACGTCCTTGAACGTGTTGTTGCCTCCCAAATCCATGCCCATCTTTCCCGCAATTCCATGTTTGAATCCCTCCAATCAGGTTTCCGCCCTTGCCACAGTACCGAAACAGCTCTCATCAAAGTCACAAATGACATCCTTTGTGACTGTGACAAAGGTAAACTATCCCTCCTTGTCCTTCTTGACTTGTCTGCAGCCTTTGACACGGTTAACAACTCCATGCTTCTCCAACGCCTCTCCACCATCATCCAGTTGGGTGGGACTGCACTTGCCTGGTTCCATTCTTATCTATCTAATCGTAGCCAGGGAATCACCTGCAATGGCTTCTCTTCCCGCTCCCGCATCGTTACCTCTGGTGTCCCCCAAGGATCTATCCTTGGCCCCCTCCTACTTCTCATCTACATGCTGCCCCTTGGCAACATCATCCAAAAACACAGCATCAGTTTCCACATGTTGATAGTACAAGGACTAGTGGACACAGATTTAAGGTTTTGGGCAAGAGATACAGGGGGGATGTGAGGAAAAACTTTTTTACGCAGCGAGTGGTGATGAATGACCTGGAATTCGCTGCCGACAGAAGCGGTGGAAGCGGAGACACTCAGGCCTAGAAATTCAGTTGGCGCCGCGCCAGGGCTTTAGCGCCGGAAAGTTAGCGCTGGCGCTAAGTCCCCTGCGCGCGCCAAAAATTCAGTAGCGCCGCGCCCAAACGGCTGCCGGCGCTACTAAAGGGTGTTTGCGCCTGAAAATGGGCGCTACCTGCCGCATTGCGGCGCTATTCCGGCGCTGCGGCGCCCGATGCGGTGCGGCAGGCTCGGGAAGTGCAGGCCTCCTCCTTCAGTTAAGGAGGAGCTGCCTGCACCCGCCCGCTGGCCGGTAAAATCTTCACAAAAATGAGCCCGGCACCTCAGGGAAGTGCCGGGCTCGCAGCCCAGAAGCATCTGTTCCGCGGGGGGGGGGTGGAGGAGTCCGGGGAGGGAGGTGCGGGCAGGCGGCCGGCGGGAAAGCGGCCGGCCGCCGCGCGACCTTAATGCGCCGGCGCAAACTCCTGTAAGACTCGGTTGCCAGAGTCTTAGTTGCGGCTGCCACGGGCGAGGCAGCCGCAACTCAATTTCGGCGCTGGGGCCCGTCACCACGGCAACCGGGACGCTGCGCACACCGATGACGTCATCGGTGCCGGCGCAGCGCAACCGGTCTACCGCCGATGGTAGGGCCCCAGGGAATTTCTGAACCGGCTGTAAGTCCAGCGCAATGACCTCTAGCGCCGCAAAATGGGTGCAAAGCCCACTCAATTTCTAGGCCTCAATGTTTTCAAGGGGAGACTGGATAGGTACTTGAGGGAAATAAACTTGAAGGGCTACGGGGATAGAGTGGGGGAATGGGACTGACTGGATTGCTCTACAGAGAGCCAGCACGGACTCGATGGGCCAAATGGCCTCCTTCTGTGTCGTTATGACTCTATGTACACTGATGAAACCCAGCTCTACATCACTATCACTTCTCTCGATCCCTCCACGGTCTCTAAATTGTCAGACGGTTTGTCCAACATCCAGTTCTGGATGAGCAGAAATTTTCTCCAATGAAATATTGGGAAGACCAAAGCCATTGTTTTCAGTCCCTGCCAAAAACTCCGTTCCCTAGCCATTGACTCAAATCAAATCAAATCAAATCAAATCAACTTTTATTGTCATTGTTAGTGCACAAGTGCAGTACAACGAAATGTAGGCTTGCGGCTCCCGAGAGTGTACAATTTGGATTAGGACACTTAAACATTTCAACATACACTTGTACATATATATTAGCATAAATATGACCATAATAAAGTGCATCGGCAGATGTGCAGGCTTTAGTGTTTATTTGTGGAGTTCAGTAGGATGACAGCCCTGGGAAAGAAGCTGTTCCTAAATCTGGTTGTACGGGTGCGAATGCATCTGTAGCATCTTCCAGATGGTAGGAGGGCGAACAGACTGTGGCTGGGGTGGGTAGGGTCTTTGATGATGGACCGTGCCCTCCGTAGGCAGCGTTTCTGATATATATGTTCTATGGTCGGTAGCCGGGTGCCGGTAATGCGTTGGGCAGTTTTGACTACCCGCTGCAGGGCTTTCCGGTCATGGGAGCTACAGCTGCCGTACCATACCGTGATACAGTTTGTCAGGATGCTCTCTATAGTGCAGCGGTAGAAGTTAGAGAGGATTGGGGGTGACAGATTACATCCCTTCAGCCTCCATCCCTCTCCCTAACATCTGTCTGAGGCTGATCCACACTGTTCGCAACCGTGATGTTATACTTGACCCTGAAATGCGCTTCCAACCACATATCTGCAGCATAACTAAGACTGTCTATTTACACCTCTGTAACATCGCCCATCTCCGCCCCTGCCCCAGCTCATCCGCTGTTGAAACTCTCATCCATGCCTTTGCTACCTCTAAACTTGACTATTCCAATGCACTCCTGGCTGGCCTCCCACATTGTACCCTATGTAAACTTGAGGTGATCCAAAACTCACTGCCGTGTCCTAACTCACGCCAAGTCCCGTTCACCCATCACCACTGTGCTCGCTGACCTACATTGGCTCCCGATTAAGGAATGCCTCGATTTCAAAATTCTCATCCTTGTTTTCAAATCCCTCCATGGCCTCGCCCCTCCCTATCTCTGTAATCTCCTTCAGCCCCCCCCCCGAGATAGCTGCGCTCCTCTAATTCTGCCCTCTTAAGCATCCCTGATTATAATCGCTCAACCATTGGTGGCCGTGCCTTCTGTTGCCTAGGCCCTAAGCTCTGAAATTCCCTGCCTAAACCTCTCCGCCTCTCTTTCCTCCTTTAAGATGCTCCTTAAAACCTAACTTTTTGACCAAGCTTTTGGTCACCTGCCCTAATTTCTCCTTATGTTGCTCGGTGTCAATTTTTTTGTCTTATAACACTCCTGTGAAACGTCTTGGGATATTTTACTACATTAAAGACGCTATATAAATACACGTTGTTGTTGTTGACTATCACAGCCTACATTTTTAAATCTCAGTTCCCTTCTAGAAATTTCAAAACATAAATAGTCGGAAAGATTGGAGAGGATGAAGAAATGAAGGTAAGACCAGTCTCAGTGCTATCCATGTACCCCATAAATAAAATGTTTATATAATCCCTAGCTATTGAGGACATACAAGTGAGTTTGTTGTATAACATTATATACAGTATAACTATCAGTTTATTTATTAATATTATAAATAGCTTTATTTATGTGCAATATAACCATCAATGTATTTATGTAGGTGGAGTGTCTATCGTAAAATAATTTAAAATCCCCAAATTTTTTACATCCTTTATTGTGATTCCAGCCTTTCGATATTGTAATTGTTACTAGTATAAGTACTGATTTCATTGATACTCATGTGAGTCTGCGCTTTTAAAAAAAAGAAAAATCCTTAAATTGAAAGTGAGGAGAATAGTGAGGTGAAATATTCTAATTCTGTTTTTAATTTTTCCCCATTTTGAGCCCCGGGCTCATCAGGCCGCCCAAGCACTACAGTTTCAGCAGAGCCCTGAATCAAGAGCACGGCAGCTAACGCAGGGAATTCTAGCTCAGCGCATTTGAGCCTTTTCACTGTCATTAAGACACCATTATAATTATTTGTTGCCTAAATCTAGTTTATCTCCAATTCACCTGATTAGAAGAGGGTGTTGGTGAAAATCCATTAGGAGCAGCGTGATCAGTCAGGAAGGAAAGAAGAGCCCCTTTGTCTTTGCTGAATTATCTGTATTTTGATTGTCCTCTGACTGAATCTTTCAGCTAAGGAGCGTAGCAAACAAACTAAAAGCCGAGAAGCCGAGCCCCAGTTTCTCCGAGTTTCCTTCTCTGTCAGCAGCTCTGTGTTTGCTGAACATTTAAACCTTTCTTACAGAAGACCTGGTCCTTCACAACCATCTTCTTCTACAGCTTAACTCATTTCTTTCTTTTTTCCTTTGAATTAAAAAACCCCTGTATTCCCGCGCCTGCCTCCTGTGTTGATACCAAACTCTGCGAGCAGGTAACACCTACCATTTAAATATATGGCAAATATCCTTTGAAACAGCTTTTCACAGCACTGGGTTGCACACTTTTCTGTTTGTTGTTTTAATCCCCACTACAGTCCAGTTTTAGAGCCGTGCTGTTAGACTTTACAAATTTAATGCTTCAAATTACAATGTTAAAAGTCTTTGCATATTGATCAGCGACCTGTCAGTGCTTTAAAATGGGGCTCCTTAAATGATGTGTAAATGATGACCTGCCCGTTAGTTTCCACAAGCCCTCTTCTCCAAACTGTCTCTCACTTTTGAACGAACCTGACTAAATGTAAATTCTACACAAATCTGAATTTCTTATTTTTTCGAAACTTTTTTTAGCCTCTGCAGATTCAATAAATGATCAAATTGTTCCCTTGTCTTTACAATAACTCTCTCTGAATTTTATATGTATAACATTATGGAGGATTTTAAATATCTATGTTTTACTTCTAAAAGATTGCATTTCCAAAGTTCTCTTCTAATACAAATAATATGTGTATTTAACAAATAGATAATTATGCAAATATTGTTTGGCTAAAGTCTATTAATAAATTGAGTTTAGATTTTCATTCCTAAAAACTTTCAGTTCGGGGCATTCAGTATGAACATTTTCATCAGCCCATCTATAATGCAGTCCAGCTACTTACACAGGTTCCTGACACCAAAAGGGCATATTTAAACATTGCCCATGTCAGTCATTCTTACAAAGAATCCAGAATGACAGATCACAGATTGTCTAAAATACAACATTTAAACAGAATCATTTGAGATTGAATATCTCAGCACAGCTCGCCTCCTCCATAGTAAACTGCACCGTGACGTTTCTTTAACTCCTCATTCCATTTTTTTTGCATTAGAGGCTAATTAAATTTTAAACAGCTTGATAGCTGACGTCTGTTTAATGTTCTTGATGGGCGACAAAATCTTTTTGATCCAAATGTAAAAGACTAAAATGCATAAAATAGTTTGAGAAGATAATTTTTAAGATGAATTCTGCCTGTTTAGCCTTAAACATTGTATACTGTTGTTTTAAAATTATAAATTGGCTTAGATTGAAGTTTGCGCTGATATTATTGAAACAAAAGCACTTGTAGAAATGCTAAGGTTTATTTTAATACACTCTATTTCAAATTACAGACAATTTTTTAAACCGTATTTCTTATGTCATGAAAAAAAATCTTGTCTCAGGAAATATTCATGGTGGAAATGAAACTCATTTGAAAATTTTTGGTACATTGCAGTAAGTCTTGCCTGTATATCATTATTACTGACAAGAAAACGGGCCTTTTAAAATCTTGTGATCATTTTTACAAATTATTCATGCCCCACGAGACTCAAGAGTTTAATTTCAACTACAAAAGAATTGCTAAAATAATTTATGAAATATGTTTTGTAGTAAAGACAGAATTCAGACACGTAAAGGCCTGAAGGGCATTTTGTGGGCAACAAAAACATATTAGTCCCACAGATCTCTATTACAATTTTATTTCGGATCTTTTTATGCCCACCTTGTTGAACATCATTATTATTAAATACTCGTAGTAAGGAAGCCTATAGACTTCTCATATAGCATATATACTCCTACAGCCTCTATAGCTTCCTCGTATACTCAAGTATTCACAGATATGCCTGCACTTTCCTCGTGTGTTGCACATGCACACTTACAGCATTTATATTCTCCTCACATACAGCACATATACTCTTATAATACCTAAACTCTGAGGTAGTCCATACTCTTCCCCCGGAGTGTTAATACTCTCTAAATATTTGCCACACCTTTGTTGTGCTGTAACTTCTTTTTCTCATTCTTTTTGTCACTATTTACACCAAAAATGTAGCGAAAAAAAAACCCATACAAGCATCCGGAATCAAATTGCATTATCTATCACTTGGTTGTGTTTAGCAGGGAGCTTTGCTCCCGTTCTCTCCAGCGTACGCGCGACATGTTTACTTGCTAATTTGTTCCAGCCTGTTTTTCACACCATCTTTAAAGGTTGTCCGACTACAAATGCAATCTCTTAGTTTTGGTTGCCGAGCGCTCCCAACTGAGTGCCCTTTTCGTTGACTGTGTCGATCGTAATCACTCTAATCATACAGGAACTTCAAAATAATAGTACGGCAGGCTTTAATAAACCCCATAGACCAGCTGCTCTGTACTCGAGCACATTTGTTATTTTTTTAACATAGCTTGGGGAGATGCAGCTTAGATTCATACACAAAGTCACTGACTGCACCCATTTTTCCACAAGATTATTTTTTGGTGTTAAAATACATTTCACACATGGCCAATATGTATGACACCGCATGCAACAAGAAACAACAGCTAGCTTACTCACCGCTGCCCAGGCCGGTGTTTCTGTGTGTCTCCAAGGCAGAAAGACTAACCCTGCAGCTGTTGGTATTCTGTAGAACTGTCGACAGTCTGAGAGTGGCTTTGCTGTTCCACACAATTTAACAGCACCAGGAACACACTCACGGTTCCAGCACCGATTCGTGTGTTGATGGATCCTTTTGGGTTTCCCCCCTGACTTCTCGTGGGCTTGGCAGCTCTATTTCTACTGAGCTATTCTCATAATGAAGATGAAGGTCTATATTTCCATGACATCTCACTTGTGCTTCAGGCTATCTGAAGTGCATTTTTAAGGAGCTTCCTTGGCAGAGAAGTGTACGCACACTGACTGACTGACTGCTCCTGCTGTTAGATGTTGCTCGCAGTCTGCAAGGCAGTGTCCCAAACGAGACTTGCACAACTCTCTCTAGACCCAGGGGATCCAAGCTGACTTTCAGCAAAGCCTGAAATGACTACGAGCAGAAGGCATTGATAAATTCCACTGCAATCCCCCCCCCCCCCCCCCCACCTTCCTCTTGATCAATCCCCCGGTCAGACTTTGAATCTAGCTCAATTAGATATTATCTGCATCTCTTAGACAAAGACACAGCCAAGAGCTGAATAGCAAAAGCCTCACCTTCTGTTTTCTTTGCTTAATCACTCTGCTACTGGGTCTGTACCAATTGTCATTAGGATTTTGGTTTCCCATGACTTAATGTTTTATTTTTCACAGTTAGGTGAAACATTAACATTTTATTTAGTTACAATCATTTGAAATAAATGCCTCTGGGTCGCCTTCCCCCCCCCCCTTTGTTTTTGGAAGTTTGAAATGCTATGTGTCTGTAAAAATATAGTCCTGATGTCTGTGGCACAATGTGCATTGAAAGCAAACAAATCATAAAACTGTAAGTGAGAAGATACAGTGAATGTTTAACTGCCTGGGAACGCCTTGCTTCGGGAAGAAGCATCCACTTTACCGGCTGCCTGAGGAATGGGCTCGCTGAGCTCACCTTCAAAAAAGAGTCATTTTACCAACGGACCAAGGCTGTGATTTACAAAAAGAAAAGGCAATCCTTATACCACACACACACACATACTGGGCTCTCAGAAGTTCTCAGTGATTTATGCCATTGGGTTTATTATTTTAGTCAATACTTTATAATAATTTGTTTGCAATATATCAAGACACCAAAGACTTAAGATGAATGAATTACAAGGTAGTTTCAGAGCACTGCCTGCAAAGGTCAGTCATTCTGTTTAAACGCCACAATCTCATTTTGATAGGCAGTCTAGACAAAAAAAGATACTTAAAATTATTATAATTTTCTCAAAAATGTGTGCATTGTTATGTTAACTGAATTCTATAATTTTTAACAGCTGGACTTAAGAACAAAAGAAATTATATTGAGCTGACTTTGATAAGTACTCACACAAACCTGAAAGGATCTTTGCTCTTTCTTTAAGAGCTACATTGTTATATGCATGGGAAGACTGTGCTCTTGCCGGTAGTCAGTCAGATCGGAGCATCGAGTGTTTCCCAATTGCTTTTGTTTAAGAGAGCTGCTTGATTTCCATCAAGGTTCTCATGGTATTGCTTTTGGCTTGCGTGGTTTGGAAGGTAAACTGCAAGGTGGGGGGGGGGGGGGGCATGCCCAAAGTTACCAGAACATATCTCAATAGTAAATGTCCCTTCTCAAACTAGAAGAGGGACGTATGTGCAACACAAACCTCCTTTAGTTTTTAACTTTTAAGGTCGGGAGGGTGCAATCACAGAAAGCTTTCAAATTCAGTTGCAAAATTACTTTGATTAAAAAGAATTAATTAACAAAATCATTTTGATTAAGGAGCAGAATAAATTGTAAGAGGATAAATGTCCTTTACTATCCCGCAGGTGAAATATTTAACCATTTTGCTTTTGACGTCCGCCACGCTTAACAGGCAATGAAAAGAACGCCGATTACGTGCAACTGAAGTCTGATATCGAGAGTTTGCAGGAGTCACCTCAGTTTATCTTTTTCAACAAAGCACATGTGACGAAAATCATACATTTCGGATTAATTACAAACTTTGCTATATTCACACGCATCACAGAAAGCGCCGAATGCTTGTATATTATTGCGCCGGGCTGTGGCTCTTTATTCATAAGCTCCTGATTATTTAAAAAAAAATCCTCCTTGAAATAAACGCGAGCTCACAAATCTCCAGCACAGCGCGATTCTTCTCCTCTTAAACTGCAATTTAACAAACCACTGCACAAGTACTAAGTGTTAAATGAAGCTGTCACATACTGTCCGAAGATTGGAGAAAGGTACTGATTTCCCCCGAAATGTTAGTATCGGGTGGCCACCTTTAATTCGGGAGCTTTTTTTTTCAATTAAGCAAAATAATAGGCTTTGTGCAGTTTACTGACCAGGTGCAGAAATGCTGCGCGGTTGTGAAAGCTCCGATCAGATAGTCCTGCTCGAGAGATCCCACCAGTTCTTAGGTAGTAATTTGGTAACAAGTAGCTTCCACTCGCAATGGTGATTGTAATGAGGCTCCCTGGCCACTTCGAGTGGGTGTTTGCGAACAGAACTGTCTCTTATGTTGCTTTAACTGACGCACTCCTACTCAACAAAAAAAGTCACCAATTTATTCTTCTCCATCAGTGTGTGCTCAAGTAATAGAATATGACATGGCTCATCAGGGATACTGGTTTTAGTTGGGAATGATATTCTCAGTTAATTCCCATTGCCAGTATCTGATTGACTGAAATCGTATTTTATTCTTAAAAGCTGCAATTTTTTTTTAGCAAATGCGTTAATAAAGAAACTGTGAAATAGAGAGAAATTGTAGGGCAAATTCAGCAATGCCATGGTCTGAGCTGGGAGCCACTCAGGGTAACACTGTCGCAGCCCCATCTCTGACCTGTGCTCGCTGTGAGTGAAGCTTCCCACTGGGAGCGTGGGATCATTGCCGTTGCCCCTCTATCTTGAATGGAAAAAAAAACAGACTCGGATTTAATGAGCTTATCGAAGGCAGAGAGAAGCCAAGATATAAAATAAACACATTCTGGTGAAGGGCCTCCAATCAAAACGTTAATATAGCTCCTCTCTTTCAGCTGACGGGCTTACTGTGTATTTCCAGCAAATTTGTTTCTGTCTTTATGTTTAACCTGTGTTCAATCTGCTCATATTCCTTTTAATTGTTAACCTCCTTGACACAATTACCGCTGGCATTCACCGCTGGCATTCACAGAGTTATCAACGTATTTCCTGCTTTGAGCGACACTGAAAAAATACATAAAATCGACAGCTTTACAGCAACGCTATTATTTGGTGGCGGAAGAAAATGTACTGCACTAATTCTCTGAGGTAGGTGCGGGAGTACCTTACGGGGCTGCAGGTGGCATTGCTTGAACTGTAGACTGCATAGATAAACATTTACTTTAAAAAAAAATTCAGAGCTGTACGGTTTCAGTTAACATCGCCAGCCCGTGTAATACTGCAGGGCACTGGACGAGCAACTTTGCTGCCCTGTGCAGCGGGGGCTGCACCTGCGACCTCGCTTGCACTTCCAGCCTGACGCGCGGCTTTGTTGGGGAGGGGGGTGGCGGGGGGCAGATGCGAGCGGAGGCCGACAACCTTCCCACAGGGAAGTGGGGGACGGGGGGGACGGGAGCTAGAGTCACTTCAGGCTCGTCATGTGCACCTCACAGTGTCTGGTTTCACAGCAGCACTGCAGAGGCCAGGGAGCGGGCCAACCATCCACTCTCCTAGCTGCAGATGGTGCACGGCAGTGGGAGGCTATTCCAAAAGAGGTGAAGAAAATGTGGGGAGTGGGGAGGGGGGAAACAATTGTGTCCATTGCAGCGTTCGGCCTGAATTAGCACCTCTAAGCACACATATTGCCATACAGGGCGCTTTTAGAATTGAAACTAGTGCCGAGGGTTTGTTTCAACACTATTCAGCCAACAGCATCTCTGTCCATATCAGTGGCTGAATGCGACGTGTGACCAGTGTGGTGACTCTGTGCCCCTCTTTCCTGCTGTGTTAGCCGTGGCTCAGTTGGTAGCGCCCACGCCTCTGAGTCAGAAGGTTGTGGGTCTGAGAGTCCCACTCCAGAGACCTGGCCACAAAAAGCTAGGCTGACACTCCAGCGCAGTGCCGAGGGAGCGCTGCACTGTCGGAGGTGCCCTCTTTCGGGGGTGAGAGGGTAAACTGTGGTGGATGTAAAAGATACCATTGCACTATTTTGTAGAGGAGGGGAGTTATCCCCGGTGTCCTGGCCAATAATTATCCCTCAAACAACATAACAAAAAAAAACATATTATCTGGTCATTAACACTTTGCTGTTTGTGGGAGCTTGCTGTGCGCAATTTGACTGCTGCGTCCCACATTACAACAGTGACTACACTTCAAAAAGTACTTAATTGGCTGTAAAGCGCTTTGCCCGAGGTCGTGAAAGGCGCTATATAAATGCAAGTTTTTCTCTATAAAATCCATCTCTCTCTCTAAAGCATTCACGAATGTACAATTCTTACTGTAGTAAACTGTAGCTGCTCTGCCATTAGTAGGAATGCTATTTCTTACCTAAAAAAAATGTAGTAGAAAATATATTTCAAGAGGAACATCATTCACATTTTAGCCTTTTTGATGGGTTACTCTGGGAAAAGCATTAGTCGACGGCAATGTATTAGGAACAAAAGAAAGAAATCTCTGAGTAAGTGGATCCTAACTGAATAAAGTAAGGCAGACCGAAGACTGAATGTGTATTTAAAACCTTGTAGCAATTTGCTGTCCGTTATGAAACCCGATTCTTCTCAAACACACAGCGCTGAAACTCCGAATGCTTTCAACACTTTGTGCTGCGGCAGGGGTCAAGTTCAACCAGGCAACTGAGAAAGACTTTACACCCACCCAAGATTTAACCCAACAGCTCGCCATTAAACCTCGCCACTCACCTTGCTGACAGTTCAAAAGTACGACTGAAAACAGGCAGCTGGACTTCAGAAATAGCTCCATGATGAAGACTCGGTATTATCCAAAAGAAGCAGAGTCGGATGCCAGAAACAGGCTCAAGCCACAAGCTGCACACACCTAGATTTTAACTTGAGCTGCAGACAGCCTATGAGTGCTGGAGCGGCCGCCTCCCATATAAGGAAAATCAGGGTAAAATGATCAGCCCTTCAGGGCTGCTTCTCAGGAACAACAACACAAGCGGAAATAATCCTCTGTTTTCAAATAAACCAAGCATTACCGAAAATGATCTAGATAAGATTACAGCCAAATCACACTGAATATTTATTAGGCAATAAACCTCATAAGCATAGTTTCAGATTTACATTCACTCCTTACAGTTTCTCTATTGTGTTTTTTTTTGTTCAATGCGTTTTCAGCTTTATTTATGATTAGTATTTTTATTAACTGAACTAATGCAGGATAAGATATCTGGTGGCATCCTACCACTGCTGGTTAACATGGGAAAATATGAGACAGTGGAGGGAACACACCAGCATAGAAATTACACTGTCATGTCGGAATGTGCAGCACATTCACGTGAAATTAATTTGCTGTTTTCATAGAGGTGTTAATCATTTAATATTAAATGGACAATGTTAAAAATAGCAGACAGATAAATTTCATATGAACTTGTGCCGTGTTCGAATGCTAATATTACATAACATAATATCCGGGCTGCAGAAAGCATGCAGAAATGAGAAAAGATTTTTTGAAGGCTTGCCATCTTGGAGAGTGGCAAATTTCTGGCTCGGGGAAGCAGTGATACATATATGTTTCACAATTGCGCAACAATTTTTACTTTCAGTCATCTTTTCTGTCAAAATTCAAATATGCATTTTCCAGAATGTACCGAAAAGTGCAGCGGCATTATATGGTTAAAAATATGAATATCACTTTTCTTAGATTTCAATTTAGGGCCTACAATAAGGTCCATCAACATGAAGGGGATTAGTTTCCTCTGATAGTGCACTATTCAACATGTTTGCATAAAATTTCTTTGTACACGATTTAATGCATTTGACAACTTATTTATTTTAACTAGGTTAATGACTGTGTTAAAATAATGTACACAGGAACTTTACATGAACGCATTAAGCAATGTAGCTACCAGAGGAAATTAAGCCCCTAAAAATATGTATTAAGTAACAAAAGCAGAGGGCTCTTTAATAATCATTTTTCTCCATCTGATCCGTATTCATTTTGTGTGAATTTTTATTGTGATAATCTGTTTACTCATATTCTTGCTTCCAAAGAATAGCTGCAGAGTCATCACTTGTCCTATTGACCTTGCACATTTTAAGCTAGCAGGCAAATTGCTCGAACCTTTACCATTAAAAGGTATTTGGAAAAATAAACAGAATAATTCAAGATATTAGAATATTCCAGGGGAATGCCATTAAATACTTTCATTGCTACCCACGACTTCTTAGCAAATGATGATTGGAAGACAATACAGCAGATAATGTCGTTGCGATTCCACAGCTAAGCCTATTGCCTGACGTGGGTGTCAGAGGCTCAGTTCAGGTGCCTCTTACTTTCATCTCCAGAAAAGTGTTGTAGCCCTGTGTATTTAACCATGTGCAGCATGAAGCATTTCCATTGGTTTACATCAGCAATCTTAGGTGGAAAACATGGATACCCATGTACATGTGCCAAGGATTAGACTAAGAAATTGAGTTCTATCTGGTTCAAAACACCTTCCATCTCTAGAATTGGGCACTATGGCTCCGTTCTGTGTCCTATATGAAGCTATATGATCACTACTGATCGCCCTATAAATACAAGACCATGATTCGTTCAGCTAAGATAGTAACTGCACAACAAGAGATTGACAATAATTTGAAAAAAACATTGCTAGTGTTTTTGCATGAATCAAACCTCAATGTTGAATAAATGATGGTTCCCAAAGCAACCATTCAAATTCAATAATGGTATCTTACAGTAACCATTTTGATTGAATGAAAGCCCCTAGTGTAACGATATCAATTGAATGAAGGTCCCTACAATAACAATTTCAAAAGAATTAAAGCCCTTATAATAACAATTTCAATTGACTGTGAACTTTTATTTAAACAACATTAAAGTGTTAAGTAAGGAGAAGAAGAAAGAAGCTCAGCCATCCTTCAAGCTTCTTCTGAGTGAAGGTCAAAGTGTTTACTATTTAAAGGAGCTGTAATCTGAGCTGTACAGGGCTGCAGTCTTACAGCTAAGGGTATGTGGGATCTCCACAAGAAACAGAATCAGCACTGACATTCCCATGTTAATGTAGCAAGGCTAGGGGCCGACACTGCCAATAATGCTGCCATGTGGCAGTAAAAATCATCAGTTACTTGCCATTAGTGAATTAAAGCATCATTTGGAAAACACCATGTTTGGAGATTCGAACGGGAAAGGGCAAAACAGAATCAGACAAAAAAAAAATGGAGTGGCTGCCCGCTGGTGCATACAGAGAATCCCTAATAGCAAGCGAGAGCGCAACAGGCTGAGTGCAGCAGTTGAACCATTAAAGAAAGAAAGACTTGCATTTATATACAGCATTTGAATGAGTTATGAAGTAATACACTGAATATGGAACTCAAATGCCTCGTGAATAATATGCTGAGTGCATACTCAGACATGATCCTGATGCATTTGGTACTGTACTCGGACAGGTTAGTAAGTAATAATCTAAGTATTAGGATAACAACAACAACTTATATTTATATAGCACCTTTAATGTAATAAAACATCCCAAGGCGCTTCACAGCAACATTATCAAACAACAAAATTTGACACCAAGCCATATAAGGAGATGTTAGGGCAGATGACCAAAAGCTTGGTCAAAGAGGTAGATTTTAAGGTGCGTCTTAAAGGAGAAAAGAGAAGTGGAGAGGCGGAGAGGTTTAGGCGGGGAATTTAGAAATCCAGAGTTTAGGACCTAGGCAGCTGAAGGTATGGCCACCAATGGTGGAGCAATTAAAATCAGGGATGTTCAATAGGCCAGAATAGGCGGAGGGCAGGGGTCTTGGGGAATTATAGGGTTGGAGGAGATTACAGAGATAGGGAGGGGCGAGGCCATGGAGGAATTTGAAAACAAGGATGAGGATAGTTAGTGAGTAGTATTCAAATTGGCTTGTGATTATGATTACATTACTAGGATAGATTAGTAACTAATACACTGAGTACAACACTAATAACATACTGAGTACAGCTGGGACCTCGCGTAGTTTGCTGCGTACATGACGCGAACAAGCCGATGAAAAATTTATTGTGCAATCAGCAATACTCTGAAACATTCAAGCCTGAGGCCTACTTTTCTTCTAAGCACATTAGAGCCTGAAGGAAATATTTCACTTGCTTTGAAAATGTAGGAATTACTTTTCGCAACTGTTATATTTTTTGGGTCTTTTCTAACCTTCTTACCCTAGATTATTTTGGCTCTCCCATCTTAGGTCACTCTCCCCATACATTCGAGAGTCAGACGTGGAATGAGTGCGGGCATGTTGCACACCATATTGGACCATTCAGAACCTGTGTTACACCTGAAAAAAATGGGCGCTGCGCAATCCAGTTTCTAGGCCAGTATTTCTCCGTTCTCTGAGGAATATCAAACTGACTGTTACTGCTGGTTGTTTCTCGGAGATTTCAAACACTGTCCTCTAATGGATTTTCCAACTTTCTTCGGTTTAAAAAGGACAGTCTTTTTTATGTATACCAGTAAAGAGTTACTGGGACTTCCTGAATTTTGAATAGCTGACCTCTCAAATACAAAACGATCTGTCAGTCAAATAAAAATTGAATCAATCACATTGTTCAAGTTCGAATTAACTCTCCTTTTAAGGGTGTAATCGACAACATTGCGTTGGGATTTTCTTGGTTCATGGTGTAGGCTTATCTGACTGTTAAACCCCCTATTCAGAATGATTGACTTCAAAGGGGCAACCACCAAACCAAAGCCTAGGCAAAATACATAATTTTTGTCACAGCGGACAGATGCATAATGTATTTCACTTGACATTCTTCTCTCCGGTATTGTAATGAACTAACCTGTTTATTTTTATCATGTGACATTAGCAAACAGAGCAAGCATTCACCTGCTATTACTGTATTTCGAATGAATGCTTCATTTGTCTTTTCTTCTTCTTAGGCAGTCCCTTGGAACCGAGGATGACTTGCTTCCACATTAAAATTGAGTTTGCAGGTGACTGATGAGTCCAATGCAGTACCTGCAGTCTCTGTCACAGGTGGGGCAGACGGTGGTTGAATGGGCGGGTGGGTGGGATGCTTGGGTTGATGTGCGCTCCTTGTGCTGCCTGCGCTTGGCTTCCGCTTGCTCCCGGCGAAGAGACTTGAGGTGTTCGGCGCCTTCCCGGATGCTTCTCCTCCACTTTGTGCGGTCTTGGGCCAGGGATTCCCAGGTGTCGGTGGGGATGTTACACTTTTTCAAGCAGGCTTTGAGGGTGTCCTTGAAGCATTTCCTCTGCCCACCTGGGGCTCTCTTGCCATGCCGGAGCTCCGAGTAGAGCGCTTGTTTCAGGAGTCTCATATCGGGCATGCGGACAATGTGATCCATCCATCGGAGCTGATCAAGTGTGGTCAAAGCTTCGATGCTGGGGATGTTGACCTGAGCGAGAACACTGACGTTGGTGTGCCTATCCTGCCAATGGATTTGCAGGATCTTGTGGAGGCAGCATTGGTGGTACCTCTCCAGTGCTTTGAGGTGCCTGCTGTACATGGCCCATGTCTCTGAGGCATACAGCAGGGCAGGATCACTGCTGCTCTGTAGACCATGAGCTTAGTGCCGGGTTTGAGGTCCTGGTCTTCAAACACTCTCTTCCTCAGGCGACTGAAGGCCGCACTGGCACACTGAAGGCGGTGTTGGACTTCGTCATTGATGTCTGCCCTTGTTGACAGTAGGCTCCCGAGGTATGGAAAGTGGTCCACGTTGTCCAAGGCCTTGTTGTAGATTTTGATAATCGGGGGGGCAGTACTGTGTGGCGGGAGCAAGTTGGTAGAGGACCTTTGCCTTACGGATGTTTAGTGTAAGGCCCATGCTCTCGTACACTTCGGTGAAGGTGTTGACGATGGTTTGGAGTTCGACCTCCGAGTGAGCGCAGACGCAAGCGTCGTCTGCATACTGTAATTCGACGACAGAGGATGGGGCGACCTTGGATCGGGACTGGAGATGACGGGGGTTGAACAGTTTCCCGTTTGTTCTGTAAATTAGCTCCACTCCAGCGGGGAGCTTACTGAGGGTGAGATGGAGCATTGCAGCAAGGAAGATCGAGAAGAGCGTTGGTACGATGACACAGCCTTGCTTGACCCCGGTACGTATGTGAATTGGGTCTGTGGTGGAACCATTGGTCAGGATCACGGCTTGCATGTCGTTGTGAAGCAGGCAGAGGATGGTGACAAACTTTTGAGGGCAGCCGAATTTGAGGAGGACACTCCATAATCCCTCATGGTTGGCAGTGTCGAAGGCCTTTGTGAGATCAAAGAAGGCCATGTATAGTGGTTGGTGCTGTTCCCTGCATTTCTCTTGTAATAGACGTGTGGTGAAGATCATGTCCATTGTGCCCCTTAGTGCACGGAATCCGCATTGCGACTCTGGGAGGAGCTCTTCAGCCACTGGGAGAAGGCGATTGAGGAGGATTCTTGCGATGACTTTCCCTGTGGCAGACAGCAGGGAAACTCCTCTGTAATTACCGCAATCAGACTTGTCACCTTTCTTGAAGATGGTCACAATCTGAGATCCCCTGGCATGCTCTCCTCCTTCCAGATAAGAGAAATGAGTTCATGAATTCGCACCAGTAGTGCTTCTCCGCCATGCTTTAGTGCCTCGGCGGGGATTCCATCTGCTCCTGAGGCCTTGTTGTTCTTCAGTTGTCGGATGGCCTTTTCAACCTCATGCCGGGCTGGGGTTGTGCTGAGATGGTGGTGGGTAGCATGCAGCGGGATGGAGTTGAGGACACTCGCGTCAAAGACAGAGTCAGAACTAACCTGTTTATTTTAACACGTGACAACAGCAAACAGAGCAAGCATTCACCTGCTATTATTTTGAATGAATGCTTCATTTGTAACCTAATATTTGCATATCATAATTTCATGGTTTGTGTCATTTATATTAAAATGAGATGTAAACAGAGTAGGCTATACATACAGACAGGTGTTAAACCTAATTCCTGTCTGTACTTTGTTTGCATCTCCGTTTAATATACATGACACAGGCCTTGAAATTATGCTATGCAAATATAAGGGTACAAATGAAGCATTCATTTGAAATTTTTTTGTTTGCTACTTTACTGGAGGCATTAATAAAAGCAGTCAAAGGAACTTCACATGAAGATATTGAGCATCATACATTGAAATTTGCACAGTGTAATTTTGGGACCACAAACATTAATATGTGCTTACAAAATAATCCAATTGATTATTGGGAATGATCCTAATCAACTTGTCACATTATTGGATTTTTGGACCAATCTTTCCATGGATAGGATTTAGATATGAGTTATCTTAAAATGTGCTTTTAAGTTAAATCTTGTTTTCATGGAGTTAAATTCAAATAGGACAGCAAGGCTGCAGGTATGCATTAAAAATCAGATAGGGCATCTGAATCAGCAATCTGTAGACAACAAAAGATCATTTGACATCCCAGTCACCATTCACACTCATTGCTGCTGCAACAGCCCTATTCATTTGAACTAAGTTGCCAAGTTAGGCTGACGAACTCCACTCACACAGGGAGGAGCGGTAGTGGTAGTCCGTTTTGACTAAAAAACAGCCTGGCTTTTGGAAACAAGGTAGTCAGGAAACAAAAGAGAAGAGGTTCCGGCCTGGGAGTGCAGTCCAGAATGTAGAGGTGTTATTCTGCTTCTGTTCCAGCAAAATGGTCTCCCCACTGTTCTGAGCATTTCACCTCACTGTGGAATAAATCAGCTTGCGATTCAAACCAAACTTCATCTAGTTTTAACTCAGTCTGCCGTCAGAGAGATTGAAGAGATACATGTGCAAAAGTCATGTATATAGGGTCCACATAGCAAGGGGATGCTATTGTTACATCCCCAGGTTAGGCTGTTGCACAAGTAGATATAAAGCAGCATGAGTCAACTGCCATAAAACTAAAACTCCTAGACCGCTTAAAAGAGCAACTGATGCCACTAAATCAATGGCAGCCCTGCATTTGTAACAACTAGGTAAAGTAGTATCTTACTTTATACAGCTATCCTGTGACAGTTGACTGCAATAGCTATCACAGAAATCACAGAAATCACAGAAACCCCACATTGCAGATAGAGGCCATTTCGGCCCATCGAGCCTGCACCGACACATATCCCACCCGATCCCCATAACCCCCACATATCCCACCCTATCCCTGTAACCCCATGTATTTTAATCCCCCTAACACTAAGGGTCAATTTATCATAGCCAATCAACCTAACCCGCACATCTTTGGACTGTGGGAGGAAACCGGAGCACCCGGAGAAAACCCACGCAAACACGGGGAGAATGTGCAAACTCCACACAGACAGTCACCCGAGGTCAGATTTGAACCCGGGTCTCTGGCGCTGTGAGGCAACAGTGCTAACCACTATGCCACTGGATAAAGTTCTTCATTTTAAGGAAAGTACCTTTCCGTTCCCATCAACACAATGTTATGCAATTATGCAAAACATAAATATTCTTCAAGTATGTCATGCTATGCCGGTTGGAATGTGCCAACAAGCTATCTCAGAAAACAAACTGTATATAATACTCACCCTAATGCTTTCCCCATTACTGGAGTTACCTTAAATACAAGTGTTTGAACTACGCAATCTAATTAAGTTATACTGTACATAGAAAGAAAAAAAATAACAATTTCTGGAAATTTGAAATGAAAGCAGATAGAAATGCACAGCAAGTCAATTAGTATCAGCAAAGAGAAAGAATAACAGGAAATGCTGGAAACACTCAGCAGATCAGGCAGCATCTGTGGAGAGAGAAACATTTCAGCTCGATGACCTTCCAACAGAACTGGAAGAAGTTAGAGATTTAACAGTTTATAAGCAAGTACAGAGCCAGGGGGAGGGGTGCGGAAGAACAAAAAGGTGGAGGTGACAGGGTGGAGGACAGGAGTGATTAAATGGCAAAAGGACAATGGAGCAAAGCAAAAGGGGGTGGTAATGGGACAAGAAAGAAAGATAAGATGGCTCCAGAGGAGGTGCAAATAGTTGCAGCAGAACCATTACCAGCACCTGCTGTCTGAGAAAGTGGGAGCGGTAGTTATGATCTGAAGTTGTTGAACTCAACATTTGAGGTTGTAAAATGCCCAATGGAAGGACGAGGTGCTGTTCCACGACATTATGTTGAGCTTCATTGGAACATTGTAGGAGGCAGATCACAGAAAGGATCAGAGTGGGAGTGGGATGGAGAATAATAAGTGACAGAATCTGCAGTATTTTACTTTAGTTTCAGCTAAGAGAAAGATAGGTTAATGCAGCAGGTGCGATACTTCATCAAAATTCTGACAAAGAGTCATCCTTAAAAGGTTGACCTCGCTTTCTTTTTTTCCAGCTACTGATTGACCTGAAATGCATTTCCAGCATTTCTGTTTTTATTTCCAAGGCAGTGGTAATTTTGAGACACAAACTATTGAAGGTATAGAAAGATTGTATTATTATAGGGCCCAGCCGCTAAGAGCTAGTTGACTTTTAAAAACTCCTCACTTTAAGCAGTGATCAGCAATGTTCCCTGGAAGCTGCGCTTTGTTCTGCGCGGCCTGGTTCTTTTAATGCGTGGTCCCTTTAAATTTCTGCGTGTGGGCAGTACTTACAATGTAAAAGCCGGTGAGCAGCCTGCATGGGATCTTTCAGAATACTGCGCGGCCGCACACACCTTAGCGGGAACATTGTTATTGGCATACAATACATGATTTTGCTTTAGTCATTTTAGGATTGGACTCAGGCATCAAACAGCCTTTCAATACATCGGTAACTAAGGATACTTCATAGGCACAGGCCTGGAAAGTCTCATAAACTACTTAGCCAAGGGAATATTAAAGCTACATACAGACATGCCAATACATGCATACACATATGAGCAGCATCTACACATTTATGTCTATGAACATATTCGTACTATTTTACTGTGCACATACATATTCTAAAACCAGCTCAATTTCCCCTGCCTTGTCTGCAGGGCCTCTCACTCCGATGCAGCCATGGACCATAATCCAGAGAGAAATTTGCTAGAACAGAATTTTTCAGTGCAACATCTGTATATTCCATGCACTGGACGACGCATCATAAAACAAGTTGATGGCAATTCCAGACCAGCTTTCTTCGGAATACTAATAAAATATGAAACATTCACGTCTTATATGTAAAAATTTAATTTCACATTCTCTAAATGTTTTCCAAGTTCCTTGCAGCTGTTTGGATGCACAGACTCGGGCCGTGGATTTGAGCCATCTTGCACGATGGACGATTGCCCAGTGGGTCTGCACTGAGAAATTCAGGTGTGCCAGCAAACAGCCCATCAGTGAGAGTAACCTTTATTACTATACCCTGGGCTGAATCCAAACCTGGACTTCTAATGGAAACATTTCCAACACCATTATGCGCAAGTTTTGCTGAAAGGTTTTTGAAAAGTTTGACCTGTGTAGGCTTTGATCATTGCATTGTGCTACTTCACCATTATTATATCATATTATGTGCTCGCCTATTTCTATTCTTGATTATTCAGTCATTTCTTGATTCCCTGATGGAAAGTTTGTGTACAAACCGTGAGATCTTTGACATTCTGACAAGAGCATCACAACTCAACGTTTTTTTTGCGGTGTCTGGTTCAAATTTATTAAGAGCCCATTTAAAGTGTCTGAGCACTCACATCAGTGTTGCACCAGCTGATACTAGATTCTCCCACAACATCCCCTGGCACAAGTCATACTGCCTTGAGCACCGCCCCTTGCATTGAGCAATACTATTCACACTAACTCTACCAGTTACACCTGTAAACAACAATGCTGTAGAGTTCCATGGAACTGCAGCATTCTCACATGCTCACAAGTTTTTTTTATTCATTCCTGGGATGTGGGCGTCGCTGACAAGGCCAGCATTTATTGCCCATCCCTAATTGCCCTTGTGAAGGTGGTGGTAAGCCTTCTTCTTGAACCACTGCAGTCCTTGTGGTGAAGGTACTCCCACAGTGCTGTTCGGGAGGGAGTTCCAGGATTTTGACCCAGTGACAATGAAGGAACGGCGATATATTTCCAAGTCAGGATGGTGTGTAACTTGGAGGGGAATTTGCAGGTGATGGTGCTCCCATGCGCCTGCTGCCCTTGTCCTTGTAGGTGGTAGAGGTCACAGGTTTGGGAGGTGCTGCCGAAGAAGCCTTGGCGAGTTACTTCAGTGCACCTTGTAGATGGTATACACTGCAGCCACGGTGCGCCGGTGGTGCAGGGAGTGAATGCTTAAGGTCGTGGATGGGGTGCCAATCAAGCGGGCTGCTTTGTCCTGGATGGTGTCGAGCTTCTTGAGTGTTGTTGGAGCTGCACTCATCCAGGCAAGTGGAGAGTATTCCATCACACTCCTGACTTGTGCCTTGTAGATGGTGGAATGGCTTTGGTGAGTCAGGCGGTGAGTCACTCGCCGCAGAATACCTAGCCTCTGACCTGCTCTTGTAGCCACAGTATTTATGTGGCTGGTCCAATTAAGTTTCTGGACAATGGTGACCCCCAGGATGTTGATGGTGGGGGATTCAGCGATGGTAATGCCGTTGAATGTCAAGAGGTTGTGGTTAGACTCTCACTTGGTAGAGATAGTCATTGCCTGGCACTGGTGTGGCGTGAATGTTACTAACATTCATACAACTCATCATTCAAGCTGTAACCAACATTGTTGCAGTTTCTCCGCTAACATAAACATCACAACCATGAAACCAGTCTATCCACACAGAGTAAGCATTAAATTTTAGCCAAGAATGAGTGACAGGTTTCTCTGCTCAAGTTAGCAAGCCAGGTTATTATGACTCTCGGTCGCATCTACCATTTTTATGGATTTCTCCCTTGGAAGACAGGTTTGTACTATTGCCAAACCATTGAACTGCTCACCAACATGTTAATATGTTAATACCACTCACCAACATGGTAATATCTGTGATGAAATATTCCATTCATCACTGCCTGTGACTGTGGTCGGTTTCAGTGTCATTTCCCTTCCCCCAGTCCTCATTGTATTGTTTATTGGAATGTGCTGGAATGTGCTGTGTGTGTAGGGCTCCGCCCATACCTGGCCCCTTTTGTAAGCTAGCTCAGTCTGGCCTCAGTCTCCAGAAGGAAGATACCTCTCTCTCTTACGTGTTACTTTCTAAGTTAATAAAAGCCTTGTTTTGTTTCGCTAACATCGAGTCTTGGAATTATTGAGGCACATCAATATCCCAAATATTTAACCACTCAGCAACAACTTACATTTATATAGCACATTTAGCATAGAGAACATCTCAATGTTCACTTCAGGGAGGTGACAAGAAAAAGAATAGATAAGGGAACAGACGATGAGCCTTGGAGAGAGAGATTCGAAAGGGTAATCAAAAGCTTGGTTGAAAAGATGGGTCTACATAAGATTCTTAAAGTGGACAGAGACGAGGAAAGGTTCAGGGGTTAAAGGAGGATATTCCAGAGAGTTTTGCTGAGGAGACTTACATAAGATTACATCGGATATACGGCACAGAAACAGGCCGTTCGGCCCAACCAGTTCATGCTGGTGTTTATGTTCCACTCGAGCCTCCTCCTGTCTTCCCTCATCTAACTCTATCAGCATAACCCTCTATTCCCTTCTCCCTCATATGCTTGTGCAGCCTCCCCTTAAATACATCTATACTATTCGCCTCAACCACTCCCTGTGGTAGCGAGTTCCACATTCTCACCACTGACTGGGTAAAGAAGTTTCTTCTGAATTCCCTATTTGATTTCTTGGTGACTATCTTATATTAATGGCCTCTAGTTATGCTCTTCCCCACAAGTGGAAACACTCTCTCTGTATCCACTCTATCAAAACTTTATCTATCATAATTTTAAAGACCTCAATTAGGTCACCCCTCAGCCTTCTCTTTTCAAGCGAAAAGAGACCCAGCCTGTTCATCCTTTCCTGATATGTATACCCTCGCAATTCTGGTATCATCCTTGTAAATCTTCTCTGCACCCTCTCCAGTGCCTCTATATCCTTTTAATAATATGGCGACCAGAATTGAACGCAGTACTCCAAGTGTGGTCTAACCAAGGTTTGATACAAGTTTAGCATAACTTCACTACTTTTCAATTCTATCCCTCCAGAAATAAACCCTAGTGCCTGGTTTGCTTTTTTTTTATGGCTGATGTGCTAATGTTCACTTTGCCATTCACTAATGTTACAATTCACACTAATAGTAAAGCCTAATTTACATTGATACTTTGTTATGATATTTAACAGTACTGTCTCCTTCTTCTTAGGCAGTCCCTCGGAACTGAGGATGACTTGCTTCCACATTAAAAATGAGTTCTCAGGTGACTGATGAGTCCAATGCGGGACCTACAGGCCCCGATTTTAGGGCAGCTGTCGGGCGGCTTTTCATACGGCCGTGGTCCGAAAATCGCATAAAAAGCGGGTCGGGACCCCCCCGCCTGAATCCCCGCCCCGGACTTTCGGACTGCCGTTTCCCCGCGCCCCGCTTCAGTCCCGCCCGCCGCTGGCGGGACTGCTCGTCGGAGCACTAATCAGCAATGATCACCTTGTTAAGTGCGATTTTCCGGCGCCGTTGCGACTTTGGGGCTTTCCCCACGTGAAACACGCCTGCGGGGAACTCCGCCGATGAGAGCTGGCGTGAAACCAGCTGGCTTGCTGAGGGCTGAAGACATTTAAATAGGCAGCCTTTGCAGGCTGCAGGACCTTGTTGACCAAGGCTTGGGGGAACTTTTTGAAGCCTTAGGAGCAGCTGCAGAAAGTTGGAGCCTCACACACTTCTCCAGTGTGAGCTCCTGGGAAGCCCCTTTCACCACTGTAACTCAGGACCTCCTCAACCAACGCATCTGCCAGAAGCATGGGAGGCCTTTGGTACCTTCCCTTCCTGGCATTGGAGGATCTCCAACAGCAGAGGAGACTGGAGCAACTCCAGCAACAGCAACACCAGCCGCACCAGCAGGAGCGGCAGGTTGCGGCTCAGCCACCTGGGGCAGCACAGGCCAGAAGGGGCCAGCACATGGAAGGCCGTCGGCGCAGGAGATACCCCCCAAACAGGGTCTACAGACACAGGGTCAGCTACCTCAACATGACTGAGCAACAGTGCCAGAGGCGGCTCCGTCTTTCGCGAGAGGTTGTGACTGACATCTGCGCAATGCTGCAGCAAGACCTGGAGCCCAGAGCAACAGATCCACACTACTTGCCAGTGGCCATCAAAGTCACCACCGCACTCAACTTTTATGCCTCAGGCTCCTTCCAGGGATCAGCAGCAGACATCAGCGGCATCTCACAGGTGGCTGCACACACTTGCATCACGCAGGTCACCGATGCCCTCTTTGCCCTCGCGCACAATCACATCCATTTCACCCGGGATCACGCAAGTGTGAGGGCGCGAGCACGTGGATTCGCAGAGCTGGCAGACTTTCCAAGGGTGCAGGGCGTCATTGACTGCACACGTGGCCCTTAGGGCACCCCACCGCAATCCAGGAGTTTTTGTCAACCGCAAGGGCTTCCACTCCCTTAACGTTCAGCTGGTGTGTGACCACAAGAAGGTGATTTTGCACGTTTGTGCCAAGTACCCTGGCAGCTGCCATGACGCCTTTATACTATGCGAATCTACTGTGCCTCCGCTATTCAGTCCGCCAAACGAACTTCAAGGATGGCTCCTTGGAGACAAGGGATATGCCCTGCGCACTTGGGTAATGACGCCATTGAGGAGACCAGTCAGCGAAGCTGAGGAGCGCTACAACTCCAGCCACATGACCACCAGATGCATAATCGAGCAAACCATCGGTTTGCTGAAGATGCGCTTCAGATGCCTCGATAGATCAGGTGGAGCCCTACAGTACTCATCAGCCAGGGTCTCCAAAATCATTGTGGTATGCTGTGTGCTTCACAACATGGCACAGCGTCGTGGCTTGCAGATTCCGCAGGACCAAGAGGCTCCTCACAGAGCCGCCTTGGATGAGGATGATGCTGAGGATGATCCTGAGGAGGAGGAGGAGGAGGAGGAGGTCGGAAACGAGCATCCTGCAGAGGCCTGCCAACCAGCGGCACCAGTGCGCGAGAACATTGCTGGGCGGAATGCAAGGAACGCACTCATCCTGGCCAGATTTGCGTAGTCTGATACATCAAACACTGCAGCCTCACTGCTTCTGAACTGACCATGGACATTGGCCCATGCCTGCACTTACCAACAACTTTGACCAGTTTGCAGTCATCTGCAATTTATCCTAAGGCCTCTATGTGACATCCACATTCGCCAAATGACAGACGCCATAACTGCAGCAGCTGGCAACATAAAGTTTATGTACAGGAAAATGATGCCATTAAAACTACTTACAAGACTGGATGGTGTAATAGTTATGTGAATGTGAGCATTGAGAGAGACGGAATGGGTAAGGGTGCATGGATGTGACTGTGAAGTGGGATGTGGAAGAAGAGATTGCTGAAGCTGAGTGCTGTTGGGGAAAGGCAATGGGGATGAGGTTGAGGGTGATGGAAACTTCATACTTGCTTTCCCTGTGCGGTGAAGGTCATGGAAGCGCTTCCTGCACTGCAGCTAGGTGCGACGGGTGACATCAGAGAGTTTACCCCTGCTGCCCCCTCCATCCAGGCAGCTGTGGACTCTTTGGGAGGCCTCTTCCTCCCTGAGCGAGGGTAGAGGACCTCCCTGTGGGCCCTTACCCCATCCACCAAGGTCTGCAGTGACGTCTCGTTTAATTTGCCCGCAACTCGGCCTCTGCCGCTGGCAGCAGCTGGTGCAGGCTCCTCTGCCATTGTGCAAGAGTGGTTGAGAAGCCCACAGAGGTGGAGAAGCTTGCTGGACACTTTGAAAGCACCACGAATGATGACATCATAGTGTGGGGATTTCTGACTCGATTTAGACAATTAGCAAGGCTTCCCACATGCTGGGAATTAATTGGCCAATTGAGGGAAAATTGCGTGGGGCTGGCTGACACTTTTTTATGTGTGTCAGAAACCCCACATTCGGGGAAATCCGACCATTCCCCACACAAGCCGAAAATCGGGCCCACAGTCTCTGTCACAGGTGGGGCAGATGGTGGTTGAAGGGGCGGGTGGGTGGGGTGCTTGGGTTGACGTGCGCTCCTTGCGCTGCCTGCGCTTGGCTTCTGCTTGCTCCTGGCGAAGAGACTCGAGGTGTTTGGCGCCTTCCCGGATGCTTCTCCTCCATTTTGTGCGGTCTTGGGCCAGGGATTCCCAGGTGTCGGTGGGGATGTTACACTTTTTCAAGGAGGCTTTGAGGGTGTCCTTGAAGCATTTCCTCTGCCCACCTGGGGCTCTCTTGCCGTGCCAGAGCTTGTTTTGGGAGTCTCGTATCGGGCATGCGGACAATGTGACCCATCCATCGGAGCTGATCAAGCGTGGTCAAAGCTTCGATGCTGGGGATGTTGGCCTGAGCAAGAACACTGACATTGGTGCGCCTATCCTGCCAATGGATGACAACCTGACAACCACGACGTGCGTGGATTCTTTAGCGCAGTCAAGACCATCTACGGCCCAAGCACCCAAGACCCTACCCCACTGTGGGCCAAGAATGGAGAGGTACTCATCAAGGACAGAGAGGCAGTCAGTGCCCGCTGAAAGGAGCACAGTATTGTAATAAATAGCATGTAACGGTGCTTATTTTAGTTGTGGAAAATATTAAGAGTTGTTTTGGGAAAAACTGGTTTGTTATCTCCTCTACAGGTAATTATATTCCTTGAGTTCTGCTTTTGTGTATCTTTAAATTGGAAAACCTGGGTGAAGGGCCAGAATCCATAGTGCATGGCACCACCAAGTCTGAGAAGAGAAACAGAAGTAAAATAAATCAAGAAGAAATGGTTAGGTAACAAGCTTGGGTTTTAGAAGGACGTAGATTGTAGGAAGAAGGGAAACTGAAGGAGGTAAGGAATTCCACATATTATCTAATAAATGAGTCACTGGAAGCACAGAAGTTTACAACACAGAAAAAGGTCATTTGCCCATTACATCCGTGCTGGCTCTCTGCTAGAGCAACATAAAACTAACACCACTCCCTTACATAGCCCTGTATCACCCCCCTGCTTCAAATATTTATCTAATCTTCTCTTAAAAGATGCTTTGTTCTCTGCCTCAATTATTCCCTGTGGCAAAGCATTTCATGTTCGAACAACCCCATTTACTTGGAAAAAAGTATCAATTGCAGGTGATACCAAGATATGTGAAAGAGTTAGGTCTGTAGACAATGTTCAACCACTGCAGGCAGCTCTAGATGTGCTGGGGGATTGGGCCTGTGTTTGGCAAATTATGTTTAAATGTGTAGTGTTATGCACATAGCAGGCCAAATGCTAAACATACGTACACCCTACAGGGAAAAGAATTAAAGCCAGTGGAGAAAAGAAGACATCTGGGTGTTTAGTGCAACAATCTCTAAAGAGCCATGACCAATGCCGTGAACCTCCATGACCAATGCCGTGAACCTATAGCTAAAGCGAATAGGTTTCCAGGGTGTATTCACAGGACAATTCACTATAAAACAAAACGTAAATAAAATTACAAAATGCTGGAAACACTCAGCAGGTCAGGCAACATCTGTGGAGAGAGAAACAGAGTTAATGGCCCAGAAATTCGGGTCGGGGGCTTCCCGCGGGTGCAAGCCCCCGATCTGCACTTACCTTGCGCGCCGGCCGTTGAGCTGTGGGCTCCCGTGGAATTCCGATCCGGGGCTTGGTCCAGCTGCCGGCGCGCAGTGCTTGCGTATCCCAGGGGCGTAGTTAGTTCGATGCGTCCCCTGGGATCACGTGGGCCATGGGCAGCCAATCGGAGCAGGGAATGCTCCATTCATAAGTCTGACAGGAAGTGCTGTCAAGACTTATAAATACTACGGCCCCAAAATAGCACTAAATCTTCAAATACATTTTTAAAAAACATCACATTTTTTAAATAAACTATAAATTACATGAAATAACTATTTTAAACAATTTTTGAAAAAAATAATTTTATTTTCTAATGGGGCTAAAAATCAACTTACCTTGCTTTAAAGTATTAAAAAATAATAAACCTGTGGAAAAAATGTTTTAATTTTAATTAATTCACCACTTACCTTGTAAAAGCAGGCCTTACGCCTGCTTTTTATACTTCTAAATTCTGCAGGCTTACCCTCCCAGGAAAACCTGTAAAAAAAAAACGAAGTTCAATGCGCACGTGCAGCCTCCCCCACGCACGCATATGACCTCTGAACCCCTTCGTTCAGAGGAACGGAAGTGCTGGTTTCCCATGCATGCGCAGTGCATGCAGGAAACCGGCACTTCCATCGGGCCTACGGGTGAGTACCCTGTGCGTACTCACCCGTGGAGACCCGAATTTCTGGGCCATTGTTTCAGGATGAAAGGTCATCGACCTGAAACATTAACTCTGTTTCTCTCACCACAGATGCTGCCCGACTTGCTGAGTATTTCCAGCATTTTCTGTTTGCATTTCAATTTCCAGCATCGACAGTATTTTGCTTTTGTATAAAACAAAGCATACCATTTGTCCTTGTACAAGACCTTGGTTAGGCCTCGGTTGGCATACTGTGTTTACTACTCACAATACTCCCCTTCCACTGCTTTCCTTCACTCTCCTTCAATTACTCCACCATACTTCGCTCCACCTTCTTCTACTCATACTAACACACTCACCCCTATTGCAATCCTCACTTCCCCACACCTCACATCTTACACTCTGCATACTAGCTATTCCACCATGACAGGCACATTCTCTAAATACCTCACAGGACTAACACACTCCCTTCTTTCTTGCAGGAGAAGGTCACGCACAATCTGCGGCAGGAGGCTGCCATTGGAGGAGGCTGAGCCCGTCTGTACTCCCTCTCCCCATGGAAGAAAACATGCTGGCCATCATGGGCAATGGGGAGATTCATGGTCGTGGCAAGTGGCAACACTGGATAAGACATTGCATAGGATTTCTTCACACTTTATTCCCTTTTACCCTACGTACTTCTAAATCACCCTACTCCCGTGCAGTACTGAGGGAGGGTTGCACTGTCGGAGGTGCTGTTTTTCAGATGAGACGTTAAACCGAGGCCCCGTCTGCTCTCTCAGGTGGACGTAAAAGATCCCATGGCACTATTTCGAAGAAGAGCAGGGGTGTTATCCCCGGTGTCCTGGCCAATATTTATCCTTCAATCAACATCACTGAAACAGATTATCTGGTCATTATCACATTGTTGTTTGTGGGAGCTTGCTGTGTGCAAATTGGCTGCCGAGTTTCCTACATTGCAACAGTGACTACACTTCAAAAATACTTCATTGGCTGTAAAGCGCTTTGGGACGTCCGGTGGTCGTGAAGGGCACTATATAAATGTAAGTCTTTTCTTTCTTTTACACACTCGGCATGACAAATTGCAGCGGCTTTCACCAGCCACTTCTCTCTCTGCTCTCCCTTCACACTAAAAGCGAATCTCTCTTTCATTGCAGGTGCTGAAAATGTGGAGGTACCTCTGCAACTTCAGAAAGCGATGCACCGTCACTTGATCTGACCCTAACAAGCACTAGCTCAGGGACTGGCACTATGCACACTTTAAAGGCTAGGCTAGAGGATGGGTCTTCACATGGTGAATCACCGGACACAAGTGCGCAGGAGCTAGGGGAGGGGAATACGACATCACAGATGCCTGCTCCCGGAGGGCGAGATCACTTATTAGCTCTGCCGCAGAGGACACAGATGCAGACTTCGAGGGTCCAGGCTACCGATATGCCAGATGCACTGGGCATCCTGGTAGCTAGCTTGCGCACAATATCTCAGTGCATGGAGGAGACCAACTCCAACTTGTGTCATGCCGAGATGCTTCAGTCTGCAGCCTGGCCCTCAAGCCCCAGAGCTGCTGAAGGTCACCCACCATGGCCATCTGGTGTCCTCAATGGATGCTTGGCAGCCTTCCACTTCCCAAGCTGTAGCCACTAGGGAAACACTATGTAGGTGCACTAGGATAAGTAAATGAGCATGGAAACAGGCAGTAAGGGCTTGAACAATGGTATTCATAATTATTTCTGTTACCCATTAAAAGGTAATTGGCAAAAGAGCCAGAGGTGACATGAGGACATTGTTTTACTCGAGGAACAGCACCTCATCTTCCGATTAGGCACTTTACAGCCTTCCGGACTCAATATCGAGTTCAACAATTTCAGATCATAACCTCGGCCCCTATTACATTTTAATATATTTTAGCCACATCTTTGGTTTGTGCCTTTTCCTTTCTCTCTCCCACATGGCAGCTGTCTCTCACTCTGCCAGTGCATTTCACACTTCGTCTAGAGCCATCTTTTGTCTCTTTACCTGTCCTATTACCATCTCGTCTTGTCTTGAATATCTCTTAATGTCTCTTCACCTCTCAGACCTCCCCCTTTGTTCTTTCATCCCCTCCCCCATTTCCCAGCCCCCAAACTGGCCTTTTAATCTGTTTCTTTTCCTGCTTTTTTTTCTCAGTTCTGAAGAAGGGTTTCAACCTGAAACGTTAACTCTATTTCTCGCTCCACGGATGTTGCCTGACCTGCTGAGTTTTTCCAGCGTTTTCTGTTGTTATTTCGGATTTCCAGCATCCGCAGTATCTTGCTATCACATTTTTTTACTCAGCGAGTTATGATCTGGAATGCACTGCCTGAAAGGGTGGTGGAAACAGATTCAACAGTAACTATCGAAAGGGAATTGGATAAATACTTGAAGGGGCAAAATTTACAGGGCTATGGGGAATGTACATGGGAGTGGGACTGATTGGATGGCTCTTGCAAAGAACCGGCACAGGCACAATGGGCTGAATGGCCTCCTTCTGTGCTGTTTTATTCTATGATTCTATAATTCTATGAACTGTTAACCTGTTACACACGCTTGGCTAAAAGTTGATGCATGTCATCTGCTGCAGCCTGGAAGAAGCCTGTTGCATAAAAGTTAAGGGCCATGAAGATCATGCTGCCTATGCCCTATTGCAACGTCAGCAGGTGACATAGCTCAGTGACAGCCTCCTTTGTGAAGCGAGTGCCTGAGCTAGTGCTCCTCAGTGATGTTCAGGTAGAGGTGGTTCCTGAAGACCCGGTGTGGGTATGGTATTCTGTGTAGTGTCTTCCTCCTCCTTCTGCTCTCTCCTGTCCTCCTTGCTGCTTCCCCTCGTACTCTAGCCCCAAAGGCAGCCCTACCAGACCACCCATGAATGCAGTAAAATGGTTTAGAAGGCAGCCAAAAATGGTGAAGCACCAGCAAAAACTTCATCAGGAGTCAGAATTCAGTCAGAAAACAGGCCAGAAAATACCCAGAACTTAACCTGCAGCCTCAAATGACAAACCAGCAACTAACCAGTATGTAGAAGGTGAGCCCTTTAAATACAGCTGCTGAAGAGTCCTTCCTGCCTGTTAATGCCATGAGATACTGGGCAAATTTATCACATGACGAGTCAGGGGCTGGAGCAACACCTCAAAGGGGTCCTACAACAAGTGTAGGACATTTATTTAAATAGTTTAATCAGTGATTGAAATAGTTGTGGCGTGTACCCTGGTCCCCTATGGAGCACCCGATCCAACATGGCGGGCAGCGTACTTCCGGCACGTAATGAGTGCATGCCCGACATATTAGATGCTTAGGCGCCCGTTTTGTGCCTGAAAAATGGGCGCAGCGCCATCGAACTTGATGCCTTGATGTCTCCCATGTACTGCTGACTCTTGTTGGGAAGATTGTAAATTGCAAGAGAAATATATAGTGGATATATTAAAAATCTGATGGAATTCATCTAGAGTAACTGTCTCCTCACCTAATGAATGAAGTCATTGTTGATGGTTGGTTAGACCCTTCACTGATGAAGAGATCACAAAGTCTCTGTTTGAAGAATGGACTCAGTCGAGAAAACTTTGTGGACTTTATGGGATTTTTCTGAGGGTATTTTCCCTGTGATGGGATCGCCCTGTGCAGATACGTGAAAAACTGGTTTGTTAAAACTCCAGAGAACGCATGGCAGTTGGCTGTGACAAAAGAACTGTCAGTCATCCAGAATGCATGGGTTCGCCCGACAGTCCTGGAAAAAGGATGGGGGGGGGCATTGACGAGGGGGCTGAGGACCCTGAGGCACCTGTTAACTTGAATCTAGTAGAAAGCCACTCTAATATGCAAAAGCACTTCTCACCTCCATCTCAGAAGAGAAGCAGAACAATGAACCCACTAGCCTAGCCAGCCGAAGAGGAGCCAGTTTTTCCCAACACAAAGACCGAAATATGTCCCAGACTTAGGGCCATTAGTCCAATCACGGAATACTCATGGGTCTGATGATGACCCATCACTGATTAAGCACTGGAGTGCTTAGAAACACAAGGATTTTAAAGATTGGCGGGAAAGATAGGGGGTAGCAAGACTCCTATAAAGATAGATCCTTTTCCACCATTCTCTCTCGCTCGCGCTCCACCAAGATCGACCTAACAAGAAGTAGTACCAGAGGAAGAAGCCGCTGAGACTGAGAACCGCAAACCCCTCACAGGGAACGGCCTCCGGGCAGTGACTTCCCACAGCTGAGCGGAGCGATCGAGACCGACTGCGTGTGGTGGTAAGCATAGTCTCGAGTGTCCCAAGCCGGTAACCAGATATCCCAGGCGAGCTGGGTGAGGTGTAAGGGCTCAGGGTTTTTCCTCAAAAGTGAAGTTTTTTTGGGCTATTCCGGGGTGGGAGCTTCGTTTGGTTCAGCCAGGCGAAGGGGCTTATCACAGGAAATCACAGGAACTCCACAGTGCAGATAGAGGCCATTTCGGCCCATCAAGCCTGCACCGACACATATCCCACCCTATCTCCGTAACCCCACGTATTTAATCCCCCTAACACTAAGGGTCAATTTATCATAGCCAATCAACCTAACCCGCACATCTTTGGACTGTGGGAGGAAACCGGAGCACCCGGAGGAAACCCACGCAAACACGGGGAGAATGTGCAAACTCCACACAGACAGTCGCCCGAGGCCGGATTCGAACCCGGGTCCCTGGCGCTGTGAGGCAACAGTGCTAACCACTATGCCACCGTGCTGCCTTATGTGACTGGGTAATTCATTGTTAGGGGTGGAGTTAGAGTCCACCATAGCAACAAGTGAATTACTGCTTGTTATAGTCCCCAGTTTTGTACTGTATGTATGTTGTTTGTAACCTGGATCTTATTCTCCACAGAGACAGTGATTTCGTTTAGTAGTGCATGTTTTAGCCAGTGTATATTAGACCAAATAAATATAAGTACGTTTTTCACCGAAGCATTCCTGTCCGTGACTTATTCCATTTACACTCTGAATAATAATTCCCTGGTATAGAACTTTTGTAAGGCGGGGGCGATTCGAACCGTCCGTCTAGCAATTGGGCTAGGATCAAAACCGCTTACACTGAGTAATATGTGACCCTGGGGAGATCAGATAGGCTCCTTATGGCATGAAAGCTAGTGTTCATGACTAGAAGTGCTATCAGCATTCAGGGCGGACAGTTCCTCTGTAGGTAGCAAAGCATTTGGATGAGCCATGCATGACCATCAAACAAATTGGGGTGCTAGGTTTTAGTTAAGATTCTTGGCATTTGCCAAGCAGCAAATGATACCATCATGTCTACCCAACCATACTGTGGCATAGAGGTGAAGAAGATGTTCAGCACGCCTGTTGTGCTACATTTGTTGTAATATTATGATCATTATTTGAATAGCCAACCAGAGACATGGTCGCCAACCAGGGAATACTGCAATTCCTAAAACGTTTTCTCCAGTTCAGCTGAGGATCTGGGACAGACCGAAACAGTACACAAAATACGTGTTTGGGAATCGACCCTAATTCAGCAGCTGTTGAAGAGGTTGCCTCTGTCGCACCAGGAGGAAACAAAGAGAAACAAACATCCAAAGGGTTATTGCACATCAACAAATCCATGGGCAGCACACCAGAAAGAGGAATATTGATGTGATGCTGAAAATTTAACAATGACAAATCGTCCAGCAACCTTTGGCAATTCGCAGTTCACGGGGTATCTGTTCCTCGCCACAAGTTGCTGGATGACTTACATATTAATAACAACGGGCGCCATTAAACTCACTGTTATTTTGGCAGCAAATTCTGGCCCAACAATTCTCTGGACAAATTTCCTGGCTTCTGCTGACTTTTCATCTTGGATCTAACCATGGAAACTATTAACTAATGGGAGTTGTCTAAAAGAGGTCGACCCAAAACTGCTTTTATGATTGGTAGTAATCTTTTGTCTATTCAGGTAGGCCATTCAGCCTCTGTAAGGCAGTTGCACCTATTGAGCACTTCTTAGGCCAAGCGTTGAAGGCCTTTCTTGCCAAACACACTTCTGAAGGACACAGCAAGTACTTCAGCAGCGTACAGTACGAGGGAAAATGTTATCGACTTAGGATTAAATCATGAGTATGAAGTAAAAGGAAAAAAGTTATATTTACTCAGGATAATGTAGACAGCTTTTGTAGTATGTGTGTATACATGTGTAGGTAGTATGCAAATATATCGATCATCTATACAATGTAGTGATTTTTTCCACCCATAATTTGCTATGTTGAAGTCCTATGCCGCATGTTTAGCAATACTGTTATTTCTATTTAAAACATTACTCACTCTTGTTACACACTCCATCAAAGTCAAATAAAAAAAGACACACACATAAAAATAAAGATAATTTAATGAGAAATAAATCACTAATTTATATAAGTAATAACCAATTTCTGTCACTAAATATAAGACAACAATAATCAACACAAACTCTTCTTCTTCTTAGGCAGTCCCTCGGAACCGAGGATGACTTGCTTCCACATTAAAAATGAGTTCTCAGGTGAACACAAACTACTCAAACTTCGCTCTCATTTTTTGATGTCATCAGAATCCCGCAATAAAATCAGTGCCTTGTAGTCGCTCCAATAAATTCATTCTTCTATCTATAAACCATATATAACCCTACATTAGATTACTGCCTTGTTAATTACTCTTGGATATGCTTCAATTTCTGTAATTCAGTAAAGTTATCAATTATTTTACTTAAACAACCACCTTAACCCCTCAATTTGCTTATATTCTGATGATCGCTCCCAAGTGTCCATTTTCAATAACCATAGGCTGATCAGCACTGTCACCTGATATGGTCCTGTGTGAGCTTATCTATACATACCTGAGGAAAACTTGACTTGAGTATTAATTTTCTTGTCTGGCTTTTTGCTTTCATGTTCTTTGAGCAGTATGTTTTGTTTTAATTGATAGAATCACTGATAATGAACAATATTCCTCTTGGCTGTAGAGGTCACTAAAAAGCAAAAGATTACCAGGGTCCTGTACTTGTACATGCCATGGCTATCTGGTTAGGACTATACTGTTGTCTTGTCATAGTGAATAGTCACAAGCTATCCCAATTGGCAACCTTTACAAATCAGCTTGCTTTCATATTTTAAAATTTACAAAAACTTAAAAGCCCTTCATGTAGTTTAAAAGTGAGGAAGTGATACTTCAGTTGTACAGAGCCTTGGTCAGACCTCATCTCAAGTACTGCGTTTAGCTTTGGGTACCTGACCTCAGGAAAGATATATTTGCCTTGGAAGGGGTACAGGGCAGGGTCACCAGAATGATACCGGGGCTTAAAGGGTTAAATAATGAGGATAGATTGCATAAACTTGGCTTGTCTTTCCTTGAATTTAGAAGATTGAGGGTGATCTAATCGCGTTATTTAAAATAATTAAGGGATTTGATAGGATACATATAAAGAAATTATTTCTTCTGGTGGGGGAAATCCAGAACAAAAGGGCATAATCTTAAAATTGGAGCGAGGCCATTTAGGAGTAAAACCAGAAAGCACTTTATCACACAAAATGTAGTAGAAATCTCTCCCCCAGAAATGCAGGGCCAATTGAAATTTTCCAGAGACCAGTAGATTTTTGTTAGGTAAGGGTATCAAGCAATATGAAGCACAGACAGGTCAATGAAGTTGAGGTACAGATCAACCATGAGCAAAACAGGCTTGAAGGGCTGAATGGCTTACTCTGTTCTTATGTTCCTATGTTTAAGAACATAAGAAATAGGAGCAGGAGTCGGCCATTTGGCCCTTTGAGCCTGCTCCGCCATTCAATAAGATCATGGCTGATCTTCTACCTCATCTCCACTTTCCTGCACTATCCCCATATCCCTTGATTCCCTTAATATTCAAAAATTTATTGATCTCTGTTTTGAATATACTCAATGAGTGAGCCTCCACAGCCCTCTGGGGTAGAGAATTCCAAAGATTCACCACCCTCTGTGAAGAAATTTCTCCTCATCTCAGTTCTAAATGGCCAACCCCTTATTCTGAGACTGTGACCCCTGGTTCTAGACTCCCCAGCCAGGGGAAACATCCTCCCTGCATCTACCCTGTCAAGCCCTGTAAGAATTTTGTATGTTTCCATGAGATCACCTCTCAATCTTGTAAACTCTAGGGAATATAGGCCTAGTCTACTCAATCTCTCCTCATAGGACAATCCCGCCATCCCAGGAACCAGTCTGGTGAACCTTCGTTGCACTCCCTCTATGGCAGTATATCCTTCCTTAGGTAAGGAGACCAAAACTGTACACAATACTCCAGGTGTGGTCTCACCAGGGCCCTATATAATTGCAGTAAGGCATCTTTACTCTTATACTCAAATCCTCTTGTAATAAAGTCCAACATACCATTTGCTTTCCTAATTGCTTGCTGTACCTGCATGTTAACTTTCAGTGATTCGTGTACAAGGACACCCAGGTCCCTCAGAACACCAACATTTCCCAATCTCTCACCATTGCAAAAATACTCAGCTTTTCTATTTTTCCTATCAAAGTGGATGGTTTCTAATTAACCTCCCCGCAATGATATAGCAGCTACAATAATGTGAAGGTTATGTGTAACTTTTGTAGCGATATTATATTCCTCATTTATATTTATCTTGTACCCTCTTTTAGACTTCTCTCCCCTCTCTGTGACTTTACCTCCCTCTTGTCCTTTTAGACCCTCCTTAAAACCCACATCTTTGACCAAGATATCTACATTTTTGGCTTGGCATCTATGTTTTCCTTATGCCTCTGCAAAGCAACTTGGGACATCTTTCTACATTAAAGGCACTATATAAATGCAAGTTGTTGTTATGCTGTTTGCCATCTCTTAGCTAAGAGGGTTGGGAGGAGACATTTACTGCAGGCCCTACTTTAGGACATTCCATAGTTGGCCACTAGGAGGTCTGCCAAAGCAGATGCCAGCTGGTCAATCTATTTCTCTTTCCCTGGCAGGGGTACCTGATTCGTTAATGCCACTATACTCTGCAGTCTGAAGTACCGTTTTATGTGCACCTGTGTAAGATTGTCTGCACAAACCTGCCTTGAGTACTGCTTCTCCAATAGTGGTCAATTGGTAAAAATATTAAGTTACATTACACCATGTTTGAGGTTATTTCAGTTGTTTTGCACCCTATCTGAGGTGACTTCAGTTACACAAAACCCTGTGTGGGCTGATTTCACTTATATTATACCTTGTCTGAATTAGAGGGAGGGGAGGTGAAAGGCGTTCTTTTCATGTTGCTCTTGCACCGAAACACTGCCTGCCACATTACATATCAGAATTAGTACATCTGTGGCCTTTAATTAAACATCAATAACATTAAGGCAGCTACTTTCTTGATACACCTGTGAAATGCAGGTGTTTGGAGATTAAAAACCAATGATGGTATTAACATTTTACATTCGGAAGGAGTTTTAATTTGGGGATTTTAAAGTACCAATTATTTTTTAGTAGTTTCACAGCAGTTCCCCATAGCGGATTTTGTTCTCTTTGAACTGAAATTGTTGTATTTTTCAATGATGTTCCCTTTCAAAACTCATGACTCATAGTATTAACAATTACCTTATTTGGATTGTGCTGTGGTACTGCTCTCTTCAAATTGGTAGACCATCAAAACAGACTACTTTTTACAGGCTAATGCAACTAAAATATTTATTTGCAAATGTATAGGAAAATTAAGCATAAATAAATTTGGCCAAATACTAAAACAGGACAATATGTAAACCTCAAAACATCGAGGGACGGTTGATGATGGATGGATTACCCTTTTTGAACAAAGTCTTTGTATGGTGAAGTCTTTAGATACATGCATGTCCCCTTTCGATATTGGGGTTGTATGGGAATGAGGATGGCGAGCGGGGGCCGCAGGGAGCAAACCCTGACTGGTTAGGCCCCGAAGCACACCTGATATTGGGCATTGGGTCTCATCATCGTCGAGTCAGCAAGGTGCGAACACCTAATAGGTGTCCCTAGGCAGCTCGCCGGTGAAGAAGAATGGAAGATCGGGCCACAGTGACGCCAACAGAGGGCCTCAGGTAAGTGATTAAAGGTGATTGGGTTGGCTCCGCATTCAGGTCAGTAAGCTTTAAGCACTTACCTTGTTGGTTGTGGCCCTTTAAGAACCGCCTGTTCGGCCGCATGGAGACCAGTTTTTCCTGAATGCAGACGCACCAGATGCCGCAGGGCAATCCAATATTGCTGAGGGGCCTTCAAACAGGCATTAGCCACCTTGTTTTCCCTATGCCTGTTTCAGGCGTGGACCCTGGACACTGAGTTTTTTGGCCTGTATGGCAGGCGGCGCACTTCCAGCTCGTAGTGCGCGTGTGCATCCTACCCACCATATTGGAGGCTTAGGAGGCTGTTTAGCACCCCGAGAAACCATCGAATTTCCAGGCCCAAATGTGAAATATGTAATGTTAGCCACAGTTTATGGTTCCCAGTTCCTCTAATGATAGCTTGCAGAAATTAGCTGAACTACTTGATTGGAAAATCTCCCAATTCTTAAACTTTTGACGACAGGCTTTCTGAATAACAGAAACTATTGCTTTTGGGATGCTCTTAGGTGAATGTACTGAGCACCAACACTACATAATAAAACTAACACTCACAGATACAAAAAACTCCATTTGGCAATTTGAAATATAAACAGGAATTCACATGATCCATCCAACAGAAACAAATTGGTAGCTACAACAAGCCTGATGTTACAGCCTTAAAACATCGGGCCAGATGTTGCTGAAGCAGGGGCATCTCAGTTAGTTCGACATTTTCCCCTCTCCCTCCCAAATGCTGTGATTCGCAACTCACGAGGCATCTCTTCCTCGCCACAAGTTGCGGATCGATTTACGCTTTAATGACAGCGAGCGCTTTTAAACTCGCCGTTCTTTTGGTAGCAAATTCGAGGCCAATCATTTCTGCATCCCAGTCTTTGCTTCAATAACAAATGTCCAGACACGGCTAGCAAGAGATGAGAAGAATAGTACAACGAACAGATGCAGTTTTACCAAACGCTGGAAATTTAAATTATTACATTAGTGCAGTCATTAGCAGCACAAACAGTGAATCCCACCTCTTGTGAAAACAAAAAAGGCCCCAACGGCTCTCAGGAACAGCTGCCACTGGTTGCTTCTGAGATTAAAAAAAAAGTTAAATAATGTATTTCTACGTTCATGACATCAAACCATGAAATTCAAAGTTTCCACATTCGTGACACAAGGTTACTAATTTACTCCGTTACTCGTTTCATTCATGCAGTAAGTTTAATGATTCTTTTAATTTCAGTTCTGAAGTTCAATCCTTTCAAATAGTCCACTTGCAGCCCCACATGTGCCTTATGCTCACGCGGAATTCCATGAATGTCCTCAGATCTGCTCCATGATCTTGATCTCTTCAGGTTCCTGTGTCCTGATAGATGCGGGCTCCCTTGCATGTTGTCAGTGCTCTGCCGCACAACGATTCAACTGGGCTCTTCTCCCTTCTGGCTGTCACATACCGTGACTTAAGGCATGGCACGGACTTCTAAAATAACCAAACACGGGGGAGGGGCAATGGGCGAATGAGAACAGCTGCAGCCAGAGATGAACATTTCTCAGAGTCTGAGCAGAAACCTCGAACAATCGGCCTGGATTAAGAAGAGGCTGCAGTGAACTTTCTACGGCGGTTAAGTAACTGCAGTATAACAATTTCGGAAAGTGCAGCAGGTTCCACAATCTGCAATTACTTTTATTAATACAATCCAGTGGTGTGTCTTTGCAGATAAGAAACATGAGCAATGGGATCATTGAAGCTCTGGAGCTAGTTTTGTTTGTAATATATTGTGAGTTTGTGTCAACAGTGAAGCAAGGCACAGTTCTGTCTTGCACACCTGAATGAAAGTCAATGAATTTTTAAAAATGTATTTCTGGCAGGCATTTGAATTTATATATTGGAACGGTATTACTTTCCTACGGCTGAAGTAGTCTCATAGGGTCCTCAAAGATTAAAGAAGACATAACTTTGCGGAGCACCTCCGTTCAGTCTGTAAGGATGACCCCGAGCTTCCGGTCGCCTGTCATTTTAATTCACCGCCCCATTCCCACTCAGACCTCACTGTACTCAGGCTCTTGCATTGTTCCACGGAAAACCAGCGTAAGCTCGAGGAACAGCACCTCATCTTCCGATTAGGCACTTTACAGCCTTCCGGACTCAATATCGAGTTCAACAATTTCAGATCATAACCTTGGCCCTATTACATTTTTACTTATTTTTTATCCACGCCTTTGTTTTGGCCCTTTCCCCCCCTTTTTTTCTCTCTCCCACATGGCAGCTGTCTCCCATTCTGCCAGCGCATTTCACACCTAATCTAGAGCCGTCTTTTGTCTCCACTAGTCCTATCACCATCTCATCTTGTTTTGAATACCTCTTAATGTCTCTTCACTTCTCTTTTGTTCTCTCCCAGCCTGGCCTTTCAATCTATTTCATTTCCTGTGTTTCTTCAGTCTTGACAAAGGGTTTGACCCGAAACGTTGACTCTATTTTCTCTCCACGGATGTTGCCTGGCCTGCTGAGTTTTTCCAGCATTTTCTGTTGTTATTTCGGATTTCCAGCATCTGCAGTATTTTGCTATCGCATTAAAGAAGACATGTTCTTCCTGGTAGTTGAATGGGCAAAAAAGAAGAAAAAAAGCATTCAGGACACCAAGTCCACCAGGTACTCAAATCTATTTCAATACAGTTTTAGTCCAGTTTTTGCTCTTCTACCTTTATGCCACTCCAAGGTGATCGTTTGGGTGCTTCAATAGCACTGCTGGTCCTCTCTATAGGGGCATGCTGTAAGCATCATGCGCTGCTGCTAATTAGGGGGAATATGAAGTCAGACCTCCCCTGCCCCCGGCGCATGGAATATTCCAACGGGGTTAGCATTTAAAAAAATTAATTCTCATGATTATGGACATTGCCAGCAAGGCCAGCATTTATTGCCCATCCCTAATTGCCCTTGAGAAGGTGGTGGTGAGCCACCTTCTTGAACCACTGCAGTCCGTGTGGTGAAGATGTTCCTACAGTGCTGTTAGGGAGGGAGTTCCAGGGTTTTGACCCAGCGACGATGAAGGAATGGCGATATATGACCAAGCCAGGCGGTGATGGGCCTTCATCTTGAACTGCTGCAGTCCACAGTGCTGTTAGGTAGGGGCTTCCAGGATTTTGACCCAGCGACAATGAAGGAAGTGCAGCTAGTCTGACTAACTTTGCATAAAGGAGTAATCCTGTGAGATGCCTTTGGAAACTCATGAATAAGAAGGCCGTAGGACTAGAATATTCAAGTAATTTAAAATGTGCCATAAATATATTCCATGCTAGAGCCAACCTCTCATGATGCAGTATTGGCGAAACAGCTCACTGCCTCAGAATGGCAAGACAGGAGCATATGACCTGATAGTTCTGCTGAAAAATCAGAGGTCAGGGTTCAGCATAGAATCATACAGCACAGAGGAAGCCATGCAGCCCCTCGTGTCTGTGCTGGTTCTTTGTAAGAGCGATCCAATTAGTCCCACTCCCCTGTGCTTTCCCCATAATTCTATCATTTTAATTCTTGTGAATTCTGTTTTCAAGTTCACTGACATTTTGTTGATAGTGCAGTAAGTATAATTAGGTGGCTGAAAATTGCATCAGGCAGGCCTTGGACGCCTGAGGTGCCCCTTTCTCCCCCCTGATTTTCAACAGCTGGCCGCCCATTTTTCAGGTGAGAAATGGACGTCCGGCAGTTGAAAATCGCCTCCTACGTTTCAAGGCTATTTTCTTCTTTTTCTATCTTTGCCTGAAGGTATTGCTTGGGTACAGTGCCACAGGTGTCAGGTGCCCTCAGTACCTTGCTCAAGTGGCTATACTCCACAGACAGTGAGCGTTAGCAGGTTATTCATCATAGAAGAACCTGATTTTCTGCTGCGTGCATGTGGACACATGGGCACAGAAACCTGGGCGCGCCTATTTTTGGACGCCTTACCCGCAGTGTTAACAGCCCGCACTCAAATGGGGAGGTCAGAAGGAGACCCGGATTTTGGGCCTCGGACATCATTATAATGTAGGTGGCGCGGCGGTAGGAGCCCGCACAGGTTAGTGCTCCAATTTCCAGGTAACTGATTGGGTTGGATTGCGGGGTTCTGGAGGAGGAATGGCTGGGCCTCGGAGTCCATGATCGGGGTGCTGTCGCGGACCGGGGAAGAAGATCGCAGATCTTGGGAGTACTGTTGGGGGAGGGGCGGGGGCGGGTGTGCTGTCCGAGGTGGCTAGGAGGTCGAGACCAGGTCGGGGTGGGGGGGGGGGGGGCGGGCGCTATGAGATCGGTGGGGGGGCCTGGAGGTCGGAGTCGAGAGTGAGGTCGCTGATCTCGGGACCAGGAGCGACAGTGATTATGGCGAGTACTTAACTTTTTATACCTACGTGCTGTTTAGCGTTGGTTTTCCCGGAGGCAATCAGCACTGGTGCTGGCTACCTCAAGGCCAGCCAAAGTTGCAGCAGGGATCAGAAGCAGGCGTTAGGCCCTTTATTTACAGATGCAAATGGACTAATGCCTGCTTTAGATTTAGGTAAAGGACGCCTCTTGTTTGTGATAGACCAAGATGGCGCCCAGCTCGGTTCGTGGCAGAAGTGTATGCATGCGCATCGGACGCCATTTTGGTCCCCAAACGGCACCCGCTGCCGATCCCAATTTCACACCAATGCATTTTCACCAGTGGCTGCTGAGAAGGACCGATTCCCCACCCACCCTCCCCAGTCCAAGGCTCTTGAGGCTGATTGTAGTGGCTGTACCACAACTTCAGCTAAGATTAACTAACTCAGCATTGACTGGAGCTCAAACCTGGGGCCTTCTTGATTCAATGACCCACTGCCTTAACCATTGTTATAAATCTCATCATCATCAAGAAACTACTTATGAAATAATGCTGGATGGCCAGCTGGTGGCGCCGTCCAAGGAGTATAAATACTCGGGCGTGGGCCCAGCTTGCCAGGGACATTTTGTAAGACAAGGAGCTAGTGAAGTACAACTAGACCTCCATGCTCTGAAACAAGTTGATTAAAGCCTTGCTTTATGCTCAAACCAAGTGCGTAGTGAGTTTTATTACATCAACCATCTACTCTAAAATCTCATCATATTGATTTTGCTGCTTTTTTCTCTATTTTATGGATACACACTTGAAATGTTATAATGTCATCTGTCTTTTCTCATTACCGGTGCTGACTAACCTGTCATGATTTCCATAATTTGCTGATTTTATATCCGATTCTGTTTGTTTCTTTTCAATTTCCCCTGTCTTCAACTCACATCACCAAAATCTATTTTGATCCCATCATCCTTGTTTTTAACACCCTGCATTTTTCCTTCGATTGCACCTCATCTCATCCAGCACTGCTCTTTTTTCACCTTTTTGCAGGGAACTTTGTGCCAACCCAGTTGAGGGATGTTAAACAGGATGTTAGTGCTGGAGGATGGAAACACTTTTCCACTTTGGGAACACAATGTCAGCCTCAAGCACTCCCAGGTGAGATGCAATATGGTTAGATGAAGAATGAAGCTCTCTCCTCTCTGCCCCAAGAACCTACCTCAGCCTCGACCCTCAGAACAGCACCCCTTACTGTACCAGAGTGGCATCTTTCCATTTCCTGCTCTAGCCTGTGGCCTCGCTGACTGGGAGTGCCAATTTAATGCCAAATTAGGAGCAGATTTGTGTTGCGGACCAAATTTATAGAGATAGACGTTCACCATCTGTGTAGCACAAGTGGAGAGCCACTGTTCTTAGAAGCTGCTCAACCGGATTGATTCACCACACACACTGCACCTATTGTTCTACCTGGTTTCTGATAATACTCTGTGCAGCTGCTCACTGACCCTACTCTTCAGGGAGAGCTGTACCGATAACTACAATAGAAACCAGACTTCAGTTGCTTTAACATCCTACGAAAAGATATCCCGAAAGTCCAGTGCAATTGTGACCCTTGTTGGCTAGTATCAACTTTCAGCACTTGTCTACCTGCTGTGACCAGGAATGAAAAAAAAGAGCAATTACTAATGACCTGCAAAAAAAAGGCATAATAATTGGGGCAGGCTTATGGAACTGATAACACTACAGCTGTAGTACCCACAGTACACCTGCTAGTAACTACAAACTACCTATTAAGGATAAATAGGGTCGTTTTAAATTAGGTCAGATGATTACACAAAATGTTTTTTAAAAATCAAGCCACATTATATACAAAAACAATTACTGCGAATTTGTATTATAGGGGTCTGTTCATTTACTGACTGAGTTTGTGATCTAGGGATATCTCTTATTCCTAATGTCCACACTAAGTATTCCCCCATCAAACACTAACCTGTCACCTGAAGCAGATGCTGATTTGGTTGGCTAAGTTTAGTGGAGAAGAGTCCTAGAGTCATAGGGCCGTGGAGTCAGGTTTGGAGGCGTGTGGGGGGGTTAAAATCCCGAAATCGGGGGTCCCGCCCCCAACCTGCCTCCATGCCAGTTTCAAAGGAGGCGGGTACCCGCCCCGCACTGGGACCCGCCTCCCTGAGGCGGGAAGGGGATTAGTGCCAATTAACTGCCTGTTAACAGGTAGTTAACAGGCAGTTTTTTAGCCTAATCCCTATTTTTAATGTTGAAGTGTGGGATTCCCGACGGCTCCAAACCACGCCAAGTTAGAGGAGGCAGACCGTCGGGCTGAAGGGCTTGGAGGGGTCGAGATGTCAGGTGTTCAGGTGAGTGATGGGTGCATGAGTGCAAAGGTAAGTGTGTTTGGTGTGTGTAAAGTGTTTAAAGAAGTTTTACATTCCTTTACTTACCTTTACAGCCTTCCTTCCTTCAGGTCTCAGGAGTCCCTCATCTCACCAGCACAGAAAGCAGAATGGCCGCGAGCTGTCAAAAGTTGCAGCATTCAGCTTTCTGTTCCGGAGAGATTTCTAAATCATCCTGACGGGAAGGAATTAACTTAGAATACAGATTGTCAGTGTTTGACAGCTTCAAACAGCTGTGAAACGCTGATATTTCATCTGTCAAAAGGTCTTGACAGATGAAATGTCAATCTGTGATGCCACCTGTTGCCTGGTGGCCCTTAATTGGCCTGCTGAGCCTGCTGGGCGGGCTCAACAAGGTCAATCAAGTCAAAATCGCATGGGTTAGCTAGAACTCGATGGAGGCGGGACTACAAACCCGAAAGTTGTAGTCCTGCCTCCTACCCGACTCCTCAATGAAAATCCAGCCCATAGAGCCATAACGGCACAGAAGGAGGCCATTCGGCCCATCGAGTCCGTGCCTGCTCTCTGCAAAGCAATCAAGTCAGTCCCATTCCCCCGCTCTATCCCCGTAGCCCTGCAAGTTTATTTCCCTCAAGTGCCTATCCAGTCTCCCCTTGAAAACATTGAGTGTCTCCGCTTCCACCACTTCCATCAGCAATGAATTCCAGGTCATCACCACTCGCTGCGTAAAAAAGTTTTTCCTCACATCCCCCCTGTATCTCTTGCCCAAAACCTTAAATCTGTGAAATAGTTGATGGTAACTACCTACCTACTAACTCTTCTATATTTCAGGATTAGCATTTTTAAAAATTCATTCTTGGGCGTCGTTGGCAAGGTCGGCATTTATTGCCCATCCCTAGTTGCCCTGAGAAGATGGTGGTAAAGCCTTCTTGAATCATTGGTAGTGGTTTGATACAACTGAGTGGCTTGCTAGACTTCTTCAGAGGGAAGATAAGAGTCAACCACGGTGTGGGATTGGAGACACATATAGGCCAGACTGGGTAAGGACGGCAGGACATTAGTGAATCCGTTAAGTTTTTACGACAATGGTCACTTTTACTGGTGCCAGTTTAAAAAAAAAAAAAAAAAAATCCTGTTTATTTTAAACTAAATTCAAATTCTTCCATGGGGATTTGAACTTGCATTCTCTGGATTACTCGTCCAGTAACATTATCACTTCGCCACCATACCTCATGTCTGAAAACATTTGAATGAAAATCTACATTTAAAAAGAGTTTGGGATCTAGGTATTGGCTTTCATCCTTACTTTTAGGTTTTAGATATAGCAGTAAATTTATATCCATTTTTTAAGCTAACGGAACTTTGGATTTTCATGTTTATGTTTTCATGTATGAACATTGAAAATGAAACAAATGTATCCAAAGTTGTGAAACACAATGCTTGCGTTTATGAAGATTATAACTTGCAATATGGCAGCTTCTGGTATCTGAACAGAGCCAAACCACTGTGGGGCTCTCCTTGCACTCCTTACAACACCATTATACTGGAAATGGTAGTTAAGGTTAGAGGCTCATGTCAGCGAAGCTAATGAAATACTGCACTATTATTAAATGTATCTGAACTCTATAACTCTTGGTGGAAGAGCATTACCCTTTGCCCCATTGCTGCTGTCCAGGCTCATGACCTCCTTCATTATTAGAGAGCTGAATGTCAAGGTCAGAATATCTCTGTATTAAGAGCCTCCAATGATTTATCCAGTGCTAACTGCAAACTGCAAAATCAATAAAAATGTCTTCATCAATTAAAAGAAGTAAATGAGTGGAAAGCTAGCATATTTTTTGATGAGGTTGTTGCCTTTTCATTATTAAAAATGATATTTTAGCAAAATAAAATTGGGGAAACTCCTCGGAAGTTTTTTTTTTGCAAAACAGTAATCATAGGAGTAATTGAGTAACTCCGTGCCCCCAACAAGGAGCTGCACTCACAGCGGGTGGAAGTCAGAGGATGGGAGCTGTTGTGCTGTAGCTTTGTCCCCAAGCTGCACACTCTGGCAACCTGGCTCCTCTCAGGAAGCTGGGGATTGTGAAATCACGTTTGCTATTAGATTCTGTTTACTTTGGATTTGTGCATTTGAAAAAACACCAGCAGTGTTTCTCTATACCATTGCTAACTAATCAACCATTTCACCATGTTCCACAAATTAATATTTCTGCTTGGCTGATTCAAAGGGCTCTCAGTAAGGGTGCAGATGACTTGGGCATGGGGCTAATTTACACTAGAACCATGTTTAGAATAAATAAACCATTTCGCTAAAATATCATGATTAAGTTCAATTAAACGTTAAAAATGCAATTTCACAGATGTTTTATTCCCTCCAATTTTCTTCTCTTTCCTCCCCTCCCTTTCTGAAGGCAATGACTCGTACCAGGGTACAGTCTCACAAATACTGGCTGCCTCCACCATCTTCCTTAATTGTCCGTTGTTCATTTGTGTAGCCCATACAATGAGTGTTAGCAGGTTATGTGACCATAAGGGGCATTACAGCTGAGCCCAAGCCTGCCCTGCCTGGGGCTAGGTTTTCTGCTGCCTGCCCATGTTTACAAAAACTAGTAGCTGTGTGCAAAAACAGGGAGCAAGTCTGATAGAAAATGGTAACACACTTTTCATCTATTTTGTATTGCTACTCTCAGCATTACCTCCATCTTAGAGAGTGTTAATGGTAATGAGTGAGAAAAATGTTGTTTTGTTAAGTCCAATCATGAGAAAATCCTACAGAATGACATGGGTGATGGTGGAGTTATCAACAATAAACGGACTCCTGAGCTCAAACTCAGAAATAGCATTACTCAGCTACACTGAGAGCAGGATTTCATAAAATCACTGACAGAAGTGAACAGTACACAGCGGCCTGAGCCCCATAACATGACCGCACCAACTACTGTTAGCTTTAAGTGCAGCAAGAGCAGGAGGCGAGGGTGACCCCGGGAGTGCAGAGGGCAAAGGAAATGTTCTACTTCAGAAAAAAAAAGTACCCCAGGCAGTAAATCTATGCAACAGAGTCAGCTATTTAGACATAATAGAGGAGCAATGCATGATGAGGCTAAGGCTCAGCACAGAGGCCAGGACTGTGTGTCACTTGCTTCACGGGGACAGTGAACTATTCACATTGCACTATCATTGGCAATGAAGATCACCAGTGCCCTCAGCTTTATACCACAAGGACCTTTCAGGCACCCATAAGGAACATCACAGGAGCTAACAACTTTGCCTGTCAGCACTCCATGAAGGAGGCATCTCCCTACATACACTTTGACAGTGACCCGCAGCTACAGTTTTACAAATCAACGGCTAACGTCAAGGTACAGGGCATCATTAACTGTACACATATAGTCATACATGCAACTACCAACCATCCAATAGGACCTAAATAGGAAGGGCTATTAATCTGTCAACATACAAATAATTATGCAACTCTGACAATAAATAATGTACAACAATGCTTGCTTCCAGGATAGAGTGGTTGGGGGGGCGGGGGTGGCAGTGATAAATGCTGCTTTCGTTCTGAGGCAATTAAACATGACACAGCTCTTTGAAGGAGAACGAACGGCTGGTTCCTCAAAGATACGGGCTATGCAATGCAACCAAAAGTGATGACACCACTATACAATGCTGGTAACCCAACAGAGAATGGATACAGCAAGGCAAGTCAGGATATCCACTGAGTAGATATCTGTGGTGCTAAAGCAATGGTATGGATGCTTGCACCAGTCAGAGGATGCTATAATATATTCCAGAGAAGGGTGGCAAAGTTTTAATGGTATGCTGCATGCTGCCTAGTATTGTCATGGACAGAGGCCTCACCATAGACTCAAATAAGGAACAACTGCAAGCTGCAGAAGACCAGGAGGATTCAATTCCCGGTCTATGCTCAGTTAGCTCTCCTCAGTCAGGGTGGCGGTAGAGGCACTTTGATTGGCTTCAGAGCTTCTGGGCTGGGGAGGGGGAAAAGTCAACCTCACTTCTGATTTCTATCTACTGACCTCTGCCAGAAAGAGGACATGTGTGAACAACAGGAAGAAGGGGATGCACATTTAGTTACTTTTAAAAAAGGGTTAATAAGCTTTTTTTTACAGTTATTAGCGGCAGCCGATCAGAACACTGGGTGACTGTGATTCTGCTGCGGGACATTTCATGTAACATGATTTCATTAACAGGAACGCAAGCAGATCCTGGTAGGTTGTGTCATGGAGAAACATGATACCATTTTTGGTGCACCAGCCATGCCCACAAGCATGCTCCACAGGAAAGGAACATGCGAGCCCAGACTGGACTACTGTGACAAGCTGGGAGGAGGTCCAGAAGGAGTTTCACGACTTGAAAAGAAGCATCAAAGTAATAAGAATGTTACTGTAAAGTAGCAGCAAAAAACAGATATGAAGATTACATTAAGGTGTAGATGTTATAGAACAATGTTTAAAAAAAGGCTATACTCAAACAGAGAAATGAATCAAAGTGCTAAATCAATCTGTTTGAGCCCACGCACAGACAAAGCTGTACCTAACAGGAGGACAAGAAGCTAAGCAAGTGGTGGGAGCTTTTAGGAGAAGCCATTAAACCATTTTGGGAAATGAGAATTGTGCAATTAACAGAAAGAGAGGCTCAAAGGCATTAGGCCTAATGAATTTTAAATGGTGTACAGCTTTAGTATATTAATCATACATTCCATAATTTTACAATGTACATTACCTGTTCACACACAGTGGTTGCGCACAAGTACTTAACTAAATTAACAACAATACAATACCCAAATCTAAATGTACTCTTAAGCCTAGAAATGAATGTTTACAATATTAGTGAACAAACACTCAATGTATTTGTATGACATTCCTCTGTCCGCTATTTTAACAGAGGAGTTAATCCATTTATTTTAAATAACTGTGAGAAGAACGTCAAACAATTTAAGTAATTTCTAATCTATAGGCCTGGACTTTGCTCCTCTTGGCAGAGGTGAGTTAGGGCAGGACATCTGCCCATCAGCCCAACCCATTTTCTTGGGTCAATTATATATGCAGGGTGAACTCTCAGCAATATTTCTTCTCTGCAGTGGGAACCATCCATTGCCAGAGGGGTAAATCCTGTGTTACTGCAGTGGGCACTTGCTGAAGCACTGGAAATGGACAGGCCCATTGTTAAAGAGTTTATAAACCCTTGGAATAATGGAGGCTGAAATTTGGAAGAGGCTTTTATGGAGTCAAGTACTGTATCACATTTTTCATCAATGTGCACAGTATAGGAGACAGTGTTTCTCACATGTCAGCCAGTCCTCCTGCATCCTACCACCACATTCCGCACAACAACTCCTTTCTTGTCTTCCTGAGCATTGGCAGTTCAGGCAGGAAGGAGATCTGCTGGTGAAGACCATTTGAATTTCAGGCCATTGCCAGCAAGGTCTTGGAAGAGGCGGGTATGTAATCGGGAGGGAGGGGGGCAACCAGGAGAGGGAGGGAGGCAGTGACCGGGAGAGGGACGTAGGCAGCGATTGAGAGGAGGGGGAGCAAGTGGTGGCCGGCAGCGGCCTAAGGTTTTAACGTGTAGCCAGGAGGAACACCCGACAATGTGGAAGATTGTGCAAGTATGTTTTATCCACAAAAAGCAAGACAAATGTAACCCGGCCAATTACTGACCTATCAACTTTCTCCCAATCATCAGTAAAGTTATGGAAGAAGTCATTAATAGTGCCATCAAGTGACAACAATTCACTAATAACCTGCTTGCCTATGCTCAGTCCAGGTTCTGCCAGAACTACTCAGCTCTGAACCTCTTCATAGCTGTGATCCAGATATGGAAGCAAGAGCTGACTGCTAGAGGAGAGGTGAGAGCAGCTACCTTTGACATCAAGGTGACCAAGATGGCACTAAGGAGCCCTAGAAAAACTGAGATCAATGAGGATCAATAGGAAAACTTTCCAATGGCTGGAGTTATACCTGACAAAAAGGAAGGTTGTGGTGGTTGTCGGAAACCAATCATTTAGGACCCTGATATCAGTGCAGGAGTTTCTCAGGGCAGCATCCATCTTTAGCTGATTAATCAATGACCTTCCTTTTGTTACAATGTCAGGAGTGGGGCTACTGACTGATAATTCTCCAGGGTTCAGCTCATTCACACCTCTTCCGATAATGAAGCAAGCCATGCCAACCTACAGCAGGACCTGGACAACATCTAGGCTTGGGCTGGCAAATGGTGGCAAATGGCAGGTAACTATAAGTGCCAGGCAATGCCCCCTTCTCCATCAGCTAAGTGGCTTAAATGAGGTGCATGGTGGAATACTCACCACTCACCTGGATGTGTGCATCCATAACAACACTCAAGAAGCTCAATACCATCCAGGACAGAGCCGCCTGCTTGATTTGGATCCCTGCTACTGAACTGAATATCCACCCCATCCACCACCAGCACGCTAGCTGCAGTATGTACTATTTACAGGATTAGCGGCAGCAACTCACTAAACTTACTTTGAGCCCCATCTCCCAGCCGCATGACCTCTGTGACTGAGAAGGAGAAGGGAAGCAACATCATAATAAAACCATCACCTCCAAGTTCCCCTCCAAGTCACACAGCATCCTGACCTGGACATATATCATGCCTTTCCTTTATCGTCGCTGGGTCAAAATTCTGGCATTCCCTGTCAAACATCACCATGAGAGTACCATCAGCATAAAGACTACAGCAGTTCGAGGAGAAGACCCACCACCGTCATCTCAGGACAACTAGGGATAGACAATAAATGTGGCCTTTTCATTGTCACCACCAACAACAATAACACGGCACATTAAACAAAGAAAAACATCTAAAGCCACTCCAGAGAGGCATAATTAGATATTAGGTGGAGTGACCAAATACTGAGTCAATGCAGTGAGCTTAAAGGAGGTGAGGGCGGTGGAGAGGTAGAGGGGTTTAGGAAGGGAATTCCAGAGAGTGGGGCCTAAACAGCTGAAGACACAGCTGCCAATGGTTGGGCAAAAGGCGGGTGTGGGGATACACCAGAGGCCAAAGTCAGAGGAAAGGAGAGTTCTCGGGGATTGTAGGGCTAGTAGAAGTTACAGAAATATGGAGAGCTAAGGCCATGAAGGGAATTAAAAACGAGGATGAGAATTTTGAATCCACAGGCTATAGTGCGAGAGGTTGACTTCTGTCAAACCTCCACCTGCAACTGTTAAAACCCACCATGATGGTAATGAATGAAGGAATGCTACACATATAAAGAAACTGCAAGAAATGGTCAAGAAGAGCAGGTCGCTTATCTTGACTGCTCTGGTGAGGTTGTTAAACTTTTTCCTGCACAGCAAAGGAGTCCTTGTGTTCAATAAGGTGGCACTCACAAAGTGTGTTTCACATTCTTGGTAGGTCTCTGATCCTCAACTCAAAACAGGCCATCCCTCCTGCCCCATATCTTCATTATGAAGACAAGTAGGTCTAGCTCTATGAAGTCTTCCGCTCATTTTTCGATTCAGCTACTATTGTTATCACCCAGGTTGCCTGCTCCCTCCAGGGTTGCCATTGCCCCTTGAAGCAGTGGCAGGTTTTATATCTCTGCTTCATCTCTAGACCTCTTCTGGCCACCACTCACTGACCCATTCACCCCTCCCTCATCCCTCCCACCCCCTCATTCCTCCCCTCACTGCCCTTTCACTCATCCCCAAAATCCTCCTACCCCACCCCATCTCCCTTACCCTCCAGGTATTTTCTGTGTCCATTCCCTTTATGGTATATTTGCGGCCTAACACAAGCCTGTTCTGTTTTCTGCCGTCTCTCCGCTCCCCCCCCATCCCACCCAAGGTATCTGAGGTATTGGTGTCTGTATTTACATAGAATGACACTGAATTACATAGAATCTACAGCACAGCAACAGGCTATTCAGCCCAACTGGTCCATGCTAGTGTTTAAGCTACATACGAGCCTTCTCCCACCCCTCTTCATCTAATCCTATCAGTATATCCTTCCAGTCCTTTCTCCCTCATGTGCTTAGCTAGCTTCTCCTTAAATGCATCGATGCTATTCGTGTCAATAATTTAGACAGCTTGCATGTCTTCCATTATTTAAATTAGATGACCCTGACTTTTAAACCTGGCGCTAGGCAGAAGTTCTGCTGTTCCTCAGTTCTGCTGCTGCTGTTGCACCGACGAAATTTTGGTTCCATAGTGTTTTGACCCACTATGCTGCCTATTCCCCTAAAGAATAATCATGTTTTGTGCTCTATATTACAGTGCAAACAGCAACCCTGTTGCCACACCTCCCTTCCCCCTATCCCAAAGTGGCCCTGGTGACATCGGCATTGGATATCAGATCAAGAGACAAAAGTTCATAAAGGAGACCGGCAGGAGAAAGATCAGCTATAATATATAGATGACTTTTTCTGCTACACTTACTGTTCAGGATCACACATGAGCAATGTCCTAAATGCAGCCTTTTGTGATTTCTTTTCATCTGTGGGTAATGCACAATGACCATCTTCTAATGAAAGGTCGTCGACCTGAAACGTTGACTCTTGTTTCTCTCTCCGCTGATGCTGCCTGACCCGCTGAGCGTTTTCCAGCATTTTCTGTTTTTATTTTTATGGGTAATACAGGTCTGGTGTTAATATCATTGAGTTTCTAAAGGAACAATTGCAAATGTTTTTAACTGCATTAAAAACAATTATATACAGTACCATTAGCTAATATGTTATGAAATTATGTCCAAAAAAATCTTGGTGTTCAGCTAAAGCAGCAGTGGTGTTTTCCTACAACGTGCTTCAATGCTCATGGATTAGGGAGTAGGGAAAATCAACTAGGGGATGAGGACAGGACAGCCTCACCTCTCCCCATCTCTATTACCTCCTACACCTCTACAACCCTCCGAGATCCCTGTGCTCTAATTCTGGCCACTTGCGCCTCCCAGATTTTAATCTTCTAGCATTGGTGGCCGTGCCTTCAGCTGCCTAGGTCCTAAGCTCTGGAATTCCCATTCTGCCGCTTTACCTCTCCTGCTTTAAGACGATCCTTAAAACCTACATCTTTGACCAAGCTTTTGGTCACCTGTCCTAACATCTCCTTATGTCGCTCGGTGTCAAATTTTGTTTGATTACGCCCCTGTGAAGCGCTTTGGGACGTTTTACTATGTTAAAACACTATGGCCTAGAAATTCAGTTTGGGCCCGCCAGCTCGCTTGTACCCAGAAGTTACCACTGCGCGCGGAGCCACATGCGCCCGCCGGAAATTCAGTTTCAGCGCCCCACGTCGAAGCCGGCCGCTATTCAAGGGTTTCGGCGCCCCCGCTTGGGGCGCTGAAACTGAATATTGGCGCGCTAGGTGCCGCAGCGCCACCCGCTGCGGAGCGGCAGGCTGTGGTACTGCAGGCCTTCCTCCCTCTCTTAAGGGGGAGGTGCCTGCAACAGCGAGATCACCACTCGCTAGTGCCGGCAAATGAGCCCGGCACCACGGAGAAGTGTTGGGCTCCCGGAAAACAGCCGGCAATGCCGCGGGGGGGGGGGGGCGGAGGAGGCTGGGGAAGGAGGTGCGGGCAGGTGGCCGCCGAAAAAGCGGCCGGCCGCACATCCGCCTTAACTCGCTCCACTAACGCTACAGTACGGCCCCGTTTTCTGATCGCTGTTTGCGGCCGCTGCGGAAGAGGCGGCCGCAACTCAATATGGCGGTCGGGCCGGTAGCGGGGCGGTAGCGGGGCACTGCGCACACCGATGACGTCATCGGTGGCGGCGCAGCGCTACTGGCTAACGCCGCCATTACCGCAGCGCTGAATGTCGGCGAAAGCTCAGCAAGTGGCGCAAAAGCCCTCTTTGGGCGAAAACTGGGCGCAAAGCCTACTGAATTTCTAGCCCTATTGTTGTCGTTGTCGTTGTCATTGTTGATAGCCCTTATAGTCGAATAGTGTGACAGCACTCACTGTCCAAGCTGATACATGAACAATGAGCTATTGGATGAAGGCTCAGAAGGGGGCTGCTGGCTGAGGTACCAGGCGCAGTTTGCGCCCATAGAATGGAACTACATGTTGTCGTGTGTCAGTGGTTTCAAGATAAGGAGGAACAAAACTGGAAAAAAAATGCTTTGTGTGTTGTTTAGCATTTGAAATCCTGGGTGCAGTAACATCCAATGGACCTTATGCAAAGATGGGGACAGTCACAGAAGGTTCGCAATGGTTTAACAGAGAGAGGTCTGCGTGCAGGTTGTGGTTACATTTAAATTAATACCTAAAGTGCAATAAATTATATGTGCTTAGTCTTTCATCCTGTGTTGCCTTATTCTTTTAGTGTGCTATCTTCTCAAGGTCTTGAAGGTCTTTTGCTTGCAGAATGTACCCCCCCACTCCCACCCACCCGCCCCATGGCACTGCTTAGCTGTTACCATACAGTAATGCACGAGTGAATCGATAAAATGATGACTATGCAATCTGTAAAATAACAAGCTTGTTGAAATACTGTCCTCAGCTGCACAGAGCTGAAGTTAATAATTAATAACATATTGATGGAGAGTATATATTGATGGATTGCATACTACTCCAATATCAGGGATATGGAGAGAGTTCTATTAAAGGTCTGCCCTCTCTTTAGGGAGATTGATTTCGAGCGCAGTAAGTAAAATGCAGCTGGTATTCAATATTTAGGAGAAAGGTGCACATATTCCCAGAATTTGTGCTTTTGAGAAGAAATCCATTGGCCATACATTACATTTCTATTTTCCTTTCCCCATAGCTAAATGCAATTGGATGGCATAAAGGAGACATTCATACCACACATGGGAAAACAAAGGATATTACACACATAGCGGTTGATCATTAAGTTATTTCATGACTGATAATGAATGGTAAATGACACCACATCAGTGAGTGATGAGGTTTAGTCATCATTGTTTTCAACACCTGGTCTGTTTGTTCTTTGGCCCTTTTATTGCTTTAAAAAAAGGTTATACATTTCCTGTTTAGTTTGAACAACTGATTGCAAAGTGATTCCTTAATCAGCTAAGAGGAGCCATATCTGTTGAGGGGAATGTAAGTAGTGCCAGTTCCCTCTACAGGAAATGGAACACTCCAGTATTCCAAGGATTTACAGCCAGAAACACAAACCAGGTCTACGAAGTGCGTCCCAAGTAAGACTGTGGCTTGGACGGTGGTAATGGCTGTGTTTCTGGTTCTGGAGGTGTGTGAGCAGGGCGAGGTGGAAGAGATGGCTGGTGTGGCTGGAGGGACTGTTGTGCTATCCTCAATGCTAGTTAAAGCATTCTACTCCCTTCACTGGGACTAAGGATGCTGAGATAGCTTGGCCCCTTACTGTATCTCCTGTCACCTCAAGAGTTAGGCTAATGGGATGGGAGCAAGAATGGTAGGGAGCAGGTAGCAGGGGGAAGGGGATGTTGGGGTTTCACACAGGAAAGGAGGTTTTGCGGCAAACAGAATACAATTGGAAATTAGCTGAAACGTTGGATCCTGCTTTAAATTTGTCAAAATTATCAGTGTGCATTTAGGCAAGCAATTTACATAGCCGTTGTCTTTTGTCCTCAATTCTGCTCATCATGGGTTCATTCATTCATTCATTCATTCATTCACCTCCCACCTCATTTGACTCAGTTGCTCTATTCACCTTGAATGCATACCAGTATCTCAGCCTCAGTGTTGATTTCCAACTCCCTGTAGTTTGTGCATCTGCCCTAGGTTCTGCAGCTCTGTGCCCACCTTTGACTCTACGGCTCATGTGCCCATGCTCAACATCATCAAAAGTCACTTGCCTGCTTTTGACTTTGACTTCAATGTTGCAGCTCACACGTCATCGCTTGACTCAGCAAGTCACATGCCTGCCCTTGACGCTACAGTTCACATGTTCACCCTTGATTCAGCACTTCATCTGCCTATCCTTGACTCCGCTCCTCATGCGTACACTTTCCCCCACTCCATGAGAGCAGAAAGGAAATAAAAACTTGGAAACAAAACTCAACGCTAGCATTTCTTTAAAATCATTCTTCACAACTATCTTACTTCATTTTGTTACTCAACTGGGCTGCTCTATGGTGTTAATCAGCAGTGGAAGCCATTTTGTCAATCATTTTAAGTAAAATAGTTAAACGATGTGTGTCGGAGCCAGAGCTTATAAATTTCAACCTTTTCTTTCCTCGGCTCCCTGAAACCAGACTCTTTGTTTTGTTCTGCAGCAGACAAATAAGAAAGAAGAAATTGCAAGCTGAGGGCAGACCAATATGCTTCAATTTAACACATATCTGTTGGCAAGCTCTAGGCAGTGTATATCGATAATCTGACCTCTAGCTCCATGTCAATCACCTGGGAGCCCTAAGTAACAGTGCTTGTGCTCATAATGAATTGCACCACAAATGAAAAGAAGATGGATTGAAAAATCCAAAAGTCCGCCTGTGTCATGCATAATTGATGAAATCCTGAGCGATGCTTTAGTAGCTAATAAATTATTAAAATCGAGCTCATTAGGGAAGATTTCATTATGGGATAATTTAATTAAATGACAGGTAAAAGGGTTTTAGGGGATGAATTCTCCTTTGGCTTCACCATCTATTGATGGGTTTGGGATGAGAGTGAATGATAATGGACTAAAATCTATAATTTATTAATGGAATCTAATACTGCAGAGACATTTCTCTCAATTGAAAGGCTTTAAAAACAGAGAGTAGGAATGATGTGGTTCTACATATAAAGCCCATCTGAAATAAAAAAATTATTACTTTGGATGGGGGAGCGCCAGGAAAATGAACAATAATTACAATTTAATATATACATTATTTTTTGAAAATTATATACTAATAACAACTGCCAATTAGTAACAGCATGTTATCCTCCACACAGCTTGGCTAAGGTTACCATCTAATCAGACCAGACTGTACTACCTTCCAACATGTTCCTTTACGTTTAATCGCACCCCAGCCTACTAGTACCCTCCCCTTTATAAGATATTTAAAGTTACTTTCGATAAGTTATAGGGCTCGATTTGCCATTGGGGTGGGCTGGGGGCATGTCAGCCACTTTTCGTGTTAGCCACCCGATTCCAATTTGATGTGGGAAAAATATGCGATTTTCCTCTAATTGGGCAATTGATTTCCAGCGTGTGGGAACCCCTGGCCCACTTAGTCTTTCCATCCTGAAAGTCACCTCTGATGACGTGATCAATGCTGCTGGATTTAAGGCCTGCAAGCAGCCTTGCTTCTTCTGCAGACTGCAAACCTTATGCCCTTTGCTGTGATAGATTCCTCCAGCCAATATGTCCAGCAGTAGGCCAAAGTCTGCACCAAGGTTCGATGATGCCACCCTGCAAGCTCTGGTGGAGGGAGCAAGAGGAAATAAGGAGGTGCTCTTCCCTTCCTCAGGGAGGAAGAAGCCTCCCCAGCAGACGATAGCTGTGTGGATGCAAGTGGCCCAGGAGGTCAACTCAATCTCTATGTGCCGCAGAACCTGGCTGCAGTGCAGAAAGAGGTTTCATGACCTTCTGCGCACTGGAAAAGTGTGTATGACTTTCCCATCACCCTCAATCTGATCCCCATTGCCTCTCCTCACCAGCACTCAGCTTTGACAATCTCTTCCTCCACATCCCACTTGACACTGACATCCCTGCACCCTTACCCATTCCCTCTCTCTCTATGGTCACATTCACCTAACTATTCGACTATGCAGCCCTCACACTCCCTATCACTGTGATGCTATGAAAACAACTGACAACACACAGGGAGGGCCCTTGGTCTTGCCACCTCACTCTATCTTTGTCTCCTTCTAACCATCAATGATATGGATTCTCTACACTCACTCCTTCATTCTCACTCAAACTCCACTTGTCTCCCTCACTGCAGGAAAAGAGAGCTCACAATAAGAGGGAAAGAGCGAGGACAGGAGGAGGGCCACCCTCAGTAGCCCAACTCACCCCCTGGGAGGAGGCGGTCCTGGAGATAGTGGGAGTGGAGGAGGATGCGCAAGTGGGAGATGGACAGACGGGTGCATCACAGCAAGCTGGTGACAGAATAGTTTATCATCTCTCTCACTGACATTGCATGAGACACTGATAATGATTCTGATGCTCTAACAGATTGACTTTTGATCATCTGCAATATTCAATGTGCATGTAACCTTGGCCTCACATCTCTGACTCTTTCCTTTACTCCCCCATAGGACCATCGAAAGCCCCTGTCCCCACTATCCAGAAGGAACAGCCTGAGCCTCCAGACTCCTCAGAGGAAGCTGCAACCTCTGAGGGCACAGCGTCAGCAGAATTCAGCGCACCCAGCACCAGCGCAGACACTCACACCTCGGTGGTACCTTCGCGAGATAGTGCAGTGTTGTCACTTGGTGTATCACAGCTCACAGAGACAGAGACAGCAGTGGAGAGTCCTAGTTCGAGGGCGCAGGACTCTGCCAGCTCGGCTCAGCTGCATGTCGACCCTCTGCCTCTGGGTCCATCCAGAAGAAGAGCGGTGCTGGAACTCCAGGAAGAGGTGCAAGAGTCTCTGGCAGGTTTTGTCTCCAGGGTCGCTGCAAGTGTGGAGGGAATGGAGGAGTCCATAGCTAACATGAGCAGAGCCTTTGTGGAGGCGTTGGCGCATGAACGCCTCACCACGGAAAGGATGGCAACCTCCGTGGAAAGGATGGATACCTCCATGGTAAGACTGGCTACCGTAGAGGAGAGGATGGCTACGGTAGAGGAGAGGATGGCTACATCCATGGAGGAGCTTAGCCGCCAGGGTATGGAAAACATGGTCTTTGTTCAGAATAGACTGACATCGCTTGAGGAGCGATGATCAGCTCTTGAGCAAACAAACCAGACCTTCAGGCAAGTCCTCGGGAGTAGGACTTCCAGTACAAAAATGGGTCCTCATGACCCCCCTGAATTGCAGCAAGGTGCTGTCAAGCCACTTGCTAGCTCTGAAGTGGGGCTGACCCATGAGAGGGATGTTGGTGGCATACAACAAGGAAGTGGGGGCTCCTCTCCAAGTGCTCACATGCCCATACCACTGCAGAGCCCTCGGTCAGAGCCCCACCAGAATCCCCACCCAACTGAGATCAGCGTCTCAGTCCCTGCACAGCCGCAGGAGCAGCAGACTGTTGCCGAGCCCTCATAGGTTCACAACCCCAGAGGACGCCCGCCAAAGGTGTCGAGACAGGAGCAGCAAGAAAGTGAGGAAGGGGCCTCCACATCTGCTGAAGCCACAGAGGAAGCACCACGTAGGAGCACGTGTAAGAGGAAGATAATGCACAAGTAGTCACAACGGTAGTCACTTGGGTGAAATGTTATGTTTAATGTTGAAAAGCCATCAGTTGGTTATTGTCATTAAAAATTCTGATGTCAACTGTTGCAGTTGTGGTGTGTGTCATATCGCGAATGGGACTTCCACATTGAGGGCTTAGGATGACTTGCAATTGTCAGTATGGTGGTCAGAGTGGTAGGAACCACAGGTTCTTGGCCATTGTCGATGCTCTGGTAAGAAGCTGCAAGGCAAAAGTGCTTGATTAACTAGGCTAAGCAAATCTGGCCAAGATGAGTGCGTTCCTTGCATCCTGGCCAGCAATGTGCTCGCATGCTGCTGGTGCTGGTTGAAGCGCCTCTGCAAGCTGGTCATTGTCGCTCTCCTCCTCCTCCTCATCTGAGGAGGCTATGTGATGAGTCACTTGTTCCTCAGGCATCTGCAAACCACGACGTTGTGCTATGTTGTGAAGTGCACAGCAAACCACGACAATTCTGGAGACCCTGGCTGCTGAGTACTGCAGGGCTCCACCTGATCTATCCAGGCATCTAAAGCGCATCTTCAGCAAGTTTGCTCGATTATGGATCTGGTGGAAATGAGGCTCGAGTTGTAGCACTCCTCAGCTTCGTTGGATGGCCTCCTCAACGGCATCATTAGCCACGTTTTCAGGGGATAGCCCTTGTCTCCAAGTAGCCATTCGTTAAGTTGGTCTGGCGGACTGAAGAGCAGAGGCACACTAGACTGGCGCAGGATGGAGGAGTCATGGCAACTGCCAGGGTACTTGGCACAAACATGCAAAATTTCCTTCTTGTGGTCACACACCAGCTGTATGTTGAGGGAGTGGAAGCCCTTGCGGTTGACAAAAATACCTGGATTGCGATGGGGTGCCTTAAGAGCCACATGTGTGCAGTCAACGATGCCCTGCACCCTTAGGAAGCCTGCCAGATTGTCAAACCCAACCGCACGCGCAGTTACACTGGCTTGATCCTTGGAGAAATGGATGTGATTGTGCACGATGCCAAAAAGGGCATCGGTTACCTGCGTGATGCAAGTGTGTGCGGCCACCTGGGAGACATCGCTGATGTCTGCTGCTGATCCTTGGAATGAGCCTGAAGCAAAAAAGTTGAGTGCGGTGGTGACTTTGACGGCCACTGATAAGGGGTGTCCACCTGCTCCTCTGGGTTCCAGGTCTTGCTGCAGCATTGTGCAGATGTCACCAACTACCTCTCGCGAAAGTCTGAGCCTCCTTTGGCACTGCTGCTCAGTCATGTTGAGGTAGCTGTTCCTCTGTCTGTAGACCCTGTTTGGGGGGTATCTCCTGCGCCGATGGGCTTCCATGCGCTGGCGCCTTCTGGCCTGTGCAGCTTCAGGTGGATGAGTACAGCTTGGAGCTCCTGCTGTTGCTCCTGCAGTTGGTTCTGCTGCTGCCGCGGCTGGTCTTCATCCGAATCTGATGTCCAGGAGGAAAGGAAATAAATGGTTCCCAGTCTTCTGGTATATACCTCAGTTGAGGAAGCGCTCATTCAGGGTGGGGAGAGGGGTTTCCCAGGAGGTCACACTGGAGATGGGTGTCAGGCTCCAAACTCCACAACAATGAGTAGACCTGTTAAAAGTTCCCCCAGACCTGAGACAACAAAGTTCTGCCACCTGCAAATGAAGATTGGTGAAAACTCCTTTTTAATGGTGGAGCTGCAGCTGTTAGTAAGCAATCCACTTGTGTTGCCTCCAGGTTTCACTGGCGTGTTTCAGAGGAGGCGTGCAGTACATGGGAAAACTGTTAAAATCAGAAATGTTGTGTATGTACCTTTAAGAGAAGAACTGATTCTATACTGCAGTACCGGCAGTGACCACCCCTGTATATAAAGCCATAGCAGGCTTCTGTACGTCAGTCTTGAATTACTCTCTGTTCAGTAAATACCTGTTTTATTGTTCTCCTGCAGTCTGAGTATTATTGATCCTCGGACACTACACTGGCGACGGGCAGGTTTGAACTCACCTGCAGTACTGCATCACCTCACGGGGATCTTTTCGCTGAAGAGAAGCTTCTTGGAGGTCGAAGTCAGAACGGCGGGCGTCGACTGCGGGCAACCGCCCAGGGATCCATCGGAGAGTTGCAGGGGAGGCTGTGGAGAGCTGGGCCTGGCTCCCCAGTCGAGGTGTTCCAGCAAGTCGTGCTGGTAGCAGGTAGTGCGCTGACCCTTCCGGACTGCGGCGGGCTCGGGCTCGATCGAGCGGCCCTGCAAAGGGGCCGTGCAGCGTCGTCGGGAGGAAGAGAGAGAGAGAGGATGGAGTGCACAGGGCGTGGTCGGTGCTCAAGAACAGGGCAGCGTGGAGAGGATAGAACGCGGGGAAGGAAAAGTGAGACACGCCGAAGCCGCGGGTTGCCGCCATTACCCTGTAGAACGCTAGGAGCAGCGTGGCAGCAAGGGGAAGAAGGAAAAGCACGGGAGGCGCCATTTTATTCCATTGGGGAAGAAGGAAAAGCGCGGGAGGTGCCATTTTATTACATTGGGGAAGAAGAAAAAGCACGGGAGGCGCCATTTTAAATTACCCAAGATGCCGAAGAGTGGCAGTATCACTGCTTTCGACAACGAGGTAGAAGACTGGACCACGTATGTGGAAAGAATTGAAGTGTACTGCAATGCCAATGAGGTGGCCAATGGAAAGAAGGCGTCGGTATTATTAAATTTGATGGGCGCGAGAAAGTACGGCCTATTGCGAAATTTAATTACCCCAGCTAAACCAATGGAGAAAAGTTTTGAAGAGATTGTTAATATCTTACAGGAACACCTAAACCCTACACCACTGCTGATAGCAGAAAGATTCAAGTTCCATAAAAGAAACCAGCACAAAGATGAGAACAATGCTGACTATCTTACGGAACTACGCAAGTTATCGAAGCACTGCCAGTTCGGAGCAGGACTGGCAGACACCTTACGGGATAAGTTTGTCTGCGGGCTCCAGAGTGAAGGAACCTAGAAACGACTACTTTCGGAAAAGGACCCGACGCTAGAACAGGCTTTCAGCGTGGCAGTATCCTACAAAGCAGCAGCACGGGGAGCTGCGGAAATACAACAGAAACCACAAGAATACAGCACTAACGAAATGGCGTATGGAGCAGAAAAGTGCTATCGTTGCGGCAGAACAACCCATGAACAGAAGGACTGCTGGTTTAAGGACAAAGTATGCAGGCAATGCGGGAAAATGGGACATATAGCAAGAGTCTGCAGGTCGGGAAAGAAAACCAACACTACAAGAACTACTAAGGAAAAGTACAAGAATGTAGGAGTCTACGTACTCCTAGCAAAAAATACTTAACTCGGAGAGGTTCAACAGAAAAGGTTTAATTGTTGAGGCTGCATGCTGAACACAAAATGGAGTCCGAGACTACACAAAGTGCGACTGCCTTTCATCAGTGCACAGCTTCGACTGCTCCTCCCCCGCTCTGGGCTTAACTATGTTGCAGATCGAGTTTCTTAAAGGTGTGAATATTCTTAAAGGCATGACGCCTGATTTATAGTCTACGGACCAGAAAGCGGATTGTGTGCTTTCTGTGATCGGTACGCCACACAGCTACCCCCAGAATCCGCTAGTAGGGAGTGTACGAACCGGCGTGGTGGCTTGATGGCACGGCCGGAACGGCTCTTGGCGGTTGGTGTCGGGAGCGGGGCGGTCGGACGCGTCGGGCTCTTAGGCGGTCTGCCCCGCGGTGGGGGTTGGCCCACTTGAACGGGTTCGTTGGGCTCTAGGTGCGCCAGCTTGAGCCGGTCGACCGACACCTTGTCAGTTCTGCTGCCCACTTCGAGGAGGAAGAACTTGTTCCCCATCTGGAGTACCTTGTAGGGTCCGTCGTATGGGGGCTGTAGAGGCCCTCGGTGGGCGTCATGGTGCACGAAAACAAATTTGGCCATGTGCAGGCTAGGTGGTATGCGGGTTGCTGGTTTGCTGTGCCGGCCGGTGGGTACCGGAGCGAACTGTTGTGCTCAGTTGGCGAAAGCGCGGCGTTGCTGGTCAGCCGACCAGGGGGTCGTGGCGGTGGGCAGGAACTCTCCGGGTATGCGCAGCGGCTGGCCGTACACGAGTTCCGCCGCCGAGGCTTGCAGGTCTTCCTTGACCGCGGAGCGTAGGCCGAGTAGCACCCACGGGAGGCGGTCGATCCAAGCCTCGTCTTCAAGGCTGGCGCGGAGGGACGCCTTCATGGACCTGTGGAATCGCTCGCACAGTCCGTTGGCTTGGGGGTGGTAAGCCATGGTGCGGTGAACGGCCACCCCAAGGTTTCGGGCGATGGCGGCCCACAGATCAGAGGTGAACTGCGGGCCTCTATCTGACGTCATGTCAGAGGGGACGCCGAACCGAGCGACCCAGGTACCGATGAACGCCCTCGCGATGTCGGCGGTGGTGGTGGACGTCAGTGGAATGGCCTCGGGCCAGTGGGTGGTACGGTCCACGATTGTCAGCAGGTGCGTGTGACCTTGTGGTGGCGGCAGGGGGCTGACGAGGTCGATGTGGACGTGGTCGAACCTTCTTTCTGGCACGGTGAACTCCTCGAGTGGGGCTTTGACGTGCTGGTGGATTTTGGCACGCTGGCAAGCTATGCAGGATCTGGACCAGACGCGCACATCTTTGCGCAGGCCGCGCCAGACAAATCGGTTGGCCACCAGTCTAATGGACGCGCAGGTGCCGGGGTGTGAGAGGCCGTGGACGATGTCGAACACCCGTTTTCGCCAGGACGCCGGGACTACGGGGCAGGGTTGCGCCAAGGAGGTGTCGCATTTGACTGTGACGGTGGTTGGGCCGCAGGCGACGTTGGTCAGTTGCAGCCCTGGGAGGGTTGTGGGCGCGGAGTGCAGATCGGGGTCGGTGCGTTGCTCCGCTGCCAGTTGAGCGTAGTCCACTGCCAGGTGGGCGCCGTGGACGGCGGGGTGGGATAGGCAGTCGGCCACCACGTTGTCTCGACCGGAGACGTGCCGGATGTCCGTGGTGAATTCGGACACCGCGGCGAGCTGGCGTTGTTGCCTGGCTGACCACGGGTCTGCAGATTTCGCCATCGCGAATGTCAGGGGTTTGTGGTCGACAAACGCGGTGAAGGGGCGGCCCTCCAGAAGAAATCTAAAATGGCGGACTGCCAGGTACAGTGCGAGGAGCTCGCGGTCAAAGGCACTGTATTTGGCCTCCGGGGGGCGCAGTTGGTGGCTGAAAAAGGCCAGCGGTTGCCAGGCCCCATCGACCCACTGTTCGTACATGGTGCCGACTGCGTCATCGGAGGCGTCCGTGGTAAGGGCCACCCTGGCGTTGGGCTGTGGGTGAGCGAGCATGGTGGCGTCGGCGAGCACCTTTTTGGTCGAGTCGAAAGCGGTCAACATGTCCGCCGACCACTCGATCGCCATTCTGTCTTTCTTACCCCAGAGGGCTTCGTATAGGGGCCGCATGAGGGAGGCCGCCCCGGGAATGAAGCGGTTATAAAAGTTGATCATCCCCAAGAACTCCTGGAGGCCTTTGATGGTGGTAGGCCGGGGGAACTGCTGGACGGCTTGAACCTTGGCGGGCAGGGGAATGGCTCCATCCTGTGTGATGTGGTGGCCGAGGAATTCGATCCTGCTGAGGCCGAATTGGCACTTGGCTGGGCTGATGATGAGCCCGTGCTCACTGAGCCGCTGTAACAGGGTGCGGAGGTGCTCGATGTGTTCCTGCTTGGAGGAACTAGCTACCAGGATGTCATCCAGGTAGACAAAGAGGAACTTCAGGTCCCGGAGGACTGAGTCCATGAGCCGCTGGAAGGCCTGGGCCACGTTTTTGAGGCCGAAGGGCATTCGGAGGAACTCGAATAGCCCAAAAGGGGTGATTATGGCCGTCTTGGGAACGTCCGTGGGGTGGACTGGCACCTGATGGTAACCGCGCACCAGGTCGACTTTGGAGAAGACTGAGCGGCCGGCCAGTCTAGCCGAGAAGTCTTGAATGTGCGGTATGGGGTACTGATCCGGCATGGTGGCATCGTTTAGGCGCCGGTAGTCCCCGCAGGGGCGCCATCCCCCGTCGGGTTTGGTGACGATGTGGAGTGGGGAGGCCCAGGGGCTGTTAGAGCGGCGGATGATGCCGAGCTGTTCCATTGTGGCGAACTCGGCCCGCGCGATCTCCAGCTTGGCCGGGTCCAGCCTGCGGGCGTGGGCATACACCGGTGGGCCTGTGGTGGGGATGAAGTGTTCTACCCCGTGCTTAGCAACCTTCGCGGGGAAGGTCGGGTTGGTGAGGGCTGGGAACTCAGCCAGGAGTGTTGAGTAGTCGTCCGTTGAGTGGGCGCGGCACTGCCACGCCATTTCGGCGGGTGGGGGGGGCCATGGCGCCCGGGATAGGTGACATGGTGTTCATGTCCACGAGGCGGCGCTGAGGCATGTCGACCAACAGGCCGTGGGCGCACAGGAAATCCGCACCGAGGAGCGGGGAGAGCACCTTGGTGGTGATAAACTCCCAGTGGTAGCGGCGGCCTGCGAGGTCGATGGTGACGGTGCGGGTGCCGTACGTCCGGATGTCGGTGCCGTTGGCGGCAGCCAGCGCAGGGCCATGGCCACCTCGCTGGATCTCGAGGGCGGACGCGGGGATGATGCTGTGCTGTGCGCCCGTGTCGCATAGGAAATGGCGTCCGGAGGCGCTGTCCGTAACGTACAGCAGCGCGCCTGCTTGCCCCACGGCCATCGTGTAGGCCGGTGTGGGGGCGGTTGGAAACGTGCAGGGATGGCTGCAGCGGCGTGCCCGTGCGCCGAACCGGGTATGGAAGTAGCAGTAGCCCTGGGTCGGAGGGCTTGGGGGACGTGGGGGCCTGGGGGGCCTCGTGGCCGAGCTGTGTGGCCGCGCGATAGAGGGTAGAGCACGCGCCGACGCTGCGGAGGCCAGGTCGGGGGTGACGGCATGGTTGGAGCTGGCGGACAGGAGCTTATCGGCTTCGTCGGCCAGGGCCTCGAGGTCCGTGAGGCTGGGCGCCACGATCGCCGGGCGGATGCTGGGAGGTAGTTGGCGGATAAAGAGCGTGCGGAAGAGGGAGCCGGGCGGTTTCTCGTCGGTCAGAGCAAGCATGTGTGAGAGCAAGTCTGACGGCGTGGAGTCACCGAGGCCCGGGAGGTCGAGGAGGTGGCAGTTGCGCAAGAATTGGGAGGCTGTGAATTTTTTAATGAGTGCGGCCTTGAGATGTGCGTACTTGCCTTCCTCCGGAGGGTTTTGTAGTGTTGTCCAGACTTTCGTGATTGTGGAGCTGCCCAGGGAGGCGAGGAGGTAGTCGTACATCGTTGCGTCGGCGGTGATGCCGCGGAGTCGGAATTGCGATTCGACTTGAAGGAACCAGGCGGTGGCCAGGTTCTCCAAGAACTCCGGCAGCTTCACAGAAACTACGTTTGTGTCAGCCATGGTTACGCTTAGGAGTCATCCTGAGCATCGGGGTCACCAATGTAGGAGTCTACATACTCCTAGCAAAAAATACTGAACTCGGAGAGGTTCAACAGAAAAGGTTTAATTGTTGAGGCTGCATGCTGAACACAAAATGGAGCCCAAGACTACACAAAGTACGACTGCCTTTCATCAATGCACAGCTTCGACTGCTCCTCCCCCGCTCTGGGCTTAACTATGTTGCAGATCGAGTTTCTTAAAGGTGTGATCCTTCTTAACGGCATGACGCCTGATTTATAGTCTACGGACCGAAAAGCGGATTGTGTCCTTTCTGTGATCGGTACGCCACAGGAAAGGAAAAAAAATGACAGACAGTAGTTCGGAAGATCAGGAGAGTGATAATGACTCCGGGAGCAGGAGACTAAGTTGTCTAAAGTTACACAACGTGATCGCAAAGGAGGATCACCGAACCATTTGGGTCACCCTCATGATAGCAGGGTCCCAAGTAAAGATGAAATTGGATACAGGATCAGCCCTAACTGTCATGAATCGACGAGACTATGGGCGGCTATTCTCACACATACCCTTGAAGGACACGTCCATTGTATTGAAGACATACACGGGGCAAAAAGTCTACCCCAGAGGAAAAATAAGGGTGCCAGTTGAATACAACGGCAAGGAAACACAGAAACTGTATCTATATATACTACCGGATGGAGGACCACCACTATTGGGATGTGAATGGATCCGAAAAATACAATTGGATTGGCATTCCATTCAGGCGCTAACTGTGACTGATAAAAAGGATGATGACGTCACACCTGGATGACTGTCAAAAATTCTAACTGACGCGAAAGAGGTGTTCCAACAAGGACTTGGGACTCTAAAAGGAGTAACGGCAATGATAAAAATCGAAGATAACGCAAACCCAAAATTTTTTAAGGCCAGACCGGTACCTTACGCAATCCGCCCAGCCGTTGAAGCAGAGCTGGAGAGTCTGGAGCGTTCGGGGGTACTGTCCAAGGTGGACTGGAGCGAGTGGGCCACACCCATCATTCCTGTAATGAAGAAATCATTGAGCAGCACGCCTGGGGAACCGAAGAAGGTTCGCATCTGTGGGGACTTCAAGGTAACTGTGAACCCAGTCCTGCACACAGTACAATATCCACTTCCACGGATAGAAGATATTTTCGCCTCACTATCTGGAGGGAAACGCTTTACAAAGATTGATCTGGCCCAAGCGTATCTACAAATGGAGGTGGAAGAAGCATCTAGGAAATACCTCACGATAAACACTCACAAAGGCCTTTACCAGTACAATCGACTGGTATTCGGGGTAGCATCAGCCCCGGCTATTTGGCAGAGGGCGATGGAACAAGTCCTGCAAGGGATCCCGGGGACCCAGTGTTATTTGGACGACATCCTGGTTACGGGCGAAAATGACAGTGAACACCTTGCCAACCTGGAGCAGGTGCTCACAAGATTACAGGAATATGGGCTACGAGCCAACCACCCCAAATGCGAGTTCTTCAGGAGACAAATCTCGTATTGTGGCCACATGATTGATGAGGAAGGGTTGCATAAGTCGCCGGACAAGATTGAGGCTGTAGTCAAGGCTCCAGCACCGGAAAATGTGTCGCAACTGAGGTCGTTCCTCGGGTTGGTGAACTACTACCATAAGTTCTTACCGAATTTATCTACAATTCTGCACGCACTGAACGCCCTACTGCAAACTAGAGTAACATGGAAATGGAGTGATGAGTGTAAGCGTGCCTTTCAGAAATGTAAATGCCTAATCACTTCAAAAGAAGTATTGGCCCACTACAATCCAACACTACCGATTCGGTTAGCATGTGATGCGTCTCCCTATGGCATCGGAGCGGTGCTGTCACACAAATTCCTTGACGGTTCAGAGAGGCCAATAGCCTTTGCGTCGCGCTCGTTAACCTCAGCCGAGCGTAACTACGCCCAGATTGACAGGGAGGCCCTCAGCCTGGTGTGGGGGGTGAAGAAGTTCAATCACTATCTGCACGGGCAGAAATTCACCCTACTGACTGATCATCAGCCCCGGTCTCCATTTTTAACCCAAAGAAGGGCGTTCCGGTGATGATGGCACAACGGCTGCAAAGATGGTCACTTTTTCTAGGGGCACATCAGTACGACATAGAGTACAAGGGTACGAAACAGCATGGAAACACTGATGGGCTGTCGTGCCTACCGTTGACTACGGTAGAGGAAGCACCTGCAGTGGACCCTGTTGAGATATTCCATGCGACCATAGTCAAATGTCTACCTGTTACAAACTCAAGTATAGAGAAGGAAACCCGAAATGACCCGACACTCTCTCAGGTCTATGATTTGACAGTGAAGGGATGGCCAGCACATGGCGACTCACTGTTGCCAGCATTCTCGCCAAGGAGAGAACAGCTGTCAGTGTGCCGGGGGACCTTGATGTGTGGATCCCGAGTGGTAATTCCACCCAAGTTGAGAGATAGAGTGCTCAATGAGCTTCATGAGGGTCATCTGGGAGGGGTAAAAATGAAGAGCCTAGCCAGGGCGTTTGTGTGGTGGCCGGGAATCGATAAAGAAATCGAGGGTATGACCAAGAGATGCACAGGATGCCAGAAGGTCCAAAACGCTCCACCACAGGCCCCGCTACATCCATGGGAGTGGCCCCCATCTCCATGGCAATGGGTACACATTGATTTTGCTGGTCCATTTATGGACTCAATGGCCTAGAAATTCAGTTGCGTGCGCCAGCCGTTAGCGCCTTAGCAGGAGTAGATCTCGAGCGCTAGGCACTTAGCGGCTGGGCGCAGCGCGATCTGCGCCTACGCCCAACTTCAGTAGACATTTAGCGCCGGCGCAAAGTGTTTGCGCGCGCTCAGCTGCGCGCGCAGATTATGACGTCATTTCCTCGTGCAACGCCCTTTGTGCGCCCCAATCCGGAACTTCAGTCGCGCCCGCCCAATGTGGGCGTGGCGGTCCTAAGAACTGTGAACTGGAACGCAGCAGAGGCCATGCGGGCTACGGGGAGCGCAAATTAAAGGGCACTTACCCTGAACTATAAAGGCCAGCCATTTTGCAGCAATCACTCTTGTGCAACGGATTTATGGACAGAGACCAAGGAAGAGAGCTTACTGCTTTAGCCCAACATAGGAGAGGTATTTTTGGCTTCAGGCCAGAGCTTGGCAATTCGCCTTCATTGTGAGGTCATTGTTTGCCAGTATATTATGGGGGCTGCATGGGGTGCCAACCCTCAGTTTCAGCATTATGTGCGAAGGGCTCACAGACGCTGTGTGAGAGGGGCAGCCCTGGCTAGACGCAGAGGGGGCAACAGGCGTCGGCAACGTAGGCCTTACCCACTCAGGAAATACCGCCAGCAGGTGTCCTATCTCACCATGCCTGCAGCGCAGTGTGTTAGGAGGCTGCGCTTCAGAAGGGAGGTGGTTGCAGAGATCTGCCAGCTGCTTCACAGAGATCTGCGTCCACAGCTGAGGTGCAGGACGTCTCTGTCGGTGGAAGTGAAGGTCGCGGTGGCTCTGAACTTCTATGCAAGCGGCTCCTTCCAAGCCGCTGCTGGGGACATTGCGAACATATCCCAGTTCGCCGTGCATTGCTGCATCTGCCAGGTGACCAATGCCCTTTTCAGAAGGAGACACCAATTCATCTCCTTCCCCATGACCCTGGAGAAGCAGCAGCAGCGTGTAGTGGGATTTGCAAGAATAGCGGGCTTCCCCATGGTGCAGGGCGCCATTGACTGCACGCATGTGGCTTTGCGGGCACCTATCGACAATGCCGAGGATTACCGCAACCGGAAGGGCTACCATTCCCTCAATGTACAGCTGGTGTGTGACCACAGGCAGCGCATCCTAGCTGTCAATGCCCGCTTTCCAGGCAGCAGCCACGATGCATTTATCCTGCGACAGACTACTGTGGCTGACATGTTCCAGGCACAGCCTCCCCCAAGAGGATGGCTTATCGGGGACAAAGGCTATCTTTTGTGTACCTGGCTCATGACCCCGCTCCGCGCGCCCAGGACCCCTGCTGAGGAGGCATACAACGAAAGCCATCAAGCCACTAGGAACATCATAGAACAAACGATTGGCGTCCTCAAGCAACGGTTCCGCTGCCTGGATCGTTCCGGCGGATCTCTGCAGTATTCGCCGGAGCGAGTCTCCCAGGTCATGGTCGTTTGCTGCATGCTGCACAACCTGGCTATCCGCAGGACTCAGGCACTGCCACCTCACGCTGGAGCACCACCTCAGGAGGAGGAGCAGGAGGAGCACGAGGAGGAGGAGGAGGAGGAGGAGGAGTACCAGCCCAGGAGGGAGGCACAAGGTCCAAGGGCCGCCCGTTGGCGGCTTATTGAACGTCACTTCTAGGCCCCCTGTCAGGGAATGGCTTGTGCCAATGAAGGGACCTGAATGCAGCCGCTCCGCAAGCCCTCAGCCGGTTAAGGCAACAACCACTTCAAACATCAAACATGGACAAGCTGAATAAATAAAATGCTTTATTGAACAAACTCAGGGCCCTTCCCACATGAAACCCAAAAACAGACAACACCCCCAAAAAACAGTCACACACATGACTCACTCCCACAACCTGGGGAGGAATAATAAAACATTTCCACAAAAATGGCCTTCATCCTCGGCCTTACAAAAACAACCATCCCCATAAACAAAACAACCATCCCCATATAAAAACAACCATCCCCATATAAAAACACATTTGCCCACACCCTCTACTTTGTGGCCCGCGAGGGCGATTCCTTGACCAGCCTTTTGCGGCCCCTGGCCGCCCTGCTGCTCCTCCTCAAAGTGTGCCCAGTGGCTGCTGCAAGGCTGGGGGAAGGCTCCTGAGGGGCACATGGCGTGACGGCAGATGCCCTTGGGGGTCGGCCTAGACGAGCTCTGGCCCTCGAGGGGCCGGCTGGTGACTGCTGCAGCTGTGGCTGGGCAGCAGCAGTCTCTCCAGCAGCTCGTCGCTGCTCCACTGGGGGAGTGGCAGTGGTGGCTGCAGGAATGGGGGCAAGCTGGCTGATGGCAGGCGCTCGCTGCTCACCTGAGACACTGGCACTCGCCCGGGCCAGCACTGCAGCATGCGCAGCAATCTGCTGAAGGACAGACCGCTGTGCTGCTGCAGCACGGCGGGTGCCCTGGCGATGCCTGGCTGACACAGCGAGTGTGGCAGCAGTGAGTGCCCGTACTGCCCTGGTCTGTGCCCGCATCAGACCAGCCAGTGACTGCATGGCACCACTGATCACCTGGCCACTCGCTGCGTGAGCTGCCCCGAATTCCGCCCAACTCGCTGCCTGTGCTGCCCCGAATTCGGCCCGACTCGCGGCCTGTTCTGCCCCGAATTCGGCCCGACTCACGGCCTGTGCTGCCCCGAATTCGGACCGACTCGCGGCGTGTGCTGCTTCGAATTGCTCGAAACTCCTGGCCTGTGAGGCGCCGAAATCGGCCACACTATGAGCCAGGGACTCGATGGCCTCAGGCAACCGTGCCACAACCCCCATGAACTCGGTGTGCCGGCGATCCGAGTCCACGGACATTTGATCGAGGAGGCGCACCTCCTTGGCGAGGACCGTCTCCGGACTGGAGGCCGGACTCTCCCTCTGGGGAGAAGGCCGCCGAGCTGCCCGACCCTTCCCGTGTTGCTGGATGCCACTGGGCCCAGCAACTACACTCCCCTGCGACCCTTCCCCCCTCTGGGAAGAAGGCCGCCGAGCTGCCCGACCCTTCCCGCGTTGCTGCACGCCACTGGGCACAGGAGCTACACTCCCCTCCGACACTTCCCCCTGGCTCTCCTCCAGGGAAGACGTGTCCCCTCCATTGGCATCCCCTGGCGCGGCTGAGGGTTCCCCTGATGGGCCGCCTTCCTCTTCCTCTTCCTCCTCCTCCTCCTCCTCTTCCGAGGGGCTGTCACTGGCAGCTTCAGGGACCTCCTCCTCACCATCTGAAAGCAGGAAGGCACAAGAGTAGCTTTAGAGTGAGGAGAGGGCGTCAGCGAGGGAGGCATGAGTGGTGGCATTCAGCGCATTGGTCGGACAGTGGCAAAGGATGTAGATCTGAAGCGCAAGTGGGACGCGAGAGGTCCAAAAGGTGATGTCCTTACCATTGGTGCCCAGAACAGGGTCGGCATCTCCAGATGCAACGGGGCCAATCACCCGGGCACCCATGAGGCTACCCACGCGCTCTTCAAGGTCACTGAGCTGCTGGATCTGGGGATGGCCTCCCCCGGTCACAGTCCGGCTCTTCTGATTGTGTGCCAGCTTGGCCTGCAAGAGAAAGGATGGCCTCTAAGTACAGTGTGGTGCACTGATCTTGTGTGCACTGCCTCCCATGGTCGAATAGCTTGGCCAGTGTGGTGCCCAGATCTTGTGTGCACTGCCTCCCATGGTCGAATAGCTTGGCCAGTGTGTAAAGTGCAGAATGTGCAATTGATGTTCATGCCAGTCCCATAGCTGCTGGATGAGGGCTGGCCATTAGGGCTTTTAGGTCCCTTTGCCCATAATGTGAGGTGCACATGCAAGGATGAGGAGGACACTGGAAAGGGGACTCACCCTGACAATCCTTGTGAGGTCATTGAACTTTTTCCGGCATTGGACACCGGTCCTGGGGACCTCGCTGTTGGATGTGACCCTGTGGGCGACCTCCCTCCAGGCTTTCCTGTAGACGCTGGTGGCAGGCTTCTTGCCACTGTCCGGGAACAAGAGTTTGCGTCTCCTCTCCAAAGCCCTAACCAGCACCCTCAAATCATGGCCACTGAAGCGCTGCGCTCGTTCACGGGCCTTCTGCATCTTTCCCGCCGCTATTTCTGTTCAGCAGCAGTGTTTAGGCCTAGCTGGAGGGCTGCAGTGTCCAGGGCGTGGCAGCAGATGAACTCGACCCTTCCCCCTTTAAGAGCTGGCCGGCGCCAGGGTGTCTGCTGTCAATCAAGAAATGACCGCACCTGCGCTGCGCCCGGCCTCGGCGGTTTAGCTCAGCACCGCCGGCTTTGCGCCTAAAGACAGTTGTGTAACGCCAGTTTTAGCACTTGAGCAAACTCTTAGGGCGAAGCTACTGAATATCGGCGAAGTGGCCTCGACTTTGCGCCGGGCGCAAACTTTAGCGGCCGCCCGACTTTTCCACCCCTAAAGTGGCTATACTGAATTTCTAGGCCAATGTTCCTAATCGCTGTGGACGCCCATTCGAAATGGCCAGAGGTCATCAAAATGTCCTCCACCACCATGGAGAAAACTATTGCAGTCCTACAGACCATCTTCACCAGGAATGGCTTGCCAGAACAGATTTGCTCCGACAATGGGCCACAGTTTGTATCAGAGGATTTCCGGAGGTTTCTGAGGAATAATGGGGTGAAGCATTACACATCTGCCCCATATCATCCAGCCACAAATGGATTGGCTGAGAGGTTTGTTCAGACCTTTAAAAAGGCCATAAAGGCAATGTATAATGATGACATACCACTACAACACAAGGTGGATAATTTCTTGTTTGCTTACCGGAATGCGACACATGCAGTCACCAACCAAGTTCCAGCCGTAATGTTCTTCAACCGAAGGCTAAGATGTTGCCTGGATTTGCTCAAACCAAACATAAGACGAGATGTTGAGGATAAGCAATTCCAGCACATAAATGAGAAGCCAACCAGGAGCTTCAAGATAGGGCAACCAGTCTTGGCCCGCGACTACCGAACAGAAAAATGGCAGTCAGGAATGATATGCACACAGCAGGGACCACTAATGTACACAGTGGACGTTGGAGAGAGCATCGTGAGACGCCATGCTGACCAGATTCTAGAGTCACAGGAACAAGCCAAACCCATACCACGAGCAGGTGCACCTGGTAATCAACCCGAAGTACTGATTGCGTCTACCTCAGAAGCAGTGGCATTGGAAGCTGACGAACCAACCAATGACAATGAGCCAGAATCAACTCCGCCGCAAGAACAGGACACTCGAGAAAGGCGCTTTCCAGCCAGGATCAGGAAGCCTCCTCAAAGACTGAACTTATAAATGATTATTTCAGTTGATGTATATAGTACAGAGAAAATTGTAATTGTAATTAGTTATTATTTAGTTGTTAAATGAATGTTATGTACTGTTTATCTAAAAGGGGAGGAATTGTTGTGTATGTACCTTTAAGAGAAGAACTGATTCTATACTGCAGTACCGGCAGTGACCACCCCTGTATATAAAGCCATAGCAGGCTTCTGTACGTCAGTCTTGAATTACTCTCTGTTCAGTAAATACCTGTTTTATTGTTCTCCTGCAGTCTGAGTATTATTGCTCCTCAGACACTACAAGAAAGGCCTCTCAAAATGGGATTATAGAGGCACTTAACTGGTTGTGATAGGACAAGGAAGACGGTTCTGTTAAAGGAGTATGAGCAGCTAGGGGTCAAATTAAAAAACAGAACCTCAAGGGTAATAATCTCTGGGTTATTACCTGAGCCACGAGCGAATTTGGCTAGGATAAATAAAATTAAAGAGTTAAATGCGTGGCTCAAAGACTGGTGTGGGAGAAATGGGTTTTGCTTCTTGGGACACTGGCACCAGTACTGGGATAGGAGGGAGCTGTTCTGTTGGGACGGACTCCACTTGGCCAGTGCTGGGACTAGAGTCCTGGCGAATCATATAACTAGGGCTGTAGAGAGGGCTTTAAACTAATTAGTGGGGGGGAGGTTTCTAGAGAGCAAATAATAGAAATGACAACAGAGAAGGTCATAGACTTAGGTAGCAGTGGGGGAATTAAAAAACAGAATGTGTCAGGAAGGGACAGAAGGTATGGAGTAAAAAGTAAAGTACTAAAAAGGGAAAAAACAGGAACTAAGTGTTACAAAACATATTTGAAAGTTCTTTATCTGAATGCACGTAGCATTCGTAACAAAATGAATGAGTTAACGGCACAAATAATGACATATGGGTATGATCTTGTGGCCATTACAGAAACATGGCTGCAGGGTGACCATGACTGGGAATTAAACATACCAGGTTATTTAACAATCAGGAAGGACAGGCAGGAAGGGAGAGGAGGTGGGGTGGCTATGTTAATAAAGGAAGGAATCACTATAATACAGAGAAATGATATTGGGTCAAAGGAGCAGGATAGTGAAACAGTTTGGGTGGAGGTAAGGAATAATAAGGGGAAAAAAACACTAGTGGGTGTAGTCTATAGGCCTCCGAACAGTTGCAACTCTGTTGGACGGAGTATTAATCAGGAAATAGTTGAGGCTTGTAATAAGGGAACAGCTATAATTATGGGGGATTTTAATTATCATATTAACTGGACAAATCAAATTGGGCAGAGCAGCCTTGAGGAAGAGTTCATTGAGTGTATTAGGGATGGGTTTCTTGAGCAGTATGTAACTGAACCGACCAGGGGGCAAGCAACCTTAGATTTGGTCCTGTGTAATGAGACAGGATTAATTAAAAATGTCCTAGTAAAGGATCCCCTTGGAATGAGTGACCATAACATGGTTGAGTTCCATATTCAATTAGAGGGTGAGAAGGTTGGATCTCAAACAAGCGTGCTGAGCTTGAATAAAGGAGACTATGAAGGTATGAGAGCGGAATTAATTAGAGTGGACTGGGAAAATAGATTAAAGGGTAAGACGGTACATGACCAGTGGTGTACATTTAAGGAGTTATTTTACAACTTCCAAAAAAAATATATTCCACTGAGGAAAAAAGGGTGTAAAAGAAAAGATAGCCATCCGTGGCTAAGTAAAGTAATTAAGGATAGTATCCGACTAAAAACAAGGGCATATAAGGTAGCCAAATCTAGTGGGAGGATGGAAGATTGGGAAGTCTTTAAAAGACAGCAAAAAATAACAAAAAGATTGATTAAGAAAGGGAAGATAGATTATGAAAGTAAATTAGCAAAAAATATAAAAACAGACAGTAAAAGTTTCTATAGTTATATAAAAAGAAAAAGGGTGGCTAAAGTAAATGTTGGTCCCTTAGAGGATGAGACCGGGAAATTAATGGTGGGAAACATGGAGATGGCAAAAACACTGAACAATTATTTTGTATCAGTCTTTAGTAGAGGACACTAAGAATATCCCAACACTGGACAAACAGGGGGCTCTAGGGGGGGAGGAACTAAATACAATTAAAATCACGAAGGAAGTGGTACTTGGTAAAATAATGGGACTCAAGGCGGATAAATCCCCTGGACCTGATGGCTTGCATCCCAGGGTCTTGAGGGAAGTAGCGGTAGGGATTGTGGATGCATTGGTAATAATTTTCCAAAACTCACTGGACTCAGCAAAGGTCCCGGCAGATTGGAAAACTGCTAATGTAACACCCTTATTTAAAAAGGGTAGCAGGCAGAAGGCTGGAAACTATAGACCTGTTAGCCTAACATCTGTGGTTGGTAAAATGTTAGAGTCCATTATTAAGGAGACAGTAACGGGACATTTGGATAAACATAATTTAATAGGGCAAACTCAGCATGGTTTCATGAAGGGGAAGTCATGTTTAACAAATTTGCTTGAGTTTTTTGAGGAAGTAACATACAGGGTGGATAAAGGGGAACCAGTGGACGTAGTGTATTTAGACTTCCAAAAGGCATTTGACAAGGTGCCACACAAAAGATTATTGCTCAAGATAAAAAATCACAGGATTGGGGGTAATATTCTGGCGTGGGTGGAGGATTGGCTCTCTAACAGAAAGCAGAGAGTTGGGATAAATGGTTCATTCTCAGATTGGCAACCAGTAACTAGTGGTGTTCCGCAGGGGTCAGTGCTGGGTCCCCAACTCTTTACAATCTATATTAACGATTTGGAGGAGGGGACCGAGTGTAACATATCAAAGTTTGCAGATGATACAAAGATGGGACGGAAAGTAGTGAGTGAGGAGGACATAAAAAACCTGCAAAGGGACATAGACAGGCTAAGTAAGTGGGCAGAGATTTGGCAGATGGAATACAATACTGGAAAGTGTGAGGTTATGCACTTTGGCAGGAAAAATCATAGAGCAAGTTATTATCTTAATGGCAAGAAACTGGAAAGTACTGTAGTACAAAGGGATCTGGGGGTCCTGGTGCATGAAACTCAAAAAGTTAGTATGCAGGTGCAGCAAGTGATTAAGAAGGCCAATGGAATGTTGGCTTTTATTGCTAGGGGGTTGGAATATAAAAACAGGGAGGTATTGCTGCAGTTGTACAAGGTATTGGTGAGGCCGCACCTGGAATACTGCATACAGTTTTGGTGTCCATACTTAAGAAAAGACATACTTGCTCTCGAGTCAGTACAAAGAAGGTTCACTCGGTTAATCCCGGGGATGAGGGGGTGGACATATGAGGAGAGGTTGAGTAGATTGGGACTCTACTCATTGGAGTTCAGAAGAATGAGAGGTGATCTTATTGAAACATATAAGATTGTGAAGGGGCTTGATCGGGTGGATGCGGTAAGGATGTTCCCAATGATGGGTGAAACTAGAACTAGGGGGCATAATCTTAAAATAAGGGGCTGCTCATTCAAAACTGAGATGAGGAGAAACTTCTTCACTCAGAGGGTGGTAGGTTTGTGGAATTTGCTGCCCCAGAAAGCTGTGGAAGCTACATCATTAAATAAATTTAAAACAGAAATAGATAGTTTCCTAGAAGTAAAGGGAATTAAGGGTTACGGGGAGCGGGCAGGAAATTGGACATGAGTCTGGGTTCGGAATGGTCATGGCCCTGTGGGTAGTGGAGCGGGCCCAGGGGCCGTGTAGCCTTGTTCTGCTCCTACTGTGTTCTAATTCTGTTAGATTTCAGGAGATGGTTTTATTCCTGTTCCTGGCTGGGGTGGAGATCGCCTTTACAGAAGGTAAGTACTGTAGAAAATATAGGGACAGAGTGATCTCCTGGAAGAATTTCGATCGCCTAGATGGGTCGGAGAGGAATTTCCCAGATTTTTTTCTCCCAAATTGGCCATTGGGTCTTTATCTGGTTTTTCGCCTCTCCCGGGAGATCACATGGGTTCGGGTGGATGCAGAGTGATAGAAGATTTGAGGTTAGGATCAGATCAGCCATGATCTTATTGAATGGTGGAGCAGGCTCGAGGGGCCGATTGGCCTACTCCTGCTCCTATTTCTTATGTTCTTATGTTCTATCCCACCTCTTGGAGGTGGGATGGAGACGGGGTCAGAAAACTCGCATGTGGGAAAATTGCTCAGAGCTGGGATCGGGCCCACCCGCCAGTTTTTGTGATTTTAACACCTCACACGCCTCCAATCCCACCTCCTTGGGCCTGGCAAAATCGAGCCCATAGTGTCTGTCATCAGTTTCTAGTGTTTCAGAGGTATTAGACAATCAGCGCAGAGTTATAGGGGTGACAAGATTCTACGGACGGAATTTTCCCGTTGCCGCATGTGCTGGCTTGGGGGGCGGGTCGGCAGTAAAATTTCCAGAAATAGCGAGCTCTTTTTGTTTCTTGTGGAGGTCTCCTTTGCCTATCAGTAGGGAAGAGGACCTTCCTGAGTGCGCTGACAGCCTCCATCAGAGTATGCAGCGATGAATCAGAGAAGCGTGGCTATCCATAGCCTTTGGCTATCCATCCTTCCAAATTTACAACAGTACTGTGGCCTTTCTTTGTCATGTACCCCCCTACTCTAGCAATCTCCAAGTGAGTTGAGTGCAGGGCTGCTTTAAATATGGACGCTGGAAACGAGTCAGCGATGACGTCATCAGACCCGCACCATTTAATAGGTGCCGGGAAACACGCATGAGTCTTTCAATTGAGGCCATTAAGCAAAAGTCGCTCTAAGCAACGTGCTGCTCAGAACATCGTGTTCCCGACTTGCTATGCCGCCCGCACGAACCCAACCTGACACAAAGGTAAAAATTCCAGCCTACAACTCCAATTGCTTTATACTTTGTAATGGTTTATTCTATGCAAGAATAGCTCTTGAAAATCAAGTCAGGAAAGATACAGCAAGGGTTAATTGAACTGTTAAACCCTACTAGTAAAAATATTTACCTGTAACTGCATGTCTGAACTATGGAGCTCACCAGAGAGGACTCACATACCCGGACATTTGCACAGTTCATTTGGGTCACATTCAGATAAGTCACATGAACCACTGTGTGATAGAGATTGATTGTCCAAAACAAAAGGACATATCGGAGACCAGAAGACCACTAATATAAATGAACTAAGGATTAACACTTTTTTTAAAGTGCTGTAAATTGGGGCATTCTTCTTTCTGAGGATGAACAGGCTAAGTAACAGTTTAGGGCAGGTTAGCGGTGGACTATCAGGAGAAGATATATCTAAGAGAAACAGTGGAGGAACAATGCCTAAGGAGATTTTGGGTTCTTCAGAAAGGTGATTGCTGCAGTTTGTCAAGTGACAGAAGATGCCATGAGAGTGTCCTTTCTTTTGTTCTTGGGATGTGGCTGACCCCTGGCAATGCTGCATTTATTGCCCATTTCTAGTTGCCCTGAGAAGGAGATGGTGGGCATTATCTTGTTTTAGTTAAGTAGAAAGAAAAGAAAGAACTTGCATTTATGGAAGAGCCATTTATCCTCAAGACATCCCAAAAGTCGAATTACTTTTAAAGTGCAGTCACTATTGGTTGTAGCAAACGTGGTAAACAAATTGTGCATAGCAAGGTTCCACAAACAGCAATGAGATGAAGGATCAGTTAATCCGTTAACAGTAGCGTTGGTTGGCCTGGACATTGGGAGAACTCTCCTGCTCTTCTTTCAATACTGCTGTTGCATGTTTTATGTCCACCTGAGGATAAGCATCTCATCGGTTTAGCATCTCATCCAAAAGACAGTAACGTATAGGGTGGATAAAGGGGAACCAGTGGACGTAGTGTATTTAGACTTCCAAAAGGCATTTTGTTAAGTCTGTGTGTTCCAGTTATGGTTAATATGAATCACTGCACACAGACCACAAGAATAACTTTAACAGGTCTTTACTAGTCGAAGGTCAGGGCTGAACTGAATACAATATTATTACACTGTGCTTATATACCGGTGTGGTCACCACCGGTATTACGTATACAGCAGCCAAAGAAAGTAGTACCTTTCTTAAGGTGGACCAGGCTTAAGTTCTCTTAAGGTGGAACAGGTTACATACACCACAATCCTCCCTTTTTAGCTTAACAGTCATATCCCCAAATAAACATAACATATATACATATATAACTTCAGGTATAACAGTTCAAAGGTTCAGTCGCTCAGGAGGCTTTCTGATTCGGCTTGGATAACGCCTTTCAGTGGTCTCTGATTCTTGTTGTTGAGGTGCCTCCTCTAGTTGGTTGCCAATGTATTGGGTGTCATCATCATCAAATACATTCTCGGCCGAGGTAGATGCTTCAGGTTCATGAACGTCTTCCACAGCTGTCTCTGTCACAACCATGGGTTCGACCCTTGCTCTCGACTCTACCAGTTGATCCGCATGACGCCTTATCACATTATGACCAATATCTACGGTGTACATCAGAGGTCCTTGTCTGGCCCGGATTGTTCCGGACTGCCATTTGTCGTTTCCATAGCCCCTTGCCATCACTGGTTGTCCTACGTTGAAAGTTCGAGTGGTCTTGCTGTTAATATGCCGAAACTGTTTGTTTTCCACTTCCCTCCGCACATTTGGTTTTAACAAGTCCCACTTGGACCGCAACCTCCTGTTATAAAACATCATAGCAGGACTTTGGTTAGTCATGGCATGATCGGCGTTTCTATATGACATCAGGAACTTATCGACCTTGTGTTGCAGTGGAATCTGATCATCATTCATGGTCTTAATAGCCTTTTTGAATGTCTGGACAAATCTTTCAGCCAACCCGTTTGTCGCCGGATGATATGGGGCAGAGGTATAATGTTTAACTCCATTCTTCTTTAAGAATTGTTGGAATTCTTCCGACACAAACTGTGGTCCGTTGTCCGAACAGATCTGTTCTGGCAATCCGTTCCTTGCGAATATTGTTCTTAACACCGCAATTGTCTTTTCTGAAGTAGTGGTACTCATCTTGATGACTTCTGGCCATTTGGAATGTGCGTCCACCGCGATTAGGAACATGGAGTCCATGAATGGACCAGCAAAGTCAATGTGTACACGTTGCCATGGGGCTGAAGGCCATTCCCATGGGTGTAGCGGTGCAATCGGAGGTGCATTTTGCACTTTTTGACACCCAGCGCAGCTTTTCGTTAACTCCTCAATCTGTTGGTCAATACCCGGCCACCATACGTAAGCCCTAGCAAGACTTTTCATTTTAACTCCCCCGCAGATGACCTTCATGTAGTTCTTTTAAAACTCTTTCCCTTAACTTGGGAGGAATAATCACTCTTGTCCCGTACATCAAAGTATCGTGGCAGACAGACAGTTGGTCTCGCCTTGCCGAGAATGCCGGTAACAGAGGATCACCCCGTGTTGGCCATCCTTTCACTGTCACCTCGTAGACTCTGGACAGTGTCGGGTCGTTCCTGGTTTCTCTTTCAATACTTGCGTTGGTGACAGGTAAACACTCGATAATGGTCGAATGAAATAACTCAACAGGGTCAACTTCCGTCGTGTCTTCATCTTCAGGTAGTGGCAGGCGCGACAGGCCATCAGCATTGCCATGCTGTTTCGTACCTTTGAATTCTATCTGATATTGATGTGCCCCTAAGAAAAGAGACCATCTCTGGAGACGCTGTGCTGTCATCACCGAAACACCCTTCTTAGGGTTAAAAATGGACACCAACGGTTGATGGTCCGTCAGAAGTGTGAATTTTTGGCCCTGTAGGTAATGATTAAACTTCTTCACTCCCCATACAAGGCTAAGGGCCTCCCTATCGATCTGCGCATAGTTGCGCTCAGCGGAGGTCAATGATCTGGATGCAAACGCGACTGGCCTTTCCGTGCCATTTGGCAATTTATGTGAGAGTACGGCCCCAATACCATATGGAGAAGCATGACAAGCCAACCGAATAGGCAGTGTCGGGTTGAAGTGAGCCAACACTTCCTCTGAGGTGATCAATTCTTTGCTTTTGCGAAATGCCTTCTTACAGTTTTCGCCCCAGTCCCATGGTACCCCTTTCTGTAAAAGAGCGTTCAACGGATGCAGCACCATGGATAGATTTGGCAGAAATTTATGGTAGTAGTTAATTAATCCTAGAAACGACCTCAACTGAGAGACATTCTCCGGAGCGGGAGCCTTTACAACTGCCGCTATCTTGTCAGGAGACTTATGAAGCCCCTCCCAGTCAATGACATGACCACAGTACGAGATCCGCTTCTGGAAGAACTCTCATTTCTGCCGATTTACCCTAAGTCCATACTCTTTCAGTCTGTTGAGCACCAGTTCCAAGTTAGCGAGATGCTGTTCATCACCATCACCTGTGATCAGAATGTCGTCCAGGTAACATTGTGTGCCTGGAATTCCCTGTAATACCTGCTCCATGGCCCTCTGCCAAATAGCTGGAGCCGATGCCACACCAAAAACCAGCCTATTGTACCGGTACAACCCTCGATGCGTGTTGATCGTGAGGTATTGGCGTGACTCTTCTTCAACCTCCATCTGCAAGTACGCCTGCGCCAGGTCTATCTTGGTGAAGTGTTTCCCACCAGACAGTGAAGCGAAAATATCCTCAATCTGTGGAAGCGGATACTGCACCGTGTGAAGCACCGGATTAACGGTGATCTTGAAATCTCCACAGATGCGAACCTTCCCTGGATCTCCTGGCTTATTGTTCGCAGGACGTTTCATAACAGGAACAATGGGCGTAGCCCACTCACTCCAATCTACTTTAGTCAGTACCCCTGAACGTTCTAGTGCTTCCAGCTCCGCTTCAACCGCAGGTCGTATTGCATAGGGTACCGGTCTGGCTTTAAAAAATTTTGGTTGTGCATGTTCATCAATCTTGATGTTTGCCGTAATTCCTCTCAGTGTTCCCAGTCCTGGCTGGAACACCTCTTTAGCCTCATCCAATATTCTGGACAATCGTTTAGGTTTGACAGCTGTTTCCCCGGAATCTACCGTTAGTGCTTTCAAGGAGTGCCAGTCCATATTCATTTTCCTAATCCACTCCCGTCCTAGTAGTGGTGGACCTCCTTCAGGTAGCACATATAAGTCCATTACTTGGCTTCCTTCGCCCTTGTGGACCACTTCTACCTCTATTTTTCCGATGGGGTACACTCTTTGCCCCGTGTACGTTTTCAATATAATCTCCGTATCCTGTAAGGGAATATGTTGGAATAACCTTCTGTAATCTTTCTTATTCATGACCGTCAATGCCGATCCAGTGTCCAATTCCATTTTTACTTGGACTCCTGCTATCTTAAGAGTGACCCAAATTGTCTGGAGGTCTGTATCCTTACCAACGTTGTGTATTCTTAAGCTATCCAGTTCATTACTGCTAGCGTCTGAATCTGACTTCTGTTCAGTCAAACTGTTCTTTGTCACCTTGTGTACCTTTGCATATTTTCCTTGCGGTGACTTTTTATTGCTGGTCTTCTTTCCTGACCGGCATACTTTAGCTATGTGGCCAAACCTGCCACACGTTCTGCATTCTTGGTTTTTAAACCAACACTGGTTCTGATCATGCGTTGTCTTTCCACAACGATAACATTTGACAGAACTCAAACCCAATTTGTTTGTACCGAGTTCCGGTGGCCGTAGCTGCATTACTGCCGTGCCTCTCGCTGCGGCCTCGTGTGCTGCTGCCATAGTGACCGCCTTCTCGAGAGACAGCTCATTCTCCTCGAGCAGTCGCCTTTGTGTATCCTGTTTAAATAAACCACACACAAATCTATCTCGAAGTGCCTCTGTCAGTCCCGTTCCAAACTGACAATATTTTGCTAGCTTACGTAATTCCATCAAATATTCAGCATTGCTTTCATTTTGCCGCTGTCTTCTATCGTAAAATTTAAATCGCTCCGCTAGCATCAGCGGCGTGGGGCTAAGATGATTTTTTAGGACAGTAACAATCTGTTCGAACATCTTATCCGCCGGTTCATCTGGTGATAACAGGTGTTTCAATTGCCCGTATGTCTTCGCACCCATTAAGTTTAGTAATGTTAGTGCTTTATCTGTCTCAGGAATTTTATTTGCCTTACAATAGTTTTGTATGCGTTCTACATACATAGCCCAGTCTTCTATATCACTGTCGAAGGCATTAATGTTCCCATGTTTAGGCATCCTTGCAATCTTCTTGAGAAACAAAAAAAATTCTCTTTTATTTTAAAATGGCGGTTTCCCGCGCTTGTCTTCTTCCCCCGCCTATGAAAATGGTGGCTTCCCGCGTTTGCCTTTCTCCCCCGCTGGCTGTAATGGCGATTGCCGTATTGCTGCCGTTCGCGCCTCCCCAGCGGTTCTCAATTCGTGCCTCCCAGCCCCTCTTGCAGTCCAGCCCTTTCCACCGGCTGCGGCTGAGTTCTCCGCGGTTTTTAAAAAAAATTTCTCCCGCGCCTTACGCTGTCCCGGTCGCTGCGCCTCGCGGCCTCGGTAGCTGCCCGGCCTTTTTCACCGGTCGCGGTCGAGCTCTCTCTCGACGCTGTTGCGTCTCCCAGCCCGCTTGCAGCCCGGTCTTTTACACCGGCTGCATTTGCATTCACCGCGGCTCCCGTGCCTTACGCTGCCCCAGTCTCAGCGCCTCTGGCCCCGACTTCTGTCCGGCTCTTTTCCCCGGCCGTGGTCGAGTTCTCCGCCCTTATATCCTCCGTTTTCCCTCCCCTACTCCACAGCCAACGTGGCCGACTTGCTGCTCGTCGCTGATCGGCTTACCCACCACCGTGGTAGAAGGGATGATCACTGCCTGTCGCTGATGGAAGGCTTCGTGTCAGGATTCTTCCTTTGCTCTTCAGACCCGAGTCTTTTCTCAGCAGGATGATGAGGGCGGATGCCTCTTCTCGACGCCCATTAAACTGCCTTGGATGTATCTCTGCCGCAGGGTAAGATCGTACTCGTCGCCACTGTTAAGTCTGTGTGTTCCAGTTATGGTTAATATGAATCACTGCACACAGACCACAAGAATAACTTTAACAGGTCTTTACTAGTCGAAGGTCAGGGCTGAACTGAATACAATATTATTACACTGTGCTTATATACCGGTGTGGTCACCACCGGTATTACGTATACAGCAGCCAAAGAAAGTAGTACCTTTCTTAAGGTGGACCAGGCTTAAGTTCTCTTAAGGTGGAATAGGTTACATACACCACACATTTGACAAGGTGCCACACAAAAGATTATTGCTTAAGATAAAAAATCACGGGATTGGGGGTAATATTCTGGCATGGATAGAGGATTGGCTATCTAACAGAAGGCAGAGAGTTGGGATAAATGGTTCATTCTCAGACTGGCAATCAGTAACTAGTGGTGTTCCGCAGGGGTCAGTGCTGGGTCCCCAACTCTTTACAATCTATATTAACGATTTGGAGGAGGGGACCGAGTGTAACATATCAAAGTTTGCAGATGATACTAAGATGGGAGGGAAAGTAGTGAGTGAGGAGGACATAAAAAACCTGCAAGGGGACATAGACAGGCTAAGTAAGTGGGCAGAGATTTGGCAGATGGAATACAATACTGGAAAGTGTGAGGTTATGCACTTTGGCAGGAAAAATCGTAGAGCAAGTTATTATCTTAATGGCAAGAAACTGGAAAGTACAAAGGGATCTGGGGGTCCTGGTGCACGAAACTCAAAAGGTTAGTATGCAGGTGCAGCAAGTGATTAAGAAGGCCAATGGAATATTGGCTTTCATTGCTAGGGGGATAGAATATAAAAATAGGGAGGTATTGCTTCAGTTGTACCAGGTATTGGTGAGACCGCACCTGGAATACTGCGTACAGTTTTGGTGTCCATACTTAAGAAAGGACATACTTGCTCTCGAGTCAGTACAAAGAAGGTTCACTCGGTTAATCCTGGGGATGAGGGGCTGGACATATGAGGAGAGGTTGAGTAGATTGGGACTCTACTCATTGGAGTTCAGAAGAATGAGAGGCGATCTTATTGAAACATATAAGATTGTGAAGGGGTTGGATCGGGTGGATGCGGGAAGGATGTTCCCGATGATGGGTGAAACTAGAACTAGGGGGCATAGTCTTAGAATAAGGGGCTGCTCTTTCAAAACTGAGATGAGGAGGAACTACTTCACTCAGAGGGTGGTCGGTCCATGGAATATGCTGCCCCAAATAGCTGTAGAAGCTACATCATTACATAAATTTAAAACAGAAATAGACAGTTTCCTAGAAGTAAAGGGAATTAAAGGTTACGGGGAGCGGGCAGGAATTTGGACATGAGTCTAGGTTCGGATCAGTCATGGCCCTGTGGGTAGCGGAGCAGGCCCAGGGGCCGTGTAGCCTGATCCTGCTCCTATTTCGTGTGTCTAATTCTGTTAGATTCAGGAGATGGTTCTGTGATAGTGGATTGGCGGTTAGGATCAGATCAGCCATGATCTTATTGAATGGCGGAGCAGGCTCGAGGGGCCGATTGGCCTACTCCTGCTCCTATTTCTTATGTTCTTATGTACCTACAACAATCTATACACTGCTGAAGCATCAGCCCAAATTATGTGCTCAAATCTTGGAGTGGGGTTTGAACCCATGGCTATCTGATTCAGGCGGGAGCGCTACTACCACTGTGCCAAGGCTGACACAAGTAAGTTGGCCCGCTGAAGTGGGGAATCATGAAGTTTTCTTTATTTTGTATCATTACATGATATTACATGTTGTACTGTTTGTATTAAAGGGAGTCCCATCACAGCAGTTGTTCTGTATGCTCACCTTATTGCCTATCGATTTGTATCAAGCCTTATCTCACCATGCTTTTGGTCGATCTGTCTTTGAAGAGTTTGAAGAAGCACCTGTGTGAAAGACACAAATATCCTCTTCAAAGTGACACTATTGTTGGGCCCTTGGGTCTTGCTATCATGCAAGTATATATAGGGTAGTGTAAATGCCATAAAAATAAGACACACATATCACTTATAGAAGTACAAAAGCAAAATACAGCGGATGCTGGAAATCTGAAATAAAAGCAGAAAATGCCGGAAATAGTCAGCAGGTCAGGCAGCACCTGTGGAGAGAGAAATAGAGTCAATGTTTCAGGTCGATGACCTTTCGTCAGAACTCTGTTTCTCTCTCCACAGATGCTGCCTGACCTGCTGAGTATTTCCAGCGTTTTCTGTTTTTACTTCACTTATAGAAGTGACTGATGCCACTGTCCCTAAGGATTTATCTACTGCAGGTCAAAATTTATAATAACTGGGCATGCTAACCCATAGGCGGCAGAGAATAAAGATATAAGATTCAGTTCAAAAAGAACTCGGTCTACTTATGGAAGCTTTAGTGTAGCCCTTGAACACGAGAACACTTGAATACCATGCAAGCAGAAGTTTCAGGCAATTTTTTTTCAGATATAATTTATTTCCCCAGTTCAAGGCATAGTGGTTTACAATCACATCACTATTTATGCACCTTAACACAATACCCTCCTCTTTGTCAATAGAAAGGGTAGGTGCTTTTAACATATAGGTGGCATGCAAACACAGGCAACGAATTATGCTTGTTTCCCAGACTGTGTTCACAAATGCACAAATGTTGATGGAATTAAAAGTTCACAAACTATTCAAAAAGTAAAATGGATTGCATATTCTAGGCCCTGGAGACATGGGCTAGCCACTTAGAACTTGGATGCTGACACCTTTGAGAACCCTGTACCCCTCAGGAAGAGGAATCCAATGAGGAAGCAATATAATAGAGCATCTTTAGGCAATTAAAGCAACTTTTCCAATGTTTAGAGTACTATTGGCTGCCTTGCAGTGTGAGCCAAAACAAGTTGATAGAATAATAATTGTATGTTGCATAATGAACAATATTGCTATCAGAAGAGGTATGTGTACGCTTGCCAAAGCTGACAGCAGCAGCGAGGCCCCAGGAAGAGGAGGAGGAGGAGGAAACTGACTTTACTACAAAGGATCAGACATTGGTGGAAGTGCCCCAGATAAAAGGCAAAATCTTATCCAGGAATTTTTCCGTTTCTCACTGCAGAGAAACATAAATTATTAACTTATAAATGTGTGTGACAATATATTTCCCAGGCTGTTCTTCCATATGCTGACAAAATACCTCAATGTAGTAATAAATAAAGCATGAATACAATACTTAGAACATTCATAATTTGTTTCTATTTCATTGAGAGGGCACATGCGCTGTGTGAATATCATTATTACCACGGTGTGTCACTGTGCTGACCCCTTATGGTACATAGGGCTAGATTTTCAGTATAGACAGTTTTGGGGCGCTAACCTTAGCGCCCGCCCGAAGTTAGCGCCCGCCCCAAAGTAGCGCCCCGTTGCCGGAAATTCAGTGGCTTCGCCCTAAGAGATTGGTGGAGTGCTAAAAGAGGCGTTCCACTCCTATCTTTAGGCGCTAAGCCGGCGGTCCAGAGGGATAGCGCCCAGGCGGGGTGCAGCGCGGGTGCGGTCATTTTTGGACTGACAGCAGACCCCGTGGCGCCGACCAGCTCTTAAAGGGGGAAGGGACGAATTGGTCTGCTGCCACGCCCTGCACACTGCAGCCTTGCAAAGAGGCCTCAACACTGCTGCTCAGCCCCAGGGAGTCATGGCAACGCCAGAGAAGGCCCGTCAGCGTGCCCTGCGCTTCTCAGAGGGTGATCTGGACATAATGGTCACAGCTCTGGAGGTGAGGCGCAAGATCTTGTTCCCAGAGAGTGGGAGGAATCCAACCCACCACGACTACACCAAAGCCTGGAAGCAGATCGCCCAGAGGGTGACGTTCACCGGCGATGCCCCCAGGACCCACAAACAATGTCGTAAAAAATACAACGATCTGATCAGGATTGTGAAGGTGAGTAGCCTTTCCAGTCTCCTCCTCATTCTTGCATGTACACCTGACATGATGGGCAAAGGGAGCTGAAAGTCCTATTGGCCAGCCCTCAGCCAGCAGCATTGGGACAGTCATGAGCATCACATGGCCATTCGGCACTCTACACTTTGTCCAAGCTATTCCACCATGGGAGGCAGTGCACACTACATCAGGGCTTCACTCTGTCCACGCTATTCCACCATGGGAGGCAGTGCACACTACATCAGGGCTTCACTGCGCACTTACAGCCCGTCCTTTCTCTTGCAGGCTAAAGTAGCGTTTAATCGCCAGGCGCGTGCCAGGGGTGGCCGCGCCAAGCTGCAGAAGCTCACTCGGCTGGAGGAGCGCGTGTGTGTGCTCATGGGAGCCCGTGTGATTGTCCCCACAGCGTGCGGAGTATCCGACCCTCCACTGCCCGGCAATGGTAAGGACCTCGCCTTTTGGCCCTCTCGCATCGCACTGGCCCATCCGAGCTACCTCCTTTGCCACTGTCCCACCAATGCGCTGAATGCCACCAGTCCTAACTCCCTCGCTGACGCCGTCTCCTCACTCTGAAGCTACTCTTGTGCATTCCTGCTTTCAGCTGGTGATGACCAGGACCCTGAAGCTGCCAGTGACAGCACCTCCGACCAGGAGGAGGAGGAGGAGCAAGCCGGACCTTCGGGGGAACAGTCACGTCCCGCAGGAGAGGAGGAAATGCTTGACACCTCCTCACTGGACGAGTGCCTGGAGGAACTGTCGCAGGGCAATGCAGCTTCTGGGACCAGTGGCATCCAGCCACCCAGGAGCCGTGCGCGTGGCCCGCGGCCTTCCCCCCAAAGGGGGGAAGGATCAGAGGGGAGTGCTGCTGATCGGCACACTCGCCGCCACCAACGCGGCAAGGGTCCCCTAGTTCGGCCCCCTCCTCCCCAGCGGGAGAGTCGCGACTCCAGTCCGGACACCTTCACCTCGGAGGAGGTGCGGAAGCTGGATAAGATGGCCGAGGATTCGGACCGGCGCCACACGGAGCTCATGAGCGTGGTGGGGCGCATGCCTGAGGCCATCGAGTCGCTGGCGACCAGTGTGCGCGAGTTCGGGGCAGCAACTGCCGCGAGTGGCCGCATGCTGACTGATGCCGTCAAGACCCTGGCGGCTGTGATGCGCGCGCACACCAGGACCACAGGGGCACTCACTGCTGCCACACGCGCTGTCTCAGGCAGGCATCGCCAGGGCAGCCGCCGCGCTGGACCATCCCAGCAAGCCGCCCCTCGGCTGATTGTTGCGGATCCTGCAGTGCGGGCCCGGCCGAGTGCCACCGCGCCACAGCACCAGCCAGCGCATCCCAGACGCCAGCTGGCCCACATTGCACCATCCGTCGCCGCCATTCCCCCACTGGGGCGTCAAGGGCAAGCGGCTGCAGCTGATGGTGGCCAGGCTCAGGTGCGCCACTCAGCAGACGGCCCCTCGAGGCCCAAACGCCGTGTAGGCCGCCCCCCAGCGGCATCTGGCGGAAGGGCATCTGAGCCTCAGGCGCCTTCCCCCAGCCTCACAGCAGCCACTGGGCAGAGCTTGCGAAGGAGCAGCAGGCCGGGCAGGGGAGGCAAAAGGCTGGGCAAGGTCTCGCCCTCGCGGGCCACTCAGTAGAGGGTGTGGGCAGCTTTCCTTTTATATGGCGGTGGCCATCTTTATTTTGCCCATGGTTGTGTTGTTGGAGGGCTTATTTTTTGCGTTAGGCCGACGTTGAGGCCCGGTTTGAAGAAAGGTGGAGTGACTCCTCCCCAGTTTGTGGGAGTGAGTCGTTTGTTGGGCTTTTTGTGGGGCCCGTTTATTGTTTTTGGGGATTCATGTGGGAAGGGCTTTTCATTTTTGTGTAATAAAAAATTATCTTTATTCATGCAGTCTCCATGGTTGTTCTTCTTAGTGTTTGTTGGCTTCGCCGGCTGAGGGCTTGCGGAGCGGCTGCATTCATCTTCCCTCATGGCCCCTGGCCATTCCCTGACAGGGGGCTTAGAAGTACCGTGTAATAAGGTGGCGTCGTGCGGCCCTTGGCCCTGGTCGCTCCCTCCTGGGAACGTACTCCTGCTCCTCCTCCTCCTCCTCATCATGCTCCTCCTGCTCCTCCTCCTGAGGTGCTGGTCCAACGTCAGGTGGCAGTGCCTGAGTCCTGCGGATAGCCAGGTTGTGTAGCATGCAGCAAACCACCACAAATTGGGAGACCCGGTCCGGCGAATACTGGAGAGCTCCTCCGGAGCGATCAAGGCAGCGGAACCGCTGCTTGAGGACCCCAATAGTTAGCTCGATGATGTTGCGGGTGGTTTGATGGCTCTCATTGTAGGCCTCTTCAGCAGCGGTCCTGGGCGCGCGGAGCGGGGTCATGAGCCAGGTGCACAAAGGATAGCCTTTGTCCCCGAGTAGCCATCCTCTTGGGGGAGGCTGTGCCTGGAACATGTCATGCACAGTACTCTGCCGCAGGATAAAGGCATCGTGGCTGCTGCCTGGGAAGCTGGCATTGACTGCCATGATGCGCTGCTTGTTGTCACAGACCAGCTGCACACTCAGAGAATGGTAGCCCTTCCTGTTGCGATACTGCTCGCCATGCTCCAGAGGGGCCCGCAAAGCCACATGCGTACAGTCAATGGCGCCCTGCACCAAGGGGAATTCCCCGAGTCTGGAAAATCCCAATGCGCGCTGATGCTGGCTCTCCAGGGCCATGGGGAAGGAGATGAATTGGCTTCTCCTTCTGAACAGTGCTTCGGTCACCTGGCGGATGCAGCGATGCGCGCCGTACTGGGAGATGTTTGCTATGTCCCCAGCAGCGTATTGGAAGGAGCTGGTGGCATAGAAGTTCAATGCCACCGTCACCTTCACTTCCACCGACAGAAACGTCCTGCACCTGAGCTTTGGCCGCAGATCTCGGCGAAGCAGGTGGCAGATCTCTGCAATCACCTCCTTTCGGAATCGGAGCCTTTTAACACATCGCGCGGCACTCATGTTTAGGTAGGAGCACTGCTGGCGGTATAGCCTGACTGGGTAAGGCCTACGTGGCCGACGCCTGTAGCCCCCTCTGCCTCTAGCCAGGGCTGCCCCTCTCACAATGCGTCTGCGAGCCCTACGGACATGGAGCTGCAGCTCCGCGTTGGCACCCCATGCAACCCCCATCAAATCCTGGCAAACACTCTAATTTCCAAAAGGCCACTTGCAGCGCTCTGGCCTGAGTCCAAAAATACCTGGCTCTTGCTGCTTGAAACCAGTTAGCTATCCTCCTTGTTGTGTCTCCAGAAATGCATTGCACAAGAGTGTTTTCTGAAAAAAGGCTGGCCTTTATACTGGAGAGTACGCCCCCTTTAATTTGCGCCCCCCGGGGCCCGCGCTGGTTGTGTTGCGTTCCTTTTTCCAAACGCTCCGGCCACCAGCCGCACAATGGGGCGGTCCGACTGAAGTTTGGAATCGGGGCGCACAAAGGGCGTTGCACGAGGATGTGACGTCATTTTCTGCGCGCGCATCCGGGCGGGCGCTAAACTTTGCGCCGGCGCTAACGGGCAACTTAATTTGGGGCGGGGCGCAAACTGCGCTGCGCCCGGGCGCTACACGCATAGCGCCCGAAAATCACTTCTCTTAAGGCGCTAACTGCTGGCGCAAGCGACTGAAAATCTAGCCCACATACTATAACAGGAGTGCTCTGTCTGCTGCTCTACTTCTATGTCATCCGCTAGTGGAAGGAGTAGAGCTGGTGGATTCTTGGGCGAACCTTGAAGATATGCTTGCAGTGCCCACTGACCTCAACATGATAAGGGCACACAGGCCTGCCTAGGAGCCAGATATAGTCCATCCTACGATAGCAAAATACTGTGGATGCTGGAAATCCGAAATAACAACAGAAAATGCTGGAAAAACTCAGCAGGCCAGGCAACATCCGTGGAGAGAGAAATAGAGTCAACGTTTCGGGTCGAAACCCTTCTACAGAACGGGTTTCGACCTGAAACGTTTACTCTATTTCTCTCTCCACGGATGTTGCCTGGCCTGCTGAGTTTTTCCAGCATTTTCTGTTGTTATAGTCCATCCTATGCTGGCTGCGGGGGTTGGGAGGTGCAGGGGGGTGGGGGGGGGGACGTGGGGGAGGTGGTGGTTGGGGGGAGGGTGGTGGTCTGCATGCATGCTGCAGTTTTTTCTGTCGCTTGTCTAGAAAGAGGTGCTGGCTTCAGTGACACCCACCTGTTCCTGTGCTTCAGCATGTAAGCCACTAATGGAGGCCAAGTGGGCAGTTCAACCATTGGCCTGTGCCAGCATAGACCAGTGCTGTTAACTTAGGTCCCTGAATCCCTCACTCATGTTTCTCAGTATTCTGTTGAAGCCATCAATTATGGTATCATAGAGTGTGGGCATCAAAGCATAGCCACATTAGTAATCATATTCCAAAGACTAAGTCCTGCATTGGTGTCTCCCCTGCAGAAGCCTTTGATGGTGTATGTTACTCAATGGCCGTTTGGAGAACAGCAACTCATGCTGCACTGACTTAATCAATTGGGTGGTGTAATCCAAAACGCCTTCTATCCCAACTTGCATCTCCTCGTGCACTAAAGCTGTTCTTACAGTGATTTTAAAAATCTCAGAATGTTGCACTGCGCTATCTCGCCTACATAATCACAGATTGAATAAATAATTAAGGAAAAGAGTTAAGGTGAATTTCTAGCAACAATTTTGTATCGTGTTCTGTGCGCCAAGCTTTTGTCGGACAAGTTCCCATTTGGAATGAGTTTAAGATTTATCTTCTGTTGCAGATCATCCTGTATCGTTTATTGCATAGCAAGTACAACAATTAGTAATACTATTCTAATTAATTACCAAGAACTAGGATCCAAAGAACTTTAAGGTTTGCAAGCAATGTATGATTTTTAGAAACTAACTCCATTGATTTAAGTATATTTTATGATTATGTGGCATATTTATGGGACGGTATCAAATATAACATAGATGGAAACTACATTGTATCCAACTATTTTCATGATTTATCTGGCATGAGGAATACTGTTGACTACACATGTTCTCCCTCACTCTTAGGAGTCGAATGTATGGTCACTTTTCATTCTGCCAGACAACTAAATTATTTTATCAAGATGTAGCTCCATTTTGGACTTGTTTTGAAATTGTTTTATATGGTCCATCCTATTGAAGTCATTCAGCCAATTCCTACAATCCCCTTGATTATAGAAATTATTCTGGCCTTATTTGCAATAGCATGAGACTTTGTAACCTCAGATTTTTCTCTGCCGTCTCTTTAACTAAACTGAGAGATTTATACATCCTGAAGAGTGGTTTATGTGTTAAGGGTTGGCGCTTTAGTTTTGTTATCAGCAATGGAAACTAAAGTCTGTTTTGCTAAGATGTTTAATTTGAATGATTTCTTCTAACTTTCCATTAGATGGACTTGTTATTGTTAGTTGGATTAAGACATGGAACAGTGATAAATTATATGTTGGCATTTATCGAATCATAGAATCATACAGCACAGAGGAAGGCCATTCTGCCCATCGTGCCTGTGCCGGCTCTTTGAAAGAGCTATCCAATTAGTCCCATCCCCCGGCTCTTTTCCCATAGTCCTGCAAATTTCTCCTTCTCAAGTATATATCCAATACCTTTTGAAAGTTACTATTGAATCTGCTTCCTCCATCCTTTCAGGCCGTGCATTCCAGATCATAACATCCTACTGTGTAAAAACAATTCTCCTCATTTCCCCCCCAGATTTTTTGCCAATTATATTAAATGTGTATCCTTTGATTACCGACCCTCCTACTGATATTTACTCTATATCAAAACCACTCAGAATTTTGAATGCCTCTATCAACTGCACCCCACCCCTTCCCCTCCCCCTCGCCTTAACCTTCTCTGCTCTAAGGAGAATAATCCCAACTGCTCTCGACTCTCCACATAACTCAAGTCCCTCATCCTTGGTACCATTCCCTCATCCTTGGTACCATTCTAGTAAATCTCATCTGTACTATCCAAGGCCTTGACATCCTTCCTAAAGTGTGGTACCCAAAATTGGACACCAATTATTACCCAGAATTTGGACAGCAGCTGTAGGTAATTACCCCACATTTACCATCCAACTAGCCTTAACAGCCACAAGACTCAATGTACCGACGCCAATCAAATAGGGGTTGAATGCTTTCCAAGCTCCGATGATGATGCCACCTGTAAAGGTCAGGAGCAATGTTCCCTGTAAGCTGCACGGCCGCACAACGCTCTGGAGCTTCCACGCAGCCAGATCATCGGCCTTTAAATGAACAAAACATTAAAGGGACCGTGAGGCCCGAAGAAAAATTAGAGGGAACATTGATCAGGAGATAAGTGAACTTAAAAATGAAACCCTTTCCAATAAAGTGAATGATTGGGGTACAATTCAACTACATTTCCTACATTACAACAGTGACTACACTTCAAAAGTACTTCATTGGTTGTAAAGTGATGTCGGACATCCTGAGGTTGTGAAAGGCACTGGATAAATGCAAGACTTTCTTTTTTCAAGCAATTTCAAGAGAATTTATATATTTATTACTACTAAATTTACTGTGCAGCATTAAGAGTTCATTTTTATTTTTAGCCCTAATGATCATAGCAGTTATTACACTGCAGAACTAGAATGGGCAGCAATCACTTAACAATCCAGCCTGACTAACACAGCATAGCCCCCACTAACAGTAAACCATTACAGCGATTGTGGGTTCTTAGCTAAGTGAACCACTGCCATCCGTTCTATCCAATGTCTTTATCAATGATGTGTTGGATGACATTGTGAGGTCAGTCTTGGTGTGTCCATCCCACCATTTCTGAAGGAATTGCAGCGTTCTTTGTCACCAATGGTATTTGGTTGTTGGTGGGCTCTCCTGGGGATCTTAAATGGTGGCTAATCGATATGCTGGCAGGTGCCCTCACTTGTGGTATTAGGGCTTTGCACAGCATAAGAGGAGATCTCAAAGGTATTGACTGGAAGAAACAAGAGTCACCTGTCCCAATTGTTGATCTTTCCCAAGCTCTCTGTGGTGGTAGGCTGGAATCACATGGAATCGTCAGTTTAACTATTCAACCTATTTAAACTATTAAACTACTTTACTCTACATGGCTGACGAGCAGAGATAGCTTCAGTTTTAAAAATTGCCATTTAGATCCCACAAATCTTATGTATTTGCTGAGAACACATTAAAATAAAGAACCCCTGAAAAAAAATTCAAGCATAAGTTTTGTTTCATATTAAGGTAACAAACTTTCAAATATTATTGTGTTTTATTTATGCATCAGCCTGAATGAAAGAGATGGCAATTTTGGGGGGAATGATGCATGGGTAAGAGCTGATTGAAGCAAGGCAGGGTTTATTTTGAAGGACAACTCCCAGCTTTCTATCATATTCACCCGCCTAAAATATAGTTCAGCTTTCCTGCATTCAGCCAGGACAGACGTAATCAATTAATCCGTAAATTCGAATGCTTAAAAAATGTTGGGCTGAATTTTCAGGTTTCCCGCCCGGCAGAAGCGGGGTGGTAGCACCCCGAAAATGGTGGGCAATGACATACTGCCCCACTGCCACCGTCGATGTGGCCCAGGTGATGATCCTCCCAGGCCTTAACACAGTGGCCGGAGCAGCCCCCTGAATCAGGCGGTAGGCCCATTTAAAATACTAATCGGACATACATACACCAATTTTGGCCTGAACTGGGCGGAGCGTGCACCATGCATGTTCTGACCAGTATCAGCTGGTGGCCTGACTGAAGAGGATCCCGAAGGTCCCAAATCCATTTTATTTTGGTGGGGCAGAAAGAGCAGTTGTGTCCCTCACCCCCTTCTTGAGATTGGGCCACCCCACCACCCCCCACCCCCGCCTTCCTTCTTACCTACCTTCCTGGTGCCCAGAGGCTGGCCAGGCCGCCCGATATTGAGGGCTGCCCTGAGGAGCGCAATCTCCCACCGCAGCCTGCTGGTCCCAGATTAATGAGGCTCGGCCCTCAAAATGGGCCCGGCCACTCACCTGCACGACCGGCATTGCCGACAGCGATGGGGAAAATCCGCCCTGCATTTTAGGAGCTCATTAATTTAAGAAGTACTGAAGTATTAAATAATAGATAGTGGGGTTGGGAACTTTAAACACCAATTAGTAAAGCCGTTGAAAAAGAAATTTTGCATAATACTCTCAAATTCCAGATCAAAGCAGTCTGTGAATTAAAGCACAGGTGAACAAGGGTCCTAAATTTAAATAAAGGAAACTACGATGGTTTGAGGTGCGAGTTGGGCAGGATTGATTGGGGAATGTCACTCAAAGGGTTGACAGTGGATAGGCAATGGCAAACATTCAAAGACCGCATGGATGAACTACAGAATTTGTCCATCCCAGTTTGGCATAAAAATAAAACAAAAAAGGTGACTCAACCGTGGCTAACAAGGGAAATTAGGGATAGCATAAGATCCAAGGAGAGGACATATGAATTGGCCAGAAAAAGCAGTAAACCTGAGGATTGGGAGCAGTTTAGGATTCAACAAAGGAGGACAAAGGGATTAATTAAGAAAGGGAAAATAGAATATGAGAGTAAGCTTCCAGGGAACATAAAAATGGACTATAAAAGCTTTTATAGATATGTGAAGAGAAAAAGATTGGTGAAGTCAAGCATAGGTCCCTTGCAGTCAGAATCAGGGGAATTTATAATGGGGAACAAAGAAATGGCAGACCAATTAAATACATATTTTGGTTTTGTCTTCACAAAGGAGGACACAAATATCCTCCCAGAGATGTCGGGGAACATAGGGTCTGATGAAAGGGAGGAACTGAAAGAAATCAGTATTTGTAGGGAAATGGTGTTAGGGAAATTGACGGGATTGAAGGCCGATAAATCCCCAGGGCCTGATAATCTACATCCCAGGGTACTTAAGGAAGTGGCCCTAGAAATAGTTGATGCTTTGCTGATCATCTTCCAGCATTCGATGGAATCTGGAACAGTACCCATGGATTGGAGGGTAGCTAATGTTACCCCACTATTCAAAAAAGGTGGTAGAGAGAAAACGGGGAATTACAGACCGGTAAGCCTGACATCGGTAGTGGGGAAAATGCTAGAGTCCATTATAAAAGATGTAATAGCAGAGCACTTGGAAAGCAGTGACAGGATCGGACAAAGTCAACATGGATTTACAAAAGGTAAATCATGCTTGAGTAATCTACTGGAATTTTTTGAGGATGTAACTGGTAAAATAGATAAGGGAGAACCAGTGGATGTGGTGTATTTGGACTTTCAGAAGGCTTTCGATAAGGTCCCGCATAAGAGATTAGCGTGTAAAGTTAAGGCACATGGGATTGGGGGCAAGGTATTGACTTGGATAGAGAACTGGTTGGCAGACAGAAAGCAAAGAGTTGGAATAAACGGGTCTTTTTCCGAGTGGCAGGCAGTGACTAGTGTGGTACCGCAGGGATCGGTCCTTGGACCCCAGCTATTCACAATATATATTAATGATCTAGACAAGGGAACTAGATGTAATATCTCCAAATTTGCAGACGACACAAAGCTGGGTGGGTGTGTGTGCTGTGAGGAGGATGCCGAGAAACTCCAGGATGATTTGGACAGGTTGGGTGATTGGGCAGAAGCATGGCAGATGCAATATAACATGGATAAATGTGAGGTTATCCATTTTGGTGGCAAAAACAGGAAGGCAGATTATTATCTGAATGGCAATAGATTGGGAGAAGGGGAAGTGCAACGAGACCTGGGTGTCCTTGTGCACCAGTCGCTGAAGGTAAGCATGCAGGTGCAGCAGGCGGTTAAGAAGGCAAATGGCATGTTGGCCTTCGTAGCGAGAGGGTTTGAGTACAGGAACAAGGATGTCTTGCTGCAGTTATACAGGGCCTTGGTGAGACCACATCTTTAGTATTGTGTGCAGTTTTGGTCGCCTTATCTGAGGAAGGATGTTCTTGCCATGGAAGGAGTTCAGCGAAGATTCACCAGGCTGATACCTGGGATGGCAGGAATGACGTATGAGGAGAGATTGGGTCGATTGGGCTTGTACTCGCTGGAGTTTAGAAGAATGAGAGGGGATCTCATTGAAACTTATAAAATTCTGACAGGACTGGACAGACTAGATGCAGGAAGGATGTTCCCGATGGTCGGGGAGTCCAGAACCAGGGGTCACAGTCTAAGGATAAGGGGTAGGCCATTTAGGACAGAAATGAGGAGGAATTTCTTCACCCAGAGAGTGGCGAACCTGTGGAATTCTCTACCACAAAAGGCAGTAGAGGCCAATACATTAAATATATTCAAGAAGGAGTTGGATATATTTCTTAAGGCTAAAGGGATCAAGGGGTATGGGGAGAAAGCAGGGACCGGGTACTGAATTTGGATGATCAGCCATGATCGCATTGAATGGCGGAGCAGGCTCGAGGGGCCGAATGGCCTACTCCTGCTCCTATCTTCTATGTTTCTATGCTTCTATGAACTGTCACAGGTGTGATGTTTGTCAATCTAAATTATTATTATTACATTTAGTGTGGTAAGCAATATCAGTGATAACTTACATTTTTATAGCACCTTTAATGTAGTGCAGGAAACTCTCTTTTAACCGACACCTAAATATCTGGAAATCTCTCTTAACCGACAAAATTCAGGAGTAGGTTCAGGTAAGTTTTACTATATATTAGTGGCCGTGTAACCGGGGTTCCTGGATCTGTGGCCATGTAACCGGGGTTCCTGCACCTGTGGCCATGCAACAGGGACTCCTGGATCGGTGGCCGTGTAACCCGGGCTCCTGCACAGGTGCCGTGTAACCGGGGCTTCTGCACCTGTAGCCGTGTATGGGGCTCTCGTACTTTGGTAAGTATACCTCTTTGTAATCCAGACCTTTTGATCAACCGGCAACACACCCGTCCCGTCGGTGCCGGATAAAAAAGAGTTCACAGAAATCACACAGAAACCCCACAGTGCAGATAGAGGCCATTTCGGCCCATCGAGCCTGCACCGACACATATCCCACCCGATCCCCGTAACCCCATGTATTTAATCCCCCTAACACTAAGGGTCAATTTATCACAGCCAATCAACCTAACCCGCACATCTTTGGACTGTGGGAGGAAACCGGAGCACCCGGAGGAAACCCACGCAAACACGGAGAGAATGTGCAAACTCCACACAGACAGTCACCCGAGGCCGGATTCGAACCCGGGTCCCTGGCGCTGTGAGGCAACAGTGCTAACCACTATGCCACCTGTAAAATATCCCAAGGCGCTTCACAGAGGTGTAATCAGACAAAAATAGATGCTGAGCCAAAGGAAATATTAGGAGGGGTTACACAGAATTACATCGAATCTACAGCGCAGAAACAGGCCATTCAGCTCAACTGGTCTAGGCCAGAGTTTACACGCCACACGAGCCTCCTCTCACTCTAATGACCTCCTCCCACCCTGGTCCCATATCCCTCTATTCCTTTCTCCCTCATGTATACATCAAAACTTTTCTTAAATGTGTCAACGCTATTTGCTTCAACCATTCCATGTGGCAGCGAGTTCCACGTTCTCACCACTCTCTTTGTAAAGAAATTCCTCCTAATTTCTTTATTTTATCTGTTAGTGACTATCTTATATTTATGCCCCCTTGTTCTGTGCACCCTCGAATGGAAACGGTTTCTCCACGTCCACCCTATCGAACCCCTTCATAATTTTAAAGATCTCTATCGGGTCTCTGCTTTTCAGAGAATAGTGCCCCAGCTGGCTCAATCTTGCCTGACAGGTGCATCCTCTCAACAGCTTTATCAAAGAGGTGGGTTTTGAAAAGTGCTTCAAAGAAGGTGAGGGAGATAAAGGGCTGGATTTTGTCAATGGGTCGCATTGGGGGCGGGACTGCTGATTGTCGGGTTTCAGTTCTGCCCCCAACGACGTCCGGCCAACCTACGCTATTTTCCCTTGATTGACCTTGTTAAAAGTCAATTAATTGGCTGTAATCTCCTTCCCGCCTCGAGGTGACGGGTCCCTGCGTGAGTCGGGGACCCGCCTCCCGGGAAGATGGCACAGAGGCGGGTTGGGAGCGGGTTCGGTACCTGCTCCCAGTTTCCGCCTCCATAACCGCCTCCCCAGGGCTGGCAAAATTCCCCCCAAGGAGTTGGAAGAGTTTAGGGAGGGAATTCCAGAGCATGGGGTCTAGATGGCTGAAGGCACGGCCACCAATTGGAGGGCGTGCAGGATTGGGGGAGGCACAAAATGCCAGAGTCAGAGGAAAGGAGAGTTCGGAGGCGGGGGATGTTTTAGGGCTGGAGGAGGTTACAGGTGTAGGGAGGGGTGAGGCCATGAAGAGATTTAAACACGAGGATGAGAATTTTAAATTGGAGGCATTGGGTGACTGGCAACCAATGTAGGTCTGCAAGGAGAGAGTTGTTGGTGAGTGGGACTTGGTGAAGGATTCAATATGAGCAGCAGAGATTTAGATAAACTGAAGTTTAGAGGGCAGGAAAATGGGAAATTGGCCAGGACAGCATTGGAATAGTTAAGTCTTGAAGTCACAAAGGCATGGATGAGGGTTTCAGTGGCAGATGGGCTAAGGCAGGGGCAAGGGGGCTGATGTGATGGAGGTGGAAACAGGCGATCTCTGTTATGGGGTCGGAAGTTCAGCTCCGAGTCGAATTGAATGTCATGATTGCGAACAGTCAGATTTTAACAGAACACATACAACTGCTTACTTTAGAATAAATTAACAAGTCACACACCATCCTGACTTGGAAATATATCGCCGTTCCTTCATCGTCACTGAGTCAAAATCCTGGAACTCCCTCCCACACAGACTGCAGCGGTTCAAGAAGACGGCTCACCACCACCTTCTCAAGGGCAACTAGGGATGGGCAATAAATGCTGGCCTTGCGAGCGATGCCCACATCCCAAGAATCAAATTTTAAAAAGCAGGAAAAAATTACTACTTTGAAAAAAAATGTACCGTAACCTAGAAAGAGCCCTTCCGTGGTTAGAGAATGCGGAATAGAAACAGAAAATCTAGAAGATAAAAGACTTGCTAATGTTTTGGGTGCAATATCAATGGGTCTCCACCCAGATTGTTAATCTGCCTTTTTTGTTTCAGATGTTGGTGGAGCTATTGTGTGTTTCCTGTTACCGTTTCAGATTTCTGGAATGTACAGTTTTTTTCTCTGTTCATGTTTCTCTTTTGATTTCCACTGGGTACAAAAGCTATCCATTTGAAGGTTTATATATTGACCATATCACACTTCACAACCACATTGAGATTTCCCTGCACCGGACTCACACTGATGTACATTACACTCTCACAACATTCAGTCTTAATTTCTTCTGCTCTCCCCTCCCCAGCATAACATGCTTTCAATGCTTTGCCAGCTGATGATTAATCTACTACCCTTTTCTCTGGTAACGAAGCAGAGGACAAGGTAGCCATATTGCTCACTTAAGCAGCCTTTTGGCATCATGATTTATATTTGTTTGCAGCCTGGAAATCTGACACCCATAAATTGATTGTACTGTCATACAGGATCCATTAGGCAAGCCCTCAAAGCCAGCATAACTCCTTCATACTATTCTGCAGTGAGGGCACTTAATTAGGTCATAATAACTCTGCTGGCTTAATGCCGTAAGACTATATGAGCAGTTAAATGACAAGCTATTTTTATTGTGGCCCACAAATTTTATTGCATATATATTGGAGGCAGCTTTTATATTAAACACACATGACATGGCTGGCAAGAGCAACATTGAACACAATGTTGTAAAAATGTTAAAAATACACTTTACTCACACACAATAAAGACAAATATTACTGTGGGTACGTATAGGATGAGAGCACGCATTTTAACTTTTAAAGGACTAAAGTGTTTTTGAGGTACTTAAGAAGCATACTGATTCACAGATTTAGGACTGTAGAAGATAATGCTGAATGTTGCACAGCGCAATAAGAAGATGGCCTACTTAAAGTAAACAAGAGTTTGGATTGAATCCCAATGCAGCCTTTGGATTGTAGAGAAACCTGCTTATCCACAGTGCAGGTTAAAAAGAGTTGAGAAGATGTAAATGATCCATAGACAATGAAACCACCTTAACTGGTGTATTGAAAAGCTCCCTTTCACAGCGAAGTCTAATCTCACCCAGGCTGTTGAGGAGGGGAAACATTCAAGGGACAAGTAACACAGTGTTTCATACACGTACTGTCCACCAGTTTTTTTGTGGAACCGTGAGGCGGTCACTTGTTTCCCCTATGGTACGTGGCACAGGATAACCTAAGAAATGGGGGAAAAAGTGATTTCCGCCAAAAAGGAACCTATCGTTATTTAGTTGCTTAGTTGATTTCTATCATACACTTTGTGCTTTTGCAGTCAAAAAAGTACGGGCAATCTGTGCCATTTTTTCTTCAGCTCTTAAGTATTATGGTGTGCTAGTGCTTTTGAATGACTTGCTTGTACTGCGGATTTTGGAAGATCTTTAAATAAAAGGCTGGAGCAAAAATAAAATACTATGCTATTCAGTTATGCTGTTAATTGATGAGAGTCTGGGCAGCAGAGTGCTAAAATTGGATTTAGTGTTCCTTGGTTAAGAAGGGGAAAAATGATCCATGGTTTTGACTCCTGGTTGATCTCTAGCGTTCGATGCTGGAAAGTACTTGGGGCATGATTAAGTGAGGAAAAAGAAAGAAATGCATTTTATATAGCGCCTTTCACGACCACCGGACGTCTCAAAGTGCTTTACAGCCAATGAAGTACTTTTTGAAGTGTAGTCACTGTTGTAATGTAGGCAACGTGGCAGCCAATTTGCACACAGCAAGCTCCCACAAACAGCAATGTGATAATGACCAGAGATAATCTGTTTTTTGTGTGATGTTGATTGAGGGATAAATAATGTCCAAGACACCAGGGATAACTCCCCTGCTCTTCTTAGAAATAGTGCCATGGGATCTTTTATGTCCACCTGAGAGAGCGGACAGGGCCTTGGTTTAACGTCTCATCCGAAAGACAGCACCTCCGACAGTGCAGTACTGAGGGAGTACTGCACTGTCAGCTGGGCGTCAGCTTAGATTTTTGTACTCAAGTCTCTGGAGTGGGACTTGAACTGCACAACCTTCTAACTCAAGAAGGTGAGGGTGCTACCAACTGAGCCACAGCTGACACAATTGAGAACAGGATTGAGCTTGGCTGTTATGCCCTCCAAGGATGAATAGCTGCCAGCTTACATATACGAGCGTATGAAAATGACGAGCAGGAAAAGACCATCTGGTCCATCAAGCCTGCCCCACATGGTCGTGATGTGTGAAACATCGTCAGTAGACATCCCCTACACACCAGCAGCCATGTAATCTCCTGCGAGTGGCAAAGCAAAACAGATAAAATCCCAAGGGAACAAATCTGGAAAATTCCTCTCTGACCCCCTCAGGCAGCTGAAAACTAGTCCATGAGCCCATGAAGAATAGTCACTTGGACAAAGTATCAGAAAGCTGCTGGCACCTATGAAAACATACCCAGCAGGAATGCAGCAAGACCTGGGCGACATTCAGGCTTGGGCTGCTAAATGGCAAGTAACATTCGCGCCACACAAGTGCCAGGCAATGACTATCTCCAACAAGCGAGAGCCTAACCACCTCTCCTTGACATTCAATGGCATTACCATCGGCGAATCCCCCACCATCAACATCCTGGGGGTCACCATCGACCAGAAACTTAATTGGATCAGCCACATAAATACTGTGGCAACAAGAGCAGGTCAGAGGCTGGGTATTCTGCGGCGAGTGTCTCACCTCCTGACTCCCCAAAGCCTTTCCACCACCTACAAGGCACAAGTCAGGAGTGTAATGGAATACTCTCCACTTGCCTGGATGAGTGCAGCTCCAACAACACTCAAGAAGCTCGACACCGTCCAGGACAAAGCAGCCCGCTTGATTGGCACCCCATCCACCGCCTTAAACATTCACTCCCTCCACCATCGGCGCACCGTGGCTGCAGTGTGTACCATCTACAAGATGCACTGCAGCAACTCGCCAAGGCTTCTTCGACAGCACCTCCCAAACCCGCAACCTCTACCACCTAGAAGGACAAGGGCAGCAGGTGCATGGGAGCACCATCATCTGCAAGTTCCCCTCCAAGTCACACACCATCCTGACTTGGAAATATACGGTCATTCTTTCATTGTCGCTTGGTCAAAATCCTGGAACTCCCTCCCTAACAGCACGATGGGAGTACCTTCACCACACGGACTGCAGTGGTTCAAGAAGGCAGCTCACCACCACCTTCTCAAGGGCAATTAGGGATGGACAATAAATGCTGGCCTTGCCAGCGACACCCACATCCGGAAGGAATTTTAAAAAATCAGTGCCTTCAGGAGAGATGAAGAGAAAATAAGGAAAATAAATACTGTACTTCAAGTAATTACTATGCATCATTAACAACTGTAACTTTGGGTTCATTATTCTGTCTGTTAAATACTGTAACAATGGAATACTATATGGAATCTCATTATTACCTACCATTTTGCTAGTATGACAGAAATTTCATGATAAAATTAAGTTTATTGGAACAGTTCAGCTCTAATTCAAACATTGCGTTGCATCTGAGGACTGTGTCCATTTCTGGTCACCAGATACAAATCAGACATTCAAGCACTGGAGGCTGTACAAGGGAGAGCCACAAGGCTGATCCCTGGTATCAGAGGACTGAATTCTGAGGAAAGACTTGGGGCGATTTTAGCCCTGGTCGTTCAGCAGAAACCTGGCGAGTGAGTAGTTAAAATCGCCCTGTCTCTTAACTGCCCAAAAGCCACCATGATCGCAATGTCTGCAATTTTAACTTGCTCTCCTGAGCAGGTAACAAGGACACATGCCTGGAGCCAACAGGGACCGCTCCCTCCGCAACACCCTGGTCCACTCCTCAATCACCCCCAGCAGCCCTTCCCCTCCCCACGGCACCTTCCCGTGCAAGCGCAGGAGATGCAACACCTGCCCCTATACCTCCTCCCTTCCCATTATCCAGGGCCCCAAACACCCCTTCCAGGTGAAACAGCGATTTACTTGTACTTCTTGCAATCTAGTATACTGTATTCGCTGCTCACGATGCGGTCTCCTCTACATTGGGGAGACCAAACGCAGATTGGGTGACCGCTTTGCGGAACACCTCCGTTCAGTCTGTAAGGGTGACCCCGAGCTTCCGGTCGCTTGTCACTTTAATTCTCCGCTCCACTCCCACTCTGACCTCTCCGTCCTTGGCTTCTTACACTGTTCCAATGAAGCTGAACATAAGCTCGAGGAACAGCACCTCATCTTTCAATTAGGCACTTTACAGCCTTTTGGACTCAACATTGAGTTCAACAATTTCAGACTATAACCTCTGCCCCTATTTTTTCAGGCGGCAGCTGTTGATGATTCTGCCATCCCCATTTGCAACATTTAATCTCTCCTGCCTTCCATCCGAGCACAGACTGTTCCTTTTGTTCCTTCCTCCCCTCCACCCCCTTTCTCTGCCTCTGCACCTGCTTAAAACCTGTTACACCCCTAACTTTTTCCAGTTCTGAAACGTTGGGCTGGATTTTGCCAATGGGGAGCTTTTGGAGGCGGGACTCCCACTTGTCGGGTTTCAGTCCCGCCTCCATCAACTTCTGGCCAACCCACGCTATTTTCCCTTGATTGACCTTGTTAAGCCTGCCCAGCGGACTTAGCAGGCCAATTAAGGGGAAGCCGGTTACAGAGAAGGTCAGCGTATGATGTTTCATTTGTCAAAAATTTTTGACAGATGAATTGTCATCGTTTGACAGCTCTGTGAAGCTGTCAAACACTGACATTCTCTGTAGTTTGATGAGTTCTTGAATTGAAGACTCATCAAACCTCTTTCTTCAGCAGAAATTAGATGGTTGCTGCATTGGAGAATGCAACGGCCATCTGTCATCTCTGCTGCGGAGGTGCGAGACTCTCCGCATCCCCAACGATTGAAGCCTGCAGGAAGAAACAAAGGTAAGTAAACTTTTTCTAGCACTTTCCACTTACCTCACATACTCACCTCTCCACACTTGCACCCATCACTTACCTTCACAGCGCACTTTTGCACCCCTCTGACCCCCGCAGACCCACTGCTCGCCTCGGTGACCCTGGTGGGGTTCGCAGCCTTCGGGAAGCCCGTACTTCTGTGGGTAAAATGGGGGCAATCCTCTTATCTGCCTGTTAACTACCTGTTAACAGGCAGTTAAGTGGCTGTAATCCCCTTCCCGCCTCCAAAGAGACGGGACCCGGCGCAGGTCGGCTACCCGCCTCCTGGGAAGATGGCACGGAGGCGGATTGGGAGCGGGATGGGCACCCGCCCCCAGATTCTGCCATTTTCCCAGCAGTCCTGCCTCCAAACCCGCCTCCCCAGGGCTGGCAAGATCGCGCCCATCAATTCTGTTTCTCTCTCCACGGATGCTGCCTGACCTGCTGAGTGTTTCCAGCATTTTCTGTTGTTATTTCAGATTTCCAGCATCCGCAGTATTTTGCTATTGCATTGTGTGGAGCCAACAAGGTCCTTCTTTGCATATGCATGTTGCAGCCCGATGACGCCACTGAGACCCGACTGTAATTTTAACTCAGGCCTGAGCGGGGAATCCACTTGGAGTTAAAATCGGCGCCGAGCTGTCTGGAAAGGAGAGGCGAACTTACAGATGCATATAAGATAGTAATGTGAGCGAAAAAGGTGAATCTAAAATATTAATTTAAATTAAATTGCGAGAGCAGGACAAGTTCAAACTAGTACAGTAAAAGGTAACTTTAGAACTGATATCAGAAGGTTCTTCTTCATGCAGACAGTGACTAACACTTAGAATGGAATTCCAGACAGAGTGATGGAGGTGAAAACCCTGGGACCATAGGGTCATTCTGCATGGATGAGTTAAGATGGGCCAAATGGCTTTCCCCTGAAGTAATTAACTTCTGATCTAATATATGTCAAATAGACTAAATGAGTATTGTAACATACAGCCCACACCATATCCTATATGAACTTACGATAGCTTCTAATGTAACTGTGCTAACCTGAATATGCTTAGGTTAGTTCTATCCATAGTGTCAGCTGTGGCTCAGTTGGTAGCACCCTTGCCTCTGGGTCAGAAGGTTGTGGGTTCACAGTCCCATTCCAGGAACTTGAGCACATAAAGCTGGGCTGACACTCCAGTGCAGTACTGAGGGAGCGCTGCACTGTCGGAGGTGCCGTCTTTCGGATGAGACGTTAAACCGAGGCCCCGTCTGCTCTCAGGTGGACGTAAAAGATCCCATGGCACTATTCCGAAGAAGAGCAGGGGACTTATCCCCGGTGTCCTGGCCATTATTTATCCCTCAACCAACATAATAAAAACAGACTATCTAGTCATTATCACATTGCTGTTTGTGGGAGCTTGCTGTGCACAAATTGGCTGCTGCGTTTCCCACATTACAACAGTGACTACACTTCAAAACTACTTAATTGGCTGTGAAACGCTTTGAGATGTCCGGTGGTCATGAAAGGCGTTATATAAATGCAAGTCTTTCTTTTTTTTCGTAGTGAAATACTGTACACTAGTCTTGATGGGTTAGAAGCTATCAACTTAGTACTATGAATATAAAACACTGCACTCTAATCTGGTTACTTGGTGCACATGGTCACGACAGAGTATTTCTATTTGCTTTCTACTAGACATGGACATTAAGCAATTACGCACCGTGACCGCAATTTCCTATTTTTCATTATTGTCAAATACATAACATCTTCACCACAGCCCTGCTGACAGTAACCACAACAGAATCAATGCCGAGAAGGAATGAGCGAGAAAATCCACAGAGGCTCGAGCTGAAGAAAGACATGTCGAGTCTGTTAACGTTCTCCTTTTTAAATTGTGTTCCCACATAAATTGTGCCAGCTTGGTTTTTTTTTTAGTGACTGCTTATTAATTGGCTGATATAAGAAAAACATTTAATATTTCTCTGGCTCTGCACTTTCTTAAAACTGTTAAATCTCTAACTTCTTCCAGTTCTGATGAAAGGTCATTGACTCTGTTTCACTCTACACAGATGATGCCTGGGTGGCTGAGTGTTTCCAGCATTTTCTGTTTTTGCTTTATAATTAATATTTTACGTGCGGGTAAAAATATAGAGTATTCTTTTCATTTTTTTTCTCGACATACCTAACTGTATGTGGACTGTAATTTCTTTTATTCTCCTTTTAATTTAGTTAATTATTGTGGTGGAGATCAGATTCCCATGAGGCTTTTACCGACAGTGAAAATGCAAGTCTGGTACCTGACTCAAGGACAATCTGTACAGACAGAAGATTGTTTGATGTGCTGCATAGTAACAGGTGCATTTGGCAGGGCTTTGAATCTTACCAGTCTGCTTTTTATTTAAAATGCAGTTGCATAATAAATATTCAAAATAAAGTGACTATAAATGGTCAATGTGTTAAAATCCACAGGAATTGAGTTTTCCGGTCAAGTCTATGTGGGGCTTTAATAAGAATTGTTTGTGAAATACAGCAATAGTGTGATACCCACCCTTTGTGAAGTTAAGGCACCTTATCAGTGTTCCGCCAGAGTTATCATAACTTTAGTACCTTAACAAGTAGAAAATGAGCCTTTTGACCTATACGCTTCCAGCTTTGATTCTATTTCCTTCCTCAGCTGCCAACTCAAGCCTAGCCCAGAGGTTTAGAACCTTGGCATATTGCTCAGCCCCATGCAGGGTTTCACCCAACAGCCGATGTAGCACCAAGATCACTTTATTTTCCCTCCATAACATCACCATGCCTACTTCTTGCCCATTGCCATCAAAATCCTAATCCATGCTTTTTTCACCTCGTGGCTTTACTTCTTGCTTCTACCATTCTTAAACTACAAGCCAAATGCCGTGGCCTATGTCTTCACCCACACTATGGTCCACTTCCCCTTCACCCCTGTTCTCGCAAAGCTTTTCCTGCCCCAGAAAATTGACCTTAAAATTCTCCCCCTCACCTACAAATCAGTCCACAGCCTCATCCTTCCTTATCGTCATGAGGTCCAACAGCCCTATGTTACAGCACATACATTCCAGTCCTGCAACACCAGCCTGCCTCTCTTTCCCAACTCCTCCTGTTCCACCATCATTGTCCACCCTTCAATGATATTGCCACAGCCCTCAGAAACTCCCTCCCTCAATATGTCAACCTTGCTGCCTCCCTTCTTGCCTTTAAAAATCTCGTTAAGCCCTTCCTCTTCAAATATACTTTTGCCTCCTCCTTACAACCTCCCTCTTCCTATTCCCCCTCCCGCCATGCTTTGGGAATTACTTCCCATCTACTGCCCTGTAAAGAGCTCTAAGCTTTTACATAATGGGTGCTATAGAAATGTAAGTTGTGGTTGATGAGCCATATACGAATTTAATTGTTTCCCAGTTTAAATATGCTGCTTGTAAGATTCCGAGCTATGGACTTAAAATTATAAGAATGTAAGAACATAAGAATTAGGAGCAGGAGTAGGCCATACGTCCCTTCGAGCCTGCTCCGCCATTCAATAAGATCATGGCTGATCTTCGACCTCAACTCCACTTTCCCGCCCGATCCCCATATCCCTTGATTCCCCTAGAAACCAAAAATCTATCTGTCTCAGCCTTGAATATACTCAATGACTCAGCATCCACAGCCCTTCGGGGTAGAGAATTCCAAAGATTCACAACCCTCTGAGTGAAAAAATTCCTCCTCATCTCTGTCTTAAATGGCTGACCCCTTATCCTGAGACGATACCCGCTAGTTCTGGACTCTCCAGCCAAGGGAAACAACCTCTCAGCATCTACCTTGTCAATACCCCTCAAAATCTTATGGCCTAGAAATTCAGTATCGCCACATTTGGGGCGCTGCAGCCAGGCGGTTGCTAAATTTAGCGCCCGGTGCAACTTAGCGCCACCTTCACCGAAATTGAGTTGCACCGCCCCAAGAGGTTGTTGCTGCGCTAAAGCAGGCGGTGCACGACTATCATAAGGCATTAAGCCGGCGAGCCGAGGCGCTACCACCGAGGGCGGGCGCAGTGCAGGTGCGGCAAGTTATCAATTGCAGGCAGACACGTTGGCGCCGGTCACCTCTTAAAGGGGGAGGGTCGATTTGGTTTGCTGCCACGCTCTGCACACTGCAGCCCTGAATCTAGGCCTGGACAGACCTGCTTCAACCACGCAACGCCCAGGACCATGGAGAAGGCCAGGCAGCGAGCGCAGCGCTTTAGTAAGGGTGCCCTGAAGGTTCTGGTTGGCGCAGTGGCGCGCAGGCGACCTACCCTCTTCCCTGACAGTGGCAGGAGGCCACTGCCCAGCGAATACAGGAAAGCCTGGAGGGAGGTGGCACACAGAGTGACCTCCAGCAGCATGGTCCCCAGGACACCCACACAATGCAGAAAGAAGTTCAACGACCTCACTCAGGTTGTCAGGGCGAGTACCCTTTCCAGTTTCCTCTTCATCCCTGCATGTGCACCTGACTTTCTGGCCAAAGGTTCCTGAAAGTCCCAATGCCCAGCCATCATCCAACACCTATGGGACTCTCATGAAAGTCACATGCACATTCACCACTTTACACACTGTCAGGGCTATTCAACCATGGGAGGCAGTGCAGGCAAGATCAGGGCTTGACACTGTCATGGCTATTCAACCATGTGAGGCAGTGCAGGCAAGATCAGGGCTTGACACGGTCCGGGCTATTCGACCATGGGAGGCAGTGCAGGCAAGATCAGGGCTTGACACTGTCAGGGCTATTCGACCGTGGGATGCAGTGCAGGCAAGATCAGGGCTTGACACTGTCAGGGCTATTCCACCATGGGAGGCAGTGCAGGCAAGATCAGGGCTTGACACTGTACTGAGAGCCCATCCTTTCACTTGCAGGGCAAGTTGGCCCACAATCGGAGGCAGCAGCAGCGGACCGGGGGAGGCCATCCTGAACTGAAAGACCTAACCGACCTGGAGCAGCGAGTGGAGCGGATTATGGGAGGCCGGCTGATTGGCCCCGTCGCCACTGGAGTTGCCGACCCCGTTGTGGACAGCAATGGTAAGGTCATGACCTTTTTGACCTCTCTCTTTCCACTTGTGCCTCACACCAGCATCCTTTGCCACTCTCGAACCAATGCAGTGCATTGCAGCACTCATGCCTCCCTCGCTGCCGCCCTGTCCTCACTCTAAAGCAACTCTTGTGCCTCCCTGCTTTCAGATGCTGAATCGCCAGGTGAGGAGGCGGGCCCTCAAGCTGGCACTGTGAGTGATTCGGAAGGCGAGGAGGAGGAAGAGGAAGCCGGACCATCAGTGCCACCCTCAGCTGAGGCAGCCCATGGCCATGATGGGGACACATCTTCCCTGGAGGGGAGCAGGGGGGAAGGGTCTGATGATGGTGAAGCTCCGGGGCCCAGCGGGCTGCAGCAACGCGGGAGGGGTAGGGAAGCTCGGTGGCCTTCTCCCTGGAGGGTGAGTGCGGCCTCCAGTCCTGCTACAGCGAGCGCAGAGGAGGTGCGACTCCTTGGTGAAATGGGCGCCCAGGCTGAGCGCAGGCACATTGAGCTCATGGCTGCAGTGGCAAGGATGCCTGACTCCATAGAGTCACTGGCAAGGAGTGTGCAGGAATTCGGGGCAGCAAAGGCCAGGAGTCTGCAGGAATTCGGGGCAGCACAGGCCAGGACATAACTGCATCACATGCGGCTTCCAGCCAAGAGCTTAGTCGTGCCATGCATTCACTGGCTGGTCTGATGCAGACACAGATCAGGGCCACACGGGCACTAACTGCTACTACCCTTGCTGGTTCGGCCAGGAATTGCCGGGGCCCTCGCCACGCCGCAGCAGCCCAGCAGTCTGTGCTTCAGCAGATTGCCGCGCATGCTTCAGTGCTGGCCCATGCGAGTGCCAGTGTCTCGGCCGACCAGGGAGTGCCTGTGCTCTGTCAGGTTGGCAGCATTCCTGCTGCCAACACTGTCACTCCTCCACCGCAGCTGCCACCACCCGTAGGACAGACTGCTGCCGCCCAAGCAGAGTTGGAGCAGTCAGCAGCCGGGCCCTCCAGGCTCAGAGCTGGTCCAGGCCGTCCCCCAAGGGCATCTACCGACTCACTATGTGACCCTCAGCAGCCTTCCCCCAGCCTTGCTGCAGCCACTGGGGTCCCATTGAGGAGGAGCTGCAGGGCAGGAAGGGGCTATTCGCGCAAGCGAGGCAGATCACCCTCGCAGGCCAAAAAGTAGGAGTTGTGGCCAAATGTTGAGTTTTTATGAAGGCCGAGAATGTTGTGTGAGTTTTTATGAAGGCTGAGGATGTTGTGTGAGTTTTTATGAAGGCCAAGGATCATGGTCATTTTTGTTTAACTGTTTTGTTGATTTTCACCAGGTTGTGAGAGCCAGTTATGTGTCTGACTGTTTTTTTGGGTGTTTCTCTGTATTTGTTTGTCATGCGGGAAGGGCACAGAGTTTGTAAAATAAAACATTTGCTTTATTCAGGTTGTCCATGTTTGCACTTTGAACTATTTGTTGCCTTGACCACCTCAGGGTTTGCGGAGCGGCTCCATTCATGTTCTTTCAATGGCACAAGCCATTTCCTGAGAGGGGGCCGAGAACCGACTTGCAATAAGCCGCCGATGGACGGCCCTTGCACTTTGTGCCTCCCTCCCGTCTGGGTGCTCCTCCTCCTCCTCCTCCTCCTCCTCCTCTGGTGGTCCTCCAATGTCTGCTGGCAGTGGCTGAGTCCTGAGGATAGCCAGGTTGTGTAGCATGCAGCACACTACAACGAAATGGGAGACTTGCTCAGGCGAGTACTGTAGGGCTCCCCCGGAATGGTCCAGACAGCGGAACCGTTGCTTCAGCACGCCGATTGTGTGCTCAATGATGTTCCTGGTCGCTTGATGGCTGTCATTGTATTGTTCTTCAGCAGGGGTGCTGGGCACACGGAGCGGGGTCATCAGCCAGATGCACAAAGGATAGCCCTTGTCCCTGAGAAGCTAGCCTCCTGGGTGAGCCGGGGCTTCGAAAATGTCTGCCACAGAAGTGTGGCGCAGGATGAAGGCATTGTGGCTGCTACCTGGAAAGTGGGCATTGACAGCTAGTATGAGCTGCTTGTGGTCACACACCAACTGGACGTTGAGCGAATGGTAGCCCTTCCGGTTGCGGTAATCCTCGGCATTCTGTAGAGGCGCCCGCAAAGCCACATGCGTGGGGTCAATGGCGCCCTGGACCATGGGGAAGCCCGCTATTCTCGCGAATCCCATTGCACGCTCTTGCTGCTTGTCCAGGGTCATGGGGAAGGAAATGTACTGACGTCTCCTTCTGAAGAGGGCATTTGTCACCTGGCGGATGCAGCAATGCACCGCGAACTGGGAGATATTGGCAATGTTCCCAGTAGCGGATTGGAAGGAGCCGGTGGCATAGAAGTTGAGAGCCACTGTCACCTTCACTGCCACCGACAGAGAGGTCCTGCTCCTCAGCTGTGGCTGCAGATCTCTCTGAAGCAGGTGGCAGATCTCAGTGACCCCCTCCCTTCTGAATCGAAGCCTCCGAATGCACTGCTCCTCAGACATGTTGAGGTATGAGAACTGCTGGCGGTATACCCTGGGTGGGTAAGGCCTCCTGTGCCGACGCCTGTTGGCCCTTCTCCGTCTGGCCATGATTGGCACTCTCTCTCGGCGTCTCTGAGCCCTTTCAATGCAATGGAGAAACCCAACGTTTCCACCCATTGCAGCCCCCATTATATGTGGCGGCTCAAGGCTATGGCACTGAAAGTTAAATCCAACTGCAAAGCTCTGGCCTGAAGCCAGAAGTACCTGTGCGAGCGCTGAGTCAAAGCAGAAAGCTAATTCTTGACTGAAGTTCACGAGAGGCGCAGATCGTGCCGCGCCCGGGCGCTAGCCGCCTCGTGCCCCGCTTCTCGGCCTCTTAAGGCGCTAGCGGCTGGCGCTAGCAACTGAATTTCTAGGCCAATATGTTTCAATGAAGTCACTTCTCATTCTTCTAAACCCCAGAGAGTATAGGCCCAATCTATTCAATCTCTCCCCATAGGACAACCCTCTCATCCCAGGAATCAATCTAGTGAACCTTTGTTGCACCGCCTCCAAGGCAAGTATGTCCTTCCTCAGATAAGGAGACCAAAGCCGTGCACAGTACTCCAGGTGTGGTCTCGCCAAAGCCCTGTACAATTGTAGCAAGACTTCCTTACTCTTGTACTCCAACACCCCTTACAATCACAAAGGTCTGTTTCAATGACCCTGAAGTGTTCACATTCTGCAAGAGGCCACAGCTTACAAGGTGCCAAATTGTCTGAAGTGCACTTTCTCCCCACCCTTGCCCACCAATCCACACACCAAAAAACAACTCCAGGAGAAGATAACCTACAAGCTGCCCACCACCAATAAAACCTAGCAGGCGGAAACCTTTTGCATGACAAAAACAACATTTCCTTCAACCAGTATGTCAACAAAAATCACAAGTGGGGCAAGCTTCTCACACAATCAAATTATACCATGGAGGAACTCTCTGGCCCAGAGATTCTGAATGAGGTAACTTGGCTCAAATATTTCCCACCTCCAGAAAGATATAGGCCCGTAATTTCCGATGGGAGGCTTCCTGGGCGCAGATGCCTCCTATCGGAAAAAAATCTACGCACTTACCTGAGGGCTCCTGAGGGCTCCCGAGGTCCGGACTCTTCCGCTCCTGGGCCTCTCCACAGTCGAAATGCGCAGGGCCCAGGTATCCCAGGGGCACATGCAGTTCATAAGCGTCCCTGGGATCACGTGGGCCAGGCCAGCCAATAGGAGAAGGGAATTTTCCTTCATACCTTTGACAGATAGACCTGTCAAAAGTATGAATGGAAATCACCCCAAAAACACATCAAAACATTAAATACATTTTTTTAAATCACATTTTAAAAAATGTGTTAAAATTACATTAAGTTAAATATTTTAAACAAAAATTAAATTTTATGAAAAAAATAATTATAATTTTTTACGGGGCTAAAAATAAACTTCCTTTTTAAAAAATATTTTTAAAATTATAAATGAGTGAAAACATTTTTTTTTAACTTTTTTAAACTCTTATGCTGATAAAAGCAGGCCTGCTTTTACAGGCGTAAGATTTCTAAGGGTTTTCAGCGGGCAGAGGCTCTGCAGAAAGCGGAACTCTCCCCCCACAGAGGCCTTTCTCTAGGGCAGGCGTCAAGATTCTTGACAGATCGGAAATGCCGGATTTCAGTGCATGTGCTTCGCATGCCTGAAACCGGCATTCCCGATGTCCCTACGGGTGTGTACACACCTCGTACACACACCCGTAGGCATCGGAAAATATGGGCCATTATGTCAACCTACAAGATACTTTCAGGATGCATCATCGCCTCCTTATTTTGGTAAAGAATCTCTGTGTTGGATCTACATGGTGTTAGTAGCAGATGATTAAGAAAGCCCCAATATTAACTCCAGGTGGATTCACTGCTCAGGCCTGAGTTAAAATTACAGTCAGGTCTCAATGATGTCATTGGGCCACAACATACGTATGTAAAGAAGGATCCTGTTGGCTCCGGGTGCGTGGCTTTGCTGTCTGTTCAGATGTTGCGATCATGCCGGCTTTCGGGCAGGTAAGAGCCAGGGTGATTTTAACCGTCCACCTGCCAGGTTTCTGCTTTCTTTAAGGTAAATTTAGACATAAATTATGAAAAGTGATTTTTTTTGTGATGTTATGCCTCCTTGTTTCTGTAAGTTGCTTCTTATCTACCCTGGCCCATGGACTATCTTTTTTTTTATTCGCTTATGGGATGTGGGTGTCACTGGCAAGGCCAGCATTTATTGCCCATCCCTAGTTGCCCTTGAGAAGGTGGTGGTGAGCCACCTTCTTGAACCGCTGCAGTCTGTATGGTGAAGGTACTCCCACAGTGCTGTTAGGTAGGGAGTTCCAGGATTTTGACCCAGCGACGATGAAGGATCAGTGATATACTTCTAAGTCAGAATGGTGTGTGACTTGGAGGGGAACTTGGAGGTGTTCCCATGCGCCTGCTGCCCTTGCCCTTCTAGGTGGAAGAGGTCGTGGATTTGGGAGGTGCTGCTGAAGAAGCCTTGGCGAGTTGCTGCAGTGCATCTTGTAGATGGTACACACTGCAGCCACGGTGCCCGGTGGTGGAGGGAGTGAATGTTTAAGGTGGTAGAGGGGGTGCCAATCAAGCGGGCTGCTTTGTCCTGGATGGTGTCGAGCTTCTTGAGTGTTTTTGGAGCTGCACTCATCCAAGCAAGTGGAGAGTATTCCATCGCACTCCTTACTTGTGCCTTGTAGATGGTGGAAAGGCTTTGGGGAGTCAAGAGGTGAGATGCTCGCCGCACAATACCTAGCCTCTGACCTGCTCTTGTTGCCACAGTATTTATGTGGCTGATCCAGTTAAGTTTCTGGTCGATGGTGACCCCCAGGATGTTGATGGTGGGGAATTCGGCGATGGTAATGCCAAAGGGAGGTGGTTTGACTCTTACTTGTTGGGGATAGTCATTGTCTGGCACTTCTGTGGCGCAAATGTTACCTGCCACTTATCAGCCCAAGCCTGAATGTCATCCAGGTCTTGTTGCATGCGGGCATGGACTGCTTCATTATCTGAGGAGTTGTGAATGGCGCTGAACACTGTGCAGTCATCAGCGAGCATCCCTGTTTCTGACCTTATTTTGGAGGGCAGATCATTGATGAAGCAGCTGAAGATGGTTGGGCCTAGGACACTGCCCCGAGGAACTCCTGCAGCGATGTCCTGGGGCTGTGATGATTGACCTTCAACCACCACAACCATCTTCCTTTGTGTTAGGTATGACTCCAGCCAGTGGAGAGTTTTCCCCCTGATTCCCATTGACTTCAGTTTTACTAGGTCTCCTTGATGCCACACTCTGTCAAATGCTGCCTTGATGTCAAGGGCAGTCACTCTTACCTCACCTCTGGTATTCAGCTCCTTCGTCCATGTTTGGACCAAGGCTGTAATGAGGTCGGGAGCCGAGTGGTCTTGGTGGAACCCAAACTGGGCATCAGTGAGCAGGTTATTGGTGAGTAAGTGCCGTTTGATAGCACTGTCGATGACACCTTCTATCACTTTGCTGATGATTGAGAGTAGACTGATGGGGCGGTAATTGGCCGGATTGGATTTGTCCTGCTTTTTGTGGACAGGACATACCTGGGCAGTTTTCCACATTGTCAGATAGATGCCAGTGTTGTAGCTGTACTGGAACAGCTTGGCTTGAGGCGCGGCTAGTTCTGGAGCACAAGTCTTCAGCACGATAGCCGGGATGTTGTCGGGGCCCATAGCCTTTGCTGTATCCAGTGCGCTCAACCGTTTCTTGATATCACGTGGAGTGAATCGAATTGGCTGAAGACTGGCTTCTGCGGTGGTGGGGACCTCAGGAGTAGGCCGATATGGATCATCCACAGTCAAAGAAAGTGACCTGCTCCCAAGCCTCCACCTATGCCACACTGAACAATTGTAAGGAAGTGGTCAAGTGTGGGTTGTGGGTGCCTGTTGCTAATTTCCATCCTATCCTGTGAAACAAAATGCCTGATTTCCACCTGGCACTTATCTACAATACCAGCAACTCAGTAATGTGGAGGAATTTCAGGCGCTAGTCCAAGTCCCACCGCTCTGTGGCACCGTGCATTGGTCTTCCTGGGGATTGCACCACTGTGTTGCATTTTGTATCCCAGCATTGAATGTACCTCTTGATAAAATTATGTTCAAAAGATTGAATCCTGAATAGGTATGATTACAAGTTTACTGGTAGACTTGCATTGCTCTCCCTGGCCTGAATGGACTGCTCCACTGATGATGCAATCGGATGAATCTGTTCCATGCTCCCCACATTATCTATTCAGTACATCATCCATCACTGAAATAGTTTATACAAATGGCAATCAATTTTAAGGTGCTTATTCAAGATTGCAAAGCGTTGAACACTTAAGAATCTGTCAGCTGTATATTAAAAGTGTGCTGTTAAGTCAAGAGAATTGACTTTACCTAACTGCTGTAGACCAGCTGACTCTCATAGAAAGGTCCAAATTGTGTCTACAGTGACATAATATTTATTTAATTTCTACAAATTTTATTCAGCTGCACTTAAATCATTTTTATTTACTTCTATCATCCATGTGTATCCAGATATTATTATAATTTCCATATTTTGAATACATTCAGAGAGGATATAGAATACTCTTACACTATATATTTAGTTATATTATTTTTGCATAACGGCTGTTTGTAATAAATTAAACAAATGACACTTTTTAATAGAAGAGTTCTAAAAGTGAGGGTGTCATCTTTTGCGGTCGGTTTTTGAGCTGTCACACATGCCTTTCTGTTCTTCTCTGGGCTTCTGACTGTAGCAGTTTATAAAATAAATTTACAATCTTCAATGTTTTAGTAAAGGCCGCTTGGTAACAAATGAGCCTGCAGCCAGGATTAACGTGTTAACCTTACGTCTGTCAGCCTGTCACTAAAATATTTACGTTACTTTTGACCGCTTACATTAAAAACCCATTAACCTGGGATTAGTTTCTATCCAGTGAGTGTGATGTCCCAATATAACAAGTTGCACCCAGCCCAGTCACTGTTTGTATGGTAAATAAGCAAAAACGAAAATGGGGACATTACATGTTTATATATCACGTGTCTTTCTGCAGATACTAAAGAATCTGCTTAAATTAAGGTAGATACCAAGGTTTCAAAATACAATAAATGGGAACTGTTGTATGATTAAATTGCATATTAATTATATTCAAGATGCATTTCACCATTATTGTCCAAGAGGGTTGTACATACTGTATTTACTTGAGGACCTGGGGAATAGATTTACGAGCATGACCACAACCTGAGGGGATATTGGTAAGGGTGTTTGGGTTACTGCTGGCTTTTTGTATTTACTGCCAGGATCTTAGTCATTCACTACAATAAAGGGGCAAAAGGTGAACTGAATCAGAGCCAGTAACGCTGATCTTTCAAATCGGGAATTCAGAAGAAACTTCTTCACCCAGAGAATGGTGAGAATGTGGAACTCACTACCACAGGGAGTAGTTGAGGCGAATAGTATGCATGCATTTAAGGGGAAGCTAGATAAGCATATGAGGGAGAAGGGAATAGAGGGCTATGCTGATAGAGTTAGATGAGGAATGACGGGAGGAGGCTCGAGTGGAGCATAAACACCGGCATGGACTGGTTGGGCCGAATGGCCTGTTTCTGTGCCGTATATCCCATGTAATCCTATGTAATCAGATTGAGAGGATTTTGTGATGACCGGATTTACTTACAATTTATTTTATAAACTGCTGCAGTTAGAAACCCAGAGTAAAACAGAAGCCGTGTGTGACAGTTCAAAAACTGACTACAAAAAATGACCATCGCAGTTTTTGACCTTGTTTCTTAAAAATGTGTTATTTGTTAAATTTATTACCAACAGCGTTCTGCAAAAATACCAGAACTGTATAGTGTAGGAGTATTTATTTCTATATCCTATCTGACTGAATGTAGTCAAAATATAGAAATTATAATACAATCTGGATACAAATAATAAACAACGTTTTAATTCAACAAAATGGTAACTTACATTTCAGAGCTGAACTCGAGGAATTTATGTTCTGAGTTTGGTATTATGAATCTACAACCAAAAAGTTAAAGCTCATTCATGGTTAGAACTCTTGGATTTTTTTTTAAGGAATTTCTAACTAGTTAAATCTAGCCATGAAGAATTAAACTTTCAGCTGGAATTTCTGCAGCAGCCACCTCTTTGATTTGTTACTAAGAGAGTAATTTAGAATTACAACAGCAGAGACAAATCACCGAACATGTCACTTATACGACAGCCATTTACAGGCCATTTTGAAAGCTAAATGTCGTATGGTGCTTAGTAACTCTTTTTGTATCAACCGCTGCAGAGAGTTCTAACTTTTAAAATACATAGCTTGTTTCATATAACATCTTCAAATCTTAAGCGGAAATATTGATAGAGGATGTAAAAAGATTTGTGAAATATGCTGAAGGTTTGGAGGGGGAGGGAGAAATCGAGAATTGAAGATCAAAGGGGAAACACATGAGATTTGAGGTTAAGGAGGAGAGTCACGCTGAAGAGCCTTGCTTTGAATATTCAGAAAGTCGGAAAGAACAAGTAGACCAGTACAGCCTTGATTTTATCCTCTTTGAAAAATATCCTCAAGCTATGCATATCTGCAGTATTTGTTTATAAGAATTCATATAACATTATTGACCTCAAAGGTTTAGGATAGAAATTGCTGTTGCTGAAGTTATTGTCTGAATGCTTAACATGCTCATACCAAATTCTTTCCACTATGTTAATGGAGGTCAACCCATTTAAAATGAACAGGTAAAAGCTTCCATGAAAATAACAGAGAGAAGAATGGGAAAGGAACATGTTAGACATTCATACAAAACATTGGCAACAGTAATTTGTACCTTTTTCTTTTTTCAATAGTTCTGCTGAAGGTAGGGACTCATGCTGTGTATGGTTGCAAAATAGCAGTGGCCTGGTCAGCTACCTCAGAGGTAGGTCAATGATTGAGGTTGAGACCTTCCTAGTGGCACCACACTATGCCATACATTGCCCATGGAGTCATCCAGTCAGCTAAAAGCTTTTGAATTAATGGTGTTCTTGAAATATTGTTTCATTTTCAATTGTGGCCCTCATGCATACTTTTGTTACCTCCAGCCTCGACTATACCAATGCTCTCCTGGACGGTTGCCAATCTTCCACCCTGCATAAACTTGAGCTCATCCAAAACTCTGCTGCCCGTATCCTAACTCGCACCAATTCCCGTTCACCCATCACCCCCTGTGCTCACTGCCCCGTATCCTAACTCGCACCAATTCCCGTTCACCCATCACCCCCTGTGTTCACTGATCCATGATGGCTCCCGGTCCATCTGTGCCTCAGTTTTAAAATTCTCATCCTCATGTTCAAATCCCTCCATGGTCTCGCCCCTCCCTATCTCTGTAGCCTCCTCCAGCCCTCCGAGAACTCTACATTTCTCCAACTCTGGCCTCTTTTGCATCCCCCATTGCCTTTATTGGAGGCTGTGCCTTCAGTCGTCTAGGCCCTAAGCTCTGGAATTCCCCCCCTAAATCGCGCCACCTCGCCACCTCTCTCTTCTCCTTGAAGATGCTCCTTTGACCAAACTTTTAGTCACCCATCCTAATATCAACTTCTTTGGTTTAGTGTTAATTTGTGTCTTATTACCCTCCTGTGAAACACAATGATATGTTTTACTACGTTAAAGGCGCTATATAAATGCAAGATGTTATTGTTAAAATATTAGTGCAGTTCTTAAACTCACCTAAATTACCTTTTCAGTTATCTAAAAGCATTACTTAAAATTTACCCAGTGGAAATTAATGCTAAGAATTGTAGTGTATGTACCTTTAAGGGGAGAACTACTTTTACAGCTCCTGTATACTGTAGTACCGGCAGTGACCACACCTGTATATAAACCCTGAGTAGGGATCTGTACTGTTAGTTTTAGAGCAACCCTCATCCAGTAAACACCTGTTGATTGTTCCTCTGCAGTCTCTGTCTATTAATTGAAGGACACCATACATCAAGATTCACGGATTTAACAAGAATGAATAAAATACATCTTTGTTCAGCAAAAGTAGAAGGAAGGGCTTAACTGAGGCACAAAAAAATTAGAATTAGCAGAAAAGCATAAATGAAACAATGAAGAACAGGAGATGGAGAGAGAAAATGATTTGGAGTTAGAGGAAGAAACTGAAGAAGATTTGAAGATAGAGATGCAGTAGATGATCAGAAATAGATAAAGACTGGAAGCCTGTGTCCAGTGGGGTACCTCAGGGATCGGTGCTGGGTCCCTTATTGTTTGTGATCTACATAAATGATTTGGATGAGAATGTAAAAGGTATGATCAGTAAGTTCGCAGATGACACGAAAATTGGTGGGGTGGTAAATTGTAAGGAGGAAAGCCTCCGGCTACAGGACGATATAAACGGGTTGGTCAGATGGGCGGAAAAGTGGCAAATGGAATTTAACCCTGAAAAGTGCGAGGTGATGCATTTTGGACGGACAAATAAGGCAAGGGAATACACAATGAGTGGTAGGACCCTAGGAAGTACAGAGGGTCAGAGGGACCTTGGTGTACATGTACATAGATCCCTGAAGGCAGCGGAGCAGGTAGATAAGGTGGTTAAAAAGGCATATGGGATACTTGCCTTCATTAGCCGAGGCATAGAATATAAGAGCAGGGAGGTTATGATGGAGCTGTACAAAACGCTGGTGAGGCCACAGCTGGAGTACTGTGTGCAGTTCTGGTCGCCTCACTATAGGAAGGATGTGATTGCTTTGGAGAGGGTGCAGAGAAGATTCACCAGGATGTTACCTGGGATGGAGCGCCTCAGCTATGAAGAGAGGCTGGACAGGCTGGAGTTGTTTTCCTTGGAGCAGAGAAGGCTGAGGGGGGACCTGATTGAGGTGTACAAAATAATGAGGGGCATAGATAGGGTAGATAAAGAGGAACTTTTCCCCTTAGTGGGGGGGTCAATAACAAGGGGGCATAGATTCAGGGTAAGGGGCAGGAGATTTAGAGGGGATTTGAGGAGGAACTTTTTCACCCAGAGGGTGGTTGGAATGTGGAACTCAATGCCTGAAAGGGTGGTGGAGGCAGGAACCCTCACAACATTCAAGAAGCATTTGGATGAGCACTTGAAATGCCATTGCATACAAGGCTATGGACCAAATGCTGGAAAATGGGATTAGACTGGACAGGGATGGATGGGCGGCGCAGACACGATGGGCCGAAGGGCCTCTTTCTGTGCTGTAAAACTCTATGACTCTATGACTCTATGACAAAATGACTGGAAATGGATAGATAAGCACATTGAAGAAGTGGAAAGAGAACGACAAACACACTGGGGATAATATGACCCCTGCATTGGACTGCCGCTCCTCAGGCATTGCAAGCACCTGTGCGCACATAGCTAACAATAGCTAGCTAATAATGTGAGGTCAACTTATTAACATATTTAGAGGGTATGATCAATGCATAGTATGTTATGTGCTGGTACAGCACCAGGGTCAAAGAGTGGATTGTCAGATGCCAGCAGCTGTTAAAGGGCTGCAGGCTGCCCTTAAAAACATGTTTTTTGCCCCTCCTATGCCAGCACAAGAAATGTTTTTTTTTTGCCAATTAGGTGTTGAAGAGCATGGGGCAAGAGGTCTTTCAAAGAGGGGTGGTCATATGTGAAGGAGAGGATCATACAGCAAGGCAGAATTTTTTTTAAATCACAAGTCTCCCCTGAAGTGCCCATTGCAAATGGATGCTGAGTGTCATGGAGCACTGGTTTGGTGCTCCAGCATAGTATGGGTCTTGTCCCTCATTTGAAAAAGCCCTGGGGCACCACTGAGCCTTATGCACAGCACTTGGATGTACACCATGGGGCAATGACTAGGTCTAGCTTTGGGTGCCGTGGATCACATAATTGGCAAAAACACCGCCATTATACACAAATTAGTGACTTGCTTTAACTATTCAGGCTTATGAAAGTTGGAAAGAACAAGTGGACTATCCTTTTTGGAAGATATCCTCAGCCTATGCATTTCTGCAGTATTTGTTATAGACATAACATTGACGTCATCACTGCTGCCGTTACTGATTTTATATCAGATGAAGCAATTAGTGACTTAAAAATAACGAGTGTGAGTGAAAGGAAAGGTTTCACAAGCCAATATCGTGCAATTGTCCTGACATTATCTCCAGGTCAATTTCATAAATGAATATCAAGTCACAAAGGAACCCATTGGTGAGTAAATTCCTAATATAACGAATAACTTTCACAAGAAAAAATGGAGCGTGACAGTATAACTTGTGTAAGTAATTCAATCCTATAGTGGACCAAAGAGAAAGTTGTACACTACAACCCTAGCTATTTATTCTACTTCACCTTAGAGTGAAAAATGTTGTATATTTCAAAACATAGTTATTTTACTAATAAGTAGGCTGAGGAAGAACAACTAATATCTAAAAGTTAACTTATAAACTCACAGAAACGTCTTGCAGTATTTCTATAGGAACATCTCCATATTGACAGCAAAACATTTCAGTTTAAGTCCCCTTCAATGCATTATGGAAGTATCCATTTTTAAGTAGGATGAACAGTTAAATATCCTACTTTTTAAAAAATAATTTTCCCCTCCAGTCTCCCTGGGCCGCACAGCTTTTTAGATAAAAGTTCAGGTCGGAGTCCTATTTCAAGCCTTTATCTCCTCTATAACCAGTCAGTTGGACACACAAAAAAATGACCTGGGGTAACCAGAGATCCAATTTCCTCTCCCCCCAAAATGAGAAAAGATTTGGACTCAACTTAATGCACTGGCAAAGTGGAAATCCAGAACTGCAGGGAACCATGGATGCTAACCTACATCCTACCACTTTGTAATGAAGCTCATTGGAGCCCCAGTATGTTAAGATACAAGGCAGCCCTGTATCATTTTTTACTTCAACAGTAGAAGACAAATCAGAGGGAGTTGTGATCAAACTGTACAGCTCTTTGGGCACCGTGTCCAATTCTGGTTGCTGAGAAGCAAGGAAGACATACAAGCACTGGAGGCGGTGCAGAGAAGAGCCACAAAGCTGATCCTTAAGGTTAGAGGTCTGAGTTATGAGAGACTGGACAGACTTGGCTTTTTAGCCTGGCAATAAGATGCCTGAGAGGTAATCTTATAGAGCTATATAAGATAGCAAATGGTATGGAAATGGTGCATTCAGAATACTATTTTAAATAAGTGGGAGACACAGATTCAAACTAGTAAAAGGTAAATTTAGGACTGATGTAACAAGGTTCTTCTTCATGAATGTATGAATTGAGATTAACTGAATGACCTTCCTCATCTTTAAGTATCTTGTAATCTTTATGATGGGCAGTTTTGAGTATAGTATCCATAAACTCCAAACTGGGACAGATTCAAATCTTACATATGGGAATAAGATCTGGCTAATTCAGCCCCATTAGCTTACTCTCAATCATCAGCAAAGTGATGGAAGGTATCGTCGGCAGTGCTATCAAGCGGCACTTACTCACCAATAACCTGCTCACCGATGCTCAGTTTGGGTTCTGCCAGGACCACTCAGCTCCAGATCTCATTACAACCTTGGTCCAAACCTGGACAAAGAGCTGATTTCCAGAGGTGAGATGAGAGTGGCTGCCCTTGACTTCAAGGTAGGATTTGACCAAGTGTAGGCACCAAGGAGCCCTAGCAAGACTGAAGTCAATGGCGATCAGGGGGAAAACTCTTCACTAGCTGGAGGCATACCTAACACAAAGGAAGATGGTTGTGGTTGTTGGAAGCCAATTTCTCAGCCCCAGAACATCACTGCAGGAGTTCCTCGGGACAGAGTTCTAGTTCCAACCATCTTCAGCTGCTTCATCAATGGCCTTCCCTCCAACATAAGATCAGAAATGGGGATGTTCGCTGATAATGCACAGTTTCGCAATTCCTAAGATAATGAAGTGGCCCGTGCCACATGCAGCAAGACTTAGTCAACATCCCAGCTTGGCTGCTAAGTGGCAAATAACATTCACGCTAAACAAGTGTAGGTAATGACCATCTCCAATAAGAGGGAATCTAACCACCTCCCCTTGACATTCAATGGCATCACCATCATCAAATCCCCCACAATCAACATCCTGCGGGTCACCATTGACCAGAAACTTAATTGGACCAGTCACATAAATACTGTGCCTACAAGAGCAGGTCAGAGGCTGGGTATTCTGTGGCAAGTGATTCAGCTCCTGACTCCCCAAAATCTTTCCACCACATACAAGGCACAAGTCAGAAGTGTGGTCGAATACTCTCCACTTGCCTGGATGAGTGCAGCTCCAACAATACTCAAGAAGCTCAACAACATCCAGGGCAAAGTAATCCACTTGATCAGCACCCCATCCAACACCTTAAATATTCACTTCCTCCACCACCGGCGCACTGTGGCTGCAGTGCATACCATCTACAAGATGCACTGCAGCAACTCGCCAAGGCTTCTTCGACAGCACTACCCAAACCCGCGACCTCTACCACCTAGAAGGACAAGGGGAGCAGGCGCATGGGAACACCACCACCTGCAAGTTCCCCTCCACGTCACACACCATCCTGATTGAACATATATCACCATTATTTCATCGTCACTGGATCAAAAATCCTGAAACTCCCTACACAACAGCACTGTGGGAGTACCTTCACCACACGGACTGCAGCAATTCAAGAAGGCAGCTCACCACCACCTTCTCAAGGGCAACTAGGGATGGGCAATAAATGCTGGCCTTGCGAGCGACGCCCACATCCTATGAATGAATAAATAAAATTAAAAAGAGAACTATACTGGTTCCAGACTTGCATGGATTCTCAGTTTATACATGTATAGCAACCTAGATGAATTGTAGACGTTAAGACAATAAGAAAGGTAACTTTGCAAGTGCTACAACAAGTATTTGAAATATTAGAATAGGGTATTAGTTAGTTCATTTATCAATGGAGAAATACCAGAGAATTGTGCAGCTTGCGCAGCCAAAGCAAAAGGAATATATTCCACAGTGCCACTAAAATGTCATTTAGAAACTCACTGCACTATGATTGCTGAGAATTGAGCGTGGTTTATGTCTGCTGCCCCCTTGTTATGGGGACGGACCTTAGTTATATTCCCCATGCTATTTTATCTATCTTAAGAATGTTAGAATTTGATTGACAAGCTATAGGGCAGCATGATGGGTAAAACCCAAATATAATTTAATGGAGTTTCAAATTTGGGTGACTTTTTCCTGGGTCCAGCAATCTGGTATGGCTCCAGCAAGGAGCTGGGCCATAATAAATCCTAAACAGAGAGAAAGAGGGAAGCATATATCTCAGTGCAGTGGGAAAGCCAGACAGGGCAGCTTGAATTGAATCCTGATCCCTCACACAAATTACCTGCTGCAAGATTGTGAGGATCTGGTCTCATCTAATAGATTATATGGGGACTTAGACTTCAAATCATCTAACATATACTGTGTATATAATTTAGATTCTATAAATAGTTATCTTGCTTAATTCATTTTGGATAATAAAGCCGCTGACGACAGTCCCTGTCTCCATCTACATCTGTCTCCATCTAGTAGTTAATTGGGATCTAATGCAACTTGCGCTATGCAGGTTTGGGCTGGGAGAAGGCTTGAATTGCCACTGAGAATAATGACTGTACTGGTATGGATCAAACAGTTTGTTTATAGCAATGACAACTCTTACAGACAGATTAAAGACTGTGGCCTAGAAATTGGATACGGCCCGAAAATGGGCAGTGTCATGGCGTCGCGCTTTTTAGCTGCGTCAGGTCAAAGTGGTCTAGGAAGCACGCAAAATTTATGCTCTGAGTGCTCATTTACATGGAGCGGAGCCTCGTAACACACTGCTCGTTTAAGTGGATATAAGAGAAGTGCTCTCTGAAGACCTTAGGTGGGTAAGGCCTCCTGTTGAGAGCCCTTTCTGGCCCTCCTCCTCCTCCCTCTGTGCGCATCTTCTCTTCTTTGCTGCCTCCACTCTCTCTCCCGAAAATACTCGAGCGCGAGGGGGTCTACCAGTAGAGCCACCATGAATGTGAGCAAATGTTGTGAGCAGAATCCTTTAAATAAGAATGGAGGTGTTCTCCACTTGCCCCAACACTTCCTGTCACCTTAGGACCTTGAAAGAAGTTTAGAAAGCTGCTAGAGTTGCAGAATGTTCCACAGAGCCAGTCAAACTGAATAAACATGTCAGCTGCAAGTTGTTGCTGATGATCCCTTTAAATAACGCTGCTGGAGCCTCCTTCCCGCTTGTCAACGCTTGGTCAACTGGTCACAATTAACACAGGCTGGTAAGTTGAGTGGCGCACTTCAAAATGGCAGATCGGGCATCTAGTGAGCGTTGCACACTCACTGATGTCATGATCTGTATAACTTCCATATTGCTAGCGAGCACGGACATTGGAAGCGCTGCCGCCCACCTGAAAATGGTGGCTGCCGTGGGACCCGCTGGCAGCAAGCGGAAGTGCGGCGGCCACCATTTTTTTCCCCGAAACGGGCCTTAACAGCCAGCGCTAACACTAAAGGCCTGTGTATCAGAAATTGTGAGCCAATTGTGTGGAAAAAAGGACTGCACTGGTACAGATCAAATAGCCTGTGTATGGGCGTAAGAAATATAATGGTTTCAAAATGGTTAGGTTCAATTAATCTAAGTTTAGGAATAAGAACTGGCTATATAGAGATCAAACTTATCGGCATAAAGATACATATATTATTGCTTCAAGATTGTGAGGATCTGGGCTCATCTTCAGATATATTAACTTCAGACTAATAAGATTAACCATTCTGTATAAGGAAATAAGGTCTACAGAAGCTCAGGATGAGTGATCAGTGGGATTTGTAATAACTTCCATGAATTCAAGTGTTAAAAATCATTTTGATTTAGATTTAAACCAAAATGTTGTAAGTTTGGTTTTCACATGTAGTGAAGAGGAAGGCCATTGAGAACAGTTGCCCAGTCTGTTCCGAGTACAGTTAATTTTTAAGTATGAATTTGATTATTTTGGCACTGTCAGCAAGTTGAATTAACATTCCCTTTAGTAGTTAGCTTGTATGGATTCCAGCATGGCCCAAATGAAATGCACATTGGGGCAAATGAGAAAAAGGCTCAAACCCCTTGATTGACAGCTTCTTTCTGTTTTAGGGATTATGTCAGGATAGAAGAGGATTATGTCATTTACTTCAATTAACCCTTCTGTTTAACTTTGGCATTTTTAATGTGCTCAGTTGCAATGAAGCTGAGACCTTTCACCTCTTGAGGAATGATTACGTTTTTCTGCTTACACATAATAAACAAAGGCATATTCACTATTTTTAAATGTTCAAACATTGTACTTACTTTTTTGATTTCTATTGCACTGTTTCTGATAGTTTAACTCGGTCCTGGAGATGTAGACTCAGACAAGTAGTTACACAGGAAGACCTGCAATGGAACAGTTAAAGAAAATAACATCTGTTTTTCATTTGAGATCCAGTCAATGATGTTTTGACTGACTCTTCTTGGGGACTTTTTGTACTTCATAGTAGTTTGTTGTTGAATAACAAATGAGCTTTAAATCAAGTCTTCCAACTTTGCCCCCACATAGCGTAGAGGGTGGGGGTGGGGTGGATTGCCTCGCTGATAGATGGTTTGATTTAATGATGTTACTGCAACACCGGTGAAACACTGAGACAGATTTTCACCAATTCTCCTATTGGTGATGGATTAGCACATATACGGAATTCAATAAAATACTGGAATTCATTTTGGTGATAGGCTATTATTTCTGTTGGTAATAGGAGCAGACTTACCTGGATTTAGGCATTGGTAACACACAGGAATCAATACCAATAACAGACTTTTCACCAATTCTAATACTGCACCAATTCTGGTAGTAGTAATAGATGCTATATATTTCAGTATTAGTAACAGATTGATACAGATTCTCGTATTTGGTAATAGACTGGGATTGATTCTGATATTAGCAATAGTTGGGAATGGATGCTGGTCCTGGAAGTAGACTGGTACAATTAAGGTACTAGTAATGGATGTGATATTGACTCTGGTATTGATAACGCAGTAGTGTTGATTACAATATTGGAAGTAAGCATGCACTAATTCTAGTATTGGTAGTAGGCTGGTGTTAGTTATGGTATTGATTCTAACGTCAGTAGTAGATTGGTATACAATCTGGCGTTACAAATCGATATGTAACAAATCCTGGTACTGTATTGGAAACTGACTGTAGTTAATCGCAATATTGGTAGCTGATTTGTCTTAATTCTGAAAATGATAACAGACTCTGGTTCTGATAATAGATTGGAATCAGTTCTGGTGTTGGGCACACACTAATGCCTATATTCTGGTAATAAATATGTATTGATTCTGCTGTCAGTAATGAGTTCAGTGTCAAAAGTTGGTAACAGACTGATATTGAGCAAAGTAATTGTACTGCTGTATATTGGATTGGGTGAGTATTTCAGCAATTTTAAGGAAAGGGGAAAAGGAGGAGTTAACTTGAAGCTAGGCATAGCTTTTGTGATGTTGATCGATAGAGCTAGAAACACACAAGGACAAGTCTAATTTGGGACATTAATATGAAATATTCATATGTCCAAAATAATAGTAACAAGAGCTGGAAGGAGAGAAATTATTATTTATAAGTAAGCACTTTAGCAATTCTCTCTCGCTATCAATGACTTTTCAGCGATGTTACAGATGAAAGAGAATTGCTTAATTCGTCCTATATGCTGTTTTCAGCCCAAGCACAACCATCCATGAACACTGCTTTCAAGCTGTACTTCCCAACCATTAGTGCAAACCTGCACTGAGATCAACTCCAGAACCACAACGTAATGTTCAAATCATGACAACACAATCAAACCGTTGGATTTTAAAAATAATTGGGTGGTGCAGAGATTTGCAAAGTAATTTCATTCTCATACCGTGTTGGTCAGAGACTGGTACTGTTTCCAGTATTGATAAGAGACTGATATTGATTCTGATATTGGTAATGACCTAGTGTTGATAACTGGTATTGATTCCAGTCTGCATATTTGCCTAGTGTCAATTTAAGCATGGTCAAGGAGGTTGTTTAGATTTATTTTTCAATCCATTTCTCCCCTTTCAGGTCACGCAGTAGCACACTTCCTCTTCTAGCCATAGGGTGAGATGACCTGGAGCATTGATTAGCACACATAATCTTTGGACATTATACCGTATTCGTGTAAGAATTAATATCTTCCTAAGTTTCAGTATCTGGATCACTATCAATACTAATATCAAATACTGTATCAACGCTACTATTCCATGTATTCTATTATCAGCATGATCTATATCCATATCAGTACCTTTTATTAATATGAATATCAGTCTTTTTATCAGTATCTATGTTTTAATCAGCATAACTTTTTTTCTCTTCTCCAGATTTCGCTGCTTATCTTTCGACTCCGAAAGGTGTATCTCATCTGGGGAGTGGCTACCATCGAGCAACTTAACTGACTGGTCGTTCTTCACTGGTCGGTGAGTATATCATGCTATTTGACTAGGGAGGCCATCACAGCTGAGCCCAGTCCTGTTCTCACTCAACATCCACACTTATGAATTTCAAACAGGAGTCACTGCAGTCACAAACAGGAACACTGGGAGAGGTTTACCTTCCCCGGACTGAAGATGCTGGTGTTAACTGTAGTCCCTTCACTGCTGTCTGACCTGAAATCAGCTGACTCTGCAAAGTCCAGGGATTGAACCAGTAAGTGTTGGTCAGTATTGATCTGTACCACATCAGACAATGCATAAATTGAACATTAGGGCAAAATAAGCTTTTGCATGCCTGTCAGAAAGGTTTGGAATTTCCTGGATCGCACGTACGCAGAAATTACACTGAAATTGACACCTATTTCTACTCTGATCTTGCATTGGGAACTTATGCCCAAATTTCTGGCGGAGCTTTGCCTAATAGCTGATTTCTACCATGGCGCCTCACTCTCGGGGCCTCTTGCCCCTGCTGCTTAACTTCCTCTTCCATTATTACGCAGGAGATGGTTATGCCCATTGTGAAGACCAATCCTGGTGCCGAGTCCTTCTGAACGCATGGATGGGGGGCAACAGTCTAAAAAGTTCCGGATGTGCTGAGATCGACGGCACTTTGGTTAAGCATAGTGAAGGTCTCAGTAAGAAAAGTTCAACAACAAAAAAATCGCTACCAAACTCCAGAACTCTCAAATAAAAACAGAAAATGCTGTAAACACTCAGCAGGTTCGGCAGCATCTGTGGAGAGAGAAGCAGAGTTAACGTTTCAGGGCGATGACCTTTCATCAGTGCGCCAAAAATCTCAGCTGCGCTGAGTGATATCGGGCTGTGGTGTGCCTCGATTTCTGGGCGTAAATCTATGCCAGTGCAATGCTGGTGTAAGTGCAGGAGACTCGGGTCTATTGCATGGAGGGCGGAGCTATGTAAATTGAAGGCAGAGGGTGGACCTATCTCGGAAGAGGCGCAAACAATCGAGAAAATCTGCATAATATGTGAAGGCAAGGTATCAGACTGAAAGTTCAGTGGGACACAGTCTTATCATAACTTGGAGATACACTCAACATTCCATCGGTTTTGTAGCAGTGGTGAATTTAAAAATTATTAAAGGACAATGTGAGTGTTGAAGGCATGAGATTTATTTTCTAATGGGTTTGGGACCTGTTACCTCCCAGCAAATTTTGAGTGACACTTTATTTGATGCATTTTCTGGCATTTTGGAATTTACTGTTAATCTGCCTTTCAAGCCAAAAATAATTTTATCCTGAAAGGATTACAGATAATTTAAATATGAAAATAAAGTAGCTTTAGACACATCAATACAATTTTACAGGGTCTGGTTCCTTTCATTAGGACTCTAAACCCAGATGTATCATTTTAGTTTGTGAACTAGAACCTTTTATAAGCTGCAGCCTACTTTAATTCCAACTGGCAGTGAATTCTTTATTCACACGACAAAACTGGCTCACCATTGCACCTGTCTTTATCCCAAAGTCCCATGGCAGCCCAGAGAGAGACAAAGGAAGACCTGGATTAAAGGTTTGCTGATTTAAAGAAAGAAAGACTTGCATTTTTATAGCGCCGTTCACGACCTCCGGATGTCCAAAAGCGCTTTACAGCCAATGAAGTACTTTTGGAGTGCAGTCGCTGTTGTCATGTAGGAAACGCAGCAGCCAATTTGCGCACAGCGCGCTCCCACAAACAGCAATGTGATAATGAGCAGATAATCTGTTTTTTTGGTGATGTTGACTGAGGGATAAATATTGGCCAGAAACACCGGGGTTAACTCCCCTGCTCTTCTTCGAAATAGTGCCATGGGATCTTTTACATCCACCTGAGAGAGCAGACGGGACCTCGGTTTAACGTCTCATCCGAAACACGACACCTCCGACAGTGTGGCACTCCCTCAGTACTGCACTGAAGCGCCAGCCTAGATTTTTGTGCTCGAATCTCTAGAGTGGGACTTGAGCCCACAACCTTCGGACTCAGAGGCGAGAGGACCACTCACTGAGCCACAGCTGGCACATTTAACTATTTTAAATATTTTTTTTTATTTTCAGTATCTTCCGCAGGCACAAGAATGATTCAAAATCACACTGAAACATTAACTGGTGTTTTCCTTTTTTACATGATCAATCTCCTGTGCACGTCAAACTTTATTGAAACCTTAAAACACAAGGCTAGAAATTACTGATAATGCTAATAGCGGAGGCATGACCTCATTTAAGATAAATGCGTATGTGCCCCTGTTAAAGTATCAGGCTGAGGAACATCATGTGAATGTGTTAAACATTAATCTGCTGTTATTGCTGACAGCAATATCTAGCCTACATTGTTCTTTTGACCTTGTGAAAAAGATTTATTTTCTTGCATTGGAAATAAAAATCATTACGCTGCAATCATTGAAAAAAGCAAATTCCACGCAAAGATATTTTTCTGGAACAAGCATGAGGAGCTGAATTTTTTGCTCTCTGGATGATCTTGACTGACCGCCTGCTTGCAGTCTGAGGTTTGCAATCCGTTATACTCTTAATTAATAATAATGTCACTCCCACATTTCTCCATGGACATTGGTTGATCTAATATGGAGAGTGAGAGCTCTCTTCTGGGTTACTGCACAATGAAGAAAAGAAAGACTTGCATTTGTATAGCGCCTTTCACGACCTCAGGACGTCCCAAAGCACTTTGCAGCCAATGAAGTACATTCACTGCTGTAATGTAGCAAACGCGGCACCCAATTTACGCACAGCAAGCTCCCACAAACAGCAATGAGGTAATGACCAGATAACCTGTTTTTTTTTAGTGATGTTGATTGAGGAATAAATATTGGCCAGGACACCGGGGAGAACTCCCCTGCCCTTCTTCGAATAGTGTCCCGAGATCTTTAACGTCCACCCGAGAGGGCAGATGGGGCCTCGGCTTAACGTCTCATCCGAAAGACGGGTAATAAAGGCGCCCTCCACCAGGCGCACATATACAAATTGAAATATATTTCAAAGTTACAGAACATAACTGGGCATCACAGCTCACCCATCAACAGGCCAATGATCTGCATCTTACATCACAGCAATACATTGTAGTGAAGTTTTAACTATGGGAATCTTTGAGATTTGTCTCATGCAGGAGAGCCCAGTACCACGCCAACCACATTTATTTATTTGCAAATTTTACTTCCTATTTTATTTCCCAACCCTTCAACACAACAAGCACAGTGACGGAATGCTCAAGCAAAGCCAATGAATGCATTCACGTCAGAGAATGTGCTTGTTATCCCAAAAAGGCAGCTGCAATCAGTGCCGAAGAAAGTAAGGTTTTGTATGAAACAGTAGTCAGACATGCCCACGGAAGTTTTTAATAGCTACATATTTGCAACTTATTATATGTAATTTCTTTGGATACAAACACACCTGTATACATACACAACTGTGACTCTCAGAAACCATCAACTCATTGTGAAACATTTCTGCTGCAAGTTCATACACAATCAACAGTGGGAGAAAGTAGATTCTGATTGGCTTTCACAGCCATCAGTCCTGCACCTCAAGTTATCTGACTGGCTCTGACAATCTCCAGGCCCGCCCACTGATGAATCTAATTGGTTGGCACAGACAACCTCCAATCCCAGTGAAAAAACTGCTCTTTCTTTGGAAATGCTAAGAATTTGACACGTGGGTTGAAATGCTTAAAATGCTGACAGTTGTCATGTACACATTATATTAGTGGGACAGGTAGGCTCACATCTTTTGTTTAGCAAGGAACTTCATCCCCACTACCTGGTATTCACTAATATAAGGATGCCCAGGAAAGAATTGCCAGTGGAGCAATTACAGACTGGAGACCGAAAGGGACTGAAGAATCTGAGAGGAAGATGCTAGACAAAGATGGACAGTCTTGATTAAAAAAAAATTGACTGGCAATCCACACCACTAGCTCAGAATATGTTGCCTGGCCTTAAGAAACTATTGAAGGATAAATATGGGACCTGTTCAATTCCAATCATTGAAACGGTTAATGGATGTGAAACTTTGTATTTGCGTGAGTTTAGTCGTTTCAATTAAATTTAAACTTTTTTTATCTGCAATTGTATGCTGAGTAGAGGCCAGTGCTAAACTGTTGCCATGTCTAATAAACTGTGTTTGTCTTACTCAACCGTATCAAGTACTCCATTCAAAGTTGATAACAGGAAGAGGATTTGACCGTGAGTCAAGTGGCAAAGCCATGGGCCCCCCTTACATATATCACTATCAGAATTACTAGCTGTCTCATTTTCAGGATTTGTATTTGTATCTTTCTTAGTATCATGGTGATGTTTTACACTTTTAGAAACTTGGACACTAATCTCACCATATTTTGCTTACTTTAATGGCAATCAGGAGACATGTTCATTATGACAATTTTTCATTCGGTATGTTTGCTTTGTCGGATTTTTGTAGCCTTGCTGGCAGAGACTCGGAACTCAACTGCAGTAATGCTCATTTTGTGCCTCTCAAGTGGCTTAACAGCCACTTGACTAGTCAAGTAACAGCCAAGGATGCTAATCCGGCTCAGGAGAGTAGGAAACCATAGGAAATTGAGCTGAGCAGTGAATTTCTGCTTTCAGATGCACTGTCTCAGCCATTTCAGCTTTGAAAGGCAGATTTATAGGTCCATAGCATTAAAATCAGAATCTTTCTTCTTATCCGTGTAAATAGCTTCTTGAGTTTTAAAATCAGAAACAAAGCATAGACAATGATTCAGGTTTTAAAAATTGTGCAGTACCTCTGCTTGTGTAGTTCGTACTGAAAAAAAATCTTAATTCTGGCCTTTCTTGTACTTCAAATGGTTTGGTTGAACATACAAACCTTGAAATTTTTGATTTCCCATGAGGAAGAATGAAATATTCAGCTGAGCAGTGCATCGGCATTAATTGTAGAGTTTCCTGATCATCTGCTTAAAGGGACCATGAGCCAACCTCTGCTCGGGAATGCAGCGTAGTAAACTGCTTAACAGCCAGATAATGGCTATTGGGGTGTGTAGTGTATGTGCCTTTAAGTCAGAACTACTTTTTACAGCTCCTGTATACTGTAGTACCGGCAGTGACCACACCGGTATATAAGCTTTGCGCATGCCTCTGTACCCCAGTCTAGAGATTACCCTCCTCCAGTAAAGACCTGTTATTTGTTAATGTACAGCATCCGTGTGATTATTTATCCACTGAACCACGGATTTAACAGGGTGGCTGTCTAGGCTCCTTTGGAACCTGCACTCCTTAGCAGTCCCCTACCATTAATGGCAACATTGAACCCATTAACGTAACAATTGCAGCAAACCCGTGTTGCACAGGTACAAAGGTTTTAGCTGCTCCATCAATGAATTAACTCAGCAGGTCAGATCATTTTTACCTGGCCTTTTCATTTCTTCCAGCGTAAAATGGTTGCATCGTTCTCAAAGGAGTCATCAACACGGCCTTACTAAAAAGCTAAATAAAACTTCTTTTTTAAGGCGGAAAGCAGAGTAATGCAGAAAAAGATAATGCTGGCAATTTCAGCATAGTCTACCAGTTTTAACAAATATCTTCGTCATTGTTGCTATTAACAACAGAAAACATCCTCCATAATTAACATTGATGCTAGCATCTGAGCTTGCAGTAATACTGCAGCTACCCTACTGATACTGGTATCTGCAGAGTGTAATCACAATCCAAAGACCCAAGTTATACTGCTGACTCTGCCTTGCATTGAGCTCAGCAACAACAGAGCTCTGAGCATGTGCGTTTGAAGATAAGGTCCACTCTCTGGGTGAGCGCAGGTAGCAGTGTCCACTTCTTCAACTGTATCATTGGCCCGGAATTTGCGGTGGATAATGACGGTGAACTACCAGCATTCGCCATCATTACCCCTCTGAAACTGGCCGCAACTTCAGGATTTAGCGCATGCGCATCTAAACACGGAAATCCTGAAGTTGCGGTCAGTCATTCACTGCTCTGACACAGGCTGCGCTGTGGACCGCCCCCCCCCCCCCCGCCACCCCCCACATAGTCGGCATTCTGTGCAATCAGTGGCGGCTTGCGATCCTGGGCCTCTGAGTGTTGGGGGTATGGCCTCCAACGCGGTGCAGCATCAGGTGGTTGAGGAGAAGGTTGCCGCTCTTGTTGTTGCTGCTGCGGCTGATCGTCATCAGATTTGGAGGTCCAAGGTGACAGAGCATAAATCGTGCCCATTCTTATGATTTATACAGCAGGTGAAATTCAGATGACAGAACCAAACTATCAAGGGTTAGATATGATGTTGCAAGGAGGTGACAGTGAATAGTGAGTTTACTGCAAACATTTCCCAAATGCATAAAGCTTAAAAATCTGTTCCAAATACTCAAGCCTGAAGCATCTGAGAGTGGAAAGTGACCAGCTGTAAAATGGTAGGTTTTAAACCACTTTTGCAGCTGTCCCTTATTGAAAGAAATTGAGAGTTGTTCAGAACCCGACACACTTACCTGGTGTGATCCCCTTGGGAAAAAACTTTGTGCCTGCTAAAGTGGTGAGTAAAATGACCCGCCGCTTAGTGCTGTGTCTGCAAAGCGCAGGCAGAACTGGCACTAGGGAAACTCACAAGGAGGCGGGTTTGGAGCGGAAATACCGTCCCGCTGTCCATCATTTGGATTTTGACAGCAGACCCGCCTCCGAACCCTGAAATGCTCTATAGTTAAGGGTACGGTAGCATAGTGTGTTTTTTTTACTGGACTAGAGGCCTGGACTAATGATCTGGAGACGTGAGCTCAAATCCCACCATGGCAGCTGGGGAACTTAAATTCAATTAATTAAATAAATCTAGAATAAAAAGCTAGTGTCAGTAACGGTGACCATGAAACTACTGGATTGTCGTTAAAAATCCATCTGGTTCACGAATGTCCTTCAGGGAAGGAAATCTGCCGTCCTTACCCGGTCTGGCCTACATGTGACTCCAGTCCCACAGCAATGTGGCTGACTCTTCACTTGCCCTCTGAAATGCCTAGCAAGCCACTCAGTTGTACCAAACCACTACAAAGAAGTATATTCACTGTGGGAGTACTTTCACCTCACAGACTGCAGCGGTTCAAGAAGGCAGCTCACCTTCTCAAGGGCAATTAGGGATGGACACTAAATGCTGGCCTTGCCAGCGACACTCACATCCCATGAACGAATTTAAAAAAAAGTTGTGTCTGCATGTGAAAGAGAAAGAAAGGTTACATTTCAGGTGGCCCAGATTTGGGACAGCAGTGACTGTGTGAAAAGACATAAGGCTGGAGAAGATTAAAGAGTTAGAGAGGGGTGAGACTACGGAGGAATTTAAAGGTAATAGTGAGAATCTTAAAGTTGATTCTCTGGGAGACAGGAAGCCAATGCAGTTTTATTACTACAGGGATGATGGGGATGGAGTTGAGAGCATAGATCACAACGCATTGGATAACTTGCATTTTATGGTTGATGGAAGCAGATCATTGGTGAAGTCTAAGCATGAAGTGATAAAGATGTGGATTAGGGTTTCACCAGCAACAAGGGAGTGGTAAGGGTGGAGGTGAGCAATATTTCAGAGGTGGAAGAAAGTGGTCTTTGTGACAGGTTGATTGTGGGAAAAGGAAGCTGTGCTCGGAGTCAAGCAGTATATCAATGTTTCACATTTTTTGGGTTTAACCTGATGTGGCAGCTAGTGAGGTAGATGGTATCGATATCCGAGGAATATGGGAGGAGAAATTCATTATACCCCAGGAATGGGCAGTAACTTTTGAAAATTTTGAGAATTAGCGCCAGAAACTAATGCTTCAGACTGCACGTAAAATTCAGTCTCATTGCACAAAGAAAGGATTGGAGTGCTAAATCAAGAACTAATAGCCTAGCTCAGTGGTGTTAAGCTCGAAGCGCTGACCAATATCAGGTGTAGTCTAATCACAAGTCATCATTGCCAAAGGCTCTTTCCAGTTCTTAAAGGGGAGGTTCATTGATGCTGCAGAATCTCATTCTCATCATTGCTGGCTGTGCAGCCATCTCAGCCAGCAGCAGCAGGTCAAGGAGAAGGAGCTGGACGACTCAAGCAGCCGTAATGATGGCAGATCCACGCCCCAGGGAGAGAGCCTGCAGTTTCTGAGACCATGGATTGGAAACATTTGTGTTTGCAGTGGAAAGACGGAGGGCGGTGCTCTACCCAGCAAGTGGCAGGAGGCCCTCACCACAAGTCTTCTGCACCATGTGGAGGGAGGTAGCCCAGCATATCTTGGGCAGCACTGTGGTCCCCAGGACCCACACACAGTGCAGGAAGAAATTTAACAACCTCACTCGGGTGGTCAGGATGAGTCAACGCTTCAACAAATGCTACATACCACCATCTGAACCATAGTCTTCACACACTGCCCAAAGCACCACACCCCCAGCACCCACCCACCAACAATCTCTACCTAACAACACTCACACCCACATATCATACCTTGCACACAATGACAGCTATTCAACTATGGCAGGCATTTCACCCAAACTCATTGCTCCACACTCACTCACTCACACACTTTGCTTTCTCTTGCAGGCCAAGGTGGCTCACAACAGGAGGGAGCAGGAGCACACAGGCGGGGACAAGCCGACTCCCAATCACTGAACTAGGGACTCAAGTGCTGCAGATTATTGGGTGCCAGGTGGTTGGCGTCGTGGCCAATGGCGACATTGACCCCCTTGGGGACAACAATGGTATGTTCATCCCTACTCCTTCTCACATCCCACTTCCCCCTCACCCCACAAGCGTTTCACACTTTCCAGCTAATCATGTTGCATGCATGCATTTCTCCCTTCCTGCCCCTCCCCTCACCTTAACCTGAATGTTGTGCCTTTATGCTTTCAGATAATCAACAAGCACCTGAGCAGCCTGTCCGCGAGGTGCCATTGAGAGCGAGGCGGGAAAAGAGGAGGAGGAAGAAGACATTGCGTCACTGCATGTCTCACCCGCAGGCACCATCTCAGATACTGGCACTGCACGTTCTTTAGAGGCTAGTATAGTAGCGGGATCTGCACAGGGTGATGCACTGGGGACGAGCAGGCTGCAGGGGGAAAGGGTAGCTCGGGAGCCAGCTCCCCGGACAGCAAGTTCGCACATGCGTTCTGCTGCACAGGACTCAGATGAGGACATCAATGGGCAGGCCTTTAGAAGAAGGGTGATGGGCATGCATACAGAAATGATAGGTGCAATGGCAAGGGTGCCCGAGAGCCTCTCGGCAATGGTAAGGAGCATGGAGGAGTCCACCTCCAAAATTGCACAGAGCTCTGCGCACACCATGGAGCCCATTATTTCCAGTCTGCAAAGGACCAGACTCCCAGAGAGACCAAGACAACTCAGACCTGATGCCGTGTGTGATGGGCGACCTGGCAGCTTCCATTGCAGCACAAGCAGAAGCGATGATGCGCTATCAATCACTCAAAAGACTGAGGTTAAGCGAGTAACTAACAGGCTTTTATTAACAAGAGAATGAAGGTGTGCCTCGAGTGGTCGACCAGTCCAGAATACAGAGGGACTGTGGAGCAGTCACCTTTATACCTGGACTCATGGGAGGAGTCAGCCGAGGCATGTACAGACATGTACACAGTGGAATACAAACAGTGGTTTACCACATTCACCCCTTGTTTAAAAATGAGTCCGGCGGGGTGAAGTGTATTAAAAGTTTGTGTATTGGAGTCTCTCCGGAGGTCTTGTCTGCCGCTGTGATCGACGTGGCGACGGCAGGGGTAGTGAAGCTTCCAGCGTCGAGTCCCGCGTAGGCTGGGGCACTGGTGTGTAGTCCTCGTGGGTGTCGAGCGGGTCGCGGGGCCCAGGCGTGCCGTCTGCTGAGGTTGGGTGTTGGATCATGGGGGGGGGTGGTAGTGGGTAGTGGGTTACTGGGGCCCCCGAGGGTGCGAGGTCTCGTATGGAGACTGTGTCCTCCCGCCCGTCCGGGTACGCAATGTAAGCGTACTGGGGGTTGGCGTGGAGGAGGTCGACCCTCTCGACCAGGGGGTCCATTTTATGGGTCCTCACGTGTCTTCTCAGTAGGACCGGCCCTGGGGACGTCAGCCATGGCGGTAGCGATGTCCCCGATGTGGACTTCCTTGGGAAGACAAACATTTTCTCATGAGGGGTGGCGTTAGTGGCAGTGCAGAGCAGTGACCGAATAGAGTGGAGCGCATCGGGGAGCACATCCTGCCAGCGGGAGGTCGGAAGGCCCCAAGACTTTAAGGCTAGCAGGGCGGCCTTCCAAACTGTCGCATTCTCTCTTTCCACCTGTCCGTTCCCCCGGGGGTTGTAACTGGTGGTCCTGCTTGTGGCAATACCCCTAGCGAGCAGGTACTGGCGGAGTTCGTCGCTCATAAACGATGAGCCCCGGTCGCTATGGATATAGCTGGGGAAACCAAACAGGGTGAAGAGGTCGTTCAGACATTTAATGACCATGGCACTGGTCATGTCCGGGCAGGGGATGGCGAACGGGAAATGGGAGTACTCATCAATAATGTTGAGGAAGTACACATTGCGGTCGGAGGAGGGGAGAGGCCCTTTAAAATCAACGCTCAGGCGCTCAAAGGGGCGAGTGGCTTTTATCAGGTGAGCCCTGTCTGGTCTATAAAAGTGCGGTTTGCACTCAGCGCAGACTTGGCAGTTCCTGGTCATGGTCCTGACCTCCTCAATGGAGTAAGGCAGGTTGCGGGCCTTGATGAAGTGGAAGAACCTGGTGACCCCCGGGTGGCAGAGGTCATTGTGGAGGGCCCGCAGTCTATCGATCTGCGCGCTGGCGCAGGTGCCACGCGATAGAGCATCCGGGGGTTCATTGAGCTTCCCGGGCCGGTACAAGATCTCGTAATTGTAGGTGGAAAGTTCGATTCTCCACCTCAAGATCTTGTCGTTTTTGATTTTGCCCTTCTGCTTGTTGTTAAACATAAAAGCAACTGAACGCTGGTCAGTGAGCAGGGTAAATCATTTTCCGGCCAGATAGTGCCTCCAATGACGCACAGCCTCCACAATAGCCTGGGCCTCCTTCTCAACAGCGGAGTGTCTGGTTTCCGGGCCCTGGAGGGTTCGTGAAAAGAAGGCCACGGGTCTCCCCGCCTGATTAAGGGTAGCGGCCAGGGCAAAGTCGGACGCGTCGCTTTCCACCTGGAAGGGGATGGATTCGTCCACTGCGTGCATGGTGGCTTTGGCAATGTCTTCCTTGATACGGTGGAAGGCTAAGCGGGCCTCTGCCATCAAGGGAAAAGAGGTGGACTTGATCAGCAGACGGGCCTTGTCCGCATAGTAGGGGACCCACTGGGCATAATAGGAGAAAAACCTTAGGCACCTCTTCAGGGCCTTGAGGCAGTGGGGCAGTGGGAGTTCCATAAGGGGACACATCCGGTCGGGGTCGGGACCGATGACTCCGTGTTCCACAACACAGCCAAGGATGGCGAGGCGGGTTGTGCGGAATATGCACTTCTCCTTGTTATACGTCAGGTTCAGGAGTTGGGCGGTGCAGAGGAATTTTTCGAGGTTTGCGTCATGGTCCTGCAAGTCATGGCCACAGATCGTCACATTGTCCAGATATGGGAAAGTGGCCTGCAACGCATTTTGATCGACCATCCAGTCCATCTCCCTTTGGAAGACGGAGACCCCGTTGGTGACGCCAAAGGGAACGCCAATGTGGAGTTTGCACATTCTCCCCGTGTTTGTGTGGGTTTCCTCCGGGTGCTCCGGTTTCCTCCCACAGTCCAAAGATGTGCGGGTTAGGTTGATTGGCTATGATAAAATTGACCCTTAGTGTTAGGGGGATTAAATACGTGGGGTTACGGGGATAGGGTGGGATATGTGTTGGTGTAGGGGTTACGGGAATCGGGTGGGATATGTGTCGGTGCAGGCTCGATGGGCCGAAATGGCCTCTATCTGCACTGTGGGGTTTCTGTGATTCTGTGATTCTGTGAACCCTAAGGAAGTGATAGAGGCGGCCGTTTGCCTCAAAGGCAGTATACTGGCGGTCCTCAGGGCGGATAGGGAGCTGGTGGTACGTTGATTTCAGGTCAATGGTCAAGGAGACGCGGTACTGCGCGATCTGGTTGACCATATCAGCTATGCGGGGGAGTGGGTAAGCGTCCAGCAGGGTGTAGCGATTTATTGTCTGGCTGTAGTCGATGACCAGGCGCTGCTTCTCGCCGGTCTTAACGACCACAACCTGGGCTCGCCAGGGGCTGGTGCTGCCCTCAATAATCCCCTCCTTCAGGAGCCGCTCCACTTCGGTTTTAATGAAAACCCTGTCTCCGGCACTGTATCACCTGCTCTTTGTGGCGATGGGCTTACAGTCGGGGGTGAGGTTAGCAAACAATGGGGGGGGGTGACTCTGAGTGTGGAGAGGTTGCACCTGGTGCGCGGCGGGCAATTTGGAAGCTGCTGGCTGCGGGCTGTGAGTGGGGGGAGGGGTCCACCGTACGCCATCGTAACACTTTTAAGGTGGCACTGAAAATCTAACCCCAGTAGAACGGCAGCGCAGAGGTGGGGCAGGACCAGAAGTTTAAAATTATCGTACACAGTCCCGTCTACTAAGAGTGTCACCACGCAGTAGCCGCCAATGTCCGCCGACTGGGACTTGGAGGCCATAGAAATCCGCTGGTGCGCAGGCAGGACTGGGAGAGAGCAACGCCGCACCTTGTCGGGGTGGATGAAGCTCTCCGTGCTCCCAGAGTCAAAAAGGCAGATTGTTTCATGACCATTTACCTTAATGTCCATTGTGGACCGGGCCAGTTGGTGCGGTCTCGCTTGGTCCAGCGTAACGGAGGCCAGCGTAGGGGTCGGTGTGTCGTTGCGGGTATCAGATGAGGCGGTGTTGGAGGCCTGCTGCGTCCTGGCTGGCATCCAAGATGGCGGCGTCCATGATCCCCATGTGGCTGGAGGCGTCCAAAATGGCTGCTGTTCCGGTGGTTCGCACATGGCTGGGGAGGCCCAAGATGGCGGCCCGCACGGCCCACACGCGGCGCTGCTGGGGTTCGGGGTGGCTTTGGCCCTGCAGATGCTGGCATAGTGTCCCTTCTTCCCGCAGCCCGAGCAGATCGCATTTTTCGCTGGGCAGCGCGCTCTGGGGTGTTTGGCCTGGCCACAGAAGTAGCATTTCTGGCCTTGGGACACTGCTGCAGTAGTTGGGCCGTTGCTGGGATGTGGCTGGGGTGGCACGGCGCTATGAGACGGTCCTACCATGTCCCAGGCTGTCGTTCCCCGCGGCGTCCACGGTGCAGAGGAGTAGGCATCCATGCCCCGGTAGGCTGCGTCCAATGATAGTGCGAGTTCAGAGGCCTTGTTGAGGTCGAGGTCACTCTGCTCCAACAGTCGCTGTCGGGTGTAATTGGACCTGTGGCCCGCTACAAAAGCGTCCCGGATAAGTTCCTCTGTGTACACGGCAGCCTTTACATCCTTACAACCATAGGCCCGGCCAAGCACAGACAGTGCCTGAAGGTATTCCTCGGTCGATTCCCCAGGTTGTTGTTTACGACTCCCCAGGAGGTGCCTGGCGTACACCTCGTTCACTGGGCGCGTGTACTGGTCCTTGAGGAGCTTGATAGCAGCCGTGTACGAGGTCGCGTCCTGGATGACCGAGTACGCTCGGTGGTTCACTTTGGAGGTCAGGACATCCAGTTTGTCCTCATCCGATTTGACCGTTGCAGCGGAGGCGATCAGGAATTTTTCAAAGCACCTAAGCCAGTGAGCAAACTTGGTGGATGTGTCCGCCTCCCGATGGTCTAAGTCTAGGCATGCTGGTGTGAGGATCTTCTCCATTATAAAAAATCTTGTTAATAAAATTGATGCGCTGTCAATCACTCAAAAGACTGAGGTTAAGCGAGTAACTAACAGGCTTTTATTGACAAGAGAATGAGGGTGTGCCTCGAGTGGTCGACCAGTCCAGAATACAGAGGGACTGTGGAGCAGTCACCTTTATACCTGGACTCGTGGGAGGAGTCAGCCGAGGCATGTACAGACATGTACACAGTGGAATACAAACAGTGGTTTACCACAAGCGACGCAACATTTTAGTGCTGTAATGGAGTCTATACTTGGTGGCATCCAATCTCAGACTGCTCTCATGCAGTCTCAGCTTGATGCAATGCAAGCTCTGACTGCTGCCATCATGACTGGGTCTACCATCGTCAACCGGGGCTTTCACGCTGTCGCAGCAGGCCAGCAACCTGTACTCCCGGGGGAGTGGCAGTGGGTCAGTGGAGCAGGAAGCTGCTGTCCTCTCTTCCTGTTCCCACCACTGGCATGCCACCATTGTCCTTGTCGCTGCCTGTCATCCAGCCAGCCCAGACTGCTGCCGCCCATGCTGAGATGGTGCAGTCTACAGCCGGGCCTTCCAGGTCCAGAGCTGGTCGAGGGCGTCCTGCAAGGCCATCTGAAGTCTCCTGCACGGACACTCAGCAGCCTTCCACCAGCCCTGCTACAGCCACTGGGCCAACACTTTGTAGGAGCACTAGAGTAGGCAAGGGTACAGTAACGAGAGGCACTAATGGATTGCTCAAGGGTGAATAGGTAATATTGTTGTTGTAAATATGTATTCACTGATTATTGATAAATTTATTAATTCAGTTTGGATTATTTTGTGGTGTCTCTCATTTCAGCCTTGCACTGTGATATGGCCTGCGACAGAGATGGAATGGTGGGGATGTGGTGAGCAATGGGGATCTGGGGTTTAATTTATTGGAACCGCAGTCTGATAAGGCGATCACGGACCGCCCTTCCGGAAGGCCGATTGAGTGGCTGCCTCCTGCCTCACTCCTGTTCCTCCTCCTCCTCCACCTCCTCCTCAATTGCCTCTTCCTCCTCGTCCTCCTCCTCCTCCTGAGGTGGTCCCGCAATCCCTGGTGGCAAGGGTGGGGCCATCATGATGGCCAAGTTGTGGAGCATGCAGTAGACCACCACGAAATGGGACACCCGCTCCACCGAGTACTGGAGGGCTCCTCCTGAGCGGTCAAGGCAGCAGAACTGTTGCTTGAGCACCCCGATGGTCTGCTCAATGATGTTCCTGGTGGCGGCATGTCTCTCATTATATGAGTGCTGGTCAGGAGTGTTGGGGTTGTGGAGGGGAGCCATGAGCTAGGTGGAGAGCAGATAACCCTTATCTCCGACCAGCCAGCCATGAGCTTAACGAGGTGGCTGGAAGAGTGCTGGTACACTGGTCTGACGCAGGATGAAGGCATCGTGGCTGCTGCCAGGATAACGGGCCTTCACATTGAGGATTCGTTGTGTGTTGTCGCACACCAACTGGACATTAAATGAGTGGTAACCTTTGTGGTTACGGAAGATCTCAGGATTGTTATGCGGTGCCCGCAAAGCCACATGGGTGCAGTCAAATGACGCCCTGCACCAAGGGAAGCCTGCTATCATGGCAAAGCCACATGCATGCTCACCCTGCTTCTCTCTGGTGATGGGGAAGGAAATATATATATATATAGTCCCTTCTCCTATTGTGACCTCTCGGATGCAGCGATGGACGGCGAACTGCGTGAGGTTACCTATATCTCCTGTTGCAGACTGAAAGGATCCGCTGGCGAAGAAATTGAGGACGACGGTGACCTTGACTGCCACTAAGAGAGCCGTGGTCGCCCTGATCTGAGGCTCAAGGTCTGATTGTAGGAGGTGGCAGAGTTCTGTGACCACCTCCTTGCTGATGCGAAACCATCTAATACACTGCTCCTCGCTTAACTGGAGGTAGGAGAAGTGCTCTCGGAATACCCTAGGAGGGTAAGGCCTCCTGTTGAGAGCCCTCATGGCCCTTCTCCTCCCTCTGGCCACATGTTCCAATCTTTCTCGCTGCCGCCGCTCCCTCTGTTGTAGATTCTGGAGGGCAAGGTCAACTGCCAGTACAGCCCCCATTAATCTAACCAAGTGTAGCACTTTGATATGTTGTGAGAATAAATGTAACTAATTGTTAGTAGCCTCAGCACTCCTGATACTAAACAACCTTTAAATGACTGAATTAAAATGTTGCACGATGTCAAACTGACAAAGAAGCAGTGAAACAGCACTAACATGACAGCTGCGACTCATTATTCATGATCCCTTTAAGTAGCACCCCTGGAGCCTGCATCTGCCTGCTTGACACCTCCTCCCCCTGTCGCTGTCGGGGCAAGACGCTAAGGTAGGGGGCGACAATGAATTTTGCAGATCGGGTGCCCAATGAGCGTTGCACGGTCACTGACGTCACAATCTGCCTGGCGCTGAAGTCCCCGGCGGTAACTCGTAGCGGCGTGCGTCGCTGGATTCGCCTTGCCCCGGCGCTACAGCATCAACACCCCGTCAGCGCCCCCGCCAGGTGCTAACTGGAGGTGCTAAACAACTGAATTTTTCCCCCTTAGATTTTTGTGTGACTCAAACAAAATAAGTTCAGTTTTACTAGCATTAAGCTGGTGGGTGAGCCAGGTTGAAATGTTCGATAGGCAGTTTGAGAGAGTGGCACCAGCCATGGAATCAATGGAGGAATATACTGAAACATAATGTGGAAATCATACTATACACTGTAGAATAATGTACTATATAAACTGGGCAATATAGACCACAATATATGCTGTACTAGAAAGGGTGGTATAGTGTACCTCACACGCTGTTCAATAAACAGCTGTCACTGCACTGTTTAGGCTGTACTCGACACGCTACACTACAAGCTGAGGGTGTCCAACCACTAACTCATGGGCTGAATGAAGCCCACTTCCCAAGCTTGTCCCGCCCTCAGAGGTCCACCTCTTAAATTGTTCTTTCTGCTCAACACTGAGACACAGATACGTGAGGCAAACATTGCTAATGAAAAGCAGTCACCTTTGAAAAATCCATTGGCAGAAACAGCTGATCTGGCAGTAGGGTTGTGGGAATTTGAAAAATCAGACAGATAATGATACTGACATACTCAGCAGATGCTCAATGAGCTGATACGTAGCTTCTGGCCTCAGCAGTTCTGGTTTCTACCTTCACTTGGGACCTGCAGTATTGCGGATTGCTGAGGCAAATCCTAATTGGAGGGGGAAAGGCAGTGCGGTTAGGAATCAGAACTGCATGTCTGACAACAGGGGCTGCAGTGGTTCGAGAAGGCGGCTCACCACCACCTTCTCAAGGGCAATTAGGGATGGGCACTAAATGCTGGCCTTGCCAGAGATGTCCACATCCCATGAATGAAAAACAAATGTCAGCCCACTTGGATTCCTCTGTTTTTTTTTATTCCTATGACCCTGCTGGACGATCAGCTGTTTCTGATGGCAGGATTTTCATAAGTGAGCACTTTTCATTGATAATGTTCACTTATGCTAGGAGAAGGAGAGAATGAGGATTCAATGTCTGGCCAGACTTGGAGCAATTGGTTCATCCAATATATCCCTTAATAATCTCACTAGGGCTATGGAGCTGACGGTTACCAGCACCCCTCCCCTTTCAACAGACTGTGTCTTCCAACTCACAGAAGGCCACAAGGCAGGAGACACTGAGACCCTCTCAGCCTCTGCAAGGTCTTCAGAATCGCTTCTGACCATGTCTCAGATATAGTGGCCACTGATGGTGCTGTTTCTAACCCACCGTGGCCTGAGACTCAAGAACTGATCTAAGTTCCAATGGAATAAAAACAGAAAATGCTGGAAATACTCAGCAGGTCAGGCAGCATCTGTGGAGAGAGAAACAGGGTTAACGTTTCAGATCGATGACCTTTCATCTTTCATCAGTTCCGATGCAGTTGCTTCTAACTCACCCTCTTATCTGAGTCCCAATTCTGCTGCCTCTCCTTGCCCACAGTTGCAGAGATTAGTAAAAGAGAGAGGTGAAAGATCAGGAGAGTAAGAAAGGGATAGAGATAAAAGGAAAGTGAAAACAAGTAAAGAAACAGGGAGATATGGAGAGAGACAGATAGGGGAGATAGAAAGTGAGAGAAGGAAGTGTAGAGGGACAGAAGTGAAAGAGGGCAGGTAGGCAGAAGAAAAGAAACAGAGACAGACAGAGAAAGAAGTGAAGCAGAGTGAAAGGAAAGAAGTGACAGAGTAAAGGATCAAGAGAGGGAAAAAAGGGGGCAGGTGGAAGTAAAGGAGGAAAAAGAAAAACAGCCAGAAGCGAAGGAGGTGGATGTGGCATGGTCCAAGGATTCAAGAAACAGAGTAAATTAGCAATTGGATGTAGTGTTTGCTAAAGATTCTTCTTAAATTAAATGCAATCTAATCATAGTTGTGTCCCAAGGATTTGGTCCACATGATTGGACACCCACATAGGTGATTATATTTTATACTAGATGTCTAATTCACCGATATACTTCTACAAACTGTTGAAAGTGTATTGCAGTATAACGTGTACAATATTGTATGTACAACTTTTTATATAGATTACAGTATATGCTATACTACAATTGTTGCATATTTTGTACACTGTTTTATGGACAAATGTACAATGCACCCTGTACAAGCAATCTGTACTATGTGCACATCTCTCTCATCTTGGCTCTATGGTAGCACTCTTGCTTTTGAATCAGAAGGTCATGGGTTCAAAGCCCACTCCAGGACTTGAGCACATAATCCAGGCCTGACAGTTCGTTACAGCACCGAGGGAGTGCTATATTGTTAGAGATGTATGAGGCATTAAGTTGAGGTCCTGTCCACCTGTTCAGGTGGATGTAAAAGATCCCATGGACCTATTTAAGGGGGAAATGTCCTGGACAACATTTATCCTTCAACGAACTGCTCCTTTATCTCATTGCTGATTGTGGGACCTTACCTGTGTAACAATAGTGACTACACTTCTAAAAGGATTTTGTCGCTTTGAGAAATGTATGTGTATTTGTATGTATACGGAGGAGAGAGAGAGTTGCACATATCTATTATCAGCTATTGTGCCTTCTTGGTGACCAGCGCGCCTTTTCAACAAAGTTAAAAGATCTAAAGCAGCAGACCATGTAGGACCACATTTTGTATTCTCACAGGAAATGATGACAGAGATATGGAGAAGCACTTAGTCCTTCTTTTCCTATAAAGTTTCAGCACCTTAGGAGGTAACACAGGCCTCCTCTGCAGGTCTCCTCAGTAAACACTGCTGCCTTGTGTTCACTCACCAGCAAATGCACATTGAACACTTGAAATTTGCCGGGTATGATACTTTTCCTTCTCTTGAAAGACAAAATATAAGAAAATATTACTTCTTTCTACCTCCAGCCATTTCAATTTTTTTTGCAGAAGTTTACAGCAAAATATTTTATGTACTATAAATTCTGTAATACTGCCCTTCTTCAGTAAGTGCTAATTCAGATTAGGAATACTGTAGTTTAACAAGAATAAACGTGACAATGACTCCGGGTACTGTACTATAATGAATTAGAACTTAACTAATATAAGGTACCATCGGTGTATCACAATACAGAAGCATGGGAATCACTCACTGTAAGAAATCATTGTGCTATTTTAGGTGCTTAGTGATTTATCTGAACCTAAGACTACACAGGCTAGATTAAACTAAGGTGGTCAAGTAAAATAATTTCTAATGATGTTGAATGGTACAATTCATGACGCCATCATTCTTCTGCTTCACATATGGCACGCTTTGCAAGCCTATCATTTGAAGTTGTTTGAAGAAAAGACATTGGGCTGGAAATTGTTATAACCAAGAAATGGGCAGTGTTTAGACTAAAAATGGTTAAGGAGCGCCTGTTGAAAATCGTCTAGGCTGCACACAAAATTTGTCCTCCCCCCTCATTAAAATGATTGCAGTCATGATTCTTGTCTAAAAGCTCAAGCTCATTGGAGTTACACTGAAAAGATGGACCAATATCGAGGGCAGTCTAAACACAAGTAATGATTGCCACAGGCTTTTTTCACTACTTAAAGGGGAGGTTCATTGATGCTGCAGCACCTCATTCTCAGCATTGTTGGATGTGCAGCAGCCTCAACAACCATAAGAAGAAGGACAAGGAGAAGGAGCACTTATTTACAAATCCGAATGGCAGATCGCCGCCCCAGGGAGAGAACCCGGTGGTTTTCCGATGAAGCTTTGGAGGCATTGGTTTTAGCGGTGGAGAGAAGGTGGGCAGTCAACTGGCAGGAGGCCCTCACCACAAGTCTGCCAGACTATGTGGAGGGAGGTGGCACACCACATCATGGGCAGCACTATGGTCCCCAGGGCCCACACACAGTGCAGGAAGAAGTTTAACAAGCTGACATGGGTGGTCACGGTGAGTGAAGGCTTCAACAAATGGTACATGCCACCATCTGTACCACAAGCTTCACACACTGCTCAATGCACCACTCCCCCAGCACTCACACACCAACAACCTTTACCTAGCAACACTCACACCCACATCTCACACCTTGCACACAATTTATTAATTGTGTTTGGAATTGTTGTGTATGTACCTTTAAGGGAATAACTGGTCTCAGACTGCAGTACCGGCAGTGACCACCCCTGTATAAAAGGCCCTAGCAGGCTTCTGTAGTTTCAGTTTCTAGATTGTCTCCATTCAGTAAAGACTTGTTATAATCAACTCCTGCAGTCCGTGTCTCAATTATACACGGGCATAATACTGGCGACGAGTAAGAAATGAACTTACCTGCAACTCGGCAGACCTCAGGCGACGTTATTGAAGGTCGGAGCCAGAAGAAAGAAAAAAAAATAATCCAAGGAAACTCGAGAAACGGGCGTCGACCGTGGGCAACCGCCCTCCAAATCATCGAATTGAAAAAATTGCAGGAGAGACTGTCGAGAGCCAGGCTTGGTTCTCCAGTCTGTGGTTTCCCAGCTAATCGGGCTGGTGGCAGGTAGTGCACTGATCCTTCCTGGGCTGCGGCGGGCTAGAGCTCGATCGGGTGGCTCTGCAACGGGGCCGGGCAGCGAGTCGGGAAGCAAAGAGAGAGAGAGAGGGTGGAGCACTCAGGGCGCGGCCGGTGCTTCGAAGCCGGGCAGCGTTCAGACCTAAGAAGAGGGAGGGAAGTGTCCCAGAGGGTCCGCTCCACGACGGGAACGGTTCTTCAATTAACGGAGCAAATGTTGAAGCACGATAGAAAAATAAAATACCGCGGAGAGCGGCGTTGGCATCAGCGATCGGGGCGGCGCGAAGACCATAGGGCGTCGCCATTACAGGATAGTAAAATAAATATAATCGCCAGCAACAGCGTTGACTGCAGCGGCAGCGGTGGGAAAGCGCGGGAGGCGCCATCTTAACTCGGCGGGGAAGAAGGAAAAGCGCGGGAGGCGCCATCTTAACTCAGCGGGGAAGAAGGAAAAGCGCGGGAAGCGCCATCTTAGATTTTCAAGATGCCAAAGACTGGCGATATCACTGCCTTCGATAATGCAATAGAAGACTGGACCACGTATGTGGAAAGAGTCGAGGTATATTGCGAGGCAAACGAAATAGCCGATGAGAAAAAGGCACCGGCATTGCTAAATTTAATAGGCGCAAGAACGTACGGCCTATTGCGGGACCTGATTACTCCAGCCAAACCGAAGGCGAAGAGTTTTAACAAAATTGTTGCTATCCTACAGGAACACCTAAATCCTACACCACTGCTGATAGCAGAAAGATTTAAATTCCACAGGAGAAATCAGCATAAAAATGAGAGCAATGCTGATTACCTTACGGAACTACGCAAGCTATCAAAGCACTGCCAGTTCGGAGCAGGACTGGCAGATACCTTACGGGACAAATTTGTCTGTGGACTCCTGAGTGAAGGAACCCAGAAGAGGTTACTCTCAGAGAAAGAGCTGACGCTAGATAAGGCTTTCAGCGTGGCAGTATCGTACGAAGCAGCAGCAAGGGGAGCTGCGGAAATACAACAAAAGCCACAGGAATACGGCACCCACGAAATGACACGGGGATTTGCAAAATGTTATCGCTGCGGCAGAACAAACCATGACCAGAAGGACTGCTGGTCCAAGGACAAAATATGCAGGCAATGCGGAAAGATGGGACACATTGCACGAGTTTGCAGGTCTGGGAAGAAGACCAACGACAACAAAAAGGCTACTAAGGAACCGTACAGGAAAGTACAAAAGATGACGGACAGTAGTTCCGAAGACCAGATGAGCGATAGTGAATCCAGGAACAAGAGACTAAGCTGTCTCAAACTTCACAACGTAATCGCAAAAGAGGATCACCGAACCATTTGGGTCACCCTCACGATAGCAGGGTCCCAAGTCAAAATGGAATTGGATACAGGATCAGCTCTAACCGTCATGAATCGACGAGACTACGAGCGGTTATTCTCACACATACCCTTGAGAGAGACATCCATTGTCTTGAGGATGTATACGGGGCAAAAAATATACCCCAGAGGAAAAATAAGGGTACCTGTCGAATACAATGGCAAGAAAATACGGAAATTGTATCTCTACATTCTGCAAGATGGTGGACCACCGTTATTGGGACGTGAATGGATCAGAAAGATAAGTTTAGACTGGCACTCCATTCAGGCACTGACGGTGGCTGGTAAAAAGGATGACAACGTCACTCCTGGACGATTGTCAACAATCTTAGCTGACGCCAAAGAGGTATTTCAACAAGAACTGGGCACTCTTAAAGGCGTAACCGCATTGATAAAAATAGAGTAGAATGCAATTCCCAAGTTTTTCAAAGCAAGACCGGTACCATATGCAATTCGCCCAGCCGTCGAGGCAGAGCTGGAGAATCTGGAGAATGCAGGCGTGTTATCTAAGGTAGACTGGAGCGAGTGGGCGACACCCATCGTTCCTGTCATGAAAAAAACGTTAAACAATAAGTCTGAGGAGCCAAGGAAGGTTCGCATCTGTGGGGACTTCAAGGTGACGGTGAACCCAGTCCTTCACACAGTACAATATCCTCTTCCAAGGATAGAAGATATCTTCGCCTCACTATCTGGAGGGAAGTGTTTTACAAAAATTGACCTAGCACAAGCATATTTGCAGATGGAGGTTGAAGAATCCTCTAGGAAGTATCTCACGATAAACACTCACAAAGGTCTTTACCAGTATAATCGACTGGTATTCGGAGTAGCATCAGCTCCGGCGATATGGCAAAGAGCGATGGAACAAGTCCTGCAAGGGATTCCGGGGACTCAGTGTTACTTGGACGACATCCTAGTGACAGGTGAAGATGACAGTGAACACCTTGCCAACCTAGAGCAGGTGCTCACTAGACTACGTGAACATGGGCTACGAGCCAATCGCCCCAAGTGCGAGCTTTTTAAGAAACAGATATCGTATTGTGGCCTTGTGATTGATGAAGAGGGGTTGCATAAGTCCCCTGACAAAATTGAAGCGGTAGTTAAGGCTCCAGCGCCTGAAAATGTGTCGCAACTGAGGTCATTCCTCGGATTGGTGAATTACTACCATAAGTTTTTGCCAAATTTGTCCACAATTCTGCATCCACTGAATGCCCTACTACGAACGGGAGTAGCATGGAAATGGAGCGATGAATGCAAGCGGGCCTTTCAGAAGAGTAAGGACCTAATCACTTCAAGAGATATTTGGCTCACTACAACCCATCACTACCGATAAGACTGGCGTGTGATGCGTCTCCCTATGGCATTGGGGCGGTACTGTCACATAAATTCCTTGATGGTTCAGAGAGGCCGATAGCTTTTGCGTCATGCTCGTTAACTTCAGCCGAGCGTAACTACGCCCAGATTGACAGAGAGGCCCTCAGCCTGGTGTGGGGGGTGAAGAAGTTCAATCACTACCTGCACGGTCAGAAATTTACTCTACTAACTGATCATCAACCTCTCGTCTCCATTTTCAACCCTCAGAAGGGCGTACCGATAATGACGGCACAACGGCTACAGAGGTGGTCCCTTTTCCTAGGGGCTCACCAATATGACATTGAGTACAAAGGAACTAAACAGCATGGGAATGCTGATGGATTGTCGCGCCTACCGTTGCCGACGGCGGAAGAAGAACTGGCAGTGGATCCAGTGGAGTTATTCCACTCGACTATAGTCGAATGTCTCCCTGTGACGACTGCAAACATTGAAAAGGAAACACGAAATGACCCGACACTCTCCTGGGTCTATGATTTAACGGTGAAGGGATGGCCAGCACATGGCGAACCACTGCTGCCAGCATTCTCGCCGAGAAGAGAACAGCTGTCAGTGTGCAGAGGAACCTTGATGTGTAGATCCAGAGTAGTAATTCCACCCAAATTGAAGGATAGAATGCTCAATGAGCTTCATGAGGGTCATCTGGGAGGGGTAAAAATGAAGAACTTAGCCAGAGCGTTTGTGTGGTGGCCGGGAATCGATAGAGAAATCGAAGAGATGACCAAGAGCTGTACAGGATGCCAGAAGGTCCAAAACGCCCCACCACAAGCCCCTCTACATCCATGGGAGTGGCCCTCATCTCCATGGCAAAGGGTGCACATTGATTTTGCTGGTCCCTTTATGGACTCGATGTTTTTAATTGCGGTGGATGCACATTCAAAGTGGCCAGAGGTAATAAAAATGTCCTCAACCACCACAGAAAAAACTATCGCAGTCTTACGAACCATATTCGCCAGGAATGGGCTGCCTGAACAGATTTGCTCTGACAATGGACCACAGTTTGTGCCTGAAGAGTTCCGGAGGTTCTTAAAGAACAATGGTGTTAAGCATTACACATCCGCCCCATATCATCCAGCCACTAATGGATTGGCCGAGAGGTTTGTTCAAACATTCAAGAAGGCTATCAAGGCAATGTGTAATGAAGAGATACCCCTACAACACAAGGTGAATAACTTCTTGTTTGCCTACCAGAATGCGACACATGCGGTTACCAACCAAACTCCAGCCATGATGTTCTTCAATCGAAGACTACGATGCCGCTTGGATTTGGTTAAGCCGAACATCAGAAGAGATGTGGAGAACAGGGAGTTTCAGAATATGAATGAAAGGCCGACCAGGAGTTTTAAGATAGGTCAACCAGTTTTGGCCCGGGACTACCGCACAGAGAAATGGCAGCCAGGAACGATCTGTACACGGCAAGGACCTCTAATGTATACCGTGGATGTTGGGGAGAGCATTGTAAGACGCCATGCTGACCAGATTCTAGAGTCACTGGAAAACGTCAACTCCACACCACGATCTGATGCACCTGACGATGAAACCGAAGTACCAATTGCATCTACCGCAGAATCGGTGATATTGGAAGCAGACGAACCAAACAGCGACATTGATCCCGACTCAACCTTGCCAGAAGAACCTGATATCCCAAAGAGGCGTTATCCAGACAGAATCAGGAAGCCTCCTCAAAGACTGAACTTATAATTGCTTAACTTCAACCAATGTATCTAGCAACCGTAATTGTAATTGTAATTAGTAATTATTTAGTTGTTAAATGAATGTTATGTACTGTTTATCTAAAAGGGGAGGAATTGTTGTGTATGTACCTTTAAGGGAATAACTGGTCTCAGACTGCAGTACCGGCAGTGACCACACCTGTATAAAAGGCCCTAGCAGGCTTCTGTAGTTTCAGTTTCCAGATTGTCTCCATTCAGTAAAGACTTGTTATAATCAACTCCTGCAGTCCGTGTCTCAATTATACACAGACATAATAGGAATATTTTGTGGTCTCTCTCACATCACCTTTACACCCAGCAGGATGCTGTGATCGCCTTGAGGCAGGCTTTTTATGATAGGGATGTGGTGAGCTACGGGGATCTAGGGTTTCATTCATGCGAATCGGAGTCTGATGAGCCGGTCACGGACAGCCTGTCTGGAAAGCCCGATGGTCTCACTGCCTCCACTCCCTCCCCCATAGATCCTGGAGGGTGAGGTCCACTGCCAGTACAGCCCCTATGACTTTTATAAGTGTTATAGGTTGAAGCTTTTCAGAAATAATTATGAAGTTTTGTACTTGCCACAACACTTCCTGATACCAAAGAACCTAGGAATGAATAAAGAAAACTCTTCCAGTAGCAGGAAGTAGCACACAGCCATTCAAACTTCAAAAACCTGTCATGTCCGAGTGATTGGTGATGAGCCCTTTAAATAGCGTCGCTGGAGCTGGCTTCCTGCTGTTGCACGCCACCTGAAGCTTCCGTTGTTTTCTGCAGCCGCTAAGTTCATTGGCTGTAACAAATTTGGGAGATCGGGCGTCGAATGAGTGTTGCACACCCACTGACATCACAATCTCCGTGATGGCGAGGTCCCCGGCGATCGTGTTCAGCGGCAGCGCTACCGTCAACACCGATATGGCGTGCGGCGCTGGAACCGGCATCAGGTGGCGTTCAAGCTCTCAACGGCATTTTAGCGCCATCTCGTGGCGCTAATGTGTAGCGCTAACCACACGAATTTCTCCCCCATTTTGCTGCAGTGTAGGAATTGGTAAATTCCTGACGAAAATACTGAGAGCGAGTCAATCAGCTAACCAAAACGATGTTTAATGCAAACTGGTGGAAGTAACAAACAAAAACGCAAGAGAACAAATCAACAGGTGCTTGATTAATGCTGGCTCCACGAGGACTGAGAAGGGGAGGCCCCTCAGTCCGACGTCATGACATCATCACGTTTCCCGCCGTTGGGAACGTCACGTGACCCACGTGATGACGTCATCGCGTTCGGTCTTAACCCTTTAGAGACCGCGCTATTTACATACAGCGAAAGAATACAGATTTAAAGGCAGAATTGTCTTTAATAACAAAAGTCAATCGAAGAGGAGGTCGGACAAGCCTGTTCGAATGACTCCTATATTCCCGGAGAGGAATTTGCTGGGCAGTTGATGAACGGGTGGGTGGAGCGATCTGGTCAGGTGTGGCAGCAGCGGGCGGTCGACCACGACGCGGTGGCTGTGCAGTTTCGACCGGTTGTTCGAGGTCCAGATGCGCGGGCTTGAGGCGGTTGATTGAAATGTGGTCGGGCTTGCCACCGATGTCGACCAAAAAGCTCTTGGCACCCACCTGCAATACTCAGAAAGGGCCCGTATAAGGAGGCCTGAGCAGACTGCAATGGGCATCATGACGGACAAAAACGAACTTGGCCCGCATTAGCTCCATTGGGATGTGGGAGGCTGGAAAACCGTGATGTGACGTTGGAATTGGCTGGAACACTTGGGCTGCTTCCCGGTGAGCTTCCAGTTGGTCAGCTGCGGACCACGGCTTCGTTGGTGATGGCAGGAACTCGCCTGGCACCCGAAGTGGCTGGCTGTACACCAGTTCCGCGGCAGATGACTGCAGGTCTTCCTTTGGTGCCGTACGCAAACCAAGCATAACCCAAGGCAGCCTGTCTACCCATGCAGTGCCCTGGAGGCTGGCTCTCAGCGACGCCTTCAACGACTGATGAAAGCACTCACATAACCCGTTGGCCTGCGGGTGGTAGGCCGTGGTGCGATGGAGCTTGGTGCCCAAACCTAAGGCTACAGCGTTCCAAAGTTCGGACGAGAATTGTGGACCGAGGTCAGATGAAATATCTGATGGGACGCCGAACCGTGCCACCCATGAGGAAATAAAAGCCCTGGCAACATCCGCGGAGGTAGTGGACATCAGAGGAACCGCCTCTGGCCATCTTGTAGTGCGGTCGACCATGGTCAGGAGGTGAGTGAAACCTTGTGACGGCGGAAGTGGCCCAACGAGGTCGACGTTGACATGGTCGAAACGGCATTCCGGTACTTCGAAGGTGGCCAAGGGGGCTTAACATGATGTTGCACTTTGGCTCTTTGGCAAACGACGCAGGTGTTCGCCCAGTCGCGGACATCCTTGCGCATCCCTCTCCAGACGAATTTGGATGCCAGTAACTTTTGAGACGCCTTCAAGCCGGGATGTGAAAGTCTGTGTATGGCGTCAAAGACTTTCCGACGCCAGGAAACCGGAACGATCGGGCGGGGATCCCCCAAGAAGATGTCGCAGAGCAAGGAGGTACCCGCCGCATGGAAATGCACATCTGTTGGCTGGAGGCAGGAGGAGTCGGTACGAAATGCCTGAGTTTCCGGGTCGGCTGCTTGGTCGGCAGCCATGTGTGAATAATCTATTCCCAGCTGGACGGCCTGGACGGACGCCCGCGAGAGGCAATCGGCCACCACGTTGTCCTTGCCGGCCACGTGACGGATGTCGGTGGTAAACTCTGAAATAAAGGTGAGTTGTCGCTGCTGCCGAGCCGACTACGGTTCGGTAGTCTTGGCCATAGCAAAAGTCAGCGGTTTGTGGTCCACAAGCGCGGTGAAGTGGCGCCCTTCCAAAAGAAAATGAAAATGGCGGATAGCCAGAAACAGCGTCAACAATTCCCTGTCGAACGTGCTGTACTTGTGCTCATTACTGCGCAGTTGGCGACTAAAAAACGCCAGTGGCTGCCACGTGCTGTTGACCCTGCCAAATGCGCCGAGAAATCCTGGATGTGTGGTATGGGGTACCTATCCGGAGTTGTGACATCATTAAGCCGTCGGTAGTCACTGCAGTGCCGCCATCCGCCGCCGGGTTTAGGGACGATGTGGAGCGGCGAGGACCAGGGACTATTCGACCGGTGAATAATCCCCAACCGCTCCATTGCGGCGAACTCCGCCTTAGCGGCCGCGAGTTTGCTGGGTTCTAGTCGCCGAGCCCATGCATAGACTGGGGAGCCGGTCATTGTAATGTGGTGCTCCACCCTATGCTTGGCGGTCGTGGCAGAAAAGTTGGGCCTGGTTAACTCTGGAAATTCACCGAGATGGCGGGTGAATTCGTTGGGCGTTGGCAAAGCGCAGGAGACCGCGTGCGACGTGACTGAACCTCGAAAGCATGGGATGGAGTTGGACGTGGTGGCGTTGATCAGCCGACGATTTTTTAAATCGACCGACAAGCTGTTGGCGCATAAAAAATCAGCGCCAAGGATCACTTGCGAAATTTTGGCGGTGATAAACTCCCATTGGAAGAGCTGACCGCCAAAACACACCTGGGCCCGCCGTTTCCCGAATGTACGAATAGCACTGCCATTGGCAGCTTGGAGGGGACAACCGCGCCTCCCAGCCCGGATGTCGAGGACCGGGGCGGGAAGGATACTAAACTGCGCTCCCGTGTCGCATAAGAACCGCTGGCCTGAGATGGAATCAGTGATTTATAATAGCTTCCCGGAATCGTCAATCGCCATCGCGGCCGTGGGGCCTACTTCAGGTTCGGTCTTCCCGTCGCGCGGTTGGTGCTGGTGTCTCTTTGTTGCTTTAGGCTTGAACCCGCAGGGAGGGCGGCAGCATCGGGCCTTTGGGCCGAAACGGGCGTGGTAATAACATCAACCAAATGGTGGAGGCGTCAGGGCGGGGCCCTTCTGGGTGGGATGCCTCGTGGCGGCGCAGTTTGTTGCATGACGGTGTAAATTGTGTCGGCCTCGGCGGCCAGCGCCACACAATCCGCAGTGTCCGACCTCGCAAGGGCCGCTTGCACCTGCTCGGGCAATTGGCTCAGGAACAATTCCCGAAAGAGGAAACATTGCGGTTCTGAACCAAGGAGTGTGAGCATCTGGCTCATTAACTCCGACGGCTTGGAGTTGCCTAACCCGGGCAGCGTGAGTAACCGCCGTGCGTGTTCTGACTCTGTGAGGCCGAATACCTGGATAAGCCGTGCCTTAAGGGTGTCGTACTTGCTGTCCGCCGGGGGGTTTTCCAGTAGGCTGATAATCCTCGAAGCCGTGGAGCTGTCGAGTGCGGAGACCACGTAGAGGTAACGGGTCTGATCCTGCACTATGTTCCGAAGTTCGAACTGAGCCTCTGCTTGCACGAACCAGGAGGCCGCCTGTTGTTCCCAAAACTGAGGGAGCTTCAAAGCCACTGCGTTTGCTTCCATCATGTCACTGCGTCTCGCTTCCTCCGCGAAGATCGTCCACGAAGATTCGGGGTCACCACTGTAGGAATTGGTAAATTCCTGACAAAAATACTGAGAGCGAGTCAATCAGCTAACCAAAACGATGTTTAATGCAAACTGGTGGAAGTAACAAACAAAAACGCAGGAGAACAAATCAACAGGTGCTTGCTTAATGCTGGCTCCACGAGGACTGAGAAGGGGAGGCCCCTCAGTCCGACGTCATGACATCATCACGTTTCCCGCCATTGGGAACGTCACATGACCCACGTGATGATGTCATCGCGTTCGGTCTTAACCCTTTAGAGACCGCGCTATTTACATACAGCGAAAGAATACAGATTTAAAGGCAATTATATACATTCGTATAAGAGTTCCTTGGTGGCTCTGCCACAGCAGCACAGTTTTTGTTTTCAAATCATGCTTTTTTTAAATCCCCCAAAAAGTTCTTCCTCTATATATCTTCTGGAACAGGGCGGGCCAATGGACCAACCCCATGGATGTTTCCATGGTTGGCACTGATGCCAGTAATTAGCATGGAAAGGAAAATGGGAACGGTTAAGGAAACACGATAGCATAAATAGACATTCTGTTAATACTGGTTACAAGACACCACCAGGCAAAACTAAGCAGTTTTTCGGGAGAGCATCGGTTTCAGTATTATGTTCCGAAGCCAAAACTTGATGTACAAATAAAGATATGCAGTAAACTGGGCTGAAGAACTCATTCCAAAGTTGGCTGGTGTTAACACATAGGTCAGAACCAGACTCTTGGCTCAAATCCTCTTTTCTGGCACTGACTGAAATGTCAGTTGTCAGTGGTGTGACAATCCTGTGCGATCCCAAACCAGATGTATGCGTGAAAGTTGTGTGGAATTGAGATTTTTACGGAAAACTTTGGTTAACTCCTTGAGTACTGCAATATTTAAAATTTTCTTCTTAATGTAACCCAGCATTTAGTTCTAATTCTCTTCTTTTATGATTTGCATTAGGTCTTGGTGAGTGGGATAGCATCTATATATATGTGACACACAGCAGAAAGCATCTGATATTAGGTGAAAGTAACACACGATACATAATGGAGAGTGATATTAGTCTACAAGCCCATGGGGGGAGAAATTCCGTTAGGTCCCATCGATTTTTAGAGTGTTGGACTAATGAATTTCGCAGTCGGAAGTCCCGCACAAAAAGTGGCCTTCGCCATATTGGTAAAGGCAGACATTAGGGCCGCGATTTTGCCAGGGGAGGCGAGATCACGGCGGGAGAGGTGGTTGGCGGGTCCTGGTCCCGCTCCCGGCTCCAGCCCACTCTCTCCAAGTGATTTTACATTGATTGGGCTTGTGAAGCCCCCCCCAGCACATTTCCCGGCCAATTAAATGGAAGTGGGTCTGATGACGTCATTTGATGACTCGTCATCAGCCGGTTTCCTTAAAGGGACCATGCCCACATTCATTTTGATATTTGTGCTGTCAGTGTTCTGCAGCATTGAGGCGCTGCAAACACTGACAAGCACTGCACAGAGGTGCACGGCTGCACCCAGGCTCTCCCATGACTCCCTCCATATGCTTATGGAGGGAGTCACAGTACGCAGGGAGGTTCTCTTCCCTTCCCATGGGTGGAAGAGACCTCCCCAGGACATCAACGCAGCCTGGTTGCACATTGCACAGGAGGGCACAAGCAGGGATGTCGTCAGGAGGACCAGGCTGCAGTGGCGCAAACCTTTCAATGATCTCAGTAGATCACGAAATGTTACTGCCAAGCCACACTCAACCTCATCCTGCTGTGCCACTCATCACATCCCCACCACTCTGCCTTCCCTACCCTACTCCTGCACATCCTTACTCACACCAACTTACCTTGCACCTCCACCCATCCCTCTCTATCTACATTGTCACTTCCCCATCTCACTAGCCACCCCTCACACTCACCCTCATCCTAGTCCAATCATACCAACTAACAACACACAAGGGTAGGCATATGGGTGGTTTAGCCAATGTTCATGTGAAGTTTCTGTTAATGTCTTGTCAAACATTGAAATCTATATTTTGAACACTTTACCTTATTGGACAGATCTGTGCTCAACTTTAGAAGGGTCTTAGTGAGTTCCAGTGAATGTTGAAACATAACTTCCCCCCACTCCCAATTGTGATGAGTGTGAAAGGAATGGTTTGGACATTATAGGGATGCTTTATGGTGCTGGTGTGGGGTGGTGTCAACCTGGCATATCATGTGGCAGCCAGGGTGTACAGCGTCAAGTGAAGTAAATCTGGCCATGGTGAGGCCATCGCTGGTCTCCCGGGCAGCAATGTGGTTGGGTGCTGACGCCCTGTGTCCTGTGCAGCATCAGGTGATTGCGGAGAAGGTTGGTATTGTTGTTGGTGATGTTGGTGTGTCTGGTGATGTTGGTGTTGGGCTGATCATGGAGGGATTCAGAGGACCAAGGTGAGATTTTTTCAAGGGCACCGATGTTGCTGGAATAGATGGCAGCTGAAGTTGAGATGACAGAAGCGATCTGTCAATGATGAGAGATCTTGCTCCAAGGAAGTGACAGTGGATAGAGAGTTTACTCCAAACACTTCCAAACTGCATACAGCTCAAAAGTGTCTTCCAAGTTCTGAAGGTTCAGGCTTCTGACATTGGAAAGTGACCAGCTGTGAAATGGTAGCTCTCATACCACTTTTGCAGCTGTCACCTATTCACAGCAATGGGGAGACATAGAGAACCCGACACACTTACCTGACGTGATCTCCAAACGACATGAACCCCATTAAAAATGTGGTAAAATAGAAATAGGCTGGCAAAATAGTAGTTAACAAGCATTTAACTATCTTAAATGCCTCCCCCGCCGCTTGGTGTCGGATCTGTTCTGAAATCGCAGACCCGACACTTTGGAAACTTACATAGAGGCGGGTTTGGAGCGGGCTCCCAACCCACTGTCAATCAGTGCCTCCAAACCCACATGCTGAGTGCCGGCAAAATCGCGGCTTTGGTGTCCCTGACAGTCGCCTGAAATGAACATTGGCTTCATTAAAATATGTTAAGAGGGGTCCTGTGCTTGAATTAGGACCCCTTTACGAAAGTGGTGCCTTTCAGTCGCACTTTCATGTACCTGCACAGAGAAACATGGTGCCAATACTCGGGAAGCTGCCTGAAGCAGCACTATTTAAAGGAATCCCCATCTCCATTAAGGTAAGTCACTGGAATGTTGTTTTCGGCTTTTGGGAATGTTTGGAGCTTTATTTTGGCGGTAGTTTGGAGCACAGAGCAGTTGGAGAGCTGCCATTTGGCTGGAAATGCACTGTTTGACTTCATTGGCTGAAGGAGCACCAGAAAAATGGGGATATTGTTGGGATTAGCTTTGAGGCTGCCACAGCAACAGCAGCAGCAACAGTAACAACAACAGCATCAGAACCAGCAGCAGCAGCAAAGACCTGTGGAGGGTCAAAGAAGATGGTGAATGAGGCAAGGGCCAAGGAGGCGTTACAGCAAGCTGGTCTTCCAGAACAGGATGTCGTACCTCAACCTGTCAGGGGAGCAGTGTGTGAGGAGGCTGCGCTTCAGCAAGCAGGTAGAATTGGAGCCAAACACCAGTGCACACACAGCGCTGCCTCTTGCTGTGAAGACAATGGTGGCTCTCAACCTCTATGCCACAGGCTCATTCCAGGCAGCAACAGGTGACATCGGCGACATCAGTCAGTTTTCTGTCCATACGGCCATCAAGCAGGTGACCTCTATTTAAGGAGAGAGCAATGTATCCCCTTCCCAATGCAGGTTGCTGATCAGGAGGAAAGAGCTCTCTCAGTTGCTCGCATCACTGAATTTCCCCAGGTGCAAGGTCTCATGGACCATGACATGAATCAGTCATTCATGAAAGAAAGACTTATGAAATAATACTGAGCGGCCTGCGGGTGGCGCTGTCCAGGGAGAGTATAAATACTCGGGCATGGGCCCAGCTTGCGCAGGATATTCTTAACAGTAACTAGTGAAGGACACAACTAGACCTCCATGTTGTAAAACAGTTGATTAAAGCTTTGTTTAACGCTTAGACTAAGTGCCTAGTAGTTTTCTTACATCAGACCACATGCACGTTGTGCTGCATTCTCCCCATCATGAACCAGCCATGTTTTATAACAGGAAGGGTTTCCACTCCCTAAATGTTCAGCTGTTGTGTGACCACAGGCAGCGGATAATGCAGGTCGCCGTCTGGTATTCTGGCAGTAGTCATGACTCCTTCATACTGCGCCAGTCCTCAATCTCACCTGGCTTTGACCCAGACCAGCAGGTGTCAGGCTGGCTCCTTGAAGACAGGGGGTATCCCCTCTATACCTGGCTCATGACTACTGCCAGGAACCTGGGCACAGAAGCAGAAGCTAATGTAACACCCTTATTTAAAAAGGGCAGTAGACAGAAGGCTGGAAACTATAGACCAGTTAGCCTAACATCTGTGGTAGGTAAAATTTTGGAGTCCATTATTAAGGAGACAGTAACAGGACATTTGGATAATCATAATTTAATAAGACAAAGTCAGCATGGTTTTATGAAGGGGAAGTCATGTTTGACAAATTTGCTGGAGTTCTTTGAGGAAGTAACATATAGGGTGGATAAAGGTGAACCAGTGGACGTAGTGTATTTAGACTTCCAAAAGGCATTTGACAAGGTGCCACACAAAAGATTATTGCTTAAGATAAAAAATCACGGGATTGGGGGTAATATTCTGGCATGGATAGAGGATTGGCTATCTAACAGAAGGCAGAGAGTTGGGATAAATGGTTCATTCTCAGACTGGCAATCAGTAACCAGTGGTGTTCCGCAGGGGTCAGTGCTGGGTCCCCAACTCTTTACAATCTATATTAACGATTTGGAGGAGGGGACCGAGTGTAACATATCAAAGTTTGCAGATGATACTAAGATGGGAGGGAAAGTAGTGAGTGAGGAGGACATAAAAAACCTGCAAGGGGACATCGACAGGCTAAGTAAGTGGGCAGAGATTTGGCAGATGGAATACAATACTGGAAAGTGTGAGGTTATGCACTTTGGCAGGAAAAATCGTAGAGCAAGTTATTATCTTAATGGCAATAAACTGGAAAGTACTGAAGTACAAAGGGATCTGGGGGTCCTGGTGCACGAAACTCAAAAGGTTAGTATGCAGGTGCAGCAAGTGATTAAGAAGGCCAATGGAATGTTGGCTTTCATTGCTAGGGGGATAGAATATAAAAATAGGGAGGTATTGCTTCAGTTGTACAAGGTATTGGTGAGACCGCACCTGGAATACTGCATACAGTTTTGGTGTCCATACTTAAGAAAAGACATACTTGCTCTCGAGTCAGTACAAAGAATGTTCACTCGGTTAATCCCGGGGATGAGGGGATGGACATATGAGGAGAGGTTGAGTAGATTGGGACTCTACTCATTGGAGTTCAGAAGAATGAGAGGCGATCTTATTGAAACATATAAGATTGTGAAGGGGTCGGATCGGGTGGATGCGGGGAGGATGTTCCCGATGATGGGTGAAACTAGAACTTGGGGGCATAGTCTTAGAATAAGGGGCTGCTCTTTCAAAACTGAGATGAGGAGGAACTACTTCACTCAGAGGGTGGTAGGTCCATGGAATATGCTGCCCCAAAAAGCTGTAGAAGCTACATCATTACATAAATTTAAAACAGAAATAGACAGTTTCCTAGAAGAAAAGGGAATTAAGGGCTACGGGGAGCGGGCAGGAATTTGGACATGAGTCTAGGTTCGGATCGGTCATGGCCCTGTGGGTAGCGGAGCGGGCCCAGGGGCCGTGTAGCCTGATCCTGCTCCTGTTTCGTGTGTCTAATTCTGTTAGATTCAGGAGATAGTCCTGTCATAGTGGATTGGCGGTTAGGATCAGATCAGCCATGATCTTATTGAATGGCGGAGCAGGCTCGAGGGGCCGATTGGCCTACTCCTGCTCCTATTCCTTATGTTCTTATGTTCTTATGTAACATCAATACAATGAAAGCCACACTCAAACCAGAGCTCTCATTGAGCAAACCATAGGTGTCCTCAGACAAAGGAGCCCTGACCGATCCAGTGGAGTCCTGCAGTATAGCCCCCAGCAAGTCCCCAGATTTGTAGTGGTTTGCTGCATGCTTCACAACTATGCTATTCGGAAGGGCCAAGCTTTGCAGCTGCCACAGCAGGAAAAAGTGCAGGAGCGAGATGAAGAAAAAGATGAGGAAGAAGATGATGAGGAAGACCAAGGTCGAGCAGTGCTGCCAGAGCTGTAAGGCAACAACTTTATTGAGGAGAGATTCTCCAAAGCAAACACTTTCCCCAGCACACCAACAGACCCACCATTTGCCCCACTAATTCCACCCACTTTCTGAATGCCCTCCAACACTACTACCTCATTGGTCTTCCACCTACATAACTACAAATATGAGGACCAACAGCAAAGCCAAGCAAATAGAAACTGTTTACTTCACATCGTCTGATCTCCCAATAAAGCTGTCAGATCTGTCACCAGAGGCTCAATCATTGTGGGTCTCACTGCAGTGTTCTTGGAGCTGATCACTCCTTCCATGGTTGACTGCATAGTCTGAATTAGAGTTTTTTGAGGATGTAACTAGCAGGGTAGATAAAGGGGAACCAGTGGATGTAGTATATTTGGATTTCCAAAAGGCATTCGATAAGGTGCCACATAAAAGGTTATTACACAAGATTAGGACAAATGTAAGAAGTCACACAACACCAGGAGATGCATCAACGCCAGATTCATCAGCCGCACTCACAAGACAGTCCAGAATGTCACCCGAGCACAACGCAACGCCATCCACGCTCTCAAGACCAACCGCAACATCGTCATCAAACCAGCAGACAAAGGAGGTGCCATCGTCATACAGAACAGAACGGACTATTGCAAAGAAGTATACCGACAACTGGACAACCAGGAACACTACAGACAGTTACCCGCAGATCCGACCAAAGAACACACCCGCCAACTCAACAGACTGATCAAAACCTTCGATCCAGACCTTCAAAGCATCCTGCATGCTCTCATCCCACGTACTCCCCGCGTGGGAGACTTCTACTGCCTCCCAAAGATACACAAAGCCAACACACCTGGACGTCCTATCGCATCACGCAACGGAACCCTGTGTGAGAACCTCTCTGGATATGTCGAGGGCATCCTGAAACCCATCGTACAGGGAACCCCCAGCTTCTGTCGCGACACTACAGACTTCTTACAGAAGCTCAGCACCCACGGACCAGTTGAACCAGGAACACTCCTCGCCACGATGGATGTCTCGACACTCTACACCAGTATCCCCCATGATGACGGCATCGCTGCGACAGCCTCAGTACTCAACACCAACAACAGCCAATCTCCAGACGCCATCCTACAACTCATCCGCTTCATCCTTGACCACAATGTCTTCACCTTCGACAACCAGTTCTTTACCCAAACACACGGAACAGCCATGGGGACCAAATTCGCACCCCAATACGCAAACATCTTCATGCACAAGTTCGAGCAAGACTTCTTCGCTGCACAGGATCTCCAACCAACGCTATACACCAGATACATCGACGACATTTTCTTCCTATGGACCCACGGCGAAGAATCACTGAAAAGACTACACGATAACATCAACAAGTTCCATCCCACCATCAAACTCACCATGGACTACTCCTCAGAATCAGTCTCATTCCTGGACACACGAATCTCCATCAAAGACGGACACCTCAGCACTTCACTCTACCGCAAGCCCACGGACAACCTCACGATGCTTCACTTCTCCAGCTTCCACCCTAACCACGTTAAAGAAGCCATCCCCTATGGACAAGCCCTGCGAATACACAGGATCTGCTCAGACGAGGAGGAACGCGATGGACACCTACAGACACTGAAAGACAACCTTGTAAGAACGGGATATGACGCTCGACTCGTCGATCGACAGTTCCGACGGGCCACAGCGAAAAATCGCATAGACCTCCTCAGAAGACAAACACGGGACACAACCAACAGAGTACCCTTCGTCGTCCAGTACTTCCCCGGAGCGGAGAAACTACGCCATGTTCTTCGCAGCCTTCAACATGTCATCGATGACGACGAACACCTCGCTAAGGCCATCCCCACGCCTCCACTACTCGCTTTCAAACAGCCGCCTAACCTCAAACAGACCATCGTTCGCAGCAAATTACCCAGCTTCCAGGAGAACAGCGACCACGACACCACACAACCCTGCCACAGCAACCTCTGCAAGACATGCCAGATCATCAACACAGGTACCATCATCACACGTGAGGACACCACCCACCAGGTACATGGTACATACTCATGTGACTCGGCCAACGTTGTCTACCTTATACATTGCAGGAAAGGATGCCCCGGAGCATGGTACATCGGCGAGACCATGCAGACACTGCGACAACGGATGAACGGACACCGCGCAACAATCACCAGGCAGGAGTGTTCCCTCCCAGTCGGGGAACACTTCAGCAGTCAAGGACATTCAGCCTCCGATCTTCGGGTAAGCATTCTCCAAGGTGGCCTTCGAGACACACGAAAACGCAAAATCGTCGAGCAGAAACTGATAGCCAAGTTCCGCACCCATGAGGACGGCCTCAACCGAGATCTTGGGTTCATGTCACGCTACATGTAACCCCACCTGATGCAGGGTCATCCAGACTCGAGTCGACATTGGCTTGTTCTCTCTACACAGATGCGGCCGGACCTGCTGTGATTTCCAGCCAAAAAAAATGTTTTTTGTCTGTTTTTTTGTTTTTCATACAGACCCCAGCATCTGCAATATTTGACCCCTTGTGACCCCACCTCATTGTTCTTTGATGTAATGTTTCCCTGACTGACCTGTTTGGACACCATTCACACCTTTGACTGCTGTGATTATCTCTCTGCCGAGGTGTGATAAATGGCAGTTGGAAAGGTTACCTGTAAACATCTGACATGATTCTCTGACTATATAAGCTGTGTCTTTATGCATTTCTCCACTTCACCTGAAGAAGGAGCAGCGCTCCGAAAGCTTGTGATTTCAAATAAAGCTGTTGGACTATAACCTGGTGTTGTGTGACTTCTTACATTTGTCCACCCCAGTCCAACTCCGGCATCTCCACACCACAAGATTAGGACTCATGGGGTTGGGTGTAATATAATAGCATGGATAGAGGATTGGTTAACGGTCAGAATACAGAGAGTATGGATAAACGGATCTTTTTCAGTTTGGCAGGCTGTAACTAGTGGGGTGCTGCAGGGATCAGTGTTGGGGCCTCAGCTGTTTACAATCTATATTAATGACCTAGATGAAGGAACCGAGTGTAATGTATCCACGTTTGCTGATGATACAAAGGTCGGTGGGAGTGTAAGCTGTGAGGAGAACACAGTCTGCAAAGGGATATAGATAGACTGAGTGAGTGGGCAGTAAGGTGGCAGATGGAGTATAATGTAGGGAAATGTGAGATTATTCACTTTGGTAGGTGTTAGATCCGTGTATCTTGATGTTGTGTGTCCTTCAATAACTAGACAAGAGACTGCAGGGAACAATCAACAGGTGTTTACTGGATGAGGGTTATTCTAAAAACTAACTGTACAGATCCCTACTCAGGGTTTATATAGAGGTGTGGTCACTGCCGGTAGTACAGTATACAGGAGCTGTAAAAAGTAGTTCTCCCCTTAAAGGTACATACACTACAATTCCTCCCCTTTTAGATTAACAGTGCCATAACATTCATTTAACAATTAAATATCAACTAATTACAATTAACACTTTTAACATGCAACATTAACTGAAAATAGTCTATTTATAAATTCAGTCTTTGGGGCGGCTTCCTGATCCTTTCTGGATAGCGCCTTTCCTGAGTGTCTTGCTCTTGGTGCGGAGGCGATTCTGGCCCCCTGTCGTCGGTTGGTTCATCAGCTTCCGATGCTACTGTTTCTGGGGTAGATGCTACCTGTATGTCGGGTTCATCACCAGGTACGCGAGACATGGGGTTGACTCGTTCCTGTAACTCTAGTATCTGGTCAACATGGCGTCTCACAATGTTCTCCCCAACATCCACTGTGTACATTAGTGGCCCCTGCCGTGTGCATATCGCTCCTGGTTGCCATTTCTCTGTTCGGTAGTCGTGGGCCAAGACTGGTTGCCCTACATTGAAGCTCCTTGTCGGCTTCTCATTGATGTGCTGGAATTGCTTATTCTCAACATCTCTTCGTACATTTGGTCTGAGCAAATCCAGACAAGATCTCAACCTTCGGTTAAAGAACATCATGGCCGGGGTCTGGTTGGTGACTGCATGTGTCGCATTTCTGTAGGCTAACAGGAAATTGTCCACCTTATGCTGCAGTGGAATGTCGTCATCGCACATGGCCCTTACTGCTTTTTTAAAGGTTTGTACGAACCTCTCAGCCAATCCATTTGTGGCTGGATGATACAGGGCGGATGTGTAATGCCTTACCCCATTCCTTTTCATAAATCTTCGAAACTCTTCGGACACAAACTGCGGTCCATTATCAGAGCAAATCTGCTCTGGCAAGCCGTTCCTGGCAAATATGGTCCGTAGGACTGCAATAGTTTTCTCCGTGGTGGTGGAGGACATTTTGATCACCTCAGGCCATTTCGAGTGCACATCCACAGCTATTAAAAACATTGAGTCCATGAATGGACCAGCAAAATCAATATGCACCCGTTGCCATGGAGATGAGGGCCACTCCCATGGGTGTAGAGGGGCATGTGGTGGTGCATTTTGGACCTTCTGGCATCCTGAGCAGCTCTTTGTCAGGTCCTCGATTTGCTGATCGATCCCCGGCCACCACACATAAGCCCTAGCAAGGCTTTTCATTTTCACCCCTCCCAGATGGCCTTCGTGAAGCTATTTGAGCATTCTCTCCCTTAACTTGGGTGGAATTACCACTCGGGATCCACACATCAAGGTCCCCTGGCATACTGACAGCTGTTCTCTTCTGGATGAGAATGCTGGCAACAGTGAGTCTCCATGTGTTGGCCATTCCTTCACCGTCAAGTCATATAGCCGAGACAGTGTCGGGTCATTTCGGGTCTCCTTTATATCAGCGTTAGTTACTGGCAAGCGTTCAATTATAGTCGAATAAAATATTTCGACAGGGTCCCCTGCTGGTGCTTCCTCCGCAGTAGGCAGTGGCAGGCATGATAGCCCATCAGCGTTTCCATGCTGTTTCGTGCCCTTATACTCGATTTCATATTGGTTCGCCCCTAGAAAAAGGGACCATCTTTGTAGCCGTTGCGCAGTCATCACCGGAACGCCCTTCTTTGGATTAAAGATGGAGACAAGTGGTTGGTGGTCAGTCAGCAAGGTGAACTTCTGCCCGTGCAGATAGTGGTTGAACTTTTTCACTCCCCACACTAGGCTGAGGGCCTCCCTGTCAATCTGGGCGTAGTTACGCTCAGCTGAGGTTAGTGACCGAGACGCAAAGGCTACTGGCCTCTCCGAGCCGTCCGGGAATTTGTGCGACAGCACCGCTGCAATGCCATAGGGTGATGCATCACACGCCAACCGAATTGGTAGTGCTGGGTTGAAATGAGCCAACACCTCTTTTGATGTGATCAATTCTTTGCACTTCTGGAAAGCTCGTTTACATTCATCATTCCACTTCCATGGTACCCCTGTTTGCAGTAGGGTGTTCAGTGGGTGTAGTATTGTAGACAAATTCGGCAAGAATTTATGGTAGTAGTTCACCAGCCTGAGGAACAACCTCAGTTGTGACACATTTTCCGGTGCTGGAGCCTTGACTACTGCCTCAATCTTTTCAGGGGACCTATGTAACCCCTCTTCATCAATAACGTGGCCACAATACGAGATCTGCTTCTGGAAAAACTCGCATTTGTGGAGATTTGCTCGGAGCCCATATTCCTTCAATCTAGTGAGCACCTGCTCCAGGTTGGCGAGGTGATCACTGTCATTTTCGCCCGTGACCAGGATGTCGTCCAAATAACACTGGGTCCCTGAAATCCCTTGCAGGACTTGATCCATTGCCCTTTGCCAAATAGCCGGAGCTGATGCTACCCCAAACACCAGCCGGTTGTATTGGTAGAGACCTTTATGAGTGTTGATTGTGAGGTACTGTTTCGAGGCTTCTTCTACCTCCATTTGCAGGTACGCCTGGGCCAGATCAATCTTAGTGAAGCGTTTCCCTCCAGATAGCGAGGCAAAAATATCTTCAATCCGCGGAAGCGGATATTGTACAGTGTGAAGGACTGGGTTCACTGTCACCTTAAAGTCCCCACAGATGCGAACCTTCTTTGGTTCCCCAGGCGTATTACTCAACGACCTCTTCATTACAGGAACGATGGGTGTAGCCCACTCGCTCCAGTCCACTTTGGACAGTACTCCTGAACGTTCCAAACCTTCCAGCTCTGCTTTGACGGCTGGGCGGATCGCATAAGGTACCAGTCTGGCCTTAAAAAACTTTGGGCTTGCATTTTCCTCTATTTTGATCGTCGCTGTTATGCCGTTTAGTGTTCCGAGTCCCTCCTGGAACACTTCTTGTGCGTCAGTTAGCATTTTTGACAGTCGTCCAGGTGTGACATCGTCATCCTTTTTGGCATCTACAGTCAGTGCTTGTATGGAATGCCAATCTAGCTGTATCTTCCGGATCCATTCACATCCTAGTAGTGGTGGTCCTCCATCTGGCAATACATATAGGTCCATTTTTGGTGTTTCCTTGCCGTTATCACAGAATCACAGAAATCACAGAAACCCCACAGTGCAGATAGAGGCCATTTCGGCCCATCGAGCCTGCACCGACACATATCCCACCCGATCCCCGTAACCCCTACACCAACACATATCCCACCCTATCCCCGTAACCCCACGTATTTAATCCCCCTAACACTAAGGGTCAATTTATCATAGCCAATCAACCTAACCTGCACATCTTTGGACTGTGGGAGGAAACCGGAGCACCCGGAGAAAACCCACGCAAACACGGGGAGAATGTGCAAACTCCACACAGACAGTCGCCCGAGGCCGGATTCGAACCCGGGTCCCTGGCGCTGTGAGGCAACAGTGCTAACCACTATGCCACCGTGCTATATATAACGATCACCCTTATTTTTCCTTTGGGGTAGACTTTTTGCCCCGTGTACGTCTTCAAGACAATCTCTGTATCTCTCAAGTGTATATGTGAGAATAGCCGCTTGTAGTCCCTTCGGTTTATGACTGTTAGGGCTGATCCTGTGTCCAATTCCATTTTCACTTGGACTCCAGCTATCTTGAGCGTGACCCAGATAGTTTGGTGATCCTCCGTTTTGATCACATTATGTAGTTTCAGACAACCCAGCTCCTTGCTTCCAGAGTCTGTATCACTTTTCTGTTCGTCTGCACTACTCTCTGTCACCTTATGTACCTTCTTGTACTTCTCCTGTGGGGATTTCTTGCTGCTGGTTTTCTTTTCCGACCTGCAGACTCTTGCTATGTGTCCTACTTTTCCACACTGTCTGCACACTTGGTCCTTGAACCAGCAATCCTTATGGTCGTGTGTTGTTCTGCCGCAGCAATAGCACTTCACTGTTCCGTATGACATTTCATTTGTGCCATATTCTTGCGGTCGCCGTTGTATCTCTGCCGCACCCCGTGCTGCTGCTTCATGTGATACTGCCATGCTGAAAGCCTTGTCCAGTGTAAGATCCTTTTCTGATAGAAGCCGTTTCTGGGTTCCTTCACTTTGAAGCCCACACACAAACTTGTCCCTTAAAGTATCTGCTAGTCCCGTTCCAAACTGGCAGTGTTTTGATAGCTTGCGCAGTTCCGTTAAAAACTCAGCATTACTTTCATCTTTATGCTGGTTCCTTTTGTGAAACTTAATTCTTTCCGCTATCAGCAGTGGTGTAGGGTCTAATGGTCCTGTAGAATTGACACTATGTTTTCAAAATCCTTTTCCACTGGCTTCTCTGGGGTTACTAGGTTTCGCAGTAAGCCATACGTTTTTGCACCCATTGAATTCAACAATACCAGCGCTTTCCTGTCATCTGGCACTTCATTCGCCTTGCAGTACACTTCTATGCGTTTCACGTATGTCGTCCAATCTTCGACTTCATTGTCGAACGCTGTGACACTGCCACTCTTTGGCATCCCTGGGTGTGGTTAGACTGGCTCAAAATGGCGTCTCCCGCGCTCTCCCTTCTTCTCCGCTGTGGCTCAAAATGGCGTCTCCCGCGCTCTCCCTTCTTCTCCGCTGCGGCTCAAAATAGCGTCTCCCGCGCTCTCCCTTCTTCTCCGCTGCGGCTCAAAATGGCGTCTCCCGCGCTTTCCTTTCTTCCCCGCTGACGCTGCTCGGCCCTTGAACACTGGCCGCGCTCTGTGCATTTTCCTTTCTTCCCCGCTGACGCTGCTCGGCCATTGAACATCGGCTGCGCTCTGCGCGTTTTCCTGCGCGCCTCTCTCGTTGACGCTGCTCGGCCCTTGAACACTGGCTACGCTCTGCTCTCTCTCGTTGACGCTGCTCGGTCCTGAACACCGGCTGTGCCCTGTGCGCTCTACCCTCTCTCTTCTCCCGTCGACGCCGCTCGGTCCTGAACACCGGCTGCGCCCTGTGCGCTCTACCCTCTCTCTTCTCCCGTCGACGCTGCTTGGTCTTTTTCTGTGCCGTCGGTCGGCTCTAGCCGCCGCTGTCCGGGAAGGGGCTGCGCCGCACCTGTTGCCAGCCCGTTTCGCTGGACCACCGTGACTGGAGAACCAAGCCCAGCTCTCAACAGCCTCCCCCGCGATGCTCAAGTCTCCGCTGGATGGTCGACACCCGTGCTTCTGGACTCGGCCTTCTTCTTTCACTGTTCTCCAGGAGCGAATCCCTGGGAGGTGATGCAGAGTTGCAGGTAGGTTTGAATCTTCTCGTCGCCAATGTTAGATCCGTGTATCTTGATGTTGTGTGTCCTTCAATAACTAGACAAGAGACTGCAGGGAACAATCAACAGGTGTTTACTGGATGAGGGTTACTCTAAAAACTAACTGTACAGATCCCTACTCAGGGTTTATATACAGGTGTGGTCACTGCCGGTACTACAGTATACAGGAGCTGTAAAAAGTAGTTCTCCCCTTAAAGGTAGATACACTACAGTAGGAAGAACAGAAAAACAGAATATTTTTAAATGGTGAGAAACTTTCAAATGTTGGTGTTCAGAGAGATTTGGGTGTCCTCATGCAAGAAACACAGAAAGCTAGCATGCAGGTACAGCAAGCAATAAGGAAGGCAAATGGCATGTTGGCCTTTATTGCAAGGGGGTTGGAGTATAAGAGTAAGGAAGTCTTGCTACAATTGTACAGGGCCTTAATGAGACCACACCTGGAGTACTGTGCACAGTTTTGGTCTCCTTATCTAAGGAAGGATATACTTGCCTTGGAGGCGGTGCAACGAAGGTTCACTAGATTGATTCCTGGGATGAGAGGGTTGTCCTTTGATGAGAAATTGTGTAGAATGGGCCTATACTCTCTGGAGTTTAGAAGAATTAGAGGTGATCTCATTGAAACATACAGGATTCTGAGGGGGATTGACAGGGTAGATACTGAGAGGTTGTTTCCCCTGGCTGGAGTGTCTAGAACCAGGGGGCATAGTCTCAGGATAAGGGGTTGGCCATTTAAGACTGAGATGAGGAGGAATTTCTTCACTCAGAGTGTTGTGAATCTTTGGAATTCTCTGCTCCAGAGGGCTGTGGAGGCTGAGTCTTTGATTATATTCAAGGCTGAGATAGATAGCTTTTTGGACTCTAGAGGAATCAAGGGATATGGAGATCAGATGGGAAAGTGGAGTTGATGTCGATGATCAGCCATGATCTTATTGAATGGCGGAGCAGGCTCGAGGGGCCATATGGCCTACTCCTGCTCTTATTTCTTATGTTCTTATGAATGCCTTGCTGGATGACCCCACACGAGCTAAAGCTGGACTCCTCCATGCCATTGTGTGCACCTTTCTGGCAGGCTGCCCAGTGCACTTAAAAAGTGCTGGTGTATATGGATCAGTCTTATAATAGGCTGAGCTCGTGAGATCTTCATCTCTGCCCTCTGCATCAGGGCCAGGATGCGAGCTCTCCCTCCGGCTCGCTGCTTCCTGGACCATCCCCTTCCTCTGACCATGCTCCTGCGCACTAGTGCTCGGTGAGTCTCCCAGTGCACACCCCTCTAGTCTATCCTCTAATGTGCACTTAGTTGCAGTCTAGCAAGAAAAGTGGGTGTGGGTTAGCATGTGGCCTGTGAAAGGATTAAAAAGATGTCTGAAACAGCTTAGCATAGTGGGCATGCTGAGAGGGAGAAGCAGCAAGTGTGCGCAAAAGAGGAAGTTGATGGATGAAATAAAATGTATACAATGCGAATCATAAAGAATCATCGAATAATACAGCACAGAAGGTGGCCATTCAGCCCATCATGCCTGTGCCAGCTCTTTGCAAATGCTATCCAATTAGTCCCACTTCCCTGTCATTTCCCCATAGCCCTGCAAATTTTTCCCCTTCAAGCATTTATCCAATTCCCTTTTGAAAGTTATTATTGAATCTGCTTCCACCACCCTTTCAGGATTTAACAGAAATGTGAGAATGAATCTATCAAACAAAATACAAGCAGAATGTTGGTTGTGCTAGTTTTGAGGGCAGTAACAGGTACTGAGTGTAAACCGAAGGAGGAGTTCTGCTGTGCTCGCCGACCTACATTGGCTCCCGCCTCGATTTTAAAATTCTCATCCTTGTTTTCAAATCCCTCCATGGCCTCGCCTCTCCCTATATCTGTAACCGCCTCCAGCCCTACAAGCCTATGAGATATCTGCGCTCCTCCAATTCTGCCCTCTTGCGCAGCCCCGATTTTAATTGCTCCACCATTGGCGGACGTGCCTTCAGCTGCCTGGGCCCTAAGTTCTGGCATTCTTCCCTAAACTCACTATCTCTCTTTCCTCCTTTAAGATGCTCCTTAAAACCTACTCTGCCCTAATATCAACTTATGGGGCTCGGTGTCAAATTTTGTTTGGTAATGCTCCTGTGGAGTGCCTTGGGATGTTTTACTATGTTAAAGGTGCTGTCTAAATGAAAGTTATTGTTGCTGTTATTGCTGGAGCAGCTTATGCAGTAGGGAAGGGAAGGATTGGTAGTACTGGGAGAGAAAGAGTGTTGTTGCAGTACTATATTCAGAGTAAGAGATATGAAGAGGCGTCTTAGCTTGGCAGTCCTGGTAAGTTCATTTAATTTTTTCTGGCACTGCAGCCAGGTCCTGGGAATGATGTTACTGGTACTGATCTGCTCATCCACCCCTCGATACATGCTGACTTATTTTGTGCGGCATATATTTGATGTCTGAGAGAAACAGGACATCCTTCATAAGAGCATAAGAATTAGGAGCAGGAGTAGGCCATACCTCCCTTCGAGCCTGCTCTGCCATTCAGTAAGATCATGGCTGATCTTCGACCTCAACTCCACTTTCCTGCCCAATCTCTATATCCCTTGATTCTCCCAGAGTTCAAAAATCTATCTATCTCAGCCTTAAATATACTCAACGACTCAGCATCCTTTTGGGTAGAGAATTCCAAAGATTCACAACCCTCTGAATGAAGAAATTTCTCCTCATCTCAGTCTTAAATGGCCGACCCCTTATCCTGAGACAATGCCCCCTAGTTCTAGACTCTCCAGCCAGGGGAAACAACCTCACAGCATCTACCCTGCCAATCCCCCTCAGAATCTTATGTTTCAATGGGATCACCTCTCATTCTTCTAAACTCCAGAGAGTATAGCTTCAATCTACTCAATCTCTCCTCATAGGACAACCTTCTCATCCCAGAAATCAATCTAGTGAACCTATGTTGCACTGCCTCAAAGGCAAGTATATCCTTCCTGGCCCTGACTTGTTCAATAAACACCTCCAAGGCAGTATCCAAATATCGAGGATGTCCTGGGCATCATCATTGCCTGCTGCTCTAGAAATGCAGTTTCCACACACCGCCAATGAAAACATCACCTCTCCTTGAAGAGGTGCAAGCCCCTCAGATTTCCTGCCCTCCCGAATGGCGAGCTGCACAATATAAGCAGCACAATTAGCGCTGGCTGTTTGCTGCTCAAATTTAATTGACGCCCAATCACAAAAATTGATCAGGCCTCCCGCCTACTTCATTGGGTAAGTAGCGAGGATGCTCCCTCCCCCACCCATGTGATGTACACATCATGAAAATCAGCTCCAGTGCGCGAGGATGAGAACGAGATATGAGAGAAACTGTAGTGTGCGAGGGGGAGGAGGGAGAGAGTGTTTTGTGTGTGGAGAAAGAAAGAATGAAAGAAAGAAAAATAAATTAATTAATTAATTAATTGAATTTATATACAATCTCAGGACACCATTTAAGGTGGAGATGGACAGATTTTTGAACTACAGGTCCACAACCCCTTACCCGCAATTCCGAAATTCGAAAAGCTCTGAAAACCGAAAGTTTTTTCGTGGAGCGTCACTCGTGTGCACGACATGACCCGAGTGGCGCCAAACATGACCCGACGCGGCCGATACTTGACCCACGCAGGTGTGAGGCGTCAGTTGTGTCTCAGCGCTGCTACCAGTCACACGTGCGTCTGCTGCTCGCTGATATTTTTTGTTATTTTGTGATTTTGAGTTTAATTTCACTGTGAAAATGTCAAAAAGAGCTGCAGATACCCCTATGGTTCTGAAATCCGAAAAATTCCGAATTCCGAAACACATCTGGCCCCAAGGGTTTCGGATAAGGGGTTGTGGACCTGTATAAGGGAGTCGAGGGTTATGGAGAGCGGGCAGGAAAGTGGAGTTGAGGCCAAGATCAGGTCAGCTATGATCTTATTGAATGGCGGAGCAGGCTCGAGGGGCCGAATGGACCTGCTCCTGCTCCTATTTCTTATGTTCTTATGTTCTTTACAATCAATGAAGTACTGTTGAAGTGTAGTCAACGTTGTAATGTAGGAATCATGGCAGCCAATTTGCACACAGCAAGGTCCCACAAATAGCAATGTGATAATGACTGGATCATCTGTTTTAGGTGTTGCTTAATAAGAGAAATATACAAAGGGAAAGAAAAATGTACAACCAGACACATTAAATGAAAGAGAGAAAGACATATATACAAAAAGAGAGAGTGAGAAATACAGAAACTGTGAGAAAATTACAAGAGAGATAAATACAAGCAAGCAGAACCTTACACAATGGGAAGAGAGATGGGCGCGAGAGTGAAATTTAATCAGCAGCACGTTTTTAAATGCCCATACCCGGCTCCTCTCAGCCCAATTTAACATCGAAATAGGTCTCCAGCTGGCTGCTAGAACAGCTGTCCATACCGATGACAAGCACTCAGCTCACTGTTTAAAATTAGAATATGGATTAAATTGGAGGTAAAGTGAACACATGTCGACTGTACCAGCAGCCGACCCACTCAAACTTCCTTCAGTCTTTGGCAGATAGAAAGAGAAAGAGCTCTGGCAATTTAAAACATATTACTGATCAAAATTAAAGATACATGACATAATGCTCCTGTCAAAATAGCGTATCCTCTAGCTAACTGACCGCAAGCAACACCACATGTCTGTATAACGCGACGGTATATTTTTTAGTTGCTAAGACTGAGACACAAGAGTGGAACAGGTGCTGAGGGAGCAGAAAATCTGGCTTGGATTATATAGTCAGATATGCGTTACTTTAGTGCTGAGCCTGAGTCTTCAGCAAGTATTTTATAGTGGGTCGAACGTGGTCGCATTGAAAAAAAACAAAGGGGGTAATGTTGACTTTTGGCGCTAGTGTAAAATGGCCGACAGCGAATCGTCAGCCCATATTACAACTCTCCTGATTTTCGTTAACATCTCAATGGAAAGTCAAAATGACCCGCAATAGGTTCATGTAACCATTATGGGTGTAGTTGTCTGAGTATGTACTGGCGGCAGGTTACCTGTTGCAAGCACTTATCAGAAATCACAGGCATGTGACCACGATTTTCTGTCCATCAAATCAATGGATTGGCTGGGTTCCATGACTTTCCAATATGTGTTGGTGGTGAGTGAAGCTACTCGCTGTCAATTCATACACATACACATGACCCCCCAGAACGCACTGAAATGAAGCACATCATTATTTTTACACCGCTTAAAATGGGATTGGGCTGAACACTCCCTTCGCCCATTTAGAGTGGTCCTGGGGAAGCTCCACGAGGAATGGAGTTCTTAATTGGTCCAAAGCTTTCAGACATTTATTTCCTTCAGTTTTCCAGTAAGTCCATTGCACATTGCACTCATGGAGCTCTACCTTACCACAGCGACCTGTACATATGATGCACTTTCATGAACTAAAATAAGGAACTAATGCCATGTTTATCCCCAGATTCTGACAGCACCTGGCAATAGAAGATCAAGATTCAAGGAGACCTTTAGGGTACCTGACTCAAGTATTTCACATACTTTCAAGACAAGTGTTGCACAAACCATTTTTTGAGCCACTCCCCTGTCTACCAGGCCGCTTGTAACTTCCACGGCCTGGATGGATCCGTGTTCCATGTCAATATGGAGTGTGAAAGGTTGCCGCCCCCTCTTCCATTATTTGAAGTGGCTGCTCCTCAGTTTCTGGCTCCACTTCAGTCCCACGCTCCTGAGCTTTGATCAGCCAGTGCGGAGGGGGGCCAGGCAAGTCGGAGGACCTCCTCGTGGGTCTGGTCCTGGGGCCTGGCCAAAGTGACCATCCACAGGTCCAGGTTCGATGCAGCACATGGGGGTGGTCCCTCTGGCCGCCTGCCTCTCTTCCACGGCTTTGTCCATGCCCAGGCGGCCCTGGAGAAGGAGCGCGCGTTGCCTGTCAGTACGCTTGAGGCCTTCTGCAATCGGTGGGTGCTGCAGGGACTGGCGTGACAGTGGAAACAATATTTAATTTGCTAAGTTTCCTTTTTCCTTGTATGATTTTGGTGCTTATTAGTTGTGCCCCTCTAAAAAGGGGGCACTTTTGTTAGATCGTTTTGTTTGATGACACTGGGGCAACCCAGTTTCTCCTTAAGGGTTCAATTAAAAGAAGCCTACTTTCAAGACAAGCAAAACTGTGGGAGTTATACCAGCAGGATCTCCTGGTAGGATTTCCATTTACAGAAGCCACCCACTATGGAGAACAGCTTAATAACAACAGAAAATGCTGGAAAAACTCAGCAGGCCAGGCAACATCCATGGAGAGAGAAATAGAGTCAACGTTTCAGGTCGAAACCCTTCGTCAGGACTGAAAAAACACAGGAAATGAAACAGATTAAAAGGCCAGTTTGGGGGCTGGGAAATGGGGATGAGAGAACAAAAGAGAAGTGAAGAGACATTAAGAGGTATTCAAAACGAGACGAGATGATGATCGGACTAGTGGAGGGACAAAAGACGGCTCTAGATTAGGTGTGAAATGCGCTGGCAGAATGAGAGACAGCTGCCATGTGGGAGAGAGAAAAAGGGGGAAGGGCACAAAACAAAGGTGTGGATAAAAAATATGTAAAAATGTAACAGGGGCTGAGGTTATGATCTGAAATTGCTGAACTCGATATTGAGTCCGGAAGGCTGCAAAGTTCCTAATCGGAAGATGGATAACAGCTTAGTCATTTGTACACAAATAACAGGCATCGATGAGAGGTTGCAGTCATATGTGCATTTGCCTTTTCAGAGGCCTGAAAGAATTACACATTCAGTAGATTGGAAGCATAGGTAGATGACATCCTGGTGATCCACATTAATTACTTCTATCACCTGGGTGGGCTTTGCATCTTCCAACACTCTTAGACAATACAGATAGCTTAGTCCTAATCAACCATATATGTTTTATAGGAAAGCAGAAATGAACCCTTCTGTTGGTCTGTAAAGGATCTATAGGGTGATTAGCTATAGTTCAAAGGGCTAGTGGGACAGTCCAAAATGTTCACAGTCCAGAGCAAATTCCTGATGCACTTTAATACTGTAGTGGCCCCAGATAAGGCAGTGTGCATTCATATAGAAAGACAGCAACAAACTCCATTTTACTGGCAGTTTACAGAAACAAGTTTAGATTTGTATATTTTGATCTAGCTCATATAAATTTTCTAATGATTTGAACCTGATGGATTCTGGATCCATCACAGTGCTGTCCACACATATAAAAAGCAGATGACTGATAAATTGGTCAGCATAGGCGGCACTTTCATTGCGTCTCCTATGGTAAAGAACAGCAGCATGTCACAGTACTGTTCCATTTCCCAAAGTACGAAAGATCATTGATGGCAGCCCACCCTGTATGTCGGGAAGTGACCATGCATCATGTAAGTAGGTTGCGTTACAATCATTCGATGTATGAAGCCCTTTGAAGATATGAATGAGTTTGGAATTTGAGTTGTAAGTTGCAGCTTGAATATGTGCCCTACTGGAAAGTGGGTAAGCACTGTAAGATATGGTACGGTAGCATAGTGGTTATGTCACTGGAAGAGTAATCCAGAGGCCTGGACTAATGATTTGTGAAACATGAGTTCAAATCCCACCATAGCAGCTGGGGAATTTAAATTCAGTTAGTTAAATAAATATCAGTAATGGTGACCATAAAACTACCAGATTGCCGTAAAAACCCACTATAGTCCTTAAGGGAAGGAAATCTGCTGTCCTTATCAGGGCTGGCCTATATGTGACTCCAGACCCAGAGCAATGTGGCTGACTCTTAACTGCCCTCTGAAATGGCCTAGCAAGCCACTCTGTTGTCACCACTACCTTCTCAAGGGCAATTAGGGATGGGCAATAAATGCTGGCCTTGCCAGTGATGCCCACATCCCATGAACACATTAAAAGAAAATATTGTGAGGGCTTGGCATGGGTCAATGTGGAGCATGCTGGCAGACAGCACTTTGTGGGATGTATACTTAGGCTACCAACCTGATAAATATCATTGCAAGTGTTAGCTTCCTCAAGATGAGTTCTTTTCCTCCATTCTTTTTCCTTGGTGCCACCTTCCAGGGTGCTGCACCGCTGCCCTGCGGTGCTAAAAAAGGCAACCTTTCTCATGTCCGCCTCATGCAGCAACACCTCCACTTCACCAGCTGTCTGTGTGGGGTGGGGAGGGTTGGGTGCTATATCACTCCATCAATTGTCCACAGATTTCATATTTACCTGCACATTTATTTTGCCAGTCTCTGGTTTTCTTTCTTTGAAAACCACTTTTATTTTGCTCCATATAGTCTTGAGAAAGCTTAAACATACTTTCAAAATATTTACAGCTTTTGATCAATAAAACTACCACAATTTTACCCTTTTTTGCGACCATTTGACTTTAAGTAGCCACTGCAGCAACTTGCCAAGGCTTCTTCGGCAGCACCTCCCAAACCCGCGACCTCTACCACCTAGAAGGACAAGGGCAGCAGGCGCATGGGAACACCACCGCCTCCAAGTTCCCCTCCAAGTCACACACCATTCTGACTTAGAAGTATATCGCTGATTCTTCATCGTCGCTGGGTCAAAATCCTGGAACTCCCTCCCTAATAGCGCTGTACCTTCACCACACGGACTGCAGCGGTTCAAGAAGGCAGCTCACCACCACCTTCTCAAGGGCAACTAGAGATGGGCAATAAATGCTGGCCTTGCCAGCGACGCCCACATCCCAGGAACGAATAAAAAATAAAATAAAATCCCTTTAAATGCTAGCTGCTTTAAGGACTACTGATGCAGTTTCCTTGTTTCCACCTTTTGGCAAGCTTCCAACACAAGGCCCAATTTGGGCTATGGCCTCCCCATGAGTAATTTATGCAGGTTGACCCTGGAAATTGTGACTTTCTCACCATAGCCACGTATCTTCCTCTGCTTAAAGGTTTATCTATTTTCCTTGACACTCCCTTCAAAAATGTCTGGATTGTCCTGCCCCACTGAAAATGTATTTGCATCACATCATGGGAAAAGTTATCGAATTTAGCAGTGGGCCCAACGCCTGCACAGATTGGGAGCAGGCCGTCCCACTGATAAGTTGGTATGCTTTGTCCATGTTTTACACCCAAATAATGGGCACAACGCATACCAATTTTTACCCCTTAGTCTTCTCTTTGCCCATTGCAACTACATAGGAGGTCTTATGCAGCCAATAATTGTTTTGGTAATCTAGATATATGAAAAAGAGAGCCTAAAAGTGTTCTAATTATCTATGGGCTCGATTTTGTCAATGGGGATGTGATGGAGGCGGGACTCCCACTTTTTGGGTTGTAGTCCCGCCTCCATCGACTTGTGGTCAACCCACGCTACTTTCCCTTGATTGACCTTGTTAAGTCCGCCCAGCGGGCTCAGCAGGCCAATTAAGGGACACCTGGTTACTGCTGACGTCAGCGATTGACATTTCATCTGTCAAGAGCTTTTGACAGATGAAAAATCAGCATTTGACAGCTCTGTGAAGCTGTCAAACACTGACAATCTGTCTTCTAACTTGAGTCCTTCTACTCAAACTCAGTTAGAGAGCTCTCCAGACCAGAAAGCAGAGGCTGCAGCTTTTGACAGTTCAGCGGCCATTCTGCTTTCTGTGCCAGTGAGCTGAAGGGAGGAAGCCTGCAGGAGAAAGTAAAGGTAAGTAAAACTTATTAAAACACTTTACACTTACCTCACACACTTACCTCTGCACACATGCACCCATCACTCACCTGCAAAATGGACATCTCGACCCCTCCAACCCCTGCAGACCGACGGTCCGCCTCGCTAACTTGGCATGGTTCGGAGCTGTCGGACAGCCCACACTTCAGGGCTAAAAATAGGGATTAGGCAAAAAACTGCCTGTTAACTACCTGTTAACAGGCAGTTAATTGGCACTAATCCCCTTCCCACCTCGGGGAGGCGGCTCCCAGCACAGGTCGGGTACCCGTCTCCTGGGACATTGGCACAGAGGCGGGTTGGGGGCGGGATGGGTTCCTGGCCCCCGATTCTGCAATTTTCCCACCACTCGCGCCTCCAAACCCGCCTCCAAACCCGCCTCCTCGGGGCTTGGAAATTCGAGCCCTATATGTTTGTGCCATAACCTGTTTTTCTCATTCTCTCGTTCTAAGGTTCTCTGAAGTAAAAATATAAGAGGTTATTAGTTTTTGTGTGAAACTTTAATTTTAATCTATTATTAATTGGAAAACAAACTGAAATATTGTTATACAGTGAACAAAGACACAATTCAATGTTTCCACTGAAGAAATGCATTCATTTTCTGTAAAGAAGGATCTAAATGTAAAGAAAGTGCATTATAGATGTTCATATCATCCATCTGTCTCTCTTTCCTCTATCCAAATCTTTCTCTTAGCTAGGCTCTCTGTCTGAAGCAAAAAGTAAACACTTAAAGCCCGATTTTAACTCTGGGTGTGAGCGTGGTGTACAAGTGCTGAGGCAAGCGCCAAACTCTTTATTAAGGGTTATGGAACCAAGGCAGGTAGATGGAGTTAAGACGCAGATCAGCCATGATCTAACTAAATGGTGGAACAGGCTCGGGGCGCTGAATGGCCTACCCCTGTTCCTATGTTCCTAGATCACCCAGACCCCGCAGCGTGAGGTCTAGGAAATTTTAACTCATAGTCCTCATTTCAATGATCCGAGGGAGATTCCCACCTGAACCCAGCGGGACAACCAGGGCAGTGGAGGCCCAAGGTTTCCTTGTGGGGCCCAGAGGAACACTCCTGCTCCTCCCGGCCCACAAGGAAACCAAAAAGTAATAATAATTTTACTAACTTCTCTGGGCCTCTTCTGGCCCCACTCCTGCTTGCCTTCAGTTATCATTGGCAGCTCCGGCCCGGTACGTCACTGCTGCGATCGGCAGTAAAAATTGCGTTGGGGTCCTAATTGCGTCTGACATTTAAATATTAATGAGACCCCCCACCCCCGGCCTGCATGGGGCGGGCACTCTCGCCGCTGCCAAGAACCCAGCAGTTAATATGGCGGCAGGTAGGAGCGCCTCGGGAACGGGGAGCAAATAACGCGAGTGCCATTTTAACCGCCCGTCCGATTCGTTCCCGTCGGCCGTGTAGGGTTACTATCGGCCTTTTAATAATAGCTTAAGTGTGTAACTATACTGAAAAAATATATCATTTCCAGCTTGTTTTCAAATCATTTGGAGAAGTAACGGAACTCATAAATCCTGTTACAGCATGAAGACAAACCCTGCCAGTTATACTGAGAGAATTGTACTAATGCATGATTGAAATATTGCAAGTGCTCAGACTGGGGCATCGAGGGAATTTCAGGCACAGAGCAGAAGCTCTGGGAAAAGTATCAACCACAAGCCCAACTCAAATGAAAAAGAAAAAGGAAAGAACTTTGGCACATAAATTGCTTTTGAAATGCAGTCACTTCCTATTAAAAGAATTAAGGTTTCACAAACAGAAATGTGGGTTCATTATCTCATCCAAACAATAGTACAGCAGGCTGAAACACATTGGAAATGGGGGGGAGGGAAGTACGTGAGCGCTATTTTAACTGCCTGCCCGCCCACAATGACAATGAAGGAGACCCTTACCACTGCACTGACTTGGGGATTTGAATACCTAGGACGTGGCTACAATGCAGAAAAAGTTCAACAACCTCACCAGAGTTATCAAGGTAAGAATCCTGCTCTCTTACTCTCTGCTCACACCTCCAACCTCGCTACTCACAATACTCCCCCACCCCCCGCTTTCCTTCACCCTCCTGTAACCACTGCATCACACTTCACGCCACCTCCTTCTCCTCTTACTCACACACTCTGCACCATACTCTCACCATTATTGCAACTCTAACTTCCCCACACCACACACCACAAACTATATACGAACTATTCTACCATGACAGGAACATTCGCTAAACAATCAGAAGTATGTCAAAAACACACGTCCTTCTATCTTGCAGGGGAAGGACATGCACAGCCTGCAGGAAGCCACAGCCGGTGGAACCCAAGCCCGCCTAGAATAAAAAGTGCTGACCATCACAGGCAGTGGGGCAGTCATGGCCATGGTGAGTGGCAATACTGGAGCAGACATTGTGCAGGGTTTCTTCACACCATTTCCCCTTTTGTCCCTTCTTACTTCTATCTCACCCTACGCGCTTGGCATGACAAACTGCAGCTGCTTTCACCAGCCACTTCTTTCTCTGCTCTGCACTAGATGTCGATGTTGCTCCTGTTCTTCCTCCTACTCCTCCTTCTCCTGCACTTCTTGCTGCACAGATGGTGATGAGGGCTGGTCCCACATTATCGCAAAGTGATGCAGAATGCAGCACATGACCGCAAATCTGGATACGCGGTCAGGGCTGCAGGTCAAAGCTTCTCCCGAACAATCCAGACAGTGGAAGCTTTGCATTGAGCGCACCGACTGTCTGCTCGATGACGTTTCTGGCTCTCATTACAGGCCACCTCTGCAGCTGTGCCGGATTCTTGACAGTCGTCATGTCCACGTCTGAAGGGGATAGTCCTTGTCACGCCTGTGTCCTGACAGCCTGGTTGGATTAAGGCCAAACAGATGACTGAAGCAGGATGAATGAATCATGATTGTTGCCAGGAAACCGGGCACTGACCTGCATAATGCTGCACTGCCTGTGGTCACAAACAAGCTGGACGTTGAGGGAGTAGAATCCCTTTCTATTCATATTCACCTGGACAGTGATGGGCAGCATGTAAGCCAATGTGGGTGCAGTCTAGAGCACCTTGTACCCTAGGGTAGTCTTCAATGCAGCCGGAGCCTAGTATTCTCTCATCCTGCTTTGCTATGTGCATTGGGAATGCAATGTATCTGTTTCTCCTGACATAGAGCGCCCTGGTGATTTCCCTGATACATCGGTGAATAGTAAACTGGGAGCTGATGTCACCTGATGCAGCCTGGAAGGAGCCTGCTGCATAAAAGTTAAGAGCCACAGACACGTTGGGCTCGATTATGTCAATGGGGAGCTTTTGGAGGTGGGACTCCCACTTTTTGGGTTGTAGCCCCACCTCCATCGACTTGTGGTCAACCCACGCTATTTTCCCTTGACTGACCTTGTTAAACCCGCCCAGCGGGCTCAGCAGGCCAATTAAGGGACATCTGGTTACTGGTGACGTCAGCGATTGACATTTAATCTGTCAAGAGTTTTTGACAGATGAAAAATCAGCGTTTGACAGCTCTGTGAAGCTGTCAAACACTGACAATCTGTCTTCTAACTTGAGTCCTTCTACTCAAACTCAGTTAGAGAGCTCTCCAGACCAGAAAGCAGAGGCTGCAGCTTTTGACAGTTCAGCGGCCATTCTGCTTTCTGTGCCGGTGAGCTGAGGGACTCCCGAGAACTGAGGGAAGGAAGCCTGCAGGAGAAAGTAAAGGTAAGTAAAACTTATTAAAACACTTTACACTTACCTCACCCACTTACCTCTGCACACATGCACCCATCACTCACCTGCACAACGGACATCTCGATCCCTCCAACCCCTGCAGACCGACGATCCACCTCGCTAACTTGGCGTGGTTCAGAGCCGTCCGACAGCCCACACTTCGGGGCTAAAAATAGGGATTAGGCAAAAAACTGCTTGTTAACTACCTGTTAACAGGCAGTTAATTGGCACTAATCCCCTTCCCACCTCGGGGAGGTGGCTCCCAGCACAGGTCAGGTACCCGCCTCCTGGGACATTGGCACGGAGGCGGGTTGGGGGCAGGATGGGTTCCTGCCCCCCGATTCTGCAATTTTCCCACCACTCCCGCCTCCAAACCCGCCTCCTCGGGGCTTGGAAAATCGAGCCCGTTAACTCCACAGGCGGTACTGTCCATGCCCTGGTTCAAGACTCCAGTTGTGGCAGCAACAGGTGACATAGCTCAGTGATAGCTTCCTTGACGAAAGTGAAGGCCCCTGAAGCTTTGCTCCACAGTGAAGTTCCCAGACTCCCCATGACTGCAGTAAAACTAGAATTACCTAGAATATATAGCACAGAAACAGGCCATTCGGCCCAACCAGTCCATGCCGGCTAATGTGTCCAATTTTGTAACTGTCCTTCATATGCAGGATCCTATTGTCTTTGAGGGGCTCTGTTTCAGGTAAATTGCTTTCTGCAATTGCATAATCAATGATGTTATCCATCACCTATCATGTGTGGCCCAACAAATGTGTAAACTTCAATTCATAAATAATTATTAACATGCATTGGTTCACACTGGATGAGTATAACAGCTGGTGGAATTTCAGCTAAGATTTCATAGATCTATTCCTGGCAGTTCCTGGAACTTAGAATGCCGGACTGAGTGCCTGAGATGGTTATAGGAAGAACTGGAGAAGATAATGGGGGAAATATTCGGTTCCTTAGCGTCTCCCGTTACCGCCAGCAGTTGGCACTAACGGGGCGCTGATGCAGTAGTGTTGGAGCAAGGAGAGTCCAGCGACGCGCGGCAAATCCAGCCCCCCCCGCCCCCGTGGCACCACCTGTATGAGGTACCGCCAGGGACTTCAATTCCAAGCAGATCGTGACGTCAGTGAGCGTGCAACACTCACTTGCTGCCCGATCTGTGAAATTGATTGTTGCCACCTCCCTTAGCACCTTGACCAAACAGCGACAAAGGGAGCTGGTGTGATGCAGCTGGAAGCCGGCTCCAGGGACGTTATTTAAAGGGATCATCAGTAATGAGTCGCAGCTGTCAGGTTAGTGGAGTATCAGAGCTTTCTTGTCAGTTTGACATTGTGCAACAGTTTATTTCAGTAATTTAAAGGTTATTGTGTATCACGAGAGTTGTGGTAACTAAAAAGTAGTTGCATTTATTCTTTAAAAAATCAAACCGCTACACTTGGCTTACATTAATGGGGGCTGTACTGGCAGTTGACCTCGCCCTCCAGGGTCTACGGCAGAGGGAGATGGAGGTAGTGAAAAAGCGTGGAACATGTGGCCAGAGGGAGGAGGAGGGACATCAGGGCTCTTAACAGGAGGCCTTACCCTCCCAGGGTATTCCGAGAGCACTTCTCCTACCTCCAATTAAGCGAGGAGCAGTGTATTAGATGGCTCCGCTTCACCAAGGAGATGGTCACAGAACTCTGCCACCTCCTGCAACCAGACCTCAGGGTGACCACGGCTCTCTCAGTTACAGTCAAGCTCACTGCCGCCCTCAATTTCTTCACCAGCGGAGCATTCCAGTCTGCAACAGGAGACATAGCTAACATCACGCAGTTTGCTGTCCATTGCTGCATCCGAGAGGTCACAGAGGCTCTTTACAGTAGGAGAAGGGGCTACATTTCCTTCCCCATCATTAGAGAGAAGCAGGACGAGCGTGCATGTGGCTTTGCCAGGATAGAGGGCTTCCCCATGGTGCAGGGCACCATTGACTGCACCCACGTGCCTTTGTGGGCACCGCATAACAATCCTGATATATTCCGTAACCGCAAACACTACCACTCACTTAATTTGCAGTTTGTGTGCGACCACACACAGTGAATCCTCAATGTGAATGCCCGCTATCCTGGTAGCAGCCACGATGCCTTCATCCTGCACCAGCACTCTTCCAGCCATCACGTCAAGCTCGTGGCTGGCTGGTCAGAGAAAAGGGCTATCAGCTCTCCACCTGGTTCATCACTCCCCTCCGCAACCCCAACACTCCTGCCCAGCAGTCATATAATGAGAGCCATGCCGCCACCACACGAACATCATCGAGCAGACCATCGGGGTGCTCAAACAATGGTTCCACTGCCTTGACCGCTCGGGAGGAGCCCTCCAGTACTCGGGTGTCCCATTTTGTCATGGTCTGTTGCATGCTCCACAACTTGACCATCATGAGGGCCACCAGGGATTGTGGGACCACCTCAGGAGGAGGAAGAGGGAGAGGAATTGGATGAGGAGGAGGAGGAACAGGAGCAAGACAGGAAACAGCCACTTAATCGGCCTTCCAGAAGAGCGGCCCGTGACCGCCTCATCAGACTGCGGTTCCAATAAGTTAAACCACGAATCCCCATTGGTCACCACATCCCCATCATTCCATTCCTGTGACAGGCCATATCACAGAGCAAAGCTGAAATGAGACACACCACAAAAGAATCCAAATTGAATGAATAAATTTATCAATAATCAGTGAACACATATTTACACCAAAAATATTAACTATTCACCCTTGTGCAATCCTTTAGTGCCTGTTGTTACTGTACCTTTGCCTACTCTGGTGTTCCTATGAAGTTTTGACCCAATGGCTGCAGCAGGACTGGTGGAAGGCTGCTGAGTGTCCGTGTGGGAGACTTCAGATGGCCTTGCAGGATGCCCCCGACCAGCTGTAGACTGCACCACCTCAGCATGGACGGCCACAGTCTGGGCTGGCTGGGTGACAGGCAGCAACAAGAGGACAATGGCGGAGTGGCAGTGGTGGGAGCAGGAATGTTGTCATCTTGAGAGAGGACAGCAGGTTCCTGCTCCACTGACCCGCTGCCACTCCCCCGGGGCAGCACCTCAGCATCCCTACCAATCTGTTGGAGCACAGATTGCTGGCCTGTTGCAACACCATGAAAGCCCGGTTGACGGTGGTAGACCCAGCCATGATAGCAGCAGTCAGAGCTTGCGTGGCATCAAGCTGAGACTGCATTACAGCACTAAGACGTTGCGTCGCTTCCGCCTGTACTGCAGTGGAAGCTGCCAAATCACCCATCATACGCGGTATCAGGCCTGGGTCGTCACGGTCTCTCTGGAAGTCTATCATCCTTTGCAGACTGGAAATTATGGGCTCCATGGTGTGCATAGAGCCTTGTGCAACGTTGGAGGTGGACTCCTTCAAGCTCCTTATCATTGCTGAGAGGCACTCGGGCACCCTTGCCATTGCAGCTATCATCTCCGTGTGCATGCCCATCTTCTTCTTCTTCTTAGGCAATCCCTCGGAACCAAGGATGGCTTGCTTCCACATTAAAAATGAGTTCTCAGGTGACTGATGAGTCCAATGCGGGACCGACAGTCTCTGTCACAGGTGGGACAGACGGTGGTTGAAGGGGCGGGTGGGTGGGGTGCTTGGGTTGTCGTGCACTCCTTGCGCTGCTTGCGCTTGTCTTCCGCTTGCTCCCGGCGAAGAGACTCGAGGTGTTCCGCACCTTCCCGGATGCTTCTCCTCCACTTTGTGCGGTCTTGGGCCAGGGATTCCCAGGTGTCGGTGGGGATGTTGCACTTTTTCAAGGAGGCTTTGAGGGTGTCCTTGAAGCGTTTCCTCTGCCCACCTGGGGCTCTCTTGCCGTGTTGGAGCTCCATGTAGAGCGCTTGTTTTGGCAGTCTCGAATTGGGCATGCGAACAATGTGACCCGTCCATCGGAGCTGATCGAGCATGGTCAAAGCTTCGGTGCTGGGGATGTTGGCCTGAGCGAGAACACTGACGTTGGTCCGCCTATCCTGCCAATGGATTTGCAGGATCTTGCGGAGGCAGCATTGGTGGTACCTCTCCAGTACTTTGAGGTGCCTGCTGTACATGGTCCATGTTTCTGAGGCATACAGCAGGGCGGGTATCACTGCTGCTCTGTAGACCATGAGCTTAGTGCCGGGTTTGAGGTCCTGGTCTTCAAACACTCTCTTCCTCAGGCAACCGAAGGCTGCACTGGCACACTGAAGGCAGTGTTGGACTTCATCATCGACGTCTGCCCTTGTTGACAGTAGGCTCCCGAGGTATGGAAAGTGGTCCACGTTGTCCAAGGCCTTGTCGTGGATTTTGATAATCGGGGGGCAGTACTGTGTGGCGGGGGCAGGTTGGTAGAGGGCCTTTGTCTTACGGATGTTTAGAGTAAGGCCCATGCTCTCGTACGCTTCGGTGAAGGTGTTGACGATGGTTTGGAGTTCGACCTCCGAGTGAGCACAGACGTAAGCATCGTCTGCATACTGTAATTCGACGACAGAGGATGGGACGATCTTGGATCTGGACTGGAGGCGACGGAGGTTGAACAGTTTCCCATTTGTTCTGTAAATTAGCTCCACTCCAGTGGCCACGGCACCCACCACCTGGCGCCCAATAATCGGCAGCGCTCTATTCTCCAGCGGAGACAGTGGTTGGGTGTCGGCTTGTCCCCTGCCTGTACGCTCCTGCTCCCTCCTGTTGTGAGCCACCTTGGCCTGCAAGAGAAAAGAAAGTGTGTGACTGAGTGTGGAGCATCATTTGGGTGATGTGCCTGCCATAGCTGAATAGCTGTGATTGTGTGCAAGGTGTGAGATGTGGATGTGAGTGTTAGTAGGTAGCGATTGTTGGTGGGGATGCGGTGCTTTGGCCAGTGTGGTTCAGATGGTGGTATGTAGCATTTGTTGAAGCAATCACTCACCCTGACCACCCGAGTGAGGTCATTAAATTTCTTCCTGCACTGAAGACCACAGTGCTGCCCGAGACATGCTGCGCTACCTCCCTCCACATGGTGCGGAAGACTTGCGGCGAGGGCCTCCTGCCACTTGTTGGGTAGAGCACCATCCTCCGTCTCTCCACAGAGAACTGCAACGTCTCCAATGCTTGATCACAGAATCTGCGGACTCTCTCCCTGGTGCGTGGATCTGCCATGAGTACAGCTGCTTCAGTCCTTTGGCTCCTTCTCCTTGACCTACAGCTGCTTGCTGAGGCAGCTGCACAACCAGCAATGCTGAGATTGAGGTTCTGCAGCATCAATGAACCTCCCCTTTAAGAACTGGAAATAGCCTGTGGCAATGATGACTTGCGATTAGACTGCACGCAATATTGGTCCAGCCTTTGAGTGTAACGCCAATGAGCTTGGGCTTTAAGGCTTGAATTAGCGCTCCAATCTTTGAACAGTGAGAATGAATTTTGCGTGCAGTCTATAGCATTAGCGCCTGGCACTAATTCTCCAACTTTTCTAATGATACTGCCCATTCCTGGGCTATAATGAATTTCTAGCCCTATGTGTTTAAAAGAAATTAGGTAAATTCTGATTATAATCTGAGTTCTGCCAGTTCACGTCATCATAGAATGTTGCAGCACCAAAACAGACCATTTGTTGGGAGACTGTTTAATTTTAAGCAAGTGAGCTCAAGCTTTTGGGGGGTTCCTCTAAGTAACATGCCTTGAATGATTTATTTAAATCTGAGCAAATTGGCCCAGAATTTGCGGTCAGCGGCGAAGCGAAGGAGTTCGCCGCTGGCCCAGAAATTAGCTTCGCACACAGATCATGTGATCTCTGTGTTGAGAACTTTGGGTTTTCCGATGTCCAATTCTAATCAACGGAGGTTAGTGGGGATCCCCTTGTGCGCGCTGCTGTGATGTCAACAAGCTGTCTAAGCAGCCAATCAAAACACAGAATTCTCAGAGACAGCGAACAAGGATGTGAGTAAAATTCATTTTTCAGGGCCGTAACGTTTGTTCAGCATTCAATACACTGTTAAAACCCCAGGTACACCTAATCCAAAATGGTTTAACTTTTAATGGGGTATTTAACAGCGATATTACCGTGGAAAAGCTGAAGTTTTTGTCAGTTTCAGTGATTTCCATGATTACACTGATTGCCAGCTAAGGGGACGCGCGGGAGGGGGCCACAGCTCAGCCTGTGTTGGAGCAGCGAATGACTGACCGCAACTTCAGGATTTCCGTGTTAGGATGTGCATGCACTACATCCTGAAGTTGTGGTCAGTTTCCGAGGGGTAATAATAGCATAGAAACATAGAAGATAGGAGCAGGAGTAGGCCATTCGGCCCCTCGCGCCTGCTCCGCCATTCAATGAGATCATGGCTGATCATCCAAATTCAGTACCCTGTCCCTGCCTTCTCCCCATATCCCTTGATTCCTTTAGCCTTAAGAAATATATCTAACTCCTTCTTGAATATATTTAATGAATTGGCCTCTACTGCCTTCTGTGGTAGAGAATTCCACAGGTTCAGCACTCTCTGGGTGAAGAAATTCCTCCTCATCTCTGTCCTAAATGGCTTACCCCTTATCCTTAGACTGTGACCCCTGGTTCTGGACTCCCCGACCATCGGGAACATCCTTCCAGCATCTAGTCTGTCTAGTCCTGTTAGAATTTTATAATTTTCAATGAGATCCCCTCTCATTCTTCTAAACTCCAGCGAGTATAAGCCCAATCAACCCATTCGCTCCTCATACGTCATTCCTGCCATCCCAGGTATCAGTCTGGTAAATCTTCGCTGCACTCCCTCCATGGCAAGAACATCCTTCCTCAGATAAGGCGACCAAAACTGCACACAATACTCAAGGTGTGGTCTCACCAAGGCCCCGTACAACTGCAACAAGACATCCTTGCTCCTGTACTCGAATCCTCTCGCTATGAAGGCCAACATACCATTTGCCTTCTTAACCGCCTGCTGCACCTGCATGCTTACCTTCAGCGACTGGTGCACAAGGACACCTGGGTCTTGTTGCACTTCCCCTTCTCCCAATCTATTGCCGTTCAGATAATAATCTGCGTTGTTTAGCATTCTATGTGTACGCACACATTCCGGAAATCCTGAAGTTGCGGTCAGTCATTCGCTGCTCCAACACAGGCTGAGCTGTGGCCCCCTCCCGCGTGCCCCCATAGCTGGCAATCAGTGTAATCATGGAAATCACTGAAACTGACAAATACTTTGGCTTTTCCGCGGTAACATCACTGTTAAATACCCCATTAAAAGTTAAACCCTTTTGGATTAGGTGTACCTGGGGTTTTAACAGTGTATTGAATGCTGAACAAATACTAAATAATGGGCCAGTAATTCCTGTCCCAACGCGTGAGTACCCCGTCCGTACTCACGCGTGGGCTCGGAGGAATTGCCGTTTTTCAGCATGCACAGCGCATGCGGGGAAAACCGGCATTTCCTCTCCTCTGACCCAAGGGGTTAAGAGGCGGAACGCGTGCGAGGTTTCAGGTAGCGCGTGCGCGCTGAACTTCCCTTTTTTTTTGAAGAGCTGCCCGTGGGGAAAAGACTCCGGTTTTTACGCGGAAAAAAGCAGCCGTAAGTACTTACTTTTAACAGGTAAGTGGTCTATTAAGTAAAATTAGAAAAATTTTCCACAGGTTCATTATTTTTGAAGACTTTACAGTAAGGTAAGTGTATTTTTAGCCCTGATTTTTTATATAATAATTTTTTTCAAAATGTAAAATTATTGTTTAAAATAGTTTTTTACAGTTATTTATAGTTCATTTAAGTAGTGCGATGTTTTTTTAAATTTTCTTTCAAGTTTAAGTAGTGTTTTGGGGCCAGGAGTTTTCATGAGTTTGACAGTTTTTACTATCAAACTCATGAATGAACTTTTGCAACCTCCCATTGGTTGCCCAGTGCTCACGTGATCCCAGCCGGCTCATCGCACTAAGTACGCCGCTGGGTCATGCACGCACAGCGGAGCAGGACCTGAAGCGGGCCAGGATTGAAATGTCAGCGCGCCGGGTAAGTGCACATCGGGGGCTTGCACGCGCGGCAAGCCCCCGAACCTAATTTCTGGGCCAATAATACTAAATAATACGCTGTTCATTCGCTGTTATTACCCACTGCAAATTCCGGGCAATGGCTTTAGCTGTGCCACTTTCTGGCTTCAATCTGGAACTCAGTGTGGTGGGTTTATTGACAGATTGTTCGTGGTTCAGAATGAGACAATTATTCAGTTGGATTTTGTCCTTTGCCTGCTCACTTAACTGAGAAAGATTGTGTTCCTGATTTAGATTAGTGTTCCAAAGATTGGCAGTGACTGATATTCTACTCACTCTCCTGCATTTGCAGTATAGAACACATCCCAGTATAATATGCTAATATACATGAACAATCTCATATTTCATCAGGTTGTATGAAAACATAAATGATGCGAGTTAGTTATGCAAAAGATGGAAAGAGATATTTGTTACGTGATATCTTTTTTATATCTTCATAGTGAGATAGAAGCTTCTCTCTAGCAATGGCATGTGGAAAGAAGAAACGCAAGGAATGCGATACACCAGATCTATGGATGGTTTCCTATAGCAATAATGGCTTTGAAGACTGATGTTTACAATAGCTTTGGAAATGTTGGCCACAGAACATACATTTTTGAGATGAACACGTTGTCCTCATCCAGTCCCTTCTATATAACTTGCTGTTGCTATCTTGGCTGCACAGATTTTCTGTTGTTCGGAACGTGTGCGTACACATGGTGGGAATGACCTCATTGGTGATGTGAATTGCTTTATCTGCAGCATAATTACATCATCCATGTCACTGGTCATAGCTTGGAAAAAACTTCAAAACTATATTAAAATAATTAACACTATCCAACAAAAATAAGGTCACAATACAGCAGATATTATATACACTCAGGAGTGCAGACAGAAATTTAAAGTTTGGATACACCGCTGATTTTTTGCCCACTCCTCGCCCCCTCCCCCCAGCTCCCCCCCACCCCACCACCCCCCCCCCCCCGCGCCCACTGCCCGGGACCCCCCACCACTCTCAATCTAGTGGTCCTGAAACTTGAGTGCTGGCATCAAGGTTGTAAATATTTCCGCTTGCATTACTTCCTAACATCTGCACCATTGTAAAAAATGTTACCACTAACATGAGAACGGGCAATGTTTCGAATCGCTCGGATTAATTTCCCCCACTACTGGAAAAATACATTTGGATGCAATTGCACACATTACGCATTGCTTCCTGCAGTCATGCATGTGCTACCATTATGGCAGCTCAGGAAAATTCTCATGTTCGATTTCAGAAAATATCCGATATTACATAACACACATCAAAGCCCAGAGAATGTCAGTGTGCTTTTTTTCAAATATTGTTCTCACCAGTTTACTGCCCTCTCCTCCTCTCTTGAAGGCATTGACTCCTTAATGGGATACTGTTCCACAGGCACCGCTCATCTTCTGGTACTTTGCCCAAATGGTTATTAATCATGTGTAACTTCAGTAGGCATTGCACACAAGCCCAGTCCTGTCCACACCTGACATCCATACATGTGCATTTCCAGCATAGGTCACTGGATAGCAATCTAGATCAGAAACTCAGTCACTTTTACCTCTCTTTAACCCATGGGTGCTGAGACCAATTGAGACTGAGCGCCAAAAAACCTGGGACTTTCCTGGTTTGGCTTAGAACCCAGTGGATAAACTGGCTGAGGCACTGGAGGAGCTGCATTTAGTTTTAGTACAAGGCAGGACTACTGAAGGATACAGTGACACACACACTTTTGAGAGAACAAAGCTAAAACATATTCGAGATTATGAGTTGAAAGCTAAAATGAAATTAAAGTACTCAACAGTTTGTAACAGGAGCTCTGGGAACTAATCTGTTACTTTGACCAGAAGAGTATGGAGAGAGAGAGGGGAAGAGCCAGAGGGTTCAGGTGGTGGATTCCAGAGAGTAGGGCCAAGGCTCTGCTGGCAGTGGAGTGGTGAAGGGAGGGGTAATGCACAAAAGCCTGGAGTTGGAGCTGGAGAACTGAAGGATGCAGGAGGGAACATAAGATTGGAGGTAATTACAGAGATAGGGTGTGGTGAGGGGGCGAGGAAATAAAGCCCGAGGCTCGAGGCCCAGACCAAGCTATTGGGAGCAGCAGTGGGAGCGGACCGACCTCTGAGGGAGCAGGCGAAGGAGGGGCGAGGAAATAAAGCCCGAGGCTCGAGGCCCAGACCCAGCTATTGGGAGCAGCAGCGAGAGCGGACCAACCTGTGAGGGAGCAGGCGAAGGAGGGGCGAGGAAATAAAGCCCGAGGCTTGAGGCCCAGACTGAGCTATTGGGAGCAGCAGCGGGAGTGGACCGACCTCTGAGGGAGCAGGCGAAGGAGGGGCGAGGAAATAAAGCCCGAGGCTTGAGGCCCAGACTGAGCTATTGGGAGCAGCAGCGGGAGTGGACCGACCTCTGAGGGAGCAGGCGAAGGAGGGGCGAGGAAATAAAGCCCGGGGCTCGAGGCCCAGACTGAGCTATTGGGAGCAGCAGCGGGAGCGGACTGACCTCTGAGGGAGCAGGCGAAGGAGGGGCGAGGAAATAAAGCCCGAGGCTCAAGGCCCAGACCGAGCTATTGGGAGCAGCAGTGAGAGCGGACCAACCTGTGAGGGAGCAGGCGAAGGAGGGGCGAGGAAATAAAGCCCGAGGCTCAAGGCCCAGACCGAGCTATTGGGAGCAGCAGTGAGAGCGGACCAACCTGTGAGGGAGCAGGCGAAGGAGGAGCGAGGAAATAAAGCCCGAGACTCGAGGCTCAGACCGAGCTATTGGGAGCAGCAGTGAGAGCGGACCAACCTGTGAGGGAGCAGGCGAAGGAGGAGCGAGGAAATAAAGCCCGAGACTCGAGGCCCAGACCGAGCTATTGGGAGCAGCAGCGAGAGCGGACCAAAACAGGCAACATTCGAAAGTGACGTCAGAGATTAAAAGTGACATCGGCACAAGGGAAGCGGCTGATTGGTGAGTAGTGGGTGAGTGTTTTTTTTTAAGTTTAAAGCTTATTCTGTTAAGTTAGTTCTTAGTCTTTAAATAAAGGTTAGTAATTAGTCTTTTAAATAGTCTGTTAGATAAAGTGATGACAGGAATGGCAGCGCAGCTCATTCTAGCGGAGTGCACATCCTGTGGCATGTGGAAAGTCATGAACGCTTCGTGTTGCATGGATGACTACATGTGCAGTAAGTGTCAGCTGCTGCAACGACTCAAGTAATGGTTTACGGAGCTTGAGCGGCGACTGGAGTCATGGTGGTGCATCCGCGAGGCTGAGAACTACGTGGATAGCACTTTTAGTGAGGTGGTTACCCCGCAGCCTAAGAGAGAGTGGACAGAGAGCAAGTGGGTGACCAACAGACAGAAGAAGACCAGGCAGGCAGTGCAGGAGGCTCCGGAGGGCATCTCGCTCTCCAACCGGTATTCTATTTTAAGTACTGGCGGGGCGATGGTCCCTCTGAGGAGTGCAGTCAGAGCCAGGTCCTCGGCACCAAGGGTGGCTCCGCTGCACAGGGGGGGAGGAAAACTAGTGGAAGAGCAATAGTGGTAGGGGATTCCATAGTGAGGGGAGCAGGCAGGAGTTTCTGCGGCCGCTATCGTGACTCCAGGATGGTATGTTGCCTCCCTGGTGCCAGGGTCAAGGATGTCACCGAACGGCTGCAGTGCATTCTGGGGGGAGAGGGTGAACAGCCAGATATCGTGGTCCATGTGATGAAATATTCCATTCATCACTCATCAGTATTTCTCTGCCTGTGACTGTGGTTGGTTTCAGTTTCATTTCCATTGTATTGTACTGTGTGTAGGGCTCCGCCCATACCTGGCTCCTATGTAAGCTGGCCCAGCCTGCAGCACATCCAGTACGGCAGACCTCTGGATGGAAGATACATTCTCCTCTGTGTGTTACCTTCTAAGTCAATAAAAGCCTTGTTTTGTTTCGCTAACATCGAGTCTCGGATTTATTGAGGCACATCAATTTTATTGACTTAATTTTCAACACAATGGATCAACTCTTGAAACCCGAACGTTTGGATTTGGACCAGCATGCTTCGGACGCATCGGCACGCTTCGGACACTGGTTTATGTGTATGGAATTCTTCCTGGACAATTCCGCAGCCGTCAAAGACGCTACGGACGCTGCGAGTATGAAACTCGGAATTCTGCGGAATTGGGTAAGCCACCGGGTTTACCCCCTCATCCAAGACGCCGACACGTACCCGGCCGCCTGCGACATCTTAAAGGCACATTACCAGCAGCCTACGAATGAGGTGTATGCTAGGCATCTGCTCGCTACTCGCGCACAGCGACCTGGGGAATCGGTGGAGGAGTTCCTCGGCACCCTGAAAACGCTTGGCAAAGACTGCAAGTGCCAAGATGTAAAAGCCGCAGTGTACACTGACGAGCTTGCTCGTGATGCCTTTATCACAGGCCTCAGCTCCACTTACATCCGGCAGAGACTGCTGGAAAAAAACGGGATTGGACCTGAAACAGGCTGCGGACACAGCACGATCCCTGGATGTGGCCCAGAGAAACTCGGACGCCTACTCTTCAGCCCGCGCCGTCCACGCCGCCACGTGTGCACCAAGGGCGCCGCCATCTTGGAAGGCATCTTCCCCGCCCGGCAGCCCGACACCGTCGGGGCCCCGCTCTCCCCCCAGAAGCCCTACGACAGCCGCGACGCGTCGGGGACCCAACTGCTACTTCTGCGGGCAGCCGAAGCACACCAGAAACCTGTGCCCGGCGAAAGGCACCACCTGCTTTAAGTGCGGTAAGAAGGGGCACTTCGGGAAGGTGTGCAGAGGGAACCCCGCCGGAAAATCCGCCACCGCCGCGTGTGCGCCGTGGGAGCGGCCATCTTGGACGCCATCTTGCCCGACCTCGTGGGGTCCGCCATCTTGTTAGCAGACAGCGTGGACGCCATCTTGTCTCGATCAGGGCCCTACAGTGGCATCGGTCACAGTGGACCAGACCAGGCCGCACCCGCTATCCAAATCAATGGTGGACATCGAGGTAAACGGGTGCAGGGTTAAATGTTTAATTGACAGTGGAAGCACGGAGAGTTTTATCCACCCTGAACTGGTACAACAACTCTCCCTAAAGGTGGTCCCTACTCGGGGTACCATCTCTATGGCTGATAAAACCCAGACATCGACCATTATGGGTTACTGCACGGTACAATTGTCCGTTAACGGAACTGTATACGATAATTTTAAAGTATTAATCATGAAGAATCTATGTGCGAGCGTGATCTTGGGCCTGGATTTCCAGTGCTACCACCAAAGCATCACGCTCAATTACGGTGGGTCCCAGCCGCCCCTCACAGTGTGCGGTCTGGCTACCCTGAAGGTAAAGCCGCCTTCGCTATTCGCGAACCTTACCCCTAACTGCCGGCCAATAGCGACCAAAAGCAGGAGGTACAGCTGGGAGGACAGGCGGTTTATCGCGACCGAGGTAGACAGGCTCCTGAAAGACCGCATTATTGAACGCAACAATAGCCCGTGGCGCGCCCAAGTGGTGGTTGTAAGGGGTAGCGAGAAGAAACGGATGGTGATCGACTATAGCCAAACGATCAACAGGTACACCCAACTAGACGCCTACCCGCTACCCCGCATATCAGAAATGGTGAACCAAATCGCCCAATACCGGGTGTTCTCCACCATCGACCTCAAGTCAGCGTACCACCAGCTCCCTATCAGACCAGAGGACCACCCGTACACCGCCTTCGAGGCGAACGAACGCCTCTACCAATTCCTCAGAGTCCCCTTTGGGGTGACGAATGGGGTCTCGGTCTTCCAGAGGGAGATGGACCGCATGGTCGATGACCACCACTTGCAGGCAACCTTCCCCTACCTCGATAACGTCACCATCTGTGGTCACAACCAGCAGGATCACGACTCGAACCTCGAGAGGTTCCTGAAAACCGCACAAAAACTCAACCTCACCTACAACGAGGACAAGTGCGTTTACAACACCACGCGCCTCTGCATACTAGGCAGCGTGGTGGAGAATGGGGAAATCGGACCAGACCCCGACCGATTGCGCCCCCTACGGGAGCTGCCCCTGCCCAACACTCCCAAAGCCCTGAAAAGGTGCCTGGGGTTATTTTCTTATTATTCCCAATGGGTCCCCAACTACTCCGACAAAGCCCGCCCCCTCTTGAAAGCATCCTCTTTTCCGCTCTCTGCTGAGGCCCATGCCGCCTTCAAAAGCATTAAGCAGGATATTGAGCGGGCCACGCTACAGGCAGTGGACGAGAACACTCCCTTTCAAGTGGAAAGTGATGCGTCTGACTTTGCCTTGGCGGCCACCCTCAACCAGGCGGGGCGGCCCGTAGTTTTCTTCTCGAGGACCCTCCAAGGGCCCGAGATCAGACACTCCTCCGTAGAAAAGGAGGCCCAAGCCATCGTGGAGGCAGTGCGCCACTGGCGCCACTACCTAGCCGGCAAACGCTTCACCCTACTTACCGACCAGCGGTCAGTAGCGTTTATGTTCAATAATAAACAGAGGGGGAAGATTAAAAATGATAAGATTCTTAGGTCTCCACCTTCGATTATGACATCATTTACCGGCCAGGGGCCCTTAACGAATCCCCCGACGCCCTCTCACGAGGGATGTGTGCCAGCGCCACCGGGGATCGGCTACAGACCCTCCACAATGACCTCTGCCACCCAGGGGCCACGCGGCTGTTCCACTTCATAAAGTCCCGCAACTTACCCTACTCGATTGAGGAAGTTCGGTCCCTGACCAGGAACTGTCGCACTTGCGCTGAGTGCAAGCCTCGGTTCTACCGCCCAGGTAGAGCCCACTTAATCAAAGCTACACGGCCCTTTGAGCGGCTCAGCTTAGATTTCAAGGGCCCCCTCCCGTCCGTCGACCGCAATGTTTACTTCCTGAACATTGTGGACGAATACTCTCGTTTCCCATTCGCCTTCCCCTGCCCAGACGTGACCAGCGCCACGGTCATTAAATGCCTCAACAGCCTGTTCTGCCTGTTCGGTATGCCGAGCTACATCCATACGGATAGGGGGGCGTCCTTCATGAGTGAAGAGCTACGCCAGTACATGCTGTCCAGGGGGATCGCCACGAGCCGTACCACCAGCTACAACCCCCGGGGTAACGGTCAAGTGGAGCGAGAGAACGGGACAGTATGGAAAGCAGTCACTCTAGCTCTAAGGACCAAAGGCCTCCCTATCTCCCGCTGGCAGGAAGTCCTCCCAGATGTGCTCCATTCGATACGGTCGCTATTGTGTACTGCCACTAATGCCACGCCTCACGAGCGAATGTTTGTCTTTCCCCGGAAATCCACCTCAGGCGTATCCATGCCGTCATGGCTCTCCACCCCAGGTCCGGTATTCGTGCGAAGGCATGTGAGGGGCCACAAGACGGACCCTCTCGTGGAGTCAGTGCACCTACTCCACGCCAACCCCCAATACGCGTATGTCCGGCACGCCGACGGAAGGGAGGACACCGTGTCCATAAAAGACGTCGCCCCAGCCGGTAACGACAACAACCACGACAACAGCAGCAACAACGACCACAGCAATTCTTACCCACCCACTACTCTTTCATCACCCCCGGAAGAACATCGACCAACGGTACCCCCACCAACTACCCCTTCAACAACCCTGGCGGCACCCCCGGCAGAGACCCAGGAGGCCACCGGGGACACCCAGCCGACACCCGCGGCACCACAACAGCCACGTCGGTCGCAGAGGACTATCAAACCCCCGAACAGACTAAATCTATAGAAGGAGTGAATGTGATGAAATATTCCATTCATCACTCATCAGTATTTCTCTGCCTGTGACTGTGGTTGGTTTCAGTTTCATTTCCATTGTATTGTACTGTGTGTAGGGCTCCGCCCATACCTGGCTCCTATGTAAGCTGGCCCAGCCTGCAGCACATCCAGTATGGCAGACCTCTGGATGGAAGATACATTCTCCTCTGTGTGTTACCTTCTAAGTCAATAAAAGCCTTGTTTTGTTTCGCTAACATCGAGTCTCGGATTTATTGAGGCACATCAGTCCATATCGGTACCAATGACATAGGTAGAAAGAGGATGAGGTCCTGCAGGCAGAGTTTAGGGAGCTAGGAGTCAGATTAAAAAACAGGACCTCAAAGGTAGTAATCTCCGGATTACTCCCAGTGCCACGTGCTGGTGAGTCCAGAAATAGGAGGATAGAGCAGATGAATGTGTGGCTGGAAGGATGGTGTAGGAGGGAGGGCTTTAGATTCCTGAGGCATTGGGACCGTTTCTGGGGGAGGTGGGACCTGTGCAAGACGGACGGGTTGCACCTCAACAGAGCTGGGGCCAATATCCTCGCGGGGGGGGCTGCTAGTGCTGTTGCGGAGGGTTTAAACCAGCTTGGCAGGGGGATGGGAACCTAAGAATAGAGTCAGTAGGGAGGGAAGAAAAACTGGAATTGGAAAACATAAACGTAGAAAGTAAATTGGAAGGACAGAGGACTCAAGGGCTAGATAGTAGTCAACAAGGTTTGCCTGTACCTTATGATATATACTTCAATGCAACAAGTATAGCGAACAAGGCAAATGAGCTGAGGGCACAGATACTTGGGACTATGATATTATAGCTATTACAGAGACGTGGCTGAAAGAGGGGCAGGTATGGCAGCTCAACATTCCTGGTTACAGGATTTTCAGACGGGATAGAGAGGGAGGTAAAAAGGGAAGGGGGTTCATGGTATTGATTAAAGACACTATTCCAGCTGTGAGAAGGGATGATATGTTGGAGGGATCATCAAATGAGGCCATATGGGTCGAATTGAAAAACAAAAAAGGGGCGATCACACTGCTGGGAGTGTACTATAGACCCCCAAACAGTGAGAGGGAGATAGAAGAGCAAATATGTAGACAAATTTCTGAGAAGTGCAAAAACTATAGGGCAGTAATAGTAGGGGATTTCAACTACCCCAATATTAACTGGGATACAATTAGTGTGAAGGTTATAGAGGGTGCGGAATTCCTAAAATGCATCCAGGAGAACTTTTTTAGCCAGTATGTAGCAAGCCCAACAAGGGAGGGGGCGGTTCTAAACCTAGTTTTAGGAAATGAAGCTGGGCAGGTAGAAGGCGTATCAGTGGGGGAGCATTTTGGTGCTAGTGACCATAATTCTGTTAGATTTAAGGTAGTTATGGAAAAGGACAAGGATAGACCAGAAATAAAAATTCTAAATTAGGGAAAAGCAAATTTTGCTAAGCTCAGAGGGGATTTAGCCATAGTGGACCGGAAACAGCTACTTGAAGGTAAAATCAGGTCAGAGCAGTGGGAGGAGGAGATCCGGAGGGTTCAGACCAAATATGTGCCCTTAAAGAAAAAAGGTGGGACTAACAAATCTAGAGCCCCCTGGATGTCTAGAGACATACAGGGTAGGATAAAGAAAAAAAGGGAGACGTATGACAGATACCAAGGGCTAAATACTGTAGAATCTTTGGAGGAGTACAGAAAGTGCAGGGGAGCAATTAAAAAAGATATTAGGAAAGCAAAGAGAGAGCATGAAAAATTCTTGGCAAACGGCTGCCAGCGCTACTGAGGGTGTTTGCGCCTGAAAATGGGCGCTACCTGCCGCATTGCGGCGCTATTCCGGCGCTGCGGCGCCCGATGCAGTGCGGCAGGCTCGGGAAGTGCAGGCCTCCTCCTTCAGTTAAGGAGGAGCTGCCTGCACCCGCCCGCTGGCCGGTAAAATCTTCACAAAAATGAGCCTGGCACCTCGGGGAAGTGCCGGGCTCGCAGCCCAGAAGCATCTGTTCCGCGGGGGGGGGGGTGGAGGAGTCCGGGGAGGGAGGTGCGGGCAGGCGGCCGGCGGGAAAGCGGCCGGCCGCCGCGCGACCTTAATGCGCCGGCGCAAACTCCTGTAAGACTCGGTTGCCAGAGTCTTAGTTGCGGCTGCCACGGGCGAGGCGGCCGCAACTCAATTTCGGCGCTGGGGCCCGTCACCACGGCAACCGGGACGCTGCGCACACTGATGACGTCATCGGTGCCGGCGCAGCGCAACCGGTCTACTGCCGATGGTAGGGCCCCAGGGAATTTCTGAACCGGCTGTAAGTCCAGCGCAATGACCTCTAGCGCCGCAAAATGGGCGCAAAGCCCACTCAATTTCTAGGCCAAGGAGTTTGAAATCAACACACATGAGGACAAGGAGCTAGCGAAGAATGGTAAGATTAAGAGTGATAGTTGTGTGGGACTTTGTACAAGAAAAGATGCCAGCAAAGTAGGTATCATTCCTGGGCACTTTCTAGCAATGTATTGACTTGGCACGGAATAAATTATAACTTCAGTCCTGCATGAAGCTGGTTTTAAAAAGGGGTCTACCATTCCATTTGAATTTGATTGGCACTTAATAAATTTTGCATTCAATGTTACATGCTCTCGCCCCATCTCTCTCAACATTAAGAAATAACTGAAGAGGGAGAGTGCCTTTGTAGATGTGTATAAACGCACATGCTCAGTGATCTCTCCTAATGGTCACTCTCCAACTGCAGGGCTCAGATTGGTAGTACTGTAGCCTATCCCTCTATGCTCAACTGAAAGTCTGCAATGCTTTACTACGTAGCAAAATAAATGAGCTGAATTGTATTAGCAAGCGGTGCAGGCAGTGCAACGGTTAACTCGGGAGAAATTTTAATGTGTTATATGAAGGATGGCAAAGCCAAGTGTAGCATGCCATAATTTGTCAATGTTTTAACCTATTTAATGGAGAATAGCTAAAATTTATCATAATCTGTTCTGTATGTCTTTATTTAATGAGATACACCTTCTCTATCTTTAATTTTGCAGGCTGTCAACCTAAATAGCACAATTTTCTTCCACTCAGTGGAGTAATTTACTTAAATCTATACTCAGTAGAGAGGATGCACACAATTAGAGCGAGCAGTCTACTGTAAAAACGAATTAAAATTGATTGTGTTCCAGTGAAAACTAAATTTGTAATGCACTAATTGGATTTTACCCAAACATCTGCAGCAAGCTGACTTGATTGTGCTGTGGAACACTCACAAACAAAATCAGATTCACGATGAAGATCGCATGAAATTTTCGAAAAATGGGTAATGTGATTGGAAAATGAAATTAAAACATTACGGTAATGATGCTGCTGTGGTGGCGTTGAGTGGTACGTGCAAATCAGGTACCCACATGGGCTTTCTCCTATTGTTTTCAATCGAGGTGATAATCGTGATGAATAGAATGTTTTCAACTCTGTGTCCAAAACCAGTGGTGAACACTTCTTGGCCAAGTATGGCTTAGAGCCAATGCAATTTAGACTTGCTGAGAATCCATGCCTAGAAGAGCACGTTCCATACTAGATCTTGGAACACTGAAGTTTCACACTGTACATTTAAATTCTTTGGCAGTTGCATTTCTTGGGGGAGTTTTTCAGGGGGTCAGCGGGCACCTTTAGTGGCAGGTCAGGTGGGGGAAAAAATTCTTTTAACCTACTGTCAACCCGCTGTCACGCTAGTTTCCCAGATGTCGGGTCTGTCATCGCTGAACAGACCCGACACCAAGTGGCGGGGAAGGCAATTTAGATGATTAAGAGCTGTTAACAGGCACTTTAAAACTATTTTAAGCTCACTTTAAATTTTATGAGTTCGCCCACGGGTTCCCTGCTGCTCGGGGATCACATCAGATAAGTAGGTTGGGAGTTGTGTCACCATGATATCATTTCTTTACTTGACAGTTGCAAATGTGCTATAAAAGCTCTCATCTCATAGTTGTTCACTTTCCAAGGTCAGGAGCTGTTGCTTACTGCATTTGGAATACAGACTGAGCTTTATGCAGGTTGCAAGTGTTTGGAGCAAACTCTCTATCCAGTGTCACCTCATTGGAACAACCTCTCTCACCATTGAAAGATCGCTTCTGTTATCTCAACTTCACCTACCATCTATTCCTTCAGCATCGGTGCCCTTGAAAAAATCTCACCTTGGTCCTCAGAATCACACCACAATCAGCCCCAACACCAGCAGCACCAGGCACACCAGCAGCACCAACATCAACACCAACCTTCTCTGCAATCAACTGATGCTGCACAGGACACAGGGCATCAGCACCCGACCACATTGCTGCCTGGGAGGCCAGCGATGGCCTCACCATGGCCAGATTTACTTCACTTGACACTGTACACCCTCGCTGCCACATGATGCGCCAGGTTGGCACTACCCCACACCGACACCAAAAAGCATCCCTAGCCATTCCTTCCACACTCATCGTCATTGCGGGGAGGGGGGGGGGGCATTATGTCTCACCATTCACTGCAACTCACTAAGCTACTTCCAAAGATGCACACAAATCTGTCCAAGAACGCAAATTGCTGAAAATAAAGATTTCAATGTTTGACAGCACATTAACAGAAACTTCACATGAACATTGGCAAAAACACCCAAGTGCCTACCCTTGTGTATTGTTACTTGATATGATTGGACTAGGATGAGGGTAAGTGTGAGGGGTGGCTAGTGAGATGGGGAAGGGATAATGTAGATAGAGAAGAATCCTCCTCAATTGCCTTCTCCCAGTGGCTGAAGAGCTCCTCCCAGAATCGCAATGCGGATTCCGCCCACTAAGGGGCACAATGGACATGATCTTCACCGCGCGTCAACTACAAGAGAAATGCAGGGAACAGCACCAACCACTGTACATGGCCTTCTTTGACCTCACAAAAGCATTCGACACCGTCAACCGTGAAGGATTATGGAGTGTCCTCCTCAAATTCGGCTGCCCTCAAAAGTTTGTCACCATCCTCCACCTGCTTCATGACGACATGCAAGCCATGATCCTGACCAATGGATCCACCACAGACCCAATTCACGTACGGACCGGGGTCAAGCAAGGCTGTGTCATCGCACCAAAGCTCTTCTCGATCTTCCTTGCTGCAATGCTCCATCTCACCCTCAGTAAGCTCCCCGCTGGAGTGGAGCTAATCTACAGAACAAACGGGAAATTGTTCAACCCCCGTCACCTCCAGTCCAGATCCAAGGTCGTCCCATCCTCTGTCATCGAATTACAGTATGCAGATGACGCTTCACCGAAGCGTACGAGAGCATGGGCCTTACACTAAACATCCGTAAGACAAAGGTCCTCTACTAACCTGCCCCTGCCACGCAGTACTGCTCCACGATTATCAAAATCCATGACGATGCCTTGGACAACGTGGACCACTTTCCATACCTCAGGAGCCTACTGTCAACAAGAGCAGACATCGATGACGAAGTCCAACACCACCTTCAGTGTGCCAGTGCAGCCTTCGGTCGCCTGAGGATGAGAGTGTTTGAAGACCAGGACCTCAAACCCAGCACCAAGCTCATGGTCTACAGAGCAGTAGTGATACCTGTAAAGTCTGTGGGTTGTGCAGTTAATAAATACACAGACTTCAGAAGTAACAAACAAACAGGTCTTTACTATTCGAAGGTCCGGGCGAATCTGCCCCAGAAATCCTGCTACAACACTTATATACTGGTGTGGTCACTATCGGTATTACAGTATACAGAAGCCAAACAAATAGTGCCACACCTAAAGTAGTTCCCTTAAAGGTGAACGGTTACATTCAATAGTTCCCTTAAAGGTAGACGGGTACATACACTACAATCCTCCCTTTTTAGCTTAATACTTACAGAGTCCCCGTTAAACATACATATCTTCAACTTCCTATAAAACAAATTACAGCTATAATCTCGGTGGAGTCAATGTCATATAAAACAATTTACAAATATAATCTCGGTGGAAACAGTTCACAGGTTCCGTCTCTGCGGAAACAGTTCATAGATTCAGTCTCTGATCTTGACTCATTCCGAACAACATTTCTTTGGGGTAGCCGGTTCACCTGGCTAGCGTGACTCCTCCATAGCCTTTTTCTTGACGTAGCAGCTTGAACTTTCGTCCTGTTGAACCAGCAGTGCGGACTTTGACAACCAACTGGCTGTCTTGACATTTTCCAGTTTTTCAACTAATTTAGCTCCTTTCGTAATGTCCCGCCTGGAATGGTAGAAGTGCTAATATTTTAGACAGTTATTATCTTCTGCTTCTTCTTTTTCTTTTCTGCCTTTTTGAAACTCTCGGAGCTCCTTTCTCGGCTGCCAGCTGTAGCGCCACCAACTCTCTATGTTCCTTAGACCTTAAGTGCTTCATCTGGATTTCAGCACTTTGAGAGTTTTCATCACAAGCTGGGCAGACCACATCCTCATAATATTCAGTGTCACTCAACAGGTCATGGTAATATTCGGGTTCGTCCTGAGTTAGGCCAGCGAGAGAGACTTCTTCTTCCTCCTCACCCGTCTGGACGTTAGCTGACGGTGGTTCCTTCCCTAAACATCTTTCTTGAAAAGCCTTCTTCATGCATTCATATTCATCCCGCTCTTCCTGGGTTATCTGCCATTCCTTCACGACGGACCTCATTTGTGAGTTCACTACCTTCCTTTCCACCGGTAATTGCGTTATCAGGCTATTTAACCCTTCTACTGAAGTAACGGTTTCCACCTTCTTCTGTTCACCTTGACGTGATTCAACGTACTTTTGGCATCCTTGTAAAATTTGTGTTGCCACCTCAGCTATCTCCGTGACTTTTGAGAGCTCCGAACTCGTTCCCCCTGAAGATTGAAGCTCGTGTTCAGATTGTTCCCCTTGTAGAGTCTTGTCCTTCAGCATATGAAGGAGTTGGCCGACCGTTAACTCTTCCCTGGGAACACGGTGGATCAGAGTCTTCTCCATTTCATCCACCTCTTTCTCCAATACTTCCACCTTACGTTCCTCTTGAACTTTGGCTTTCAGCGCTCGGAAAAGTTGCGCCCTGATGTTCTCTAGTTCATGTTCAGGGACCATTCTTACAGTGTCCTGTTCTTCCACTGCAAGGATTCCCAGTTGAATCTGTTCTTCAAGTTGTTGAACCTCAGACATTGCCGCCTCATATTTGTCTTGGGTGTCCTTCAATGTTTTTATAAGTTCTTGGACATCCTGTCTTTCATGCTCTGCCATGGTTTTCACCTCTAATTGCTCATCTATGGATGGAGCTTCTATCGATGAGTCTGTCTTGGCCTTGAGCTCAACAAGAATTTCCTGCAGCCTTTGGACTTCTTGCTCATGTTCAACCTTTAGTTGGTCATATGCTTCTACTGAAACTAGCTTTTCGGAGGCTGCCGAGTTAACCCCCTTCTGAATTGTAGCCTGGGCCTGTTCATACTGTTCTTTCAACTTCTCACACTCTGCTTGTAAGGAGTCATAAAGAAGAACTGGAATAAAATCCTGGCTCCCTGAAGATTCCTCTTCCTTTGGTTCATTCTGTAAATATTCTAGTTCCTGAACAGCATCAGGGGAATGTGATTGGTATTTGACCATGATGGCTCTATGGTCGCTCTCTGCTTGAGCTAGCTGTCTCTGTAGTCTTTCCAGGTTCCCCCATTCGGTGTCCCAGAACTTTTCCATATTTTTCATCTCCTGTACGAGACGATCACTCAACTGTTCTAATTGTTGTCGTACTTTGACATAAGTTTGCGTCCGAGCTCGGTGTTCTTCCGTCATGGATGAATCCTTTGCTTGAACAGGCTCAGAATTCTCTGTCAACCTGGAGTTCTGCTCTGCAGCTTTATTCTTCTTGGTACCATAAGTCCTTCTGCCTGTCTTCGTTTTCGACTTGGTCTTATCATCATCCATTTCAGAATCTGAGCTAATAGCTTGCACCGAGTCCTCCCTCATTATGGCTTTTAGGTAATGCCATTCCATGTCTATTTTCTTAATCCACTCCCGTCCTAGAAGTGGTGGTCCTCCCTCAGGTAATACGTACAAGCTCATTCTTGGGTGTTCTTTACCCCTATCTCTCACCTTGACTCTTATTTTCCCCACGGGGTATACGTTATGCCCCGTGTATGTCTGTAATACGAACTTGGTATTTCTTAAAGGTATGTGAGAGAATAGCCGGTGGTAGTCCCTTCGGTTGATGACTGATAGAGCTGATCCAGTGTCCAGCTCCATTCTTATTTGGACTCCAGCTATTTTTAGTATGACCCAGATGGCCTGTAGATCCGTTTCTTTACCCACATTGTGGATTCTCAGACTACCCAGCTCCTGGTTGTTTGGGTCTGAGTCTGAATTCTGTTCGTCTGAACTCTTCTCAGCCACCTTGTGTACCTTGTTGTACTTTTCTGGTGGTGGCTTCCTTTGATTATTGATCTTTTTCCCGGACCGGCATACCTTCGCGATGTGACCCAGTTTGCCACATTTCCTACACTCTTGGTTCTTAAACCAGCATTGATTCTGGTCATGCGTTGTCTTCCCACAACGGTAGCATTTTGTTGTGCTTGAAGTAATTTGGTCCACCCCGAGTGCCGCCACCTTTAGTTGCATTTCCGCCGTTCCTTTCGCTGCGGCTTCGTGCGATGCAGCTATAAGGACAGCCCTGTCCAGTGTGAGGTCATTCTCTTCCAGTAGTCGCTTCTGCGTCCCTTCTTTGGACAATCCGCATACGAACTTGTCCCGCAGCGCTTCTGTCAGATTCCCTCCGAACTGGCAGTATTTCGCTAGCCTACGCAGTTCGACCAAGTATTCCGCATTGCTTTCGTCTTTCTTCTGCGTTCTTGCGTAGAATTTGAATCGTTCAGCCAGCATCAGCGGTGTGGGGTTCAAGTGGTCCTTCAGCACAGCCACAATCTCTTCGAAGGTCTGATCCGCTGGTTTATTTGGTGCTATTAGATGCTTCAAGAGCCCGTATGTTTTTGCCCCCATCGAGTTTAGCAATGTTATCGCCTTGTCGTCTTCCTCTATTTTGTTGGCTTCGCAATAGATCTCTATGCGTTCCACGTACGTGGCCCAGTCTTCTATTTCAGAATTAAAGTCGTTAATATTCCCTCGCTTAGGCATCTTTCTTCCCTTGGGAGCAGCACCAGTATTTCTTATTTATTTATTTGTTTCTAAGATGGCGGTTTTCCCGCGAAATCGGCGGTTTCCCGCTCTTTCCTTCTCTCCCCGCCCACTTCAATGGCGGTATGTCAATCAAGATGGCGGTTTTCCCGCGAAATTGGCGGTTTCCCGCTCTTTCCTTCTCTCCCCGCCCACTTCAATGGTGGTTTCCCGCTTCTGGCGTCTTCTCCGCCTAATGGCGGCTTCCCGCATTTCTTCCCGGTGGAAGGGGTACGCTTCCCCCTCAGCGGACAGGTTCAGCCACTGGCTGGCTACCGCACAGCTCCCCTTACTCGGCTATGTCTTTTCCTCCCGCCCGCACGGCTCTACCGGCGCTGGGTACACCCCGTTAGCGGAGGACAGTTCAGCCGCTGGACTGGCTCTCACGCAGTCTCTCCCTCCGTACCCGGCTCTGTCTCTCTCACCCGCACGTTCGATGCTACCGGCCCTGGGTACCCCGTTGGTGGAGAACAGCTCACCGCTGGACTGGCTCTCGCGCAGTCTCTCACCCCGTTTTCGGCTGTGTCTCTCAACCACTCCCGCACGTTCGGTTTTGCCGGCTCTGAGTACCCCGTTGGTGGAGAACAGCTCAGCCGCTGGACCGGCTCCTCGCAGTCTCTCTCTCCGCACCCGGCTCTCACCCGCACGGTTCCCGTTCGCCTCCCCAGCCCTCTCGCAGACCGGTGTTTCCCTCCCCGGCTGCGGCTGGGTTTCTCTTCCCGCGCCTACTCGCAGGCTCAGCGCTTCGTGGCTGCGGTCGCTGCCCCGATTGTCCCGCCGATCGCGATCCGGCTGTCACCCGACGCCGTTGGACCCAACTTTTGGCCGGCACAGCTCCCCCTCGACCGAGGTCGAGTGCTCTGCCCTTATCTTCCGGATGCTTCTACACCTTCCCCTACTCACAGTCTCTTCGGCCGCCTTGTTTCTTGCTGGTCGGCTCACTCCGCACCGTGGCAGAAGGGTAGTCAGTGCCTGTTGCTGATACAGCTTTTGTTGTTAGTCTTCCTGCTTTCTGTTGTTGCAGCCTCGTGTTTTCTTTTGGTAGCACGACGAGGGCGGTTGTCTCTCTTCGACGCTCTTCGTTGCTTATGGTAATCTTGCCGCAGGGTACGATCGGACTCGTCGCCACTGTAAAGTCTGTGGGTTGTGCAGTTAATAAATACACAGACTTCAGAAGTAACAAACAAACAGGTCTTTACTATTCGAAGGTCCGGGCGAATCTGCCCCAGAAATCCTGCTACAACACTTATATACTGGTGTGGTCACTATCGGTATTACAGTATACAGAAGCCAAACAAATAGTGCCACACCTAAAGTAGTTCCCTTAAAGGTGAACGGTTACATTCAATAGTTCCCTTAAAGGTAGACGGGTACATACACTACAATACCCGCCCTCCTGTATGCTTCAAAGACATGGACCATGTACAGCAGGCACCTCAAAGCACTGGAGAAGTACCACCAACGCTGCCTTCGCAAGATCCTGCAAATTCATTGGCAGGATAGGCGCACCAATGTCAGGCCAACGTCCCCAGCATTGAAGCTTTGGCCACGCTCGATCAGCTCCGATGGACGGGCCACATCGTCCGCATGCCTGATACAAGACTCCCAAAACAAGTGCTCTACTTGGAGCTCCGACACGGCAAGAGAGCCCCAGGTGGGCAGAGGAAACTCTTCAAGGACACCCTCAAAGCCGCCTTGAAAAAGTGCAACATCCCCACCAAGACGGCACAAAGTGGAGGAGAAGCATCTGGGAAGGCGCCGAACACCTCGAGTCTCTTCGCCGGGAGCAAGCGGAAGCCAAGCGCAAACAGCAGAAGGAGCGCACGTCAACCCAAGCACCCCACCCACCCGCCCCTTCAACCACCGTCTGCTCCACCTGTGACAGAGACCGTAGGTCCCACATTGGACTCATCAGTCACCTAAGAACTCATTTTTAGTGTGGAAGCAAGTCATCCTCAGCTCCGAGGGACTGCACAAGAAGAAGAGAGGGATGGGTGGAGGTGCAAGTAGGGGAGAAAGGATGTACAGGAGTAGGGTAGGGAAAGAAGAGTGATGGAAATGTGATTAGTGGCACAGCAGGTTGAGGTTGGGTGTAGATTTGCAGTAAGGTTTCGTGATCTACTGAGATCATTGAAAGATTTACTCCACTGCAGCATGCTCCTTCTAACGACATCCCTGGTTGTCCTCCTGTGCAATGTACAACCAGGCTGCGTTGATCTCCTGGGGAGGTCGCTTCCACCCACTGGAAGGGAAGAGAACCTCCCTGCGTGCTGTGATTCCTGTTAGATCCATGTATCTTGATGTTGTGTCCTTCAATAATTAGACAAGAGACTGCAGGGAACAATCAACAGGTGTTTACTGAATGAGGGTTACTCTAAAACTAACTGTACAGATCCCTCCTCAGGGTTTATATACAGGTGTGGTCACTGCCGGTACTACAGTATACAGGAGCTGTAAAAAGTAGTTCTCCCCTTAAAGGTACATACACTACAATTCCTCCCCTTTTAGATTAACAGTACCATAACATTCATTTAACAATTAAATATCAACTAATTACAATTAACACTTTTAACATGCAACATTAACTGAAAATAGTCTATTTATAAATTCAGTCTTTGGGTGGCTTCCTGATCCTTTCTGGATAGCGCCTTTCCTGAGTGTCTTGCTCTTGGTGCGGAGGCGATTCTGGCCCCCTGTCATCGGTTGGTTCATCAGCTTCCGATGCTACTGTTTCTGGGGTAGATGCTACCTGTATGTCGGGTTCATCACCAGGTACGCGAGACATGGGGTTGACTCGTTCCTGTGACTCTAGGATCTGGTCAACATGGCATCTCACAATGTTCTCCCCAACATCCACTGTGTACATTAGTGGCCCCTGCCGTGTGCATATCGTTCCTGGTTGCCATTTCTCTGTTCGGTAGTCGTGGGCCAAGACTGGTTGCCCTACATTGAAGCTCCTTGTCGGCTTCTCATTGATGTGCTGGAATTGCTTATTCTCAACATCTCTTCGTACATTTGGTCTGAGCAAATCCAGACGAGATCTCAACCTTCGGCTAAAGAACATCATGGCCGGGGTCTGGTTGGTTACTGCATATGTCGCATTTCTGTAGGCTAACAGGAAATTGTCCACCTTATGCTGCAGTGGAATGTCGTCATCGCACATGGCCCTTACTGCCTTTTTAAAGGTTTGTACGAACCTCTCAGCCAATCCATTTGTGGCTGGATGATACGGGGCAGGTGTGTAATGCCTTACCCCATTCCTTTTCATAAATCTTCGAAACTCTTCGGACACAAACTGTGGCCCGTTATCAGAGCAAATCTGCTCTGGCAAGCCGTTCCTGGCAAATATGGTCCGTAGGACTGCAGTAGTTTTCTCCGTGGTGGTGGAGGACATTTTGATCACCTCAGGCCATTTCGAGTGCACATCCACAGCTATTAAAAACATTAAGTCCATGAATGGACCAGCAAAATCAATATGCACCCGTTGCCATGGAGATGAGGGCCACTCCCATGGGTGTAGAGGGGCATGTGGTGGTGCATTTTGGACCTTCTGGCATCCTGAGCAGCTCTTTGTCAGGTCCTCGATTTGCTGATCGATCCCCGGCCACCACACATAAGCCCTAGCAAGGCTTTTCATTTTCACCCCTCCCAGATGGCCTTCGTGAAGCTCATTGAGCAATCTCTCCCTTAACTTGGGTGGAATTACCACTCGGGATCCACACATCAAGGTCCCCTGGCATACTGACAGCTGTTCTCTTCTGGATGAGAATGCTGGCAACATTGAGTCGCCATGTGTTGGCCATCCCTTCACCGTCAAGTCATATACCCGAGACAGTGTCGGGTCATTTCGGGTCTCCTTCTCTATATCAGCGTTAGTTACTGGCAAGCGTTCAATTATAGTCGAATAAAATATTTCGACAGGGTCCACTGCTGGTGCTTCCTCCGCAGTAGGCAGTGGCAGGCGTGATAGCCCTTCAGCGTTTCCATGCTGTTTCGCGCCCTTATACTCGATTTCATATTGGTTCGCCCCTAGAAAAAGGGACCATCTTTGTAGCCGTTGCGCAGTCATCACCGGAACACCCTTCTTTGGATTAAAGATGGAGTCAAGTGGTTGGTGGTCAGTCAGCAAGGTGAACTCCTGCCCGTGCAGATAGTGGTTGAACTTTTTCACTCCCCACACTAGGCTGAGGGCCTCCCTGTCAATCTGGGCGTAGTTACGCTCAGCTGAGGTTAGTGACCGAGACGCAAAGGCTACTGACCCCTCCGAGCCATCCGGGAATTTGTGCGACAGCACGGCTCCAATGCCATAGGGTAATGCATCACACGCCAACCGAATTGGTAGTGCTGGATTGAAATGCGCCAACACCTCTTTTGATGTGATCAATGCTTTGCTCTTCTGGAAAGCTCATTTACATTCGTCACTCCACTTCCATGGTACCCCCGTTTGCAGTAGGGTGTTCAGTGGGTGTAGGACTGTAGACAAATTCGGCAAGAACTTATGGTAGTAGTTCACCAGCCCGAGGAACGACCTCAGTTGTGACACAGTTTCCGGTGCTGGAGCCTTGACTACTGCCTCAATCTTTTCAGGGGACTTATGTAACCCCTCTTTATCAATAATGTGGCCACAATACGAGATCTGCTTCTGGAAAAACTCGCATTTGTGGCGATTAGCTCGGAGCCCATATTCCTTCAATCTAGTGAGCACCTGCTCCAGGTTGGCAAGGTGATCACTGTCATTTTCGCCCGTGACCAGGATGTCGTCCAAATAACACTGGGTCCCTGGAATCCCTTGCAGGACTTGTTCCATTGCCCTTTGCCAAATAGCCGGAGCTGATGCTACCCCGAACACCAGCCAGTTGTATTGGTAGAGACCTTTATGAGTGTTGATTGTGAGGTACTGTTTCGAGGCTTCTTCTACCTCCATTTGCAGGTACGCCTGGGCCAGATCAATCTTAGTGAAGCGTTTCCCTCCAGATAGCGAGGCGAAAATATCTTCAATCCGCGGAAGCGGATATTGTACCGTGTGAAGGACTGGGTTCACTGTCACCTTAAAGTCCCCACAGATGCAAACCTTCTTTGGTTCCCCAGGTGTATTACTCAATGACCTCTTCATTACAGGAACGATGGGTGTAGCCCACTCGCTCCAGTCCACTTTGGACAGTACTCCTGAACGTTTCAAACCTTCCAGCTCTGCTTCGACGGCTGGGCGGATCGCATAAGGCACCGGTCTGGCCTTAAAAAACTTTGGGCTTGCATTTTCCTCTATTTTGATCGTCGCTGTTATGCCTTTTAGTGTTCCGAGTCCCTCCTGGAACACTTCTTGTGCGTCAGTTAGCATTTTTGACAGTCGTCCAGGTGTGACGTCGTCATCCTTTTTGGCATCTACAGTCAGTGCTTGTATGGAATGCCAATCTAGCTGTATCTTCCGGATCCATTCACATCCTAGTAGTGGTGGTCCTCCATCTGGCAATACATATAGGTCCATTTTTGGTGTTTCCTTGCCGTTATATATAACGTTCACCCTTATTTTTCCTTTGGGGTAGACTTTTTGCCCCGTGTACGTCTTCAAGACAATCTCTGTATCTCTCAAGGGTATATGTGAGAATAGCCGCTTGTAGTCCCTTCGGTTTATGACTGTTAGGGCTGATCCTGTGTCCAATTCCATTTTCACTTGGACTCCGGCTATCTTGAGCGTGATCCAGATAGTTTGGTGATCCTCTGTTTTGATCACATTATGTAGTTTCAGACAACCCAGCTCCTTGCTTCCAGAGTCTGTATCACTTTTCTGTTCATCTGAACTACCCTCCGTCACCTTATGTACCTTCTTGTACTTCTCCTGTGGCGATTTCTTGCTGCTGGTTTTCTTTCCCGACCTGCAGACTGTTGCTATGTGTCCTACTTTCCCACACTGTCTGCACACTTTGTCCTTGAACCAGCAATCCTTATGGTCGTGTGTTGTTCTGCCGCAGTGAAAGCACTCCACTGTTCCATATGACATTTCATTTGTGCCATATTCTTGCAGTCTCCGTTGTATCTCTGCTGCGCCCCGTGCTGCTGCTTCGTGTGATACTGCCATGCTGAAAGCCTTGTCCAGCGTAAGATCCTTTTCTGATAGAAGCTGTTTCTGGGTTCCTTCACTTTGAAGCCCACACACAAACTTGTCCCTTAAAGTATCTGCTAGTCCCGTTCCAAACTGGCAGTGTTTCGATAGCTTGCGCAGTTCCGTTAAAAACTCAGCATTACTTTCATCTTTATGCTGGTTCCTTTTGTGAAACTTAAATCTTTCTGTTATCAGCAGCGGTGTGGGGTTTAAGTGGTCCTGTAGGATTGACACTATGTTTTCAAAATCCTTTTCCACTGGCTTCTCTGGGGTTACTAGGTTTCGCAGTAAGCCATACATTTTTGCACCCATTGAATTCAACAATACCAGCACTTTCCTGTCATCTGGCACTTCATTCGCCTTGCAGTACACTTCTATGCGTTCGACATATGTCGTCCAATCTTCGACTTCATTGTCGAACGCTGTGACACTGCCACTCTTCGGCATCCCTGGGTGTGGTTAAACTGGCTCAAAATGGCGTCTCCCGCGCTCTCCCTTCTTCTCCGCTGCGGCTCAAAATGGCGGCTCCCGCGCTTTCCTTTCTTCCCCGCTGACGCTGCTCGGCCCTTGAACACCGGCTGTGCTCTGCTCTCTCTCGTTGACGCCGCTCGGTCCTGAACACCGGCTGCGCCCTGTGCGCTCTACCCTCTCTTCTCCCATCGACGCCGCTCGGTCCTGAACACCGGCTGCACCCTGTGCGCTCTACCCTCTCTCTTCTCCCGTCGACGCTGCTCAGTCTTTTTTGTGCCGTCGGTCGGCTCTAGCCGCCGCTGTCCGGGAAGGGTCTGCACCGTACCTGTTGCCAGCCCGTTTCGCTGGACCACCGTGACTGGAGAACCAAGCCCGGCTCTCGACAGCCTCCCCTGCGATGCTCAAATCTCCGCTGGATGACTGGGGGGTTTCCCGTGGTCGACGCCCGTGCTTCTGGACTCGGCCTTCTTCTTTCACTGTTCTCTAGGAGCGAATCCCTGGGAGGTGATGCAGAGTTGCAGGTAGGTTTCAATCTTCTCGTCGCCAATGTTAGATCCGTGTATCTTGATGTTGTGTCCTTCAATAATTAGACAAGAGACTGCAGGGAACAATCAACAGGTGTTTACTGAATGAGGGTTACTCTAAAACTAACTGTACAGATCCCTACTCAGGGTTTATATACAGGTGTGGTCACTGCCGGTACTATAGTATACAGGAGCTGTAAAAAGTAGTTCTCCCCTTAAAGGTACATACACTACAACTCCCTCGTTAAGCATATGGAGGTAGTCATGGGAGAACCTGGGTGCAGGTGTGCACCTCTGCACAGTGCTGGTCAGTGTTTGCAGCACCTCAATGCTGTTGAACACTGACAGCACAAATGTCAAACTAAATTTGCGCAGTCCCTTTAAGGAAACCGGGTGATGACGCGTCATCAAGTGACGTCATCAGACCCGCTTCCTTCAATTGGCTGGGAAATGCGCAGGGTCGGCTTAACAAGTCCAATCAACGTAAGAACACTTTGGACAGCGGGCTGGAGCCAGCAGCAAGGTCACACCCCGCCACCGACCCGACCCCGACCACACCGGACTCACCGAGGTAGGGGAAATCGCAGCCCTGGAGTCGAACCGTCCTCCTCCTACAATGTTCAGGCTTTCAGAGCCCAAGCTCTGCAGCATCTAGTCATTACTAACTAATTTATCTCATCCCTTTTGCTCCTTTCAACCCCAGTCCTATACTATGGGTTTTGGCCCTTCTCCGTGGTTTTTCAATGTGAAATAAATAAGACTGCAATCGCGATCTTTGAAAGCCATGAGAGGGAGGACGGCCTTCTTCCCTTTGAGTTATGTCCAAATCTCATACAGCAGGAGATGAACAGAGCACACTCCAGAATCCTAGCGAGCAGTGCCTCACCGAGCTCGAATAATAAGTTGCTCCCTAAGGATGGACAAACTGACAATTTGGGAATTTAAATCTCTATTAGTTTAATTGATTGCATTATAAAAACATTCCATTAGAGAGTCATCAGATGAAACACTGTAGCTTCATGAGGAAGTCTCAGGTTGTTTTATCGATGAATAGCCCTGGACGGTCATTCGTTTTTCAGTCAAACTTTACGCTGTTGTTCCCCCACTCCCCCCATCCCTCCCCCTCCCCCAACCCCTCCCCCCGACAGGTTTTAACTTTGGTGAAACAAAAGCTGAAAATACAATAAAGACTCAGCAGGTGAGACAGCATCTGTGGAGAGAACAAACAAGTTAGTGTCTCGAGCGTGCGAGCTCTATGTCAGAGCTGGAAGATATAACAGATGAGCAGAATTTTAAAAAGGAGCAGTACAAGGGGGTCAAGCAAACAAACATACAGGAAAAAGAAATAAAATGGCCTGTAAAGTGCTTAAATTGAAAACAAGAGATGGTTTATTGGCAGAAGTGATATAAGCATAAGACAATAGGAGACAAGGGTGCAGACCATCATGGTGTTACCCCTTCTATCGGGATCCTTCTCCCTTTCGCCTGCCTATCCCACATCCTTTTAGCTATTCACACACTTTGGCCTAGAAATTAGATCGCGCGGCACCCATTTTACAGAATGGGCCGCGCAATTAATGGGGTGGCTGGGGCGGGGTGCGCTAGGAGAGTGCGGTAGCATGGGGAAAACCCATCAAGGCCAGGAACTTGACGACCCTGCCAATTCTAATGGTAGGGTCTCATTTAAATAACCTGCTGCAGTCTCCCATTCGATAGCCAGCCAGATTGACAGCCTGGTCGGCAGGCGGGAATACTAGAAAGCAGCAGGAGGCCGCAGACGGGAACCCTTGGGGACGTTCCCCAGCAGTTAGTGCCGTACTCAGGGGGTGGGGTCTGGCCGCGATTGGGGGAAGGAGAGGGTCTGGCCACGATCGGGGGGGGAGGGGGCTCTTGTCATGATCGGGGGTGGGGCAGGGGGGTTCTGTTCGCGATCAGGGGCTGGGAGGGATGGGGGGGCTCTTATCGCGATCGGTGAGAGGAGAGGCTCTGGTCACGATTGGGCGGGACGGGGGTGTTGCCCAGTGCAAGGGAGACACAAGGCTTCCTTGTGAGGCCTGGAGAAGCACTCCCTGCCCCTCCTGGCCCACAAGGAAACCTGAAAAATTAATTTAAAACTTACCTTCAGGGCCTCTTCTGGCCCAGGATCCGTCTCACGGCAGGTTTCGCCTGACAGGGGAGCCAACACTGAACGCCCCAACCCCCAACCCGCTCAGGCCTCAGCTTAAAATTGTCCTGATGACATAATTGGACCCGCTCTGCACAAAGCTTCCTTCCTGCAGTTGTCCTGCTCAAAAGAGCAGGTTAATATGGGGAAAAGGTGCGATGGAAGTGACTCCTGTTATTTTAATGCCCACACCAAACCCCCCTCCCCCAACCCCTCCCACCTCCCCCAAACCCCCTCCCCCCTCCCCTAACCCCCCTCCCCCAACCCCTCCCACCTCCCCCAAACCCCCTCCCCCTCCCCTAACCCCATCCCCTCCCACCTCCCCCAAACCCCCTCCCCCCTCCCCTAACCCCCCCTCCCCCAACCCCTCCCACCTCCCCGAACCCCCATCCCCCAACCCCTCCCACCTCCCCCAAACCCCCCCCTCCCCTAACCCCCCTCCCCATCCCCTCCCACCTCCCCCAAACCCCCTCCCCCTCCCCTAACCCCCCTCCCCCAACCCCTCCCACCTCCCCCAAACCCCCTCCCCTAACCCCCCTCCCCAACCCCTCCCACCTCCCCCAAACCCCCTCCCCCCTCCCCTAACCACCCCCTCCAACCCCTCCCACCTCCCCCAAACCCCCTCCCCCTCCCCCAACCCCCCCAAACCCCCACCTCCCCCAAACCCCCTCCCCCCAACCCCCCCACCTCCCCCAAACACCCTCCCCCTCCCCCAACCCCTCCTCCCCCCAACCCCTCCCACCTCCCCCAGACCCCCTGCCCCCTCCCCCAACCCCCCTCCCCCTCCCCCAACCCCCCCAACTCCCCCAAACACCCTCCCCCTCCCCCAACCCCTCCTCCCCCCAACCCCTCCCACCTCCCCCAAACCCCCTGCCCCCTCCCCCAACCCCCTCCCCCTCCCCCAACCCCCCCAACTCCCCCAAACCCCCTCCCCCAACCCCCCTCCCCCCAACCCCTCCCACCTCCCCCAAACCCTCTCCCCCTCCCCCCTCCCCAACCCCCCCACCTCCCCCAAACCCCCTCCCCCAACCCTCCCAACCCCCCCACCTCCCCCAAACCCCCTCCCCCCAACCCCTCCCACCTCCCCCAAACCCCCTCCCCCCAACCCCCCCACCTCCCCCAAACCCCTCCCCCCTCCCCCAACCCCCTCCCCCTCCCCCAAACCCCCCACTCCCCCAAACCCCCTCCCCCCCACTCCCCCAAACCCCTCCCCCCCTCCCCCAACCCCCCCCACCTCCCCCAAACCCCCACTGCACCCGGTTTCCATCAGGTGGAGGCAGTTAAAATCTGGGCCATGTTATGAGGAAGGCCACGGGTTTGCTGGTTTTGTGGGAAAGAACATATGAAATGGCAGAATATGATTTCCAATCACTCTTAGAACCCCAAGTAATAAAACAAATTGTGACTTATTCAGATAACACAAACTAGGGACCTTAATTATAAAAGAACACAATCGTGGAATCTGATCCCAAAATATCGAAAGAAGTCCCAGAATTCCATGGGAAGAAAATGGCTTCGACTTATTCAATCACTATAAACCAATGGCCCAGCTGATCAATAGGGACATTCGGATTCAGGCAAAGGAGTGCAAAAGTTTGTTAAAAACAGCATTGCAATCCAGAATGTAGTCCACCTCTGAACGAAGGCTGCTTCTCCCAGGCTTGTACAGGATTGCGTCTTGTGACATGAATACTTGTGTTGTCACAGATGTAAGAATCTGAAAAGATTGCATGACCTTGTTATGGAATTGGATTTTCCAGCCAGAGATTATTAAAATTGTTACCACTGTTCTAATCATCCATGTTCAATTAACATAAGAATTTTTAGGCACAGGAAAAGGTAATTAAGCCAAATAAACCTGACATTTTTGATTAATCTCGATAATCTTGACTTGGGTTCTCACGGCCCATCTCGTTGAGTTTTGAATCATCGTATTCTATTTATATCAACAGCCTTCCCTGTAACTTGTTCTATAAATCTACCACTTTGTGAAAAAAGTTCCATTAGACGTCCATTATTATTTCTAACTTTACAATGTTAAACTTGTGTCCTTTGGTATTCACATTCTTTGCCCTAGCAAACAATTTTATTGCACCAGTTTTATAATTCTCCTGAAAATTTAATTAATTCAAATTTAAGTCTCTTTTCCAAAGAGCATGAATCTAACATCCTTCACCATTCCCCATAACTGAAATTTCTGAAATCATGCTGTTCACTTCTAGTGTCAGCTGTGGCTCAGTTGGTAGTACACTCTGAGTCAGAAGATTGTGAGTTTGCAGTCCCACTCCAGGGACTTGAGCATATAAAGTTAGGCTGACACTCCAGGGCAGTGCTGAGGGAGTGCTGCACTGTCGGAGGTGCCGTCTTTCAGATGAGACGTTAAACCGAGGCCCCATCTGCCCTCTCAGGTGGATGTAAAAGATCCCATGGCACTATTTCAAAGAAGAGCAGGGGAGTTACCTCCGGTGTCCTGGCCAATATTTATCCCTCAATCAACATAATAAAAACAGATTATCTAGTCATTATCACATTGCTGTTTGTGGGAGCTTGCTGTGAGCAGATTGGCTGTCGCGTTTCCCACATTACAACAGTGACTCCACTTCAAAAGTACTTCATTGGCTGTAAAGCGCTTTGAGACGTCTGGTGGTGGGGAAAGGTGCTATATAAATGCAAGTCTTTCTTTATACTCTCTCATAAGCAATATTTTTGTTCCTATAACTGTGACCAGAACTGTACAGAGTACTCCAGCTGACATCTAACCAATGCCTTATACAGTCACCCTATGGCATCTTTTGATTCGTAATCCATTCCTAAGCTAATCAAACCCAGGATTTTATTTCTCAATCACCCCCAACAGCCCTTCTCCTTCACCTGGCACCTTCCCGTGCAAACGCAGGAGATGCAACACATGCCCTTTTACCTCCTCCCTTCCCACTGTCCAGGGCCCCAAACACCCCTTCCAGGTGAAACAGCGATTTACTTGTACTTCTTGCAATTTAATATACTGTATTCGCTGCTCACGATGCGGTCTCCTCTACACTGGGGAGACCAAACGCAGATTGGGCGACCGCTTTGCGGAACACCTCCGTTCAGTCCGTAAGGGTGACCCCGAGCTTCCAGTCGCCTGTCACTTTAATTCTCCACTTCACTCCCACTCTGATCTCTCTGTCCTCGGCCTATTACACTGTTCTAATGAAGCTCAACGTAAACTCGAGGAACAGCACCTCATCTTTCGATTGGGCACTTTGCAGCCTGCCGGACTCAACGTAGAGTTCAACAATTTCAGATAATAATCCCTGCCCCCATTTTTCATGCAGTATTATTTTGCCATTCCCATTTGCAACAGTTTCACAGCATGTTCTTTCAATTCCTTCCTCCTCCCCTAACCGCCCCCCCCCCCCGTCTCTGCACCTGCTTAATATCTGTTATATTTCCAGCTTTTTCCAGTTCTGATGAAGGGTCCCAGACCTGAAACGTTAACCCTGTTTCTCTCTCCACGGATGCTGCCTGGCCTGCTGAGTATTTCCAGCACTTTCTGTTGTTATTCCAGGATTTTATTTGCTATTTTTATGCAACCAAGCACTAGTCTGACGATTGTGTAGATATTAACCACTAGGATCCCGCAATTTCTTTTCTTTTTCCATGGCAGTACTCGATCCAAGCATTTCGGTGTCTTTCCCATCACAAAGGGAAGTCACTAAGGCAATCACAAGTATGGAGCTGGGCAAGGCTCCAGGATGCTGGGTTGTATCAACGGTATTTCTTGGAGCTGGTGGGGATGCAGTCATTGACCACCTACCAGTGGTGAAAGTGGTGAGGGTCAGAACCCTGCCCCCACAAATCATTTTGAGGTCAGCCAACGTGGCTTTGGAGGACTCCATCTTCTGCTTCCAGGTTTGGCCAGCCAGACTGTGCGGTTCCCGGCTCGGCCATCGGAGTAGGTAAGTCGGCATTTGTCAGTTCACAGCTTGGTCCCCTTCCTGCCTAGTCAACCAAATATTCTGTTCGACTCCCCCACCCCCCACCCCTACCCTAGTTGGCCAAACCTAGCTCTGTCAATGCTAACTACAGCATCTCTTTGCTGGGGTATGGGAATTTAAGATTATTTCCCATGCTAAGCTTATACGGGGTGAAATTGGATATGGGAGGGGACGCAAAACAGGTGGAATTGCATCAGTGCCTGTTATACGCTCCGCCCGACATTCAGTTCCATTGACTTCAATCGAACTGAGCATCAGGCATGTTATATAACGACTGGCAAAAGCGATTCCAATTTCACCCCCATCATTCTAGAAACAGCTAAAGCCTAATAATTTGATATGTATGTGTCAGTTATGGATTAACAGTTCCAGCCCGAAAACCTAAGACAGATACACTTGAGTTATAATAACCCTGTTCTGATCAGCCAGAACATGTATACTGTAGGAACGGAGGTTCCTAACGAAAAGACTGAGTTCGACTCAGGCAATCAAAATAACAAACTTTAATGGAACAAAACAGGTTTAAACTGGAAACTGCTGGAATACATCGAATACAGGTCTGCTCTCCTTGAAGGCTCCACGAGGACTGATCCTCTGGTCTGAAAGCTGACGTCATGACGTCATCACGTTCTTCCCGCCATTGGGGAATCACGTGACTAACGGCTTGACATCATCACGTTGAAACCGCGCTGTAAAGGTAACTAGACATAGTACAGTTAAACAGTGTAATTAAAGGTACAGACACAGGCAGTAACTACATTGCTGTTAAAGGAATTATGTACAACCGCTCTGAGTCCTTTGGTGGCTCCGCCACAATACCATGATATACCAGACCTGGCTTGATAACCCAGGACTAGATTCTGACAGTCACTGAACCCTGGAAATTACTGTGAGCAATTTTATTGTACGAATACTTAACACACTCATATCAGCTTCCTCTCTCTGCTATCTTAACTGAGACGTTAACATGCTAAAATAGCAGAGAGAGAAATTTGATATGAATGCGTTAAGAGTTTGTATGATAACATTATTCACAGTAACTTCCAGGCTCATATGGAGCTTGCAATACTCTTAGTTACAGCCCACCTGGGCTGTAGCGTTAGTATCTTGATGCTAGAATTAGCCTCGTCATCAGAATCGCACTAAGGGTTATGTCTTACGGAATGCAAATCTGTGATTGTAAAACACCCCTTCTAAAAAAATGTAACTTATACTTTGATGTTTCTCTTACTTGATTTGTCACTAAAATTGTAAAACAGATGCTCACTAACTAAAAGCATATGCAAACTATCAATCCAATCCTGTCATCACTTACATGCCCTCAATCAACACTGGTTTCCTGTTTTGATTTACACAAGATACTAACCTTTCTATGTTGCTTTATTGACTGCAGTGGCTTCCATTAGGATCTCTGTAAACTACCATCACTGGAATATTAATGCATTAGCCTGTAGTAATCTTCAAATAATTAAACAATCTTGCTGACAACTCTATCTGAAGACGTCTACCATAATTTTAGATGGAAAACATTTAGACACAAAAAGAGCATAATCTATCTTTGTAGTAACAGAAAATAGAAGCAAATTATTTGATTCTGGTTTCATCAATGGTGCACTGCCTGCCCAGTAGGAAAGCTGTGGAGGTGAGCAATAAGATTAGTGCAGTTTAAACTGTTACCATAGCAACAGCAAGTAACCCAGATATTTATTTTCATAAGTCTTTTTGAAGAGTTTAAACACTGTGATTACCATTGTTTCACAATCTTAAAAAAGCACTACTGGAAGTACTGGCGTGCCAAGAGAAGTAATCAGCTACATCTCTGTTCAACATCACCTGGACTTCCTGCCAAAGACATCTAGTTCAAAGATTTGAGAGACCAGACTGGCCCCTGATAGATTTCACTAGAACTTCATGCTAGACTGGGTGGGCACTCGATTCAGACCAGAAGAGGCTAGGTACGCCCTCCATTAGAGATCACCCACACTTCATGTATGGGAGGTCAGTTTTGCTCCTTTAGGAATTACTTAGCCCTTTTATGTTGTTGAATAGATGCCTAGTTCAACTTATGTCCCTGATAGACATCATGGAGGCCTGGTCTGGTGCAGACTAAGTTCAGAGAATTGTGTACCTTTTTAGCCGTCTGCCGGACTTCTGACCAAGTTGCAGGCGGGCAAATATTTCTTCAGAATCCATAGCTCAGATGCACAATCTCATTTTTTAAGTTTAGACCTCTTAAGAATAGTACAAGGCAACTAAAACAGCATAGTGCAGACATAGAGTTATAATGCTGAGATGGGCCTTTTAGAATTGGGATTGGTTATACACAAGTAACACGTTTACTGAGGCAACAGATTGCTAAGGACCTATGACAAGACTAAAGCTGCCTAAACTAGATCAAGTCAGGGTTTTCCATGACAAACTTTTCTTACAGCTACACCTGTGGAGTTTATGATCAGAGGACAGAACTTCCATTCAGTGATGTTCAGGTACAAATGTTTAATGCACTTGTACCACATTTCCTATGTGTGCAATTTTTAAGCAGACATTAATGTTAAAGGATTTATTTTAAATCAGTTAATGCATGTTTAAATATAGCGCACTCAGGAATGTAGCAACTGTATGCTAAGAATCTGTACCTGAACTTCACCAACTGAAAGTTCTATCCTCAAAAGTTTGGATCTCCCACATCAGTGCAACAACTTTGTAACATTACAAAGATCTAAACTCTTCCAATTCAGCCTTCTGCTTGATAGTAACTCACTCTCCCCTTCTCACTCAGCCTGCTGCTCAATGCTTAGGGGTTTAATTTGCTATGTATTAGAGCTAATAGCCATGCTAAGTGTATGTTCCGAGGTTGTCATCTCATGTGTTGGTGTTAATTAAACAGTCATTAACTGTTGCCCACACTCCTAACTTGATTCCTGAAAATAAATATTTCTAACACAGACAAAACTTAAATCTGGAACATGAAATGATTTTCAAGATTGACAGTCAGCTGCAGCTCAGTGGGTAGCACGCTCGCCTCTGAGTCAGAAGATTGTGGGTTCAAGTCCCACTCCAGAGACTTGAGCACATAAATCTAGGCTCACACTACAGTGCAGTGCTGAGGGAGTGCTGCACTGCTGTCTTACGGATGAGACGTTAAACCAAGGCCCCTTCTGCTCTCCCCAGTGTCCTGGCCAATATTTATTCCTCAATCAACAAAAACAGATGATCTGGTCATTATCACATTGCTGTTTGTGGGACCTTGCTGTGCGCAAATTGGCTGCCGTGTTTCCCACATTACAACAGTGACTACACTCCAAAAGTACTTCATTGGCTGTAAAGCACGATGAAACGTCCGGTGGTCGTGAAAGGCGCTATATAAATGTAAATCTTTCTCTCTTTCATTCCCATTTAAAACTGGCATTAAAATATCAGATGCCAATGTTCAAATGGTGAGCAGAACACAAAATATTGGCTGAAGGAGGAGTCTTTCAGTGAAATTGCCAGCATGGTGTTGCATTAAGTCTGTCAATGTTAGATTTTTCAAGCAAGAGGAGCAGAAACAACAGGACACCATGGTCTGAGACATTTGAAATGATAGGATGTGAATGTTGGACTTGCTATGCAGTGTGAGAACTGCCGAAATATCACATAACTGGATCTCAGCTAGCAACAAAGGCTGCTCTTTGACAGGCATGTGTTCTCAGGCCTGTGTCAGCTCCTTGAACCAGACCTACAGTCAAGGAGCCACATCCAATGGCATTGTCAGAGGATGTGAAAACGACCACTGCACCAGCCTTCGAGACCATAGTGTGTTTCTAGGGACTAACTGAAGACCTCACTAAATCTGCCAGCATGTAGTTTACCATCGCATCACTGAGGTAGCAGATGCTTTCTTCTGTCATGCATTGACATACATCAAGTTCAACATTATTCTGGCCCAGTACAGACTCCCAGCCTTTAGTACTTATAATAGCTTGTCATTAACAATAAGGGAATTTATCTAATGCCTGCCACAACCAGTCTCAGCACAGTGGTGCCTGTTAAAGGCTTCCTTCTTCAGCAAAGAAAAGAACAGGATGCATTGGTGGAAATGTAATTTTTTTTATACAGAAGCAAAGGCTGCACAGCAGTATATTTATTGTCAAGTCTAGTAGGTTGAAATTTTAACATCTTGCTGAGCGAAGTGGAAAAGCAGAATGAATACTTTTTTGGAGTCCATGGTATACTTGCATAAGAATAGTTAGTGAACAACCTCTCTTAGCTGCTAGTAAGCAAGGCTATCTTTTCTGGACTATTGTAATACCTTTGAAATACCTTCATTGCTTCTCGTTTGTGTCCCAATTACAAGATATTGTGTAAATTTAAGTTAATAATCCTTGTTTGAAATTATTCCAGAAAGCACAGCTGACACCTTGAACAAGCATTTTAACCGATGTTAAATAATTGGCATTCATATCCATAGATAATATAATGTAATTGCCAGTCATACTCATATATATATATATATATAAATAAATGTGAGATAACTGACATTGGCACTTTTCTTCATCTCAGACCCCTTCTTCACACACCCCTTCATATATAGTGTTGTTGATGCTGCATTGCCCTCCTGTGCAATTTCCTCCCATTGTGCAGGAGCCTGTTTAGTAGTGGATTGTACATCTGACCGGAAGAGAAAATGGGCTGGATTTTCATTGAGGAGGCGGGACTACAACTTTTGGGGTTGTAGTCCCGCCTCCATCGAGTTCTAGCCAACCCACGCGATTTAGACTTGATTGACCTTGTTGAGCCCGCCTAGCGGGCTTTGCAGGCCAATTAAGGGCCACCCAGCAACAGGTGACGTCACAGATTGAAATTTCATCTGTCAAGACCTTTTGACAGATGAAATATCAGCATTTCACAGCTGTTTGAAGCTGTCAAACACTGACAATCTGCACTCCAGGTTAATTCCTTCCTCTCAGGATGATTTAGAGATCTCCCCAAAACAGAAAGCAGAGGCTGCAGATTTTGACAGCTGGCGGCCATTCTGCTTTCTGTGCCGATGAGATGAGGGACTCCCGAGACCTGAAGGAAGGAAGGCTGTAAAGGTAAGTAAAGGTTAGTAGAGCCTCTTTAAACACTTTATACAGACCAAACACACTTACCTCTGCACTCATGCACCCATCACTCACCTGAACACCGGACATCTCGACCCCTCCAAGCCCTTCACCCCGACGGCCCACTTGGCGTGGTTTGGAGCCATCGGGAATCCCACATTTCAACAATGAAAATAGGGATTAGGCTAAAAACTACCTGTTAACAGATAGTTAATTGGCACTAATCCCCTTCCCGCCTCGGGGAGGCAGGTCCCAGTGCAGGGCGGGTACCCACCTCCTTTGAAACTGGCATGGAGGCGGGTTGGATGTGGGATGGGGTCGGGATCCCTGATTTCGGGATTCTAAACCCCCACACGCCTCCAATCCCAACTCCACGGCCCAATGAAAATCCTGCCAATGTCTCTATTTCCTCACTCCACACTCAGTAATCTGAATGAACTTATCAGTAGTTCGGGCCTAAAATGTATTTCTTCCAATAGAGCTCCAGTTTTCATAATCCACAACTGGATTGACACACTGAATATTATTGATAGCGCTTACATGCCTATTATTAAGGAGTTAACAGTGATTAATTGCCATTATTGCAGTTTTTTTTAATGATTGAATGCTCAGTGTTTATTAGTTGTAACACATCGAACCTCCAAGAAAGTGTTCTGGGTAAACATGTATCTTCTTGAGAATGTGCTAAAAAAGGGCAACAAATTAACCCCACCTTAACACAGAACTAATATGCTAAGAGTAAATTAAACCCATATGTCTCTTTTTATGCAAAAAGGTCATTGACCTGAAACGTTAGCTCTGTTTCTCTCTCCACAGATGCTGCCAGACCCACTGAGCACTCTCCAGCATTTTCTGTTTTTCTTTCAGATTTCCAGCATCCGCAGTATTCCTCTTTTGTTTTAGTCTCTTTTTTCTATTCAGTTTTTTGGCTCGTTCCTTTCCTTCCTCACCCTGCCTTCTGGTCTGCCTCTCTCTCCTTTTCATTCCGCTGATACTTAAGTGATAGTCCTCGCTTCCTCCCTGTTGCTCTCTATTCTCGTTTCATTTTACGGAGCTTTCTGATTTTAATGGGAACAGCAAGTACAGCTCCTAACAACACTGACCTCTGATGGCCTTCAGCGCCAGTGCCATTAGCACCATCAGCTTGTCACTTATCCACCAACACCACAAAAAAAAACACTAAACGCACAACATGTTAGTTAGCATCTGCAAAGAGAAAAGACAGGTTAGAACATTTTAGATATCTGCCCTTCATTAAAATGGAAGAATAATTAATAAACAAGCTTTTTAATAAGAACAACAACTTGTATTTATATAGCACCTTTAACGGAGTGTTATAAAACAAAATTTGACACCGAGCTACATAAGGAGAAGTTAGGGCAGATGATCAAAAGCTTGATCAATGAGGTAGGTTTTAAGGAGAGTCTTAAAGGAGGAAAGAGAGGTAGAAATGCAGAGAGGTTTAGGGAGGGAATTCCAGAGCTTAGGGCCTTGGCAGCTGAAGGCAAGACCACCAATGGTTGAACAATTAAAATCAGGGATGCTCAAGAGGGCAGAATTAGAGGAGCGCAGATATCTCGGCGGGGGTTGTCGGGGCTGGAGGAGATTACAGAGACAGGGAGGGGCGAGGCCATGGAGGGATTTGAAAAAAAAGATGAGAATTTTGAAATCGAGGCGTTGCTTAACCGGGAGCCAATGTAGGTCAGCGAGCACAGGGGTGATGGGTGAACGGGACTTGGTGCGAGTTAGGACACGGGCAGCCGAGTTTTGAATGACCTCAACTTTACGTAAGGTAGAACGTGGGAGGCCAGCCAGGAGTGCGTTGGAATAGAGGTGGTTGTTGTGACTTTTTAATAAGGTTGGAAAAAATCGAGAGAGAAAGATAATGGTAGAGAATCAACAGGATACAAATCAGAGAGAGGGAGTTACTGAGTTGAATGACCAGCAAATTGATAATGGAAAATTGTTAGATGATGTCATAAATCATTAGTGAGGTGATTGAGAGACATAAAAGGAGGTACAAATAGTAGAGGTGAAAATATGAGGGGAAAAATGCAAGCAAATGGGGAAAAATGCAGAAAGAGCAAAAAAAGGCAAGCTACAAATACAGCATATCTAAAAATTAAAGGAAAATGCTAGAAACCACTCCCAAGAAGACAAAAGCAGGTCAGGCCCCCGCCAGAGCTATGTTCTGACAGGGTGTCCCTATTCCAAATATCAACCTGCTTCACCACCCCTTGCACACCACAGACCTACCCACATCACTCCCAATGCTGCAAAGAACATGGGCCTGCGGTGTATTTACAGTATTTTCTGTTTTCGTTTAAATACTTACTATTGCTAGTACTCACCCAATTCAATTGTTTCCTTTAAATCTTCGATAAACCATGATAATTATAGATTGTAACGATATGAAATAATATAAGTTTTTTTAATGAAAAATTATGAAATAAACACAACTGAACAAATTTTGAAGAAATACTTTGGCATTAACTGCGAAGTTGGAATAATTTAACCAATTTCATCAGTGAGTGGGTTCTCCCAGTTGTCACACAGCAGTAATACAGTATAACAAAAAGAATATTGGAATGTATGGGACTGGAATAGGCCATTGCAATCCATCAGTCCCAGTGAAACAGAATTCTTGGGTCAATCATTTGCAATTGTTTAGTTCTGTAGCTATCCAATGCAAATCTCATTTATAACTAATAACAAAAGCGATGAGAATACATTTGGATTCTGTCCTCCTGGTCTTCTTTAGTCTCCAGATACGAAGGACAGTCATAAAATCTTACAGCACAGAAGGAGGCCATTCAGCCCATCGAACCTGTGCTGGCTCTTTGAAAGAACTATCCATTTAGGCTTCCTCCTCTGCTCTTTCCCTTTAGCCCTCCAAATTTTTCCTTTTCAAGTATTTATCCAATTGCCTTTTGAAAGTTACGATTGACTCTGCTTCCACCGCCCTTTCAGGCAATGCGCTCCAGATCATAACAACTCGTTGCGCAAAAAAATTCTTCTCGTGTCCTCTTTGATTTTTTTCTCAAGTCACCGAGAATTACTAAGTTACATCCCTTACCTCATGTCATTACAGTTGTCAGAAATGGTTTTACAAAGTACACTGTTAACAAAATGTTCAGAAAATATTTCGCTTGTTCACGGTTTGTTACATTTAATAGGCTCGCTAACAAAAATAATTCTTAACCTCAGAAATTATTTAGTCTGCTTAAGAGCTTCGTCGCCATACAAAATCCACAAGTAAAATTTAGAAAACGAAAGATAAAAAGTGCTGCAAAACCTTTCGCTTTCAAAAAAAATTCATATTATTCATTGTGAGCCATCCATACTGTTTGTTGTGAGCTACTAGTGTTGTCCTATTTCGAACAAATTAGTCCCTCTGGTGATAACATCGTCTCATTATAAATGGAATGCCTAACAAAGAAACCGTTTTTTCGACTTCACTTTATTTACATCTTCAGTGCCAACTGATCTCCAAGGACCAAAGATGCGAAGTTTATATAATTAGCTGCTGCCCGCCATCTTCTAACAATTGGGAAGTTTCTGTTTGTGCCTGCATTAATCCGTCAGCTGATTCTGCCTGTTTCCTGTAATTTCTGTTCTCAGCTAAGGTTAACCAGCAACTTAAGCCCATGCTGACAGACAGTGAGTCCGTACTGCGTTTGCGGCCATGCATGGCGTCCACAGAAGCTGCTTTTCATGATCTGCCCCAAACTGTTCTGGTTTGATTAATCAGGCTATCCTCTCACAAAGAACGCAACTGCAAAAACCTATTTTTGGAATGCAGCCATTTGATTTCCTTAAAGGAGCAATATTATCAGGGATTTGCTTGAAATCCAACAGTTCTTCACGTACTCAGTCAGAGTCAATTTGAGACTTGAGAAAAGCTTGTGACTGTAAAGTCTGCAGTGTTTTTTACAAGGATAATATGACTCGTTCCAAAGATGCATTAGGAAACCGTCTATGCCAGCCTCTGCATATTAAGAATGGTTGGTTTGTCAGCCGTATGTTTATTCGGTTGAAGAGCTAACGCTACCACAGGCATGACAGGCCAAGTGGCCTCCTCCTGTGCTGTAATTTCTATAATCCTATGATTTGCACATGTAAGCTGCCAGCAAGTGTTGGGTTAGATCAGGGCTGCTAACAGAAGGATTGGAATGGAGCTTCAAGCAGGGTTTGGGTTGAGTTAGTGCTGCCAGCTCAAGTCGGGTTAATAAAAGGGATACAGTCAAATCACAAGATTAGAAGATAATTACAGACGAGGAAGGTAATTTGACCGGCCTTATTTTACTACAGTAATTCGTGGTAATCTTACATTCTTCCTTTTGCCACATCCAATTGTTTCTTAATAATTAAGTGATAAGTAGGCCCAATTAAGTATTCCCCTGTAAAATGTACAGGTTGTGCAAGGTTGGACACTGCACATCCATTGAATGTGAAATCAAGCTTTTGTTTCTCCCTCCAAAGACTATCTACAGAAGCCACAATGCTCGGCTGCATTGCGCAGTGCTGCCTGTTTCAGTCTACATGCAGACTGTGCCCTAATTGCGTAGTTTCAAAAAACGTTACTCAAAATGGATAACCGGAAGCCTTCATTCCAAGGAGAACATGTGAATATTCTCAATCTATTGGATGCACTTTTCATCCTGGTGGGCTCTTTCTATAGCTCCTGCAGACAGGCCAAAAACTCAGAATAGTGAAGTTTTGTTGTCATTGAATAGTTTGGCATATGCAAAGTCGTACTGAGCTCTAAATAAGCATATGTTGCTTTTATTACTATTATTAAGTAATTTTATTTTATTATTAATTAATCTGATCTGAGCCCAATTACTTCCATTTCCCTTCTTGCCCTTCTCTCCATCTTCCTCTTACCCTATTCCCACTAAACTGCTGACCGCCCAACTTCCCTTCCTGGCCCCCATGCTAGCTTATATTGTAAATAATTCCCTCTCCTCAGGTACTAGCACCCTCCTTTTGAAATCTTTGCCATCAACCCACCTCAAAAAACAAACCCCTCTGTCCTCGCAAATTACCACTCCATCTCCAACCTCACCTTTCCTTTCCAAAGTCCTTGAACCTATTGTCGCCTCCCAAGTCCGTGCCCATCTGTCCCGCAACTCCATGTTTGAATCCCCTTCCCTGCCTGTCACAGCACTGAAACGTTCCTATTAAAAGTCACAAATTGACATCCTCCGTAACTGTGACAATGGTGCATGATTCCTGTCCATCCTTCTCGACAATTCTGCAATCTTTGGCACAGTTGACCACAGCATCCTTCTCTCATCTGTTATCCAGCTGAATGGGACTGCCCTCATCTGGTTCCACTCTTACGCATCCAGCTGTTGCCAGAGAATCACATAAGAAATAAGAGCAGGAGTAGGCCATACGGCCCCTCGAGCCTGCTCCGCCATTCAATAAGATCATGGCTGATCATCGACCTCAACTCTACTTTCCCGCCCGATCTCCATATCCCTTGATTCCTCTAGAGTCCAAAAATCTATCGATCTCAGCCTTGAATATACTCAAAGACTCAGCATTCACAGCCCTCTGGGGCAGAGAATTCCAAAGATTCACAACCCTCTGAGTGAAGAAATTCCTCCTCATCTCAGTCTTAAATGGCCTACCCCTTATCCTAAGACTATGCCCCCTAGTTCGTGACACTCCAGCCAGGGGAAACAACCTCTCAGCATCTACCCTGTCAATCCCCTTCAGAATCTTGCATGTTTCAATGAGATCACCTCTCATTCTTCTAAACTCCAGAGAGTATAGGCCCATTCTACACAATCTCTCATCATAGGACAGCCCTCGCGCCCCAGGAATCAATCTAGTGAACCTTTGTTGCACCGCCTCCAAGGCAAGTATATCCTTCCTTAGATAAGGAGACCAGAACTGTGCACAGTACTCCAGGTGTGGTCTCACCAAGGCCCTGTACAATTGTAGCAAGACTTCCTTACCCTTATACTCCAACCCCCTTGCAATAAAGGCCAACATGCCATTTGCCTTCCTTATTGCTTGCTGTACCTGCATGCTAGCTTTCTGTGTTTCTTGCACGAGGACACCCAAATCTCTCTGGACACCAACATTTGAAAGTTTCTCACCATTTAAAAAATATTCTGTTTTTCTATTCTTCCTACCAAAGTGAATAACCTCACATTTCCCTACATTATACTCCATCTGCCACCTTACTGCCCACTCACTTAGTCTATCTATATCCCTTTGCAGACTCTGTGTTCTCACAGCTTACTGTCCCACCTAGTTTTGTATCATCAGCAAACTTGGATACATTACACTTGGTCCCTTCATCTAGGTCATTAATATAGATTGTAAATAGCTGAGGCCCCAACACTGATCCTTGCGGCACCCCACTAGTTACAGCCTGCCAACCTGAAAAAGATCAGTTTATCCCTACTCTCTGTTTTCTGTCCGTTAACCAATCCTCTATCACCCGCAACGGCTTCTCTTCCCGACCAAGCACTGTTACCTCTGGAGTCCCCCCCCCGAAGATTAATTCTTGGTGTCTTCCTATTTCCCATCTATAAGCTGCCTATTGGCATCATCATCTGAAGAGATGACATCTAAATACATGTAAAATGATGACATCCCGTTCTACCTCACCACCACCTCTCTCAAACCCTCCACTGCCACTGTGCTGTCAGAGAGCTGTCCACCACCCAGACCAGGTTGATCCAAACTTTCCTTCAATTAAACATGAGAAGATTGAAGCGATTGTCTCCAGCCCCCGCCACAACCTCTGTTCCTCACCAGCAATTCCATCCCCCTCTTATAATAATAATAATAATAATAATAATAATAATCAACTTTATTGTTATTGTTAGTGCACAAGTGCAGTACAACAAAATGTAGGCTTGCGGCTCCCGAGAGTGTACATTTAGATTAAGACATTTAAACATTCAACATTCATTTGGCTTGTAATACATGACATAAACATAACCATAATAAAGTGCATTGGCAGATGTGCAGGCTTTAGAGTTTATTTGTGGAGTTCAGTAGGATGACTGCCTTAGGCTGAAACGGATTTTTGCAACCTCACCCTCCTATTTAACCCTGAGCTGAGCTTCTGACCCCGTATCCTCTCTATCATAAAGATCGCCTACTCCATCTCCATAATATCATCTGTCTCTGCCCCTGCCTCAGCCCATCTGCTGCTGAAACCCTCATCCATGCTTTTGTAACCTCCAGACTGAACTATTCCAATACTCACCTGGCTGGACACCCATCTTTACCCTCCACAAGCTTCAGCTCATCCAACTACTGCCTGTATCCTAAATCGCATCATCCCATTCTCCCATCAACCCTTTGCTCGCTGACCTACATTGGCTCCTGGTCCACCAATGCCTCGGTTTTGAAGTTCTCATCCCCGCGTTCAAATCACTCCCACGGCCTCGTCCCTCCCTATTTCTGTAACTTCCTCCAGCCCTACAACCCTCCAAAAACTCCGCATTCCTCCAACTTTGGCCTCTTGTACATCCCTCACTTTCTTTACCCCACTACTAACAACTGTCTTGGTCCTAAGCTCTGGAATTCCCTCCTTAAATCTCTCCACATCTCCTCTTCTCTCAAATCCTTTAAGACACTTCTTAAACCTACCTCTTTGACCAAGCTTTTAGTCGCCTAACCTAATATCTCCTTCTTTGGCTTGATGTCAATTTTTGTCTGATTATGCTCCTGTGAAGCACCTTGGGACATTTTACTATGTTAAAGGTGCTATATAAATGCAAGGTGTTATTATTATTTATTCTCGGGATGTGGGCAACACTGGCAAGGCCGCATTTATTATTGCCAATCCCTAGCTGCATTCAGATGGTGTTGGTGGGCCTTGTCCTTGAACCACAACAGTCTTTGTGGTGATGGTGCTTCCCACAATGCTGTTAGGTAGGGAATTCTAGGATTTTGACCCAGCGACAATGAAGAAACAAACAAATATGTCCAAGTCAGGATTGCTTGTGACTTGGAGGGGAACTTGGAGGTGATGCCGTTCCTATAACATTCCTGCTCTTGTGCTTCTCAGTGGCGGAGGTCGCAGGGAAGGGAGGTGTCGTCAAACTAATTCTTACAACATGAAATTGAAAAGCATGTAGGAATGAAGCATAGACAGCAAACAACATCCTTCTGAAATCCACCACTGATTATTTTTCACCAAGAAGAATTACTAACTGTGCAGATACATCCATAAACTTGAGCTTCTTTTCTATAGCTAACTCTTGTCCCAAATGGGATATTCAGAACTTCATTTTCTTGTTACTTCCCTGCCAAGGTCATAACAGTCTTTAACAAATCCCTTAACACACAATTCTTTGGTTTATATCATGAATTGCATCTTGTAGTTAGGAACAAACCATAACAGTAGTCCTAGAAATGGTTTTATTGGTCGCTTTCCATGCAAGTGCAAAACAGTGCAAGAATATAACATTCACTCTCAATCTCTTGGACTCCAGGAGAGAATAAAACTAATTTAAAAAAAGAAAGACTTGCATTTATATAGCACCTTTCACAACCTCAGGATGTCCCAAAATGCTTTACAACCAATGACGTAATTTTTGAAGTGTAGTCACTGTTGTAATGTAGGAAACGCAGCAGCCAATTTACACACAGCAAGCTCCCACAAACAGCAATGTGATAATGACCAGACGATCTCTCTTAGTGTTGTTGGTTGAGGGCTCCCTCAGCACTGCACTGGAGTGTCAGATTAGATTTTCACAGAATCACAGAATCACAGAAACCCCACAGTGCAGATAGAGGCCATTTCGGCCCATCGACACATATCCCACCCGATCCCCGTAACCCCTACACCAACACATATCCCACCCTATCCCCGTAACCCCAAGTATTTAATCCCCCTAACACTAAGGGTCAATTTATCATAGCCAATCAACCTAACCCGCACATCTTTGGACTGTGGGAGGAAACCGGAGCACCCGGAGGAAACCCACGCAAACACGGGGAGAATGTGCAAACTCCACACAGACAGTCACCCGAGGCCGGATTCGAACCCGGGTCCCTGGTGCTGTGAGGCAACAGTGTTAACCATTATGCCACCGTGCTCAAATCTCTGGAGTTTTAAGAAGTAAAAGTTGCATTGATTGCCACTCCTCTCTCGATGGCTGTGGGTTATGGCCAGTGAGTTATCGGGTGAACCACACAGACAAGCAAGGATTCATTCACTTGTCCATACTGAGTTAGTTGACCTCAGCCAGTAGGGGTGCTGCAGTATGTTAGGGAAGGAGGAAATCAACCAGATTTCCTGCTCCTGATCATTATCCAGTGACCCCTCCTGGAAGTACGAATGCATGGACATTAGGTGAGCAGAGGATCGTGCTGGGTTATAATACTGCCTAAGAATTAAATATCCTTCTGACGCTCATTGCCAAGGCTCACAATGAATTATGGCCACTTGGGCAAGATATTGTAGAGTAACCAGGAACCATTGCCTAGCAAGGAGTCAATGCCTTCAGGTGAGGACGAGGGGAGAAAATTGGCAGAAAAAAAGGCAAGAATATAAATTAAAGCTGTAAAAAAGTGAAAGCTGCTCTTAGTGGAACCTTCCAAAGGAACATAATCCATACCTGGAGCAAGGTGTTCTTAAATGGAGTTACATTGTGTTTGCTTTACTCCTAAGTGAAGTCAACTGTAATAACAGAACATAAATTCATTAATGACTGGTTGTCTGACTGACCAATGGACTGACTGACCTTTCACCTTTTACCACCTGGGTTTGAATTCAACTCAACCCAGCTTGGATGAATGTCTCGCCTTTTATTGTTACAGCTGTTCCAAGTCTGAAGGGCATCGAGTTCAAGATCTGGGCATTTCCCATTAATTTACCAGATCAGTGGGCACGGGCCCACAGCGCAGGCTGCTTCAATTGCTGCAGCATCTCAAAGAAATGTCTGAAAGTAACTTTTATTTTTCCCTCAAGAATTGATCCATTTTATTTTATTATTTTCATAGATGAGCCATTTTTTCCTAAAAACACTTTAAACTATTGGCTCCTCCAACAGCTAAGCACGTTTAATACAGTCACTAGCTGAGCTATAAAGACCAGGATGGTCTCAGGATCAATCCCTCGTTGGTGTTGAGTTGCCTGATCTCAGACAGGGCAATGGTGGGAATACCACATTTGGCCTCAGTGCCCTGCATTAGAGAGGGAAAATTAGCCAAGTATTCCGCTCCTGATGGATGTCCAGTGATGTCTGCTGGAAAAGTGTGTGTGTGTGTGTGTTTATACATATGTGAGGACAGAACTGGGCTCACTTGGGTGCACCCCATCCCAGTTGAATGTACCACAATGTTCACCAATTAGGGTTATACATAAGGAATGACCACTAGGGTGAGGTTCGGGAGGGTAATCGAATCGCATGCACCTGCACCCAAGAAAGTAGTCAAATACTTCCGACCAGACCTCTGATCCCCTCCCGCGGCATCCTATCTCCTGACCCCCAGCCTCTGATCCCCTTCCCCAGATTCCTATCTCCTGATCCCCAGACTCCTATCTCCTGACCCGCAGACTCTGATCCCCTTCTCCAGATTCCTATCTCCTGACCCCCAGCCTCTGATCCCCTTCTCCAGATTCCTATATCCTGATCCCCAGACCCCTATCTCCTGACCCCCAGCCTCTGATCCCCTTCTCCAGATTCCTATCTCCTGACCCCCAGACTCCTATCTCCTGACCCCCAGCCTCTGATCCCCTTCCCCAGATTCCTATCGTCCGGACCCCCAGCCTCTGATCCCCTTCCACCAGATTCCTATCTCCTGACCCCCAGCCTCTGATTCCCTTCCGCCAGACTCCTATCTCCTGACCCCCAGATTCCTATCTCCTGACCCCCAGCCTCTGATTCCCTTCCGCCAGACTCCTATCTCCTGACCCCCAGACTCCTATCTCCTGACCCCCAGACTCCTATCTCCTGACCCCCAGACTCCTATCTCCTGACCCCCAGACTCCTATCTCCTGACCCCCAGATTCCTATCTCCTGACCCCCAGATTCCTATCTCCTGACCCCCAGACTCCTATCTCCTGACCCCCAGATTCCTATATCCTGACCCCAGACTCCTATCTCCTGACCCCCAGATTCCTATATCCTGACCCCCAGATTCCTATCTCCTGACCCCCAGATTCCTATCTCCTGACCCCCAGATTCCTATCTCCTGACCCCCAGCCTCTGATCCCCTTCTCCAGATTCCTATCTCCTGACCCCCAGCCTCTGATCCCCTTCTCCAGATTCCTATCTCCTGACCCCCAGCCTCTGATCCCCTTCTCCAGACTCCTATCTCCTGACCCCCAGCCTCTGATCCCCTTCTCCAGACTCCTATCTCCTGACCCCAGCCTCTGATCCCCTTCCGCCAGATTCCTATCTCCTGACCCCCAGATTCCTATCTCCTGACCCCCAGATTCCTATCCCCTGACCCCCAGCCTCTGATCCCCTTCTCCAGACTCCTATCTCCTGACCCCCAGCCTCTGATCCCCTTCTCCAGACTCCTATCTCCTGACCCCCAGCCTCTGATCCCCTTCTCCAGATTCCTATCTCCCAACCCCTGGATTCGTATCTCATGACCCCCAGCCCTCACTTACCTGAAGGCCACTGCAATGCTAGTAGTGGCCCGATCTGGGTTTCCTCTTCGCCGGTTTGCTGTTTCCATTGAAATGACGCCTGAGGTCAAAGATCTGGGATGCCTCAGGCCTCAACATTCAGGTGCAGGGAATATTCCCTGCTTCCCCAAACGCCTGAATTTCTACCCTTAGATGTTATATCAACTTTAATGAAAATTGTAGATTTTAATGCTTTTTGGGCATAAATAGCTTTTACGACATGCTATTCTTCTAGTAAGATGTGCTTCACTGCATCTTATTTAGCTATTTCCAGTGGCTCTGCCAAGCCTTTCTGCCAGGCTGCAGCTATGAGGACAGACCAGGCAAGGACTAAATATCTACAGAGAGGAAAAAACCACAAGGAAAGCCAAGCCATTTTGTTCTTCTGTATCAAATAGCATCTTGTTTAAGATAAGTTTAACTCTGGGAATAGCCCACCTGCCATCTTCTGGTCAGGATTTGGTGTCAGTGTCTAGGGGATGATATGGGTGGAAAGGAAATGAAGTAAACTTGTGGAACACAAACAAGACCATAATCCAGATTCAAATTTACCATTAGCACCAGTACTGAAATATACCCAGTTTTATTGCTCCAAGCAGCAGTATCTGAAGCAAACAGGCTTTTTCTTTATTGGGAAACTTAGCAGAAGAAGGCAGGGAGCACTTCGGAGGAGGCTGCAGGACCAGGTAGGTACGATCCCCGACCCAGTGGGGTGGGGGGGGGTGGTCCGATCCCAGCGGAGGTCCGATCCCCGACGGAGGTGGGGCGATCCCAGAGGGGGTGGTCCGATCCCAAAGAGAGAATAAAATAAAACTTTTAAAAAGGGAAACAGGAATCTCTTGATCATGAGTTTACTGGTGTAACTTGTGGAGGAGAGAGTCAATTCAATTTTTAACAACGACAGACTTTTGAAGAACTCTCAGTGAGAATATGGTGTTAAATTTTCCATAATTCTTGTTTTTTTAAAAACAGGCTTCAAAATTTTGCATATTATTTTATCAGTTCCTAAACTAGAAAACCCAATATATAAAATTTAAAGGAAATACAGCTTTAGAGTTTTTCCAGATTCTTACAACTGTAGTACAGTATAGTTTGCATTTTAAAAATATTTTCCACCTGTAATATTTGACAACACTTGGAGCGATGTGATGCTTTGGAAGCAGTTTTCACTCCAATTCTATTAGTAGATCTGGAACGGGGGTGGGGGAAATTTTAACATGGGTGAGCGGGTGGGAGTGGGTGCACAAGGGTGGGGGGTTAAATGGCCAAACATTCGAGGCTGCCAGGAAGCCAGCTCCAATCCACCAACTTCTGGGTTTTACCCGAGCTGGGCCAAGGGGCGGGCAGCCAACCCGCTCCCAGTAGGCTGGTTGGCATTTTAAATATGTGAAGTAGGCTGGAAGCCTCGGATTTAACCTGCTGTGCAGGTTTTACTGTGGCCGGCCGTGTTTCCCGGGCCTCGGGAAACCCGACAGTTGCAGCGAGGCAAGGACAGCCTCAGGGAGCACTCCTTGTGGGCCAGGAAGAGCAGGAGTGCTTCCTCCTGGTCCCACAAGCTCCCCCACCATCGGACCCCCACCCCCATACAAACGCCACCCCCCCCCCCCCCTCGAATCAGACCCATCTGCCAGGGTTGGGTATCAGAGCCTCCTTGCTGGGATGTGTTCAAGAGTGGTCTGTTTTGACTTTTTCTCCAAAGCGTCTAAGGAAGTAGCTGGCTTTGATGGTATGAAAATACCTGAAACATTTCACCTGATAATAACAGGCACAAACCCATAAACTATTCTTCTGTAACACAGCATGTTAGAGTACCAAGTAACTCAATTTGATCAGTGCCTCACTGGTGATGTTTTTGAATGTTTGAGCATTTCCATTTTGGTTGCAGATAGCCGAACTTGGAATGTGTTTACAAGCACGTTAAAGAGTTGGAGAAACAATGGTTACTCTATATGTTTAATTATTGTGTATCATGTTAACGGTAAAAGTGACTAATTATGCTTTGACTTGGGCTGTGATCCTCATAGGAAAGAAATTACTGTCAGCGATATTACCATATGAAACTTATTCAGTCAAACCAAATTCTGCTCTCCACTATTTTAATGGCATCATTAACCCATTCATTTTAAATGGTTAAGATAGTGAAGAGTGGAAATTGGTGAGAATGCATTAATCACTCATACAATAACATGACCAACAATAATTTCTATCCCCCTTTGTCTGATTCTGTGGTTGAGTTGGGTAGATGATTATCGAAGCCTAAAGATTTTGTTACAATGTGAATCAAATCAGATTTGCATCAACATGATTTGCATAATTGATTTCCTTTCACAGACCGTCCCAATGCTAAATTACGCCTGAAAAAAAACGGGTGCAACATATTCCAGTTTTTACCCGATAGTATAGTTATGGCTCTGTCTCCGTCAGGGATCCTCAAGCCCCCCTAGGCTGGTACCTGTAGGCAGCATGCAACTGCTTCGGCACTTTTACTGCAGGCTTTCTAACTATATAAATAGCTGTTCCAAGTGTAGGTGTTGATGGAATATGTTGTCAATGTGAATGCCCGCAGGAAACTGCTTTAGATGTTAAAATGCTGCAGCAAAGTTATAAAACGCTCTCCCGGCTGGCGTTGTGCACTCATTCGTGTTATTGCACAGCAGGTGTAGCCTAAAGGCCCCAGTTGGCCCGTCCGAGGCAACAAATCCACCTTAATGTATCCTAATGAGAGAAAATTAAAGACAAAGGGGGGTCCTAATTTAATACTCATTGTCAATATGTAGCCTCGGAACAAATGAGCCATTTATCAATTACTGGTAACATGAAACAAGACAATGGAAAATAGAAATGTGATTATTCTGGGATAGACTAAAAGCATTTTAAATGCAGAGCCCACATTTACAAATGGATGAAGAATTTTTTTTTTGCCACTTCCCCACCTCAACTTGGGTAATAATTTTAAATAAAAAGATTTCAGATAAGGTTTCAGCCATTGTACAAATGCAAAAAAACCACACTATGTCTGCCGAGGCGTTTCAGCTGCAGGAAATGGAAATATTTTTTCAAGGAAGTCGATGTTAAGCTGATTTTATGAAGCAAAGCACACACAAGCTATTTGATTACAGTCAATATTTCTGATCCACCAGGGGATAAACCATTTTTTTTCCATATGCGTGTAAAGATTTCAAGTTCACTATGCCACTGCCTCTCTTTGTTTTCTGTTTTGGTTCATGCCATAAAGACCATTGAATGATATTTATTCAGAATAATTCTGCCGCAGAATTCTGAGCTCAAAGATTTTTCTTTAGTTTAATTGAGATATTTCGGGGAAGGGCAAAAGCTCATCTGTTAGAATATCACCAGGATTGAAAGGGGGGGGGGGGACATCGGGAAGTAGTGATTAGGTAGGTAATCCGACGCTTGGGGTTCAAAAAATCTGTGGATTGTACAAGAATAGGAGGATTAGGGAAGTAAGGAGTTTTTGGCCTAGAAATTGGTTTGTGTCGGAAAGATCCCTGCGGCAGAACATTTAGGCCCGAGTCCAACCCGATATTGGACCTTGGGTCTCATTTAAAGGAGTCCGGCGAGTTGTGGGCGCGCGCTGGGCGTCTCCAGGCAGCTCACCAGTGGATCAACATTGGATTTTGGGCCACTGGGGTCGCCGGCAGGTAGGTTTTAAGGGGACGGGGAGGTTATATTAAGCTGGTAAGCAAAACCCTTTTTTTGCTAGGAACCAATTTACTTAAACTTCAGTGGGCACCGGCAGTTCAGGTCCTGCAGCTAGGGAGTTAGGGGCAAGAGGGGCTCATTATCTGGTTCTTCTAGTCCTAGCGAGCCCTACAATTGTTTCTTATTTTGGACATACTTTCTATGAAAGAAAGAAAAATAGAAAGAACTCGCATTTATATAGCGCCTTTCACAACCTCAGGACGTCCCAAAGCACTTTGCAGCAAATTGAGTACCTTTGAAGTGTAGTCACTGTTGTAATGTAGGGAAATGTGGCAGCCAATTTGCATACAACAAGATCCCACAAACAGCAGTGAGATAATGACCAGATAATGGTGAAATTGGATATGGGCTGGGATGCAAACCAGGCGGAACCACTTTTGCCACCCGTTATACCGCATGCCCGATATGGAGTTCCACTGAGTGATGCGATGGAACTGCTAGTTCAGTTTTTTTCTTGAAAATCGAAAACTGTAACATGCTTTACTTTAGCAGAGCTCACTCTCTGTTCATCTCCACAACAAAAGATTGACAAGTCTGTAACATACAGTCAAACTTTACTGGCATTTAGTACATATGGTGCTGGAGTGCACATGGTGCAACTGCATGTGCTGCGTGTGTGCGTGTGCTGTAAGCTTTGCAGTTTTGCTTTGGTGCATTTCCCACCTGTAAAATGTGCACTTCTTGCTGGTTCTGTAATTGGCCTAATTCAAAGTGTTTTCACTTCAAAAGTCATTCACTGGCTGTGAAGTGCTTTGGCGTTATCGTTGAGGCTATAATAAGGTGCCTGGGTTCGTCCTTTTCTAGCTGAGAGCGTGTGGGAACGGGATTCAAACGCCTCCAACTGCAGCTTCTTATAATGTAGCTGCATCAATTCGAGAGAAATCCCATGATGGGATCAGTGGGAGCTCAGAGCTTTTGGATGCTGCGCCTGAAGTCACTTACTTGTGTATAGCTAACATGCTGGCTTAGAACTGACATTGACGGACGAGCCCACTGACTGCTACTGTGCTTCCAACGGACATGCCACCGTTAGTGAGTAAGGGTAAAACACTGAGCAACTATGTGCCCTCTGAATTCTTCCCTCATGGTTCCCTCTATGCATTCTCCAAGTGAATTGAAGCCGGCCATGACTGCTTGGTGCAAACCACTCAGACTATTTTTCATTGCTATGAGTAATAATCATATAAAAAGGCAAGTGAGTGCATAGGAACAGGAGGAGGCCATTCAGCCCCTCGAGCCTGTTCCGCCATTCAATGAGATCATGGCTGATCTGCGACCTAACTCCATAGACCCACCTTTGCACCATATCCCTTAATGCCTTTGAGTAACAAAAAACGATCAATCTCAGATTTAAAATTAACAATTGATTCAGCATCAATTGCTGTTTGCATAAAAGGGTTCCAAACGTCTACCACCTTTTGTGTGTACTCTTTTTTTTGATGCACACTAAACCAAATAAACTGTAACTAATAAAACATTAAATGAAACTTAACAAATTAAATAAAAATTTAATTGGCCAGGGTGATGATGCACTCCAGTCCCTGCTGTGCCCACCGGTCGCGGAAGGCCTCGCGCGTGCCGGCAGACACCGCGTGCTCCGTCTCCAGGGCCACCCGGGCGCGAACGTGGCCGCGGAAGAGAGGCAGACTGTCGGGCCGACCGACCCCCTCGACCGCCCGCTGCCTGGACCAGTTGATGGCCACTTTTGCCAGGCCCAGGAGCAGTCCCTTTGTGTGTAGAAGTGTTTCCTAATTTCACTCCTGAAAGGCCTGGCTCTTATTTTTAGACTATGCCCCCCACCCCCCAGTCCGGAACACTATGCCACGTTGTAACAACCTGTCTCTGACGACAGGCCTCGGAAAGTCGGTATCCTGAGACAACTGAAGAAGGTGAGACGCCTTTCGCAGGACTTTGCCCTGTAGCTGCTCGCCTCCTCATCATTCCCCACCACTTCTACCCGTGTCTCATGCAATGTTTCCTCGCTTTCTAAGTGTCATGAGGTGTTTGGATCCGAGCTGGCACTTGGTGCAAATGTGAATGTTGAACTTTGGTGTTCTGGTGAGTGTTGATTGTCTGCGGAGCCCTGCAGGCCACTGGGGGGGGGGGGGGGGGGGGCAGAAAGTGGGATGCTTGTAATCAATACATAAGTATATTTAAGCCCCTAGCATTAACTTGTAAACAATCAGTCTATATGGGCAAATTGATATGAGGCGTAGATGGCATCGTAGAATATATGACAATTACAGTAGATACCATTTGATCTGCTTTTTTGATCAACATTATCATCAGCCCCAGTGCTTCCAGTCCTAGTACCTCACTCCTCATTAAAAATAGAAGTCTGGTCCCATGACAATGTTCCACCGCCTGTTCTAATCCGGGACTTCCTCTTATGGGCCACTTTTACCTTAAAAATGTTAAAAGAGTAAGCATAATTTTAAGACTTCAATTCATTAATATTTCTAAATCAATACAAGATAGTCAACTTCAGAGCCATACGTGTAGGTCATGTCTATATTTAGACAGGGTTAGTGTCTGCTTTAAATTCCATTCACATTTTTTAAAGAACTCGTCAATTTCACATCGTGTCGATATGATTTGCATGGCGTCCTCATCGTAACATTAGTACGATAGCAAAATACTGCAGATGTTGGAAATCCGAAATAACAACAGAAAATGCTGGAAAAACTCAGCAAGTCAGGCCTATTACCATCTCGTCTAGCTTCTAATCTCTTTTACTTCTTTTGGTTCTTTAATTCTTTTGTCCGATCGCAGCCCTGCCTTCGATCTAGTTCCTTTTCTCTCCAGTTTTGAAGAAGGGTCAAACCCGAAACGTCAACTCAAATTTCTCTCCACGGATGTTGCCTGACTTGCTGAGTTTTTCCAGCATTTTCTGTTGTTATTTCTCATCGTAACATTGTCGGTTTACCTCGGTCCTCTCTTTTCATGTTATATGAAACTTTTTACAGGACTCATTGTTCATGACCTCGAGTTCACCTGGTCCAGATACAGACTCGCGGCTGGTGCAGAATAGTTGTGGGCTGCCCTTCAGCACCACAAAGATTGTTCCTTCACTGTCGTACTCCAGCGTGACATCCGCATGAACCCCGCTTTGGGAATTTGGCGAGTGGCCATAATGGAAAGGTTTTCCTGTCTCCTAAGCATTGCACAACTGGTTCAACAATAATGTTGCCATTTACAGGGATTAAATTGCAGGTTATGTCATCGTGAAGTCTGAAGCAGCTTTATTTCAGGTGAGCTGTGATTGGGCAGGGTTTTTATTTGCTTTCTCTCTCAAATTAATGTCTCACAAACTCAATGACAGGAAAATGGTGGCTAGCCACCATTTTGATTAAAACTTGTTCGAATGCCAAAGCAATGATGTAAAGAAACCAATCTTCACCTGAAGGAGAATGTACTCTCTAAAATGTTTAGATCAGAAAGAAAGAAACGAAACTGTGAATATTGATCATTCACCTAAATGTCATTAACTGATCACCACACTCATGCTTTAAGCCCAAATCCTTTTATTGTGGTGCTCCTGATAGCAATGTGTGGGAGACAGCTGCAGTCTTCGAGCTTTTTTGTGTCTCTCCGTCTTTACAAGCCTTTAATTCCAGTCCTGTGTTCACCATATGTTCTTATTCCCAGTAGAATAATTAACTTTACCTGCAATAGTAAAAGCAAAAAAAAATGGAAAAGTACACAAACACTTAGAAAGTAGTTAAATAAACAACCTGCACGCAAAGCTTCTTGAACAAAACACATATACTGTTTCCTGCAGCTCGGTTATCGCGTTTTATTTTCTTTGTACTTTTTCAAACATGAGCTTTTGTTTATAAACTCACTCTGGCGTGTTAAAAGCCAGTTGATGGATATACGTTGCGGAAGATTAACCCTTTAATCAGCTCCTGCAGTTTGTACAAACGCTCTTGCTTCTGACTGTGGGCATTTTTATTTTTTTTTAAATGTCACTTGTGTTGTTTGAGTGATACGTGCACAGTTGTCGAAACTCGGTCTGCTTCTTGTTCGGTTCAATTATAGGAGATGGAATTTCACCGAATCTGCCAAGGAAAAAGAAAATGCACCGAAATTTGCATTTATTTCATCCAGGAGTCATTTTGAAACTTAAAATATAAACACGCCCTTAAACAATCAATCATGAATTGTGGAGAACAACCTGCCTGTTCTTAGCCCTCCCATAAAGATTGTTGGAGATGCCGGTGTTGGACTAGGGTGGACAAATTTGAGAAGTCACACACCAGGTTATAGTCCAACAGCTTTATTTGAAATCACAAGCTTTCGGCCTAAGGAGCAACGCTCCGAAATCTTGTGATTTCAAATAAAGCTGTTGAACTATAACCTGGTGTTGTGTGACTTCTCACATCTCCCATAAAGAGAAGCAGACCGCATGTCCAGCCTCGGTGGAGTTCCAGTTTCAGCTCTTGCAGTGGAGACGGAGACACGTCATTGTGGATCGGTATCTCAGCTATAAGTAGGACATCTACTCTGCGTTCTCCCTACCAGCTCTACTTTCTGATGAATTCCCATCTCAATGCTAATGCTTCCCAGCAGAGTGGTAATGCATCTAATAAAGACCATTCCAGGGTCTAACGCCCCATTCAGTAGCTTGCCTTGTCCACTAATATTCCTCGCACCACCATCTGCACTGGGACTAGTACCTCCCCATTGTGTGGAGATAAACAGAAATACCACAAATGTTAGATGTCCGAAATAAAAACGGAACATGCGAGAAGTACACAGTCAGCATCTGAAAGGGAAAGCTAACAGAGAGACAGAACTGATGAAGGTTCTCATCTAAAATATTACCTTGTCTTTTCCTCCTCAATTTATTTTTAGCTTTTTTGAATTGAATTCTTAAGCATTTACATTCACACATATATATTATGGAACCATTTTAGATTATGATTACACAGTGCTTGTGGAAAGAATGTATCGGTACCTAAAGATTTCTTGGAATGGTTATGGTTGTAATAGGAGCAATGCAGGTTTAAGGGTTGTGGCAATCTGTTCTTGACCTCAGGGGTTCAGATGGGTCAAGAATAGGGGACGGGGTGAATTCTATCTGCTAGCAGTTAGGATTGCTGTCTTTGCCTGCCTATGGGCGGATCACTATTGCTAGTTTGCTTTCTCTTCCTGGGAGATGGTTTGGGTGTTGGGCAGGCGGTTTATGCTGAGTGAGCCTCCAAGAACAGCCCAGGACATATTGGAATTGGAATTGCTCCAGTTCCAAGCAGAGGCCAAACAACAGACTGGGATATATAAATACAAGTTGTTGTTGTTTCAGCTATATGTTTGCTTTTGGACGGGGGAGGTCATGCATTTCACCATGGAGGGGGCGGGAGGAGATACGTAGTCTTGCAGCTAGTAACAAGAGCTGAGCTGGCTTGTGTCTATAAGTGAAACCCTTGCTCTCCATGGAGTAGGTCCAGCAAGGATTGGAGTGGGCACTTTGGATTTGCAAGGCTAATTATGGGTTCTTTGGCCTCCTGGATGTTTCTCCTCTGCTTGAAACTGGACCAATCCCAAGCTCTGTCCTTATGGGAGCAGAGCCTCCTACAAGGCCATAGATGTAAGGAGGGTGGAGCCAGGGTCAGGAACTTCCAAACTCAGGGATTCTCATTCCTATGCCTTCATTTAGGACCCAGTGCACGATCTGCACATGTATGCCTAATCAGGGAATGGTAACATAGTGGTAATGTTACTAGACTAGTTAATCCAGAGGCCTGGGCTAATAATCCAGTGACAAGTAACTCAAATCCCACCACAGCAGCTGGGGAATTTAAATTCAGTTAATTAAATAATTCTGGAATACAAAGCTAGTATCACTAATGGTGACCATGAAACTATCAGATTATTATTTAAAAAAAATCTGGTTCACTCATGTTCTTTAGGGAAGGAAATCTACTGTCCTTACCTGGTTTGGCCTATATGTGACTCCAGACCCACAGCAATGTGGTTGACTCTTAACTACCCTCTGAAATGGCCTAGCAAGCCACTGATGGGCAATAAATGCTAGCCTTGCCAGCGATGCCCAAGCCCTGTGAACGAATAAAAAAAAAATCTCACCAAGCATACTGGGGTGAAAGTGGGATCTGCTCGGGGCCTGGAACCCCTCAGATCAAGAACCCAGAACATTTTTGAAGGGGGAGGGGTTTGAAGTGGCTCCTTTTGTAAAGGGGCTGCGCAGGACAGACAGATTGTTCTTCAGGAGGGGGAGCTGGCACACAGCTGGCCATCTACTGCCAGCGTTTTTGGGATGGGTGGGGGGCACTACAGAAGTGCCTCCACACCACTACAGGCCCATTTCCACTGGCCCAAACCCCTGACCTCATGAACCTCGACAGGCTCGGCGGTGGGCCAGCGGGTGGGCACATCCCAGCACTGTAATTCTGGCTGTTACACTGATCTGCAGGAGGAGATTACTGTGAAAGATCAAGGCAAACTTTGAAATTATCAGAAGTGTGAGACTGTGGAACTCAAATCCATATCTGAATACAAAGTCCAAAATGTTCCAAATATTCTTCCCTAGGAACGGGCCTGTGTTAGTGCTTCATAATGGCCCACTATTACCTCAGTCTTATACAAAACATTATTAAAATTTCAGAGTAAATGCTACATTATGTACACATTTAAGCTTTGATTTTAACTGGGGACGAAGGGTGATCGTGGGGCCGGTGAGGCAAATGTCAAGCTCACCCCAGCTCACTGATGTGGAGGGCCTGATTCACTTTAACTCTAGGGCATCATTTAAATAGACCGGGCCTGATGCCCGCTCGAACCCGGCATCAATAACGCCAGGCCGATGGGTGGGAGTTGGGTGGGCACAGCAGGAGGCCGCGGATGGGGACCACTGGGAATGGACCCTGGCAGTCAGCTTCGTGGTTGGGGTGGAGCAGGAGTAGGAGCCACTCCGGCTCCTCCTGGCCCATAAGAAAATAGGTATTGTTTAAAAGAATGTCTCAACTTCTCAGTCTTCTCCTGGGCTCGGTGCTCCTTCAGGCAGGGTTTCCCTGGTGACACCGGCACCAGGCGCTGACCTCGCAACACCAATTGAAAATAGCCTCGAGGTCTGATTGATGCCATTGGGATACGACCGTTGCATTGTAATGAGACCTTCGCCTGCCTAAGGCGAGAGCCTCACATGCCTCCCAAAACCCGGAGTTAAGATGCCAGTCATGTCAGTGCGGTGTAAAGATGGCGGGCAGAACTCTGCCTCTATGTTAAACCTCCCCCCCCCGCCCTCGTGGGGAGTCGGACATGAGACGGGATTGGGGGAGGGTTAAAATTGCTCATTTAAATGAAAATAGTGTCAGAATAGTTTGAAACAAAAGCAGAAAGTGCTGGAATTGCACAGTCAATATCTGTAAGATAATTTAACATTTTGGCTGGGTCCCTTTCGGCGAGTTTGGATGCAGGGTCCCAATTTAAACTTTAACCCACCTCTTTCTTTCAGACACTGTCTGACCTGATGTGCATTTCCAGTGTTTTCTGGGGGGGGGTTTTACATCTCAGAAATCCAGCGTTTGATTTTTGTTTTTCTGGTTTCTGAATGATTTCCATCTGTAAGTCAATAAACTTTCAAATTAAGTGATTCAACTCCCAATTTTCTAGAGATCAAAATGTTCGGGTCTGAAGGAAACAGACTGAAATTTTTTTTTTTTAATATCTAACGGATTTGCACTTAACCTAAGATTCTCTTTCGTCTCTCAATGACCCGGGTCACGTTTCCATAACAGGCGCACGGGGCCTGACAATCCCCCCATAGAGGGGGGAATGGGTCTGAACCTCCCTTCACCAAAGCCTTTTGCTCCCTCAACAGTGTCATCAGGGCCAGCATTCTTGGTGCTGCTAATGATGGTTAGAAAGTGCTTTCATCTGTGCAAGCATTCAACACTGGCGCAAAACCCCCCACTGTCAGCACTTAATTAGCATGACCTGCTCAAACGTGTAGTAACACAAAATAACTGACCTTCTCCACCAGGATGTGGGACATGTTTGTTACAGATGATCAGTTCCATGTAAATCTGTTAAAAGTATCATTGTGTAGGTTTGCTTCATAAATGATTCACGCACAACAAATAACATTGTTGCGTTGTGTCAATTGTCACAAAGGACTGAGATTCAGGAGAAAAATAAAATCATTTTCCAGCCTTATTTTGGTCTAGTCTAAAGATATGCCGCAAAGGAACAGCATCGTTAGGGGGGAAAAACTAAAGGGGATTTTCTAAAAGGACAAAGGACACAGGCAAAGCTAATTAGGCCACTTGGACAAGTTAAGTAATTAAAATAAATCATAATGATAAGTTGGTGCTAAAGCCCTTCGTAACAATAGTGCTAAATTTCTGTACTGATTGTGCAATATCAATAAACTATTAGCAACATCATTTTGTGACTTTATTTTCTGGCCTCTGGGCCTTCTCCACATGCTAGGGAAGGTGAGTGAGTGAAGAAACACATTGCTGGCTTATGCAAATGGGGCTGAATCAGTGGCCAGTAAAGATGGTGGCCTCCCTCTTTGGTGGGAACACTTATAATGCTGCAAGGTGTAACGTTCCAGACTCATAGACAAAACCCATAATCTAGGCTGATACTTCAACGCAGTACTGAGGGAGTGCTGCACTGTTGGAGGTGCCATCTTTCAGATGAGACATAAATCCAGGCCCCATCTGCCCTATCAGAGAGAAGCGCATAGGAGTTCTCCCGCTAACCTGGCCAATATTTTTATCCCTCAACCAACATCACTGAAACAGATTATCTGGGCATCATCACATTGCTGTTTGTGGGACCTTGCTGTGCCTAATTCCGACATTACAGCAGTGACTACACTTCAAAAAGTAGTTCATTGCCTGTAAAGCACTTTGGGACGTCCTGAGGTTGTGAAAGGCGCTATACAAAGGCAAGTCTTTCTTTTTTTAAATCTCTTTAGGTGGGTCTTGATGCCTGCGGACCCAACAGCATCATTTGAATAACCTTCCAGCTCTGCAGAAAAATAAAAGTGGCATAAAGCTACCCGTAAAACTAGAACCTAAAAAAAGGTTTCTGGCAATCCCACCCCCAGTAACGACAATGCTAAATCCTCCTGTATGACTGTCTCTTTAATGCCGTGCACTCTGTTCTATTTTCCTGACTAACAACTGGCTTCCTTATGCCAATCACTCCACTCTATTTGCTTTCCTGGTGTCACTCACTCGCTGCTTGCCCTCTTATGCTAGTCAGTACTTTGCAGTCACTTTTCTGCTGCCTGGGCCCTGTAAAATGGAGAAATACAAATCTTTAGTTCACATTCCAAAGGATCATTGCAGCTGCACAGAAGCAGTGTACTGGAGAACTGCCCAACTGTCAGTTGTTTACCCAGTAGCCATACAATTGAGAAAACAAAAGGAGCAAAGCAGATTTTTTTCTGAAAAATTTGTCCCATTTCAAATTCATATTTGAGTTTTGCTTTTGTACTGACTTAGTAGGCTCTTGCATGATTGCTGAGACTTTAAAAGTGGCAATGCTTCTTTAAGATAATAAAATGAAATCCTACAATATGTATATAGAGTAAATCATAGAACAGGCCATAAAGTTGGGTTCAGTTTATGCTTGACAAAGCCACGTTTAGGCTAGCAGTAATACTGGGCACAGCAGTGAAACGAAGAGGTTGCTTAGCAGCTTAAAAAAAAAATCAACATTGCCCGTGGAAATGGGAGCTGGTCTGGAGGCCATTGTGGAGCTGAAAGGCTTGAGCTGTAACTGATACCTTGTAATACAGGTCTGAGCGCCCTGACCTTCCTGACTGGTAACCCATCAACAGCTGAACATGCTGCATTAAAAACCCCGTGTCACAGGCAGCTTTTGAGGAATTGAAACAGAAATGGATCTTTTTTATATGCAATAACTTGAAACAGCCACGGGGAGTCAGGGGATAGTCCACGGATTCGTTTTGCTTCAGTTTAATTTCCAGATCATCTTCATCATAGGCTTAATAGTGGAAGAATGTACTATGATTATTGCTGATTAATTAGTCATTAATATAGTTTTCCTATATTACAATAGTGATTACACTTCCAAAGACTTAATTTGCTGTAAAACGCTTTGGGACGTACTGAGTTTGTGACAGGCGCTATAGAAATGCAAGTCTTTCCTTTTTATTTAGTTTAAATTACCAGATATTGGTGGGTAGCTGGATTATTTCTCAGCCAGATCACTAGGTGGAAAACTACCCCACCAGAGGGAGAACTGGCCAGCCGCTGTCTATCTACAACAGAGACTACACTTCAAAAGTACTTTTTTTTATTCACACACGGGATGTGGGCATCGCTGGCAAGGCCCCCATTTATTGCCCATCCCTAATTGCCCTTGAGAAGGTGGTGGTGAGCCGCCTTCTTGAACTGCTGCAGACGGTGTGTTCTTTGTAGTGGTTTGGTACAACTGAGTGGCTCGCTAGGCCATTTCAGAGGGCAGTTAAAAATCAACCACATTGCTGTGGGTCTGGAGTCACACATAGGCCAGACCGGGTAAGGACGACAGATTTCCTTCCCTAAAGGGCATTAGTGAACCAGATGGGTTTTTACAACAATCTGGTAGTTTCATGGTCACCATTACTGATACTAGCTTTTTATTCCAGATTTATTTAATTAGCTGAATTTAAATTCCCCAGTTGTCATGGTGATTTGAACTCATATTTCAGATCATTAGTCCAGGCCTACTGGATTACTAGTCCAGTAACATAACCACTATGCTACCGTACCCCATTTCATTGGCTGTAAAGCGCTTTGGGATGTCCTGAGAAAGAAAAGAAAGACTTGCATTTCTATAGCGCCTTTCACGACCACCGGACATCTCAAAGTGCTTTACAGCCAATGAAGTACTTTTGAAGTGTAGTCACTTTTGTAATGTGGGAAACGCGGCAGCCAATTTGCGCACAGCAAGGTCCCACAAACAGCAATGTGATAATGACCAAATAATCTGTTTTTGTTATGTTGGTTGAGGGATAAATATTGGCCAGGACACCGGGGGTAACTCCCCTGCTCTTCTTCGAAATAGTGCCATGGGATCTTTTACGTCCACCTGAGAGGGCAGACAGGGCCTTGGTTTAACGTCTCATCTGAAAGACAGCATCTCCGACAGTGCAGCACTCCCTCAGCACTGCACTGGAGTGTCAGCCTAGCTTTATGTGCTCAAGTCCCTGGAGTGGGACTTAAACCCACAACCTTCTGACTCAGAGACCATGAAAGGTGCTATATAAATGCAAGTCCTTTCTTTTTTCTTTTTTCCCTATACATGACCTGCTTCACCAGAGCGGAATCCAGATTGACAGTTGGCCATACTGTCCCCTTTCATGCATACTCCAAGAAAGTCGGTCATTTTTAGTCATGGCATGTCCCTCATTAGGAGTCGCAATCACTCATTTTAGTTTAAAACTGTAACCTATTTTGACATATGTCACTCTTGAAAATAAACATTGCTCCATCTCTTTAAATAGGTTTGCAATCTGTGTCATTCTTTCTGATCATAAATGTCGATCTTAGCATTTCCTTAATGTTGACAGCACTGCACTCTGTCCTGTCCCCTTTTACAAACACGCCCTCTAGGGAGAACCAGTCAAATAAATTTACAATTTGCAGTCCAGACCTCGCTGCAAAATTCAGGTAGTTTAAAATAGGAAAGAATAATTGATGTTCAGTGATAGGTTGGCAGGGAACTGTGCAGTAGAATGCCAGGGAACCACAGACCCAGCCCTTCGCTCCCCCCACTCCCTCCCACCCAAGACGTAACAGGGAAATGGCCAACTCTGCACTGATAGGTTCCCCATAGATTTGCTAAATGGACGCCTCAGATAAACAGCTGCTGAAGTATGATGGCAACCTCACGGATAAGATGCACTGAAACAACACGGAACATTAATCACTGACGCCAGAGCCTTGGGATATGCCGATTGGTAAAAGCTTGGGGCATTACTGACAATATAGAGCTTTGCGCTCACACGAAAAGAAACAGAAAACACAATGCTATTTTTGTTAAACGAATCAGGCCACCTGACTCCAAATTATCTCAAATGGGACAAAATTTACAAGAAGCAAACATTTATTTGATAATGTGCACACATTTTTTTTTTCTTAAGGTGCAACATTCATCACATGTTAACGTAAGCAGGTATCAGGAGATAAAAATGATTTAACCTAATTTATAATTCAAAACAGAACATGGAGGAACGTAAAGTATCAGGCTAAAAAATTGTGCCTTATTTATTATTTGATATCGAAATCTAACCAATGGTCTTTATACATGGGCTGAAACCATTAAAGGAGAATGCTCTTTATTAATTCAATTTACTTATCGTCTTGTCTCTCCCACAGCCTGTTTTTTTTTAACAAAACCCCTGGCTGCTGAATAATTTTCCCCTGAACCCATCCATCTACCCGCATTTATTGATGTCGCTCCAGTATCCCATCAGGAAGAATGCTTGAGAGAGCAGATATTTAATTTGACAGACTGATTGTGTGTTGCATTCTCTTCAGAAATCAGCTTAGCTATATGGCAAGCTTATTCTTTACCTCCAGAAGCTAGTTTAAAAAAACAAACAAAAAGGGTGTGGGTGACATAAGGGGTTTATGAACATCGCCCTGAAACCACTACCTATCCCCAAATGTGCCAGGCCATTTAGCGGAGAGGAAAACCTCAAATCTAAAGCCGACCAACTGGGATATTTGCAGGGGAACCACAAAGAAGCCTGCTGTCCATTTGTTGTTCACCTTGCTGCGTGGGCAAGAATGGAGGTGAACTATTATGAAGAGGAGTGAAGAAAGAAGGGAGACTGAGAATGTGTAAAAGAAGTCTACATTTCAAAAAAAAACTTTCAAGCATTTGGTTGTAGCTTCAGTTAATAATGGCTGGGGAGATTTACAGATTCCATCATTTAAAAGCCAATGGCAGCGAATCCGTCTCCAGATAAGTTGGTGTAGTATTCAGTGAACACCTCCCTGGTCACGGGTTTGAGACACTGCAGAGACTGGCACTCCCACAGATCTCAGGTTTCACAGTGAGATTTATACACGAATAGTTAAGTAGATTGAGGAGGGAGGGGTGCTGTAAAATACAACATATTAATGGGTACCTGCTGGGCACAGGTATAAAAAGAACCTGTCTGCAATGGATAAAGTTTCTTTTCAGGGCCAGTTACTGGCACACCTGTTGATTTTAGTATCGGCAAAACTCAAACTTGTTTTGGGGAGAGAATATTACTTATTCCCAGTAATTAAATCTTTTTTTTTAATTAAATGTTTTTTATTTATACAGCACATTATCTCATCTCTCAATTATCTCATTTCTCAGAAAGCACTTCACACACAATGGTTACTTTGAAGTAGTGGCTATTGTTAGGTCAGTGGCGGCAGCCATTTTGCACACAGCAAGATCCCACAAAAAAGCACTGAGATAAACTATCAGGTAATCTGTATTTAGGTTTTCACCTGAAACATTAACTTGCCTGATCTCTCCACAGATACCGCTGCATGTGTCCAGCATTTCCTCTTTTTGTTTCTGTTTTTTGGTGGTGTTGGTCGAAGGAGGAATGTTGGCAAGGGCACCAAGTGAACTCCCTGCTCATCTTTGAATGGGGCCAAAGGACTAATGTCCACCTGAACTACTGTAACATGCAAACATGACCTCACCTTAAAGTCTCAAGCAACAAAATTCCAATTGGGGGGCCAAGGCGGAAGTGTGGTGAATCTCGGCCAGGGGACTAGAAAATGGGTTGGAACCCAATTCTGCCATGATTCTACCCCATTTGCACCTTTTGCAAGAAATTCCGCTGGTGAGCTTGGGAAAATCTTCCACCCCCTCCCCCCCTAGATCCAGGAGGCCTCTCCAATGCAACTTCCAAGTTACCCCCCAAAAAAAAAGTTTCCAGGGTGAATTAACCCAAAGGTTACAGGGCTTGACAGAGTAGATGCAGGGAGGATGTTTCTCCTGGCTGGGGAGTCTAGAACCAGGGGGTCACAGTCTCAGAATAAGGGGTCGGCCATTTAGGACTGAGATGAGGAGGAATTTCTTCACTCAAAGGGTGGTGAATCTTTGGAATTCTTTACCCCAGAGGGCTGTGGCGGCTCAGTCGTTGAGTATATTCAAGACAGAAATCGATAGATTTTTGAATATTAAGGAAATCAAGGGATTTGGGGGTAGTTCAGGAAAGTGGAGATGAGGTAGAAGATTAGCCATGATCTTACTGAATGGCGAAGCAGGCTCAAAGGGCCAAATGGCCTACTCCTGCTCCTATTTCTAATGTCTTATGTTCTTAAAGCACTCTGGAATCTGCACAAAAAATGAGTTCCCCTTTATAATTGAAATTCATATTTAACTTTGATTATTTTTAGTTGTGTACCTAAAATGTGGTATAAACCATCTATACGATGAAAGCTGCATTCCTGTCTCATTGCCGCCCATAACTCATTCTTGATCTTGGTGGTTGTAAGGTATCCAGTCAGGCCATTCCTGGGATACAAGTTGTGTCCTGCAGCTGTTCACCATTCATCCTCCATTTACTAAATTCCAAATAGTTCATGAGACAGTTGCAAAGATTTACCTTTCTGCATTCTCTCTGTGACTCTACAATCTCTGCATCCTCCTCAAGTCGGTGCAAGGATCCATGTCCCTGTTCTATTTAGTACAGCGATAGCCATTCTCAGTAGAGTTAATTCTAGGATGTATACCCCTTGTGGAGCTTCAAATCCCACATCCAGTCCATCACCAAGACTACTTATTTCCACCTCAAAAACATTGCTCACTTCCGTCCCTACTTCACCCCTGGGCTCTGGGCCTTGAGACTGAGGCTACTCAGTCCAATTTGTGCATGTGTTGTTGAAACCCTCATCTGGATCTTTGTTACCTATAGGCCCAACTTTTCCAAAGCCATCCTAGATGATTTTCCACTCTATATAAATTGTAGCTTCTTCAGAACTTTACTTCCTACATCCTATTTCATACAACAGGAAACTCTTTATTATCCGGCACCAACGGGACCGACGTGGTGCCGGTTTATCAAAAAGTTTGGATTACAGAGAGGTATAGTTAAAAGGTACGAGAGCTCCATACACAGCAACAAATCCAGGCTTCCCTGTTGCTTAGCAACATGTGCAGGAACTCCGGCCACAGACCAAGCATCCCTGTTGCTTAGCAACAAGTGCAGGAACCCCAGTTACACAGCCACAGATCCAGGAACTGCCACTAATATGAAGTAAAACTTACCTGAACCTACTCCTGAATTTTGCTGGTTAACAGAGATTTCTGGTTATTTAGGTGCTGGTAAATCGAGAGTTTCCTGTACCTGTCCATGGTGCATTGATTGCAAAATCCTAACCCTTGTTTACAAGTCCTTCCCTGGCCCCATTCCACCCTAACTCTGCAACTTTGTCCAGTGCTATGTCCAGCTCATACCCCAAGCTCCTTTGAGTGTGGATTACAATGACTCTTCCTCCCTCCATTTGGCCATCACATTCCATGCAGTCAAAAATGATTCCTATACCTCTACCCACCTTCAGGGTCTCCTCAAAACCTACCTCTTCAACTACACTTTTCATTACTTCCCCTAACCTTCTCCCATTTCCTGCTCAATGTATGATCTTCCCCTTTAGACAGTGTCAGCTGTGGCTCAGTTGGTAGCACTCTCACCTCTGAGTTAGAAGGTTGTGGGTTTATAGTCCCACTCCCGAGACTTCAACACAAAAATCTAGGCTGACACTGCAGTGCAGTGCAGTACTGAGGGAGTGCTGCAGTGGCACAGGTGCCGTCTTTTGGATGAGCTGTTAAACCGAGGCCCCGTCTCTCAGGTGGATGTAAAAGATCCTATGGCACTATTTCGAAGAAGAGCAGGGGAGTTATCCCTGGTGTCCTGGCCAATATTTATCTCTCAATCAACATCACTAAAACAGATTATCTGGTCATTAACACATTGCTGTTTGTGGGAGCTTGCTGTGTGCAAATTGGCTGCCGTGTTTCCTACATTACCATAGTAACTACTCTTCAAAAAGTACTTAATTGGCTGTAAAGTGCTTTGGGACGTCCGGTGGTCGTGAAAGGTGCTATATAAATGCAAGTCTTTTCCTTGTGAAGCACTTTTAGATTTTTTTGCTATGTTAAAGGTGCTATGTAAGTGTTAATTGTTCTTGTTGTTATTAGGTTATCAAGTTTTTGTTACATTCCCCACCCCACCCCTCTTTAAAAGTTCTTTCTACCCCATCCCTCTTTAAGTTGCTGACCAAATCAGATTTCAGGTATATTACTTGGTCTATGGCCTCTGCCTATACCTCGCCTGAGTTAGTGACTGGAAGATGTCCAAATGCACTTTCCCAGACGGGCTTGCCCTTCTTGCTATGGGAAAACTAAGGTGTTTACTCAATCCAAATTTACCCAATTTACAGGGGTGGATCCAATCAAAAAATGGAGTGAAGATCTATTACCCTGGATTACCGCCCACCTTGTGCATCATATGCATTTCCTGGGCAGTGGAAATGTGCACAGTAAACACCTGCCTAAAACAGGCCAGAGCTTCACTTTAAAAAATCATTTAGGAGTAGAATGTCTTGTATACCATTCTCCAGTGCTCTAACGTGTAGGATATTCATTCTTAATTATGCCCATGTGATCTAGGTGTCCAAGATTGCCAACCAATGGTAGGTATGCAGAAGTTTATTTAAAGGACAATCAAATGTTCAATTAAGTGTACTTTAGCCACTTTTCTTGACTGCTTCTTTTATGTTTTTCTTCTGCTAGCATCTAGGTTCTCAGAAGCCGTTGTGCTAATTCTTTTGACATTCCCCTTTCAGCAACAATATTGCCACTAATGGATTTCCTTATAGGAAGTCCCTTATCTGAGATTTTTTGGGGAAGAAGGAGGATGAATGGACGATGCTAGGCAGGTCAGGCTACACAAGAGAAGCTCTGTACCCAATTGCCAGTACCCACACACCCACATCTGCAGACAGCAGTGAACATGCCTTACTTATGCAGATGACTAGAGCAGGAAGAGGTTCCCATTCCAAAAGGAATCTGGCAAAGCAGATCCAGTGGAACCACTAAGATATATGAATGCCTGATTTAACTGTAATGTTGGATGCTTCCTTGAAAGCAACCCAATCACAGAGCGTTATGCTTTCAGTGCATGAATGAAGGCATGTCAACAGCAATGCACTCTGATTGCCAAGATGCAGGTATCAAACCAGCACTCTGAGGTAGCTCTCAAAATCTGTATCTAACCATTCAGGCATAAACTGCACTCATATTAGAAAATCTAGAGGGTGAAATTCAACTTTGGGTGGACCGCAAAATTGACTTTGACTCTGATTTTATGCAAAGGAAAATCAGACGAGGTTTATAACGGGCGGCAAATCCACTACTGCCTGTTTTGCAACCCCCACCCAAAGTTGAATTTCAGTCCCATGGCTCTTGTCTCCATGTGATGCTTTTCATCTGATTGGGAAATCACTGTCTTGGGAACATAAACCCACCTCCTACCATTCCTTCACACAGTGAGTTACAGTATTGGACAATAGATGATAGATTTCTTGAATTGCATCTTCACTTACATTTTTTTATTCGTTCATGGGATCTGGGCATTGCTGGCAAGGCCAGCATTTATTGCCCATCCCTAATTGCCCTCGAAAAGGTGGTGGTGGTGAGCCGCCTTCTTGAACCGCTGCAGTCCGTGTGGTGAAGGTACTCCCACAGTGCTGTTAGGGAGGGAGTTCCAGGATTTTGACCCAGCGATGATGAAGGAATGGCGATATACTTCCAAGTCAGGATGGTGCGTGACTTGGAGGGGGACTGGGAGGTGGTGGTGTTCCCATGCGCCTGCTGCCCTTGTCCATCTAGGTGGAAGAGGTCGTGGGTTTGGGAGGTTCTGCCGAAGAAGCCTTGGCGAGTTGCTGCATCATAATGTGATAACACTGTAGATGTAGACAGTAAATACATGAGACGGTGTGGGTTATTGTAAACTTAATGCACCAGTGACCATTCTGGCATTTATCAAAGTTGAGTTCTAAGATGGACGATAGCATCCCTACAAGCTTCTCACTCAATGGGGGTCATTTTGACTTTGGGCAATAGTGTAAAACGGGCGATAACAAATTGGCAGCCTGTTGTACATCTCTCCCAGATTTCATTTCCATTGAAGCCAATGAAAATAAAAATTGGGAGAGATATAAAATGGGCTGCCAATTCACTGTCGCCCGTTTTACACTATCGGCCAAAATCAAAATGACCCCCATTGTTGTCAGTACATTATTGACATGTGTGCTTATAATTGAGTTTTTTTTTTGTTGCTTCAAATGTTTGCATTTATTGGCTATTACCACTGATTCCACCACAGCTTCTTTGAGCTATCACACAGGAAGGCCTTGTAGCTCATGAATAGGCCTCTATCCTGAGCCTTTATAGTGTTCACTCGAAAATCACAATTCTTTAATCCTACCCAGAATTTAAGTGGTGCCGGCAACGTATACATGACAAACTGTGATTGAATAAAAGCAGTTTTAGCTAAGTCACAATGTGGCATGTGATTACCAACCTTTCCGCTAATTTCCCTTTAAGAAATGTAAGGCTTCATGACTCCCTTATTGTACATGTAATGGCAGGGCACTGTGGATCTAATATTGTGGAAATATGAAACTTCTAAAAATATTGAATTTATAACCTGTGTCCAAAGGAAATCTGTAGGGAATGTGTGTCATTGACGTCAGTTCACTTTATTGTTGCAACAATGGGGGTAATAGCAGGTGGTAGGGGGAGGGACAATCATATATTGTTGCAGGAAAGTCAGCTGCCATTCCAGATGGTTACCATGGGGATGTGAGGCAGTAATCAGGTGTTGTGTCATTTTTTTTGTGTGTGTGTCTTGGACCAGACGCATGGAAATGAAATAATTGTTGCAGTCTGTTCTGATCAGAGTGGGCAAGGGTAGTCTTTACAATATTGCAAAGTATGCTGAGGAAATAATTGATGTATATAACTTCTTGTTTTCCCATATATTTACACACAAATCCTTTCCCATCCTTTGCTCTCAGCCCTCGGCCTGACCATCTTTCTTTCTGCTTCTATCTTTTTATAGTATAATAGTTCTTAATGACTTAACTCAGTTGATTGCATACATGTATACCAACTTTAACAAACGACCAGTTGGCTCTGGGACAAATGGGGGGGAGGGGGGGTGATAAGTTTGAATTGCGCGCAAAATGGGCAGCAAGATGATGGGGCGATTGGTCTGCACGCCAGTCCATGTCAGCCTGAGGCCTGAGCCACATTGAACATTGGGCCTCATTTGGAATAGAAGCGCCGAGCTGTGGGCTCCAAACAGGCAACCTGATGCAGCTCGCCAGTCAGGGCCTGATGAATCCTACATGGCTCTGATGCTGAGTCGGCCCACAGGTAGGTCCTGGGAGGAGGGAAGGGAGGCCAAGCCTAAGGGGGAGGGGCGAGCCCGGGTTGGCAGGGACGCACAGTATTTTTTTGGAGCCAGGAGGAGAACTCCTCCTCCTTCTAACTCAACGAAAATATAACTTTTTATGTGGCTGTTTTTTTGAGTGGCCTCCAGTGGTCCCTTTACGGAACGCTGTTTCGGCCACTCAAGACCTGGTACAACTAGGCGGAGCTTTTGTTTGGTCAGACAATCATTGTATGGCTGGAGGTAGTGAACTCCTCTATACTTGCACCCAAATTTTAATGGCTGTTTGGCACATTCTCAAATATCGGCATGAAATGTTGATGCACAAATATCCGTTTGTCTCTTTCACCTTGTTCACCTACCACAGAAGGCAGTAGAGGCCAATTCATGAAATATATTCAAGAAGGAGTTGGATATATTTCTTAAGGCTAAAGGGATCAAGGGATATGGGGAGAAGGCAGGGACAGGGTACTGAGTTTGGATGATCAGCCATGATCGCATTGAATGGTGGAGCAGGCTCGAGGGGCCGAATGGCCTACTCCTGCTCCTATCTCCTATGTCTATGTTTCCATGCTTTCTGTTTTCCTTTTCCTGTTTGATCAGGTATCCACTAAAACTTGCTTTCACAGCCACATCTTTCCTCAGCAACTGTCTCAAACTCCATTAGTAGGGATGCCCCATGAAATCCAAATCCCTGTGCATCTGAAGGGAACTTGCAACTGTGCTTCTGGGCAGTAAAGTCAGACTCCTCAAATTCCACCTCCATTTGCTGCTCCTCACTCGCGCTCTGTGATTCACCAAGTGCTCCCTCCTGCAGCTCACCGACTGAACTCCCTAGCGTGGATGTGTCAGAGCTGGTGCTTGCCACCGTTACTAAGTGAGTGGCGTAGGTTGCAGTGAGATGCTGGGGAGAGGGTGGACGGTTGCGTATTTTATAATGCTGCCAGTTTACATGGCAAGCTATTGTGTGCTGTCCTGCTGCAATCCATTTTAAGCCTGCCCATGTCGGAATAAATGAGGGAGTAGGAGAGAAAGAATAAAAAGGAAAAGGTGCTAGCCTTCACCTTCAGGGAGCCCTCCAACCTGTCCATAACCTCTTCTAACGCCGGCCACAGAATTTGCATTTGCAAACCCAAATAACGGCTGCCTCAGTGATTTGCACGTTGTTTCTACAATGCTGCGCCAAGGTGAGAATGAACTGTTGTTGACATTCATGGTAAAGCTGTATGTCAATAGTGGACATGGATGCTGAAAATCCATGGAGTTTGCGATGCCGACAATTAAGCCAGGAGCACGCCTGCTGGGAGCCCGTACTGCTGACCCCAGCAAACTTTCCGAGATCAGAGGCAGCTCCATATTTTGCATGCTAATGGCGGGCTCTCAATGCTGAATGGGTACAATTTGAGTGCCTGCCTGCTCCTAGTGGTCATAGATGCAGCGTTCTGTTAAAGTTCCTCAATCAGCCCCATTGGTAAAATAAATGTTAATAATCAGTGTTCCTCTTCAGGGGTCCAGGCCACGATTCCAGCCTTACAATGAATGCGAACAACATTCTCACCATGGTGCAGCATCACAGAGACAACATGCAAATCACTGAGGCAGCCATTCACTGCGTTTGCAAACGCAAATTCTGCAGCTAAAGTTGATGGAGGTTATGGGCAGGGTAGGTTGGAGGGGTCCGCTTGAAGCATTTGGCAGCCTGCTGCACTGCTGTCAATGCTACACTGGGTCCTTCTGAGGGCTGGAGTCATGGAAACTCCCAACGTTTGAAGCCCCCGACTCTGATCCTGTCTCGTCCAAATGTCACAGGTCTTGTATCAGGCAGGCGGAAACTTGGCTCTTCCAAGGTCCCATGGAATCCCCCCCACATAAGGCCAAAACCTATCATATCTGGGCCCTGACCTAATTTCTAGCCTTTCTAGCACTTCCACTAGAGTTGTGGCAGGAGTGTGCCAGAGAACCAAGGATCTTCACCTCCAATGTGTCAGTGCACTTACCCCAGCTACCTTCCTGGGTCCTGAAAGTTTCTTCATAATCTGCTACCATGGTCTATGCATACCTGAGACAGCATTAACATACTCAGTCAGCTCCACCCAGGGAATGCACACATTGGCCAGTATCGCAGGCTACCCCTTAGCTCTGAAGAGGACCACCCTTCTTTCCACTAGCTCAACAAGAGCTTCAAAGTGCCATCCTGGAAAGGAGCAATTCTCCTCCTCACCCTCCTTGTTGCCAATAGCTAAGTTCTGTGTATAGAAAATGTCAGGCACAGCAATGTCTGGAACAGCAAATAGCAGCCCGGTTCTTGCTGCACTAAACCCGGTGCACTCCCAGTGCACCAGGGCGATCTGCCCATGGGACGTTACAGTGACATTAAAAGTAGCTGACCTCCTATCACTGCACCTCCTCTGCTACTGCCATGCCGTGCACTACAGTACTATGGTTCTGCTGGCACTACAATGAGACTATATAATCAGATCCCGCATGACTGTTTCATTCATTACTAACGTTAGCACCTAATCTTTCTCATTTCTTACAGCCACCTCATAGAATTCCTCAGTGACCTTCCTTAGGATGCTGTTACCTGTTTTGGAATTTGAAACATCTTGCATAAAGTTGTTAGTTTTATGAATTCATTTTATGAATTCATTCCCAAAAGCTGGAAACTTTGGGGTGTATCTTGCATACCATACCATCCATATAATTTTCTCTTTTACTACTTTAGCTTTGATGGATCATTTTTCAGATTTTCAGTTGATTCTATCTTAATGTCTTTCTTAAGCCCTGTCTGAATGCTTTCATTTTCCTCATCGCACACCTCTTTATATTTTTACAGTTTTGGCTACCCTACAAGTCTGTATGGCTGTGGTTAACATCAAATCTTACTCTTGCAGCAGCCTATGTCTGGTATTCAACAAATTATTTTGTGCTTTATTAGTGATCCTACAAATTCACCTAATTTACATGTCTTACTGTGAGTGCTTGGGGGCGATTTTACTCGTACCCGCCCGGCGGAAACCAGGCTGGTGGGCAGTTAAAATCCACGCAGGTTACTTATCCGTCCCTGGAGCGGCTGGGAGTTGACTGTTCCCAATTTTAACATGCTCCACTAAGCAGGCATCAAAGACACCTGCCCAAAGCTGGCGGGGTCCTTTTATACTCTCATGTCGGTTCAAAGTGATGTCATCGGGACACGACTGCATTTGTAACTGCACAGCCTGAGCGGGAAGCCACAATGGCTTTCTCAACTGGCAAAGACAGCAGGGAAGAGGATCGGGGCCCAAAGAGGCCCAAATGAGGTCCTCCTCCTCTCACCCTCGCCCCCCCATTCCCAGACCGCGGGTGTCGGCGGGAGGCGCGACCGGGAAGCTTGAAAAGGCTTCAGAGACCCAGGTAAGGCCTCAGACCGCGGGTGTCGGCGGGAGGCACGAGCGGGAAGCTTTAAAAAGCTTCAGAGACCTAGGTAAGGCCTCAGACCGCGGGTGTCGGCGGGAGGCGCGAGCGGGAAGCTTTAAAAAGCTTCAGAGACCCAGGTAAGGCGTACCAATCTCCAGTCTCGGACCTCAGAGGGAAGGAGAGAGGTAAAAAATAATCCAAGTGTGACGTCACCAGAAAGCGGGTAAGTGATTGGTTGGTGAGTATTTCTCTCTTTTGAAGCTTAAACTCTGGTTTATAGTTTCTAAGGTGTGATATTCATCATCTAGAATCGGGGCAGAGGGTATTTAAGAATAATATTAAATTTAATTAATTACATAGAATGGGAGATCAGGTGATGTGCTGCTGCTGCAATATGTGGGAGCTGGTGGACACCATTGATGCTCACAGTGATCACATTTGCAGTAAGTGTTGGCTGCTCGAGGAATTCCGGCTCCGTGTTGAAGAGCTGGAGTCCGAGTTTCAAACACTGAGACACATCAGGGAGGGGGAGAGTTACCTGGACTCTGTGTATCAGGTGGTAGTCACATCAATTAGATTAATTAATTCAGATGTAGTCCGTGGCCAGGGTCAGGATGGTGTGAATAGAAGTGAGGCAGGTACGGGATCCAGGAGGTAGTGTTGGAGGAGCCGCAGCCCTTGCTCTTGTCCAACAGGTTTGAGGCTCTTACTCCCTGTGAGGATGGGAACGGGGACTGCGGGGAGGATGAGCAACCCGGCCACAGCACCGTGGAGCGGGGGGCCATTCAAGTGGGGGGAGATAAAAGAAATGTTGTAGTGGTAGGGGATAGTATCATTAGGGGGATAGATAGAGTTCTTTGCAGCCGAGAGCGAGAGTCCCAAAGGCTGTGTTGCCTGCCCGGTGCCAGGGTTAAGGACATCTCCTCTGGGCTGGAGAGAAACTTGGAGTGGGAGGGGGAGGATCCAGTTGTCGTGGTCCATGTTGGTACCAATGACATAGCTAGGACAAGGAAGGAGGTTCTGCTGAGGGAGTTTGAGCAGCTAGGGGCCAAATTAAAAAGCAGAACCACAAGGGTAATAATCTCTGGATTACTACCTGAGCCACGTGCAAATTTGGCTAGGGTAAATAAAATTAGAGAGTTAAATGCGTGGCTCAAAGCCTGGTGTGGGAGAAATGGGTTTTGCTTCCTGGGACACTGGCATCAGTACTGGGACAGGAGAGAGCTGTTCCGTTGGGACGGACTTCACTTGGCCAGTGCTGGGACTAGAGTCCTGGCGAATCGAATAACTAGGGCTGTAGAGAGGGCTTTAAACTAATTAGTGGGGGGAGGTTTTAAGAGAGCGAAAAATAAAAATGACAGCAGAGAAGGCAATAGAGCAAGGTAGCAGTGGGGGAATTAAAAACCAGAGCGTGTCAGGAAGGGACAGAATGTATAATGGTAAAGTAGTAAAAGGGGTAAAAGCAGGAATAAATTGTCAGAAAACATATTTGAAAGTTCTTTATCTGAATGTACGCAGCATTCGTAACAAAATTGACGAGTTGACGGTACAAATAACTACACATGGGTATGATCTGGTGGCCATTACGGAAACATGGCTGCAAGATAATCATGACTGGGAACTAAACATACAAGGGTATTTGACAATTAGGACGGACAGACAGGAAGGAAAGGGAGGTGGGGTTGCTATGTTAATCAAGGATGGAATCACTGCAATAGTCAGAAATGATATTGGGTCAAAGGATCAGGATAGTGAAATAGTTTGGGTGGAGATAAGGAATAAGAAGGGGAAAAAGTCACTAGTGGGCATAGTCTATAGGCCTCCTAACAGTTGCAACTCTGTTGGTTGGAGTATAAATCAGGAAATAGTTGGGGCTTGTAGTAAGGGATCAGCTATAATCATGGGGGATTTTAACTTTCATATTGACTGGACTAATCAAATTGGGCATGGCAGTCTTGCGGAAGAGTTCATAGAGTGTATTAGGGACAGGTTCCTTGAGCAGTATGTAACTGAACCAACCAGGGGACAGGCAATCTTAGATCTGGTCCTGTGTAATGAAACAGGATTAATAAAAAATGTCCTAGTAAAGGATCCCCTTGGAATGAGTGACCATAATATGGTTGAATTCCAAATTCAGTTTGAGAGTGAGAGAGTTGGATCTCAAACCAGCGTACTGAGCTTAAATAAAGGAGACTATGAAGGTATGAGAGTAGAATTGACTAAAGTGGACTGGGAAAACAGATTAAAGTGTAAGACGGTACAAGAGCAGCACGGTGGCATAGTGGTTAGCACTGTTGCCTCACAGCGCCAGGGACCCGGGTTCGAATCCGGCCTCGGGCGACTGTCTGTGTGGAGTTTGCACATTCTCCCCGTGTTTGCGTGGGTTTCCTCCGGGTGCTCCGGTTTCCTCCCACAGTCCAAAGATGTGCAGGTTAGGTTGATTGGCTATGATAAATTGACCCTTAGTGTTAGGGGGATTAAATACGTGGGGTTACAGGATAGGGTGGGATATGTGTTGGTGTAGGGGTTACGGGGATCGGGTGGGATATGTGTCGGTGCAGGCTCGATGGGCCGAAATGGCCTCTATCTGCACTGTGGGGTTTCTGTGATTCTGTGAAGAGCAGTGGTCTACATTCAAGGAGATATTTCACATCTTTCAAGATAAATATATTCCACTGAGGAAAAAGGGGAATAAAAGAAAAGACAGCCATCCGTGGCTTAGTAAAGTAATAAAGGATAGTATCCGACTGAAAACAAGGGCATATAAAGTAGCCAAATCTAGTGGGAGGATAGAAGATTGGGAAGCATTTAAAAGCCAGCAAACAATAACTAAAAGATTAATTAAGAAAGGGAAGATAGATTATGAAAGTAAACTAGCAAAAAATATAAAAACAGATAGCAAGAGTTTCTACAGCTATATAAAAAGAAAAAGGGTGGCTAAAGTGAACGTTGGTCCCTTAGAGGATGGACCGGGAAACTAGTGGTGGGGAACATGGAGATGGCAAAGACGCTGAACAAATATTTTGTATCAGTCTTTACAGTAGAGGACACTAAAAATATCCCAACACTGGACAAACAGGGGGCAATGGGGGGGGAAGGAGCTAAACACGATTAAAATCACTAAGGAGATGGTACTCAGTAAATTAAGGCGGATAAATCCCCCGGACCTGATGGCCTACATCCTAGGGTCTTGAGAGAAGTGGCGGTAGGGATTGTGGATGCATTGTTGATCATTTTCCAGAACTCCCTGGACTCAGGAAAGGTCCCGGCAGATTGGAAAACTGCTAATGTAACACCCTTATTTAAGAAGGGAAGTAGACAAAAAGCTGGAAACTATAGACCAGTTAGCCTAACATCTGTGGTTGGCAAAATGTTGGAGTCCATTATTAAGGGAACAGTAACAGAGCATTTGGATAAACATAATTTAATAGGACAGAGTCAGCATGGTTTTATGAAGGGGAAGTCATGTTTGACAAATTTGCTCGAATTCTTTGAGGATGTAACATACAGGGTGGATAAAGGGGAACTAGTGGATGTAGTGTATTTGGACTTCCAAAAGGCATTTGACAAGGTTCCACACAAAAGATTACTGATCAAGATAAGAAATCACGGGATTGGGGGTAACTGGCATGGGTGGAAGATTGGCTATCTAACAGAAAACAAAGAGTTGGGATAAATGGTTCATTCTCGGGCTGGCAATCAGTAACTAGTGGTGTTCCGCAGGGGTCAGTGCTGGGACCCCAACTCTTTACAATCTATATTAACGATTTGGAGGAAGGGACCGAGTGCAACATATCCAAGTTTGCCGACGATACAAAGATGGGAGGGAAAGCAATGAGTGAGGAGGACATAAAAAATCTGCAAAAGGACATAGACAGGCTAAGTGAGTGGGCAGAGATTTGGCAGATGCAATATAATGTTGGAAAGTGTGAGGTTATGCACTTTGGCAGAAAAAATCAAAGAGCAAGTTATTATCTAAATGGAGAGAAACTGCAAAGTGCTACAGTACAAAGGGATCTGGGGGTCCTGGTGCATGAAACACAAAAAGTTAGTATGCAGGTGCAGCAGGTGATCAGGAAGGCCAATGGAATCTTGGCTTTTATTGCAAGGGGGATGGAGTATAAAAACAGGGAAGTCTTGCTGCAGTTATACAGGGTATTGGTGAGGCCACACCTGGAATACTGCGTGCAGTTTTGGTTTCCATATTTAAGAAAAGATATACTTGCTCTCGAGGCGGTTCAGAGAAGGTTCACTCGGTTGATTCCGGAGATGAGGGGTTGACGTATGAGGAAAGGTTGAGTAGGTTGGGACTCTACTCATTGGAGTTCAGAAGAATGAGAGGTGATCTTATCGAAACATATAAGATTGTGAGGGGGCTTGATCGGGTGGATGCGGGGAGGATGTTTCCACTGATGGGTGAGACTAGAACTAGGGGGCATAATCTAAGAATAAGGGGCTGCCGTTTCAAAACTGAAATGAGGAGAAACTTCTTCACTCAGAGGGTAGTAAATCTATGGAATTTGCTTCCCCAGAGAGCTGTGGAAGCTGCAAGATTAAATAAATTTAAAATGGAGATAGACAGTTTCCTAGCAGATAAGGGAATTAGGGGTTACGGGGAGAGGGCAGGGAAGTGGAAGTGAGTCTAGATTCGGATCAGCCATGATCCTATTGAATGGCGGAGCAGGCCCGAGGGGCCGTATGGCCTACTCCTGCTCCTACTTCTTATGTTCTTATGTTCTTGTGTAAGAGACAGCCCCGGGAACCAATCCTGCCACCAAACCGAGTGTCAGCAGGCTGCTTTTCTGATTTTCCACTGCTTCCCAACAACTTCCCACTCGGAACAGGTTCCATCACACTCTTGACTTGTGCCTTATAGATGGTGGAAAGGCTTTGGGGAGTCAGGAGGTGAGACACTCGCCACAGAATACCCAGCCTCTGACCTGCTTTTGTTGCCACAGTATTTACGTGGCTGGTCCAGTTAAGTTTCTGGTCAATGGTGACCCCCCAGGATATTGATGGTGGGGGATTCAGTGATGGTAATGCCGTTGAATGTCAAGGGGCGGTGGTTAGACACTCGCTTGTTGCAGATAGTCATTGCCTGGCACTTGCGTGGCGCGAATGTTACCTGCCACTTATCAGCCCAAGCCTGAATGTTGTCCAGGTCTTGCTGCATATGGACACGGACTGCTTTATTATCTGAGGAGTTGCGAATGGCACTGAACACTGTGCAGTCATCAACAAACATCCCCACTTCTGACCTTATGATGGAGGGAAGGTCATTGATGAAACAGCTGAAGATGATTGGGCCTTGGACACTGCCCTGAGGAACTCCTGCAGTAATGTCTTGGGTCTGTGATGATTGACCTCCAACCACCACAACCATATTCCTTTGTGCTAGGTATGACTCCAGCCAGTGGAGAGTTTTCCCCCGATTCCCATTAACATCAGTTTTACTAGGGCTCCTTGATGCCACACTTGGTCAAATGCTGCCTTGATGTCAAGGGTAGTCACTCTCACCTCACCTCTGGAATTCAGCTCCTTTGTCCATGTTTGGACCAAGGCTGTAATGAGGTCTGGAGCCGAGTGGTCCTGGCAGAACTCAAACTGAGCATCAGTGAGCAGGTTATTGGTGAGTATGTGCTGCTTGATAGCACTGTCGACGACACCTTCCATCACTTTGCTGATGATTGAGAGTAGACTGATGGGGCGGTAATTGGCCGGATTAGATTTGTCCTGCTTTTTGTGGACAGGACATACCTGGGCAGTTTTCCACATTGTTGGATAGATGCCAGTGTTATAGCTGTACTGGAACAGCTTGGCTAGAGGTGCGGCTAGTTCTAGAGCACAAGTCTTCAGCACGACAGCCGGGATGTTGTCAGGGCCCACAGCCTTTGCTGTATCCAGTGCGCTCAGCCGTTTCTTGATATCACGTGGAGTGAATTGAATTGTCTGAAGACAGGCTTCTGTGATGGTGGGGACCTCAGGAGGAGGCCGATATAGATCATCCACTCGACACTTTTGGCTGAAGATGGTTGCAAACGCTTTAGCTTTGTCTTTTGCACTCATGTGCTGGGCTCCACCATCATTGAGGATGGGGATATTCATGGAGCCTCCCCCTCCCGTTAGTTGTTTAATGGTCCACGACTAGATGTGGCAGGACTGCAGAGCTTTGATTGTGGGATCACTTAGCCCTGTCTATAGCATGCTGCTTCTGCTTTTTAGCATGCATGTAGTCTTGTGTTGCAGCTTCCTCAGGTTAGCACCGCATTTTTAGGTACGCCTGGTGCTGCTCCTGGCATGCTCTTCTACACTGATATTGATCAATGGTTTCTCCTATTTTCTGCGCGCATATGGAAAAATCTGTCCCTTTCATACATCACTTTTCATCTTATGTTGCAGTGCTCCCAAACTTGTTCATTATTACATCCAGTCTAAGATTCTCTCTTACCTCAAAGTTGAAATTATTATAAATATCCAGCATTCCTACATTACAACACTGACTACACTTTGGGACGTCCTGAGGTTGTGAAAGGTGCTATAGAAATGCAAGTCTCCCTTTCTTTATGTAATTAAGTGGATGCTTTCACCTTGACAATCTGTTTCATCTGCTCCAATAGCTGCTACAAACAATTTGAACTATTGTTCTTGTCCAATTTTTTTGCAAAAGTTCCTGTCATCTGGAGGCTAGCTGGAGCCTGACACATCTCTATTTCACTCTTTTATTTTTATTGTACTGTGTGATGCTATTTTACTTACCGCGATTCTTTGCTTTTACTGTTCCTCTCCTTTGTTCCTTTTCACCAACCACTTTGACACCAATTAAAGTATTTATTTTGAACTCGTTTTACGATTCTGCATAAACCGAGATTTTTTTTTATTAAGGTCTAAAAACAATATACAGTGGCAGTTCAGCCTTTGCTAAAAAAAACTCCATCTTCACTGCATTGGCTGTAGCAGTCCGTCTCAAGCCAGCTGTCTAATTTTTGCAGATGTTTATCTAAGTATTTCTAAATAAGATAGAATCATAGACTGACACAGCACAGAACATTCTGCCCATCGTGCATGTGCTGACTCTTTGAAAGAGCGACCCAATAAATCCCACTCCCCTGCTCTTTCCCCATAGCCCTGCAAATTTTCCCCTTCGAGTATTTATCCAATTCCCTTTTGAAAGTTATTGTTGCATCTGTTTCCACCACCCTTTCAGGCAGTGCATTGCAGATCATAACTCACTGCATCATTTTTTTTTCCTCACGTCGCCTCTGGTTCTTTTGCCAATTACCTTAAATCTAGGTCCTCTGGTTACCGACACTTATGCTGCTGGTAACAGTTTCTCTTTATGTACCGTTCAATATGAAGCATTGACATTGAAGCAGACATTCGTACACTATTATGTCCATGTATAATTGAGACACGGACTGCAGGAGTTGATTATAACAAGTATTTACTGAATGGAGACAACCTGGAAACTGAAACTACAGAAGCCTGCTAGGGCCTTTTATACAGGGGTGGTCACTGCCGGTACTGCAGTCTGAGACCAGTTATTCCCTTAAAGGTACATACACAACAATTCCTCCCCTTTTAGATAAACAGTACATAACATTCATTTAACAACTAAATAATAACTAATTACAATTACGGTTGCTAGATACATTGGTTGAAGTTAAGCAATTATAAGTTCAGTCTTTGAGGAGGCTTCCCGATTCTGTCTGGATAACGCCTCTTTGGGATATCAGGTTCTTCTGGCAAGGTTGAGTCGGGATCAGTGTCGTTGTTTGGTTCGTCTGCTTCCAATATCACCGATTCTGCGGTAGATGCAATTGGTACTTCGGTTTCATCGCCAGGTGTATCAGATCGTGGTGTGGAGTTGATGTTTTCCAGTGACTCTAGAATCTGGTCAGCATGGCGTCTTACAATGCTCTCTCCAATGTCCACGGTATACATTAGAGGTCCTTGCCGTGTACAGATCGTTCCTGGCTGCCATTTCTCTGTGCGGTAGTCCCGGGCCAAAACTGGTTGACCTATCTTAAAACTCCTGGTCGGCCTTTCATTCATATTCTGAAACTGCCTGTTCTCCACATCTCTTCTGACGTTTGGCTTAACCAAATCCAAGCGGCAACCTAGTCTTCGATTGAAGAACATCATGGCTGGGGTTTGGTTGGTAACCGCATGTGTCGCATTCCGGTAGGCAAACAAGAAGTTATCCACCTTGTGTTGTAGGGGTATATCTTCATTACACATCGCCTTGATAGCCTTCTTGAATGTTTGAACAAACTTCTCGGCCAATCCATTAGTGGCTGGATGATATGGGGCGGATGTGTAATGCTTAACACCATTGTTCTTTAAGAACCTCCGGAACTCTTCAGACACAAACTGTGGTCCATTGTCAGAGCAAATGTGTTCAGGCAGCCCATTCCTGGCGAATATGGTTCGTAAGACTGTGATAGTTTTTTCTGTGGTGGTTGAGGACATTTTTATTACCTCTGGCCATTTTGAATGTGCATCCACCGCAATTAAAAACATCAAGTCCATAAATGGACCAGCAAAATCAATGTGCACCCTTTGCCATGGAGATGAGGGCCACTCCCATGGATGTAGCGGGGCTTGTGGTGGGGCGTTTTGGGCCTTCTGGCATCCTGTACAGCTCTTGGTCATCTCTTCGATTTCTCTATCGATTCCCGGCCACCACACAAACGCTCTGGCTAAGTTCTTCATTTTTACCCCTCCCAGATGACCCTCATGAAGCTCATTGAGCACTCTATCCTTCAATTTGGGTGGAATTACTACTCTGGATCCACACATCAAGGTTCCTCTGCACACTGACAGCTGTTCTCTTCTCGGCGAGAATGCTGGCAGCAGTAGTTCGCCATGTGCTGGCCATCCCTTCACCGTTAAATCATAGACCCAGGAGAGTGTCGGGTCATTTCGTGTTTCCTTTTCTATGTTTGCATTCGTCACAGGGAGACATTCGACTATAGTCGAGTGGAACAACTCCACTGGATCCACTGCCAGTTCTTCATCCACTGCCAGTTTTTCTTCCACCGTCGGCAACGGTAGGCGCGACAATCCATCAGCATTCCCATGCTGTTTAGTTCCTTTGTACTCGATGTCATATTGGTGTGCCCCTAGGAAAAGGGACCACCTCTGTAGCCGTTGTGCCGTTATTATCGGTACGCCCTTCTGAGGGTTGAAAATGGAGACGAGAGGTTGATGATCAGTTAGTAGAGTAAATTTCTGACCGTGCAGGTAGTGATTGAACTTCTTCACCCCCCACACCAGGCTGAGGGCCTCTCTGTCAATCTGGGCATAGTTACGCTCGGCTGAAGTTAACGAGCATGACGCAAAAGCTATCGGCCTCTCTGAACCATCAAGGAATTTATGTGACAGTACCGCCCCAATGCCGTAGGGAGACGCATCACACGCCAGTCTTATCGGTAGTGATGGGTTGTAGTGAGCCAATACTTTTCTTGAAGTGATTAGGTCCTTACTCTTCTGAAAGGCCCGCTTACATTCATCACTCCATTTCCATGCTACTCCCGTTCGTAGTAGGGCATTCAGTGGATGCAGAATTGTGGACAAATTCGGCAAAAACTTATGGTAGTAATTCACCAATCCGAGGAATGACCTCCGTTGCGACACATTTTCAGGTGCTGGAGCCTTAACTGCCGCTTCAATTTTGTCAGGGGACTTATGTAAGCTCTCTTCATCAATCACGTGGCCACAATACGATATCTGTTTCTTAAAAAACTCGCTCTTGGGGCGATTGGCTCGTAGCCCATGTTCACGTAGTCTAGTGAGCACCTGCTCTAGGTTGGCAAGGTGTTCACTGTCATCTTCACCTGTCACTAGGATGTCGTCCAAGTAACACTGAGTCCTCGGAATCCCTTGCAGGACTTGTTCCATCGCTCTTTGCCATATCGCCGGAGCTGATGCTACTCCGAATACCAGTCGATTATACTGGTAAAGACCTTTGTGAGTGTTTATCGTGAGATACTTCCTAGAGGATTCTTCAACCTCCATCTGCAAATATGCTTGTGCTAGGTCAATTTTTGTAAAACGCTTCCCTCCAGATAGTGAGGCGAAGATATCTTCTATCCTTGGAAGAGGATATTGTACTGTGTGAAGGACTGGGTTCACCGTCACCTTGAAGTCCCCACAGATGCGAACCTTCCTTGGCTCCTCAGACTTATTGTTTAACGTTTTCTTCATGACAGGAGCAATGGGTGTCGCCCACTCGCTCCAGTCTACCTTAGATAACATGCCTGCATTCTCCAGATTCTCCAGCTCTGCCTCGACGGCTGGGCGAATTGCATATGGTACCGGTCTTGCTTTGAAAAACTTGGGAATTGCATTCTCCTCTATTTTTATCAAGGTGGCTACGCCTTTAAGAGTGCCCAGTTCTTGTTGAAATACCTCTTTGGCGTCAGCTAAGATTGTTGACAATCGTCCAGGAGTGACGTCGTCATCCTTTTTACCAGCCACCGTCAGTGCCTGAATGGAGGGCCAGTCTAAACTTATCTTTCTGATCCATTCACGTCCCAATAACGGTGGTCCACCATCTTGCAGAATGTAGAGATACAATTTCCGTATTTTCTTGCCGTTGTATTCGACAGGCACCCTTATTTTTCCTCTGGGGTATAGTTTTTGCCCCGTATACGTCCTCAAGACAATGGATGTCTCTCTCAAGGGTATGTGTGAGAATAGCCGCTCGTAGTCTCGTCGATTCATGATGGTTAGAGCTGATCCTGTGTCCAGTTCCATTTTGACTTGGGACCCTGCTATCGTGAGGGTGACCCAAATGATTCGGTGATCCTCTTTTGCGATTACGTTGTGAAGTTTGAGACAGCTTAGTCTCTTGTTCCCGGATTCACTATCGCTCATCTGGTCTTCGGAACTACTGTCCGTCATCTTTTGTACTTTCCTGTACGGTTCCTTAGTAGCCTTTTTGTTGTCGTTGGTCTTCTTCCCAGACCTGCAAACTCGTGCAATGTGTCCCATCTTTCCGCATTGCCTGCATATTTTGCCCTTGGACCAGCAGTCCTTCTGGTCATGGTTTGTTCTGCCGCAGCGATAACATTTTGCAAATCCCCGTGTCATTTCGTGGGTGCCGTATTCCTGTGGCTTTTGCTGTATTTCCGCAGCTCCCCTTGCTGCTGCTTCGTACGATACTGCCACGCTGAAAGCCTTATCTAGCATCAGCTCTTTCTCTGAGAATGACTTCTTCTGGGTTCCTTCACTCAGGAGTCCACAGACAAATTTGTCCCGTAAGGTATCTGCCAGTCCTGCTCCGAACTGGCAGTGCTTTGATTGCTTGCGTAGTTCCATAAGGTAATCAGCATTGCTCTCATTTTTATGCTGATTTCTCCTGTGGAATTTAAATCTTTCTGCTATCAGCAGCGGTGTAGGATTTAGGTGTTCCTGTAGGATAGCAACAATTTCGTTAAAACTCTTCGCCTTCGGTTTGGCTGGATTAATCAGGTCCTGCAATAGGCCGTACGTTCTTGCGCCCATTAAATTTAGCAATACCGATGCCTTTTTCTCATCGGCTATTTTGTTTGCCTCGCAATATACCTCGACCCTTTCCACATACGTGGTCCAGTCTTCTATTGCATTATCGAAGGCAGTGATATCGCCAGTCTTTGGCATCTTGAAAATCTAAGATGGCGCCTCCCGCGCTTTTGTCTTCTCCGCTGTTGCTGGCGTTTTATGCCTTGATGGCGACGCCCTATGGTCTTCGCGCACTTCCCCCCGTGCTGCTGCTAACACCGCTCTCCGCGGCTTTCGTGGCAAACTGCAGCTTTCTGCGCGTTTAATTTTAATTTTTTTTATTTCCCCGTCGTCGGAACAACCCTGCGGGACTCTTGCCTCCCTCTTCTCGGGTCTGTATGCTGCCCAGCTTCGTAGCACCGGCCGCGCCCAGTGTGCTCCACCCTCTCTCTCCTCTTCCCGACAACGCTGCTCGGCCCCGTTGCAAGCCACCCGCTCGAACTCTAGACCGCCGCAGCCCAGGAAGGATCAGTGTACTACCTGCCACCAGCCTGATTAGCTGAAACACCATCGACAGGATAACCAAACCCCGCTTTCGACAGCTTCTCCTGCAAATCTTCAACTCCGCTGACTCCGAGGCGGCTGCCCACGGTCGACGCCCGTTTCTACTGTTTCTTGCTTCCTTCTGGCCTCGACCTCTGATAACTTCGCTTCAGGGATGGATCCCCATGAGGTGGTGCAGATTGTAGGTAAGTTCGTATCTGCTCGTCGCCAGTATTATGTCCATGTATAATTGAGACACGGACTGCAGGAGTTGATTATAACAAGTCTTTACTGAATGGAGACAACCTGGAAACTGAAACTACAGAAGCCTGCTAGGGCCTTTTATACAGGGGTGGTCACTGCTGGTACTGCAGTCTGAGACCAGTTATTCCCTTAAAGGAACATACACAACAGGTACTTTTTGCTTTTCTTGCAGTGTTGCACGGTAAATCAACTGTACCCAAAATTTATTACAAAAGTAAGTGGTCTGAATTCCTGATGATGTGGGTGGGTGCCTCCAGTCCACATTGCTACACTGTGTGGCTATACTGCATTGACCACCTGATCCAGACTGCAGAGCTCTGGATAAATAACGTTGAAACTCATTTTTCTATTTTTACTTTTGCTTACATCAGTTTTGCTGCTAACTGCCGAGATTGACCTTGTGCCCTAAATGTTTGCTTATGCATTTTCAGTGTTTCTATACTGTCCTGCGCTAAGACTGCACGCACTTTAAATTCTCGTGTGACCATAAGCATGTTTAAATAAAAATTGCTGAAGGCTCTATTATGAGTCGTGTTCTGTAAGGGACGGATGTCATTCAAATTTTTTTTTATTTTTTTAAAGTGCATCAAAATTATGAGGGGCATAGATAGGATGGATGCTGAGGAGCTTTTTCCCTTAGTAGAGGGGTCAATAACTAGGGGGCATAGATTCAAGGTAAAGGGCGGGAGGTTTAGAGGGGATTTGAGAAAGAACTTTTTCACCCAGAGGGTGGTTGGAGTCTGGAACTCACTGCCTGAAAGGGTTGTGGAGGCAGGAACCCTCACAACATTTAAGAAGCATTTGGATGAGCACTTGAAATGCCACAGCATACAAGGCTACGGACCAAATGCTGGAATATGGGATTAGATTAGACAGGGCTTGATGGCCGGCGCGGACACGATGGGCCGAAGGGCCTCTATCCGTGCTGTATAACTCTATGACTCTATGACTCTATGACTCTAAATGCTCCTGGACAGTTACGATATGAGCTCCTGTTCCTGATGTATGAAAGCTGTTTTTTATGCCTAAGAACATAGGAACATTCAGGGCCAGAAAATACCATTTTGGTCCATCTAGCAGGCCCCAGAGAAGAGATCCATACTCACTGTGTTTGGTGAAGTCGGAATAACACAATAGACCACAAAAAGGAGACATATGACTGAGGAGTGCATTGCAGAGCAGCTCCTTCCAATTAGACAAGCCAAGAGACTGGAACCACACCATAAGATTGTCAAAAGTTCATTCCATTATGCTTCTTGCGGCATGCTGTACTTCACTGCCTTTTACGCCTGCAAGATTGTGAGGGTAAAGCAACAGATTCTTTAGATACCTCTGCAAAAACGAATCAATCAAAAAATCCATCAGGACACTGTCCTACTCTTATCATGCACTTCTCCCGAACCATTCACACAAAAGGAAGGAACATTTTTTTTCCCCTGAAGAGTTCGCCTCTGCCTCAAACACAACTGGGACTCAACAATTATGTCATAGCAGGATTCCGAGAAATTAAGCAGCACTTGTGTGTCAGTGTGTTTCACTGACTATCTGCGCAGAACTCAAAGATTTCGTAATTGTGGCTCAGAATTACATTTTAGGAAGTCACATATGTTGCCACAATGTCATTTATTCCCTGGATGGTGAAAATCTGTCAATAGCATCAAAATCCATTCTTTTTTTCCTTTCTGCTGCTCCATTAGGTCTGGAAAGTAGATATGATAATCTATCACCCTGAGTAAAGTCACTCTCACTTATCTAGCCCCCTGACTGGGGAACTAGAGATTTGTAGTGAGCACATTAGTCACTATCTTAGCGGTGGGGGAGGTTCAGATATGAGCCCTGATATTAACTCGGAGCCAGGAGTTGTGCGGGTGAGGAACCATCCAAATCTCCGAACCCAACTCTTCTTATCTCTATACCCTCCATCAGCCCCACAACCCTCTGAGATCTCTGCGCTTCTCCAATTCTGGCCTCTTGCGCATCCCTGATTTCCATCGCCCCACCATTGGCGGCCATGCCTTCAGCTGCCTCGGTCCTAAGTTGTGGAATTCCCTCCCTAAACCTCTTCGCCTCTCTACTTCTCTCTCCTCCTTTAAGATGCTCTTTAAAACCTACCTCTTTGAACAAGCTTTTGGTTACCTGTCCTAATATCTCTTTACGTGGCTCGGTGTCAAAATTTGTTTGATAATGTTCCCGTGATAAGAACATAATAGCATAAGAAGCAGGAGTAGGCCATTCGGCCCTTCGAGCCTGCTCCGCCATTCAATGAGATCATGGCTGATCTTCTGCCTCAATTCCATTCACCGGCCTTATCGCCATATCCCTTGATGCCCTTACTAGTCAGAAATCTATCGACTTCTGTTTTGAATATACCCAATGACTGAGCCTCCACAGCCCTCTGGGGTAGAGAATTCCAAAGATTCACCACCCTCTGTGAGAAGAAATTTCTTCTCATCTCAGTCCTGAATGGCCTACCCTTTATCCTGAGGCTGTGGCCCCTGGTTCTAGACTCCCTAGCCAAGGGAAACATTCTCCCAGCATCCACCCTACCAAGCCCTGTAATAATTTTCTATGCTTCAATGAGATCCCCTCTCATTCTTCTGAATTCAAGAGAATACAGGCCTAGTTTACTCAATCTCTTCTCATACGACAGTCCCGCCATCCCAGGAATCAATCTCGTGAACCTTCGTTGCACTTCCTCCATGGCAAGTACATCCTTAGGTAAGGAGACCAAAATTGTACACAGTACTCCAGGTGTGGTCTCACCAAGGCCCTATATAATTGATGCAAGACTTCTTTACTCCCGTACTCAAATCCTCTTGTAATGAAGGCCAGCATAGCATTTGCCTTCCTAATGGCTTGCCGCACCTGCACATTCACTTTCAGTGACTCATGTACAAGGACACCCAGGTCCCTTTGAGTATCTGCATTCCCCAATCTTTCACCATTTAGGAAATACTCTGCCTTTCCATTTTTTCTACCAAAGTGGATAACTTCACATTTATCCACTTTATAATCCACCTGCCATGTTCTCGCCCACTCACTGAGCCTGTCGAGATCCCCTTGAAGCTTCTTCACATCCTCTTTGCAACTGACACTGCCACCTAGCTTTGTGTCATCAACAAATTTGGAAATGTTACATTTAGTCCCCTCATCTAAATCATTGATATAGATTGTGAATAGCTGGGGCCCAAGCACCGACCCTTGCAGTACCCCACTAGTCACAGCCTGCCATCCTGAAAATGATCCGTTTATCCCTACTCTTTGTTTTCTGTCTGTTAACCAATTCTCAATCCATGCTAGTATATTACCCCCAATTCCATATGCCGTAATTTTGTTCACCAACCTCTTGTGTGGGACCTTATCGAAGGCCTTCTGGAAATCCAAATACACCACATCTACCAGTTCTCCTTTGTCTACTTCACTAGTTACATCCTCAAAGAACTCCAATAGGTTTGTCAAACTGGACTTGCCTTTCGTAAATCCATGTTGACTCTGCCCAATCTTACTATTAGTTTCTCAGTGCCCAGTTATTGCATCCTTTATAATAGATTCCAGCATTTTCCCAACTACTGATGTGAGGCTAACAGGTCTGTAGTTCCCCATTTTCTCCCTCCCTCCTTTCTTAAATAGCGGGGTTACATTTGCTATCCTCCAATCTGCAGGAATCGTTCCAGAATCTATAGAATTTTGGAAGATGGCAACCAATGCGTCCACTACCCCAATGGCCACCTCTTTCAAAACCCTAGGATGTAGGTTATCTGGTCCTTGAGATTTATCGACTTTTAGTCCCATTAATTTTGCTAGTACTGTTTTTTTACTAATAATAATTTCTTTAAGTTCCTCATTCCCGCCACACCCTTCGTGTTCTCGTATTTCTGGGAGGTTTTTTGTGTCTTCCTCTGTGAAGACAGAAACAAAGGGCTGGATTTTGATTGAGGAGGCGGGTAGGAGGCGGGACTACAAATTTCGGGGTTGTAGCCCCGCCTCCATCGAGTTGTGGCCAACCCAGGCGATTTTCACTTGATTGATCTTGTTGAGCCCGCCCAGCAGGCTCAGCAGGCCAATTAAGGGCCACCTGGCAACAGGTGACATCACAGATTGACATTTCACCTGTCAAAAGCTTTTGACAGATGAAATATCAGCGTTTGACAGCTGTTTGAAGCTGTCAAACCCTGACAATCTGTACTCCAAGTTAATTCCTTCCTCTCAGGCTGATTTAGAGATCTCTCCAGAACAGAAAGCTGAATGCTGCAACTTTTGACAGCTCACGGATATTCTGCTTTCTGTGCCGGTGAGATGAGGGACTCCCGAGACCTGAAGGAAGGAAGGCTGTAAAGGTAAGTAAATGTAAGTAAAACTTATTTAAACACTTTACACACACCAAACACACTTACCTCTGCACTCATGCACCCATCACTCACCTGAACACCGGACATCTCAAACCCTCCAAGCCCTTCAGCCCGACGGTCCGCCTCGCTAACTTGGCGTGGTTTGGAGCCGTCGGGAATCCCACACTTCAGCAATAAAAATAGGGATTAGACTAAAAACTGCCTGTTAACTACCTGTTAACAGGCAGTTAATTGGCACTAATCCCCTTCCCGCCTCGGGGAGGCGGGTCCCAGCACAGGTCGGGTAGCCGCCTCCTTTGAAACTGGCATGGAGGCGGGATGGGTTCGTGCCCTCCGAATTCGAGATTTTAACCCCCCACACGCCTCCAAACCTGCCTTCACAGCCCAATGAAAATCCTGCCCAAAGTATTTATTTATTTAATTTCTCTGCCATTTCCTCATTCCCATTATAAATTTTCCCGGGACCTAGGGACGTTTTACTGTGTTAAAGGCGCTATATAAATGCAAGTTGTTGTTGTTGTTGTTGAAGCATATATCCCAGGGTGATTTTAACTCCCAGGTATCATCTGCATAAACCATATCAGTCTTCCCCCCCGCAATAACCTGCTGGCCCAGCGGTGGTGAGAACGGGATGTCGGGCTGCAGGAGGCTACAGCCGGGGGACCTGCAGGATCGGTCCCCGGCACGCAGGTAAGTGGTTGGGAGGCGGTTCAGGAGGGCCTCACAGGCGAGGGGAGGGGTACGGGAGCTCGGGGAAGTGGGCGGCCCATGGTTTCCTCTGCTCCTGCTCCTGCTCCTCTTGGCCAACAAGGAAACTACAAAATACGATAAAAACCCATTCACCCTTCTGGGTCTTTTCTTGCCACGGCTCCTCTTGCCGCTAGGTTGTCTTGGCAGGGGGAAACTGCAACAATTTCCCCTGTGCAGGGCTCTGGTTAAATTGCAATCAGGCCCCAGCGACGTCATCAGAGCTCCTTCTGCATACTTAAAATAAGGTCCCCACTGTCATCTGGCAGGTGTCCCTCTCAATTTCACGTTCTGACAAAAGGTCATCGACCTGAAAAGGGGCTCTGTTTCTCTCTTCACAGATGCTGCCTGACCTGCTGAGTATCTCCAGTATTTTCTGTTTTTATGTCCCTCTCGCTTGCTTGGAAGAGCAGGTTAAGAACACAACCCCGGGGGGGAAAGCAGCGGGATCAGTGCGGGTAAGTCGCACAAGCCATTTTAAGCACGCGCCTGCCCGGTTTCAGCCGGACGGTCAGGGTTAAAATTTAACGCATCCTTTGTTGACAACTTAAGTCGTTTTGAAATCCATTAAAAGATATCACAAATATAAACAGCCAACCTGGCTGAAGGTGATGGTCATTTTTGATTGAATTGGCGTACATCAGATCTGAAGCTCAAGTGAAAGTGGAATAAATAAATAAATGCAAAAACAGCATATGATAGTGTTTTTGTCATCTTGCTAATAAGTTCAGACATATAACAATTGTAGCGATTGCCAGCTACATGACAGAGCCCAGTCAGTTTATCTTGGAGAGGCTTGAAAGGGCCATGATAAATTTTAATTGAATTTGACAAGGGATTACGTGGAGGCTTGCATTGTCTTGATCGAGTGTACATAAAAGAGCTGCAACAGTCCACTGCAACTCAGCATCCAAGTTTCCATAGAGAGCAGCCACCAGCATTTCTGGATGAACCACGTTCGCCATGGAACCCAACCGCACACTAGGAAAATGGGTCTCAAATGACCAGCGCTGGAAGAATAGCATGTTTCTTGGTCGTTTGTAAAGCACAGCAACTAATTGTAAGTGTTGGCAAAGGTTGCAGGGATTTGTGAGGCATCATCCATCAGGCACGGAAACACAGCAAGAGGGGGATGTTGCTTTTTTGTGACTTAAACAATCTACTTAAACCGTTTTTTCTCAGCAGGGGACACATTTTTTACATTCTGCCAAAAGGTGTTGAGGATATCCTTGTTACATTTAAAGCAGCATTTGATATCGGTAGGCTCCCCTGGCACAAAATAGTTTGTCAGGCAAATACATGTCATCCCTAGATATGGCATGTTCATCAAAATTTAATATTTCAGGATTATATATCTTTTTCTCCTTGTTTATACATGTCGCCGTTTCATTAATATGTATTAATATATTTCAACTTTAGACTGTAAATTGAGAGAGATACTGCTGAATGAGTATTTTTTTTCTTGCTAATTTTTTTTTTAGATATGTTTTTTGCCCTCTTTCAGTCTTCCTGTACCACACACCAGGATAGTTGAGGAGCTCCAGGAGTGATTTGGAGACACCAAGAAGGCGCCAAAGTAAGTGCAATGATTTAAACTACAATCCACATGATTTTATTATCATTTTACAGGCTTACAAATTCGATGGTGCCCATTTTACATGGTGCGCCCTGCGGCTGTTCACGTGGGCTGAAGAACCACATGAAATTGGTGCTGGGGCATGATTATAATGGATCAGGCGTGCAGACAATGCTACCCGCGCTGCGCCTCTAATGCCGCTTAAAGCACTCTGCTCCTTCTAAAGGGGAGGTGCTCTCTGACTGCAGACAGGAGGGATGAATAACTTCATTTTTCCTTCTTCAGCTCCATTTTAGTGCTGCAGGGAGCAATGTTCCCTGTAAGCTGCACTTCAGGGATCCAGCGCAGCCGGCTTGCTGGCTTTTCAACGCACAAGCCGTGCGTGCGCGGTATGTTGAATGGCCTGCACAGCCCCTTAAAGGGGCGTACGCACCGAAAAAAAAATAACAGGGAACATTTACTTGGAGTCTGCAATTTCCATTGATAGCTGCTTCTTACATAAATAGCCCCGACATTAACGGGTAGCTGGGGAGGGTGTGGGGGGAGACCGAAATTGGCCGAGGAACCATGAAGGCCCTGCTGTTCTTAACGACCGGCTGAATGGACAGCCTGGCCAGAGGGCAGGAGGGAACATCGGCGGCAGGAGGCCGAAGCCAGGGACGGTCCTCCTGGCCTACAGGGAGTGCTTAAAGAGCCATTTATCTTGGGGAGTCGGCAGCTCCCACCTCTGACCAGCAGCTGGGCATCCCACAGGTTGGGCCTCCCCTCACTTACTATTAAATTTAAGTCACGGTGCGATGATGTCATCAGGCTGCAACTTTAGTATGTTAACTGCATCACTCTCTTCCTAGTATTTCTTTCCTATTTCCCCATGTTAATTAGGCCCCCGCCTGCCTTTTGCGGGAGCCTTGTCCACGGCCTGATTGCTGCACTTTAAAATTTAACGGGACGAGAATGGGGTCAGGTTGGAGTCGGGTTGCCTGATCCTGATTGTTTAACCTCCGGCCCTCTCCCGCCCACTGAGGGTTAAAATCGCGCCCACTTGTGTGTTTTTTTTTTGTTCTCTATCAGATCCAGTGTTTACAGCAGCAAGCGCTAGCTGAAAAATCCAGCAGAGAACTTAGCCCCTGTTCAGCTAGAGCTGCAGCAATGGCACTGAGTCTATCAGCTTGTCACTGTTACATGTGCTGTCTGGAAAATGGGGTCAAGCTGTAGGTGGGCAGGAAGCCACAACCACAGCCTGATTATATAATTCTAGTAATGGTAGAAGCAGTAATTACTCAAATTTATGAAAATTGTTCAATGTCCATGTTTTCTGTCAGCACATTATGCAGAGAACTCAGTGTTCCTTTTTAGTGTATCAGATTTTCTTTTATTCGCAGTAAGGAATGGAGAACAAAAATCATCGATAAGTTGATAGGATATGCCGCCCCAGTGAGCAACAGAAAGCCATGCAACAAGTAGAGCGAGGGAGGTTGGCAGGCTGCTGTGATCACGGGGATTAGTGAAGAAATAATAGGAAGAGAGTGACGTAGGGAGGAGTAATTTATAGGACTGGAAATGGGGAATAGATTTAGGCCTTTGGTGATATTAAAAGGGAATATCAAGAAAGGACTTATAAAAGGCAAGAATCTGTACTGAGACTTTCTCTGGGGGTTTCCTGATCTCCCACTGTTAGGGAGGGAGTTCCAGGATTTTGACCCAGCGGAAGATCACTGGAAACTCCAGAGAAACAATGTTGTTTCCGCCGTCTCTCCACGGTTTCCGCCAATGTTACAGCGGGAGATTGGGACATCGGGAGAACAGCCCCACCCCTCACAGAAATTACTGGCAACCACCTCCACCAATACAACACTTCCTCAGTACTGCACTAAAGTGTTAACCTATATTACGTATCCAAGTCCTGGAGTGGGGCTTAAACCCATGACCTTCTGACTCAGAGGCGAGAGTGTCACCACTGAGCCAAGACGACACTAGTACTTCATCTCTTTTATTCAATCCAAATATTGGTCTGGAGTTTCCACTAGGTTGCGCTGTCTTTTTTTTCGGCGTAATTCACCCAAAGTTAGCCAAACCGGCGCAAAAATCACGGAATTTCAAGCGTAAATTACGTCCAGCGCAAATCGAGTTTCCGCGATCTTTTGCACGAGTTTTAAAAAACATTGCGCTAGAAGCTGGCTCCCACCCACAAAACTGGCTACGTCCCCTGATCGAATTAATCACTGGGTCAAAATCCTGGCACTCCCTCCCTAACAGCACTGTGGGAGCACCTTCACCACACGGACTGCAGCGGTTCAAGAAGGCGGCTCCACCACCACCTTCTCAAGAGCAATTAGGGATGGGCAATAAATGCTGGCTTTGACAGTGACGCCCACATCCCAGGAACAAATTTTTAAAGAATCACCATTGCGAGTTTCTGCTAATTGCAGTCTTCGAGCGGGCTCTTAAAATTAAGCTGGTTCTTTTGGGCGCAAGAACACTATCGGCACGTTTTAAAAGCTTTTGAGTATAATTTTTTTTAAGTTACTAAGAAACTGACTAAGCAGTGCACCATATAACTAGCAAATGGTTCTGCATAGTTTCTTAAAGTCATTTTCAGTTATTTAAAATCAGGTTACTCACAGGTGGTGGACTAGACGCTCGGATTGAAAATGCTTATTTTTTTTGTGTTAAACCCATTTTCAGCTGTATTAGTCAAACTGCACCAAGTTACCACTCTTACATATATCAAGGAATAGCTCTTAAAGCAAATTTAAAAAAAATGTTAGGTTCTAAAACGCTGCCTGATCGCACTGGTTCATGGAAGATTTTACATTCAGTGATGTGCAAATAAATGAGTTTGAGCGGAAACTTGAGAAAAAGAAATTCGCAAAACTAGCGCAATTTTGGGCCCAATTTGCACCCAGATCGCTGATTGTGCCCAAGGCAGAAACTCTACCCCTTGTCATTAATACTGAAGAGTAGCATTTTTTTGAGAAAATAAGGTCTCATCCTGCAAACTCTGTTTTAGGTTACCTGTTCAAGTCCCCACCCTAATGTAACAAAGGTGTCGCCAAATTTCTGTGGACCAGGTAGTTGACCTAGCATATGCCAAAAAGGCCAAGGGCATTTAGAATTGTCATTAATACTGCAGCGTAGTGCCTAATGAGAATATAGGGTCTCATCCTGCAAACTCTGTTTTAGGTTAACTTTGAAGACCCCGATTACTTTTTTCCTTTAACTTGCCAACCATATACCAACTGCCCCCCAGATGAGAAGTAGTTCTCCTAAACCACCACCAATGCCATTCTGAGCTGGTCACAGTCAGATGTCTGAGATTAGTCTGAAGATAACTCTCCTATCAATTTTAATGCCTTATGGCCAGGTTAAGACCTCATGTCCTCTGATCAGTGGCTTTGCACAGTAGTACCAACTTCCACTGGCATCCTGTGCCCCAACTAATTGATTATTTTCAAATCCTTTAGTGACCTTGCCCCAACCTATTTCAGTATTCCTCTCCGAACTCCACCACCGCCCCCCATTCCTCTGTCTCTGGATTACTACTTGTTCCCCACCCCTTTGTGCCACTATCAAAAGTCAATGGGCTGGATTTTCCGGCCGGATGCGGGATAGTGGCAGGTTCGGTCTTCAGTGGGTTCTGATCCCGCTCCCTGTAGCAGCCGCCCTCTATTAACGATTTTCCATAGATTGGCTTCATTAGGGCCGACATGCACGCTCGCCGGCCCAATCGGTGGGTGCAGGTCAGCTCCCCCGCGCTTGATGGCGCGCTCAGAGCCTGGATATTTAAAGGGGCCATGTCCCCTTTGCTTTTCACTTTCTTTCTTCTGCATTTGAATGCTGTTTGCTGCAGGAATGGTTGCACAACGCTCCAAGGCTGCTCCACGTTTCAATGATCCCTCACTCCAAGCTCTTGTGGAGGGAGTAAGAGGACGAAAGGAGGTCCTCTTCCCCTCCGATGGACGGAGGAAGCCTCCTCAGCACACAAAGGCAGCCTGGCTGCAAATTGCTGAGGAGGTAAGTGCTCGGTTTGTGTGTACACACGCCTGGGTGCAGTGCAGAAAAAGGTTCAATGACCTGATGCGCTCAGCAAAAGTGAGTATAACATCACACTTACCTTCAGTCTGCTTCCCATCTCTTCTCATCCCCATCAGCCTGCATTGGCAACCTACTCCTGCTCATTCCAACTGACCCTAACATCCCTTGCACCCTCACCTACCCCTCTCTCTCTATGTACAGAATGACTTCACCATCCTACAATGCACCCCTCACACTCGATCTCACTGTTATGCAATGACAACAGCGCACAGGGAGGGATCTTGGTATTGGCACCTCACTCCATCTTTGCCTCCCTCTAAACATTTATGTTATGCATTCTTAACACTGACTCCATCAATCTCGCTGAAACTCCACTTGTGTCCCTCATTGCAGGAAAAGAGAGCCCACAATAAGAGAGAGGGAGGACAGGAGGAGGCCCACCATCCCTGGCGCATATAACAACCACTGAGGAGGCAGCTCTGGAGATCGTGGGAGATGCAGAGGAGCTGGAAGTGGGGCACGGAGAGACAGGCACAGTACAGCAAGCTGATGACAGAATTGATTTGCAAACCTATTATTTTGGTTTCATGAGTGACTAATATGGTATCTGATGCTCATAGAAATATAGTTATGATTATCTGCACAATGGAATGTGTCTGTTACCTAAATATAACATGGCTAACTCATGCCTTTACTCCCCCACAGGACCATTGAGAGCCCCCCTCCCCACTGTCCATGAGGAAGAGCCGGAGGACTCCACAGAGGAAACTGTAGCCTCTGAGGGAGCAGCGTCAGCAGAAATGAGTGCACCCAGCACCAGCGCAGAGACGCACACCTCGGTGGGTAGTTTGCGAGATAGAGTAGTGTTGTCACCTGGTGTATCACAGTTCACAAGTGAGCATGAGCAGATGGTGGAGACAGGGACAGCAGTGGAGAGTCCTTGTCGGAGGCCGTAGGATGCTCCTAGCTCTGCTCAGCTACATGTAGATGCTGTGCCTCTGGAGCTTCAGGAACAAGTGCAGGAGGCTTTGACTGGATTTGCATCCACGGTAACTGCAAGTGTGCAGAGAATGGAGGAGTCCATGTCAAACATGAGCAATGCCGTGGTGCATGGATTGGCGAATGTAAGTACCGCCATGGAAAGCATGGCAACCTCCATGTAGGACATAAATCGCCAGACTCAGGAGAACATGGTAACACTACTAAATAGATGGTCATCTATGGAGGATAGATGTGCATCTATTGAGGAGCGAAACCAGAGGTTCATGGACGTCCATGTTATGAGGAATGTCAGCACAGAAATGGGTCCTCATGGCCCTACGGATGTGCAGCAAGGGGCTCTCCAGCTACTTGCTAGCAGTGAAGTGTGGGTGACCCATGAGAGGGATGGTGGTGGTTGACAACAAGTGGGGGCTCCTCTCCAAGCGCTCACACTCCCATGCCACTATGGAGCCCTCGGTCAGAGCCCCAGATGCCTTACCCAACTGAGATGGCCATCTCTGGCCCTGCACATACGCAGGAGGAGCAGAGTGTTGCGGAGCCCTCCAAGGCTTCCAAACCCAGAGGATGCCCGTCAACGGCGTCTATTCAGGCGCAGCAGGGAAGTGAGCACACTGCCTCTACATCTGCTGAAGCCACAGGGGAAGCACCACGTAGAAGCACGTGTAAGAGAAAGCTAAAGCACTTTAAAGGCCTAGAAATTGGGTTGAGGCGCCAAAGTGGCGCCAAGTTCGCCTGGGTGCTGATTTTTGCGCAGCATTCGGAGCATTAACGAACGTCAGAAATTCAGTTCCGCGTCCCTCTTAGGGCGCTGAAACTGAATATCGCAGCACAACGTGCTGCAGCGCCACACGCTGCGGCACGGCACGCTGCGGTACTGCAGGCCTTCCTCCCATTGTTAAGGGGGAGGGGCCTGCAACAGCGCAATCCCCGATCGCGAGTGCCGGCAAACGAGCCCGGCACCGAGGAGAAGTGCCGGGCACTCGGGAAACAGCCGGCAATGCCGTGGGGGGGGGGGGGGGGTCAGGAGGCCGGGGACGAAGGTGCTGGCGGCGGCCGCCCCGCACCTCCACCTTAACTTGCGCCACTGCCGGCACAGCAAGGCCCCGTGAACCGGGCGCGGGTAGCGAACGGCGCTACAGCGGCGTCCGCTACCAAATATCGTGATCGGGGCGCTAATGGGGCGCTGAGCACACCGATGACATCATCGGTGGCAGCGCAGCGCAACAGGCTAACGCCACCATTAGCGCCCCCGCTGAATATCACGGGAGGTGCGGCCTGTGGCGCTACAGCCACTGACTGCCCTCTTTAGGCGCTAATAGGTGGCGCTACATACCCAATTTCTCCCCCAAATAGTCACAAGGGTAGTCACTTGGGTGATTTGACAGTATACCAAGTTACGTTTGTCATGTTTATTTCTAGTGTATTAAAGTTATGCGATGTGAATGATTCAATGCATTGACCGATGTGTGCTCAGAATTGGAAGCGTCACATTGAGGGTTGAGGGCATCTTTCATCTGCAGTGATGGTGGGGAGAGTGATAGGAATGTATCGTTCATTGTTCAGATGCTGTATTGTGTGGAATGGAGGTCCTGCCAACCCTCATGTGCATGTGCCAGCCACATGTATGTACAGCATCAAGTTAGGCGAATCTGGCATGGATTAATCCATCCCTTGCCTGACAGCCAGCAATGAACTCGTGTACTGGTAGCACTGGGACAGCTACCTCTGCCAGGTGTTCCTCAACTGCAGCATCATTCGCTTCTTCCTCCTCCTCCTATGGTTTGCTCTATGGTGCTTCTGGTGGAAATGTGACTCTCATTGTAACGCTTCTCAGCTTCGTTTGATGGCCTCCTCATCTGTGTCATTAGCCACATTTTCAGGGGATAGCCCTTGTCTCCGAGTAGCTATCCGGAAAATTGGGTTGGCGAATTGAAGAGCTGAGGCACAGTGGACTGCCGCAGGATGTACGAGTCATGACAGCTGCCAGGGAACTTTGCACACACATGCATAATAAGAACATAAGAACTTAAGAAATAGGAGCAGGAGTAGGCCATTCGGCCCTTCGAGCCTGCTCCGCCATTCAATGAGATCATGGCTGATTTTCTGCCTCAATTTGATTCACCAGCCCTATCGCCATATCCCTTAATGCCCTTACTAGTCAGAAATCTATCGACTTCTGTTTTGAATATACCAAATGACTGAGCCTCCACAGCCCTCTGAGGTAGAGAATTCCAAAGATTCACCACCCTCTGTGTGAAGAAATTTCTTCTCATCTCAGTCCTGAATGGCCTACCCTTTATCCTGAGGCTGTGGCCCCTGGTTAGACTCCCCAGCCAAGGGAAACATTCTCCCAGAATCCACCCTATCAAGCCCTGTAATAATTTTCTATGCTTCAATGAGATCCCCTCTCATTCTTCTGAATTCAAGAAAATAAAGGCCTAGTTTACTCAATTTCTTCTCATACGACAGTCCCGCCATCCCAGGAATCAATCTCGTGAACCTTCGTTGCACTCTCTCTATGGCAAGTATATCCTTCCTTAGGTAAGGAGACCAAAATTGTACACAGTACTCCAGGTGTGGTCTCACCAAGGCTCTATATAATTGGAGTAAGACTTCTTTACTCCTGTACTCAAATCCTCTTGTAATGAAGGCCAGCATAGCATTTGCCTTCCTAATGGCTTGCTGCACCTGCACATTCACTTTCAATAACTCATGTACAAGGACACCCAGGTCCCTTTGAGCATCTGCATTCCCCAATCTTTCACCATTTAGGAAATACTCTGCCTTTCTGTTTTTTCTACCAATGTGGATAACTTCACATTTATCCACATTATAATCCATCTGCCATGTTCTCGCCCACTCACTGAGCCTGTCGAGATCCCCTTGAAGCCTCTTCACATCCTCTTCGCAACTGGCACTGCCACCGAGCTTTGTGTCATCAGCAAATTTGGAAATGTTACATTTAGTCCCCTCATCCAAATCATTGATATAGATTGTGAATAGCTGGGGCCCAAGCACCAATCATTGCGGTACCCCACTAGTCACAGCCTGCCATCCTAAAAAAGACCCGTTTATCCCTACTCTTTGTTTTCTGTCTGTTAACCAATTCTCAATCCATGCTAGTATATTACCCCCAATTCCATGTGCCCTAATTTTGTTCACCAACCTCTTGTGTGGGACCTTATTGAAGGCCTTCTGAAAATCCAAATACACCACATCTACCAGTTCCCCTTTGTCTACTCCACTAGTTACATCCTCAAAGAACTCCAGTAGATAATGTTCCTCCTGTGGCTACAAACCAGCTGAACGTTAAGGGAGTGGAACCCTTTGCAGTTCACAAATGCAGCTGGGTTGTGATGGTGTGCCCTGATGGCCACATGTGTGCAGTCGATGGCGCCCTGCACCCTAGGGAAGCCTGCCATATTGGCAAACCCAACCGCCCGCGCTGTTACACTTACTTCATCCATTGTGAAGTGGATGTAATTGGCCAACTTGCCAAACGGGGCATCGGTAACCTGCATGATGCATCTGTGTGCGGCCGACTGGGAGATACTGCTGATGTCTGCAGATGATCCCTAGAAGGACCCTGACGCAAAGAAGTTGAGTGGGTGGTGACTTTGATGGCCACTGGTAAGGAGTGTCCACCCGCTCATCTGAGCTGCAGGTCTTGGTGCAGCATTGCGCAGGTGTCTGCTACCACCTCTCGCAAAAGTCTCAGCCTCCTTTGGCACTGCTGCTCAGTCATGTTGAGAAAGCTCATCCTCTGCCTGTAAACCCTGTGTTGCAGGTATCTCCTGCGGCGCGGTGTAGCCCTGCGCTGACGGCCTCTGCCCTGTGCGGCATCAGGTGGCTCAGGAGAAGGTTGGCGCTCTTGTTGTCGGTGCTGCTGGTGTGCTTGGTTCTGCTGCTGCCACGGCTGCTCGTCCTCCGAATCTGATGACCATGATGAGAGACTATAAATGGTTCCCATTATGCTGGCGACAATGTCACTTGAGGATGAAATGTTATAAGCGTTCAGTCAAAGTGGAGAGAGGTTATTCCAAGGAGAACACAGTGTATATAGATCTCACAACACACACTTACAACCTCTAAACACCTGAACAATGTCTTCAACATCCTGCAATCAGAAAGTTCAGGCTTTTGAAATTCAACTAAAGTGGCAGGTTAGCTTTAATGCTGCACTTGCAGCTGTGAAGTATTCAGCTTTTTGGAACACCCGACTCAAATCAGCTGGCGTGTTCCTGGAACGCCATGGAACATGCTGAAAATGTTGCAAAATTGAAAAGCCCTCTCAAAATAGGATTAAACAGGTAGTTACCTATTAACTACCTTAACTGCCTCTCCCGCCGCTTGGTGTCGGGTCTGATCAGGAGTCGCAGACCCGACACCTTGGAAAGTTGTGTGGAAGCAACCCACCGCCAATCATCTTGGATTTAACTCCGGACCCGCCTCCAAACCCGCCCTCTGAGCGCCAGCAAAATCGCTGCCAATGTTTCAGTAATCATGCCTTTGCCCACTCTCCAAAATATTTCTGTCTTGGTAACTCTCTACCTGCTGTCAAAAACCTTTCAAAAGCCTATCGGTTCAAACCTACCTTCAGTGGTGTGATGCATATTCTTAGTACTCCAGGTATTGTATGATCATGGCATCTACTAAGCACAATTATTACTTGGCCGTGGAGATGTGTCCCATCTAATCCCAATGTTCATAACTTTAACTCACCAATCTGGAAAGAGATTTATAGGTCCTTCAATACATATATGTAACTGTCTCCTCCTATCCCCAATCTAGCAAAAAGCATAGATATCTGATTCATCATCTTTAACTACATTTAACATACAGCATGACAAATTCCTCACAGCCCTAGTCCAACTTTCTGAAAGAGGCAACTGAAACATTCTCGTGATGAGTTTCACATTGGCCACCTGGGTATTGTCAAATAGTTTCAGATCAGGCATTTGATTACAAGCTAAACTATCACCCTTCATCTTGAAGGAATATTCACTCCCTTTGAAGTGTATCTTTGCAGTCCATAAACCAGCCACAAATCTGCAAATGTTTTTTTCTGCCATTTTTATCACAAAGACAGAGGGACTCTCAAGGCAACCTAGAAAAAAAATACTCCCTAAGATCTTGGAGGACACAGAGTGGAAAGCAATCTGGGAAATAGATCACGTCAGTCTCAACAGTTAACAGAATAAAGGAGGGTCAATTAAAATGATGTACTAAACTTGTCATATGCCCTACAAGCCCCTTGAGACTAACCATACTAAACTCGAAAAGACATATTTTGATGAGAATGTGAGGAGGCATCGTACATATAAATAGGACATGGCCTTTATGACCTTAAAAGGTGTAGATAAACCAAAAGCCTCACGGAGCAAATAACTGCTGATTAACTGTTCCTCTCAAGCCTTGGATACAGTTGTTACAATTTTTTAAAAATTCGTTCATGGGATGTGGGCGCCGCTGGCAAGGCCAGCATTTATTGCCCATCCCTAATTGCCCTCGAGAAGGTGGTGGTGAGCCGTCTTCTTGAACCGCTGCAGTCCGTGTGGTGAAGGTACTCCCACAGTGCTGTTAGGGAGGGTGTTCCAGGATTTTGACCCAGCGACGATGAAGGATCACGGATATACTTCTAAGTCAGGATGGTATGTGACTTGGAGGGGAACTTGGAGGTGGTGGTGTTCCCATGTGCCTGGTGCCCTTGTCCTTCTAGGTGAAAGAGGTCGCGGGTTTGGGAGGGGCTGCCAAAGTAGCCTTGGTGAGTTGCTACAGTGCATCTTGTAGATGGTACACACTGCAGCCACGGTGCGCCGGTGGTGGAGGGAGTGTGTTTAAGGTGGTGGATGGGGCGCCAATCAAGCGGGCTGCTTTGTCCTGGATGGTGTCAAGTTTCTTGAGTGTTGTTGGAGCTGCACTCATCCAGGCAAGTGGAGAGTATTCCTTCACACTCCTGACTGGTGCTTTGTAGATGCTGGAAAGGCTTTGAGGAGTCAGGAGGTGAGACACTCGCCACAGAATACCCAGCCTCTGACCTGCTCTTATAGTCACAGTATTTATGTGGCTGGTCCAGTTAAGTTGCTGGTCAATGGTGACCCCCAAGATATTGATGGTGGGGGATTCGGCGATGGTAATGCTGTTGAATATCAAGGGGCGGTGGTTAGACTCTCAACTAAGGATTTAGATGAGGTATAGCAGTGGGTGGATTATTTTTCATTGAGAAAAGAAACTGAGGTGACGGGCCAAGACCCATAGTGCAGGCCATCAACGTAATTCAGAAAATGGAAACAAGGCATATCAGGTGACCCTAAGACCAATATTGGATTTGTTCTCTTTGAGGAATATTTATGTCTGTGCCTTAAAGTATTTTTCTGGACCTGAGACTTCTACTAGAACAGAAACACCTTTAACTTTATTAAGCATGGTCGATCATGTGATCTGCTTTCTGGGGCTCCCAAAGATGGAAATCAATCTAATTCCTATCTTTTAGAATGAGGATATGCATTCCATTCATGGCATAAAATATGTCCACTTCCATTACCAATGTGTGGATCACCTACCTTTAAAACATATCCCTATCACAACAGAGAATGACAATATGCAATTCGCAAAATACGAAGTAACTGATCATCTTTCCTAACCAATTATGCCACTGTGCATACCTTGGCTCCAATGCTGCCTTCTTCCTCCATGAAACCAACCCCTTCTCCATCAAATTGGTCGCTTGTATCCTGAGGCACCTCATATATTTGAACCAGGCCCATCATGTCAACACTCTCCTAATCCTTGGAAAATCAAATCCTTTGATGCATATGCTATGCCTCCAAACACGCCTCTAGTGACAGAGTATTTAACTAGCTAACTACATCTACTGTTGCCACTAATCTTGGGGGCGCCTTACTCACATCTGACTTCTACTTTTTACAGTTTCCTATTAATATAGAATGTTAACATTAATATATGTATTACTGTTTCTAAATGTAACTTTGGAATTAAATTACTTATCTCTAACTTCTTTAAATTTATCTGACAATAAGCAAAATTCTTAACCATCTTGTAAAAGATTTGCATAAGATTTTGATGTTTGAGAAAAAAATGCAAGACATCCTGTAGGTTAATTTCGTGCTTCAGCATTCTCTGTCACCCTCGGACTTTGCTGAAAGTGGCATTGTTTCAGGAATTTCTGGCTTACGAGGCAGAAATACTTGCATGTTAAGACAAGGTCAGTTGAAGGATTTTTAAAATGGTGGCAGATGGCCATCATCATTTTCATAATAATGAACTTTTTAAGAAGTTTCAAACATGTGATTTAGATTTAGGCTGTCTGAGGAAGCAAACCTCTTTATATGGTCTCCAAGTCTCTCTTCTTGTTCATTGTTCCTCTCTATTCCATTTCAACTTTGCTGAAGCAAAGTTAATGATACTTCCTTGTCAGTAACTTTCTTAGCCTCCCAAAGCACAGCAGGATTAGGAGAAAGGAAGCAGTAAATTCAGCAAATAGTTTGATCTCATTCTCTAGGTATTCTGTGAGTTTTGAAGTGGTGAGGTGCTGAACCTTCATCTTGGAAGTCCAGTTGAAGGTAGAATAGCGAAGCATGTCGGCATTTGATATAGACTCAAAACAGAATTGAATCTGTCTGCCTTTGAACATATGAGCCATCAAAGGAGCAGGCATTGGGAATCCAACAAATGCTGAAGTAACTATGATGAACTACATAGTAAAAAGACTAAGTTCACTCCATGGGACTTGCCATTTCCTTAGCATCCTAGAGGAAGCTGTTTTCAAAAAAGTTAAAACTTATCTTGAGTTAACACAAAGACAGTAGTCTATGGCTGCTTTGAAATCCCTAGCAAAGGCCTTCTGGGAGGAGAACTCTATTAAGTGGGGAAATCATATAAAGTGTCAGTGTCAGGTTAATTAGAAATAGAGATATCTGAAGGAGAAGTCTTAAATCAAGACTACCTGAAGTAGGACATTAGTAGAAAGTAGCCTGTGTAAAGCATTAGCCTCTGAGTCAAATTTATCAAAAGTGAAGCGGATATTAACTTGCATTAGTGGGAGCACCGAATTAAGAAGTGTAGCTATTAACTAATGGAAAAGTGTTGGGCTCGGGTCCATATCCATTAGGACTATTATTAGCCATTATAAAATTGTGTTAGCCTCAAAACATTTACTTTCACAATTTGTAATAGGTTTGGGTATTCTGTTCTGCATCCAATTTCCACACATGTCTTTGTTCGTAGAGGCTGTTAGGACCTCCTGTATGACTTAACATTTAGCAACAAGACCGAATATAAAGCCAAGCTCAAATCTAGAGGTGAGATAAATGGGCACAAGCCCCCAGATAAGTTAATAAAGGCCTTTAGAAATTTGAGGGAGCAGTAATCTTCAGAATGGGACAAGGCTACAAAATGTTCTAACTTTGCATGTCATGCCAATAGCCTACAAAACAAAATGAAAAATAAGCAGAAAAATTTTAGATTTAATTTACTTCCCTCCAGAAAATGACTTAAAAAAATCAATACAAGTAGAAAATTTCCTGATAAAATTTGCATGAAAAAGATAAGCTAAGAAAATCAGTTTAACCAATCAATTACCAGCAGATAAAAGGCGCTGAATAAAACCTTTTTTGACCATTTTAGTTTAACTTGAGTTAGTTCTACTGCGGAACTAGTTCTTCGGATTTTTGAAGTGCCTTCGAACTTTGTGTGTGTTTGTTAATAAACGGAATGACAGTGGCAAAATTTCCCCACTCATCAGCTCTTTGACCAAGCTTTTGGTCACCTGTCCTAATATCTCCTTATGTGGCTCGGTGTCAGATGCTGTTTGATAATGCTCCTGCAAAGCATCTTGGGACTTTTTATGACATTAAAGACGCTATATAAATGCAAGTTGTTGTTATCTGACCAGCACAAATTTCAGACAATATCATTTAGAAAGAGATTTTATTCAGTGCACCTATTGATGTTCAGATAATAGTGTTTTGGAAAAGCAATTCAAAATATTTCAGTGCTGTATGGGTACAACATCTGGGCAGTGAATCATTTTTGAATAGCAGGGACTTCTGGCATAACATGTCATTACAGGAATTCTCATTTGCCTGGAAAATTTAATTTTCTATTCATAGTTTGTTTTTTTATGATGTTTTCTACCATGACTAGCAGCCAAACAAAGTTTGATTTCCTCCTGGTTTTAGATACATCAGAACATACACACAGAAACAATCAAGCAATAATACAGAACAGCGTCTGTACAATGAGGTTCACCATAATATACAGTGTGATTATAACATGTTAAGCATTATTGGAACCAGGAGTAATCACATGGAAACAGAAAATTCAGTTCTGACCCAGCCAGCTCTGTACCTGTGCATTTTATCTTCATCGAAAAAGAGCTTGCGCATTTATGAACAAAATTTAAATTACAACAAAATGTGCTCACTTAGAGAGAGAGAATTGTTTTAGTTGCAATGTGTAGCAACATTATAAATGCATTTGCGAAGATCGTCTTCAGTCATTATTTTTAGCGCAATCGTCGTTTATACACAAGCGGTGACCTGAACTTAGTTACGATGTCGCCACACATTACGGCCATAGCGGTTCTTTCCCCATAACGTTACACATCAACGATGACTTGCATTTCTATCGTGCCTTTAATGCAAAAACAAGTCCCAAAGTGCTTCACAGAGGCATAATGAGATTAAAAAAGGGACGCACGCCATTATGGAGGAGGACAAGGGCAGACATCATCCTAGAGTTGGCAGCACTCATTTATTAATCATTTGAACACAAGGACCTATTTTACTTTTTTATTGGGGAAGGTTCAAATCTGCAAAGTGACTCTTAATACAGCTCAAGTATTACAAATTCAGACACAGCCAAGACCTCATCCAGGCAAGCTTTCCAGAAACATAGAAACATAGAAGATAGGAGCAGGAGTAGGCCATTCGGCCCCTCGAGCCTGCTCCGCCATTCAATGAGACCATGGCTGATCATCCAAACTCAGTACCCTGTCCCTGCCTTCTCCCCATATCCCTTGATCCCTTTAGCCTTAAGAAATATATCTAACTCCTTCTTGAATATATTTAATGAATTGGCCTCAACTGTCTTCTGTGGTAGAGAATTCCACAGGTTCACCACTCTCTGGGTGAAGAAATTCCTCCTCATCTCTGTCCTAAATGGCTTACCCCTTATCCTTAGAAGGTGCACAGCTAGGGGCAGTATTGGCAAATTGTGTAAAAATGTGCCTTTGTCTTGTTTAAACCTTCAGCATTTATCCATTGTTAAGAACCCTGCAATTTTCGATGTTGCTGGAATCCAAATCATACGGTGCATAATTTTATGTTGCACAAGCTTACGTCACACCTCCCTAATAGATGCAGGAACATCTCAACTGCTTCAAGGAGATTTTACAGGATCCTCCCCAGAAACATTTTCAGACCATTTTCAACCCATGTAGCCAGTTTAGGTCCTATGACAGCAAATGTTTGTACTGGCTGAAAGCCAATCCTTCCTTATTCAACTTCTTCTGTCGGAAAACCTCACATAACTAGCCATGTCTGTAAACCAATAACAGCCTTTATTTGTAGGACTCGTTCCTATGGACCTGGAATTGGAAATTAAATTTTGACAAATACTGAAAATATATTTCCACAGCAATTTTTTCTGTATTGTGCAAATATTTTAGTATTATGTTATTTCATGTAAATATGAACTTAAAATGTTTTCAATTTTTATGAGGTTCCGTGATGGAAGCAACTAGCTTTGAGCAATATTGTTCCATACGTATTCTGGAAGGTTCATAATCTGGGAAGGAGCCACCGTTAAATTATGGTTTTGTTTTTAATGGAAAAATGTCTTGCATCTGCTCTTGGAAAAATAGAAAATTTCTATGAGTAAAACAAACATACTTTGTTTTTAAAGATCTGTGTGTTGACTGCGGAATGCTAATGATAAAAAATTCAATATTTATTTAGAGCCACCAAGATTTAATTTGTTCATTAAAAGGTGTAAAGAAAAAGTTACGGCTGTTTGATAAATGTGCTGCTTGGCATATTTTAACTATAGAATCATGAGTTACTAAAGCTGAATCATGGACTCATCAAGCATGTTTTAAAAAAATGTTTGATATTTTTACTGATATTTTAAACACCAGTCTTTGATCACTATACCACCTCATGGGTATATCAAACTTTTGCAGGGAAAGAGTTAAAAAGTATTCTCACAAGCCAGACATTCACTGCTTGCCTGTACATGATTTCTGAAGAACAGCTCTCCGAATGCCACCATCACTACTTTTAAAATTCATTTTAAATTAGTAACTAAATATAAGTTTTATAACGACATGGGTCAGTGAAAGCTGCGCTTTCATTAGGAGTTCCAAATGTAGGTCAGTAACACATCTCATGCTCAAGAGAAAGAGGCTTTGAACATTTAGCCTGTTACGGGATCAGTTTCATTTGATTTGTCTGATTTGTCTGGATAGCATAATTGCTGGAGTCTAACTGACTTTTAAAAGATCCAGCATTTAATCAGCAGGTTATACTGGCTGCCCAGTCTAGACTGATTCGGAGGCACTGAAACTATACTGGCTTTTTACGGTTTGTGTTCAACAAAGTGATTAGTTTAAATAGCGTGTTTGGATGAAAGCAGAAACTGATTTTTCAAACCTTTGATTTTGTGTCAGCTATTTGAAAAGTAAGAGAGGGATTTAAGCACTCAAGAAAGGATAAAGGACAGATTGTATCAAAATTCTCCTTGTATAGCCACTAAAACGGTCATTTTGTCTTCTCTAACTGAATCTGCAGTTTAATGTAGTTTAAATATGTAATACATCAATATAAAATTTTAAGAGACTCTTCACCGTAAAAACTAGAATTCTTGTAAAGTTTGTTGATAAATTTTGCTGTTATGGCTCCCTGGACGGTTCAACAAGTTTATCCAGTTACTGGCTGAGCCATTCAGACCAAGATGGTTTCAGGTTCAATCCCTGGTCTCTGCTGAATGAGCTGATCTCAGCTAGGGTGGCGGTAGGGGTATATAATTCACCTCAACACCCCTAGGTTAGATAAGGGAAACGGACTCTAAAGTTCCTGCTCCTGATTATTATCCAGCAACCCCTGCTGGAAGTGCACATCTTAGAGACATTAGAGACAAAGAAGGTGTTATATGCTTAGAGGCGCAGGGCAAGGCTAGAATACTCAATGAGTACTTTGTATCGGTGTTTACTAAGGAGCTGGATGCTGACAAAATATTGGTAGAAGTGGAAAAGGTAGAAGCAACAGAAGGGGTGAAAATTGATAGACAGGATGTACTAGAAAGGCTGGGTAAGCTTAGAGTGGACAAGCTGCCTGGCCCAGATGGCTTGCATCCCAGGTTGCTCAGGGAATTGGGGGAGGAGATAACGGAAGGGTTTGCCATAATTTTCCAATTTTCCCTAGATGCGGGGGAGGTGCCTCAGGATTGGAAAGTGGCAAATGTGACACCATTGTTCAAGAAAGGGTGTAAGGACAATCCTGGTAACTACAAGCCGGTCAGTTTAACATCAGTGGTGGGTAAAGTTTTAGAAACAATAATCAAGGAAAAAATAAACAGGCACTTGGAGAGGTTTAAGCTAATTAAGGAGAGCCAACACGGATTTGTAAAAGGCAGATCGTGTTTGACTAATCTAATTGAATTTTTTGATGAAGTAACAGAGAGGATTGATGAAGGGAATGCAATGGATGTTGTCTACATGGATTTTCGGAAGGCGTTTGACAAAGTACCACATAGAAGGCTGGTTAACAAAATTGAGGCTCATGGAATAGGTGGGTCAGTGGCAGCTTGGATAAGGAATTGGCTTAAGGACAGAAAACAACGAGTTGTGGTAAGTGGCTGGTTTTCAGACTGGTAGACTGGTAAACAGTGGTGTTCCCCAAGGGTCAGTGTTGAGGCCACTGCTTTTTTTGATGTATATAAAATGACTTGGATATTGAAATACAGCGTAAAACTTCTATATTTGCCAATGACTCCAAACTTGGGGGTGTGGCAAACAGTGGATACCAATCGACTGCAACAGGACATAGAAAGGCTAGCAGAATGGGCAGACAAGTGGTAGATGAAATTTAATACAGAGAAGTGTGAGGTGACGCATTTTGGCAGAAGGAACAGGGAGAGGCAATATACACTTAATGGCACAGTTTTAAAGAATGTGCAGGGACAGAGGGACTTGGGAGTTAATGTGCATAGGTCCCTGAAGGTGGCAGGACATATTGAGAGAATTGTTAGCAAAGCATATGGGATCTTGGGTTTCATAAATAGAAGTATTGAGTACAAAAGTAGAGAAGTTATGCTGAACCATTATAAAGCACTGGTTAGGCCACAACTGGAGTATTGCGTCCAGTTCTGGTCAGCACACTTTAGGAAGGATGTGAAGGGTCTTGAGAGGGTGCAGAGGAGATTTACCAGAATGGTTCCAGGGATGGGGGATCTTAGCTACAAGGACAGGTTGGAGAAGCTGGATTTGTTTTCATTAGCGCAAAGGAGGTTGAGGGGTGATTTGATAGAGGTGTACAAGATTATGACAGGTTTGGATAGGCTAGATGGGGAAAGGCTGTTCCCACTAGTTGATGGTACAAGGACTAGGGAACACAGATTTAAGGTTTTGGGCAAGAGATACGGGGGGATGTAAGGAAAACATTTTTTACACAGTGAGTGGTGAGGACCTGGAATTCGCTGCCGACGGAAGTGGTGGAAGCGGAGACACTCAATGTTTTCAAGGGGAGACTGGATAGGCACTTGAGGGAAATAAACTTGCAGGGCTACGGGGATAGAGCGGGGGAATGGGACTGACTGGATTGCTCTATAGAGAGCCAGCACAGACTCGATGGGCTGAATGGCCTCCTTCTGTGCTGTATGACTCTATGTGGGGGGACCTTGAGCGAGGGCAGGATTGGCCTTAACTACATAGGATAGTCGTTGGAAGAATTCTTAGACAGCAAACCAGGAAATAAAAGGTAGCCTTTATCCTCACTTTTTAAAAATGCTACAGAGAGCAAAATAAAGAATAGGACTTCCACATGGGGATAAGGTAGAAACTGAGATATCATGAAGAAACTTACATTAAAAAAAAAAATTTTACTTTAAAAAATAATCAAATTTTTATCATAATGGAGAAATTTGACATTCACAAATAAAAATTCGTTTTTTTGAGCTAGAACGGTTGTTTAGCAGTCAATATGCTGTTAAAACCCCAGTTGCATCTATTCCAACAAGGTTTAGCATTTAATGGGGTATTTAATAGCGATATTAGCACGGAAAAGCACAAGCTTTCGTCCGTTCCACTGATTTCACTGATTGTCGGCTATGGTTGGGGGGGGGTGGGGGCGGCGGGAGGACACAGCGCAGCCTGTGTCGGAGCAGTGAATGACTGACCGCAATTTCAGGGTTTCCGCGTTTAGATGTGCTTGCGCTAAATCCCGAAGTTGCGGTCAGTTTCAGAGGGGTAATGACGGCGAACGCTGACAGTTTCATCGTCATTACCCAGAATAAAATCAAGGGCAACCTTTAGAAGAAGAAATTTTGTTAATAAATTATGCATATTCAAGCAAAGAGTATGATAGAATGATATTTCAGAAACTCAACTGTCAAGTATAACATTTTCTAGTACTTGTGGAACAGATCACTTCTGTGTATTTTTACTCAAATTAGACTACAAATGTATAAATGCAGAAATAAGCGGTTAACAGTAAAGGCAGTGGTCCAGAAATGATGCTTTAGGATACTAACATATTTACACATTTATCTACAATTCCCTCTCTGGTATGTTTAACATAAGCATTGGTGCCTAGATGAGTGCAGCTCCAACAACACTCAAGAAACTCAACACTATCCAGGACAAAGCAGCCCGCTTGATTGGCACCCCATCCACCACCTTAAACATTCACTCCCTCCACCACCGGTGCATGTGACTGCAGTGTGTACCATCTACAAGGTGCACTGCAGCAACTCGCCAAGACTTCTTTGGCAACACCTCCCACACACCATCTTGACTTAGAAGTATATCGCCGATCCTTCATCGTCGCTGGGTCAAAATCCTGGAACTCCCTCCCTAACAGCACTGTGGGAGTACCTTCGCCACACGGACTGCAGCGGTTCAAGAAGGCGGCTCACCACCACCTTCTCAAGGGCAATTAGGGATGGGCAATAAATGCTGGCCTTGACAGCGATGCCCACATCCCATAAACATTTTATTTTTAAATTCGTATCCCATTGCATAATTTCAGGTCCATGCATTTTTATATTTAATTAGTAGCTTTTTTTAGCAGAAAAATCTTAAACACCTGAACTTAGTCACATGGACAAACAAATGAAATATTAATAATTTGTAAAAAAAAACTCCCGTAATCACTCCCGTTCCATTTGCTGATAGCAGTAAACCAATGATGAAGGTTTAAAACTTTTGACTTAATTTACAGAAGGCACTTGTGTAGCAGAGGCATGTGTTTCCACAAAGTCCAAAGATGTGTGGGTTAGGGTGTTTGGCTATGATAAATTGACCCTTAGTGTTAGGGGGATTAAATACGTGGGGTTACGGGGATAAGGTGGGATATGTGTTGGTGTAGGGGTTACGGGGATCGGGTGGGATATGTGTTGGTGCAGGCTCGATGGGCCGAAATGGCCTCTATCTGCACTGTGGGGTTTCTGTGATTTCTGTGAAAGGGAGGCAATTCTGAATGTGAATGCTAGCTTTCAGCTCCCACCTCCGAACTCTTACAGCTCTCGTTGGTGATAATTTGTATCAAACTCACTGGGGTAGAATTTCATCTTCACCCCCTGGGTAGTAATCTGGCGAAGTAGATCATCTACCCATCGTAGAGTTGAAATCAATGGAATAAAAATCAGTTGGTTTCCACAAAGGGAGGGCAATCCCCTCTGCCAGATTACCGCTCAGGCTGTAAACTACCCCATTATCCCATTTTTGGAGAGCCAAAAGTGGCAAAGCAGTATTAAGGTAAACCCACCCTCTGCTGACTGTAAAATCTCATTTACACATAGCAATTGCATTTTCTTCCATTGCCCCTTTTAGAGAGGCAGAAACTGCAACCGCACTAGACCTGTAACAAACCCTGCACTTACTACTAAGCCAGGGTTAGAAATGTATCTGCTCTGGCTATACAGCATTGACATCATTGCAGCAGGGGGAAACCTCCACCTTTGATATAGACAGGGCACATTTCAATAGTAAAAGTGTCTCGTAGCTTTGGGCTTCTGCCTTTTAACCCTTTGGGGGAAGCTTTAGTATGCTGCACCAAAATCAGAACCTCAAACAAGATTGCAAGTTTTAATCTATTCTGGAATATAATGAATGAATAATTTTCTTTTTAGCTCTACACATTTCTTTAGTTTCACTTTAAAATATTCATCGGTAGGAATTTTAAGATTAAGATTTGTGTAGATGCCTACGAAAGAAAAGATGTGCATACAGACATTGAAAATGCCTGTGCTGAAAAGGTTAAGACAGTGACACAGCTGATATTTTGGTAGCCTTGGGCTACAGCGCTACCATGAATTTGAGCCTTTGCTATGTGCGTACAATGTTATTTATACACATGGGAGAAATGAACAACGTTTGACTTTTAAACCATAACTAATTAATCTATAGACTGAAATGTCAGTGTTGCATTCCTTCATTACTGCTTTATCCATTTAAAGGCAGTCTGCCATTTGTATGTTTTATTTTCTGTTCAGGCAGCTCACACCAATTGTACCCTGATATTTTGGCTTTTCTGCGGAGAAGTAATAGAATATGGGCAATACAGAATATTGAAATTTTAAAAATTTGATTAGCAGCATGAAGCTCCAGTGAGAGTCTAACTTTTCTCCTCGGTAACACTCACCAGTCAGCTTTTCGAAAAAAAATGCAAGCACTTATGACTGCAACAGAAGCATTGAGATTGGAAGTTCAAATGTCAACATTTAGATTCCTTCCACATACAATATCTCTCCACGAGTTGTCTTCAAATCCGATCTGTACGTCAATCACTTCTCATATTTGTCGTCTATAAATAAACACAAAGGGTAACATTTAGACTGCAAATATTGTACCTAAATTTATATCGAATCCCTATATGAAAAGACGTTTAATGCATTCACAGTGTTCCTCTGTCTGCAGATCTAAACAAAAACGCCTCATAAACCTATTGATCTACCTGAGATTTTATTGTCTACCTTTGGCAAACCAAGACAGATTGCAGATTTGTATATGATCTTAATTAAGAATCTTTAACATTGTTGTAATTGAATTCTCAATAATTTTAATGTCCATTTTAATAGACATCGCCCACTCTTTAGTTTTCCCTGCATCACATGCCATCGCTTGTTGACAACGAACGCACAAGATGCTCATCAGACCTTTGGTGTGGAGAGTGTCAGAGGATGACTTGCCTCTGATTGTCACTTACTGAGCCACAGTTGGATAGATAGGTCAATATATTAAAGCCTTTAAATGGTAGGCTAAGTAGTATAGAAGTGGAACAGGGGTGTCCAATCTCTCTCTGTCCCTCCAAGTGATCTTTCTGTATATTATTATTTAAGTTCATTCCGGATCTCCCATATCCCCATAATAAGGACTAGACAAGAGAAGGTTAGTTTCTTAAAAAATGTAATTGGGTCCATAAGATGGATCGTTGACACAATATGGGTCAGCGTAGGATAGCCAGCATATTAATGTTGTTACCTATTCCCAAAGTAATGCAAAAAGGCCTTCCTACCATCTCAGAGAATCCTACTGTAACTTCCCAATGGCTTAGTTGGTAAAAGTAGCATGTAGTTGAATCATACAGACCTAGAGAAAAAAAAGAAAGACTTGCATTTATATAGCGCCTTTCACGACCTCAGGATGTCCCAAAGTGCTTTACAGCCAATGAAGTACTTTTTTGAAGTGTAGTCACTGTTGTAATGTCGGAAGCGCGGCAGCCAATTTGCGCATAGCAAGCTCCCACAAACAGCAATGTGATAATGACCAGATAATCTGTTTTAGTGATGTTGATTGAGGGATAAATATTGGCCAGGACACTGGGATAACTCCCCTGCTCTTCTTCGGAATAGTTTGATGAGATCTTTTACGTCTCCCTGAGAGAGCAGATGGGGCCTCGGTTTAACGTCTCATCCGAAAGAGGTCCCAGATTCAATTCCCAATCTGTGCTGAGCTAGTTGATCATATTTGGCCTTAGCAGAATAAAGGGAAAAGCCAGGTTTTTTACTATCCAGTGACCCCTTCTGAAACATGCATATATGTGGCATTGGGTAAGAATAGGCCCCATGCTTGAATAGTCTGTCAATGCAGCTTAGGCACACACACACAAAAAAAAGACCACTAGGGCAAGGTACCAGAGGGACCCACGTCCATTGAACTGTACCTCAGCAAGAGGCAAAGCCTTTAGGGGAGAAGGAGGAGAGAAAAATTGGCAATGAGAAATCCTGCTGCTGAAGAGATGTTATCACTCGCTACTCAGTATGAGACTGTGGACCCTTTGACATCCAAATATTTATTGCCTCTGGCTCACCACTTAAAAGGAGAGGTGAAAATGTTGCTGGACGATAGACAATGCTCGAATTTGTCCATTGTCAATTTATTCTATAACCTGAAAGCCTCCCAAAGTCTTCAAATGGGTCTAAAAGCCTTCCAAATTCTGGACTAGAGCAAACAAACCTCACAGCAAGCAGGAAAGTTACAAGACTGTGTCGTTGGTGCATTCTGATGTAACGGAAGATAAAAGGTTAAAAAGCTGAAGGAGTATACAAGCCCAGTGTGGGACAATAAAAGAACAGGGGTAGTGCAGTGCAGCTTTCCCATATCATATATGGCCCAGAACTACATGATTCTGTCACTGTTCGAAACTGGAAGCAAAAGCTGTTCGGTAGTGCCTTTGTTTTTTATATTTTACCCTCTTTTAAATCTTCCTGTGCCATGTATCTTACCTTGGCTGAGAAGGGGCTGGCCGGTGACCTTCTCCTTTGATCTCTGCCGATACCATTCTGGTTGCTAGAGAGTGTGACTGGATTAATTGTGTGATACTTTTCTTCACTTATGCCTGGGCAGCACTCAGTGCCTCCCCCGTGGTGTGGTGGAGATCACAAACTCCCCTGTGAAGAAACAGCAGGTGTGAACCTACAATATACAGTTCCTCTGTTTTTTTTCTGTACTTTGCAGTAAGCACTGCTGTTCATAATCCTAGCAAGCACATGATTGTAATGAACACGTGACTATGGAGGGTACTGTTATTCATAGTCATGATGTGTCTATTAGAGTAGAGCACATAGCCATTGTGAGTAATGTCATTTATCATTATAATGGCACATGATAAAATGAGCAGACAGCCATGATGACTACTGCCAGTCATAATCTTGGTAGTTCATGACTTAGTAAACACAAAACCATGGTCACCATGGCTATAATGGTACAGTTCTTTGGGTGTGGGTCTCTCTTGTACATCGCCCTAGTGAACCTATGTGTGGGACCCTCTGGTAACTTGCACTAGTGAACCCATGTGCAGTTAACTATCAGCTCTTCTTAAATAATGTTGACATACAAAAAATCTAACTTACAACCACTTTCTTCCAATTTTTCTTCCTTTATTGCTCTCTTCACCTGAAGATGTTGACTCTTGTAGCGTACAGTTCTATGGTCACCATCAACCCTCTGATACCTCTTCATCTGTGAGCCTAAACAGTGAGTGTCTGCAGGCTATCCAAAAAAGTAAAATATAGGAACAGGAGTAAGCCTTCAGCTCTCCATGTCAGCTCCGCCATTAAATTAGATCATAGAAACAGTTTCTTTGTATCTACCCTCTTGAATCCCCTTATCATTTTAAACACCTTAATTAGATCACCCCTCAACCCTCTAAACTCAAGGGAATACAAACCACGTTTATGCAACGAGTCCTCGTAATTTAACCCTTTAAGCCCTGGTATAATTCTGGTGAATGTACGCTGTACCTTTTCCAAAGCCAGTAGATTTTTCCTGATTGTGATGATCACATGACTATGGTTCAGAGTGTAAAACTGAACACAGTGCTCCTGATGGGGCCTAACCAAGGCTCTGTATAATTGAAGCATCACCTCCTCACTTTTGTATTCCAACCCCTTTGAGATAAAGGCCAGCATTCCATTAGCCTTTTTTGATTACTTTTTGTGCCTGTGCCCTAGCTTTTAGTGATTTGTGTAAATGGACACATAAATAAATCCCTTTGCTCCTCCGCAGCTCCTAGTCTCTCGCCATTAAGAAAATATTCCCATTTTTCTACAACAGGAGGACATCAACAGCTGAGCCAAATTTTGCCCTCACCTGACAGACAAAAAAAGGTGTAGCTTACAGCAGAGAATCACTTTAAAGTAATAAGGCTCAGAAACCTTTTCTGCTTTGTCCCCTTAATGCCCCGGGGATACTGAAATCAATCACAGCACCATTAACGCTACCCCAACTGAGATCACCTAATTCAGCGCAAACAGGACATGGGGGCCTGGGACTTTTTGGATTGCACCTTTAATGACGAAGCCACGAGGACAGTTCTACAACCATTATTAGTAAATTGTATTTGCGGAAAAATTTGAAGAATAATTTTGAGTCTATTTATTTACTCAGAAATGTAATCCTGTCCCTTCCGGAGCAATTGAAGTTAGAGCAAAGAGGGCATATGCAAATCCAACAGCCCAACAGATCTACAAAGCTATAATTTCCATAATGAATTATGTGGCAGTGTCGGCTTTACATTTTGTCCAGTTCTTCTGGGAGGGAGCGTTTTTAGTTTCTTTGCATAGTGTCACTGAGCTCAGTCTACACTGTGGGATGCCATGTTGGGAAATTGTGAGTAACAGCATGGTTTCCACATGGTGGAAAAACTGGGAAAATTCTATTCATTATAAAGTTATATTATCCATTAATTGGTTAAATTTAACAAGGAAAATTACACCAAATCCAGCATTGCGGTCATATTCTTGGAATAGAATCACAAGCTAGCAGATTGAGGTTCAGATAATCTAAAACATCTCTGCTCGTTTTGAGGAGGAAATAAAAGACTGGTGAAAATTAAGACTTCATCTGAAGCAGATGTGAGCCACAGCACGCCTTTCACTCCACGAGCTTGATTTTGCCTTCATTCATTGTAGAGCGGCAGCAACTTCAGCCAAGAAGTTGGTCAGCTTTATTTTATCTGACTGCTGAGGCAGCAGAAAGATCAGCAAGACCAAAAAAAAAAAAAATTCTTGTTTCAAAAACATTGACTGCCCGAGGCAAAAAAAAATTTGTACAGACAAGGAAAACCGCTAGCCAAAGTTAACAAATATAGATGCTCAGAATGAGTCTTGCCAGATCTATGAGGTTAGCCTGCAATGTACACACGACTACCTAAAATCCTCAATACCATTCTGGTACTTTGGATAATCAATACAGCTTACTTAGCCAGAAAAAGTTAACATTACTTTACAACCTGGTACCGTATCACAAAAGTCAGTGGGATGTCCCCTATCAACACTGAGTAAAATGGGAACTAAAGTTATGCGATCCAAACAGTCATGGTACGAAAGCTGACTTGCCTTGGCGATAGAACTTAACTGTTCTCATGAATATTGAATTGCTTTCTGTAGGTCAAAGGTTCTCAACCTAAAGGTGGGTCACAGAAAGGATGCTTCTGTGCTGCGTGACCATCTTTCATATTACATATCTTCCCACATTCAAAAGCTGTACATAGGTAGTTGCAAAAGAACAGGGTCACGATGCTGATTGCTTCCTCTTGTGACTGCAGTCATTCTTTTCTATCGTGTTTCTGCAAGCATTATTCCCAATTATACCATAGGGTGATTATTTTTTCGTTTGTAAACCAATTTCTGATTTTCAATATGGCGTGCAGTTAAGCTATGGCATTAACCTGTCATGTCTGATCCTGAATCTGTTGACAGCCACCACTGTAGCTAGTGCCATATTAACGTTAATCTTCAGTCATATATTCTGATAAATAATGGCTCGCTTATTAAAAATCTTAGGTCAAAAGTGGGAATGGCACATTGGTGCAGTATAATGGTATTGTACTCCATCAGAGTATGCCGCAGAATGGTAGAATGCAAGTTGTTGAAATCTCAGCTCTGGCTTTCCCAACAGTAGGAGGTGCCAAGCAAAAGCTCAGCACTTCCCATTATCCACTTCTCAGTAATCTACCAGAAAAATAACCTAATAACATAGCATAAGTTATGTCACACAGTAAATCTTGTGATACATCCTTTGCAAGTTTGGAAAGCATTTATAGGTTGGAAGAATTGTTGCTTTTCATTGCAAGAATTTAAAGGCATTGCCATGATGCATGGATGGAATCAAGGGCAGGAAGCCTTATATTTTGGTTATCAATGGGGTAACAATGCTGCTGCTCAATTAGAGGAATTGGCGAAGGCTGTAAGGGTGAACTTTGGCCTTTTTATCTCTTAAAAATTAAATGCAAGACAATATCACTCTACTAGTGGAGCTTACAATGTGTTGACTGTGTGGGCGAAAGCAATGTGCATTTTGCTGATAATCTATCTAACCTCGTTTACTTGGGTGTGCTGCACCTCATCTACATACACAAATAATAGAGACATTACAAATGAGTCCACGTATCACACCCTAATTAAAATGTAACAGCGCTGTCACCATAATGTTGAAGTCTTTGTTTTGGATAATTAAACTAACTATCTCAAGCTTAAAATGGTACAAGTGTTTTTTAGCCCTGAGATCATCAGCAGCCTCTTTTTGCAGTTTCTTCTATAAAGGAGATTGAATTTACCTTTCAGGAAATGAGCTATGTGATAATGGATATGATAAAATCTAAAATGGAAGAAAAAAGTGTCGGCAGAAATTAAATAGCATTCCTCGAAAAAGTGCTACTTGAACTCTTTGACACTATCATTGAAAACTGACAAGAATCGTTGAATCAGACAGGGTCTCACGTCCACCAAAATCAGCCGCAAATCACAATTTTAAGGATGCTCTATTTCAAAGACAAGGTAGGCATAATGACCAAGTTTTCCTCTGTGTGTTAATTTTTACAACTAAGTGGAGATGCGTAATTGGAGGCGTAAGACTGATTGAAAGCGGTAATGCTATTTGTTGTTTGACTGTGAGTGATACAGGTAGACTACCTTTTATCCGAACTTCCGAAAACCGAAACCCTCTAAAAACCGAAGGTTTTTTTGTTCAGCGTAAGTCGTGCGCACGACATGGCCAGAGTGGCGCACGACTTACGCTGAGCAGAGGGTCAGCGTAAGTCGTGCGCACGACCCCGACCCCCGCCGACGACCCCCCGCGGACCCCCACCGACCCCCCCCACCGACCCCGACCCCCGCCGACCCCCCCGCGGACCCCCGCCGACCCCCCGCCGACCCCGACTCCCGCCGACCCCCCCGCCGACCCCGACTCCCGCCGACCCCCCCGCCGACGCCCCCGCCGACCCCCCGCCAACCCCCCCGCCGACCCCGACCCCCCGCCCCCGCCGACCCTGACCCCCGCCGACCCACCCCCGACAAATTTCCCAGTCTTATAAAATACCTTCCGAAATCCGAAATTTTCCGAAAACCGAAACACGGCTGGTCCCGAGGTTTTCGGATAAAGGATAGTCTACCTGTACTTTCATCCCAAAAAGGGTTAACGGAAATTAATTAGTAGAGGACAATGCAGATTTTTACTTATCGAGTCCTTGTTAAAGGCCAATCACAAGATAATCAACTATATTCAGGAGAGGAGAGTAAAACTAAAATAGAAAAGTGAGTTTTGAACTCTCAGTCAAATCCGGCATTAGTCAGCTTAAAGAATTGGAAGATTTTAAACCATGAGTTTCAGAGAGTAGGATTATAAAATTTAAATCAACTACGACAAATTAAAATTTGCAATAGTTGGTATTTGTGAAAACAAGAATGTTTTCATCCGCACCGGTCCTCTAGGATATGTAGTTGCTCTGGTAACAAAGACTATGGGGGTGAAATTCCCCTTGTTTGCTCCTCCGGTGGGAAGTGCTAACAGGGCGCAAATGGCTTTTCGCCCCTCCCCCCCCCGGAGGCAATAACCGCGCCTCCCATGGGAGGTTAGCGGCGGTGCTACCGGATATCGCCCCGGTCTTCTGCGCCTGGAGATCATGACATCACCTCCGAGCGCAGCGCCTCAGGAGAAAAATTTGCACTCGCGCCCCGCAGCAGCGCCGGGCGATGTTACCGACTGCTACAGGGGTCGCAAACACTGAGGCCGGCCGCTCGCGGGGCGCAACATAAAGACGCAGTGGGCGGCCAGCCAATAAAAGAATGCCGATTTTTTTTTTTAATGTATTTTCAGCCACCAGTTGCGGCGTCTGTGCCACAGTCGCTCAGCGCGTGGCACTCCCGCTCCCTGGTAGCCCAGAAATCTACAATGAAACCAGCAGAGCTCGCAGCATGGGGCCCTTCCCTTTAATGGAGGGAAGAGCCCCTGCAATGCGGCAGCGCCATGTGTGGCCACACGTGGCGCTGCTGAGCTCATCACTCCGGACAGGGACATTTCCCGCCGCTTGCACTCCAAGAGGCGGGTGGAGGCCTGGCGCTAACTTTCCAAACATTTTTCACTTAAGGCCCCAAGCGGCCCTCTAGAGGAATTTCTCCCCCACAATCCGTACATAGGTTACAAGCCACAGAAACAAAACGAATATTGGTATTTCTCCTATGCTGTAAGATAATATTACTCCTTGACAGAAATGCAATTTTACAGTCAATGTATTACCAAAAAAATATACAGTGGTTTAGATTGTGCCTAAGATCGTGGATGTATGACTGCATAGCTTTTGTACCAAAGACATATACTGGAGAGCAGTGTTTAAACTGTGCTTCAAATTTGAACTGCAGTGTACTGCTTGGCTAACCTTATTATACCCCACGTGCAGTGATTTAGGAAAAAACATACAAAAATCTCATACTTTATTCCACACAGCCAACTCCTCTCCCAAACAAATTACAAGTTATTTTAACTTCACCATCATACTAGTCCAGCCCCAGCTGGAGTATTGTGTCCAATTCTGGGCACCACACTTTAGGAAGGACACGAGAGGGTACAGAAGGGATTTACTAGAGTGGTTCCAGGGATGAATGATTACAGTTACGTGGATAGACTGGAGAAGCTGGGGTTGTTCTCCTTAGAGCAGAAAAGGCTAGGAGGAGATTTGATCGAGGTGTTTAAAATCATGAAGGGTTTAGATAGAGTAAATAAAGAGAAACTGTTTCCAATGGCTGAAGGGTCGATAACCAGAGGGCACAGATTTAAGGAGATTGGCAAAAGAACCAGAGGCGACACGAGGAAAAGCTTTTTACAACAACAACAACAACAACATGTATTTATATAGCGCCTTTAACGTAATAAAACGTCCCAAGACGCTGCACAGGAGTATTGTAAGACAAAAAATTTGACACCGAGCCACATAAGGATAAATTAGGGCAGCGAATGGTTAGGATTTGGCACTGCCTGATAGGGTGGTGGATGCAGATTCAATAGTAGCCTTCAAAAGGGAATTGGATAAATACTTGAAGGAGAAAAAATTGCAGGGATCTGGGGAGGAAGAGTGTGGGAGTGGGACTAACTGGTTTGCTCTTCGAAAGAGCCAACGCAGACTCGATGGGCCGAATGGCCTCTTTCTGTGCTGTACTATTCTACGGTTCTAACATAATCAGATTTTTGCATTTTCCTGTCCTCTGAGAAAGATCATTTTAATGCATTGATTTTTAACATATATTCCCTTGTTCAAAAAAATACAAAATTTGACAACCAATCCATTGCCCAATATTGGTTAGAAATATAGCCGTCGCTCCATAAGTGATGAGTTAAACATTTAAAGGAGAAGGATGATGTAGGGAGAGTGCTTTTTGTTCAAAGAACTCTCCCATTTTATTGAAGAAAATAATAGCCTTGGCAGAATTTTTCTATTTCTTGTAGTAAGAATGTCTGGTTTCATACTAGCACGGACATCTCACCCTGGAGTCCGGACTCTTCTCCTGCTAGGCCACTCTGGGATGTCCAACTCTGAAAAACCATAATATAGGCTGGTGACACTTCTGAACACTGTCCCTCTGTAAAGTGCATCAAAAGAAAACAATGCAATATGTTGTATTTAATGATACATAAATGTCAAATGATGGTGATGGAGAAACTGGTCAAAAATAATGGGACGAAATTCCTTATAATGTGTCAAATCAAATTTGAACCTGAAAGCAGAATGTCGTAGTCATTTTATAAGTGAACACAATAAATCAATAATGATATAGTGGCCCAGAAATTCGGGTCGGGGGCTTCCCGCGGGTGCAAGCCCCCGACCTGCACTTACCTACCGCGCCGGCCGTTGTGCTGTGGGCCCGCGTGGGATTCCGATCCTGGGCCTCCTCCAACTGCTGGCGCGCAGTGCTTGCGTATCCCAGGGGCGCAGTTAGTTCGATGCGTCCCCTGGGATCACGTAGGCCATGGAGAGCCAATGGTAGCAGGGAATGCTTCATTCATAAGTTTGACAGACCTGTCAAACCTATAAATACTATAAGCCCCAAAACATCACTAAATCTTCAAATAAATTTTAAAAAACACATTTTTAAAATAAACTATATATTACATGAAATAACTATTTTAAACAATAATTTAAATTTTTGAAAAAATTAATTACATTTTCTAACGGGGCTAAAAATAAACTTACCTTTCTTTAAAGTATTTAAAAATAATAAACCTGTGGAAAAAATGTTTTAATTTTAACTAATTAATTATAATTCTGCCACCACATCTTTAAAATGATGTTGTATGCATTTTCACATCAACTGGTCTAAATAAGCCATGTTATTTATTTAATGTTCTGTTATGTTTGGCAACAATCCAAAAGAATGTGTTATAGAATCATACAGCACAGAAGGAGGCCATTCGGCCCCTCATGTCTGTGCTGTTCTAGGCAAAATAATTTTAATTCTAAACAATAAGCATTTATAGATATAATAATTTGAATACTAAATATAATATAGACATACAATGCATAACATGCATGTTCAATAGTTTGCATATTTTAAAGTTAGAAAAGGAAATAAATCACAATATCTTGAAATTATTGAATGACTTCTCATAGCTATTTCCCTATTCTGGTGCAATTTTATCTCAAGTTGATTTCTGTACATAGTTATAATTATTCACCAAGTGTATAATTATTGCCCTATTATGAATAGCATTGGGTCTGATAGGAAGGAGAGAAACTAAACTATAGGGCATCGCCAGATGGCAAAAGACAATTGACCTCCAGTATAATTGCAGAGATGGTTCAAGGAAGCTCCTACTATCTTGTACAGGGACCAACTCTGTTATACAGTAACTCGCTATTTGGAATTATACGGTTGATTTCGTGATCAAGTGCTCCCAACGTGGAGTTGTGCTCCGAGGGAAGGCAGATCAGGAAATCACGGAACCACAGCCCACAGCTTTCCATCCATTTAAATTGAACAATAAAAGCCATGGGCTGTGGGCCAGCAACCTGTGCTCCTCGCGAGTGCTGCTCTTTGCTAGGAGCGCCCAATCACAGAATAAGCCCCGAGACTTCATCCTTTTTGCACTAGGTCTCCTTCATATCCTGATGGACACAAACCAAAAGTCACAGGGCACTGAAACCGTGACACAGTGGACCGTTGCCCCATTGCACCTGTAATCTCCTGTGTGCCAAAAGCAAGTCACTGTGTTCCATACATTTAAAAATATTCACACAAAATATTTATTGATCGTCTGTCTTTAGTTGTTGGTTATGTTGCAATTATCAATAATTTAAACACTTAATTTAAATGAGCACTGCTCTGTTATTAAAAAATATATATTCAATACTGACGATAGCATATTATCACAGAGCTTCTCAAATTCTCTTTTGGGGAAAAATATTGTTTATTCAAATACTTAGGGCTGGATTTTGTCAGCCCCGAGGAGGCAGGTATGGAGGTGGGACTGCTGGTAAAGTTACAGAATTTGGGGACGGGTGGCAAACCCGCCCCCAACCTGCCTCCATGCCCTCTTGCCAGAAGGCGGGAAGCCATCCTGCCCCAGGTCCCGTCTCCTCGAGGCGGGAAAGGGATTAAAGCCTATTAACTGCCTGTTAACAGGTAGTTAACAGACAGAAAATAGGATTATCCCCATTTTTCCTTCCGAAGTGCAGGCTTCCCGACCTTGGGGAACCCCGCCAGGGTGTAGGAGACGAGTAGGAGGTCTGCGGGGGTTGGAGGGGTCTGAAAGTGCGATATAGAGGTGAGTGATGGGTGCAAATGTGGAGTGGTAAGTATGTAAGGTGAGTGTAAAGTGTTAGAAAATGTTCACTTACCTTTGTTTCTGCCTACAGCCTTCAGCCACTGTGGAGCCGGAGTCCCGACATCTCCATTGTAGATATCACAGACTGGCTGTTGGATCCTCCGAACCAACAGCCAGGTGATTTCTGCAAAGTTGAAAGGTTTGATGAGTCCTGAACACAAGGACTCATCAAACTACACAGAATGTCAGTGTTTGACAGCTTCACAGAGCTATCAAACAATGACATTTCTTCTTTCAAAAGTTCTTGACAGATGACACGTCATACATTGACGTGCTCTGTCACTGACTTCCCCCTAATTGGCCTGCTGAGCCCGCTGGGTGGGCTTAACACGGTCAATCAGGGGAAAATCCCGCTGGTTGGCCAGAAGCTGATGGAGGTGGGATTGAAAGCTGGCAAGCAGCAGTCCCGTCTCCAAAAGCTTCCCATTGAGAAAATCCAGCCCTTAGTTTTCAAAGTTATTTATTGCAGCATGTTTTTTTGCATCCTGGTCTGGGGGTGAAGGGGTGGAATTGTTAGATGTAATGCGTATTTGTGGTGTATGTAACCTGTTCCACCTTAAGAGAACTTAAGCCTGTTCCACCTTAAGAGATGTACTACTTTCTCTGGCTGCTGTATACGTAATACCGGTGGTGACCACCGGTATATAAGCACTGTGTAGTAAGATTGTATTTAGTATAGTCCTGACCTCCAACCAGTAAAGACCTGTTGAACTTTAATCTTGTAGTCTGTGTGTTATTAATTACAACTAGAACACACAGACTTAACAGTATTAGATTCAATTTTCTTGATAATCCCATGAACAAGCGATTGTACTGGGTGAAGGCAACCTTAGAACAAGTTGTGTGTTGAAAATATTTGGCTAAATTCTGTAAGACAAAATATCACCAACACTTGCCTTTGCATTAACTTGCACAGAATGCACGCTACAATGACCCAAACTAGAAAAAAATCAATTCATAATGCTACAAAATCAAAATGAACTTCAGACCAACAGTTTCAAAATCAGTTTTGTATCCGAAAGTACACACAGAGGCTTGTATGTTTTTTGCCTTTTGATGCACAATATACTGGCATTTCTGGTCAGCAGCAGCACTGGGAAATTGGGGGTATAGTTTTTGTTCCATATCTCTAATTAGTGTTCCCTTGAGGAAATTTAGCTCCAATTAATGCTGCTCATTGATTTCACATTTATTAGGGCTGTAGAGCTACGCCTTTTTGGGAATTGCTGCGGGCATGGCTCCAAATTCTGCTCTGTACCCTGTCGGTTCCATCACCTAACATTTATCCAACTAGAGCAGGCAAACCATTTGGCATCTGTTTCTGTTTGCGCACATACTTTGCTGGATTTTTGTGGTGCTTCTGCTCAGTCTTCTGTTTTGGTTCACATTTCCTTATGATTTGACACCATTTTATTCAGGTGATGATCAGCACTTTTCTGTGAAGCCACCGTTACAAAATTTGTGGAACATACTCTGCAAGTTTACTTCCTCTCCACATTGATGGCTGTCAAATTCAGACCGCGTCGATTATTTTAGCGTACTGACTACTTGATTTGCTGGTTCCAAGGAGGTGGAAATCATAAAACTTTTATTGGAGGGGGTACCTGGGGATTAGTGAGGGTGCAAATCTGAGCTATCACGTAACATTAGGTACGGTCCTTTGATCTTGTTTAGTCACGTAACACTACATTCACAGCACCTCCAATAGGGGCAGTACCATTTGAATCCTGAAAGCTCTCACCATTTTTAATACATAATAGACAGATATATGTCAATATATATATATATATATATATATACACTCACAAATAAAAAGTGATAAAGTACATCCCTACTCATCTTTGAATAAAACCATGTTTTCTAAATGGATGTATTTCTAAACAGTTGGGAGACAATTCTAGGACCTAATTCAATTAAGCTAAAATAAAATGCACTGGAAATTCATTATTTAATGCAGAGAAACATTAAACATTGTTAATTCCAAATAAAACATTTGATAGCAATTACTAAGAATAAACTAATTAGGGTCTTAAAACCATTTGCATGTTACAAATCTCATGACAATTAATAGTCTATTAAAGGTCATTCAACGTGGAATAGTACTAATCATAGAATCATAGAATGGTTACAGCACAGAAGGAGGCCAGTCGGCCCGTCGAGCCCGTGCCGGCTCTCTGCAAGAGCACTGCAGCTAGTCCCACTCCCCCCGCCCTTTCGTCATAGCCCTGCAATTTTCTTTTCCTTTAGGTACTTATCCAATTCCCATAGTTTTCAATGAATTCATTAAAAAAAATCATGGAAAATAGATTACTGTTTAAAATGTAAGAAATAATACTTTAAAAATATGTTCGGTGCAATCACTCCATTGTTAAACATACTATATGGTGCATTGTTGGAGGACAGTATAGTAATTAGAAATCTTGCACTTCTTGAACTAATACCAGTTCTGAAGGTGAGCTCAAGACTCACTTTTCATTTATATTCCCCCCCACCCCAGACACACACACAATTCTGTACAAGTTTCCCAAGACAAAGCCTTAACAAACAGTATTCTTTTCACTAATTTCCTTGTACCCATTTTAGAATGGGAGCAAAATTGAATACACTGACAGTATCGCTTCTCTTTCTGGCATCCTCGATTGCTCTGGCCCACATCCTGTCAACACAACTACGTTTCCTTGGTTCAATGCTTACAAACATCATTGATGTCTCCCTTTGGTCAAGATTCATCCCCCTGGCCTTCAAAACAGCTGTCAACACCCTTCTCCTCTGTGGACTCCCTCCATTGGTTGGTTCCACTGCTACCCACCCCAATGCAACAAGCACATTTCCTGTTTCTCTTCTCAGTAAGACAGAGCCCCCTCAGGTGTTACATCCTTCTTTTCCTCATCTACAAACCTCCCCTTGGTACAGAGTCAACTTCTATGTGTATGCTGATGACACCCAGCCCTGCTGGACCTCCAGCACCCTTGACTCCATAACCATCACTATGCTGTCTGCCTGCTTATCTGACATTGAGCATGGATAACAAAATCTTTCTTCAACATAATGCTAGCAAGACCAAAGCCTTCCTGTTCGGTTTCTGCCCAAAACTCTGCAACCAGGCCCTCGATTCCATCCCCCGCCCCAGCAGCTAACTCAGGCTGAATCCCTTGGACTGGAATTTGCTGATAAAATAACAGCGTGTGAATGACGCACGCCGTTATTAATGTGCTGATTAACCAGCAACTTGCAGCAAGGTAGAGATACCCCATGAATTGCAAATCACCACAAGTTAGCGCCACTCCACTGTTAGCCTCGCGAAAACGGCATCTTGCCCTTAACCTCCCTGTGTGTTTCATAAAGTTGCTGCATTTGCACATTAATTGCCCATTAAACTCGCCACAGAAAGTTGAGTCTAGTAATTAAAAATGTAAGTACCCTTTCAATGACGTGGTAATTGTTAATGACTGTCAATCAACCTCTCCACATAAACTGCAACTCATCCAAAATGTCCATGCAGAGTCCTGCTCTTCTATCACCCTTGACCTCACCAAACTCCACTGGCTCCCTAAATCCTAGGACATCAAATCCAAAACACTTTCCCTCATCGACGAGCCCCTTCATGGCCTCTCCCTACCTCTACAGCCTCCTCCAGCTCGACACGCCAGTCACAGAGCCTTCAACTGTCTTGGCTCCACACTATGAAATGTGGAATACCTCTCCAACCTTCTTTAAAATCTTCCTGAAAATCTACCTCTTTGGGCCCCTTGTTGTTTTCTCTCCACTATTCGGTGTCCATTTTCAGCTCCATGTGATGTTTGTCATGTTAAAGGTGCTTTATAAAATACAAATTGTCTTGTTGTGATGGTTAAAAAAAAAAGTCAGTTACTGCTTTCTGCATTCTACTGGTCTTGTTCACCTGTTTCCTCACATCAACTTTTTTGTTTAAATTAATGTCAAAAGAAAAATATGACCCAAAAAGAATTGTATTAGAGCTATTTAACAGAATGTGCGCATTTTATATCCTACAGTCAGACTTGCCTAAACATATCCTATCATCCTAATGGGCCTTGGGCACTACAGTATGCTCCAGCTTCAGATTCCCACTTCCAGAAATCTCAATTCAATTTTTGTGCAAAGTTATAATAACACACCCAGATATTAGAAATAATGCTGGCCCTGAATGGAAGGAGAGAGACTGAACTACACAGAATACTGACTTTGAGCCAACAGGGAGACTGTTAAAATAACAAACAGGGAAATTTGATATTAATGTATAGGCTCAGGTGTGCAGCGTGCATATACAGGAGCTGACACTGGGGCTTACACAAGCCATACAATGCCAGAAGTAAATGAGTTGTACCTTCTATTGGGCATACACATTGTTGACCACATGTGTCACACAATATCAGGTGAGAATGCGTGTTCCCTTTTCCTAGTGCGTCCTGTATCCACCATAGAATAATGTAACTATTATGCAAAATCCTGTAACCGTTAAAAAAAATCAGAAATACTAAGTCAGTTTTACTAAGCTAGTACCAAACGCTACAACCACACGACACAAACGTCTTCGGTTATGCGTGCTTTACTGTTTCTTTGGTGTTTTGCTTGTGCTGTTTTGAGGTTTCCTTACTGCTTTGTATGGCATTACACTAAAATTAGCTTTTAATGCAAAGTAATAGGTACTTTTTCCATATTGCTTCCGATCATATTCCACAGCTTTAAAAACCACTACGTGGCCCCCACTTGCAAAAAGCAATTTAAAACGTTAGGATTCATTAATGATTTATAGGACTCTTTGATGTCTGATCCTCACCACTTCTATTGTTTCATCAGCTGTTCCACCGGCAATGGGGAATTCAGCAATAAAAGGGCAGGGGGAGAGCTCAAGGTTTTCAAACCCCAATTGTATCTGGTGTGCACCGTTGAGTGAGCACTCCAGAACAGGCAACAAAAAAGTAATCTGCACTTTAGTTCTGCATCACAACATCTTTTTTTTCAAAGGATACAAGAAAATCGGAATTTGATTTTTTATAAACCAAGTCTGAGTGAGGTGTAAGAAGCCTCTTATATAAATCTTGTACTTCCTATTCCCAATGTTCTCTCCTCTGCTACTAATGACCCTTACTTGTGCTAGGAGACACTTCAATGGTAATCGGCAGCCCTCCAGTATCTCGTCCGAAGTGTGAACTGAAACGTTGGGTGCCTGCAAGCTATTTGATCGTGGAAGGGGCCATCATGCCTCCATTCAACAACCACACTCAAGCACTGGATAATGAACAGGAGGGGGGTAACTTGCTTTGCTTTTCACTAGCCAAGGGTCACTGAGGCCCCATTGTAACTGAGAGGTGTCCCAATAGCGGTCTTTAAAATTATGAAAGGTTTTGATAGAGTAGACGCAGAGGCCGCGATTTCGCCAGCTGTGGCAAGTCCAGTGCAGCCAGAGTGGGCAGCGGCCTCAAACCCCGCTCCTGTCTTCATCCCGCCTCCTCCAAGTGATTTTGCCCTGATTGGGCTTGTTAAGCCCGCCGTGCGAGTCTGATAATGTCATCTGATGACGCATCATCAGCCGGTTTCCTTAAAGGGGCCATGTCCACATTGTTTTTGACAGTTCTGCTGTCAGTGTTTTACAGCATTAAGGTGCTGCAAACACTGACAAGCACTGCACAGAGGTGCACGGCTACACCCAGGCTCTCCCATGACTCCCTACATATGCTTATGGAAGGAGTCACAGCACGCAGGGAGGTTCTCTTCCCTTCCCATGGACGGAAGAGACCTCCCCAGGACACCAACACAGCCTGGTTGCACATTGCACAGGAGGGGTGTCGTCAGGAGGATCTGGTTGCAGTGGCGCAAACCTTTCAATGATCTCAGTAGATCATGAAACGTTACTGCCAAGCCACACTCAACCTCATTATGCTGTGCCACTCATCACATCCACATCACTCTGCCTTCCCTACCCTACTCCTGCACATCCTTACTCACACCAACTTACCTTGCACCTCCACCCATCCCTCTATATCTACATTATCACTTCCCCATCTCACTAGCCACCCCTCACACTCACCCTCATCCTTGTCAATTCATTTAAACTAACAACACGCAAGGGTAGGCACTTGTGTACTTTTGCCAATGCTCATGTAAAGTTTGTGTTAATGTGTTGTCAAGCATTGAAACCCTTATTTTCACCATTTTGCCTTCTTGGACAGATTTATGTGCACCTTTGAAATTGTCTTAGTGAGTTGCAGTGAATGGTGAGACATAACTCCCCCCGCCCCACCGCCCGCCACCCAAATAGTGTGGAGTGTGAAAGGAATGGCTTGGACATTGTAGGGATGCTTTATGGTGCTGGTGTAGGGTGGTACCAACCTTGTGCATCATGTGGCAGTCAGGGTGTACAGTGTTAAATGAAGCAAATCTGGACATGGTGAGGCCATCGCTGGTGTCCCGGGCAGCAATGTGCACAGATGGTGATGCCCTGTGTCCAGTGCAGCATCAGTTGATTGCGGAGAAGGTTGGTGTGGATGTTAGTGCTGCTGGTGTGCCTGGTGCTGCTGGTGTTGGGGCTGATCGTGTTGGGATTCTGAGGACCAAGGTGAGATTTTTTCAAGGGCAATGATGCTGATGGAATAGATGGCAGGTGAGGTTGAGATGACAGAAGCGATCTGTCAATGGTGAGAGAGGTTGTTCCAATGAGGTGACACTGGATAGAGAGTTTGCTCCAAATACTTGCAAGCTGCATAAAGATCAATCTGTCTTCCAAATGCAGTAAGCAACAGATTCTAACCTTGGAAAGTGAAGACCTATGAAATGGGAGCTTTCATAGACCATTTGCAGTTGTCAGGTTAGTAAATCATCCCAAGCTGACACAGCACCCGACCTCCTTACCTGACGTGATCCCCGCGCTCCAGGAAACTCGTGGAAAAGCTGGTAAAATGGTAACTACATGGTAAAATGGTGCTTAACTACCTTTTAACAAGCTTTTAAGTATCTAAATTGGCTGACCCGCCGCTTGGTATCGGGGCTTTTCAGGGATGACAGACCCGACATTTGGGAAACTGATAAGGAGGCGGGTTTACAGCGGGTTACCGACCCGCTGTCAATCTTTTTGATTTTGACAGCGGACTCGCCTCCAAACCCACACTCAGAGCGCCGGCAGAATTCCGCCCAGAGAGTGTGTTTCCACTTGTGGGGAAAACCATAACTAGAGGCCATCAATATAAGATAGTCACCAAGAAATCCAATAGGGAATTCAGAAGAAACTTCTTTACCCAGAGAGTGGTGAGAATGTGGAACTTGCTACCACAGAGAGTGGTCAAGAATATAAGAACATAAGAATTAGGAGCAGAAGTAGGCCATAGGGCCTCAGGAGCCTGCTCTGCCATTCAATAAGATGATGGCTGATCTTCAACCTCAACTCCACTTTCCTGCCCGATCTCCATATCCCTTGATTCCCCTAGAGTCCAAAAATCTATCTATCTCAGCCTTGAATATACGCAACAGTTGAAGTGAATAGTACAGATGCATTTAAGGGGAGGCTAGATAAGCATATGAGGGAGAAGGGAATAGAGGATTATGCTGATAGAGTTAGATGAGGAAAGATGGGAGGAGGCTCGGGTGGAGCATAAATGCCGGCATGGACTGGTTGGGCCGAATGGCCTGTTTCTGTGCTGGGATCAGCTAACTCAAGCCAGAGCAGGAATCAAACATGGAAATTTCCTGGTCTATATGGCCGTGCACTTTCCCACCGAAACATAAGAGAAGTTCTTTTACATGGGTCTGAATAACGTGTAAAGGACCTCTTATACGTGTCTGGGCAATGTATAAGGAGCCTTTCACACAAGCCTGAGTGATACATAAGGAGCCTCTTAAACCAAAATGAATAATGCATAAGGAGCCGCTTATACAAGTCTGAATGATGTGTAAGAAGATTCTTATACTGGTCTGATTAGTTACTTTAATACTACTGCTGCACATTTCAGATTCCAGGAGACTGATATCTGCAAGCCAGCTCCCTTACCATGGCTGCATTCTCATAAACCCATGAAAAACTGGGTTTATAAGACTCTCTCCAGGATAAGGGAGCCGGATTTAGTGGTATAAACCCCGGTCTCCTAAGAATCTGAATTTAAACAGTGGCAGTACAAAACACTCAGATTGTAAAGAATGTCCAACAGAGGTCTAAGTAACCTTTAAGTAATTATAAATCACACTGGAAACTGTAATTGTGATTCATCAAATACATTCACCTGAAACTAGTGTTACTTATGCTACAGTGGAGATCATTTACAGAGGGAATCTTTTGAATCTGAACACCATCTATGATACTTAAAAATACCTATGGCTATTACGTTATATTGTAGATGGTACTGGAAAGACATTAATTAATGAGAGTCCTGAACATCAAATCCAGTTGTAGATTGCAGATCTTTTTATGTTAGATGGCTCCTTAATACGTTACTATAGGCACTCACTTGCATACAACATGGGAGCAATGTTCTCTTTATTTATACTTTTGGGTGCATGGCCCCTTTAAGGGGCTGCATGGCCCATTCAAAATACCACACTTGCACGATTTTTCCCATTTAAAAGCCGGTGAACTGGCTGCGCGGGAGCTCTAGAGCGTCGTGCAGCTGCGCAGCTTAAAGAGAACATTGCATGGGAGTAGCTGTAATACTGCAGTATCAACCCTTGTCTTATATGTCCCTACTGACACAATTCCAATGAAGAGGGTAAAAAAGAAACTAAACATTGATATTTGATTTAAACTATGGAAAAATCAGTTTGGGTGTGAAATCAGCAATATTCTTATTCTGCTTTTTTAATCTCTAGAACTCAATTGTCTTTAGGAACACTAACAGTTACCCAGAGGGTTGGTTGTAATCTAACTTTTAGAACTTTCTCATAACTGACTGCTCTTTCAAAGAGGCACCACAGACACAATGGGCCGAATGGCCTCCTTCTGTGCTGTAGGTTTCTATCATTCTATGAACTTGCACATGGGTAATTAACACAACAGGTGTGGGGGGACAGAAAATCAGGCAGGTAGGCCAAAAGTTTCAATCATTCCCAATTCTAATTTCACAATCTTTTCCTGTTGGACTTACAAATGTGTGAAGCGAGCTCTGCACCAGGTGTACAAGAGGTGAATGAAAGGGGCGAAACCTTTATACATGTATTTAGTTAGCTGTCACAGACAATTTCCCACATTTTCCACTGGGAATGTGCTGACAATTTTGCGAGACCATATAAAATGACCGCCAAAGCAGGGCCACTAAGCGGGAAAGGAAAAATTTACAGGGCTATGGGGAAACAGCATGGGAGTGGGACTAATTGGATAGCTCTACCAGAGAGCCGGCACAGACACAATAGGCCAAATGACCTCCTTCTGTGCTGTATGATTCTATGGGGGTGATTTTCTCAATGTGGAGTGTGATAATAATAATAACTTCCGGGAAGTTATGTGCACATCACTTCCTGTGAACTGTGAACTCTGTGCATACATCACTTCCTGTGCATACGTCACTTCCTGTGTTTGGACTAGTATAAATACTGAACTGCTCAGTATGGTAAAAGGGCTTCACCTAGAGGCATGGTGAAGACCACTCTTGTATATAGTTTAAATTATAAGTTGCTTAAAGCTTACTTTAAAGTTCCTTGATGTGTGAGACTCTTTTGTTACATCAATTTAAGCAACTTAGTATTTACACTCACAAATACTAGACCTTCGGACAAACTCAGAGTTAAGGATCCAGGGAACCACCCATCATGGAAAATATCCTTAAACCTACTCGTCTGGACTTGGGCCCAAACGCACCAGCAGCTGGCAGGGTATGGAAGCATTGGTACCGTATTTTTGAGAATTTTCTTGATGAATGTAAAGCGAATGCTTCTACTAAATTGAGGATACTATGTGACCCCAACAGTGTTTGAATATGTTGATGAATGGGATAATTACGATGAGGTGATCCGGGCACTTAAAAAACTATGTGCCAAGACCGCAAATAAGGTCTATGCTAGACATCTACTGGCCACAGCCCGACAAGGGCCAGGGGAATTGATTAACGAATTCCTTCAAGAACTTCGCAGGCTCAGCGTAGATTGTAACTTTCAGGCAGCCTCGGCTGAGCTGTACCGCGAAGAAATGATTCGTGATGCTTTCATCTGCGGGATTGCCTCTCCATTTATACGCCAGCGTCTACTAGAAAGTAAAACACTTGAGCTACAAAAGGCTTTTGACCTGGCTTGTTCTCTGGATTTGGCAAAGAAAAATGCAGACCTCTATCAGCTGCCCAGATCTCGATCTGCTGCTGTAACTGCAACCAGACGATTCAAGTGGCCTCAGGTGAACCCTATCATGGAGGAATCTAATCCTGATGTTACTTCTGATGAAGAAGAGGAGTATGACCCCACTTTAGCAGCCTCTTGGCAATCTAGGAAGGAATGCTTCTTTTGTGAAGATTCTTTTCACCCTAGGAAATTCTGCCCTGCTCGCAATGCGATCTGCAGCCATTGCGATAAAAAGGGGCACTTTGCAAAAGTTTGCCAATCAAGAGCCTCTACGAGGGCCTATCCAGCTAAGGCCTACCGAACTGCCCCAATTAGGGCCTATCAAGATGCTCCGGCTAGGACCTATCAAGCTTCCTCTCGAGCTCTCTCCCAAAGAAGCACACCTAGAGTTTCAGCCACTCTCTGTGCAACCACACCAATTACAGCTGCTTGCCCACAGAACCTGTTTCATGCAGCTACAAAAGTTTCAATTAATGGGCATACCTTAGATGCCTTAATTGACTCAGGAAGTACTGATAGTTTCATTAGAGAACAGATTGTTGCGAAATTGAAACTACATATCTTCCCATCGGACCAGGCAATTGCGATGGCTCAGTCATCACTTAATACCAGAATCTCTGGCTTTTGTATTATTGATATGACACTTAATGGTCGCATGTATCCCTCCACCCGACTTTCGGTGCTCAAGGACTTATGTAGTGATCTCATCTTAGGGCTGGATTTTCAAAAACAGCATAAGAAACTCACCATTGAGTTCGGCGGATCCAAACCTGGACTTACTATTTCTAATATACTGTCTAAATTACCGTTTTGTGCATTATCAGCAGCTTCACTTGATGAACCCTCATTATTTGCCAGTATTCCTCCTCGATGCAAACCAATAATAACGAAATCGCGGCGCTTTAGTCAGGAAAACCAATCTTTTATTGAGGCTGAAATCTCTCGACTTTTAGCAGAGGATATCATCGAACCATGTTCGTCGCCCTGGCGGGCTCAAATCGTCATCGTCAAGAACCCTCTAAAACCTCACAAACAACGACTATGCATTGATTATTCGCAAACCATCAATCAATATACTGATTGGACGCCTACCCATTGCCACGCATTGATGATATGGTTAATAAACTGGCCGAATACAAAGTGTTCTCAACTTACAATTTAAAAAGTGCCTATCATCAGGTACCCTTGAAGGTCTCAGATAAGCAGTACACGGCCTTTGAGGCTAATGGACGGCTGTACCAATTTCGTCGCCTCCCATTCGGGGTTACTAATGGAGCGGCTGTCTTCCAACGAGCAATGGATGGCCTGGTTAAGCAGGAAAACTTAAGGGACACTTTTCCCTATCTTGATAACATTACTATTGCAGGTCACGATCAACAGGAACACGACGCCAACCTCCAAAAATTTCGGGGTGCCCTCCATCACCGTAACTTAACTTTGAATGAATCTAAATCTGTTGAGTCGCAACCGACCATCAACATCCTTGGCTACTGCGTAGGCAATGGTATCATTAAGCCAGACCCAGAAAGACTTCGCCCGCTCCAAGAGCTCCCGTCACCTAAGAATCCGGCTTCTTTACGTCGGGCTCTCGGTCTGTTTGCATACTACGCTAAATGGATTCCTCATTTTTCAGACAAAATCCAACCCTTGCTGCATGCTCGATCATTTCCATTGGAAACAGCGGCTGTTGCAGCCTTTAACCTTCTCAAAAAACAGTTGGAGAAAGCGGCTCTTCACTCCATCGATGAGAATCTCCCTTTCATAGTCGAATGTGATGCCTCGGAGGTGGCGATCTCGGCTACTCTAAATCAGGAAGGTCGTCCTGTAGCATTTATGTCCAGGACCTTGCAAGGTGCCGAGCTACATTATCCTCCGGTTGAGAAGGAAGCCACAGCCATCATAGAGGCGGTACGGAAGTGGAACCATTTCCTAGCTCGCCAGCACTTTACATTAATCACGGACCAGCGATCAGTCGCCTTCATGCTCGATAATCGAAAACGAACCAAAATTAAGAATAATAAAATACAGCTTTGGAGGATGGAACTGGCCTCTTTTGGTTACACCATTCACTATCGACCTGGCAAGGAGAATGTGGCCCTGGATACCCTCACACGAGCATTCTGCTCCACTATGTCGTCCTCTAATCTCATAGATGTCCCTGATGGATTGTGTCATCCTGGCGTTACGCGCATGCTATATTTCGTATGATCACAGAATCTCCCTTTTTCTACTGGAGATGTAAAGAAAATGTGCTCAGAATGCCGGCTTTGTGCAGAATTAAAACCTCTGTTCTTCCGCCCCTCAGATGGTATGCTCATACACGCAACCCAACCGATGCAATGACTTAGCATCGATTTTAAGGGCCCAGTACCCTCTTCAACTCAGAACACATATTTGCTCACCAGGATTGATGAATACTCACGTTTTCCGTTTGCCTTCCCCTGCTCCAATATGCTGGCATCCACAGTAATCTGCTGCCTTGAGCAGGTATTTTCTCTCTGTGGCATGGCGGCTTACATTCACTCGGATCGGGGTCCATCCTTTATGTCAATGGAACTCAAGGACCACCTCTCAGAACGGGGAATTGCTACAAGCAAAACGACGCCATATCATCCCATCGGAAATGGGCAGGTAGAGAGGTATAACGGTATCATCTGGAATTCCGTACATCTTGCTTTAAGATCTCGGGGCCTACCAAACCAGCAATGGGAAACAGTGCTTCCGGATGCATTGCACTCTATACGGTCCCTTCTTTCTACAGCCACAAATACTACACCTCATGAGCGGTTCTTTGGATTCCAGCATCGCTCATCTTATGGGACATCCCTCCCGTCATGGCTAACTACTCCTGGACCTGTACTACTCCGAAGATACGTTCGGACGTCTAAAAATGACCCTCTCGTAGATGAGGTCGAACTAACCGATGCCAACCCCACCTATGCATACATACGATATCCCGACGGCCGAGAATCTACCGTATCATTACGGGATCTGACTCCCTGCCCACCAGGACCTAGTGGGACATCGAGTGATGGTATTTTACCAGGAGCCTCTTGGAACCTACCAGGTACCCCTCTCCAGGATCCTGATCTGACACCAACTAGCTTGGTGCCGGTAGAACCCCATACTCAAAGTTGCGACCCTCCCAGTACCGCGCACCAAAGTACTGATCCGCCACAGACCAGCTCTGCACCTCCCTCTGAACAGAGCCAGACCGACTCTGCACCTATTGGGACTCGTACACGAAGCCATGATCTCCCCGACCCTTCACAGGGTAATCCAGGCCACACAGACTCTGACCAATGGCCAACAGCATGTAAGCGGACCAGCGACCCTCTACGACGGGAACCCAAACGGGTGCGACTCTTCCTCGTTCGGCGACTGCGGAATAAAAGGAAGACCACAGCCTTCTAATCTCGCAGGAGGGAAGAATGTGATAATAATAATAACTTCCGGGAAGTTATGTGCACATCACTTCCTGTGAACTGTGAACTGTGAACTCTGTGCATACATCACTTCCGGTGCATACGTCACTTCCTGTGTTTGGACTAGTATAAATACTGAACTGCTCAGTATGGTAAAAGGGCTTCACCTAGAGGCATGGTGAAGACCGCTCTTGTATATAGTTTAATTATAAGTTGCTTAAAGCTTACTTTAAAGTTCCTTGATGTGTGAGACTCTTTTGTTACATCATGGAGCATTTGGAGGCGGGACTCCCACTTGTCGGGTTTCAGTCCCGCCTCCATCAACTTCTGGCCAACCCACGCTATTTTCCCTTGATTGACCTTGTTAAGCCTGCCCAGCGGGCTTAGCAGGCCAATTAAGGGAAAGCCAGTTGCAGAGAACATCAACGTATGACGTTTCATCTGTCAAAAAATTTTGACAGATGAATTGTCTTCGTTTGACAGCTCGGTGAAGCTGTCAAAACAGTGACATTCTCTATAGTTTGATGAGGTCTTGAATTTAAGACCTCATCAACTTCTTTCTTTTGCAGAAATTAGATGGTTGTTACATTTGAGAATGCAACGGCCATCTGTCATCTGCAACACGGAGGTGCGAGACTCTCCACATACACACCAACTGAAGCCTGCAAGAAGAAACAAAGGTAAGTACACTTTTACTAACACTTTGCACTGACCTCAGATACTCACCTCTCCACACTTGCACCCTTCACTTACCTTCACAGCGCACTTTTGCTCCCCCCCCGACCCCCGCAGACCCCCTACTCGCCTCGGTGACCTGGCGGGTTTCGGAGCCTTCGGGAAGCCCGCACTTGAGGGCAAAAAGAGGATAATCCTACTTTTTGCCTGTTAACTACCTGTTAACAGGCAGTTAATAGTCATTAATCCCTTCTCGCCTCCAAGGAGACGGGACCTGGCGTGGAACGGCTACCCGCCTCCTGGGAAGATGGCATGGAGGCGGGTTGGGGACGGGCTGGGCACCTGTCCCCAAATTCTGCCATTTTCCCAGCAGTCCCGCCTCCATAGGGCTGGCAAAATCGCCCCCTTCGTTTCTAAGAACTGCATTCCTAAAGATGTGTTGAGATATTGTTGCTGTTGCAAGAGTGAATTAACTGCTATTTGGAGTTGCTTTTCCGCATTTTGAAAGTCGCATTTGACGTAATAAAACTCACTACGCACTTGGTTTGAGCATAAAGCAAGGCTTTAATCAACTTGTTTCAGAACATGGAGGTCTAGTTGTACTTCACTAGTTCCTTGTCTTTACAAAATGTCCCCGGCAAGCTGGGGCCCACGCCCGAGTATTTATACTTCTTGGACGGCGCCACCAGCTGGCCGTCCAGCGTTATTTCATAAGTAGTTTCTTGATGATGAGATTTATAACAGCATTCCTTTTTGATTTTAGTGAGTCTGTTGCATTTTTTTTGTTTACTTTTTAAACGGCTCACCAGTCTATTGCACCTACTGCAATTTTACTTGCAGCAACCACATCTCCGATGACAATCTCGTTGTTATTCCTCTGGCACTTGAAGATTTGGATGAGGAGGACAAAATGCATTCAGGGCTTCACCTAGCGTTTGTTATACATAGAAATTAAAACAGGGAAAGAGGCTATTGGGCCCAATCAGTCCGTGAAGGCGTTTCACCTCCATGCAAGCACTCCTTCAATCTGACTTGATAAATCCACTAAGGTGGATACAACTGTGCTAGTGGCGTGAGTGACTTGGGCTAGCGTGAGGTTCTTTGTTTATACTTGGGTCTGGTATTTCACCTTGGGAGTCCCCTGCAGAAAGGGAAAAGAAGCATACATTATTCTGATGACAGCGAGGAATCTGTTCTAACGAAGATGGCATGCTATGAAATTAGTGTACAGTGTATGTGTGTTGCTAAGTGAGTAAGTACTAGTAGAAAGATGAATAACGAAAGGAGAATGAGTTCTGACATAGGGTCTTATAACCCCCACTCCTTCTATGATTCCAGATCAATGGATTATAAAAACAAACTACTGTGGATGCTGGAAATCTGAAATAAAAACAGAAAATGCTGGACATACTCAGCAGGTCAGGCAGCATCCATGGAGAGAGAAACAGAGTTAACGTTTCAGGTCGATGACCTTTCATCAGACCTGACCTAAGTTGATAGGAGTTGATAAGAGTTGATGTGTTGCATTAGAAGCATATTGCAGTGCCACCAAAGTGGGCATGCTCATGCATAGGTGAAAGGTTTCCTGAGTGACTTAAAATGCTGCATGAATGAAACTGCACCTTGTTGCTATTACGTCCGTGAATAATTGAGACATGGACAGCAGGAGTGGAACAAAATAAGTCTTTACTGATGGAAGTCAATAGTGAAACTGAAACAACAGAGGCTCACTAGCGCCTTTTATACAGGGGTGGTCACTGCCGGTACTGCAGTCTGAGACCAGTTATTCTCTTAAAGGTACATACACAACAATTCCTCCCCTTTTAGATAAACAGTACATAACATTCATTTAACAACTAAATGATAACTAATTACAATCACAATTACGGTTGCTAGATACATTGGTTAAGTTTAAGCAATTATAAGTTCAGTCTTTGAGGAGGCTTCCTGATTCTGTCTGGATAACGCCTCTTTGGGGTATCAGGTTCTTCTGGCAATGTTGAGTCGGGATCAATGTCGTTGTTTGGTTCATCTGCTTCCAATATTACCGGTTCTGCGGTAGCTGCAATTGGAACGTCGATTTCATTACCAGGTGTATCAGATCGTGGTGTGGAGTTGACGTTTTCCAGTGACTCTAGAATCTGGTCAGCATGGCGTCTTACAATGCTCTCCCCAACGTCCACGGTATACATGAGAGGTCCTTGTCGTGTACAAATCGTTCCTGGCTGCCATTTCTCAGTGCGGTAGTCCCGGGCCAAAACTGGTTGACCTATCTTAAAACTCCTGGTCGGCCTTTCATTCATATTCTGAAACTGCCTGTTCTCCACATCTCTTCGGACGTTTGGCTTAACCAAATCCAAGCGGCATCGTAGTCTTCGATTGAAGAACATCATGGCTGGAGTTTGGTTGGTAACCGCATGTGTCGCATTCCGGTAGGCAAACAAGAAGTTGTCCACCTTGTGTTGTAGGGGTATATCTTCATTACACATTGCCTTGATAGCCTTCTTGAATGTTTGGACAAACCTCTCGGCCAATCCATTAGTGGCTGGATGATATTGGGCAGATGTGTAATGCTTAACACCATTGTTCTTTAAGAACCTCCGGAACTCTTCAGACACAAACTGTGGTCCATTGTCGGAGCAAATCTGTTCAGGCAGCCCATTCCTGGCGAATATGGTTCGTAAAACTGTGATAGTTTTTTCCGTGGTGGTTGAGGACATTTTTATTACCTCTGGCCACTTTGAATGTGCATCCACCGCTATTAAAAACATCGAGTCCATGAAGGGACCAGCAAAATCAATGTGCACCCTTTGCCATGGAGATGCGGGCCACTCCCATGGATGCAGAGGAGCTTGTGGTGGGGCGTTTTGGACCTTCTGGCATCCTGCACAGCTCTTGGTCATCTCTTCGATTTCTCTATCAATTCCCGGCCACCACACAAACGCTCTGGCTAAGTTCTTCATTTTTACCCCACCCAGATGACCCTCATGAAGCTCATTGAGCACTCTATCCGTCAACTTAGGTGGAATTACTACTCTGGATCCACACATCAAGGTTCCTCTGCACACTGACAGCTGTTCTCTTCTTGGCGAGAATGCTGGCAGCAGTGGTTCGCCATGTGCTGGCCATCCCTTCACCGTTAAATCATAGACCCGTGATAGTGTCGGGTCATTCCGTGTTTCCTTTTCTATGTTTGCATTCATCACAGGGAGACATTCGACTATGGTCGAGTGGAATAACTCCATTGGATCCACTGCAAGGTCTTCTTCTTCCACCGTCGGCAACGGTAGGCGTGACAATCCATCAGCATTTCCATGCTGTTTAGTTCCTTTGTACTCGATGTCATATTGGTGTGCCCCTAGGAAAACGGACCATCTCTGCAGCCGTTGTGCTGTCATTATCGGTACGCCCTTCTGAGGGTTGAAAATGGAGACAAGAGGTTGATGATCAGTTAGTAGAGTAAATTTTTGACCGTGCAGGTAGTGATTGAACTTCTTCACCCCCCACACTAGGCTGAGGGCCTCTCTGTCAATCTGGGCGTAGTTACGCTCGGCAGAAGTTAACGAGCGTGACGCAAAACTATCGGCCTCTCTAAACCATCAAGGAATTTATGTGACAGTACCGCCCCAATGCCGTAGGGAGACGCATCACACGCCAGTCTGATCGGCAGTGCTGGGTTGTAGTGAGCCAATACTTCCCTTGAAGTGATTAAGTCCTTACTCTTCTGAAAGGCACGCTTACAATCATCGCTCCATTTCCATGCTACCCCCGTTCGTAGCAGGGCGTTCAGTGGGTGCAGAATTGTCGACAAATTCGGCAAAAACTTATGGTAGTAATTCACCAATCCGAGGAATTACCTCAGTTGCGACACATTTTCAGGTGCTGGGGCCTTAACAACCGCTTCAATTTTGTCAGGGGACTTATGTAACCCCTCTTCATCAATCACGTGGCCACAATACGATATCTGTTTCTTATAAAATTCGCACTTGGTGCGGTTGGCTCACAGCCCATGTTCCCGTAGTCTAGTGAGCACCTGTTCTAGGTTGTTAAGGTGTTCACTGTCATCTTCACCTGTCACAAGGATGTCGTCCAAGTAACACTGAGTCCCCGGAATCCCTTGCAGGACTTGTTCCATCGCTCTTTGCCATATCGCCGGAGCCGATGCTACTCCGAATACCAATCGATGATACTGGTAAAGACCTTTGTGAGTGTTTATCGTGAGATACTTCCTAGAGGACTCTTCAACCTCCATCTGCAAATATGCTTGTGCTAGGTCAATTTTTGTAAAACGCTTCCCTCCAGACAGTGAGGTGAAGATGTCTTCTATCCTTGGAAGAGGATATTGTACTGTGTGAAGGACTGGGTTCACCGTCACCTTGAAATCCCCACAGATGCGAATCTTCCTTGGCTCCCCGGACTTATTGCTTAACGTTTTCTTCATGACAGGAACGATGGGTGTCGCCCACTCACTCCAGTCGACCTTAGACAACACGCCTGCCTTCTCCAGATTCTCCAGCTCTGCCTCAACGGCTGGGTGAATTGCATATGGTACCGGTCTTGCTTTGAAAAACTTGGGAACTGCATTCTCTTCTATTTTTATCGAGGCGGTTACGCCTTTAAGCGTGCCCAGTTTTTGTTGAAATACCTCTTTGGCGTTAGCTAAGATTGTTGACAATCGTCCAGGAGTGACGTCTTCATCTTTTTTACTGTCCACCGTCATTGCATGAATGGAGTGCCAATCTAAGTTTATCTTCCTGATCCATTCCCGTCCCAATAACGGTGGTCCACCATTTGGCAGTATGTAGAGATACAATTTCCGTATTTTCTTGCCGTTGTATTCGACAGGCACCCTTATTTTTCCTCTGGGGTATACTTTTTGCCCCGTATACGTCGTCAAGACGATGGATGTCTCTCTCAAGGGTATGTGTGAAAATAGCCGCTCGTAGTCTCGTCGATTCATGACGGTTAGCGCTGATCCTGTATCCAATTCCATTTTAACTTGGGACCCTGCTATCGTGAGGGTGACCCAAATGGTTCGGTGATCCTCTTTTGCGATTACATTGTGAAGTTTTAGACAGCTTAGTCTCCTGTCCCCGGATTCACTATCGCTCATCTGGTCTTCGGAACTACTGTCCGTCATCTTTTGTACTTTCTTGTACGGTTCCTTAGTAGCCTTTTTGTTGTCGCTGGTCTTCTTCCCAGACCTGCAAACTCGTGCAATGTGTCCCATCTTCCCGCATTGCCTGCATGTTTTGTCTTTGGACCAGCAGTCCTTCTGGTCATGGTTAGTTCTGCCGCAGCGATAACATTTTGCAAATCCCCGTGTCATTTCGTGGGTGCCGTATTCCTGTGGTTTTTGTTGCATTTCTGCAGCTCCCCTGGCTGCTGCTTCATACGATACTGCCACGCTGAAAGCCTTATCTAGCGTCAGCTCTTTCTCTGAGAGTAACTTCTTCTGTGTTCCTTCACTCAGGAGTCCACAGACAAATTTGTCCCGTAGGGTATCTGCCAGTCCTGCTCCGAACTGGCAGTGCTTTGATAGCTTGCGTAGTTCCGTAAGGTACTCAGCATTGCTCTCATCTTTATGCTGAGTTCTCCTGTGGAATTTAAATCTTTCTGCTATCAACAGGGTTTAGGTGTTCCTGTAGGACAGCAACAATTTCGTTAAAACTCTTCGCCTTCGGTTTGGCTGGAGTAATCAGGTCCCGCAATAGGCCATACGTTCTAGCGCCCATTAAGTTTAGCAATATCGATGCCTTTTTCTCCTCCGCTATTTCGTTTGCCTCGAAATATACCTCGACTCTTTCCACATACGTGGTCCAGTCCTCTATTGTATTATCAAAAGCAGTGATACAACCAGTCTTCGGCATCTTGCAAATCTAAAATGGCGCCTCCCGCGCTCTGCCTTCTTCCCCGATTTAACAAAATGGCGCCTCCCGCGCTTTGCCTTCTTCCCCGCTGATGAAGATGGCGCCTCCCGCGCTTTGCCTTCTTCCCCGCTGTTGTTAGCGCTGCTTTCCGCGGTTTCTTGTGCGTTTAATATCTTTTTTTTTAAATTATTTTCCCGTCGTGGAACAACCCTGTGGGACTCTTGCCTCCCTCTTCGCGGGTCTATACGCAGCCCGGCTTCGTAGCACCGGCCGCGCCCTGTGTGCTCCACCCTCTCTCTCTCTTCTTCCCGACAACGCTGCTCGGCCCCGTTGCAAACCACCCGCTCGAACTCGTGACCGCCGCAGCCCAGGAAGGATCAGTGCACTACCTGCCACCAGCCCGATTAGCTGAAGCACCGTCGACAGGAACCAGGCCCCGCTTCCGACAGCTTCTCCAGCAATCTTCAACTCCGCAACACAGGGCGGATGCCCACGGTCGATGCCCGTTTCTACTGCTTCTTACTTTCTTTTCTTTCTGGCCTCGACCTCTGCTCACTTTGCTGTAGGAATGGATCCCAGGAGGTGGTGCAGACTGTAGGTAGGTTCGTATCTGCTCGTCGCCAGTATTACATCCGTGAATAATTGAGACACGGACAGCAGGAGTGGAACAAAATAAGTCTTTACTGATGGAAGTCAATAGTGAAACTGAAGCAACAGAGGCTCACTAGTGCCTTTTATACAGGGGTGGTCACTGCCGGTACTGCAGTCTGAGACCAGTTATTCTCTTAAAGGTACATACACAACAGTTGCCAGTACACATTTTGTGGCATGCATCCTATGGCATATTTAATGTAGGCAACATCTGGTCCTCTCACCTTGATAATCTTTAAGAGTCCCAAATCTTTTTTTTGCATTTATACCTACAACCTATGAATGTGGAGGACTGCATTCACTTACTCAGTCACCTTCACCCAGACATTTCTGACATTTCCCCCCCCCACTTCCCGGTTCCATATAGGGCAACCCTCCTTGCTGCACCTCCTGCAGCAACACCTGAATGGCAGCATCCTCAAATGGGGTACCTTTGTTGTTCCTCTTCTGACTCCCATTCTTGTGCCACATCAGAAATATATTGCAGTGCTTACTGCTTACAGTTCCCCTTTAAAATATGAGCAGCAGTCCTTTAAGGGTTGCTGGCTCGCTGCCCCACCTCTATCACCGTTTGGAACAATGTGTGCATGGAGCATGAAGAATTTATTCTAATGAGCTGGCTTGGAATGTTTCAATTCCTATTTCTGCCTTCTCCAGAGGAAACTTAAACTGACTTACACTGCAATTATGTTTGTGCTTCCTTTTTTAAAAAAAAAATTAACTCTGGACAATAAATGTAAGGCTAGTTGCCTAAGATGGCAAAGTGCCTTCTTCTTGAAAGCAATTGTATGTACAACTGAATGGTCATTTCAGAAGGCATTAAGGGCTGAATTTTGACAGCCAAAAAACAGGCGGTTTGTGGTCGGGACAGATGTTAACATTTTAAACAATAGCAAAACACTGCGGATGCTGGAAATCTGAAATAACAACAGAAAATGCTGGAAATACTCAGCAGGCCAGGCAGCATCCGTGGAGAGAGAAACAGAGTTAACGTTTCAGGTCTGGGAACCTTCATCAGAACTGGAAAAAGCTGGAGATGTAACAGATATTAAGCAGGTGCAGAGACGGGGGTGGGGGGGGTTAGGAGGGGAGGAAGGAATGGAAAGAACATCCTGTACTTTTGGAAGAGGCAGGAAAGATAAAGTGTTGCAAATGGGAATGGCAAAAATCATACAGCATGAAAAATGGGGGCAGGGGTTATTATCTGAAATTGTTGAACTCGATGTTGAGCCCGGAAGGCTGTAAAGTGCCGAATCGAAAGATGAGGTGCTGTTCCTCGAGCTTACATTGCGCTTCATTGGAACAATGTAATAGGCCGAGGACGGAGAGATCAGAGTGGGAGTGAAGCGGAGAATTAAAGTGACAGGCAACCGGAAGCTCAGAGTCACCCTTACGGACTGAACGGAGGTGTTCCGCAAAGCGGTCGCCCAATCTGCGTTTGGTCTCCCCAATATAGAGGAGACCGCATCGTGAGCAACGAATACAGTATATTAAATTGCAAGAAGTACAAGTAAATCACTGTTTCACCTGGAAGGGGTGTTTGGGGCCCTGGACAGTGAGAAGGGAGGAAGTAAAAGGGCAGGGGTTGTATCTCCTGTGCTTGCACGGGAAGGTGCCAGGCAAAGGAGAAGGGCTGTTGGGGGTGTTTGAGGAGTGGACCAGGGTGTCGCGGAGGGAGCGGTCGCGGAGGGAGCGGTCCCTTCGGAATGCTGAAAGGGAAGGTGAGGGGAAGATGTGTTTGGTGGAGGGATCACGTTGGAGGTGGCGGAAATGGCGGAGGATGATCCGTTGAATGTGGAAACTGGGGGGGTGAAAGGTGAGGACAAGGGGAACCCTATCCTGTCTCTGCACCTGCTTAATATCTGTTACATCTCCAGCTTTTTCCAGTTCTGATGAAGGGTCCCAGACCTGAAACGTTCTCTGTTTCTCTCTCCACGGATGCTGCCTGGCCTGCTAAATATTTCCAGCATTTTCTGTTGTTATTTAAAATTTTTAAAATCGGACCCACTTCGGGTTTAACGGAGGTGGGGCAGGGCAGGCGGCCAACCCGCTCCCAGGAGGCGGGTTGGCAATTTAAATATTTTAATGAGGCTGGCAGCCTCTGATTTAACCTGCTTTGCAGGTTTAACAGTGGCTGGCCAGGTTTCCCAGGCCTTGGGGAGAAGGTAAATGCCTTTACAGCACTGCTTGTGGGCCAGGAGGACCACGAATTCTTCCCTCCAGACCCAAAGCTCCCCATGCCATCAGACACCCTCCATACAAAGACCCCCCGGGATCGGACCCCCCTGAGATTGGATCCCCGCTGTCAGGGATTGGACCACCTCAGATCGGACTCTAACCCCCCCTGCCCCCTCCGGTTCGCGGATCGAACCTACCTGCTCCTACGGCCTGCTCCGGAGTCCTCCCCGCCTGACTGGAAGTCAAGCCTGTCAATCAGGCTGCTTCCTGGGCGGGGAACCTGTCAATGACAGAAGACACACACTGTAGAGGCATGCAAGGAATGCAGGGAAATCCAAACTTCCCATCCAAAACTCTGCCCCCCCCGCAATCTCCCCCACCCCGACCTGCCTACATAACCTGCCCTTGTTAATATCCAGGCCTACGAGCCAATCAGAGTCAGGTATAAGCCAGACTGGATGTGGGGCGGGGGGTGGTGACAGATTCTCTTTTCCGCAGGCATTAGTGAACCTGTTGGACTTTAGAACAATCTGGCAACTTTCATGGTCCTTTTTTAAATCTTTTTTCCTGATGTTGCTCATAAGATATCATATTTAGTGAATTCAATTTCACAACTTGCTACAGTGAGATTTGAACTCAAGATCACTGATCTTTGCCATTAAAATACCGTTCAAAAAGCAAAAAACATTTGTTTACAACATTTTTGCTAAAGTTCATTCATTCATTGTTGGAGTGTTAGTTATTAGAGAAATGATCACCACAGATCAATAGTCCAAGTGGTGATTTTAGATTCCACCACTTTTTACACATTTATATTTTCAGTAAATTGATTGAACAGAGGAATTTCAAACCCAAAGTTTCTGGAGGTTTAGCTGCTCATAATTCCCTTCAATAATTCCATTTATGGGGACTTTCAGGATGGAAGACACAGCCTTTTGGAGAGAGGTGAAATCTCACCACATGGAAAGTATTAAAACGCCCTCTGGGCTTCTAACAGCCCAAATTAAAATCATAAAGTCATAAAATTAATTTCTTGTATTACACATTTGGTATAAACACAATACTTGAAAAAAAATGATTTAACCTGGAATTTAATGTGCTCGTGAAAGTTTCACACTCTTTAAACCAGAACTTTGCTTTTTTTGCTTACCTTCGCATCCAGTTCATTTGCATTCGCCAGTGCTGTCTGACGTAATAAAACTCACTACACACTTGGTTTGAGCATAAAGCAAGGCTTTAATCAACTTGCTTCAGAACATGGAGGTCTAGTTGTACTTCACTAGTTCCTTGTCTTTACAAAATGTCCCTGGAAAGCTGGGGCCAACGCCCGAGTATTTATACTCCTTGGATGGCGCCACCAGCTGGCCGTCCAGTGTCACTTCACAGGTAGTTTCTCGATGATGAGATTTATGACACTGTCCTTTGTCTTTTAGGACCTGATTTTAATCCAGCGAAAGAGCCGCTTTTACGTTGTGCTAAGTGGGATGTTAAGCGCCCCCTCGTTATGTAATAGCCCGGAATTTGCGGTCAGCGGGGAAGCGAAGGCGTTCGCCGCTGGCCCCGAAGTACACGTCGCACAAGGATCTCGCGATCTCTGTGTGGAGAACTTTGGGTTTCCCGACGATCGATTCAAATCAACGGAGTTTAGTGGGGATCCCCTTGTGCGAGCTGCTGTGATGTCAACAAGCTGTGTAAGCAGCCAATCAAAACGCCGAATTCTCACAGACGGCGAACAAGGATTCTAACTTTTTTTAAATGTTAAGAGAGGGCAAATCAAAGATTGGGGCTCTCACATGGGGAAAAGGCAAACCTGAAATAAAGATGAACAAATTTTTTTTTTTTTATTTTAAATATTTTTTTTAAGTTTCTTAAAAATTTTGATTTTTATTAAAATGGACAAATTTCACACTGCACAAAATTAAAAGTGTTTTTTCAGGCCCTTAACCTTTGTTTAGCAGTCAATATGCAATTAAAACCCCAGTTACACCTAATCCCTTTGGGTCTAGCTTTTAGTGGGGAATTTAACAGTGTAATTACTGCAGAAGAGCTGAAGTTTTCATCAGTTTCACTGATTTGAGTGACTTTACAGATTGCCAGCTCTATGTGTGTGTGTGTGTGTGGGGATGGGTGGGTTCCACAGCATAGCCTGTGTCGGAGCTGTCAATGACTGACCGCAACTTCAGGATTTCTGTCTGCCCATGTGCCAAATCCCGAAGTTGCGGTCAGTTTCAAAGGCGGAATGACAGCGAGCGCCGCCAGTTCGCCATCATCCCGACCACAAATTCCGGGCCATTTTTTAAAACCACATGTTCCTAGTCATCAGCCTTAGCGGATCTAACAAGTTTACTTTGGGTTTTTTGCCAGCCGCACGGGCCTGCACGTTAGGACTGGGGCCTAGCATCTCACTAAGTGCAATATAAAAGCAGCTAAATCTGCCATTCCCGGCTGTAAAGATCTAAATTAATAGCCCTTCTATATAATACACAACTTCTTCAGGAAGTAGCTGTGTTGATCCAAATTCCAACCCTGCTGCTGTTAAACCTGATCTGTTTACATTAGTTTAAACAGCAGTCAGGATAAAAAAAAGGTGACTACCATTCACCTGTACACAGCTTCTGTGGCCGCTCAGGAAATTAGCAGAGTGAAAGAAAATAGTTATTTGCAGGTTTAAAACCGCACATATGTGCCAGAGATGGCTTCCACATAAGTAACTGGTTTGGAAAAGTTTTTAAAACTTTTTTCCTTTCACTCTAAGAAATGGCTGGAGGAACTCTGTACAAGTGACTGGTGGCAAAACCGCTTTACTACCTGTACAAGAAAGAAAGAACTAGCACCTTTTGTGAACTCAGGATGTCCCAAAGTGCTTCAAAGCCAATGAAGTACTTTTGAAGTGTGGTCACTGTTGTAATTTTGGGAGACACAGCAGCCAATTTGCACACAGCAAGGTCCCACAAACAGCAATGAGATAAATGACTAATTAAACAGTTTTAGTGATGTTGATTGAGGGATAAATGTTGGCCAGGACACCGGGAGAACTCCCCTGCTCTTCTTTGATAGTTCCGTGGGATCCATTACATCCACCTGAGAGGGCAGATGGGATCTCAGTTTAACACCTCATCCGAAAGACGGCACCTCCAACAGTGCTGCACTCCCTCAGTACTGCACTGGAGTGTCAACCGAGATTATGTAAAATCTCTGAAGTGGGGCTTTAACCCCTGACCTTCAGAGGTGGAAGTGCTACCACTGAGCCAATGCTCAGCCTAGCAGTGGCCATGTTTGTTTGCCCCTGGTGCCTCTAGCTCTCGTGTCAATAGTGTGTGTGTTTAAACTGCTAGCAAAGGCATGTCTACAAATCACCAGCTTTGATGATGCTCTCTGCTGCTAACTTTCATGTTGCTGCTTTTTTTATATTACAAACTTGCTGTCAAGGTCAGGAATGCTGATGGTAACAAACTTTATAATATAAATGAGCTAGGAAATGGTTTTGAAGCTGCTTTTACATTGGCTTAGAGTGGTGCTAACACCACTGTTCCCAACACATTGGATTTGCAGCAACGTGTGTTTCCAATGTAATCTTGCCAGGCTCGGTAAAACCAGCTATCAGAAAGGTCTGGTTAAAAAAAAAAGGAGCAAGCACTCCTCTAAAGCTAATGTAAAAGTAGCTTGAGGCAATCTCAGCCTCTGAAATGTGGCTCTGTGCATATCTCTAGCGCTGCAAACCAAAAGACAGGGCAGTCAGAGCCACAGACATTCACAGAACTACCCCCATTCACAGATCCCTGTATGTTGTTGGGGTAGTCTAGTACATATCACAAACATCACAGTATTGCTGAGGCAGTCTGGGCTCCAGGTATCAGAATAAACACTCCAGTATTACTAGGGCAGTCTGGTATGTGTTACAGACGCCCCCATTGCTGTCTGGGTAGTCTCGTATGTCTTACAGGCAGTCCCTCAATCTTACACGAGCAGGCTAGCAAATCTCGGACACCTTCAGTGTTACCGAGCAGCCCAGTTGTCTCACAGATACCACTAATATTACTTTATAATTGGCAGCAGGGGACCTAGTAACAGGGCAGCGCATGTGTCAGGTTTTCAGTTCCACTTAGGCACTCTGGCCTCGCTGCAAGCCAGTGTACCTCATTACAATTAAGGCTGTGGGATTCAAATGCGACATTACCCTACAACGCCAATCCACAGTGAAGTGTGCTATTACTGCAGTGCACTGAGTCACCCCGTCATATTTTACATTTGATTCACTTTGACATAAAACCTTATTTGTTAAATTGTACTGCACAGTGAACGCTATTGCAATAAGCAGATGGTTTCCTATTGAGCTAGTTGTTACACTGTGCATTCAAATCAAGAACAATCAAGTGCAACCTTGTACAGCCAAGTGGCATCCAGCTCCCATCAGTTCTTAAAAACCTATTAACACCAGAAGTTGTCTATCATCGTGACTTCCCCTTTGGCATCAGTGAGCTGTCATCAGTGCCAAGAAATCTGTTTACCATCACAGAGTAAATAAAAATGGTAACAAGTGCTTGTGACAGGCTTCTCCTGGCAGAGGAGCCCTGGAAAGTAACACTATATTTAAGATTCTGTTTTGTCGAAACTAAAAATCCACGACATACATCCTCTATCAACTGGTTTATCAGAATGCATCTTATAGGTCATCCACAGTCTTAACTATTCCTCTCAGGCTTAATAACTGAATTAAGTATGAAAACACGTGATGTAAGAAAACTACTAGGCCCTTGGTCTGAGTATTAAACAAGGCTTTAATCAACTGTTTTTCAAAATGGAGCTCTAGTTGTGTCCTTCACTAGTTCCTGTTAAAGAATGTCCTGAGCAAGCTGGGCCCATGCCCGAGTATTTATACTCTCCCTGGACAGCGCCACCAGCAGGCTGCCCAGTATCATTTCATAAGTCATTTCCACATGAATGACAAGATTCATGTCAACGAGCAACCAGTAATTCATGTTTTTTGGATGGGAAACAATTGTACCAATAGTCTGTTAGGGTTAGTTGCAAATAGCTCCAGAGACTTTTAGAGGGGCAAGTCTAGTCTCTAAATGAGCTGGTTGTAGTTTGAACTTTGGAGTATGGAGATGGATGTCTGTGCAGTCACAGCCAACAGAAACATCAAGTCTTTGGACAATGGAAAAGCTTTTAAAGCTACGAGACACATCAGGCATTTTTACAATGGCCTCCATAGGAAGAGGAGCAGGCCACTTAGCCCCTCAAACCTGTTCCATCATTCAATGAGATCACAGACTACCAGGGAACACTAATAATTAATTTCATCTGAGGGATTAACTGTTGTACAGAAATTGCTTCCCTGACTGGGAATCGAACCCAGGCCACAGCAGTGAGAGCGCCGAATCCTAACCACTGATCTGCGACCTAACTCCATATAGCTACCTTTGCCCTATATCCCTTAATACTTTTGGTTAACAAAAACAATCCGTATAATGAAAGAGCACTAAGTACTTCTCCAGTCACCCACAATGTCAAACTTTTCAAGTATCATGGGAGGAACATGTTGTTCCTGACAAAATGCCTGAAATTCATGGGATGATAGATCCATTGGCATATCTCCTAACAGTCAGAAGAACTGAGCAATTGAAGAATATTTTCTCTCCTTTCTTGTTTTTTCCACACCCTTATTAAGTCACGGATGTACAACATTCTGAACATTTGTAGCTGCCACGACTCTGCCCACCCCATACCCACCCCCAGAATTATTTGGCTTGCTGGTGCCCTTGACTGTCACTCAGGCTCCTGCGACTTATTCACATCAGAACGCATGCAGGAATCCATACAAAAAAATGGGAGCAGCCTAAGGCGTCTAGACGTGCTAGACGGAAGATGGAGTCTGCTCTCCTGACCACATCCCAAACCTGGACTAGAGTCATAGAATCATAACGGCACAGAAGGAGGCCATTGGGCCCATTGCGTCCGTGCCGGCTCGCTGTAGAGCAATCCAGTCAGTCCCATTCCCCCGCTCTATCCCCATAGCCCTGCAAGTTCATTTCCCTCAAGTGCCTATCCAGTCTCCCCTTGAAAACATTGAGTGTCTCCGCTTCCACCACTTCTGTTGGCAGCAAATTCCAGGTCATCACCACTCGCTGCGTAAAAAAGTTTTTCCTCATGTGCCCTCTGTATCTCTTGCCCAAAACCTTAAATCTGTGTTCCCTAGTCCTTGTACCATCAACTAGTGGGAACAGCCTTTCCCCATCTAGCCTATTCAAACCCATCATAATCTTGTACACCTCTATCAAATCACCCCTCAACCTCCTTTGCCCTAATGCAAACAAATCCAGCTTCTCCAACCTGTCCTTGTAGCTAAGATCCCCCATCCCTGGAACCATTCTGGTAAATCTCCTCTGCACCCTCTCAAGGGCCTTCACATCCTTCCTAAAGTGTGCTGACCAGAACTGGACACAATACTCCAGCCATGGCCCAACCAGCACTCCACAAAGGTACAGCACAACCTCCCTACCCCTGCACTCAACACCTCCACCCATGAAGCACAAGATCCCACATGCCCCGCCAACCACTCTCTCAACATGTCCCGCCACCCTCAGGGACCCATGCACACCAACTCCCAGGTCCCTCTGTCCCGGCACACTTCCCAAAACTGTGCCATTAAGTGTACACTGCCTCTCCCCATTCCCCCTGCCAAAATGCATCACCTCACACCTCTCTGCATCAAATTCTATCTAGAAAGGCTACAATGTACAGTACTACTTAAAATATTTTAAACTATAGTGAATGCACACATTTATTTTGAAACTTTTAGCATTGTACCACAGCAGCCAAAGCAGTAAGGAGACTAGTTCAAATTTCTGGCATGACTGATGATCATATTGAGGCCTTCCTTGAGGTGAATCTGTCACTCTTGCGCATGTCACCTCTGGGAGGACCATGACATTGGAACATAAAATACCCAGAGTGACACTAGGAAAAGCTAACATGTTGTACGGACACCTCCAGAGTAACTGAGCAGTTTAGTACATTTGACAGACCATTACAGTACGGTTTGGACTGTATATGTCTCACTCTGATTGGACCATCTGGTACATCTCACAGATATCGCCAGCACTACTAGGACAGGTCAGTACCTCGCAGTGAACCTCCATTCCCCAATCATGGGCGCCATCTGATAACTCGTTCAGCTAACCCCAATGCAGCTAGATGTGAACATCCTTGTTTGCTCCAACAGTGGGAGAGACAGCCCTGCCTTTTTAACAGAGGATCTCGGCATTGATGGGATGGAGAAAAGGCAGAGAAGTGAATCCGCAAGGAGAAAAAGTGAAAACATTTTTGAAATGACACATTTTATGATTGATATTAAAGCCAAATTCAATGTGCAAAACCCAGATTCTAACAGTTAAGTGAAACCTCCTTCTTCACTAAAGCATAATTTACTGTGATGGAATCCTTTAACAAAATATGGATAGGGCAAGATTGAAACTAATTGTGTCAAATCTCTCTAGCAAAAGAGTGCAATTTGTGCAACATTATAACTCAACAATTCACATTAGAAACTCTGCAGGCCTATTTATTTATTTTTCCAAAGCGTGGGGTTAATGTCATGTATTTTAATTGGAAATTATTGGGTCACCATAAAAATGGTGAGATTTGTTCAGCAGCAATGACAAACATATCAGCCAACCCCGTGTATAAAATTAAGCCAATGTTGTAATGTTAATGTAATAAAGTTTTAGACTTAGAAAGTAAGTCACATTTCCCTTTTTGCACCAGAAAAAAAATCATATATAGTTTTTAGCACCAGATTAAGACACGGCTCTGCAAGCTGGCTCCACAAAGGCAAATTAAATCAATAGGGTGAGTAACGGAAGAAATTGTGCAGAGGTTGATGAATTGACTTTCTGTATCGCTGAACATTAAGTGTTTTTTTTGTTTGAAGAAAAACCTGTTCAGAAATATTTTAAAGATTAACTTAATGAGAATATTATAAGGTCAGTCATTTCTTATTCAACTGTGCACATTAACTCATACTCGCTGTGAAATTGAAAAGCACCTGAGTGGCTCTGGGGGAAATGTGCTTGTAAATGCTGAAAGATGCTTCTAATAAAGTGCAATTGTTTTTATTTTTTTGCTAGGGGATGCATGCTAATCACACAACCATATTTCATATTTCAGTAATCAAATCAAATCAAATCAACTTTTATTGTCATTGTTAGTGCACAAGTGCAGTACAACTCCTCTGCCTTTTCTCCAACTGAAATCATATTTCAGTAATCATTCCCCCCCTTTAGAAATGTACTGTTGTCTGGTTACATTTAATGTACAATAAAATAGACAATGTATTAAGTCGCTCAATTAAGGTCTTTTTCTTTATATTGGGACTCTGCTCCATGTCTGGCCAGCAAGAGTCCAACGTGTGAGCTGCTCCATGTCTGTGCCCGCGGGGATAGTTCAAAATCTTCCCCTGTGATCGACTCACAGACACACCGGGTCTGATATGGAGGGAAATACTGACCTTTCCATTTGACTGCGCCACTGTAGAATGGCATTAATGGCATTAAAAAGGTCTTAACAAGCAACAAGAAAGCCTCTTTTCGCACTTGCAGCGAGCGTCAGTCAATTGTGCAGAAGCAGGGATGTTCAGATCAGTAATACACACAAGGTGAATCCTCTGCTAGCACTTCCTAAACCAACTTCTCACCACTTTGCGATGACTTTGGGGGTTTTTTCCGCTAAAGTTCGCAACGACAGGAATTGTTGGTCCTTAACAAAAACGTTTCGGAAGTTGCGCCACTTGGTAGCACATAGCCCAGGGATTTCACACAATCCGTCACTTTTGGCCGTGTGCAGTGTCAGGCGATGGCAGTCGTATTTGCTATCAATGTTTAGATCATACTTTACTGTCCGCGTGCCATTGAATACAATCTGAACAAACTAGCTCAATAACTAGTTAATTTCAGAAACATTTCGGCCGGATGCTAATCTGTGTTGAAGGATTGATCAAAGTGTGCAATTTGTCAAATTTCGCCACCTTTTTCCAATCCCTGAAGGGTCCATTTCGGATGATTTAACCCGGGTACCAAACAGCACAAAACTCGTGAGCTGGCAGTGACTCTCGCGGCGTTCTACAGAACAAAAAGACAAATTATAGAATCATCACACACAAAAAAATTACAAATTACAATGCTGCTACCTCGAAATATAAGTCGCTGCCTGTTTCACGTATTTACTTTGGAGTCTGTGGTGCTGACGTGTATCTGACCTACTTTCAATGTGAACCTTGATCGCCAAACCTGCAACGGGTTGTGTTAATCGGTTCAGCTCCAATTCCAGAACTAGAAGACAACATAGGAACATAGTTAGTTGTTCAAAATCGCTGCAACTGGTGAAAATGAAAAACATTAAAATCCGGAAACTCAATTCAACCAGAAATATTTTTATGTAAACGTCAAAAAGAATTATTGGGAATTTCAGTGAATTACTTACAGGATGAAAGCGATGGATGAAAATGGGAACAACCTCAGAGGCAAGAGAGGCTCCCTTTGCGCACACCAAACTTTCTCAATCGTATAAAAGGTTTATTTATTCTATAATAAAATCACGCAGGCGTGTTGCAACTAATCCCTCCATGGTAACTGATGGGATTTTCATTAAACGCTCTCCACATCCTCGTGGGCCAAGTATGAAATATAATTAGACCGGTTCGACACTAACTGGCCTGAATTATGAACAGAATGGTGTCCACTCACACTCAAGGCGAGGAGCTGTCAAAAAGTCCCCCCACCCCCAAAAAAAACAGCAGCGGACGGCAAGCGTTACAGTATCAGAACTTCCTGCATTATTCACCCACTCCGCAACGAAATCGAAAGATGCAGACAAAAGCGGGTTACTAACAGGAGCCCGTGAAAGGACAAGTTGGCCGCTCGGTGCCGGGTAGGAGTTCCTCCCCGGGTGGGCTGAACGGGACCGGGTGATGTCCCGAAGCTCAGCCCCCGTTACCTGTGCAACATCTTACCTACCCGACATTTCCCATCCATTCCCATCGGATGAGCAAGGACTGGGGAGCACAGCCGGATTATTAAACGGCGCTGCTCCCTCGCCACAGGGGGAAGCGGAGCGATTTACTTCCAACATCAGAACCTGGACAATAAAAACCACGAGTTCATTACTCACATTCAATTCCAAATCCGTGCCGCTTAATAAGCCAAATTATATTTTCTGCACAAACTGTGAAAGGCTGATATAAATACTGCTGACTAGGATTCTCAGGGAAAAAAATGTCAAGAGTTTGAACTATTTTTCACAAATGGGATTTTTTTTCGTTGGAAAAGAGATGTTTCATTTCGTTTTAGCTTCAACCCGTGGCGCGGGAAATATAACACCTAAATAAATGTTTTTTTTAAAAAATTACCTCAGTTCCTCAAGCATTTAAAATGTGTGTTACTGAAGCGTGAATATAGACCCCAATACTAGTACCCTCGACTCTCCTTAAAGAAAGCAGGGAGGACCAGCACAGTCCAAGTACTTCTCTGCAACTTGACCAGAGACCAATACCTCTTGTGCTCTGGGTAATCCACAATGCATTGAACCGCAGGCAATAATAACAACAAAAAAGAAAGACTTTCCCTTTAATGCATCTAACTCTGAACCGGTCACTGACCCCTTTCAGCCGCCCGAATCAGCCCCAGCTGATTCTACACATTAACCCGATCTGAAGAGGTAACTCGCCCAGGCATCAGATTGATAACAGATCCAGCAGTCCGAGTTAACTATTTAATAATAAAAAAATAAAGCTGTTCCGAATTAAATACAAACGGGAGGTCTTTTGATCTGAAATGTCCTGCGTTTTGTTTTTGGTATAATCGCCCTTCAAGGTTTCCCATTGCCAAGGGTCGGATTTGGGAATTTCTCTCTCTCTCAAATTCAATCACATTTTTGGTTTCCCCAGCCGTAGCGAGATGGCTCTTCCCGGGGCCTCTCACTTGGTACCTGTCGCCCGGATTACTTTTAATCGCACAACGATCCAGCTCCCGGGATTGCGGTCTGAGATCTAGGCTGGATTTTGAATAGTGCAAAAGTACCTCGAAATGATCAAACCAGAAAGATTTCAGCAGATGCATGCATTTAAATTGCACGCTTTGCATGTTTAAAAAAAAAGTCTAATGTATTCCCTAGCATGTTATGTAGCTGTATTGTTGGAGCGGCATATTCAACTTTTAAAGTTTAGAATTGTGGAATCTGTCTTGCTATAACTTTCTAAATGTTAAAAGGCAGAGGCTGGAGCCGCTTGTATTCACACTGGTATTCCCGGGAAAAGTGGGTCTCTCTCTCGAGCTCAATATGGACAATTCGAGGCTCGCAATCCGAATCCAGTATTTGGAAGATATTGCAATCGTATCCACGCGTACGAAATGCTTTAATATTCTCCGCGCGCCGACGAAACATTTTAACCCAATTCCAAAACAATAATGTATCGGTTCCAGTGTCACGCAATGTTTCAAATGCACTCACTTTTCCAAAATATGTGAGTGCGGGAAATATTTTTTAAATCATATTTAAATAAACGGGGTATTAATTGTCTTCAAACGCGTGGAATTTAATATTGCGGTACACGGAACATTTTAAATATGTTAAGGTTTACTCAAATGTTTACAAACATATATTCCAGCAGTATTTTCAAATCACACGGGCAACATGCGCGAATCTGTGCTCAGAGCGATATTTAACCCTAGCTGCACGTTTCAAAAAATTGATCTCATGTCTGTTCTTGAAAGTTGTACTGCAGAGCCTCACCTTATGTAGGAAAAGTGGATTTCAATGCCTCATATAGGCTTCTCAGTTGAGTGTAACTGTTTTCTACGTTATAATCAGTTTCCAAGTTTTAATAAAAAATATATACACTGCGTTTCTGTCTTGATTTACTTGCTTTGGGGGAATTTGAAGTCCTCTGGGTTTTTTCAATCAGTCCATAATTTAATAATATTGAAATGTGACATCCTCTACGAAAGTATTCTGTCTGCAGGCATTATGCGTCACATGGAACAGACAAGCCATGGAATAACATTCACAGGGCTCCGTTTCTTGAGCTAGTTCGCGCTACTTTCAAAGCACACAGTGAAAGACCCTAAACTGCAAAGAAGCTTATCTCCAGAACTAACCCAACCAGGGTCTGCCTTTTAAATATTTCATTTCTATTGACAGATTCTTTAGTATATATATTTATGAAATTATAAATCTGCTTGTAACAGGTTGTAACTTGGTGCTAAACGCCACCAGAGCAACATCATCAGCCTCAAAGATAAGACTTCTTGTAATAACAATAGCAACATATTGCCGATACTGGAAATCTGAAATAATAACAGAAAATGCTGGCAACACTCAGCAAGTCCAGCACCGAGGAGAGAGAAACAGAGTCGACGTTTCGGGTCGAGGACCCTTTGTCAGACTTCTTGTAAATTTGGTGGCTTTTTTTTGGAGAGTGGGGGGGAGGGGACGAATGTTAAGGTCAGCTTGTGTTAAGTCTACGACACCTACAGGACAAATACTGTAGGAATGTTTTGCTTCACAGGACGAACAGAGCGAGTCTGGTAGGGTAGCTCCCTGAAATTAACATATAGGCGCTCTGAAATTAACATATAGACGCCCTTTTAACCTATTTGCTAAAGGCAATTCAAATACACTTCGAATCATGTTTTGTGTGGCAGAAAACGGATATGAAATAAACCTTTGCATTTATTGCTTTTGAGAAAGAGTTTGACTCGAAACGTTGACTCTATTTTCTCTCCACGGATGCTGCCTGGCCTGCTGAGTTATTCCAGCATTTTCTGTTGTTATTTCGGATTTCCAGCATCTGCAGTATTTTGCTATCGTACTTTGCATTTATTGGTTGGTAATGTGCTAATGTAAAACTAACGTAAAAATAAACATTCATAAACAATTATTTAAATCTGTGTGTGCAGCTCTAATAGATGGGGAACAAGTGTTCTAATAAAATAAAGCTGAACTGAAAACAAGTATCTATCTGTATCTATATTTATATATGCATGTGTGATTTGTCTGCTATGAACATCCATGTATATCTAGTGCGCATGCAAAGGGAAATATGTATTTGTAATATCAACAACTTGTATTTATATTTAACGTAGTAAAACGTCCCAAAGCGCTTCACAGGAGTGTTATAAGACAAAAAAAATTGACACCGAGCCACATAAGGAGAAATTAGGACCGATGACCAAACGCTTGGTCAAAGAGGTAGGTTTTAAGGAGCGTCTTAAAGAAGGAAAGAGAGGTGGAGAGGCGGAGAGGTTTAGGGAGGGAATTCCAAAGCTTAGGGCCTAGGCAACAGAAGGCACGGCCACCAATGGTTGGGCGATTATAATCAGGGATCCTCAAGAGGGCAGAATTAGAGGAGCGCAGCTATCTCGGGCTCGGCGGGGGGGGGGTTGTGGGGCTAGAGGAGATTACAGAGATATTTATGATTTGGATGAATGGGAAATCCATGTGTATATAATTCACTTAACTGAAAGAGAAACTTGAGCAGATATAGTTGGGACATGCAAAAAATCGGTATGTCTAATTCAGAAAAATAGATCCATGCACATATAATTTGGATTTATGAGAAATCCGTGTATATGTAATTAAAATGTGTGGGAAATATGTGTACGTTTAAATTCAGACCTATTGGAAATCCCTATATATGGGAAATCTATATATATGTAACAGATATGTTGAAAATCGTGGAAGTTTAATTAAGGGTACCGTTATATTGCACTTTGCATTGATGCAGAACAGTTTCAGATGCAAATCAACGTGAATGAGGCAATATAACGTGGGAATAAAAAGAGAAAATGCTGGAAATACTCAGCCGGTCAGGCAGCATCGGGCAGAGAGAGAAACAAGAGTTGTTGGCCCAGAATTTGCAGTCCCAGTGATGGCCAACTGGCAGCGTTCACCGTCATTCTGCCTTTGAAATTGGCCGCAACTTCGGCATTTGGCGCGGGCGCATGTGGAAATCTTGAAGTTGCGGTCAGTCATCGACAGCTCTGACACGGGCTGTGCTGTGGACAACCCCCACCCCCCACCACAGAGCCGGCAATCAGTGAAATCACCCAAATCATTGAAACTCTTCCGCAGTAAATACGCTGTTAAATTCCCCCTGAAAAGTTAGACCCAAAGGGATTAAGTGTAACTGGGGGTTTAACAGCGTATTGACTGCTCAACAAATGTTAAGGGCCTGGAAAAGCAATTTTAACTTATTTTTGTGCAGTGTGAAATTTGTCTATTTTAATAAAAATTAAAATTTTTAATAAACTTTTCAAAACATTAAAAACATTTTTTTTAAGTCTATCCATCTTTATTTCAGGTTTGCCTTTTCCCCATGTGAGAGCCCCAATCTTTGTTTTGCCCTCTCTAACATTTTTTAAAAGTTAGAATTTTAAGAGCTCGCTCGCTTCCTTGTTCGCTGTCTGTGAGAATGCTGCGTTTTGATTGGCTGCTTAGACAGCCTGTTGACATCACAGCAGCTCGCACAAGGGAATCCCCACTACAGTTCACTGATTTGAATTGAAGGTCGGAAAACACAAAGTTCTCGACACAGGGATCGCGAGATTCCTTTGCGAAGCCTATTTCAGGGCCAGCAGCAAACGCCGTCGCTTTGCTGCTGACCGCAAATTCCGGGCCAATATTTCCGGTCGATAACCTTTCCTCAGAACTGGAAACAGTTTTTTAAGCAAGTACAGAGCCAGAGGAAAGGGGATTTTTTCTTTTTATTTCAGATCCACAGTATTTTGCTTTAATATAACGTGGGAGCTGGGTCAGTGATTTGACCCTCCAGTCAAGAATTGTGAGCTACCTCTAGTAGGTTGCCTCCCAGTAACCCTGTTTGAGCTTCACATGGTTCCTCCATAGGCGCAAACCGGAAGTTAGACCCGAAAATGCGCCCAATATCGGCACGCAATTTGCCAATGTCAAGTATCCATCCAATTTCGTTAGAATACACCCGAATGGGCAGAAATCAGCAGGAATCAGCACAGAGAGTGCCAAACTCACACCATATATTTCTTCTTTAAGTAGGAAAATGTAAGTTTAAAATCATTTAACCATCATTCATGCACATCAGGTCTTTTAGGAACCTGCACTCGGGGAAGCTTTTTCATTTTTAATGTGACTTTTACTTATGGCATAAAAGTGCATTAAAAGAAATAGAAGATTGCAATAAACACCAGACTTTCTTTCCCGCAGCGCTTGAAAATCTGGTCTCAATGTGACGAGACCTCCGAACAAGGCCAATTGGAGGATACACGCATTTTAAATTGGGGATGTGGCCACTTTTGTTATTCGTAGGCCTTGGTGTGCACCAATTGGCTGCCACAGTTTTGTTTAATCGATTATGGGATGTGGGCGTCGCTTGGAAGGCCAGCAATTATTGCCCATCCCTAGTTGCCCTTGAGAAAGTGGTGGTGAGCTGCCTTCTTGAACCGCTGCAGTCCGTGTGGTGAAGGTGCTCCCACAGTGCTGTTAGAGAGGCAGTTCCAGGATTTTGACCCAGCGACAATGAAGGATCGGCGATACTACTTCAAAAGTAATTCATTGGCTGTGAAGCACCTTGTGGTGTCCTGCGGATGTGAAAGACACAATATAAATGAAAATTCTTTCTTAGCCGCCTAGTTTGCCCTTCAGTGTGCTTCATTCCTGACACAAGGTCAAAAGGTGAAAGACCTATTACATAACACTTCACTGTGTTGCTCATGAACTGTACTGAAGAAGCTAGTAACAATGTTTCAGATGATTTGTTCAATTTCCCGTGAATTATATCACCTCATTATCAAAGTTTAGATAATACAGGATTTTTATCAGACCCCCCCAAACAGTTGCACATCAGAGAATTTCACAAGAACATAAAAAGATTCTGCAGAATCTTTTAATAGAAATATGGTGGAGACAGTCACGTATGTTGGACCAAAGGAATGAAAAGACACAGGAACAGAAGAAAAAGAATGATTTGATGAGGAATTATCTAAACATTTGAATAACACAAAAGGCAAACCAGTTGGATTGGAGCAGCTGTGACATCATCCCTTTCTGTCACTGTTTTCAGTCGCTCTAAAGTGGGTATGTCTATGCTTCATATGCGGATTTTAAAACCATACTGGCGTATAGCTGAGCCTGTTCCCTTCACTGTGCCTATCTCAGTTTCTAATGCAACTCAGTAGGCCAGCCTCCTTGTGAGCAGAAAGTTATTTGTAAACCAGCCAAAAAGGTCTTGTACGAAAGTTATTTTTTAGTACAAAACGGGGTAATCACATTCTGAAATATATCTGTAATCATAATTTTCAAATGCTTGACTAATGATTGTGACAAACTAACAGAAGCAAAAACCTTTTCATATTTTTCATGAGCTCCTGTCACCTTGATGTAAAAAGCACAAGGGACGAATGAAAGCAATAGTTTCACGTTGCTGGTTTAAAAGGCTCACTTCAAAATAATTTAGTGGAAATTTTTATTTTAACAATAGAAACATAGAAACATAGAAACATAGAAGATAGGAGCAGGAGTAGGCCATTCGGCCCTTCAAGCCTGCTCCGCCATTCGATGAGATCATGGCTGATCATTCAAATTCAGTACCCTGTCCCTGCCTTCTCCCCATATCCCTTGATCCCTTTAGCCTTAAGAAATATATCCAACTCTTTCTTGAATATATTTAATGAACTGGCCTCCACCGCCCTCTGTGGCAGAGAGTTCCACAGGTTCACCACTCTTTGGGTGAAGAAATTCCTCTTCATTTCAGTCCTAAATGTCCTACCCCTTATCCTTAGACTATGACCCCTGGTTCTGGACTCCCCGACCATCGGGAACATCCTTCCAGCATCTAGTCTGTCCAGGCCTGACAGAATTTTATAGGTTTCGATGAGATCCCCTCTCAATCTTCTAAACTCCAGTGAGTATAAGCCCAATCGACACAATCTCTCCTCATACGTCATTCCTGACATCCCAGGTATCAGCCTGGTGAATCTTCGCTGCACTCCTTCCATGGCAAGAACGTCCTTCCTCAGATAAGGCAACCAAAACTGCACACAATACTCAAGGTGCGGTCTCACCAAGGCCCTGTACAACTGTAGCAAGACATCCTTATTCCTGTACTCGAACCCTCTTGCTACGAAGGCCAACATACCATTTGCCTTCTTAACCGCCTGCTGCACCTGCATGCTTACCTTCAGCGACTGGTGCACAAGAACACCCAGGTCTCTTTGCACTTCCCCTTCACCCAATCTATTGCCATTCAAATAATAATCTGCCTTCCTGTTTTTGCCTCCAAAGTGGATAACCTCACATTTATCCACATTATAGTGCATTTGCCATGTTTCTGCCCAATCACCTAACCTGTCCAAATCGTACTGGAGTTTCATGACATCCTCCTCACAGCATACCCTCCCACCCAGCTTTGTGTCATCTGCAAATTTGGAGATATTACATCCAATTCCCTCATCCAGATCATTAATATATATTGTGAACAGCTGGGGTCCTAGGACCGATCCTTGCAGTACCCCACTAGTCACTGCCTGCCACTCGGAAAACGACCCGTTTATTCCAACTCATTGCTTTCTGTCCGCCAACCAGTTCTCTATCCAAGTCAATACCTTGCCCCCAATCCCATGTGCCTTAATTTTGCACGCTAATCTCTTATGCGGGACCTTATCGAAAGCTTTCTGAAAGTCCAAATACACCACATCCACTGGTTCTCCCTTATCTATTTTACCAGTTACATCCTCAAAAAATTCCAGTAGATTAGTCAAGCATGATTTACCTTTTGTAAATCCATGTTGACTTTGTCTGATCCTGTCACTGCTTTCCAAGTGCTCTGCTATTACATCTTTTATAATGGACTCTAGCATTTTCCCCACTACCGATGTCAGGCTTACCGGTCTATAATTCCCCGCTTTTTCTCTGCCACCTTTTTTGAATAGTGGGGTAACATTAGCTACCCTCCAATCCATGGGTACTGTTCCAGAGTCTATTGAGTTCTGGAAGATGACCAGCAATGCATCTAATATTTCTAGGGCCACTTCCTTAAGTACCCTGGGATGTAGATTATCAGGCCCTGGGGATTTATCGGCCTTCAGTCCCATCAATTTTCCTAACACCATTTCCCTACAAATACTGATTTCTTTCAGTTCCACCCTTTCATCAGACCCTATGTTCCCCGGTATTTCTGGGAGGTTATTTGTGTCCTCCTTTGTGAAGACAGAACCAAAATATGTATTTAGTTGGTCTGCCATTTCTTTGTTCCCCATTATAAATTCCCCCGATTCTGACTGCAAGGGACCTACGCTTGACTTCACCAATCTTTTTCTCTTCACATATCTATAAAAGCTTTTACAGTCAGTTTTTATGTTCCCTGTAAGCTTACTCTCATATTCTATTTTCCCTTTCTTAATTAATCCCTTTGTCCTCCTTTGTTGAATCCTGAACTGTTCCCAATCCTCAGGATTATTGCTTTTTCTGGCCAATTTGTATGTCCTCTCCTTGGATCTTATGCTATCCCTAATTTCCCTTGTTAGCCACGGTTGAGTCACCTTTTTTGTTTTATTTTTATGCCAAACTGGGATGAACAACTTCTGTAGTTCATCCATTCGGTCTTTGAATGTTTGCCATTGCCTATCCACTGTCAACCCTTTGAGTGCCATTCCCCAATCAATCCTACCCAACTCGCTCCTCAGACCATCGCAGTTTCCTTTATTTAAATTGAGGACCCTAGTTTCTGAGTCAACTACTTCATTCTCCATCTTAATGAAGAATTCGATCATATTATGATCGCTCCGACCCAAGGGGCCTCGTACAACAAGATTGCTAATTAATCCTTTCTCGTTACATAATACCCAGTCTAAGATGGCCTGATCCCTGGTTGGTTCCTCGACATATTGGTCCAGGAAACCATCCCGTAAACACTCCAGGAATTCCTCCTCCACAGTATTGTTACTGATTTGGTTAGCCCAATCTATATGTAGATTAAAGTCAATGGGCCTGAATTTGCGGTGGGAGGTTTCCCACGGGCGAATGCCTCCGAACCGCAAGAAAAGTGCAAACCTGCCTGATGGTCCTGGAGGTTCGAAGACTCGCGCTCCTGGGCCTCGACACGTACACATGTGTAAAGGCCCATGTGTCCCAGGGGGCGCACTCAATTTGCAAGCGTCCCTGGGATCACATGGGCCGGCCCAATCAATGAAAAAGGGGAATCCCCATTATGCTTATGGGGATTCCATTTAGATACGGAATTCCCATAAGCATGAATAGGAATCCCCTAAAAAACACAATTACACACCAGTTAAATAAAAATAAATCATTACATGTTCAATATTAATTAAAATACAATTAAATTAAACATTTTAAACAAAAATGTAATTTTTTGATAAAATAAATTTAAATGTTTTAAAGGGGCTAAAAATAACATAACTAATTTTAAAGTTTTTTATGTTTAAATAATGTTTTAAAAAATATTTTAATATTTAATTAAACACTTACACTGGTAAAAGAAGGCCCTACGCCTGCTTTTACCAGTTGTAAGAGTTTCGTGGGCACTTGCTGGGCAGTAGTTGGGCAAATAGCCAGTGAATGTCCATTTCCCGGGGATGCGGATGATCTGTCAAGCTGAAACTTAACAGATCGCAAGTTTCGGGTTTTCACACATGCGCATCGCATGCGGAAATCCAGAACTTGGGGGATACTTACGGCCACGTACGTGGTCATAGGCCCTGGAAAATCCAGGCCATTATATTTACAGTGAAAGCATCGGAAACTCACTGGAACAATCACTCTAATTAAAACAATTTGAATAATTTGGAGTTTTCTAATTTTTGTAATTTTCTAAATTCTTTCCCGTTCATTTCCGCGTTGTATTCCATAGTGTTTAGTTTTCTGTTGAATGTCTAAAATATTACACAGAAAATAAAGACATAGAAACATAAAAACATAGAAGATAGGAGCAGGAGTAGGCCATTCGGCCCCTCGAGCCTGCTCCACCATTCAATGCGATCATGGCTGATCATCCAAATTCAGTACCCTGTCCCTGCCTCCTCCCCATACCCCTTGATCCCTTTAGCCTTGAGAAATATATCCAACTCCTTCTTGAATATATTTAATGAATTAGCCTCAACTGCCTTCTGGGGTAGAGAATTCCACAGGTTCACCACTCTCTGGGTGAAGAAATTCCACCTCATTTCTGTCCTAAATGGCCTACCCCTTATCCTTAGACTGTGACCCCTGGTTCTGGACTCCCTGACCATCAGGAACATCCTTCCTGCATCTAGTCTGTACAGGCCTATCAGAGTTTTATAAGTTTCAATGAGATCCCCTCTCATTCTTCTAAACTCCAGCGAGTACAAGCCCAATCGACCCAATCTCTCCTCATACGTCATTCCTGCCATCCCAGGTATCAGCCTGGTGAATCTTCGCTGAACTCCTTCCATGGCAAGAACATCCTTCCTCAGATAAGGCAACCAAAACTGCACACAATACTCAAGATGTGGTCTCACCAAGGCCCTGTACAACTGTAGCAAGACATCCTTGTTCCTGTACTCAAACCCTCTCGCTACGAAGGCCAACATACCATTTGCCTTCTTAACCGCCTGCTGCACCTGCATGCTTACCTTCAGTGACTGGTGCACAAGGACACCCAGGTCTCATTGCACTTCCCCTTCTCCCAATCTATTGCCATTCAAATAATAATCTGCCTTCCTGTTTTTGCTACCAAAGTGGATAACCTCACATTTATCCACGTTATATTGCATCTGCCATGTTTCTGCCCAATCACCCAACCTGTCCAAATCATCCTGGAGTTTCTCGGCATCCTCCTCACAGCACACACGCCCACCCAGCTTTGTGTCATCTGCAAATTTGGAGATATTACATCTAGTTCCTTTGTCTAGATCATTAATATATATTGTGAATAGCTGGAGTCCAAGGACCAATCCCTGCGGTACCCCACTAGTCACTGCCTGCCACTCGGAAAAAGACCCGTTTATTCCAACTCTTTGCTTTCTGTCTGCCAAATTGTTCTCTATCCAAGTCAGTACCTTGCCCCCAATCCCATGTGCCTTAACTTTACACGCTAATCTCTTATGCGGGACCTTATCGAAAGCCTTCTGAAAGTCCAAATACACCACATCCACTGGTTCTCCCTTATCTATTTTACCAGTTACATCCTCAAAAAATTCCAGTAGATTAGTCAAGCACAATTTACCCTTTGTAAATCCATGTTGACTTTGTCCGATCCTGTCACTGTTTTCCAAGTGCTCTGCTATTACATCTTTTATAATCCCAGGCTGCTGTGGGAGGCAAGGGAGGAGATTGCAGGGGCTCTGACACTGATTTTCAGAACCTCTCTGGCCACAGGGGATGTACCAGAGAACTGGAGAACAGCTAACGTAGTACCATTATTCAAGAAGGGTAGCAGGGATAAACCAGGGAATTACAGGCCAGTGAGTCTAACATCTGTGGTGGGGAAATTATTGGAAAAAATTCTGAGGGACAAAATTAATCTCCACTTGGAGAGGCAAGGATTAATCGGGGATAGTCAGCATGGCTTTGTCAAGGGTAAATCATGTCTAACAAATCTGATCGAATTTTTCGAGGGGGTGACTAGTGGGGTGGATGAGGGAAATGCTGTGGATGTGGTTTACATGGACTTCAGTAAAGCTTTTGACAAAGTCCCGCATAGGAGACTGGTCAAGAAGGTAAGAGCCCATGGGATCCAGGGTGCCTTGGCGCGTTGGATCCTAAACTGGCTGAGTGGCAGGAGGCAGAGGGTGACGGTCGAAGGTTGCTTTTGTGACTGGAAGCCTGTGTCCAGTGGGGTACCTCAGGGATCGGTGCTGGGTCCCTTATTGTTTGTGATCTACATAAATGATTTGGATGAGAATGTAAAAGGTATGATCAGTAAGTTCGCAGATGACACGAAAATTGGTGGGGTGGTAAATTGCGAGGAGGAAAGCCTCCGGCTACAGGACGATATAAACGGGTTGGTCAGATGGGCGGAAAAGTGGCAAATGGAATTTAACCCTGAAAAGTGCGAGGTGATGCATTTTGGACGGACAAATAAGGCAAGGGAATACACAATGAGTGGTAGGACCCTAGGAAGTACAGAGGGTCAGAGGGACCTTGGTGTACATGTACATAGATCCCTGAAGGCAGCGGAGCAGGTAGATAAGGTGGTTAAAAAGGCATATGGGATACTTGCCTTCATTAGCCGAGGCATAGAATATAAGAGCAGGGAGGTTATGATGGAGCTGTACAAAACGCTGGTGAGGCCACAGCTGGAGTACTGTGTGCAGTTCTGGTCGCCTCACTATAGGAAGGATGTGATTGCTTTGGAGAGGGTGCAGAGAAGATTCACCAGGATGTTACCTGGGATGGAGCGCCTCAGCTATGAAGAGAGGCTGGACAGGCTGGAGTTGTTTTCCTTGGAGCAGAGAAGGCTGAGGGGGGACCTGATTGAGGTGTACAAAATAATGAGGGGCATAGATAGGGTAGATAAAGAGGAACTTTTCCCCTTAGTGGGGGGGTCAATAACAAGGGGGCATAGATTCAGGGTAAGGGGCAGGAGATTTAGAGGGGATTTGAGGAGGAACTTTTTCACCCAGAGGGTGGTTGGAATGTGGAACTCAATGCCTGAAAGGGTGGTGGAGGCAGGAACCCTCACAACATTCAAGAAGCATTTGGATGAGCACTTGAAATGCCATTGCATACAAGGCTATGGACCAAATGCTGGAAAATGGGATTAGACTGGACAGGGATGGATGGGCGGCGCAGACACGATGGGCCGAAGGGCCTCTTTCTGTGCTGTAAAACTCTATGACTCTATGACTCTATAATGGACTCTAGCATTTTCCCCACTACCGATGTCAGGCTTACCGGTCTGTAATTCCCCGTTTTCTCTCTACCACCTTTTTTGAATAGTGGGGTAACATTAGCTACCCTCTAATCCATGGGTACTGTTCCAGATTCCATCGAATGTTGGAAGATGATCAGCAATGCATCTATTATTTCTAGGGCCACTTCCTTAAGTACCCTAGGATGTAGATTATCAGGCCCTGGGGATTTATCGGCCTTCAATCCCATCAATTTTCTTAACACCATTTCCCTACAAATACTGATTTCTTTCAGTTCCTCACTTTCATCAGACCCTATGTTCCCCAACATCTCTGGGAGGTTATTTGTGTCCTCCTTTGTGAAAACGGAACCAAGACAATGATGGGAATTAAGAACTTACAGTAACAAATGTATAGGAAATATGAATGTCTATGTTTATTTGTTAATCAGGCTTTATCCATTGCTGAAATTTTTCAGTGGCCTATATTCCTGCTGTAGCAAGTGCAAAAGGGCAAGAAAAGGACATTAAACATTGCCTATCTTAAACAGAAGCATTACAGAGGCTAGTAGTCAGTAACATTCCAATTTCTTCTTGGAGCAACTCTATACATCCATAGAAATTCCTACATGATGCCTGACTTTGGCCTGGATTCTGTCAGTGGTGAAGTGATGGTGCTTGCCGCTGACCTTGAACAAAGATGCCTACAAAGATCTAGCGATCTCTGTGGCATTTATTTTACCTCTCCCGACGTTAATTTGAATCTGGTGCCAAGTCTAGTGGATCTGCAGCATCCAGCAACAGTGATGTCATCAAGCTGGTTAAGCAGCCAATCACATTGAAGGATTCTCACAGACAGCAAACCCAGAAGTAAAATGCACTGATTATCCTTCACTTTTAATAAATTTCACACAGAGCAGAATAAAGATTGGGACATACACATGTGGTTAAGGTAGAAGCTGAAATATCAGAAACAAACTTTAAAATCCATTATTATATTAAAAACCATGGAATTTTAATCATAATGAAAAAAATTGACATTTCACAAACATAAAATTAGTTTTTCAGAGCCAGAATGGTTGTTCAGCAGTAATTATGACTCAGTACGTCGTTAAAACCTCAATTACACCTCATTGAGCAGGGCTTAACTTTTACAGGGTTTTTTAACAGCGATATTAGAGTGTAAAAACGGAGGTTCTCATCAGTTCAGTGATTTCAATTGATTGCCGGCTGTGGGGAATTCAACTTGTGGAGGAGCAGGGAATGACTGACAGCAACTTCTGGATTTCCCCATTTAACTGGGCATGTGCGGACACCAGAACTTGCTATCAGTTTCACAGTTGTAATGACAGTGAACGCCAACAGTTTCGCCATCATTATCACCGCAAATTCCAGGCCATTATGACTATGTGCTTGCAGAGATACAGCATCATTCCAAGTTCTGGAGAAAACCAAAGTGTCCAGTGTTTGCAGCCCGCTTCACTCAGCTACTCACAGTACTGGTATAAGTCCACCACCCCAAGGGGTGTGCATGGTCAGACTGACTCCAGTAAGTGGATTGGCCCGATGAGGTGCAATGATTTCTAGGGCACTATGAGGGCTCCCTTTGTAAAAATGGAAGTGACAAAGGAGTCCTCCACCATCAGCCCATGCATTAAAGGTATTTATACGTTCAGCTTTTATGTACTTTGGATTGTGGAACAGTAAAGTCCGTGCACATTTACAATGCTAAAACCAGCTCCCTTCTCTGAAAAATAGGCATCTTTGTGGGTCTGCGATTTTGGCATTAAGATAAGAATGAAATTATAACAATGTGAACTTGGGGAGCCAGCACCTGGAGATCATGCTCCTACCATCTCAAGTACAGAAGCACTAAATGTAAAAGTATCTTTAGATGGCCTTAGTAGATGTAAATCACTATACTTGGGGTGTAATACAGCTCTGCTATCATTCTGAATTCAGTCACTATCAGCATCAGTTTTAGCACAAAATCCTATCATCACGAGGGCATTAGCAATCTGCATCATGCTTATTTTTTCAATGCAAAGGTTCAATTCTTTTAAATCTCTCTCTGAAGAGTTTTGAGTGCCAGAAAGATCCTTTTCGCTTTTACCCTTTCCCACTCCAGTATATCAATTTCCTTTTGAAGGTAAGGTTCCTAAAATTCCACACAAGGGCCCAGAAATTCGGGTCCCAATGCGTGAGTACGCACGGGGTACTCACGCGCAGGCCCAACGAAAGTGCCAGTTTCGTGCATGCACTGCGCATGCGCGGGAAACTGGCACTTCCGTTCCCCTGAAAGAAGGGGTTGACAGGTGGAACGCGTGCGCCGGAGAGGCAGCGCGTGCGCATCGAACTTACGTTTTTTTTGCAGGTTTCTCCAGGAGGGTAAGTCTCCAGCAGTTACACTTTTAAAAAGCAGTCGCAAGGCCTGCTTTGAACAAGGTAAGTGGTGAATTAATTAAAATTAAAACATTTTTTCCACAGGTTTATTATTTTTAAATACTTTGAAGAAAAGTAAGTTTATTTTTAGCCCCGTTAGAAAATGTAATTAATTTTTTCAAAAATTTAAATTATTGTTTAAAATAGTTATTTCATGTAATTTATAGTTATTTTAAAAATGTGATGTTTTTTTTAATTTATTTGAAGTTTTAGTGATGTTTTGGGGCTTATAGTATTTATAGGTTTGACAGCTCTTCCTGTCAAACTTATGAATGAAGCATTCCCTGCTACCATTGGCTCTCCATGGCCCACGTGATCCCAGGGGATGCATCGAACTAACTGCGTCCCTGGGATACGCAAGCACCGCACGCCGGCAGTTGGAGGAGGCCCAGGATCGGAATCCCATGCGGGCCCACAGCTCAACGGCCGGCACGGTAGGTAAGTGCAGGTCGGAGGCTTGCACCCGCGGGAAGCCTCCAACCCGAATTTCTGGGCCATTATTCCAAATGTAGCATTATTAATGAGCTATACAGGGTCAAATGAATCTGTTCCAATTTATAATTTGATGCCCAAGACATATATTCAAGTATTTGATTAGCCTTCATAATAGCTTCATATTGACTGGATGTTTTCAATGAATGGTAAACAATCTCTCCAAATGGGTTTCCTTTGCCGCTTTTGGTAAGTGATGTCCATGTAGCCAACTCTGCTGGTTCGCTGGATACCTTCTGTGACCAGTGGGCAATGGGCATCAGATGAAATTTTTGTTTGATTTCGCCTGATCTTACTGTTTTAATTTTTTATTTTAGTTAATTTTCTTTAAAAAAAAGTGTGAGTTGGACAGGCCACCCTGGAATATTTTAGTGCTGTTGCCTCTTTAAGGGGAGGCACTTGATTATGTTCCAGTGTCACAATGCTCACCTGGTCCTGCACCCAAACTGGCCTATCTCAAAATAGGAACCCCACAACCAATTGTTCACGTTTGTTCCCTGCCAGGACACTTCCTAGTAGCAGGTGATACTATCTTCAGAAGACAACCATTGCCAATGGAAGACCCTATATTAGGCCTGCACTGTCAGAGGTGCCGTCTTCCAGATGAGATGTTAAACCGAGGCCCTGTTTGCTCTCAGGTGGTCATAAAAGATCCCACGTCACTATATTGACAAAGAGCAGGGGAGTTATCCCCATTGTCCGGGCCAATATTAATCCCTCAATCAATATCACTGAGATTATCTGGTCATTATCACATTGCTGTTCGTGGGAGCTGGCTGTGCACTAATTGCCTGCTGCATTTCCTACATTACAACAGTGACTGCAATTCAAAAGTATTTCATTGACTGTAAAGTGCTTTGGGACATCCGGAGGTTGTGAAAGACGCTATAGAAATCTTTTTCCTTTTTTTTTCTTTGTGTCTAGTCAAAAGTGGCAGTATAACTTGTGAGTCAGTTCACAATTACTTCATAATAAGTTATCTGCTCATTTATTGAAGTTAGTTTGGGACTTGTGCCGTACACATTGTTGTAAATTTGTGATGGTTTGTCCATAATGCTCACTTGTAAATGACTCTGAGCTTGTGCAGTATGCTCTCTTGTGGACCAGACTGGTCTTTGCAGCATGGACGGTAGCAGATCAGTGTGCATCTTGCAAAATATTGTATTGTTGTTCAATTTGCATTTTGGACTAAATCACTGTGGGTTCTGTAGTACGTTCCGTTGTGGATCAGTGAGGGTGTTCAGTGAACAATACTGTAGATGAGAGTGGTATCAGCAGTGGATTAGTGTGGACTGATACAATGTGCTGAGTTGCAGATCAGCACGGGTTTGTGCCGTTTGCTGTGCTGTAAATCAGCATGGGTTTTGCAGCGTGCTGTTTAGAATGGCAGCATGGCCTTATTTTTCTCTCAGGGCTTCATTTAACACAGATGTTCCTCAGGTTTGACCCGCTGCACCAACATTTGGAGTGAGTGTTTCTTTTTCGCCACATGAGTATCTGAGTCTTTCCTCATTTACCTCTCCTTGGGGATAGATTAGAAGAGAGAGGAAGCCTCCCTTGCCAGGGAACAGCCTAAATAAATCCACAGTCCTGCAGGTCAGCGTATTAGGCCTCATGAAACACATAAATCAGGCATGAGCCAAGCAGCCAAGCTCCCATGAAGAGAGAGAATTTCAGCTTTTAGAACCAATCACAGAACCACTCACCCCGATCTGCTGCAGTTTGTCGATGTAAATAACACAAAAATATTATTTCAGAGTTCCAACTTCGTGTCATAATATTATTCCTGAGTCCTCACTTCAAACTGGTGAGGCTGTATGCCCAGAGTTAATTAGTCTGGGCATGGAGTTGCTGGAAAAATAAATAAAAGAACTTGGGAATCACAGATCACTGATTGGTAGTTTGTGTGTAGTTGAGGAAGTAGAGGCTATAAATGTTTTCTGCGACTTCTAATGGATGAAATTAGTCTGAATTGTGATTACTTAAATAGCGCATTTAATCAAACATAACGTCGACCTTCATACAATATTGAATAAACATTAGAAATAATTCATCGGTCAAAATATGTCTGCAAGACCTAGAAAAAACAAACATAAACTGCTCAAAGTTCCAAACAATCTAAGCAACATTTGAATGATCTTCATTCATTTAATTATGAAGTTAGGCGGAGGAATTATTTTTTAAGACATGCTGGAGGTTGTTGCCTCAAATGACTGTAAATGTTTAACCTAGGGTTATTTTCTTGAGTTCTGATTTGAAAAGTTATATTCGACAAGTCACTGATGTTTGTACTTGATAAGAAGATTGCTGATGACTTCAGGATTATTCACCCTCTGGGTTCAGAAGCTTTCATTAAACTCAAGTCTCGATAAAACTTTAAAGCCATCAGGAACCAGATGTACACACACATACTGGCACTAAACCACCAGAGTAACAGATATACACACCAGCGATCAGATGCACACTCGCCACTAGAGTGCCAGGGAATACAGAGCTCCTGTTCTATTGATAGCGAAGAATATGAGTTACACTCTCACTTGATTGCCAGAGATTGGATGCCATATCCACAGACTGACTGGGATCCAGATGCATAACCTCCAGGTAACTAGACTGCCAGGCAATGGTCCCCTAAAAATGTTTTGGGTGCGCGGCCGCTTTAAGGGGCTGCGCGGCCCATTCAGTTTCGCGCATGCACAAAACTTAACATTGAAAAAACCGATCCCAGTCTGCGAGGTCAGACCGTTGCTGCCAGGGATTGTATACTTCCCCAGTAGATCACTGGCAGGTTCTTCCTTGGGCTCTATTTCAAGTGATGTTTGGAATTTATTGATTTAAGTGCAAAAATATAAATACGGTTTATTTACCAGGGATGAGGGACTTCGGTTATGCGGAAAGGCTAGAGAAGCTGGGATTGTTCTGCTCACAGCAGAGAAGGTTAAGGAGGAGATTTAAGAGAGGTGTTCCAAATTATGAAGGGTTTTGATAGAGTAAATAAGGAGAAACTGTTTCCACTGGCGGGTGGATCGATAACCAGAGGACACAGATTTAAGATAATTGGCAAAAAACCAGAGGGGGGGATGAGGAGAGTATTTTTTACGCAGCTATTACGCAGAGTTGTTATGATCTGGAATGCATTGCCTGAAAGGGTGGTGGAAGCAGATTCAATGGTAACTTTCAAAAGTGAATTGGGTAAATACGCAAAATGGAAACATTTGCAGGGCTATGGTGAAAGAGTGGGACTAATTGGAGAGCTCTTTCAAGGAGCTGGCACAGGCATGATGGGCCAAATGGCCTCCTTCTGTGCTGTATGATACTATGCTGGGTCCATGGAAACGTTACACAAGGAATGCATCTATTCAGGAGTGATTAGTGTAGGATGTAGATTAGATAATTATATTCTAAAGATTTCACTTGATTTGTCTTTCGGGGTTAGGGAACCACTTGCAAAACCTATCCTGAAGAGACTAAATAGGTTGGGATAAAGTATATTGCGGAGACTCTATGGAAGGATTGGGTTCAATAGGTTGACTGGCCTTTCCTCATTCCACGCATTCTCATTTCTTATTCATTAGTTGAAAGGAGCACTGGCATTGATGCTCTTAAGCCAGAACATTAAATGGCTCAAGTCACAGTGATGCACTCTCCAATTCTTCTATCACACCATGGAGAAGAGCTGGCCTCTATTCACTGTCCCCTCCTAAGATCAGGAGATTAAGGCAAATTCATGTCCTTACAACACCAACAACTCGCATTCATATAATGCCTTTGACATATTAAAACATCCCAAGGAGCGTTATCAAACAAAATTTGACACCAAGCCACATAAGGAGATATTAGGACAGGTGACCAAAAGCTTGGTCAAAGAGGTAGGTTTTAAGGAGCATCAAAGGAGGAGAGAGGCAGAGAGGTTTAAGGAGCAAATTCCAAAGCTTAGGGCCTAGGCGGTTGAAGGCATGGCTGTCAATGGTGGAGCAATGAATATCGGGGATGCGCAAGAGGCCAGAATTGGAGGAGTGCAGAGACCTTGGAGGGTTGTAGGACTGGAGGAGGTTACAGAGCTAGGGAGGGCACGAGTTGGAGTTCCGTCGCGCTCTTCAAAGTAGATAAATTACATGTCAGAGAATATTCCAGAATAATGGAGAGCAGGCAACACCGAAATAAAAGAAAATGTATATTTTGTAACGGTTTTGTTTGTATAATTAAGTAAGCCTTTAGAAAATAACCTATAACTTATTGCTAAGCAATAGTAGCAGCAAGTAGTGAATATTTTTGGAATAGATATACAAGGATAATTGCAGAGGGGCAGCAGGTCAGCCAACAAAAAAACCCCTGAAAAAATGATGTTTAAATCAAATCAGGACACTTTCTATTCTTCACGGCTGAAGAGGTGGAATATCAGAAACTTGTGTCGGTTTTATATATATATTTTTAAAAGAACACATGAGCACGCAAATTTCCAATTTTTTATTGCACAGCATCAAAATACATATTTGGAAAATATATTCAGCAAGCTCATTATAATATGGAGTTGCAGTGCTGTCACAGTGGCCTCTTATGCCGCCTCGCCTTCGCTCCCCCTCCCCCATAAAGGAGACCACCCATAAGAAATCATTGAAAATATGCAGCCAACTGCTTTGAACAGATGTTCCAATTAAACATAATCTGAAACTAATGGAGGTGCCATCTGTCAAGCAGAACACAATGCATTTTAAAAATGTAGTGGTAGGCCGTGCCAGATTCCACTCAAGCTATTCCGCTTTTTAATTTTAATAAAGCAGCCTCCTCGCACTCCGCAATCACTCAGCAGCTTGTAAGCTGCACCTACAGAGCAATAAAGTTGTTCAGCCGTTGCGAGCGGGGCGTGTGCACGTCTGGGCCCTATGTATTGGAATGCCGATCCCTGGAAGTTTTCCTGAATATGAAGGTAATCTAAATTTGACGTCGGAGCGACACGGGAATAGAATTAATGCTGAACATCAATTGCCGATACTCCATAAAATGTTTACTTACAAAGCATTTTGGAACCGAACAGTGCTTTCGTTTCAAACTAATGGCAATGTCTCGGAGAGAAACTACCAGTGAAATTACTGGAGGAATTTAAAACACTTGGCATCTCTCGCTAACAAACACACACACACACACACAGAGAGAGATTAATGGCAGGTGGGATGAGTTGCAAAGAATATGTACAGATTCCTGAGTATTTATTGATTTGGACAGAATGTACACGCCGGGTTTGGCCAAAAGGAAAACTGTGAATAAGGAATATCTTAAATCAAATCAGCAATTCTGGAAATGCACTGCAGCTTGATCAGCATCTGAAATGAAACAGTTACATTTTCAGCTATAGCCCTTCACACCAGTGCGCTGGCTTCGGATGAAAGCTTACACCCAAAGCACTAGCTGATCTTTCTCTCAGATGCTGATCCAGCTGCTGTGCTTTTCCATCATCTTTTTGTTTTTTCTACACGTTGTTTTGGACAGCATGCGCAAGCCTATAATAAGCCCTGGGAATGTGCTCATTTGGATGGCGTGTCTATGTCCAGGCTATCTGGTAGGTGTAAGGTATGAACATCAGGTGAGGCCAGCGGCAGACCCGGGTGTGATGCTTCCTCCCATAACCAATGTTCCCTTTAAGCTGCATGGCCGCGCAGCGCTCCGCAGGTCCCGCGCAGCCGGTGAGCCGGCTTTTAAATAGAAAAACCGCGCATGCGTGGAATCTTGAATGGCCAGCGCAGCCCGTTAAAGGGTCCGCCCACTGAAAAAAAATTAGAGGGAACATTGCCCATAACCACACCTCCCAACAGCTTGGCAGCACTCACTGTTTAGACTCGCACATAATGTGATAGAGTAGGTGGGCCAGCACCAAAGAAACCGTAACCCCGACATGGAATGGGTAGGTGGTCTTATGAGGAAAGCTTGGACAGGCTAGGCTTGTATCCGCTGGAGTTTAGAAGAGTAAGAGGTGACTTGATTGAAACATATAAGATCCTGAGGGGTCTGGACAGGGTGGATGTGGAGAGGATGTTTCCTCTTGTGGGAGAATCTAGAACTAGGGGTCAGTGTTTAAAAATAAGGGGTCGCCCATTTAAGACAGAGATGAGGAGAAATTTTTTCTCGCAGAGGGTCGTGAGTCTTTGGAACTCTCTTCCTCAGAGGGCGGTGGAAGCGGAGTCTTTGAATATTTTTAAGGCAGAGGTAGATGGATTCTTATTTTTAAGGCAGAGGTAGATGGATTCTTGATAAGGGGGTGAAAGGTTGTCGGGGGTGGGCGGGAATGTGGAGTAATCAGATCAGCCACGATCTTATTGAATGGCGGAGCAGGCTCGAGGGGCCGAGTGGCCTACTCCTGCTCCTAATTTGTATGTTCGTATGACTCAGTGCCTTAAGAAAGTTTATATGAAAGCATTAACAAGAATGCTACCAAAGGAAATGAAATCCCTGTCTGTTAGCTTGAGCAATGCGCATTAGCCTTTGATGAATTCCTATATTATAGATTAACCTTTTCCCCCTCTTGCTTCTGATTATCAATTTCCCACCTGGGGCAGGGACTATATGGGTGAAATACTTGCTCCTAAACAGAAACCGTGATTGTGCAAAGTCAGAGATTGAAACTGGAGAGTCTAAAACTATGGGGGGGAAAGAGTCCAGAACTAAGGGGCATAAGGGGTCGGCCATTTAAGACTGAGATGAGGAGGAATTTCTTCACTCAGCATGTTGTGAATCTTTGAAAATCATTGAGTATATTCAAGGCTGAGATAGCTAGGTTTTTGGACTCCAGGGGAATCAAGGGATATGGAGATCGGGCAGGAAAGTGGAGTTGAGGTTGAAGATCAGCCATGATCTTACTGAATGGTGGAGCAGGCTCGAGGGGCCGAATGGCCAACTCCTGCTCCTACTTCTTATGTTCTTATAGTTCATCACAAATATCTGCCATTGGAGAAGCGTGGGTTAAAGTAAAAGAAAAATAACCGAAGCATTCTGATGTAAAATTATGCCAGTTACAAATCGTTTCTAATTTGCTGGGACTGATAACTGAACACTGCCTTGAGGCAATACAAACCAATAACAAGAATGCACCAACAACAGAAATTTGCCAGAGCGCAGTACAGTAGCAAAGTAACCACACTTAGAATTAACTTACACTCGTCTGTGCACAGATCAATCTAAAACATTAAGCCACGCGTACTCATCCTGGGAAAGACCCAAATAAATAGCTATTATTGCACAATACAGGTTGGACCCCGGTAATCCAGCACCCTCGGGACAAGGCCGGTGTCGGACCATTGAAAATTCTGAACCACTGAAGGTTAGGTAAATAACACCTAAAATAACAATATTAGGTACAATATTATGTTTGTTTATATCGCGGGAAACGGTGGCGCCGCCGAGCGGCTGCTCCGCAAACTAAAAACCGCCGGTTTCAATTCGTGCCGGACCGTCGGGTGCCGGATTACCGGGGTTCAACCTGTATTAAATACTTTCTACAGTCTTTCATATCGAGAATACTAGCTCAGTGTTCCAAAGACAGAAAAATACTTGAAAGCATCCATGGGTCTGATTTCATATTCATTTGTTGCTCTTTGCAACGCCCACAATGCCGGGACTCTCGTTAATATTTTTGTATTGTTTTGAAATTTAGGAGGTATGTTAAAATTCCGTTTCTGGGACCTGGAGGCATAGCCTATACTGATTGCAGCAGCGACACACTGTGCCACTGAGTACCAGGTTGCAGGCTCACAATTGCAATTCCCTACAGGCTGAGCTCCAGGCACTGGCCTGACTGTCACGTGGTGGCAGGAAGTGGAGGCCATGTGCTTCCTAACAGGAAGGGAGGGCAAATCCGTGACAAATCAACTTGAGGCTACTCGTTCACACCTCGTACACAGTAACCTTGGGAAATGCCTGGAAGCTGCGAGATATGTGCCCTCTCAGCTGAGTAACGCTACACGGCAAAGTCACTTAAAAGGAAAGGGGCATTGGAAAGAAAATAATACATTAATAGATCAAAATGCATCCTCCAGTACTCACAGCCGTCAATGTTTGGCTGGCACTGGAGACAATTTACCTCAGGTCTCCGGGTCATATCTCCATAAAAATAAAAAAAATTAATAATCTCAAATAAGACTCTAGCACCTTCACAGAAAAGTCTTGTTTAATCTCTTTTAATCCCTTTGATAGGCCGCCCTGCAACAGAACGCTGCCTTAATCAAAGGGTACAGAAAAGCAACAACACTAAATCGCTAGTACGATAGCAAAATACTGCAGATGTTGGAAATCCGAAATAACAACAGAAAATGCTGGAAAAACTCAGCAGGTCAGGCAACATCCGTGGAGAGAAATTTGAGTTGACGTTTCGGGTTTGACCCTTCTTCAAAACTGGAGAGAAAAGGAACTAGATCGAAGGCAGGGCTGCGATCGGACAAAAGAATTAAAGAACCAAAAGAAGTAAAAGAGATTAGAAGCTAGACGAGATGGTAATAGGCTGGGATTAGGTGTAAAGTGTACTGGCAGGGCAAAAGATAGCTGCCAGGTGTGAGAGAGAAACAAAAGGAAAGGGGGGGGGGGGGGGGGGGGGAGGAAAGGAGTGGAAAAATATAAGTAAAAATGAAATAGGGGCCAAGGTTATGATCTGAAATTGTTGAACTCGATATTGAGACCGGAAGGCTGCAGAGTGCCTAATCGAAAGATGAGGTGCTGTTCCTCGAGTTTACGTTGAGCTTCCGTGGAACAGTACAAGAGGCCAAGGACGGTGAGGTCCGAGTGGGAATGGAGCGGTGAATTGAAATGACAGGCGACCGGAAGCTCGGGGTCACCCTTACGGACTGAACGGAGGTGTTCCGCAAAGCGGTCACCCAATCTGCGTTTGGTCTCCCCAATGTAGAGGAGACCGCATCGTGAGCAGCGAATACAGTATACTAGATTGCGAGAAGTACAAGTAAATCGCTGTTTCACCTGGAAGCCTATTACCATCTCGTCTAGCTTCTAATCTCTTTTACTTCTTTTGGTTCTTTTATTCTTTTGTCCGATCGCAGCCCTGCCTTCGATCTAGTTCCTTTTCTCTCCAGTTTTGAAGAAGGGTCAAACCCGAAACGTCAACTCAAATTTCTCTCCACGGATGTTGCCTGACCTGCTGAGTTTTTCCAGCATTTTCTGTTGTTATTTTAACACTAAATCGCAGCCTGTTGCTAGGCCTCTGCTACTGTTGTTCATGACTAGGCAGCTAGGAAGTGTGCAACAAGAGTGCCTCAGGGCGATTCACCCTTCCCAACTTTTCTCCCTTCCTGTCGGGAAATAGTTGCCCTCCTCTCAGCTACTTTCCGGGTGATTCAAATCACAATCTGTTAGTGCGTCAATGTACTGCCGGCTCTGATGGCAAATCCTGTGAACACCAAAGTATGAAGACAATTGACGTAAAGGCCCTCAAGGATCAGGACGCTCTCCTCCCGACGCTTCCAGTGCTGGGATATTCCCTTCAATGCATGGTTGAAGTTCTGACACCAAGGTTCAGTTTCAAAGAATCGTTCAAATGAGCGTTATCACATTTGAGTCTGTTAAAAAAAATATCGAGAGCTCTGTAGTCTAAAATGACAAACCGTCAACTCGGTGGTAACGACCCACTGATGCTCCTCTTCTGCTGGTTCTCCGACAGCAGCACCTCACTCGCGAGACTCTAGAAAATAAGTACAGCTAAGGTGTGAGATGCAACTTTTGCGAATGAATGCAACATTTATTGAGGGCTAATTCTCTCAGTTCCAGCCTCTCCTGTGCAACATTAACCCTCTCAGATCCTGGTCTGTAAAGTCTCTGATCATTAATAATCCTAAACATCCAACATCTCAAAATGTCAGCTGTGGCTCAGTGGGTGACACTCTCGCCTGAGTCAGAAGGTTGTGGGTTCGTCGTCCCACTCCATGAGACTTGAGCACAAAAATCTAGTTTTGACACTCCAGTGCAGTGCTGAGGGAGTGCTGCACTATTGGAGATGCTGTCTTTTGATGAGATGTTAAACCGAGGCCCCGTCTGCTCTCTCAGGTGGATATAAAAGATCCCCAGGTGCTATTTCGAAGAGCAGGGGAGTTATCCCCAGCGTCCTGGCCAATATTTATCCCTCAATCAACATAACAAAAACAGATTATCTGGGCATTATCACATTGCTGTTTGTGGGAGCTTGCTGTGCGCAAATTGGCTGCCGCGTTTCCTACATCAGTGACTACGCTTCAAAAGTACGTCATTAGCTGTAAAGCGCTTTGAACGTCTGGTGGTCGTGAAAGGAGCTATATAAATGTAAATCTTTCTTTTTTTTTCTTAATATATTTCTTTAAGGTTCTTTAAATCAATTTTTCCCCTTTCTCTCCCGAAGATGGTGATTCATGTTGGGGCATAGTTCAGTGACAGGGAAGCCCAGTTGTAGGGCATATTGAAGTGTTCTCCTTCATGATTCGCAGCTCTTAAGCATGGAAGAGAAGGGCTTTCTGCAGCCCAAGTGTGAGGTACAGAACTGAGATGCAAGGTGCATTTGTGGCAGAGGGCTAACAGTTGGAGGGAGGGAGGGTACTTTTCTACGCCAACCAGTTGCTAAACACCCTGGAGAGGTCGTCCGCTTCATGACTGGCATGCCTCTTGGCTATAGCCTCTCGCATAAGGACCTGGATGAAATGATAGGCGGTGGGTAAGCTTGGTACATGGGGTTGGACCTGAATATTTGGAACATCGAGGTGGCTGGGAGGTTGCAAGGTGGCTTCTTTCGCCATATTGAAGACAGATGTCGGTCATATAGTTGATAAGAATTTGCAGCACTGCTTCTGAAAGGCAACTGGAGCCCGGCACCTCGCGCTATGACCCATTCATTGGCGTGAGCATAGACAGGGAGTGTCAGTGGGCCACTTCTTTACATAAGGCACCACAACCAAGCTCGATCTTGTTCTCACCCACCTGCCACACAATGTACTTTCCAACAGGGCTCACTAGATGGTGACCTGGAGTAAGAACCCTATCTGAATCCTCCCCTCTCTAGCCCAGAAGCACGGAGATTAATTGCACCGCCCCCGCTGCTGCCCCAGTTGAAATCAGCTAACTCAACACAGACCAGCAATCAACACTGGGAACTTCTGTTCTGTACAGTTTAGTACGACACGGAGCGATGTCTTTATCCAGTAGGTCATTGAGGGAGCCCACACCTTTAAGTTTTCATTAGTGTTAAAAGGTGTTAAGTTACTTACAAGTGCCCTTGTAATGCTTTAGTTACATGCAGAACTTTAAGACACAGTTTACAGTAAGAATATTTCAAACAATTGCAATTGTATCAGTGACAATATTTTGTTATCAAGCAAACGAGCACTGGATACATAAGCCCATGATCTCATATCCAACCTCCAGGTAATTCCTTGCAGAAGCAGTGCTGCAAATTCTCATCAACTATATGACTGACATCTGTCTTCAATATGGCGAAAGAAGCCACCTTGCAACCTCCCAGCCACCTCGATGTTCCAAATATTCAGGTCCAACCCCATGTACCAAGCTTACCCACCGTGTATCATTTCATCCAGGTCCTTATGTGAGAGGCTATAGCCAAGAGACATGCCAGTCATGAAGTGGACGGCCTCTCCAGGGTGTTTAGCAACTGGTTGGCGTAGAAAAGTACCCTCCCTCCCTCCAACTGTTTCCCCTCTGCCACAAATGTACCTTGCATCTCAGTTCTGTACCTCACACTTGGGCTGCAGAAAGCCCTTTTCTTCCATGCTTAAGAGCTACGAATCAAGAAGGAGAACACTTCAATATGCCCTACAACTGGGCTTCCCTGTCACTGAAGAAAGATGAGAAAAAAAGGCCCTTCGCAGCTCAGTCCTAAACAACCGTGTCCAAAACTGAAGTTGAGACGGTCCCGATATCAATATAAACATTCTGGACATGGCATAATGGGATTAGCATTGATCCACCTCTGGCTTTCTACATGAGACAGTATGGTATGGGATTTTAATCTATCCTGAGGTCCGCTGTTTGGGGAATATACAGTGTAACAGGATTGTAAAATTTTATCCCAGCTTCGGTCCTTCTGTGGAGAACCAAATGTAATGGGATTATAGGGCTTTATTGGAGCTAGTAAAAGAAAAGACTTGCATTTATATAGCGCCTTTCCGGACGTCCGAAAGCACTTTACAGTCAATTAAGTGCTTTTGAAGTGGAGCCACTGTTGTAATGTGGGAAACGCGGCAGCCAAGTTGCGCACAGCAAGTTCCCACAAACAGCAATGTGATAATGACCAGGTAATCTGTTTTTATTTTGTTATGTTGATTGAGGGATAAATATTGGCCAGGGCACTGGGGATATCTCCCTTACTCTTCCGAAATAGTGCCATGGGTTTTTTTTTTATGTCCACCTGAGAGAGCAGATGGGGCCTCAGTTTAACGTCTCATCCGAAAGACGGCACCTCTGACAGTGCAGCATTCCCTCAGTACTGCACTGGAGCGTCAGCCTAGATTTTTGTGCTAGAGTCTCTGGAGTGGGACTTGAACCCACAACCTTCTGACTTAGAGGCTAGTGTGCTACCCACTGAGCCACAGCTGAAAAAGTATGTTAAAACTCGGTCTATAGCCTAGTGAATCAGGACCGAATGTCATGGGGTTATACAACGTTAACCTAGATTGCCGCCTCCTATACGGGTAATACAACGTAATAGGAATATACAGATTTACCCAAGTGCAAACCAACTGTATGGGGACATAGTATACAGAGATGATATAGGAGCAATCCAGCCAGTTGCCTTCTGTGTGGAGGGCAAGATGGAATGGAATTGCACAGTTCTGAGCCCCCTTGCTTCCACTGCACAGATCTCATGCAATCACAAACTTGCTGTGATTTTCTACGGCCAGGGGCTAAGAAAACTTGGGCCTTCGCACCCGCCACTCTTAGCAAATTTATTTTTGGCTTGCAGCCGGTTTCATAAGACCCATGCATTGGGAGCCAGTGAGGCTATAATGGGCATTAGCACAATGTAAAAGCAGTTTAACGGGATAGTAAAACTGTACCCCAGACTCAACCCCTGTATGGGGGACAGAGTTTAGGTATTTTTTATATGCATTCATGGGATGTGGGCGTCACTGGCAAGGCCAGCATTTATTGCCCATCCCTAATTGCCCTGGAGAAGGTGGTGGCGAGTCGCCTTCTTGAACCGCTGCAGCCCGTGCGGTGAATGTACTCCCATGGTGCTGTTAGGGAGAGAGTTCCAGGATTTTGATCCAGCGACGATGAAGGAATGACGATATATTTCCAAGTCAGGATGGTGTGTGACTTGGAGGGGAACTTGGAGGCGGTGGTGCTCCCATGCGCCTGCTGCCCTTGTCCTTCTAGGTGGTAGAGGTTGCGGGTTTGGGAGGTGCTATCAAAGAAGCCTTGGTGAGTTGCTGCAAGTGCATCGTGTAGATGGTACACACTGCAGCCACGGTGCTCTGGTGGTGGAGGGAGTGAATGTTTAAGGTGGTGGATGGGGTGCCAATCAAGCGGGCTGCTTTGTCCTGGATAGTGCCGAGCATCTTGATGGAATTAAAATAGCTATACCCCAAGCTGCAGCACATGGGAAACATAGTGTAGTGGGACATAAGCCTGAAGCCTCCGCCGTCAAGACTGAATGTAATGGGATATTACAGCTTTAAGCCAGACTAAAGGCCCCTGTATGGGGAGGATGGAAAGGGAGGATATGTGTTGATGAGTGATCCAGAATGCCCTGCCTTCACAGCAGGAGATGGATCCCTGCAGCAAGCAGACATTCTGTAGAAGGCAGTTGTACCAGTGAATGCATTAATAAGACACGCTCGTTATGTAAACACACACTCACTAAAAGTAACTACCAATTACAATCCAATGCCATTAACATAGAAACTTCATGCAGAATTTTTTTTTTTACCCGTGGCCCATTTGTTTTAAAATTCAAGAATACATTTACCTTCGAGCAGAGAACTGTCTGTCGATCTCTTCCAGTGATTGCCCTTTCGTCTCAGGAAGGTAAAGACATAAAAAAGCAACTGAAGCAAATCCCACCAGCCCATAGAATAGGAATGTCCCAGAGAGTCCAATAGTATCTGAACAAAGAATGAGATAAATGCAAGTGAAAGAAACATTTCCCAGGTGTGGGGTCTTAGTATTTTTCAATATTAATATTGGCCTCTGCCCAGCATACCGTTTCCTTCCAGATAACTTACCAGCAATAATGGCTTTCTACTGGTGTCGCTCCACTATCATGCTAAACAAAACATTTAACACTTCACCAGCCAGTGATTTTTTACACGCACAAGGCAACTCCGGTCTCGAACAAATTGGGACTCCAGCCACATTGATTCTCTGCCATCAGTAGGGACTTTTCATATTTCTATTTGTAAAAAGGAAACAGCCAGCCTATATTTGCTTCCCACACCCAATGGACCTTGGTTCTCTGTCTGCCAGCAGAATTTGAGGAATTAAAGCCTTTGAATACTGCCAGCAAGAAATAGAATTATTCTTATAGATCTACAGCAATGGGCGGAAGTTTCAACTTCAGTGGGGCCAATATACAGGTGGCAGTGGATTGGCCGGCTGTTACACGCCCCGCTCAATGTTCCTTTCCATTGACTTCAATAGTCAATCGGCTGCCAAAGATGAAAGATCCGCCCAATGACTTGCACTTATCTGGCACTGCTCACATAAAAGAATGTCTCAAAATGCATTACAGGGACAGAGGTGGGTGCTGACCAGGAATTAAGAATTTAGGGAAGGGGGGTGGGGAGAAATTGATGGCACTGATGAAGAGATAGGGTTTTGGGAGGCTTTTGAAGACAGGCAGGGAGGGTGTAATGCAAAGTGGTTCAAAGAGTTCCAGGGAGCAGCGATGTAACGGCTGAAGGATTGGGCTTGGAGCAGAGGCAGTGAGGGACGAGCAGTCAGGTCTCTCACCACCAGGACTGGGAAAACAACAATAGTGGAGTCCGTGACTAATCTTTGCCGCTGGTAAAAACTGACTTCAGCCAAATGGCAAATACCCACCCCACCCCCCACCACCACCACATTATAGCATAGACCTGGCCTAAATATTAAATCTTACTGATTAGCTAAAATGTATTTTCAGCAATCTCTGACAATTCTTTCAAAGGTTTTTTTTTTAAAATACAAACATTTCTACAAAGCTTACATTTTAACAGATCACTGAAATGTTTGTGAATAGAACCATAAGTAAAACTCACGAACTGTGCTTCCAACACAATCACATCCTTGTGCATCTTAAATATGGGTAAGTGCGTCGTCCGGTGGGGGGCTGGGCTGTACGTACCAGGAAGGTTCCCGATTTGATCCCCAGTCCGAGTTAGCTAGTCTCAACCCGGGCAGCCGCTGGGGTGAGCCAACTGGACTCGGTCTCCTCGGACTGGGGAGGAGGACGTCATCCAGATTCCCAGCTCCTGATCACTATCCAGTTACTCCTGCTGGACAGCGAGAGCCTGGGTGAGTATCAGGTGAGGACACGATCGGAGTCGGTCATTCTGCCTAGCAAGGTTGAATAGCCTTTTGGCACGAGGTTCACGCACAAAGAAATGTCCATTTGGTGGAGGTACTAGAGGGCTGCATGCAACCGTACCCCAGCAAGAGTCTGTAGCTTCAAACAGAAAAAAACATGAAGCGAGAAAACTGGGAAAATAAGGTGCTGAAACTGGATAAAGGCTCCTGCATGTTACATCGAGTCGAGAGCACAGAAGCAAGGCCATTCGGCCCAACCGGTCTATACCGGCATGCTTGAATGTCAAGAAAGCACAATTTTAAAAGCACCTCGCTCATGTCTTGTATTAGACCATCCGCTGCCCTCTCTGTATACTCTCTTCAAAGAAAAAAATGGGGACTATTCCCCAGGTCTAACATTCCTCCCTCAACCCGACTGGTCATTCGTTGCTGCTGTCTGTGGGACTTTGCCGATGCAGAATGCCGCTGTATTTGCCGAGTTGGCAACAGTCACTGCACTCCAAAAGAAGTCATTCACTCTGTGCAAAATTCTTTTTTGAGACATTTTGACATGATAAAGGCCCAATACAAACGCAAGCAGTCTTCTCTTACTCACCAATGACATCCAGGAACGTGACCGTGATGATTACATTCGCCGCCCAGTTGAAGCTGCTCGAGAATGCAAATGCTCGTCCTCTTATTCCAGCAGGGAATATCTCGCTCAGAACCAACCAAGTCACTGAAAAAAATCAGAGCAATTTGTGTCAAGTATGCGGCACTGTTTGTGTCAGCCAGTGGCTCAGGGGGTAGCCCTCTCACTTCTAAGTCAGAAGGTTGAGAGTTCAAGTCCGACTCCAGAGACTTGAGCACAAAAATCTAGGCCGACACGTCAGTGCAGCTGGAGGTGCCGTCTTTCAGATGAGACGTTAAACCGAGGTGCCGTCTACCCTCTCAGGTGGATGTAAAAGATCCCATAGCACTATTTCAAAGAGCAGGGGAGTTATCCCCGGCGTCCTGGCCAGTATCTATCCCTCAATCAACATCACAAACAGATTATCTGGTCATTATCTCATTGCTGTTTGTGGGAGCTTGCTGTGCGCAAATTGGCTGCTGTGTTTTCTACATTACAGCAGTGACTACACTTCAAAAAGTACTTCATTGGCTATAAAGCGCTTTGGTAAGGTTGTGAAAGGCGCTATATAAATGCAAGTCTATGGGGGCAAAATTCAGTATCGCCCCGTTTGGGGCGCCATTATCGGCCGTGCGCAAAGTTTAGCGCCTGGCGCTAATTATCGACTCCGACAGCAAACTTGGCTTTTATCGCCCCTGGAGGTGATTGGAGCGCTAAATCAGGCGCGTCACACCTGTCTTAAGGCGCAAAGGCCGAGGAGCGAGGCGCTACCTCAGAGCACTGGCGAAGCAAGAAAGGGCAAATCAAATTAAACCTGCAAAGTGCTGCTCAGTACCCAAAACCCCTTCACACAGCGTTGAATCTCTCCAGAAGTCTCTCTCTCTCTCTCTCAAAATGTCGCCGACAAAAAAAGGCAGGAAGCGGTCGCCTTTAAATAGCGCTCCCCTAGTCCCTTTCTGACAGCATAACGCTCCCCTCAACCTGTCGTTGCTAGCAGCAGGCGGTAAGGCAGGGGGCGCCACTCAATATCCGGTCCGGGGCGCTGCGCACTCGACTGACATCACAATCTGCCGGCGCAGGAGATCGTGGCGGTAGTGTTTAGCGCCGCCGCAAAATGTCTAGTTAATTTCGCGAGCGGCGCAAACATCGCCGTGCCCGGGCGCTAGTTGCTTTACGCCCCATTAGCGCCCTCTTAAGGCGCTAACGGGAGGCGCAAACAACTGGATTTTTCCCCGACAGTCTTATATGACATTGTAGCCTTGTGTCAAGTCAGATCAGGCAATGAGGGAACTGAGAATCGCCAAAGACAGACCGGAATGAATACATTTATGGATTTTTTGTGGTCTCAAATGTCATTGAAATGGACAGTGCAAAGCCGTTTGTATTTCTGAGAAGCTTCAAGGTTTATTTCTACTGAATGTGAGCTTTGGGAGTTGTGACTGTACAGAGATTACCAACCTATTGTCTACCAAATGGAGGCCAGGGACTCCATGACCCCCCCAACCTGGGCCACCCCACCCCATTCATTTCCACTCCCCCTTTCCCATCCACAAGAGCCACACCAATACCAGGCCACAGGTAGCAGTGCAGTGACCTTTATAAAATGGAATTGCTACCTTTTGTTTTGTAACACTTGCTCACACACAATTTCCTATCTGTGAGGCGCCTTCCAAAAGCTGGAGTAGGCCGCAAACACAATTAATGAGCCAAAGTCTGAGGATTGCTGTCCTGTCAAAACCCAAAGGGCTTCATTACGGAGGGGAAAAGGAACAAGGTTAACTCGTATCCAATTAAATTGTTATTTTAGTTTCTGTTAATAGATATTTTGACAATGCCTAGTAGTCACGGCAGTAAAGTGTCCTCAGTCTCAACTATTCCTACAAGTCAGCAGCGATACTGCTAGACTGCAATTTGGACGAGTTCATCTGAGCTAACATCCCTTTTAAACATTTTCAGTAGTAAGAGATCCTACTATCTATCTGTGTGTGTGTTACAGCCAATCCCCTCCCTACTCAGTCAACAAACTATACATTACATGCTGTAACTTAGCAACACTGATTTATAACTATAGAACAGTAGAAATAGCAATACACTTACTTGGACCAAACCCAATTGAATAAGCACTGACAAAGGCCATCATACTAAGCAGTGTAATCCAATTTAAAGCCAAATGCTTGGAGGTTTGAGTAGAGCTTACTGGAGTTTTTGTGTTATGACTCCTTGTTTTCTTTGAATGGAAACCTTCATCTGAAGTGTGTGTGGTAGTTAAAGAGTCCATCACACTGAGAAAGTGAATTGTCTGCTCACCGACCAAACTGTTATTCATTCTCTCATCAAACGTTAGATGATGTTTACCCTGGGTGGATAAAGGCAAAGTTCGACTCGTGTTCAGTAAACTTTCATTGGTAAATGTTAGATTTGATTGCCAAAGAATTGGTTTGGAGAAAGTTCTATTAACCTGGGCTTTGGCTCTGCAGGTCTTGTGGGATTCCACCGTAACATTCTGACTCGAGAAAGCAATCACAGTGACTGACACGGACATTACAACACAGCCGCCGATTAGCAGTGTTCGCCTCCCAACTTTATCAGAGCATACCATGGCCACCACAGTCGTAATGACTTTCACTATTCCCAGTCCTACTGAAGCCAGCACTGCCGAAGCATTGCTCTCAAATCCCACCGACCTAAAAATGGTCGAGGCGTAGTACAGCACATTGGGCTGCCCAGTGAGCTGCTGGGCGAGCACCAGACCCAGGGCCACCAGCAATCTTGCCCTCATATTGTCTTTGGACCGAAACAAATCAAGGAAACTGTACTGTCGGCTGCTCCCTCGAGTTGAATTAACATCCTCCGAGTCAGGATTGTCGTGGTCTCCATTTCGTAACTGTAGCAGAACTTTCTGGGAATCGTCACCTCGTCTTTTGACCCTCTGGATGCTCGAGGGAAGGAAGAGAACGCTGAAGCCTTGGAAAGCTGCTGGGCCAATGGCCAAACCAAACATGTACTTCCATCCGTTTCTTACGTCCGACCAAACGTAATTCAGTGCGTAGGCGCTCAAGATGCCAACTGTGATCCCAACTTCATAAAGAGACACCAGCATGCCTCTCTGATGGGGGCTGACCATTTCCGAAACATATATGCAACAGGCTGTGGAGGAAATGGACATGGCGAATCCAACAGTTATTCGGCCACTCACTAGCAGTGCGAATGAGGAGGACAGCAAGAGGATGCCGCTTCCGATGCACATCAATACCGCGCTCAGAATGATCGAGTTTTTCCGCCCGTGGTAGTCAACAGCTATCCCTCCGACCAACGAGGCAAAGAAAGCCCCGATCAGAAGGGCGGCGACCAGGATTTCCTGCTGCAAGCAGCCAAGGCCGAAGACCTCCTGAAGCTGCAGTAAAGCGCCGGAGATGATTCCCAATTCATAGCCGAAAATCAGGCCGCCAAGAAGGGCCACCGTCACTGACAGCAACAGGACGTGTGAAAGTCGGCCTGAAAAGGTAAAACAAACATTTATAAAATGCCCATCATCAGACCTCACCCAAAGCAGTAAACAAGAAGCCACTGAAAACTAAACGGCCCGCAATTTGCAGTCAGGATGACGGCGAACTGGCAGCGTTCGGCGTCATTCCGCCTTTGAAACTGACCGCAGCTTCAGGATTTGGCGCAGGCGCAGACAAGAAATCCTGAAATTGTAGTCAGTCATTGACAGCTCCGACACAGTCTGCGCTGTGTCCCCCACCCACCCACTCCCCACCAGAGAGCCGGCAATCTGTGCAATCACCCAAATCAGGGAAACCGACGAAAACTTCGGCCCTTCCGCAGTAATTACGCTGTTAAATTCCCCACGAGAAGCTAGACCCAAAGGGATTAGGTGTAACTGAGGTTTTAACAGTGTATTGACTGCTAAGCAAAGGTTAAGGGCCTGAAAAACTAATTTTACTTTTGTGTAGTGTGAAATTTATCCATTTTAGTAAAAATAAAATTAAGAAACTTTAAAAAAAAATCTGTCCATCGTTATTTGAGGTTTGCCTTTTTTCCATGCGAGAGCCCCAATCTTTGTTTTGCTCTCTAACAAATTTTAAAAAGTTAGAATTTTAAGAGCTAACTCACTTCCTTTGTTCGCTTTCTGTGTTTTGATTGGCTGCTTACACAGCTTGTTGATGTTACGGCAGCTCGCACAAGGGGATCCCCACTAACCTCCATTGATTTGAATTGAACGTCGGAAAACCCGAACTTCCCGACACAGAGATCATGAGATCTTTCTGTGGAGCGTCATTTGGGGCCAGCGGCCAACACCATCGCTTCGCCGCTGACCTCAAATTCCAGTCCAATGTGTTTACACCTTCAACCGGGTCACAACACCGTGCAGAGGACCTTAAAAGAGGTTGCTTAAAGTACTAATACAAAAAGAAAATACTGCAGATGCTGGAAATCTGAAATAAAAACAGAAAATGCTGGAGATACTCAGCAGGTCATAGAGGTCGATTTTCATTGACCCGTGGAGTCGGGATTGGAGGCGTGTGGCGGGTTAAAGTCCCGAATTCGGGGGTCCCGACCACATACCACCCCCAACCCGCCTCCATGTAAGTTTCAAAGGAGGCGGGTACCCGCCCCGCACTGGGACCCGCCTACCCAAGGCGGGAAGGGATTAGTGCCAATTAACTGCCTGTTAACAGGTAGTTAACAGGCAGTTTTTAGCCTAATCCCTATTTTAAAGCTTGAAGTGTGGGATTCCCGACGGCTCCAACCACGCCAAGTTAGAGTCGTCGGGCCGTCGGGTTGAAGGACTTGGAGGGGTCGAGATGTCGGTGTTCAGGTGAGTGATGTGTGCATAAATGCAAAGGTAGGTGTGTTTGGTGTGTCTAAAGTGTGTAAAGAAGTTTAAATTACCTGTGCTTACCTTTTCAGCCTTCCTTCCTCTAGGTTTCGGGAGTCCATCATCTAACCGGCACAGAAAGCAGAATGGCTGCGAACTGTCAAAAGTGACAGCCTGCAGCTTTCTGTGCCGGTGAGATTTCTAACAGAGTCTGTGGAGAAGGACTCATGTTAGAAGTAAGACTGTCAGTGTTTCACAGCTTCAAACAGCTGTGAAACACGGATATTTCATCTGTCAAAACGTCTTGACAGATGAAATTTCAGTCTGTGACGTCACCTGTTGCCGGGCGGCCCTTAATTGGCCTGCTGAGCCCGCTGGGCAGGCTCAACAAGGTCAATCAAGTTAAAATCATGTGGATTGGCTGCATCTCGATGGAGGCGGGACTACAACCCCGAAAGTTGTAGTCCCGCCTCCTTCCCGACTTCTGAATGAAAATCACCCCCATAGAGATATACAGCACAGAAAGAGGCCCTTCGGCCCAACGTGTCCGCACCGGCCATCAAGCCCTGTCTATTCTAATCCCATTTTCCAGCACTTGGTCCGTAGTCTTGCATGCTATGGCGTTTCAAGTGCTCATCTAAATGCTTCTTGAATGTTGTGAGGGTTCCTGCCTCTACCACCCTTTCAGGCAGTGAGTTCCAGATTCCAACCACCCTCTGGGTGAAAGGTCATCGACCTGAAACGTTAACTCTGTTTCTCGCTTCACAGATGCTGCCTGACCTGCTGAATATCTCCAGCATTTTCTGTTTTTATTGCTTAAAGTACTATTGGATAACATATCAACATTTTTGCAATTGTGACCAGTGTGAGGGAAGTGACTGAGCGGTATCACTCATATTGGGAGATAATTCATGCACTGAGCAATACGTCATGAATATCAGAAGGTCAAACACAAGGGAGTTTGAGGGAGAAGTGCTGCTCAAACAAGAGAGTGATGAGCTTTTAACACTCTACACTCACACACAACTTCCAGCAAGATGGAAAAACGAAGCCACATACTTGCAGAGGTTTTTCCATCGTGTTCATGGAACATGACCTTTTCATTAAAGGTACGGGTCAAAGCTAGGTGTCGAAGAGCACAGTTCAGGTCATGTTGGGCTTAGAGGGTGAACTCACTGATCCCTCGTGATTTTGGGTTCTTCTCATACTTCAGTTCACTGGAGCCGAGAGCGTCCCCTTTCCCCCAGTAAAACTATTAAAAACACTGACTCATATCTAGAGCTAAATGTGAATCAGGATAAATGAAAAGTCATAAACTGGTGAACCTAAACTGCAAGCAGTACCACATAGGGAAATGAAATCTAAAACCCCAACTGGCCTAAATGTTTGTCTGTGATCATTGATGTCAATACAGCAAACATTTACTACAGTCATAGCATCATAGAATAGTACAGCACAGAAGGAGGCCATTCGGCCCATCGAGTCTGCGCCAGCTCTTTCGAAGAGCAATCCAGTCAGTCCCATTCTCCCCGCTCTTTCCCCAGATCCCTGCAATGTTTTCCTCCTTCACATGTTTATCCAATTCCCTTTAAGGTTACTACTGAATCTGTATCCACCGCCCTATCAGGCAGTGCATTCCAAATCCTAACCACTCGTTGCGTTAAAAAGTTTTTCCTCATGTCGCCTCTGGTTCTTTTGCCAATCTCCTTAAATCTGTGCCCTCTGGTTATCGACCCTTCAGCCAGTGGTAACAGTTTCTCTTTATTTACTCTATCTAAACTCTTCATGATTTTAAACCCCTCGATCAAAATCTCCTCTTGGCCTTCTCTGCTCCAAGGTGAACAACCCCAGCTTCTCCAGTCTATCCACGTAACTGTAATCCCTCATCCCTGGAACCACCCTAGTAAATCCCTTCTGTACCCTCTCCAAAGCCTTCACATCCTTCCTAAAGTGTGGTGCCCAGAATTGGACACAATAAACTAGCTGGGGCCAAACTAATGTTTTCTATAGGTTTAGCATAACTTCCTGGTTTTTGTACTCTATGCCTCTTTTTATAACGCCCAGGATCCCACCTGCACTACCTTGAGGTTTTCCCCCCCCCCCCCCGTTGCTAGTGTCCACAGAGATTTGTGTTAAAAAGGATCCCTGGCAAAAAGGCACCAGCAACGTTCTCTGCCCTGTAGGGAAATAATTTATTAGCATTAAGAATTTATTTGCAACTAACTAATAACCGATGCTTAGTAATGCAAATTAAGGGCTTATTATTGACCCTTCATGCCATTATTTTCCACTGGGTCCTGTAAATGTTCCCCTAGTGCCAGAGGTCAAGTTACTGCGTCACTGAGGCAGGTAACCATGCGGGTAAGCATTACAACATGCTGTCCTACAACACTGCAGGAGATCGAGGAAGGAACAAAAGTGAAAGGCTTCAGAGAACACTCATCACCACAACGCCAACTACCCCCTGAGCAATGTATGCCAGCCAAAAAAGAACAGCGACCTGTCCGTAACAGAGCAAAGACTAAGGTGGGCCAAAGAGGTGCTTACTGCCCTGTGCCACCTCCTGAACATTGAGTTATAGGGGCAGTCTTCGGTCAACCCATAGCATTCGAGGTAGCAACAGATTTCCATAGATCGCCCTTGTCACATCAGTGCCACGGCAGACATAAATCAAAAGGAAATAACAACAGAAAATGCTGGAAAAACTCAGCAGGGCAGGGCTGCATCTGTGGAGAGAGAAACAGAGTTAACGTTTCAGGTCGGAGACCCTTCGTCAGCACTGGAAAAAAGCAGGAAAGGGAATAGATTTTAAAGCAAGTTACTTTAAAGTAAAATCTATTCCCTTTCCTGCTTTTTTCCAGTTCTGACGAAGGGTCTCCGACCTGAAACGTTAACTCTGTTTCTCTCTCCACGGCTGCTGCCCTGGCCTGCTGAGTTTTTCCAGCGTTTTCTGTTGTTATTTCGGATTTCCAGCATCCGCAGTATTTTGCTATCGTATAAATCAAAGGGACTTTCATTTCTTTAATGTGCAGAGGGAATGCAACTACCGATTAAGGATTCTGTACTAGAATGCCCGCTTCCCCCAGGAGCACCATGATTCTAAACCAATCCAACATTACCAAGTTTTTCCAAGACCAGGAGTGATACAATAGCTGGCTGCTGGGCGATTATGAGCTACCCTTTGCAACAGTGACTCCTGGTGCTCCTGTACAACCCGCGCGTCGGGGCTGAACGTCGTGGTCATCGATCAATCAGCCCTGCGTCAAGCTCAGGCAGGGCACCAGGTGGCTGGGCTGCTCTGTGCCTACCTCTGGGAAGTTGGCCAAAACAGTGAGAATACGCTACACAACACTGATAGAGGCATCAGCATGTAGTTCATTGCCGATAAGCAGTCATCAGTGCAACAGGAAGACAAGGAGGAGTAACATGCATCACCTGGGGAAGACAGGTAATTGACAGCAATTGATTACCTCCTCTTGCTGCACTGGGATAATTTTCTAGCATTGGCGGCCGTGATGCCTGCTCCATCTGCCAGCCCATGGTTACCCTGCATATTAACAACAGTGTCTGTTGATATCCTTGCCTATTTACAGCACAGCTATCGGCAGCAGTATGCTTTAATTAGTGCCAACATTTATTCAGCACTAAAACGCATTTGCTGTGCAGATTCCTACATGTGTGGCGAGCATTTCTGTGACTTTAACAGAGTGTAGGCACAGAACTGTGATGTGTGAACAGCTGTATTGACGCATGCTGTACTGGAATTGGGTTCCACCGATTGGATCGGGGAGATGAATTTATTGTTCGCATTACAACCTCCCGGTGCTGCTGCTGCCTTTCAAACCTGTGGGCCCTAATCTAGCTCTACATGCTGTAGTTCCTGGGGTGCATCATGACTGCAGGAAAAACTCCTACCTACATCTATAGAATCACAAGGCCCCAGTCTCAGTTACCATGAGGCGCTAGCATCAGTAACAGGAGCTCCTTGAGATGCCATCACCCTACAGCCAAGATGTGCTTCATTGTCACTTTTGACAGGCTTCAGGTTGGCCTAACACTGCCAGCAAAGCGTGGTTGCTGTCTCATCTCTCATTGCAGGAGAGCGTGTGCTCACGAGGTGAGCTGGCAACCAAGGATGATAGACCCCTAGGAGCTGTTGTGATCTTTCTAGCAGGGCTTCCCATAGCCAAGTGTGAGCACCCATCGAAGTGTTTATGGTCTCGCTTTTTGAAAGAAGAAAGGCTTGCATTTCTATAGCGCCTTTCATGACCACCGGACATCTCAAAGTACTTTACAGCCAATGAAGTACTTTTAGAGTGTAGTCTCTGTTGTAATGTGGGATACGCGGCAGCCAATTTGCGCACAGCAAGCTCCCACAAACAGCAATGTGATAATGACCAGATAAACTGCTTTTGTTATATCGATTGAGGGATAAATAATAGCCAGGACACCAGGGCTAAATCCCCTCCTCTTCTTCGAAATAGTACCATGGGATCTTTTACGTCCACCTGAGAGCAGGCAGGGCCTCGGTTTAACGTCTCATCTGAAAGACAGCACCTCCAACAGTGCAGCACTCCCTCAGTACTGCACTGGAGTGTCAGCCTAAATTAATGTGTTCAAGTCCTGGAGTGGGACTTGAACCCACAGCCTTCTAGACTCAGAGACGAGGGTGCTACCCACTGAGCCACAGCTGACACAGTGCCTACCATAACGCCTGCCACAGGCATTGGCACTTTGCCACTCTTCAGATCTCAGCCAGCGGAGCCGTCCTCTTCATCCATGTCATTTGAACTGCTTCGGATGGTGGGCACAGGTGGTTTTGGAGCACCCAGACCTTGGTACACTGCGCTCCCAGAGAGATGCGCAGGCCCTTCACTCTCAGCTCAAGAGGTCCGCTGAGATGCCTACTTCCTCGGCTATGCCTGGAGCAGTGGCTAGACCACTGCTCAGCATGTCTGCAGCTTTCCGATGACTCCACTGGTGACACTCCCTCAGTCACGGCGCTGTAACCTTCGCCGGTGCCCCTGATGTACCTCTCTATCCTGTGAAGTAAATTACTTGGTGCTGCTAGGGTTGTATGGAATGCAAACTCCCCTCCTACCACTGTTGGTCACACTTCTGGGATTTTTGGATCACTCACCTGTGAGAAAAACACATGCAACAATGGAAAGCACATCAATATTACTGTGCAACCACTGCAGTATATGCGGTATGTATGTCTTTCTTCACTGCCGCGATACTTGCCAGAGACGTACTATATTTAGTATGTCAGTGTATGCTAAATATAGCACGCCCAGTGTGCCAGGCCCCACTCCTCGGGGGGAGGGGAGAGGTAGACCACTCCTAGATCGGCAACCTCCACTAGGCAAGCCTCACAGGGCACGTAATATTGATGCGCTTTAACATTGTTCCCGATGTCCTTTATCACAGGCGAGTGGGCCAATAATCACTGGCACCTCCCAGGCGCGAGGGAAACAGTAGCAGGAGGGGTGTCCCCACTCCACACGATTCTAGCCGCACTCAACCATTTACTTCACAGCAGAGTCTCTGCCGGAAGCTGTCTCGCTCCAGTGCCATAGCCAGCTCTAGCAGTGTAACCCAGATTGGCCTAATGTTCCGTGTTAGCACGTGGTGCGGGTGAGGAAACCTGTACAGATGCGGTGGTTTTATCCACAGGAGTTACAGGCGGCACCTTTGAATCTCCGGACATTATTCACCACCTATCAACGAAATAGAGCCTAGCAACACATTCACCCCTTTGCCAATACACGACATGAATGATAGTGGGTGCACATATTTCTTCCCTATATAATCCCTCTTTCTCTAATGTGTCAGCCAGTGGCTCAGTGGGCAGCACCCTCACCTTTGAGTCAGAAGGTTGTGGGTTCAAGTCTCACTCCAGAGACTTGAGCACGAAAATCTAGGCTGGCACTCTTGTGCAGTGCTGAGGGAGTGCTGCACAGTTGGAGGTGCCATCTTTCGAATGGCACTCAGGTGGACATAAAAGATCTCATGGTACTATTATGAAGAAGAGCAGGGGAGTTATCCCCCGTGCCTTGGCCAATATTTATCCCTCAATCAACATAACAAAAACAGATTATCTCTGGTCACGATCACATTGCTGTTTGTGGGAGCTTGCTGTGCATAATTGGCTGCCCCATTTCCCACATTACAACAGTGACTACACTTCAAAAGTACTTCATTGGCTGTAAAGTGCTTTGGGATGTTGTGAAAGGTGCTATATAAATGCAAGTCTTTATTTCTTTTATTGGGCAGCGAAAAACACATGGGATTTCCCACAGAAGAACATCAGCACTCATTAACCCCAAAAATAACAACACTAACACGCTTGAGAATCAAAAGCAGAAACATGACTGTTCACCTTCACTTGATAAAGTTCCTTGCAGGAAAACAGAGTACTCTACTGTTAGACACGCACTACACAGTGAAATTTAACACGGTGAAAGAGGCCTGTGAAAAAATACAAGTGAGGGTCAACTCCTCCACTCACCCATCTCTCCAGGAAAGCAAGGCCACATCATTCTTAAAAATGTACCAGCAGCCATCCAGCCTTTGGACTTTCTCTGGAAAAAAAGATTCGCGGTGACAACATCGTTAATACTCAGAACCAGAGTGGAATTTCTCATTGTCGATCAGCCATAAAGAGATCCTTTACCAAGCGACATTACCTTGACTTATTGCCCTCTACCTTTCGTCTGTTCCATGCTGACAGCAAATGAAGGCAAGGGAAAATGAAGATTAGTAAGTGACGTGTTAGGGACCACTAGAAACCTCTTGAGGAACATCAAAGAGATTTGTAGCCAAGGCAACTAGTGGGTTCATTAGCCAGAGTTTCATTAAAACCTACAGGGGACAAAAAAATAAAGACACGGCGAATTATTAAAATAACGCACTTTGTATTATGCACTGATCTCATTATTGGCCACCTGATCGTAATGTCACAATGTCCATCCTAGCCTGCTTTTGCTAGGATAGCAAGGTTATAGTTTCCATAGAAACCCATGTGACAAAATAAGTTGGCAAGGTGATAGAAGGACCAATCCAGTGTAACGATTGATTTATTTGGTCATTTCATTTTGATGAGAAAATACCCGAGTAATGATTAGTCGTTATTACCAGAGATCATTCACAGTGAATGGCAAAATGGCTGTAAAAATATGTATGTCTAGGATGTTAGTAAACGAGATGGCTGTAAACCAGCAATCTATAGTAAGCTGTTATTTTTAAAGAGTACATAAGAGCGTCAGTTTTTGAATAAAATGAGCACAGTATACCAAAAATAACACACACAGTCTATCATAAATAACACAGATGAAAGTTGGGAGATTGATATATCACACACTGGGAGATAGAGGCTGGTATATCTCACACTGGGAGACAGAGGCTGGTATATCTCACACTGGGAGACAGAGGCTGGTATATCTCACACTGGGAGATAAGAGCCTGGTATATCTCACACTGGGAGATAGAGGCTGGAATATCACACACTGGGAGATAGAGGCTGGTATATCTCACACTGGGAGATAGAGGCTGGTATATCTCACACTGGGAGATAGAGCCTGGTATATCACACACTGGGAGATAGAGGCTGGTATATCTCACACTGGGAGATAGAGGCTGGTATATCTCACACTGGGAGATAGAGGCTGGTATATCTCACACTGGGAGATAGAAGTTGGTATATCACACACTGGGAGATGGAGCCTGGTATATCACACACTGGGAGATGGAAGCTGGTATATCACACACTGGGAGATGGAGCCTGGAATATCACTAACATTAGAAATGGGAGCTGGTATATCTCTACTTATTCTCCTAATGAGTTTCAGGTTTCCATAGTAACGGGGCGTACTGTAGAACTGTAAAACAATCCCAGGAAAGAAAGAGTTAAAACAATTTGAATGAACTGTAGACTGCTTTATTCCTCTCCCATCCACCCGTCCCGCCCCTAGTCACCATGGCAGTGTTCCTGGTATGAGAGAGAGCATTCTAAGTGTTGTCGTGACAACTATTTCATTGGCAAACTGCAGGACAGCCCCCCAGGGTAACTCATGTGAAATGAAAAAATCTGTCATAACTTTTGACCCTGAGATCAGCGAGCCTTTCTCTTCCTCTTCAAACAAAAACTGCCCGGCCCCTTTGCCCTGATGGTGTAATCGCATCACATGGGAGGCAGTGAAGCAGTAATGTAACCTTAATCTTAGAATTATAACACTAAAGATGGGACGAGGGTTCAAATACCATTTTCGAGTGACAATGGAGGCTGCAGCCACTTTCCCAGCACTCTCCACTGTGTCAGCCTTGGCTCAGTGGGTAGGATTCTCACCTCTAGGTCAGGAGGTTGTGGGATCAACCCCCACTCGAGACTTGAGCTTCAGCGCAGTGCTGAGGGAGTGCTGCACTGTCGGAGGTGCCATTCTTCAGATGAGATGTTAAACCGAGACCCCGTCTGTTCCCTCTCTGATCGACATTAAAGATCCCACGGCACTATTTCAAAGACGAGCAGGGGAGTTATCCCCGGTGTCCTGGCCAATATTTATCCCTCAACCAACATCACGAAAACTAATCAGCTGGTCAGTATCATATTACAAAAGTGACTAGACTTCAAAAAGTGCTTAACTGATGTAAAGCACGTTGGGAAATCCGGAAGTCGTAAAAGCAGGTCTTTCTTGTGCAAAAAAAAGCAGAAAAGTGATCCAAGGTACTGTTTAATTAAGATCTATAGAACATTACTGTACAAGGAGTATTTTCCCCTTAGTTATATAAAAAAAAGTTTTATATTTCCACTCCCAGACACCCACCATATCGAGTTCTGAAACCTGGCAATGAAGCACTCAGCTGGTGTAAGAAAGCCCTTGGGTTGCCATATATCAACATCCATCTCAATCTTGAATGCCAGTGTGGAGGCGGCAGCAATTTAAAAAGATTTCGGCCCCAGAACAAGTTTGGGTTCGGCCGTGATGCCCCCCATGGCCGACCAGCCTGCAAACACTGGCTGTCCAGGCTCACACATGAAGAAAGGCATTGAGCCAAGATACCAGAGGGCTGCTGGTATCCGTGCAACCGTACCCCATCAAGAGCCATCATTCTCAGAAGAAGAGGAGAGAGAGAGATCATTGGGAAAAGAATCGGTTAGAATTGCGTTCCTGTGACGTTCCACTTTAAATGTTCATCCTCTAATGCAAAGCAAATTCTGATATCCAAACAGCACAGTTATTAGCAACAAGAGAATAAAACCTACATAGGATCATAGAATGGTTACAGCACAGAAGGCCATTCGGCCCGTCGAGCCTATGCCGGTTCTCTGCAAGAGCACTTCAGCTAGTCCCACTCCCCCGCCCCTTCCCGTAGCCCCGCACATTTTTTTCCTTCAGGTACTTATCCAACTCCCTTTTGAAAGCCACGATTGAATCTGCCTCCACCACCCTCTCGAGCAGTGCATTCCAGATCATAACCACTCACTGCGTAAAAAACGTTTTTTTTCCCCTCATGTCGTTTTTGGTTCTTCCGCCAATCACCTTAAATCTGTGTCCTGAACCAGAGGACACAGATTTAATACTTCCTAAAAAAAGAGAGGATTGGGTGCATTGCCAAAAAGCAGCTGACCAGTCTGACCATTCAGGAAGCTTATCTTTTAACACATTTTTGCTACATTGCTTCAAACTGCAGCCTGACCTCTTCTCCTTTCCGCCAGAGTAAACATTGGCAATAAATACATTTTATGTACGACGGGTGGATGTGGAACTTTTAACATTCCTCCTGCATGGTTTCGCCCTCATGTTTTAAAGTAACAACACTCCTATTTGATTTATTGCCTATAATTTATAACATTACACAAATCTTCAGAATCATTGCTTCAGAACTTTAGGAATATTGAATCAAATTAGACGGAAATTTCACTCTGCCGAGCCTTGCAAGACGCCATATATATAAAAAAGACAAACAGATCTATCTTTCTTTGCTCAACTTATTCGATTGTTTAAAAATCATGGCCTAAAGGTATTTTCTTAAGCAATGTTTCTCTCGATTACCATTTCGGGCAGTTACATGTACTGAAATGTAAACAGTTTTTCTCCCAAATCTGTCTACTTTTGCCTGCGTTTAAAGCAGGCAAAGCCGCGAGACTATTTTCTATGAAGTACAGGAAAGCGATACCGTTACATTTTGCTGAGTTTGAGCCTTCTTGGAATGTGGTTTCTGCGTCGCGAAGTCGACGTGGCACCAAGAGTTTTAACTGCAAGACCGAAGTTATTTAATGAGCAGTCGGCGGAGCTACACGGAGTGACCACCAGAGAGCGACAGAGTCCAGCTTTACTCCACCGAGTCAGCGGAACTCGCCCAAAATCGGGGTTTGTTTTGGAGCCACCCCGACCCCGGCCGACTGAATTGCAAATTAAACCCCGCGTTAACCGAAGATCTTGAACCGGAATTTGCTGCAAAAAATAACGGCGTGTGAACGATGCTCGCCGTTATTAATGTGCAAATCGGCCAGCAACTTGTGGCGAGGTAGAGATAGATACCCCGTTGAGTTGCAAATCGACACAAAGTGACTGAACTAAAAACAGAAAGTGGTGGAAATACTTAGCAGGCCAGGCAACATCTGTGGAGAGAGAGAAACAAAGGCCCATATATTCCGATCCCTACGGGTTGGGTACGCGCTGTGTACACACCCGTAGGGACATCGGAAATGTCGGTTTCAGGCATGCGAAGCGCATACGCTGAAAAGCGGCATTTCCGATCTGGATCGGACACCTGCCCTGGAGAAGGGCCTCTGCAGGCGGAGAGTTCCACTTTCTGCACAACCTCCGCCCGCTGAAAACCCTTAGAAATTTTACGCCTGGTAAGGCCTGCTTTTACCAGCACATAACAGTTGAAAAAAAGTTTAAAAAAACATTTTTTCACTCAGTTATAATGTAAAAATACTTTTAAAAAAGCTAAGTTTATTTTTAGCCCCGTAAAAAACTTTATTTTTTTCAAAAAATTAAATTTTTGTTTAAAATATTAAATTTAATGTCATTTTAACTCATTTAAAAAATGTGATGTTTTTAAAAAAAGTTATTTAATGTTTTACTGTGTTTTGGGGGTGATCTACATTCATATATTTGACAGGTCTATCTGCCAAAAGTATGAAGGGAGATTCCCTTCTCCCATTGGCTGGCCTGGCCCACGTGATCCCAGGGACGCTTGCGAACCGCCTGCACCCCGGGATACGTGGGATCTGCGCATTTCGACTGTGGAGAGGCCCAGGATCGGAAGTGTCCGGACCTCGCGAGCCCTCAGGTAAGTTCGTAGATTTTTTTCCCGATAGGAGGCCTCCGCACCCAGGAAGCCTCCCATCGGAAATTATGGGCCAAAGAGTTGTTTCAGGTCGATCATAGACCTGAAACGTTAACTCCCTGTTTCTCCCTCCACAGATGCTGCCTGGCCGGTTTCAGATTTCCAGCATCCGCAGTATTTTTTGGTACAAGTTACTGAACGATTTGCGCCGCTAGCCTCGCAAAAATGGCATTTCGCCCTTAACTTCCCCGTGAGTTTCAGGAAGTTGCTGCATTTGCACATTAATCGCCAATTAACTTCTCCACAGAAAGTTAAGCCTAATGGCCCGGAATTTTGCGGTGGCAATGACAGCGAAACTGTCAGCGTTCGCCGGCATTACCCCTCTGAAACTGACCGTAACTTCAGGATTTAGCGCATGCACAAGTAAACGTGGAAATCCAGAAGTTGCGGTCAATCATTCCCTGCTCTGGCACAGGCTGCGCTGTGGAAATCCCCAGAGCCAGCAATCACTGAAATCACTTGAACTGACCAAAACTTCCCCTTTTCTCCTCTAATATCACTATTAAAAAACCCGTTACAAGTTAAGCCCTATTCCATGAGATGTAACTGGGGTTTTAACGGTGTACTGAGTAATAACTACTGCTGAACAACCATCCTCAAAAGCTAATTTTATATTTGTGGAATGTCAAATTTCTCCATTATGATAAAAATTACTAGATTTTTTAAATAAGTATTTTTTTATTTATTTATGATATTTCAGCTGCTACCTTAACCCCGTGTGTATGTCCCAATCTTTATTTCACTCTCTGTAAAACTTTTTTAAAGTGAATGATAAAAGCTGCTTTTTATTTCCTGGTTTGCTGTCTGTGAGAATTCTTCAATGTGATTGGCTGCTTAGCCAGCCTGATGGCATCACTGCTGCCGAACGCTAGAGAAAGCTAAAGTTTTCACCACAAAGATCACAAGATCTTTGAGGTCAGCAGCGATCGCCATCACTTCGCCGATGACTGCAAATTCCGGGCCATTAACGGGCTGATAACGGCACGGCGAGGTCAACGAGGCACCTGAGACCTTGGAGAACGACAGGACCAACAGTCTATCTCTGTAACCAATGAAACGTAAGGATAGAAAAAGAAACAGAGGAACGACGGAGAAGGAAATAGGATGAATTAGAGTCAAATCGGGTACAGAAAGAGAAATAAAGAGAGGGAAAGAAAGAATCGATTAAGAGAGAGAGAGAAAAGGGGTAGAAAGGAAAAGTAAGAAAAAATTCTAACAACAATTTACTACCTGCAGGAATGAGACTCCACAGTTTAAATTGTTCTTTTTCAGTGCCGGAGAGGTTGAGTGGCATTTCAGGAACATAAACCTCGCCATTAAAAAGGTACTTATGCTGTTAAGTTCCAGTTCTAATACCATAATACTATTGAACTATAACTTTACTATTTAACTTTAACACTATTATTTAACTATATATAACATAAGAAAGAAAGACTTGCACTTACATAGTGCCTTTCACAACCTCAGGAAGTCCCAAAGTGCTTTACATCCAATTAAGTACTTTTTTGAAGAGTAGTCACTGTTATAATGTAGGAAACACAGCAGCCAATTTGCGCACAGCAAGCTCCCACAAAGAGAAATATGATATTGACCAAATGGTGGTTTTAGATGTTGGTTGTGGGATAAATATTGGCCAGGATACTGGGGATTACTCCCCTGCTCTTATTCAGAATAGTGCCATGGGGTCTTTTACATCCACCTGAGAGAGCAGATGAGGCCTTGGTTTAACGTCTCATCCAAAAGACGGCGCCTCCGACAGTGCAGCACTCCCTCAGCACTGCACCGGGAGTGCCAGCCTAGATAATATGCTCAAGTCTCTGAAGTGGAACCCACAATCTTCTGACTCAGTGGAAAAAAACTGAAGAATGCTTTTACTTTTGATCTAAACATTAGCACCCATAAATTATTTGCTCTAAGGATGAAATTATGTTTAAATGCCTGGATCTTACGTGAGTAACCTGGAATTATATTTTAACCTGCTTTGCATCTGATCTTTGAAATGTCTGGGGGGAAATAAAGAAGCGCCTCCTTTAATTTCGATGTGATGGATTGACTTCTACATGCAAACTTTACCTTATTCCCTTTCCAATTTGTTTCTTTGTTCTTCACTGTCTAAAAGCCGAGTGAGATCAAAGACTTTGACGACAAAGAATAGGAGAAAAAATGAACGGAATAGTTGCAAAGGAATCTTTTCTTTTTCAAAAAAGTAATAAAGAGCACGAAATGACGGCAGGTGGTAAAATAAGAGCCTTACATTTACAGTGCTGCGGTTGCTCTTGGAGATGTAGGCTGACTGGATGTGTTGCCTCTTCTCACGTCCTGACGAGTACGTCCTTCTGCTGCTCCTGCACCTACAGATGCTCACTGTAAGTCGAGGTTTGCATTCTTGTTCATAGAAGTATTGGTGGGTGTTTCCTCGTCTGGCAGAGAATAAAGGGCGGACTCCACCAGCACAGGGCCCGAGTTGTACCGACTGCACGCTGCAGACAGCATCGGCTTTCACTAGACACCGCAACAGCAACTTGCATTTATATAGCAGCTGGAATGTCGTACCACGTCCCAAGGCGCAACCCTTCTATTCGTATCTAAAACTGATCTCCTGTATGGAATTAACCCTTAAAGTGCTGCCCGCAACATTTGTTGCGCAATCGCGTGGAGCTCCTTCTCATTCCGCATGTTAAAGGTCAGTCACTGTATACGGCACACGTTTTCTTTTGTACGGTGGAAAAGGAATATCAGGCGAGGTGTCTCACGAACCACCTCCTCTACTGCCAGTTTCCAGCCTCCACCCCCACCCCCACCCCCCGCCGCTGTTAAAATTTATCACTGGCAGACTTTCAGGTGAGGCTTTTAATTAAAGCCTTGTCCGCCTGTTGTGCTAGTTTAGATGAACATTAAAGGTTTGATGATATTCAAAGAACAGGGAGTTCCCCTTGTGCCTTGGGCAACAATAATACTGCAACCAAAACAGACTAACGGACCACTCATTGCTATTTTTGGGACATTACGCTGCACACAATGACTGCTGCTTGCCTACATAATAACCGTGATTGCATTTCACTATAATTCATTGTTTGTGAAGTGCTTTGGGACATTTTGTTTTTATTTATTTATGGGATGTGGGTGTCACTGGCAAGGACAGCATTTATTGCTCTTGAGAAGGTGGTGAGCTGCCTTCTTGAACCGCTGCAGTCCGTGTGGTGAAGGTGCTCCCACAGTGCTGTTAGGTAGAGAGTTCAGGATTTTGACCCAGCGACGATGAAGGATCAGTGATATACTTCTAAGTCACAATGGTGTGTGACTTGGAGGGGAACTTTGAGGTGGTGGTGTTCCCATGCGCCTGCTGCCCTTGTCCTTCTAGGTGGTAGAGGTCGCGGGTTTGGGAGGTGCTGCTGATGAAGCCTTGGCGAGTTGCTGCAGTGCACCTTGTAGATAGTACACACTGCAGCCACGGTACGCCGGTGGTGGAGGGAGTGAATGTTTAAGGTGGTAGATGGGGTGCCAATCAAGCGGGCTGCTTTGTCCAGGATGGTGTCGAGCTTCTTGAGTGTTGTTGGAGCTGCACTCATCCAGGCAAGTGGAGAGTATTCCATCACACTCCTGACTTGTACCTTGTATATGATGGAAAGGCTTTGGGGAGTCAGGAGGTGAGACACTCGCCGCAGAATACCCAGCCTCTGACCTGCTCTTGTTGCCACAGTATTTATGTGGCTGGACCAGTTAAGTTTCTGGTCAATGGTGACCCCCAGGATGTTGATGGTGGGGAGTCGGCGATGGTAATGCCGTTGAATGTCAAGGGGCGGTGGTTAGACTCTCGCTTGTTGGAGATAGTCATTGCCTGGCACTTCTGTGGCGTGAATGTTACCTGCCACTTATCAGCCCAAGCCTGAACGTCGTCCAGGTCTTGTTGCATGCGGGTATGGACTGCTTCATTATCTGAGGAGTTGTGAATGGCACTGAACATTGTGCAGTCATCAGCGAACACCCCCATTTCTGATCTTATGTTGGAGGGAAGGTCATTGATGAAGCAGCTGAAGATGGTTGGGAGTAGGACACTGCCCTGAGGAACTCCTGCAGCGAGATGTCCTGGGGCTGTGATGATTGACCTTCAACCACCACAACCATCTTCCTTTATGCGAGGTATGACTCCAGCCAGTGGAGCGTTTTCCCCCCGATTCATCATTGATGATGGGGATTTTCATGAAGCCTCCTCCTCCCATTAGTTGTTGAATGGTCCACCACCATTCACAACTGGATGTGGCAGGAATGCAGAGCTTTGATCTGAACCGTTGATTGTGGGATTGCTTAGCCCTGTCTATAGCATGCTGCTTCCGCTTTTTAGCATGCATGTCATCCTGTGTTGCAGCTTCCCCAGCTTGGCACCTCATTTTTAGGTATGCCTGGTGCTGCTCCTGGCATGCACTTCTACACTCCTTATTGAACCAGGGCTGGTCCCCTGGCTTGATGGTAATAGTAGAGTGAGGGATATGCCAGGCCATGAGGTTACAGATTGTGGTGGAATACAATTCTTCTGCTGCTGCTGATGGCCCACAACGCCTCATGAATGCTCAGTTTTGAGCTGCTACATCTGTTCTGAATCTATCCCATTTAGCATGGCGTTAGTGTCACACAACATGATCGAGGGTGTCCTCAGTGTGAAGACGGGACTTCGTCTCCACAATGACTGTGCGGTGGTCACGGCTACCAATACTGCTATTAATAGATTCAGTGAATGGGCAAAACTGTGGCAAATAGATTTCAATATAGGCAAATGTGAGGTCACCCAGTGTGGACCTAAAAAGGATAGATCAGAGTGCTAGCTAAATGGTGAAAAGCTAGAAGCAGTGGAGATGGACAGATCTCTGAGAGCTGGATTAAGTCACTATATAAATGCAAGTTCACTTCTTTAGAATGAAGTACCCACATATCACAGGCAACGTTCCCGCTAAGCTGCGCAGCCATGCCGCTGTCTGGATGTCCCGTGCAGCCCCGGGACAGGCTTTTCAATGGGAGATTTCGTGCATGTGCAAAATTTTTTAATGGGCCGCACAGCCCATTAAGGGGACCACGCACCCAAAAACAATTTAGAGGGAACATTGATCACAGGTACTTGCCGCAAGTGCCACAGTGTGAGTGATGGAGAACACGTGGTGTGGCATAAATGTGTTAGTCTCATTTAGATCAGTGAAAGAATGTGTCATAACTTCAGTGGTTAATGTTATATTCAATCAACACATCTGCTTGCAAGCAGCCTGGAGTGTCCGCACAAGAGCTGCAATATGATGCCTAAGGTGTTCTCCAAGTCATACAGCAGATTGACCTGGACATATATCGACATTCCTTCATTAATTCTGGGTCAAAATCCTAGGCATTCCCATCTAACACCATTTTGGGCCATCAACTGGTCCAGGAAGTGGGCGGTCGAGGGGGTCGTTCGGCCCGACTGCCTGCCTCTCTTCCATGGCCACATTCGCGCCCGGGTGGCCCTGGAGATGGAGCACGCAGTGTCTGCCGGCACGCTCGAGGCCTTCCGCGACCGGCGGGCACCGCGGGGACTGGAGTGCGTCATCACCCCGGACAACCAAATTTTAATTTAAGTTGTTAAGTTTCATTTAAGGTATTTTTGTTAAGTTACAGTTGATTTGTTTATGGGTTGCTCAAAAGAGTGCACTCATCTGAGACCTCATTCGCAGCCTTGCTGTCTGTGCAGCTGCCTCAAAGGGAAAAGGAGAGGTGGTCTCTCTCTGGGAGAAGGAAGAGGAAGAGGAGACTGAGACTGACTGCTGTGACCACTACCACTACTACTGTTACTGCTGAGGTGCCTGGAGGGAGAGGAGAGAGGACAGGAGAAGAGAGAAAAGAGAAACACCATTTTGGGAGTAACATCACCAGCAGGATTGCAGGAGTTCGAGAAGGCTCATCGTTACCTTCTCAGGCAACCCCAGGTGGGCAAGCAATGTAACCTTGTCAGTGTTGCCCACATCTTATGAATAATTTTTTCTGTTGTGGGACATCAACTATTAGAAATTGTTTTATTTTTGCAATTAATACTCCTGGGCCATTGGTTCATCACCTAAGTACTGTAAAGTAATCGGACTGGACTGGGAAACTAAAACAAAATGATTTAAATTAAATAGCTGAGAAAATTTTAAGACAATTCCATTGATGTACACTTACCAAACTGTCTTAACTCCTTCGGGCTATTGATAGAAGTAACAAGGATGGTGCCTTTTCTGGTATTTTCTGTATCCATAAAAGTAATTCCACTTCATATTTTATTGAATATATGTTCAAAAGCTTCAATACAAAAGTTTAAACAGTATTATGAATAGTCTCCTACAAATCTCTTATTCTAATACTCACTATGAAAAATGTAAATTGGCAGGATGTGACTAGTGGTGTCCCATAGGGATCTGTGTTGGGACCTCAACTATTCACTGCATTTATTAACGACTTAGATGATGGGATAGAGAGCCACATATGCAAGTTTTGCCGATGACACAAAGATAGGCGGGATTGTAAGCAGTGTAGATGGAAGCATAAAATTACAAAGAGCTATTAATAGATTCAGTGAATGGGCTAAACTGTGGCAAATAGATTTCAATATAGGCAAGTGTGAGGTCACCCAGTGTGGACCTAAAAAGGATAGATCAGAGTGCTATCTAAATGGTGAAAAGCTAGAAGCAGTGGAGATCCAAAGAGACTTAGGGGTCCATGTACATAGATCATTAAAATGCCAGGGACAGGTACAAAAAGAAATCAAAAAGGCTAATGGAATGCTGGCCTGTATATCTAGAGGATGAGAATACAAGGGGTTAGAAGTCATGTTACCGTTATACAAAACCCAGACCACAATTGGAGTACTGTGTTCAGTTCTGAGCACCACACCTTAGGAAGGATATATTGGCCTAGGAGGGAGTTCAGCGTAGGTTTACTAGAATCAAACCTGGACTCCGAGGGTTAAATTATGAGGAGACATAACACAAACTGGGGTTGTATTCCCTGGAATTTAGAAGTTTAAGGGGTGATTTGAACAGAGTTTTCAAGATATTAAGGGGAACTGATAGGGGAGATAGAGAGTAACTATTTCTGCTGGTTGTGGAATCTAGGACCAGGGTGCATTGTCTACAAATTAGAGCCAGACCTTTCAGGAGTGAAGTTAGGAAACACTTCTACACACAATGGGTGGTAGAAGTTTGGAACTCTCTTCCACAAATGGCAGTTGATGCTAGATCAATTGTTCATTTTAAATAGATTTCTGTTAATCAAAGGTATTAAGGGATATGGGGAAAAGACGGGTATATGGAGTTGGGTCGCAGATCAGCCATGATCTCATTGAATGGCGGAGCAGGCTTGAGGGGCTAAATGGCCTCCTCCTGTCCCTATGTTCCTATGACAGCAGAAGGCAGTTTGAGTGATTATTATCTAGGTGCAGCTGGCTGTGGCATGGGAGTACCAACACATTCTGATTATGTCGAACTCGGTTATCGTAACAGGCAGTGATAAGACAATAATACACAGACAGGTCATATGAGAATGTTAAATGTCTTTACAAACAGGCAGGAACAAGCAGAAACTTGAGCTTCTAAACATTTTGGTTCAGAAGCAGATTGGTTGTGCTAAAACTTGCACGGGCAGCATATTTTGTTGATGCTTAGTGAGTACAAAGAGAAATTGTCTGAAAGCCTTGTCTACCTTTCCTATGCATGTGTCTGGGTGGCACCTGTCACAAGGTGCATAACTTAGGTATTTTTTTTTATCTGATCAGGTATTTGATTGCTTCAACAGTTCGTTTTGAGAAACAAGATCTGAAAGTGTAACTGCAGCCAAGGTGAAGAAATCTTTCTTAAGCTTAAATCGTCAAGTTTATAAAGTTCCTAGGTGTTGATGTTAGTAATGTTCCAATGGAGCAATTAGCTATTTACCAACATTAAAAGGGTGGAGGGGGCAAACTCAATCATGGCTTTCAAAGGGGGATTGGATAAGTACCTGAAGGAAAAAAAATTGCAGGGCTACAGGGAAAGGGCGGGGGAGTGGGACTAGCTGAAGTGCTCTTGCAGAGAGCCAGCATGAGCTCAATGGGCTGAATGGCCTCCTTCTGTGCTGTAACCATTCTATAATTCTAAAAATTCAGCAGTCTTTGGATGCCATGTAGCAAAGTTTTGTGCATGCACAGTGTTCTACTTTTCCTCAATTTAAGAGTGGACCAGAGCCTGCAGTATAACTTGATGCTGCCTATTTATAGCACTCTCAAAACAGGGCAGCATTAGAAACAGAAGGACAAAATATAGTTACCACAGGGAAAGGATATTGTGACTGTTCATGTGTGCTGTGAAAGATTTGCTTGAACAATTTACTGGATGAGGCTGGATGTGATTTTCATCTCCGAGCGGGAAATGGGCGAGGCAAGAGCAATTAGCTCTATAAATTATCTCGATAGAAAGTGTAGGCATTCCAATCAGTATATAGGTAATGTTTATTGTCCATGCTTTTTAAATTAAAAAATATTTTTGCAGGGATCAGCTGAATATAACTGCGTTACCCAAGATAGCAGGATCAGCAAAAACAGCAAAGATACTCAGGAAGTCAGTCTTACCCAGACAGTACCAGTATCACGATAGCAAAATACTGCGGATGCTGGAAATCCAAAATCCGAAATAGCAACAGAAAACACTGGAAACGCCTTCTGTAGATGGGTTTCGACCCGAAACGTTGACTGTTTCTCTCTCCACGAATGTTGCCTGGCCTGCTGAGTTTTTCCAGCGTTTTCTGTTGTTATTTCAGTACCAGTATCAATTTGTCTAGATGGGCAGAATGTGAAATTCACAAAAGAGGTCATTTCATTCCTAAGCTGATGTGGAATGGGCTACAGTCCCTGTCTCATGCTGTAACTTATGACTTGAAATGCAGGATTTCTTGAGTCTTCCAAAACAAAATATAAACAAAACGTGCATGTTTGCCACAGATGCACCTTTATTAGCATTTTGTTAATTGCTGCACACCTTATTTGATGTAGTATATTCACAATATATTGAAGTGTATGGCACAGTGAAATACATATATATACTGTTGCAAAAATTAAATTATAGCAGGCAAACCGGTTTTGCAATGGAGGAAACCGTGCATGCACGAAAATTTGAATGGGCCGCGCAGCCAGTTAAAGGGACCGCGCATGAAAAGAAAAAGAGGGAGCATTGGGTATGGCATAGTGCAGTTTGGAGAAAATGTTTCCTTAAGAGCATGTTCACATTGATGTGATAAACCACCTACAAACTGCTGATTTGTTCTAATTGCAAGGATGAAATAGTTATTTAAAAGTTATTAAAGAGGGAGCCCCCAGCATCACGCCCACTTTTAAAAATTGAGCAGTTACTACAAAGAATTAGGTTCAATTTAACGCTGTGTTTTCCATTTTGGTCGTTTTTTTTTGGAGAATGCAGTGTTTTTGTTTAATGAGGAAATGTGGCTAACATAATTAAAGGTATTAGTTTGAAGAAGTTACTTAAGCACAAAAGTGTACGGAAGGCAAGTAAACTGTCTCTCATTCTGCCAGTGCATTTCACGCCTAATCTAGAGCCGTCTTTTGTCTCCACTAGTCCTATCACCAGCTCGTCTGGTTTTGAATACCTCTTAATGACTCTTCACTTCTCTTTTGTTCTTTCATCCCCATTTCCCAGCCCCCAAACTGGCCTTTTAATCTGATAGCAAAATACTGCAGATGCTGGAAATCTGAAAAAAACAACAGAAAATGCTGGAAAAACTCAGCAGGCCAGGCAACATCCGTGGAGAGAAATTAGAGTCGACGTTTTGGGTCAAAACCCTTTTTCAAAACTGGAAAGGAAATGAAATAGATCGAAAGGAGGGCTGGGGAGGGAACAAAAGAAGTGAAGAGACATTAAGAGGTATTCAAAACGAGACGAGCTGGTGATAGGACTAGTGGAGACAAAAGACGGCTCTAGATTAGGTGTGAAATGTTCTGACAGAATGAGAGACAGCTGCCATGTAAAAAAAAAAGAGGAAGTGGGGGGGGAGGGAAAACCCAAAACAAAGGGGTGGGGGGAAAAAATATATAAGTAAAAATGTAATAGGGGCCGAGGATATGATCTGAAATTGTTGAACTCGATATTGAGTCCAGAAGGCTGTAAAGTGCCTAATCGGAAGATGAGGTGCTGTTCCTCGTGTTTACGTTGAGCTTCCGTGGAACAATGCAAGAGGCCGAGGACGGTGAGGTCCGAGTGGGAATGGAGCGGTGAATTAAAATGACAGGCGACCAGAAGCTCGGGGTCACCCTTATGGACTGAACGGAGGTGTTCCGCAAAGCGGTCACCCAATCTGCATTTGGTCTCCCCAGTGTAGAGGAGACCGCATCGTGAGCAGCGAATACAGTATACTAGATTGCAAGAAGTACAAGTAAATCGCTGTTTCACCTGGAAGGGGTGTTTGGGGCCCTGGACAGTGGGAAGGGGGGAGGTATAGGGGCAGGTGTTACATCTCCTGCGCTTGCGCGGGAAGGTGCCAGGCGAAGGGGAAGGGGTGCTGGGGGTGATAGAGGAGTGGACTAGGGTGTCTCGGAGGGAGCGGTCCCTATGGAATGCTGAAAGGGGAGGGGAGGGGAAGATGCGTTTGGTGGTGGGATCACTTTGGAGGTAGTGAAAATGGCGGAGGATGATCCGTTGAATGTGGAGGCTGGTGGGGTGAAAGGTGAGGACAAGTGGAACCCTATCGTGGTTCCGTGAGGGAGGGGCAGGGGTGAGGGCAGAAGTGCGGGAGATAGCACGGACACGGTCGAGGGCCATGTCAACCACGGTAGAGGGGAATCCTCGGTTGAGGAAAAAGGAAGACATGTCGGAAGCACTGGTGTGGAAGGTGGCATCGTTGGAGCAGATGCGGCGGAGACGGAGAAACTGGGAGAATGGAATAGAGTCCTTACAGGAGGCGGGGTGGGAGGAAGTGTAGTCCAGGTAGCTGTGGGAGTCAGTGGGCTTGTAGTGAATATTGGTCAATAACCTATCCCCAGAGATGGAGACGGAGAAGTCGAGGAAGGGAAGGGAAGAGTCAGAGATGGACCATGTGAAGGTGAGGGAATGGTGGAAATTGGAGGCAAAGTGAATGAAATTGTCTAGTTCGGGGCGAGAGCAGGAAACGGCACCGATACAGTCATCAATGTATCGGAAAAAGAGGTGAGGGAGGGGACCTGAGTAGGACTGGAACAAAGAATGTTCCACATATCCCACGAAAAGGCAGGCATAGCTAGGGCCCATACGGGTTCCCATAGCAACAGCTTTGATTTGAAGGAAATGAGTGGAGTTAAAGAAGAAGTTGTTCAATGTAAGAACAAGTTCAGCCAGGCGGAGGAGGGTGGTGGTGGATGGGGACTGGTCGGGCCTCTGTTCAAGGAAGAAGCGGAGCGCCCTCAGGCCATCCGGGTGGGGGATGGACGTGTAGAGGGATTGTACGTCCATGGTGAAAAGGAAGCGGTTGGGGCCAGGAAACTGGAAACTGTTAAAGTGGCGGAGGGCGTCCGAAGAGTCGCGGATGTAGGTGGGAAGAGACTGGACAAGGGGAGAAAAGATAGTGTCGAGATAAGAAGAGATAAGTTCCGTGGGGCAAGAACAGGCTGAAATGATGGGTCTACCAGGGCACTCCTGTTTGTGGATTTGGGGAGGAGGTAGAAGCGGGCTGTGCAGGGTTGGGGAACTATGAGGTTGGTGGCCACGGGGGGAAGATCTCCAGAGGAGATGAAGTCATTGCCAGTCTTGGAAACGGTGGTTTGATGTTCGGTAGTGGGGTCATGGTCCAGGTGGAGGTAGGAGGAGGTGTCGGAGAGTTGGTGTTCAGCTTCCGTTAGGTAGAGGTCAGTTCGCCAAACAACAACAGCACCACCCTTGTCAGCAGGTTTAATGACAATGTCAGGGTTGGATCTAAGAGAATGGAGTGCTGCAAGTTCAGAGGGAGGTAGGTTGGAGTGAGTGAGGGGAGCAGAGAAATGGAGACGGCCGATGTCACGGCGGCAGTTAACGATGAAAAGATCTAGAGAGGGTAAGAGGCCAGGGGGAGGGGTCCAGGTAGAACGGGAATTCTGAAAGCGGGAGAAAGGGTCAGTCGTGTGGGGGGAGGACTCCTGGCCAGAGAAGTGGGCACGGAGACGAAGGCGGCGGAAAAAGAGCTCAACATCGTGTCGAGCTCGAAATTCATTGAGGTGGGGGCGTAATTTGTCATGGTCCAGGTGGAGTTAGGATTTTTACTTATATTTTTACTTCTATACATATTTTTTTTCCGCCCACCCCTTTGTTTTGGGTTTTCCCTCCCTCCCCCCTTCCTCTTTTTTTTAACATGGCAGCTGTCTCTCATTCTGCCAGTACATTTCACACCTAATCTGAACCGTCTTTTGTCTCTTTACTAGTCCTATCACCATCTCATCTCGTTTTGAATACCTCTTAATGTCTATTCACTTCTTTTGTTCCCTCCCCAGCCCTCCTTTCGACCTATTTCATTTCCTTTCCTGTTTTGAAAAAGGGTTTCGACCCGAAACGTCGACTCTAATTTCTCTCTACAGATGTTGCCTGGCCTGCTGAGTTTTTCCAGCATTTTCTGTTGTTATTTTGTAAACAGATGAGGGTTGACTTTTCTGAAAGCGTATTCCCAGCAGGGAGCCTCATCCACCGGGAGCACATATCAGGAAGCCATGGACGTGGTCCCCACGATTTTCTCTCTGGGGGCCAGGCATTCGGAAAAATTGTCTCTATACAGTTGATGCTGATGCACTCTCAGGGTAATGACTATCTCCACTCCCAATTATTCAACTGAGATCCCTCACACTGTCCGGTACAATAATTCCACAAAGTCAGTGCCTGCAATTATGTCATCAGCCCTCACTGACAAAAAACTTTTTTTCAAATGCATTAAAAGTAGGTTAATATTAATCATAATTCTTTCAATGAATCTTGATGGTGAGATTGTCCCTAAATAACTGGTAGTGTAAAATTACTCGAATAGTTAAGTGTAGGTTTCTAATATGCTGTTTTAGGAGAGGTGAATATGGTACAGCTGAAGGTTACAGGTGTGACTTTATCATGGCAGGTGAGCAGAAACAGTGTTTTTTCCTGTTTTGTGTTTAGTAAATAGGTTCCCGTCCTTGTCAGTCTGTCTGTTTCACCTGCAGATCACTCACATTCTTCACCTGGCACCACCAGGACTAACAGCGGCTTATTATTACTTGTCAGAGACCAGAGGATTCCCAGTTTCCCGAGATTTTCCCACTGAAGGTACATGTTTTTAAATCATATACTTTGAGTGCTCAATCACCTCCATTCTGAAATCCATCATCAAGTGGCAGACTGCTCGGTGTCAAATTTAGTCTGATAATCGCTCCTGTGAAGCACCTTGAGACGTTTTACTATGTTAAAGGTGCGACATAAATGCAAGTTGTTGTTGTCACCTGATGGATGAGGCTTGTTGCCCACCGCACAGCAGTGTTGGCGAAGGGAAACTTCAGGTGCACAGAATTGACTGAATTTTCACTTGCTTGATGACTTCAAGTGTAGCTGCTCACAGGTATGTTGAGTTAGCATGTGGTAGCAGTAACTGCCCACACTGAACTGGCTAAACTTCACGTCGGGCTATGGAACTATTCTCCTGCATTACAGGAAAAATACTAGCCCTGAAATTGCGGTCGGCGACGTAGCTACAGAGTACACCGCCGACCTCCAAACGAAATCCGCACTGACCTGGTGCAAGGCCCCAAACGAAAACTTGCTCTGAAATGCCGCAGAGTTGTGCGCAGCGCAGTGGCCACAGGTCCCAGGGGTGCACCAATGTGTGTAAGCGTACCTAGGATCACGTGGGCCGGGGCCAGTGCTCCTTTCACCAGTCAGTCAGGAAACAGAAATCTCCGATGCCCGACATCAATTAACTTGTAAATTAAACAGTGTGAATATTTATTTGACAAGTGCAGTTCTTGGCTTTAAAAAGCACAGGGAATACTTTGGAGTAAGTACAGTTAATTACGGGAAGACTGCAAGATTAAAAAAAAGATTAAAGCATCTCACCCCTCAAACTGAGCCTTTACAGCTGCCTGGTAGGTTGATACACGCTTTTATGTGTTCGTTTTTAATTATTGATACAATTTTCTCATCCCCCCTCCCCTTACGCTGTGCAAACAGGCTCCAGCGCCTGTTTGCACCAGCCATAAAATTTTCCAGCGTAATTGATGTGTAGTTGGTGGGCAATTAGCCCAACTTCTCACCAGCAATGAGGATTTGACAGTCACAGCGGATGATCTGTCTAGTCGGAACTTGACAGATTGCAAGTTCGGTATTTAGCACGTGCTGAGAGTACGCCATCAAACCGACCGCAAATTCTGCCCCATTGTTTTTAGTGTGTAACATGAAAAGAAACAACATCAACTCCGGCTTGCATCTGATGGCAAACTTGGTTGTTAATTACGCTGCTGACTGCATTATTGAGTCTGAGTGCCTCGGGCCTGGTCCCCAATATTGCATGCAAGTTAGCACATATCCTCTAAATGAAATGGTCCATGTTATATATTACCTACAGGAGTAGCTGTATCTAGCAGTATTTTCACAGAGAGACTCTAATTGAAGAGTCTACTGGGAAAGTATAATCTCATTGTTAGATAAATTGAACTTTTAGTGCTTTGAAGACAAGTATGGTTATGGTCTGACAAATATGCATAAAAGTTAATTCAAATTACAGTTGTGTAGACCTGTATATGTTTCTCTGTTTTAACGCATGTTCTTCATTATGGGACAAGTGCCATATTTAAGAATGAACTTCACTCAGATCACTTTCAGATACATGGTAATGAAAAGTTGCTTTTCTATATAGGTGGATTTGCACTTAACCTTTAGTGACAGAATAAAGCAGTGTCTGGTTCACACCGATGCTAAAGTTGTAGTGTAAATCCAGACTCTGGAGAAAAGCAGAGGTTTTTGGAGTAGGGAGTTTCACACCGCCTCCATTTGACAGCGTAGCATGTAAATCCAGATCACTGTCAAACCAGGTGTAAGAAGTGTCTGGGGAATTCATTGGACCTTCTGGACACTTTTTTTTAAACCAGCCTACAATTAATTTAAATCTTTAGGAAAAGTGGAAACTGCTGCCAGCACTACCTTAACATTTCTAATTTAACTGCTGGGTTAGGATCTCTGCACATCCCTTGGCAAATAAAAGGAGCTGTGGCTCAGTGGGTAGTCTCTGAGTCAGGAGGTTGTGGGTTCAAGTCCCACTCCAGGAACTTGAGCACATAAATCTAGGCTGACGTTCCAGTGCAGCTCTGAGGGAGTGCTGCACTGTCGGAGGTACCGTCTTTCCGATGAGATGTTAAACTGAGGCCCTCTCTCAGGTGGACGTAAAAGATCCCATGGCACTATTTCGAAGAAGAGCAGCGGAGTTATCCCCAGTGTCCTGGCCAATACTTATCCCTCAATCAACATAACAAAAACAGAGTAACTGGTCATTATCACATTGCTGTTTGTGGGAGCTTGCAGTGTGCAAATTGGCTGCCGCCTATCCCACATTACAACAGTGAGTAGACTCCAAAAGTACTTCATTGGCTGTAAAGTGCTTTGAGACATCCGGTGGTCATGAAAGGCGCTATATAAATGCAAGTCTTTATTTCTTTAAGTTCAGTTGATAAATGGTTCAGTACTGAGACACACAGGGTAGGAAAGTTTCAGGTTCAATTTCCAGACTGTATTGTGTTAGTTACTTGCCAGTGGACCAGCCTCTTCAAGAGTGAAATCCCCTAGGACATAGGAACTTAGAATGGGATAAAGATAAAATACAGACACAGTATATGACTTTAAAATGGGACTGAATTTAGTCTTGGGCACCTAGGTCCAATTATCCTGCTCCACTTGAAGACTACATAGAAACATAGAAGATAGGAGCAGGAGTAGGCCATTCGGCCCCTCGAGCCTGCTCCGCCATTCAATGAGATCATGGCTGATCATCCAAATTCAGTACCCTGTCCCTGCCTTCTCCCCCATATCCCTTGATCCCTTTAGCCTTAAGAAATATATCCAACTCCTTCTTGAATATATTTAATGAACTGGCCTCCACCGCCCTCTGTGGTAGAGAATTCCACAGGTTCACCACTCTCTGGGTGAAGAAATTCCTCCTCATCTCAGTCCTAAATGGCTTACCCCTTATCCTTAGACTATGACCCCTAGTTCTGGACTCCCCGGCCACCGGGAACATCCTTCCTGCATCTAGTCTGTCCAGGCCTGACAGAATTTTATAGGTTTCGATGCGATCCCCTCTCAATCTTCTAAACTCCAGTGAGTACAAGCCCAATCGACACAATCTCTCCTCATACATCATTCCTGCCATCCCAGGTATCAGCCTGGTGAATCTTCGCTGCACTCTTTCCATAGCAAGAACATCCTTCCTCAGATAAGGTAGCCTTAACTCCCCATGTGCAACACCCCAAGATAACATTATTATTTAATTTGATAAGTTTCTTTTGTCTTTTTTTATGATTTGGGCTTTATTAGGAAGGATATATTGGCCTTGGAGGGAGTGCAGCGTAGATTTACCAGAATGATATCTGGAATCCAAGGGTTAAATTAAGAGGAGAGATTACACAAACCAGGGTCGTGGCCGATTAACCTTTTCATTCCTAAGTACCAAAAGATTTGACTTGACCCATATTGGTGACAGTGATTATATTTTATTCAGTGTAGGTGAGACATGATACCTTACAGCATCTGAGCAGTAGTCTCACGGGGCACAATCGTGAGTTATGATACACGTTATGCTCTGGGTATAAGTCGCGATCTCCACGGATTCACCCCCGTTGACCCTGGCCTCTAGGCTCCCTCATCTGCCCGGTGTGACACGTGAGGGTCCTCCGACAACCTGAATTCCTCCTCGGCTCATCTGGTGGATGTTCCCAAGCTCTTGGCCGAATGCCTCTACAACCTAAGGCTGCGATTTCCCCTACCTCGGCGAGTCCATGGCAGGCGACGTCGGTGGCGGGTCCCAGCCTCGTTGCTGGCTCCAGCCCACTGTCCAAAATGATTTTCCCCTGATTGGGCTTGTTAAGCCCACCCAGCGTGTTTCCCGGCCAATTGGAGGAAGTGGGTCTGATGACGTCATTTGATGACGCGTCATCAGCCGGTTTCCTTAAAGCGACCATGCGCAAATTTATTTTGACAGTTGTGCTGTCAGTGTTCTACAGCATTGAGGTGCTGCAAACACTGACAATCACTGCACAGAGGTGCACGGCTGCACCCAGGCTCTCCCATGACTCCCTCCATATGCTTATGGAGGAAGTCACTGCATGCAGGGAGGTTCTCTTCCCTTCCAATGGGCGGCAGAGACCTTCCCAGGAGATCAACACAGTCTCGTTGCACATTGCACAGGAGGACACAAGCAGGGATGTCATCAGGAGGACCAGGCTGCAGTGGTGCAAGCCTTTCAATGATCTCAGTGGATCACAAAACATTACTGCAAAGCCACACTCAACCTCATCCTGCTGTGCCACTCATCGCATCCCCATCACTCTGCCTTCCCTACCCTACTCCTGCACATTCTTACACTAACTTACCTTGCACCTCCACCCATCCCTCTCTATCTACATTATCAGTTCCCCATCTCACTAGCCACACCTCACATTCGCCCTCATCCTAGTCCAATCATACCAACTAACAACACACAAGAGTAGGCACTATGGTGTTTTATGCAATGTTCATGTAAAGTTTCTGTGAATGTGGTGTCAAACATTGAAACCTTTATTTTCAACACTGCATTCTTGGACAGATTTGTGATCACCTTTGGAAGTGGCTTAGTGAGTTGCAGTGAATAGTGAGACATAACAGTACCCCCCACAATGGTGACGAGTGTGAAAGGAATGGCTTGGGCATTGTAGGGATGCTTTATGGTGTTGGTGTGGGGTGGTGCCAACCTGGTGCATCATGTGGCAGCCATGGTGTACAGTGTCAAGTGAAGTAAATGTGGCCATGGTGAGGCCATCCCTGGCCTCCCGGGCAGCAATGTGGTCAGGTGCTGATGCCCTTTGTCCTGTGCAGCATCAGTTGATTGCAGAGAAGGTTGGTGTTGTTGTTGGTGCTGCTGGCGATACAATATAATTGCGATTACAGAGACATGGCTGCAGCGTGACCAAGGCTGGGAGCTGAATATCCAAGGATATTCGATATTTAGGAAGGACAGGCAAAAAGGAAAAGGAGGTGGGGTGGCCTTGTTAGTAAAGGATGAAATCAAAGCAATAGTGAGAAAGGATATTGACTCAGAAAATCAAGATGTAGAATCAGTCTGGGTGGAGCTAAGAAGCACCAAGGGGCAGAAAACATTGGTGGGAGTTGTCTATAGGCCTCCAAACAGCAGTGGTAATGTAGGGGATGGCATCAAACAGGAAATTAGAGATGCATGTAACAAGGGTAATAAAGTAATCATGGGTAACTTTAATCTACATATAGACTGGTCAAACCAAATTAGCAATAATACTGTGGAGGATGAATTCCTGGAGTGTGTACGAGATGGTTTTTAGACCAGTACATTGAGGAGCAAACTAGGGATCAGGCTATCCTAGATTGGGTATTGTGCAATGAGAAGGGGTTAATTAATAATCTTGTTATGCGGGGTCCTTTAGGGAAGAGTGACCATAACATGATAGAATTCTTCATTAAAATGGAAAGTGAAGAAGTCCAATCTGAAACTAGGGTCCTAAATCTAAACAAAGGAAACTACGATGGTATGAGGAGTGAGTTGGCTATGCTAGATTGGGGAGCTTCATTAAAAGGCATGACGGTAGATAGGCAATGGCTAACATTTAAGGAACTAATGCATGAATTGCAACAGTTATACATTCCTTTCTGGCGCAAAAACACAAAATGAAAAGTGGCCCAACCATGGCTAACAAAAGAAATTAAGGATAGTATTAGATCCAAAGAAGAGTCATATAAAGTTGCCAGAAAAAGTAGCAAGCCTAAGGATTGGGATCAGTTTAGAGTTCAGCAAAAAAGGACCAAGAGATTGATTAAGAGGAGAAAAATAGAGTATGAGAGTAAACTTTCAAGGAACATAAAAGCGGACTGTAAAAGCTTCGACAAGTATGTAAAAAGAAAAAGATTAGTGAAGACAAATGTAGGTCCCTTACAGTCAGAAACGGGAGAATTTATAATGGGGAACAAGGAAATGGCAGAGCAATTAAACAAATACTTTGGTTCTGTCTTCATGGAAGAGGACACAAATAACTTCCCAGAAATGCTAGGGAACCAAGGGTCTGGTGAAAAAGAGGAATTAAAGGAAATTAGTTTTAGTAAAAAAATAGTGCTGGAGAAATTAATGGGACTGAAAGCCGATAAATCCCCAGGGCCTAATAATCTGCATCCCAGAGTACTAAAAGAGGTAGCCATGGAAATAGTGGATGCATTGGTTGTCATCTTCCAAAATTCTATAGATTATGGAACAGATTCTACAGATTGGAGGGTGGCAAATGTAACCCCACTATTTAAAAAAGGAGGGAGAGAGAAAACAGGGAACTACAGACCGGTTAGCCTAACATCAGTATTAGGGAAAATGCTAGAGTCTATTATAAAGGATGTGATAACAGGACACTTAGAAAATATCAACAGGATTAGATAAAGTCAACATGGATTTATGAAAGGGAAATCGTGTTTGACAAATCTACTGGAGTTTTTGGAGGATGTAACTGGTAGAATAGATAAGAGAGAACCAGTGGATGTGGTGTATTTGGATTTTCAGAAGACCTTGGATAAAGTCCCACATAAGAGGTTAGTGTGCAAAATTAAAGCACATGGGATTGTGGGTAATATACTGGCATGGATTGAAAATTGGTTAACAGACAGGAAACAGAGAGTAGGAATAAATGGAACTTTTTCGGGGTGGCAGGCGGTGACTAGTGGAGTACCGCAGAGATCAGTGCTTGGGCCTCAGCTATTCACAATATATATCAATGATTTGGATGAGGGAACCAAATGTAATATTTCCAAGTTTGCTGACGACATGAAACTAGGTGGGATTGTGAGTTGTGAGGAGGATGCAAAGAGGCTTCAAGGTGATTTAGACAAGTTGCCTTGGCAGATGCAGTATAACGTGGATAAATGTGAAGTTATCCACTTTGGTAGGAAAAACAGAAAGGTAGAGTATTATTTAAATTGTGCTAGATTGGGAAATGCTGATGTACAAAGGAACCTGGGTGTCCTTGTACACCAGTCACTGAAAGCAAACATGCAGGTGGAGCAAGCAGTTAGGAAGGCAAATGGTATGTTGGCCTTCATTGCAAGAGGATTTGAGTACAGGAGCAAGGATGTTGTACAGGGCCTTGGTGAGACCACACCTGGAGTACTGTGTGCAGTTTTTGTCTCCTTACCTAAGAAAGGATATTCTTGCCATAGAGGGAGTGCAGCGAAGGTTCACCAGGCTGATTCCTGGGATGGCAGGACTATCGTATGAGGAGAGATTGGGTCAACTAGGCCTGTATTCACTAGAGTTTAGAAGAATGTGATGGGATCTCATTGAAACATATAAAATTCTGACAGGGCTAGACAGACTGGATGCAGGGAGGATGTTTCCCCTGGGCTGGGGGGTCTAGAACGAGGGGTCACAGTCTCGGGATACAGGGTAGGACATTTAGGACTGAGATGAGGAGATATTTCTTCACTCAGAGGGTGGTGAACCTGTGGAATTCTCTACCACAGAAGGTTGTGGAGGCCAAGTCACTGAATATATTTAAGAAGGAGATAGATAGATTTCTAGACACAAAAGGCATCAAGGGGTATGGGGAGAGAGCAGGAATATGGTACTGAGATAGAGGATCAGCCATGATCATATTGAATGGCGGAGCAGGCTCGAAGGGCCAAATGGCCTACTCCTGCTCCTATTTTTCTATGTTTCTATGGTGTGCCTGGTGCTGCTGGTGTTGTGGCTGATCGTGGTCAGATTCTGAGAACCAAGTTGAGAGAGTATAAACCCTACCCATTCTGATGTAATAGATGGCAGGTGAACTTGAGATGACAGAAACAGTCTGTCAATGGTGAGAGAGGTTGTTCCAATGGGGTGACACTGAATAGAAGGTTTTCTCCAAACACTTGCAACCTGCATAAAGCTCAATCTGTCTTCCAAATGCAGTAAGCAACAGTTTCTGAGCTTGGAAAGTGAACAGCTGTGAGATGGGAGCTTTTATAGCACATTTGCAGCTGTCAAGTAATGAGATGATTCCATGGCCATTCAACTCCCGCCCAGCTTACCTGACGTGATCCCCGAGCAGCGTGGACCCCGTGGATGACCTGGTAAACTCTGAAGGTGAGCTGAAAATAGTTCTTAATGCTCTGTTAACAAGGTCATAATGACCTTAATTGCCTCCCCCACTGCTGCATTTTGGGTCTGCTCAGCGCCGACAGACCCAACATTTGGGAAAGGCATGTGGTGGCGGGTTGACAGCGGGGTCCCGACCCACTGTCAAGAAAAATCTATTTTCCCACCCGACCCACCACCGATTGCACCTGCTGACCCCCCCACCCCCCCGGAAAATTCCCTCCTGTAACTCTTCTGCAAATGGCAATTGATACTGGGCCAATTGTTAATTTTAAACCTGAGATTGATAGATATTTGTTAACCAAAGGTATTAAGGGATATTGGGACAAAGGCGGGTATATGGAGTTAGGTCGCAGATCAGCCAGATCTTATTGAATGGCGGGACAGGCTCGAGGGGCTAAATGGCCTTCTCCTGTTCCTATGTTCCTATTAGTTGTGCCCCTATAAAAGGAGGGAACTTTTGTTAGATTTCTTTTCTTTGGGTTGATGACACTGAGGCAACCCAATGTCTGCACATCTGCCGATGCACTTTATTATGGTCATATTTATGCTAATATATATGTACAAATGTATGTTGAAATGTTTAAGTGTCCTAATCCAAATTGTACACTCTCGGGAGCCGCAAGCCTACATTTCGTTGTACTGCACTTGTGCACTAACAATGACAATAAAAGTTGATTTGATTTGATTTGATTTGAAAAGGCAATGCTCCCCAGAGGTTGACTGGTATAAAATAATAAGCCCATTGGACAGCACAGAGCAGTGTCTGATTCTCTTGACTTTCCTTCCATGTTCATCTCGTGCAACTTTAGAATAATTAACAGCTAAATAATGCAAAATAATATCGGCTGTTTCTCTTGCTTATCTGATTAGGCAGCATTATTTGCTTAACTCTACATTTCAAGTGGTCAAGGATGGCTGAGCGGTCTAAGGCACTGTATTCAGATCCCAGTCTCCTCTGGAGGAGTAGGTTCAAATCCCACTTATGACATTTACTTTTTTATGCAGATTTGACAAGAAAGGCACAGCAGGATCCCACAATAGCCTATCATGTCAGGCAGACCACTAGGCAGTTCCAAGTGAAATCCCCATCTTTTCAAGTTCTTGACTTTTCTTTTATGCAGATTTGACAAGAAAGGCACAGTGAGATCCCACAACAACTTCTGCTGTCAGACAGTGCGCAAGGCCATCCCCAATAAAGCCCAGTTGAGAAAAAGAATCCCATTTATTTCTGATGGTGAAGAAAAAAATCAAATAATATAATATAGATAATATAAATATAATATAAATAATAGTCCCCAAAAAAACAAAAGTAACCTGTTTAAACGACTACCGTCCCATAGCACTCACTTCTGTCATCATGAAGTGCTTTGAGAGGCTGGTCAAAACCCACATCAACTCCTTACTAACTGACACACTGGACCCACTCCAATTTGCCTACCGCCCAAACAGATCTAGGGTTGATGCCATCGCCACTGTACTGCACACTGCCTTATCACACCTGGATAAGAGGAACATCTATGTGAGAATGTTGTTCATTGATTATAGTTCAGCATTCAATACCATTATCCCCTCCAAGCTCGTCAACAAGCTCAGTGAGCTAGGACTTAACACCTCCCTATGCAACTGGATCCTGGACTTCCTGACGGGAAGACCCCAGGTGGTGAAAATAGGCAGAAATACCTCCTCCACACTGATCCTGAACACGGGAGCTCCCCAGGGTTGTGTGCTCAGCCCCCTTCTGTACTCCCTGTTTACTCACGACTGCGTGGCCACACACAACTTCAACTCCATCATCAAGTTTGCTGATGACACTACCGTTGTAGGCCTGATCACAGATGGTGACGAGACAGGCTACAGGGAGGAGGTAAGAGCCCTAGGAGAATGGTGCAAGTACAACAACCTCGCCCTCAACATCAGCAAAACAAAGGAGATGATCGTGGATTACAGGAAGCGGCAGGGGGAGGGACACACCCCAATCTACATCGAAGGGGCTGAGGTGGAGAGGGTCAGCAGCTTCAAATTCCTGGGTGTATTCATTACGGAGGACTTAATGTGGTCCCATCACATCGACGTTGTAACCAAGAAGGCATGCCAATGCCTGTTCTTCCTCAGGAGACTGAAGAAATTTGGAATGGCCCCCCAGTTCTCACCAACTTCTACCGGTGCACCATCAAGAGTATCCTGTCCGGCTGCATCACTACCTGGTATGGCAACTGCACCGCCACAGACCGCAAGGCTCTACAGATGGTAGTGAAAGCTGCACAACACACTATAGGAATTAAACTACCTGCTGTGCAGGATATCTACCCCGAGAGGTGCCGGGAGAAGGCCCTGAGAATCATTAAAGACGCGAGTCACCCCAGCCACAACCTCTTCGCCCTGCTCCCGTCCGGTAAGAGATACCGAAGCATACAGTCTCGTACCAACAGGTTTTGAAACAGCTTCTACCCCCAGGCCATAAGACTCATGAACGATTAATTTATTATTATTTATTACTGTTGTTTTATTTATTATTACTGTCTTTCTATTAGTATTTCTATTAGTATTTTTATCATTGTTATGCCATATTTATTCCAATGTTGGGAGGACTCATAAAAATCAACATTTCATTGTGCAGTACACACGTCTGCTGCATATATGACAAATAAAATTGAATTGAATTGATTGAATTGAATATAATACTTTGGCCTAGAATTTCAGTATAGCCAGTTTTGGGGCGCTAATGTTAGCGCCCGCCCGATGTTAGCGCCCGCCCCAAAGTTGCGCCCCCTTGCCGGAAATTCAGTGGCTTCGCCCTAAGAGGTTGCTGGAGCGCTAAAAGAGGCGTTCCACTACTATCTTTAGGCGCTAAGCCGGCGGTGCAGAGGGATAGCGCCGAGGCGGGGCACAGCGCGGGTGCGGTCATTTTTTGATTGACAGCAGACCCCGTGGCGCCGACCCGCTCTTAAAGGGGGAAGGGACGATTTGGTCTGCTGCCACGCCCTGCACACTGCAGCTTTGCAAATAGGCCTCAACACTGCTGCTCAGCCCCAGGGAGTCATGGCAACGCCAGAGAAGGCCCGTGAGCGTGCCCTGCGCTTCTCAGAGCGTGATCTGGAAATATTGGTGACAGCTCTGGAGAAGAGGCGCAGGATCTTGTTCCCAGAGACTGGGAGGAATCCGAACCACCAAGAATACACCAGAGCCTGGAAGCAGATCACCAACAGGGTGACGTTCACCGGCGATGCCCCCAGGACCCACAAACAATGTCGGAAAAAATACAACGACCTGACCAGGATTGTCAGGGTGAGTACCCTTTCCAGTCTCCTCCTCATTCTTGCATGTACACCTGACATGATGGGCAAAGGGAGCTGAAAGTCCTAATGGCCAGCCCTCAGCCAGCAGCTTTGGGACAGTCATGAGCATCAATTGCCCATTCTGCACTCTACACTCTGGCCAAGCTATTCCACCATGGGAGGCAGTGCCCAGTACATCAGGGCTACACTCTGGCCAAGCTATTCCACCATGGGAGGCAGTGCACAGTACATCAGGGCTACACTCTGGCCAAGCTAGTCCACCATGGGAGGCAGTGCACAGTACATCAGGGCTACACTCTGGCCAAGCTATTCCACCATGGGAGGCAGTGCACAGTACATCAGGGCTACACTCTGGCCAAGCTATTCCACCATGGGAGGCAGTGCACACTACATCAGGGCTACACTCCGTACTTACAGCCCGTCCTTTCTCTTGCAGGCTAAAGTAGCCTATAATCGCCAGGCCCATGCCAGGACCAGGGGAGGCCGCGCCAAGCTGCAGAAGCTCACTCCCCTGGAGGAGCGCGTGAGTGTGCTCATGGGAGCCCGGCTGATCGTGCCCACAGCGTGCGGAGTAGCCGACCCTCCACTGCCCGGCAATGGTAAGGACCTCGCCTTTTGGCCCTCTCGCGTCGCACTTGCGCATCCGAGCTACCTCCTTTGCCACTGTCCCACCAATGCGCTGAATGCCACCAGTCCTGACTCCCTCGCTGACGCCGTCTCCTCACTCTGAAGCTACTCTTGTGCATTCCTGCTTTCAGCTGGTGACGACCAGGTCCCTGAAGCTGCCAGTGACAGCCCCTCCGAACAGGAGGAGGAGGAGGAGGAGCAAGAGCAAGCCGGACCATCAGGGGAACACTCAGGTCCCACAGGAGAGGACGAAATGATTGACACGTCCTCACTGGACGAGTGCCTGGACCAACTGTCGCAGGGGATTGCAGCTTCTGGGACCAGTGGCGTCCAGCCACCCAGGAGCCCTGCGCGTGGGCCGCGGCCTTCCCCCCCAAAGGGGGGAAGGATCAGAGGGGAGTGCAGTTGATCGGGACACTCGCCGCCACCAACGTGGCAAGGTTCCCCTAGTTCGGTCCTCTGCTCCCCAGCGGGAGAGTCCCGACTCCAGTCCGGACACCTTCACCTCGGAGGAGGCGCGGAAGCTGGACAAGATGGCCGAGGATTCGGACCGGCGCCACACGGAGCTCATGCGCGTGGTGGGGCGCATGCCTGAGGCCATCGAGTCGCTGGCGACCAGTGTGCGCGAGTTCGGGGCATCAACTGCCGCGAGTGGCCGCATGCTCACTGATGCCGTCAAGTCCCTGGCGGGTGTGATGCGGGCGCACACCAGGACAACGGGCACTCACTGCTGCCACACGCGCTGTCTCAGGCAGGCATCGCCAGGGCACCCGCCGCGCTGCAGCATCCCAGCGAGCCGCCCCTCGGCTGATTGTTGCGGATCCTGCAGTGCGGGCCCGGCCGAGTGCCAGCGCGCCACAGCACCAGCCAGCGCATCTCAGTCGCCAGCTTGCCCACATTGCGCCATCCGTCGCCGCCACTCCCCCACTGGGGCATCAAGGGCAAGCGGCTGGAGCTGATGTTGGCCAGGCTCAGGTGCGCCACTCAGCAGCCGGCCCCTCGAGGCCCAAAGGCCGTCTAGGCCGCCCCCCAAGGGCATCTGGCGGAAGGACATCTGAGCCTCAGGCGCCTTCCCCCAGCCTCACAGCAGCCACTGGGCAGAGCTTGTGAAGGAGCAGCAGGCCAGGCAGGGGAGGCAAAAGGCTGGACAAGGTCTCGCCCTCGCGGGCCACTCAGTAGAGGGTGTGGCCAGCTTTCGTTTTATATGGCGGTGGCCATCTTTCTTTTGCCCATGGTTGTTTGGTTCGTGGGCTTATTTTTTGCGTTAAGGCCGAGGTTGAGGCCAGGTTTGTACAAATGTGGAGTTACTCCTCCCCAGTTTGTGGGAGTGAGTCGTTTGTTGGGCTTTTTGTGGGGCCCGTTGATTGTTTTTGGGGATTCATGTGGGAAGGGGTTTTCATTTTTGTGTAATAAATAATTATCTTTATTCATACAGTCTCCATGGTTGTTCTTGTTCGTGTTTGTTGGCTTCGCCGGCTGAGGGCTTGCGGAGCGGCTGCATTCATCTTCCCTCATGGCTGCTGAAGAGGCATCGTTGTATGCCTCTTCAGCAGCGGTCCTGGGCGCGCGGAGCGGGGTCATGAGCCAGGTACACAAAGGATAGCCTTTGTCCCCGAGTAGCCATCCTCTTGGGGGAGGCTGTGCCTCGAACATGTCATTCACAGTACTCTGCCGCAGGATAAACGCATCGTGGCTGCTGCCTGGAAAGCTGGCATTGACAGCCATGATGCGCTGCTTGTGGTCACACACCAGCTGCACATTCAGAGAATGGTAGCCCTTCCTGTTGCGAAACTGCTCGGCATGCTCCAGAGGGGCCCGCAAAGCCACATGCGTACAGTCAATGGCGCCCTGCACCAAGGGGAAGTCCCCGAGTCTTGCAAATCCCAATGCGCGCTGATGCTGGCTCTCCAGGGCCATGGGGAAGGAGATGAATTGGCTTCTCCTTCTGAACAGTGCTTCGGTCACCTGGCGGATGCAGCGATGCGCGCCGTACTGGGAGATGTTCGCTATATCCCCAGCAGCGGATTGGAAGGAGCCGGTGGCATAGAAGTTCAATGCCACCGTCACCTTCACTTCCACCGACAGAGACGTCCTGCACCTGAGCTTTGGATGCAGATCTCTGCGAAGCAGGTGGCAGATCTCTGCAACCACCTCCTTTCGGAATCGGAGCCTTCTAACACATCGCGCGTCAGTCATGTGGAGGTAGGAGCGCTGCTGGCGGTATAGCCTGACTGGGTAAGGCCTACGTGGCCGACGCCTGTAGCCCCCTCTGCCTCTAGCCAGGGCTGCCCCTCTCACAATGCGTCTGCGAGCCCTACGGACATGGCGCTGCAGCTCCGCGTTGGCACCCCATGCAACCCCCATCAAATCCTGGCAAACAGTCAAATTTCCAAAAGGCCACTTGCAGTGCTCTGGCCTGAGTCCAAAAATACCTGAGCTGTTGCTGCTTGAAACCAGTTAGCTATCCTCCTTGTTGTGTGTCCAGAAATGCGTTGCACAAGAGTGTTTGCTGCAAAATGGCTGGGCTTTATACTGGTGGGTACGTCCCCTTTAATTTGCGCCCCCCGGGGCCCACGCTGGTTGTGTTGCGTTCCTTTTTTCAAACGCTCCGGCCGCCAGCCGCACAATGGGGCGGTCCGACTGAAGTTTGGAATCGGGGCGGCCAAAGGGCGTTGCACGAGGATGTGACGTCATTTTCTGCGCGCGCATCCGGGCGGGCGCTAAACTTTGCGCCGGCGCTAAGGGTCAACTTAACTTGGGGCGAGGCGCAAACTGCGCTGCGCCCGGGCGCTACACGCATAGCGCCCGAAATTCACTTCTATTAAGGCGCTAACTGCTGGCGCAACCAACTGAATTTCTAGGCCTTTGTCTTTTGACAAAAGTCTTGTCTTGGATTGGATTGGATTGGATTTGAAAATAAGCACAGCAAGATTCAAAAAGAAAAAAAACAACAATAAGACAGGCGCACGAGGCCTGAGGACAGAGAGAAAAAAAACTCTGAATTTCTAATTTTACTTACTATTATTGTTAACTTGCTGAAAGATGCTGGTACTTTGCAATGCTCTGCAGGTTTGTGTTAGAACAGAGAATGTTGGCTGTTGAAATCCAGTTACTACATCATCTGAGAAGTCTGTTTTAAAAATAGCGGTTCTGTTAATACAAGAACAATTTAAGTTCAAAATCAGCCAATGGTCTACTTGTAAGCTAGTTGTCCATAAAGCACTAGTATTGGTCACCATCAAGCAGTGAGCAATGAAAGGAACTGAAATGCAGACTAATAGTTATATTGTGGCGGAGCCACCATAAGACTATGGACATTTGTATATAATTACTTTTTACAGCTTTGTTATACAGCCTGACAATGTATCTTTAAATGTATCTGTTACTATACTCAGGCTCCTATACTCTATGTGATGACGTCATGACGTCAGAGCTTGGAACCTGCTGGCAGTTGAGCTCGGAACCTGCAGGCAGTTGAGCTCGGAAATTTCTAGTTAGTCCTGAGAGGCTTCCAAGCGGACCAGACCTGTTTGTATCTGTTCCTGTAGTTGATACCTAACTTCGTTTGTTCATTAAAGTTAATTACTTTAATTCACTGAGTCAAACTCCATCTTTTGGTGGTGACCCAGAATTCTTCGAACGATTTCGTTGAAAAGACATCATGGACACGAACGCCGTCACTCTCAAACTGCCACGCTTTTGGGAGCAGCAGCCAGCCGCGTGGTTTTGCCAGGCTGAAGCTCAATTCGAAATCCGGGGAGTTACAGCGGATTCGACCCGTTATTACTACGTGGTCTCTGCCCTCGACAGCACCACAGCCTCGCGAGTCGTCAGCCTCCTCGAAAGTCCTCCTAACGACGGCAAGTACGAAGCTTTAAAAACATGCCTACTCCAAATATTCGGTCTGTCTAAATCTGAACGCGCCCGACGACTGCTCGCCATGCCCGGTCTTGGGGACTCAAAGCCCTCAGAGCTCATGAGCCAAATACTCACGTTGCTCGGCTCGGAATCACAGTGTTTCCTCTTCCGCGAGCTGTTCCTCTCTCAGCTACCAGAGCCCGTACAGATGGCCCTGGCCAACTCCGCGATCATGGATTGTGCTGAACTCACCGCAGTAGCGGATAAAATCTTTTCGGTCGCCCAACAGTCCTGCGCGGCCACGAACTGCCCAGACAGCACCGAGCCCCCCGCCGATTCGGACTCGGACTACCCCGAACTGCAGCCATGTTGTGCCACCATGAGTCGTCCTGCCCCCACGAGGGCGAACCAGTCTCCTCTTCCTACGGGTTGGTGCATATACCATTCTCGTTTTGGCGCGAAAGCCTGGAATGGCCGTCCACCCTGCAGTTTCTTTCAAAAAAACAACAAAAAAGGCCTTTTTCAAATCGCCGGGGTTCGAAAAGCTATACTAATCCTGCTGCACATGCGGGGATCACGATGGCTATGGGATCTTCAGGAAAACTCCTGTACATCACTGACTCCCTCTCAGGACAGCGCTTCCTCTGCGACACTGGCTCCCAGTGCAGTATTCTGCCAGCGTCGAAGCTTGACCTACAGTCCGGCGGGCAGGGTCCCTCCCTTGAGGCAGCCAATGGCGCGGCCATCCGCATGTTCGGAAAGCGTTGGGTCCAATTGCGTTTTGGTGGCCAACAATTTAGCTGGGAGTTCATCACAGCGAAGGTTTCACAGGCCATCCTGGGAGCAGATTTTCTTTGCGCTGACGGCTTCTTAGTCGACGTTCAGCACTGCCGGCTAATCAACGCCTCAACCTTTCATTCGGTCCCCTGCCACCGAAGCACCACGGCATTGGTCAGTCGTTTGTGCAATCCCTTCCGCCAATGATTTTTCTCGTCTCCTCAAGGAATTTCCTGAGCTCACTAGGCCTACCTTTTCTTCGTCAGTAGCAAGACATGGTGTGACGCACCACATTTCTACGACAGGGCCCCCCGTTTATGCAAGAGCACGAAGGCTGGATCCCGGTAAACTCGCTGCAGCCAAGGTGGAGTTTCACACAATGGAACGCCTGGGCATCATTCGGCGGTCAAATAGTCCTTGGTCCTCACCTTTACACATAGTTCCTAAGCCGGGCGGTGGATGGCGGCCATGCGGCGACTACAGGCGCCTGAATGAGGCTACCACTCCAGATAGGTATCCAATTCCTCATATACAGGACTTTTCAGCTCACCTAGCGGGGAATTGCATCTTCTCAAAAGTGGGCCTCATCCGCGGCTATCATCAAGTGCCAGTGAACCCTCAAGACGTCCCCAAAACCGCCGTCATCACGCCCTTCGGGCTCTTTGAATTTCTCCGTATACCGTTCGGGCTAAAAAACGCGGCACAGGCTTTCCAAGGGCTATGGATTCCGTCTTGTGTGACCTAACATTCATCTTCGTCTACTTGGACGACATCCTCATCGCCAGTAGCAGCCACACCGAGCACATCACGCATCTGCGTACCCTCTTCTCTCGCCTTAGCCAGCATGGCCTCATTATCAACCCGGCCAAGTGCCAATTTGGCTTACGCAATATCGACTTCCTGGGCCACAGGATCACCGCAGAAGGTGCCGTCCCTCTGGCCTCCAAGGTGGAAGCCGTCGCATCTTTTCCTCTGCCACGGACCGTGAAGTCCCTCCAGGAATTCCTGGGAATGGTCAACTTTTATCACAGGTTCATGCCCAAGGCGGCGTTGTTGATGCAACCATTATACGAGGCCATCAGAGGCAAAGCGGGCAAAGACCCAATAGAGTGGACACCTCAGATGAACCAAGCCTTTGTCGAAACCAAGAGCGCTCTAGCCACGGCAACCATGTTGGCCCACCCCCTCCCAGGCGCAACCATAGCTCTCACCACTGACGCCTCCGACTACGCCATCGGGGCGGTACAAGAACAGTGGGTCGATGGGGCTTGGCGACCACTGGCTTTCTTCAGCCGACAGCTGAGGCCGAATGAGCAGAAGTATAGCACTTTCGACAGAGAACTGCTGGCACTCTTCCTGGCCATCCGCCATTTCCGCTTCCTCCTGGAAGGTCGACCATTCACGGCTTTTGTCGATCACAAGCCGTTGAATTTCGCAATGGCTAAGACAGCAGAACCATGGTCAGCGCGCCAACAACGCCATCTCACATACATTTCTGAGTTCACAACAGACATTCAGCATGTCTCCGGGAAGGATAACCTGGTGGTGGATTGCCTCTCCCGTGCCCAGTTCCATGCAGTACACTTGGGAGTTGACTATGTCAGATTGGCCGATGATCAGCAGGCGGATCCTGATGTACAGGCATACTGAACCACACCTTCCAGTTTGCAAGTGGCTGATGTTCCTTTTCAATCTGCAGGGACAATGCTCCTCTGTGATGTTTCCATGGGCATCCCACGTCCGATCGTCCCGGCCGAATGGCGCAAGAAAATCTTCGACATTATCCACGGGTTGTCACATCCCGGTATGAAAGCGTCCCAGCGGCTCATGGCGAGGAAATTCGTTTGGAAAGGCATGCATCTCGACGTCCGCGACTGGACAGATGCCTGCGTGACTTGCCAGAAAGCCAAAATACAACGTCACGTCAAAGCCCCACTCTCCACTTTTCCGGTCCCGGAGCGACGCTTCGACCATGTACACGTGGACTTCGTTGGTCCTCTTCCTCCTTCATGTGGGCACACTCATCTTCTCACTATAACTGACCGTACTACTAGATGGCCAGAGGCGATTCCTTTGGTTGCAACCACAGCAGCGGACATCTCCAGGGCCTTCATTTCGTCATGGGTAGCACGGTTTGGAGTACCAGCTGACATCTCTTCAGACCGAGGACCTCAGTTCACCTCTGAGCTTTGGAACGCCGTTGCTCAAAGTTTAGGTACCAAGCTTCATCGTACCACCGCCTACCATCCACAGGCGAATGGCCTCTGTGAGAGGTTTCACAGGTCTCTCAAAGCAGCACTACGTGCCAGTCTCACTGGGCCTGGGTGGATGGATAAGCTTCCTTGGGTGCTACTCGGTCTTCGCACAGTGCCAAAGGACGACCTGCAGTCTTCTTCGGCAGAGCTAGTCTTTGGTCAGCCACTCAGGGTACCGGGTGACTTTCTTCCTCCTCACACTGAACCTTGGTCTCCAGCTCAGCAACTCGTCAGCCACCGGGAAGCGGCCAGGAACTTCATGCCAGTGCCCAATTCACATCACGACCGGCAGCGTTCCCATGTTCCAGGAGATCTCAAGCACGCGGAGTACATGTTCATCCGACACGATGCACACAAAGATCCACTCAAGCCACCTTACACAGGTCCTTTTCACGTCATCTCGTCAGGCGATAAGACCTTCATAGTCGACATCGGCAGTAAGCATGACCACATCTCTATAGACCGATTGAAACCTGCTCATCTCGACCTCAGCACACCAGTTGTCACTGCCAAACCGCCCCGCCGTGGGCGTCCTCCTTCGACTGCCAGTGTTCCACAGCCACAGTCTGCCACTGAGGCACCAGGATCCACTGCACGGAGTCGGCTGCGATTGTTTTCTCCTTTTTCATCTTCGTCTTCTTTTTCCTCTTGGACAGCATCATCCCAGCCTCAAGCAACGGCTGCTTCATCTGCTACCACCTCTTTCCAGCTACCAGAGTACCGTAGTCGTTCGGACAGGCTCGTCAAACCTCCTTCGCGTCTTACCTTCACCGTCAAAAGCAATTCTGGGGGGGCGCATGTGGCGGAGCCACCATAAGACTATGGACATTTGTATATAATTACTTTTTACAGCTTTGTTATACAGCCTGACAATGTATCTTTAAATGTATCTGTTACTATACTCAGGCTTCTTTCCTATACTCTGTGTGATGATGTCATGACATCAGAGCTTGGAACCTGCTGGCAGTTGAGCTCGGAACCTGCAGGCAGTTGAGCTCGGAAGCTTCTAGTTAGTCCTGAGAGGCTTCCAAGCAGACCAGACCTGTTTGTATCTGTTCCTGTAGTTGATACCTAGCTTCATTTGTTCATTAAAGTTAATTACTTTAATTCACTGAGTCGAACTCCATCTTTCGGTTACAATATCTTCGATTTAATATTTCACCTGTGAAAGAGAATTGGATTAAATCTCCACTTAAGTACAGTGATTTCCCCAAAACTGATTGAAGATATTTTAATAATTAGATAGATACTGACAATATTTCAACACTTCTGAAAATGGTTGGAAGGATTTCTTGGAAGAATATTTAATATTCTTAAAATGTCTCTTGAATTTAACAATTCCTTTAAAAAAATTGATATATTTTACTTCTGCTTTATTTACTTTTCCTGCAATTTTAGTGCCTTTTAAAAAAAAAAAAAAAATGTTCTTTCATGGGATGTGGGCGTTGCTGGCAAGGCCAGCATTTATTGCCCATCCCGAATTGCCCTTGAGAAGGTGGTGGTGAGCCACCTTCTTGAACCACTGCAGTCCGTGTGGTAAAGGTGCTGTTCGGGAGGGAGTTCCAGGATTTTGACCCAGCAACGATGAAGGATCGGCGATGTATTTCCAAGTCAGGATGGCGGGTGACTGGGAGGGGAACCTGGAGGTGGTGGTGTTCCCGTGTGCCTGCTGCCCTTGTCCTTCTAGGTGGTAGAGGTCGAAGCTAGACTTCTCATTTCATATCTGGATATTTCGGTATTGAGCACGGAAGATCTGACCATTCGAGTTTTCTCGGTTGGACAAGACAATTCTGGCTGATTTGAGCATTTTTTCATTCTTACTATTCTCGTTCTCTTAAATCGCCAGCACAATAAGATGCAATACAGCGGGGCGTGTTTTGCACATTAATACTTTAACACTTCCTTTTGCCATAATCCCTGTAATACAACCGGGGCTAACAACCAGTGTAAAAGGGGGAGGAGGGGGGAGAACTAACACTGAACTCCACGGCGATTAGACCAACGGAGATCGAAACCAATCGGATGAAATGCCATCATTAATTATTATCCCTTTAAAAACTACGAAAGCCCAGGTGATCGAAATGCGCGAGTGCACGAGTAGAGCTGGCTTCGGAAATCGGAACTGACATCTGCTCGGTCCACTTTTCAATGCTTAATTTGTGATAAACCTCTCTTCTCAATCGGATATGAATGGGTTAAACCCCAATGGGTACAATGCGGAGAGAGTTCTAAGCAAAAAATTGGCAAAACTACAGCTAATCATTAACCCACTCAAACAAAAACGGGCTCTGAAGTCACACTAGCGTTCTGCATTAGTACCAATCAGTGCATCTCTGAGACTGCGTACAGTAAATGCAAATACTCGGGCGGTCTCAAAACCCCGCTGGGGGGAGATGACCTTGGAAAATAAGACTGGATTTAATCTCAGTTGTTCGAGGAAATGTGAAGTTCTGAGAGTTCTCACAGATGGGTTCTAATCAACATGTCTTCTTGGTGCCTTTGGTATTTATATTCAGTAACGGTCGATTAGCTGTAACTCTGCACTCTTGTCTGCAGGTTTTATTAAACAGCAGAGGGACAGATTGGTCGAGAGTATATACAATTCTCAATTGCTGATATGTACACCGTGAGTAAACAGAATATATGTCTTTAAACTGAGTTACATGTCATCTTGTTGAGTATTGTATTGAAACTGAATGTTATAAAAATCATTAAATTATGTTTATACTGCAACTTTGCTGTTGCTCTGAAGGAGTTTCTGGAGTCTGGTCCTGACTTGACTTCGGAAGCAAGTGGTGTGAGAACACCCTGAGAGGAGGCAGTCTCAACGGTACAGGTACGGTAGCATAGTGGTTATGTTACTGGACTAGTAATCCGGGAATATGAGCTCATAATCCCACCATGGCAGCTGGGGAAATTTAAATTTAGTTAATTAAATAAAACATCTGGAATAAAAAGCTAGTATCAGTAATGCTGACCATGAAAGTACTGTTTTGATGTAAAACCCCAGCAATGTGGTTGACTCTTAACTGCCCTCTGAAATGACCTAGCAAGCCACTCAGTTGTACCAAACCGCCACTGTGGGAGTACCTTCACCTCACAGACTGCAGCAGTTCAAGAAGGCAGCTCACCACCTTCTCGAGGGCAATTTGGGATGGGCAATAAATGCTGGCCTTGCCAGTGACACCCACATTCCATGAACGAATAAAAAAACCTTGAATTTTATTCTGTATGGAGGAGCATAACTCCAGTGGGTTGTCAAATCTGGTTTTAAAAAGTGCTTATGGCTCTCCTATGCATTCAAAAAGCCAGAGTTGATTTATTGTTCCGAGAGTTCAGATGCTCCACCCATATACTCTCAAAATTTTTAAAGTTTAATTACTAGGAAGGAGTTCTGTGCGTGCCTGTAAGTACATATGGGCAGAGTTCTCCCCTGGGAGAGAGAATCAGAGAGAATTGGAGCCAGACAATATAAACAAAGAATGCCTGGCTGAAACTGTTACTGCACCTACCAATCTCAGACTAGTAGCTGCAGCATAAGTGCATCCATAAGCTGTTTTTATGTCGGTCTTTGGCCACCAACTCCTGTAGCCCAGCTTTCATGTAGCTGATGGCCACATTAAAATAAAGCTTCTGCAATTTTCCTAACGAGCAGCTAGTAAGACTGATTTTTTATTTTACTACGTCTTCCTGATTGCCGACGGTCTTCCTCTGCCCAGTAAACATGTTGGGCGTGTTGGCGGTAACATCATGATGCATGCTATTATTTTCTCTACATGACATCATAGAATCTTACAGCACAGGTGAAGGCCATTTGGCCCATCATACCTCTGCTGGCTCTCTTGGAAAAAGTCCCATTGTCCTTTCCGCATATCCTTTTAATGTTTTTTTGTTTCAAATACTTATCCACTTCCCTTTTAAAAACAAATGTGAGAAGTCACACAACACCAGGTTATAGTCCAACAGCTTTATTTGAAATCACAAGCTTACGGAGCGCTGCTCCTTCGTCAGGTGAAGTGAAGAGATGCATATAGGCACAGCATATATAGTCAGAGAACACTGCCAGATGATTACAGGTACTCTTTCTAACTGCCCTTTATCCCACCTTGGCAGAGAGATAATCACAGCAATCAAAGGTGTGGATGGTGTCCAAACAGGTCAGTCAGGAAAACATTACATCAAAGAACAATGAGGTGGGGTCACCAGGGGTCAAATGTTGCAGATGTTGGGGTCTGTATGAAAACAAAAAACAAAGTACAATAAAAAAAAAGTTTTTTTTGCTGGAAATCACAGCAGGTCCGGCCGCATCTGTGTAGAGAGAACAAGCCAATGACGACTCGAGTCTGGATGACTACGTCAGGTGGGGTTACATGTAGCGTGACATGAACCCAAGATCCCGGTTGAGGCCGTCCTCATGAGTGCGGAACTTGGCTATCAGTTTCTGCTCGATGATTTTGCGTTGTCGTGTGTCTCGAAGGCCGCCTTGGAGAATGCTTACCCGAAGATCAGAGGCTGAATGTCCTTGACTGCTGAAGTGTTCCCCGACTGGGAGGAAACACTCCTGCCTGGCGATTGTTGTGCGGTGTCTGTTCATCCGTTGTCGCAGTGTCTGCATGGTCTCGCCGATGTACCATGCTCCGAGGCATCCTTTCCTGCAATGTATGAGGTAGACAACGTTGGCCGAGTCACATGAGTATGTACCATGTACCTGGTGGGTGGTGTCCTCACGTGTGATGATGGTATCTGTGTTGATGATCTGGCATGTCTTGCAGAGGTTGCCGTGGCAGGGTTGTGTGGTGTCGTGGTCGCTGTTCTCCTGAAAGCTGGGTAATTTGCTGCGAACGATGGTCTGTTTGAGGTTAGGCGGCTGTTTGAAGGCGAGTAGTGGTGGCGTGGGGATGGCCTTAGCGAGGTGTTCATCGTCATCGATGACATGTTGAAGGCTGCAAAGAACATGGTGTAGTTTCTCCGCTCCGGGGAAGTACTGGACGATGAAGGGTACTCTGTTGGTTGTGTCCCGTGTTTGTCTTCTGAGGAGGTCTATGCAATTTTTCGCTGTGGCCCATCGGAACTGTCGATCGATGAGTCGAGCGTCATATCCTGTTCTTACGAGGGCGTCTTTCAGCATCTGTAGGTGTCCATCGCGTTCCTCCTCGCCTGAGCAGATCCTGTGTATTTGCAGGGCTTGTCCATAGGGGATGGCTTCTTTAACGTGGATAGGGTGGAAGCTGGAGAAGTGGAGCATCGTGAGGTTGTCCGTGGGCTTGCGGTAGAGTGAAGTGCTGAGGTGTCCGTCTTTGATGGAGATTCGTGTGTCCAAGAATGAAACCGATTCTGAGGAGTAGTCCATGGTGAGTTTGATGGTGGGATGGAACTTGTTGATGTTATCGTGTAGCCTTTTCAGTGATTCTTCGCCGTGGGTCCATAGGAAGAAAATGTCGTCGATGTATCTGGTGTATAGCGTTGGTTGGAGGTCCTGTGCAGCGAAGAAGTCTTGCTTGAACTTGTGCATGAAGATGTTGGCGTATTGGGGTGCAAATTTGGTCCCCATGGCTGTTCCGTGTGTTTGGGTAAAGAACTGGTTGTCGAAGGTAAAGACATTGTGGTCCAGGATGAAGCGGATGAGTTGTAGGATGGCATCTGGGGATTGGCTCTTGTTGGTGTTGAGTACTGAGGCTGCCGCAGCGATGCCGTCATCGTGGGGGATACTGGTGTAGAGTGCCGAGACGTCCATCGTGGCGAGGAGTGTTCCTGGTTCAACTGGTCCGTGGGTGCTGAGGTGATCCCCACGCCACCACTACTCACCTTCAAACAGCTGCCTAACCTCAAACAGACCATCGTTCGCAGCAAATTACCCAGCTTTCAGGAGAACAGCGACCACGACACCACACAACCCTGCCACGGCAACCTCTGCAAGACATGCCAGATCATCAACACAGATACCATCATCACACGTGAGGACACCACCCACCAGGTACATGGTACATACTCATGTGACTCGGCCAACGTTGTCTACCTCATACATTGCAGGAAAGGATGCCCCGGAGCATGGTACATCGGCGAGACCATGCAGACACTGCGACAACGGATGAACAGACACCGCACAACAATCGCCAGGCAGGAGTGTTCCCTCCCAGTCAGGGAACACTTCAGCAGTCAAGGACAATCAGCCCCTGATCTTCGGGTAAGCATTCTCCAAGGCGGCCTTCGAGACACACGACAACGCAAAATCGTCGAGCAGAAACTGATAGCCAAGTTCCACACTCATGAGGACGGCCTCAACCGGGATCTTGGGTTCATGTCAAGCTACATGTAACCCCACCTGACGTAGAGTCATCCAGACTCGAGTCGTCGTTGGCTTGTTCTCTCTACACAGATGCGGCCGGACCTGCTGTGATTTCCAGCAAAAAAAATCTTTTTTTTTATTGTTCTTTGTTTGTTTTTTTGTTTTTCATACAGACCCCAGCATCTGCAACATTTGACCTCTGGTGACCCCACCTCATTGTTCTTTGATGTAATGTTTTCCTGACTGACCTGTTTGGACACCATCCACACCTTTGATTGCTGTGATTATCTCTCTGCCGAGGTGGGATAAAGGGCAGTTAGAAAGATTACCTGTAATCATCTGGCAGTGTTCTCTGACTATATATGCTGTGCCTATATCACAGAATCACAGACTATATATGCTGTGCCTATATGCATCTCTTCACTTCACCTGACGAAGGAGCAGCGCTCCGAAAGCTTGTGATTTCAAATAAAGCTGTTGGACTATAACCTGGTGTTGTGTGACTTCTCACATTTGTCCACCCCAGTCCAACACCGGCATCTCCACATCATGACTTTTAAAAACAATTATGGATTCTGCTTCCACTAATGTTTGTGGTAGAGCATTCTAACAACGTGCGGCATAATATAAATATACAAATAGATTAACTTCTCATAACTTCTCCCTACTTCTTTTGGTGGTGATCTTAAATTTATACCCTCTAATTACAAATTCACCGACCAGTGGAAATAGTTTTTAACAATGGCTTGCATTTTATATAGCAACTTCAACATGGCAAATTGTTCAGAGGCATGTGGAAAAACTGAAATTGAGCCAAAAAGAAAAATTCGTCAAAGTAGTGGGTTTGTAGGAGGGTCTTAAAGGAGGAGAGGGAGGTGGAGGGATTTAGAGAAGGAATCCCAGAGAGTGGGACCTATGTAACTGAAGGCACAGTCACTAATGGTGGGACAAAGGGAGGGACAAAGGGGGGGGACAAAGGGGGGAGATGTACAGGAAGTCACAGGAACAGAGAGTTCTGGGGTGAGTGTTGTAGGTTTGGAAGAAGTTGTAGAGATAGGGATGGGCAAAGCCATGGAGGAAATGTAAACACGAGGTTGAGAATTTTAAATCTGAGGCATTAGGAGATTGGAAGCCAATGTAGGTCAATGAGGACAGGGTTATGAGCAAGCAAGACTTGGTTAGTGATAGTATGTGTGCTTAAATTTACCTATTTTCCTCATCATAACTCTTCATAATTTTGAATACCTCTATCCTCTTAACTTTCTCTGCTCTAAGGTAGAGAGCCCTAGTTTCTCTAGTCTCTTGTCATAATTAAAGCCTCTTATCCCTAGTATCACAGTGAATCTCCTCTATAACCATCCAGTTTGGTTGGCATCCTTCTGAAGTAAAGTGTGCAAAATGTATCACAATATTCTAACTGTGGCCTAACCAATGATTTGTATAGGTTTAATATTATCTCTTTACTTTTGTATTCAATATCCCTATTTATAAAACTTAAAATCCTTGTTTTCCATCTTTATCAATCTGTGCTCCCACTTTTAAAGCTTTGTATATCTGAACCCCCTAAATTTCTGTGCTGCGCTACTTTAAAAGTATTTCTATTTAGTATATATTTCTTCCTTCTTCCCCTCAAAATATTGCCTCACATTTATCCACCTTAAATTTAATCTCGCCTCTAGCTGCCCAATATATTAACCTGTCTATCTCATTCTGAAGTTGTTTAGCAGTTCTCTTCACATTTCCTCACATGCTCCCTATTTTTATTGTCTGAAAATGTTGATATTGTGCCCCATACACAGGTCCAGATAATATACAATGAGAAAAGCAATGGGTTCAACACTGACCCCCTGGGGGACATCATCCCTCCAGTCTGAAAAACATTCATTGAACATTACTCTAATACTGCGGATGCTGGAAATCCGAAATAACAACAGAAAATGCTGGAAAAACCCAGCAGGCCAGGCAACATCCATGGAGAGAGAAATAGAGTCCTTTAACTAATTTCCTATCCTTGCTGTCACCTTCCCTTTAGTACCATATGCCTGAATTTGATGAAGAAGCCTTCTATGTTGCACCTTATTAAATGCCTTTTGAAGATCTTGTACAGAACACCCACTGTATTTCCTTTATGAATACATCCTGTTATTTCCTTTAAAAAACTCAATTAAATTTGTCAGATGTGATTGCCTTTTACATAATCGCTGTCTTTAATTAGTTGCAAAGTGAATATTAACTATATCCCACATTATGGCCTTTAGAAGCTTACCCACTACCAATATTAGGTTGACTTGTCATGATGTGACTACTGCACAAATGCTCACTGGCAAAACTGGGACAATCTGCCTGGATGTGCACGAAATGGCCAGCCAGCACAGTCAGACAGCTTACAGGAAGACCAGCTACCTATTACGAATAGTAAATGTGGGAGAGCAACATTGTTAGTTCACTCTCCCAAAACCTGGCCTGCAATAATCAAAGCAGCTGGAATGGGCAAGCCCTTTTTTTTAAAGGGAGGCATGCTGTGAGACATTCCATGGTACTGTTACTGTAGGTAGATAAAGGCAGAACTAGCTTGCAGGAGATGGCTTTTATCTTCAGCTTCCAAACAATATTTAGGTGTTAATTAACTCAGCATAACTTCATTTGGGAGGTTTCAGCAATACCCTCCTGTGGTTCATTCAACCTTGAAATGAGGCTGTAACATCATTACGCATTATTTTATGTCTACCTGCAATTCGCCATGCATCCCAGACACCTGGGAGGCTATGGGGACACTTAAGCCTGTGGCCGGAGAGATGGAGGCACAGACACAAAAGCATGAGAACTAGGCTGATTCAGGATGAAACAGAATCGAAAGTGAGCGCTAGAGTGTGTTAGAGATTGGTGGTAAAAGAGACAGTATATTAACTGCTGGTGGAGCATATTGTAGATTTTTAACACCTTTTGCTTTTTGAAGTATTTATACAAATACTTGTGCTGTTCTGTATGCGTCTTACTTCATTTTTGTAAATATATCTAGTTAGTTAATTCTGATCCTGACCCAACTTGAGCATGGGTGTTGATAACACTGGAATGGCTTTGAATAGTGCATAGGGGCACTAATGACCTAGGTTTGAGATTCTAAAGGGTTCAAGGCAACAAAAAGGCAGTGCTACAACTTCTGGTTCATGGAGAACAGGCAATCCGCTTACACAAAGAGCATTGAGATTGTTGCAGGAAGGAGCGACTCTTTAAAATATCCTAAAAATACATCAGGCAGACGGCAGCAGAGGGACACCTGTCCCACCACACATAGTCTCATGGAAAAAAATGTTCAGTGCATTTTCTTTGTTCAAAAACACATAATGGGCAGGATTTTCATTGTGCCGTGGAGTCGGGATTAGAGGCATGGGGGGAGTTAAAATCCCGAAATCAGGGATCCCGACCCCATCCCGCACCCAAACCTGCCTCCATGCCAGTTTCAAAGGAGACGGGTACCCGCCCCGCACTGGGACCCGCCTACCCGAGGCGGGAAGGGATTAGTGCCAATTAACTGCCTGTTAACAGGTAGTTAACAGGCAGTTTTTAGCCTAATCCCTATTTTTAAGGTTGAAGTGTGGGATTCCCGACGGCTCCAAACCACGCCAAGTTAGAGGAGTCGGGCCGTCGGGTTGAAGGACTTGGAGGGGTCAAGATGTCAGTGTTCAGGTGAGTGATGTGTGCATGAGTGCAAAGGTAATTGTGTTTGGTGTGTCTAAAGTGATTAAATAAGTTTTACATACATTTTCTTACCTTTTCAGCCTTCCTTCCTTTAGGTCCCGGGAGTCCCTCATCTCACCGGCACAGAAAGCAGAATGGCTGCGAACTGTCAAAAGTGACAGCCTGCAGCTTTCTGCGCAGGAGAGATTTCTAACTGAGTCTGTGGAGAAGGACTCATGTTAGAAGTAAGACTGTCAGTGTTTGACAGCTTCAAACAGCTATGAAAAGCTGATATTTCATCTGTCAAAAGCTCTTGACAGATGAAATTTCAATCTGTGATGTCACCTGTTGCCGGGTGGCCCTTAATTGGCCTGCTGAGTCCACTGGGCGGGCTCAACAAGGTCAATCAAGTTAAAATCGCGTGGATTGGCCGCATCTCAATGGAGGCGGGACTACTACCCCGAAAGTTGTAGTCCCGCCTCCAACCCGACTCCTGAATGAAAATCCTGCCCTTAGATTTCAAACAACAAAAGACAACTGATTTTTCTTTTCAGGACTAGTCCTTCTGTGAAAATGAAACATAATAACGTAAGAACAACAGAAATAGGCGCAGGAGTAGGCCATTCGGTCCTTCGAGCCTGCTCCGCCATTCAATAAGATCATGGCTGATCTTCTACCTCAACTCCACTTTCCTACACTATCCCCATATCACTTGATTTCCTTAATATCCAAAAATCTATCGATCTCTGTCTTGAATATACTCAACAACTGAGCCTCCACAGCCCTCTGGGGTAGAGAATTCCAAAGATTCACCACCCTCTGAGTGAAAAAATTTCTCCTCATCTCAGTCCTAAATGGCCGACCCCTTATTCTGAGATTGTGACCCCGTGTTCTAGACTTCCCAGCCAGGGGAAACATCCTCCCTGCATCTACCCTGTCAAGCCCTGTAAGAATTTTGTATGTTTCAATGAGATCGCCTCTCATTCTTCTAAACTCCAGAGAATATAGGCCTAGTCTACTCAATCTCTCCTCATAGGGCAATCCCCCCATCCCAGGAATCAGTCTGGTGAACCTTCGTTGCACTCCCTCTATGGTAAGTATATTCTTCCTTCGGTAAGGAGACCAAAACTGTACACAATACTCCAGGTGTGGTCTCACCAGGGCCCTATATAATTGCAGTAAGACATTTTTAATCTTATACTCAAATCCTCTTGTAATAAAGGCCAACATACCATTTGCTTTCCTAATTGCTTGCTGTACCTGCATGTTAACTTTCAGTGCTTTATGTACAAGGACACCCAGGTCCCTCTGAACACCAGCATTTCCCAATCTCTCACCATTTAAAAAATACTCTGTTTTTCTATTTTTCCTACTAAAGTGACAAACTTCACATTTCTCCACATTATACTCCATTTGCCATGTTCTTGCCCACTCACTTACCTGTCTCTATTCCCTTGATGCCTCTTTGCATCCTCCTCACAACTTACATTCCACCCAGATTTGTATCATCAGTAAACTTGGATATATTACATTTGGTCCCCTCATCCAAATCATTGATATAGATTGTGAATAGCTGAGGCCCAAGCACTGATCCCCACTAGTTACAACCTGCCAACCTGAATTTTTTTAATTTTTAAAACATTTTAAAATTTGTTTATGGGATGTGGGCTTCACTGGCAAGGCCAGCATTTATTGCCTATTCCTAGTTGCCCTTGAAAAGGTGGTGGTGAACCATCTTCTTGAACTGCTGCAGTCCATGTGGTGAAGGTACTCCCACAGTGCTGTGAGGGAGGGAGTTCCAGGATTTTGACCCAGCGACAATGAAGGAACGGTGATATACTTCTAATTCAGGATGGTGTGTGACTTGGAGGGGAACCTGAAGGTGGTGGTGTTCCCATGCACCTGCTGCGCTTGTCCTTCTCGGTGGAAGTGGCCACGGATTTGGGAGGTGCTGCCGAAGAAGCCTTGGTGAGTTGCTGCAGTGCATCTTGTAGATGGTACACACTGCAGCCACGGTACGCCGGTGGTGGAGGGAGTGAATGTTTAAGGTTGTGGATGGGGGCCAATCAAGTGGGCTGCTTTATCCTGAATGGTGTTGAGCTTCTTGAGTGTTGTTGGAGCTGCACTCATCCAGGCAAGTGGAGAGTATTCCATCACACTCCTTACTTGTCCCTTGTAGATAGTGGAAAGGCTTTGGGGAGTCAGGAGGTGAGACACTCGCCGCAGAATACCTAGCCTCTGACCTGCTCTTTCTGCCACAGTATTTATGTGGTTGGTCCAGTTAAGTTTCTGGTCAATGGTGACCCCCAGGATGTTGATGGTGGGGGATTCGGCGATGGCAATGCCGTTGAATGTCAAGGGGTGGTGATTGATACTCGCTTGTAAGAGATAGTCATTGCCTGGCACTTGTGTGGCGCGAATGTTACCTGCCACTTATCAGCCCAAGCCTGAACGTCGTCCAGGTCTTGTTGCATGTGGGCATGGACTGCGTCATTATCTGAGAAGTTGTGAATGGCACTGAACACTGTGCAGTCATCAGCGAACATCCCCATTTCTGACCTTATGTTGGAAGGAAGGTCATTGATGAAGCAGCTGAAGATTGTTGGGCCTAGGACACTGCTTTGAGGAGCTCCTGCAATGATGTCCTGGGGCTGCGATGATTGACCTCCAACCACCACAACCATCTTCCTTTGTGCTAGGTATAACTCCAGCCAGCTGAGAGTTTTCCCCCCGATTCCCATTGACTTCAGTTTTACTGGGGCTCCTTGATGCCATACTCGGTCAAATGCTGCCTTGATGTCAAGGGCAGTCACTCTCACCTCACCTCTGGAATTCAGCTCCTTTGTCCATGTTTCGACCAAGGCTGTAATGAGGTCGGGAGCTGAGTTGTCTAGACGGAACCCAAACTGGGCATCAGTGAGCAGGTTATTGGTGAGTAAGTGCTGCTTGATAGCACTGTCGATGACACCTTCCATCACTTTGCTGATGATTGAAAGTAGACTGATGGGGCAGTAATTGGCCGGATTGGATTTGTCCTGCTTTCTGTGGATAGGACATACCTGGGCAGTTTTCCACATTATCGGATAGATGCCAGTGTTGTAGCTCTACTGAAACAGCTTCGCTAGATGCGCGGCTAGTTCTGGAGCACAAGTCTTCAGCACGACAGCTGAGATGTTGTCAGGGCCCATAGCCTTTGCTGTATCCAGTGTGCTCAGCCCGTTTAGGACCCATTTAATCCTACTCTCTGTTTTCTGTCCGTTAACCAATCCTCAATCCATGCTAGTATAATACCTCAATCCCATGAGCCCTAATTTTGTTTAATAATCTCTTGTGTGGTACCTTATCGAATGCCTTCTGAAAATCTAAATACACCACATCCACTGGTTCCCCCTTATCTATTCTGCTAGTTACAACCTCAAAAAACTCTAACAGATTCGTCAAACACGATTTCCCTTTCATAAATCCGTGTTGACTCTGCCCGATCCTATTATTATTTTCTAAGTGCCCTGTTAACACGTCCTTAATAATAGCTTCTAGCATTTTCCATACTACCGTTGTCAGGCTGACTGGTCTGTCATTCCCCCTTTACTCTCTCCCTCCTTTATTAAATAATGGGGTTACATTTGCTACTTTCCAATCTGCAGGAATCGTTCTAGAACCTATAGAATTTTGGAAAATGACAACCAATGCATCCACTATCTCTATAGCCACCTCTTTCAAAACCCTAGGATGTAGGCCATCAGGTCATGGGAATTTATTAGCTTTCAGTCCCATTAATTTCTCTAGTACTATTTTTTTACTAATACTAATGTCTTTCAGTTCCTCATTCTCGCTAGACTCTTGGTTCTCCACTATTTCCGGGAAGTTTTTTACGTCTTCTTCCGTGAAGACAGACAAAAAGTATTTGTTTAAATTCTCAGCCATTTCCTTATTCCCCATTATAATTTCTCCTGTCTCAGCCTGTAAGGGACCCACATTTACTTTTGCTAATCTTTTCCTTTTTGCATACCTATAGAAGCTTTTACACTCTGTTTTTATGTTTCTCACTATTTTACTCTCATTCTATTTTCTCTTTCTTATCAATTTCTTGGTCCTCCTTTGCTGAATTCTAAAATCTTCCCAATCCTCAGGCTTACTACTCTTTTTGACAACATTATAAGCCTCTTCCTTTGATCTAATACTATCTTTAACTTCTCTTGTTAGCCACGGTTGGACTACTTTTCCTGTGGAGTTTTTATGCCTTAAAGGAATGTATATTTGTTGTAAATTATGTATTAATTCTTTAAATGCTAGCCATTGCTTCTCTACCGTCATACCTTTTAATGTAGTTTCCCAATCTACTTTAGCCAACTCGCCCCTCATACCTACGTAGTTTGCTTTAGATTTAAGACCCTAGTTTCGGATTTAACTAAATCACTTTCAAACTCAATATAAAATTCACTCATATTATGATCACTCTTCCCTAAAGGCCTCTTTACTACAAGGTTATTAATTAACCCTTTCTCATTGCTCAATACTAAATCTAAAATAGCCTGTTCCCTAGTTGGTTCCTCAACATACTGATCTAGAAAACTATCTTGCATACATTCTGATGTAAGAAAACTACTAGGCACTTGGTCTAAGCGTTAAACAAAGCTTTAATCAACTGTTTTACAACATGGAGGTCTAGTTGTGTCCTTCACTAGTTCCTGTTAAGAATGTCCTGCGCAAGCTGGGCCCATGCCCGAGTATTTATACTCTCCCTGGACAGCGCCACCCGTAGGCCGCTCAGTATTATTTCATTAGTCTTTCTTTCATGAATGACTGATTCATGTCACATTCCATGAATTCATCCTCCACACTATTACTGCAAATTTGGTTTGCCCAGTCTATATGTAAATTAAAGCCCCCATGATGACTGTATTACCCTTGTTATATGCTCCTCTAATTTCCTGATTTATACTCTGCCCTACATTATAATTGTTGTTTGTGAGCCTATAAACAACTCCCACCAATATTTTCTGCCCCTTGCTGTTTCTTAGCTCCACCCAAACTGATTCTACTTCTTGATTTTCGGAGCTAAGATCCTTTCTCTCTACTGTCTTTATCCCATCCTTTATTATCAGGGCTACCCCTCCTCCTTTTCCATTTTGCCTGTCTCTTCTAAAAGTTAAGTATCCTGGGATATTTAGTTCCCAACCTTGACCACATTGCAACTACGTCTCCCTAATGGCTATTAGATGAAACCTATTAATTTCTTCTGCACTATTAATTCATCTATTTTGTTGTGAATGCTTTGTGCATTCAGATATAGTGCCTTTAGCTTTGACTTATTTCTATTTTTCCCTGATGTCACCTCAGTCACTGATGCCTTATTACCTTTGTTACTCTCTTTGTCTCTTCCTGACCCACTCTGCTTATTTTTACCCAAAACTCTAATCTGTTCTAGAGCCTTGACATTTCTCTCACTGCTTTTAAATTTACTCTTTCCTGAATCCTCCCGCCCCCACTACATTTGTTTAAAGCCCTGTCTACTGCCCCAGTTATTCGGTTCACCAGGACACTGGTCCCAGCCCGGTTTAATTGGAGCCCGTCCCAATGGAACAGCTCCCTCTTTCCCCAGTACTGGTGCCAGTGCCCCATGAACTGAAACCCCTTCCTCCCCCACCATACGTTGAGCCACGCATTTAAACCTCTAATCTGTTTGTCCCTATGCCAATTTGCACATGGCTCAGGTAACAATCCAGAGATTATTACCTTTGAGGTTCTGCTTTTTAATTTGGATCCTAGCTCCTCAAATTCCTTCAGCAGAACCTCATTCCTAGTTCTACCTAAGTCATTGGTTCCTACGTGGACCATGACAACTGGATCCTCCCCCTCCCACTCCAAGTTCTCCTCCAGCTGTGAGGAGATGTCTTTAACCCTGGCACCGGGCAGGCAACATAACCTTTGGAACTCTGTCGCGGCTGCAGAGAACAGTATCTATCCCCCTGACTATACTGTCCACTACCACAACTACATTCCCTTTCACTCCCCCCACTTGACTGGCCTCCTGCACCAAACATTAAAAAATTCCAATGGATCACTTTCACAACAATGAGGGGAATCTGGTAAGTAGAAAACACTTTTAACCCTTGCTTTCCTATTTTGATATCTATAATTTGTAGATCCTTATTATAACCGTTTAACAAGCACATCCCATTCCTTTGAACGTGCTACCCAAACCTTCTCTTGCAGATCATGTCAGTGGAAAGTGACATCAACCTGGGACCATCCGCCAATCCCTAGTAAGTTCATTTTAATATTGGAATAATAACCTATTGTATCTGAAAATATTTCATTTAAAAATGGTTATTTGTTTGCAGTGCCAAACCAACAGACTTTGATTTTCTAAAAGTTATTGGAAAAGGGAGTTTTGGGAAAGTAAGTGAATTGTTTTGCTACTGGTTTGATTTTATTTCTATTTTATTCTGTTTATACTTTCAAATTTGAGTTTCTCCTGCAAAATAAATGTTGAACCTGCTTTACTAAACTGCTATATTTTGTTTCCACTTTCTATAGAGTGCCATTTTTTTAAAATATACTTTTTATTGAGTAAGCTCAGCTATATCCAGGTTGGACAAAAAAAGACAGTTTACTTAAACTTGCATCTGATTTTAAATATGCTCAAATTTGTTAGTTCAAACGTGGCCAAAATTAACTTACACTTGGATTATAGACTTGGAAAATATGTAACTTTTAAAGCTTATCTGTTGAGTGTAATATACAGATTTGGGACTTTAACCCTAAACTCTTAACTTTTATTTAGGTTCTCCTTGCAAAACGTAAATCAGATGGCAGGTCTTATGCCATCAAAGTCTTGCAGAAGAAAGTGATCCTGAATAGAAAAGAGGCAAGTATTAAATTGCCCTCAATGCTTAACTCCTTGAGTACACTTCAATGCACAGACTTAAATGTTACTCTGTACCTCTTAATTACTATAACACGCATATCCTGAAGGAATTTCCTCACAGCACAGAATATCAAAATGTAGTGGCAGTTGACTTTATTGTGTACAATACTTAATGAACTAACAGTTAGCAGTGTATAAGATGTTTAGAACAAGTGGAGCACTTCTTAATCACTTGTAAATGGGAACTCAAACAATAACGTTTTATTTACCTCCTGATGATGATTTTGTTTAAGTATTGGTGCAGTTGTGTTCACAGACCAAGCTCAAAAACAAGTCATGGAAGTTGGTGGCAGGAATCCCAACCTCTTTAGTGACTGGTAAACCATGGTGAGATCATTATTCTCTCCATCCCTCCCTGGCTGAATATCGATGCCATCCAGTCTACAGTGAGTCCCCTTTACTAGTCTAGATGATTAATCTAGTACATGTTTCAAAGTCCAAGTGCTGATGCTACAACAACATGCAGTTATATAGCCCCTTTTAATGTAGAAAAACATTCAAAAGTGCTCCACAGTCTTCAAAATGCTCCACGCTCTTCAAAAATGGATGTCAAGCCAAGGTAGGAGATATTAAGAAGGGGGTAACCAAAAGTTTAGCAAAGGAATTCAAGAGAGTGTGGCCTAGGTAGCTGAAGGCTTTGCTGCCAATGGGAGGACAAAGAGGGGGAGGGATTACAAAAGGGCCAGAGCAGAGGAGCGGTAGGTGGGGGGGGGGGGGGCAGGCGTTGTAGGGCTGGACAAGGTTACATAGATAAGGAGGGCGTGACCATAAAAGGATTTAAACACAAGGATGAGAATCTTAAATTTGAAGCATGGGTGGGACCAGAAGCCAAATACATCAGCAAGGACAAGGATGATGGGTGATTGGGACTTGTTGCATGATATGATATGGGCTATATAGTTTTGGATGAGCAAAGTTTATGACAGGTGGACAATAGGATGCCGACCAGTAGACATTGGAATAGTTGAGTCTGAAGGTGACAAAGGCATGGTTGAGGGTTTCAGCAGCAGATTGGCTGAGGTAGGGATGGAGGCCGGTGATGTTAGAGAGGTGGAAGTAGGCAGTCTTTGTAATGGAGAGGATATGGAGTCGGAAGCACAGCTCAGAGTCGTATAAAATTTGTGGCGGGGGCTAAAGGCGATGATTTTGGTCTTCCCAATGTTTAGCTGGAGGAAATTGCAGCTTATCCAAAACTGAATGTCGGACACCGTGGCAGTGGAGGGTTCAAGAGAAAGTGGTGTTGAGGTACAGCTGATGTTGTCAGTGTAAATATGTTTGCAGATGATGTTACTAAAGGATAGCATGTAGATGAGGAAGAAAGGGGTCAACAACAGGTCCTTGGAGAACTCCGGATGTAATGTTACAGGGGTTGGAAGAGAAGCCATTGCTGGAGATGCTCTGGCTATGATCAGATAGGTAAAAGTGTAAGCAAGGGCAGTCCTATTGAGCTAGACAACAAAGGAGAGGTGTTGGAGGAGAATAGTGTGTTCAGTAATGTTATAGGCTGCAGAGAGGCTGAGGAAGATGAAGGGAAATAATCTACCATGATCACAGTCACAGAGAATGTAGCTCTTGACTTTGGTTAGGGCCAAATTGGTGCTGTGGTGGGGCAGAAAACTGATTGGAGGGATTCAAATAGGGGGTTGCGGGAAAGATGGGCACAGATTTGGGAGGCAACAATATATTTAAGGACTTTGGAGAGGAAAGGGAGGTTGGAGATGAGGTGAGAGTTAAATTCCTCTCCTCACTATTTTAATTGAGGCACTAACCCATCTATTTTATAGAATTAATAAGTGTTTGTATAATAAGATCACCAACAGTAATATCTACCCTATTGTCTTTGAAACGCACCTGGCTATGGCCTGTCACTGCACCAAGCAAAACTAGCACAGTTAGTAAGAAAGAAAAGAAAGATTTGCATTTATATAGCACCTTTCATGGCCTCAGGGCATCCCAAAGCACTATACAGCCAATGAAGCGCTTTCAAACTGTAGTCACTGTTGCAATGTAGGAAACGCTGCAGCCAATTTCTGCACAGCAAGATCCCACAAACAGCACTCTGATAATGACCAGATGATCTGTTTAGTGATGTTGGTTGAGGGATAAATATTGGCCAGGACACTGGGGAGAACTCCCCTGCTCTTCATAGAATGGTACAGCACAGAAGGAGGCCATTCGGTCCTTCAGGCCTATGCCAGCTCTTTGGTAGAGCTATCCAATTAAACGACTCCCCTGCTCTTTACCCATTGCCCTGTAAATATTTTCCCTTCAAAATAGTACCATGGGATCTTTTACGTCCACCTGAGAGGGCAAATGGGGCCTTGGTTTAATGCCGCATCTGAAAGAAGGCACCTCCAACAGTGCAGCACTCCCTCAGTAATGCACTGAAGTGTCAGCCTAGAGTTTGTGCTCAAGTCTGTGGAGTGGAACGCACAACCTTCTGACTCAGAGGCGAGAGTGCTACTCACTGAGCCACAACTATCCTTTTACTTTAAGGGAAAATTACTGTAAAACTGAAAATATGACTGGTAATTAATTATACTATATAGTTTTTTAGTGCTAGAATTGAAATCAGTGAGGTACACTGAAGCTGGAATAAATTTGGTGTGAATTCTCATGAATCCAAAATTTGAAATGTACTGACTAAAGGATGTATAAATTTATTCTCTATTGTTGTTCAGATTCTAATGGTACCTATTTTAAATTAGCAAAAAAACATTATGGCTGAACGCAATGTGCTGCTGAAAAATCTCAAGCATCCTTTTCTGGTTGGGCTCCACTACTGTTTTCAGACAACAGAGAAACTCTATTTTGTCCTGGACTATGTGAATGGTGGTGAGGTGAGTGGGTGGGTTACTGTGGACTGCACTTCCTGAAGATTGCAGTCCCTTCATAAATTCTTTATATCTGGCTTTTATATTTAACTGTTGTACCTGTTTCCTTGCTTTTCTCTCTTTATTTCCATGTCCTCATAATTTGTGCTGCTCTCTACATGGCATTGCAACTCACATAATACATCATGGGCACAATGCTTCTATCCATGGCCTCTTGAATGTGCTGGAGAAATCTCCCATCAGTACTGTTCACAGTTGGCACATTTGTCTTTGACCAGCTATTTCCCCGAGCTACTGACAAAATGAGTAGGCAACTCCATGAAGTAGATGCTTGCATATCAGGATATCTTTGGAATGAAGACAAAGACACAATGTGGTTCCACTTTTTGTAGCAAATATAAACAGCAACATTGCCAACTTGTGGAGGTAGTTTCTCACAAATAACTTAAGATGGGGTCCAGTAGCATTTATGTGGAACCCTTCTGCATCCTGATTTCCAAGAGGCATCATGTATTCATGTCCAAGTCACCTACCACATGCTTGACAGAATGTAGCAGTAGGTAGTTTAAAAGAGGTGTCTTGTATGTTTATCTGACCCAATTGTCATTGCAAGACTATACACCTTGCTAACTGTGGGCCTAGAATAAATCCTTGCACTTAGAGAAAGTTAGTAGGAAAAGGAATGGTGAATAGGTGTCTGAGGTGTTTTTACTTTCTCCTAAAACCTGTGTCTGGTCAATGAGATGTGTATGTTCCATCTTGGGGAAAAAACCTTAAATTTATATTGCGCCGTTAACATAGGTTTTAAGGAGAGTATTAAAGGAGAGGAAGGTGGAGGTATTTAGGTAGGGAATTCCAGAGCTAGGCTGAAGTCAGGGCTGCCAATGGTGGAGCAAAAGAAAGGGAAATGCACAAGAGGCCAGTCGAAGGAACAGAGAGTTTAGGGAAGGTTCTAAGACTGAAGGAGGTTACAGAGATAGGAAAGGGCAAATCAATGGAGGGATTTAAACACATTGGCCCAGAAATTCGGGTCAGGGGTTCCCGCGGGTGCAAGCCCCCGACCTGCACTTACCTTGCGCGCCGGCCGTTGAGCTGTGGGCCCCCGTGGAATTCCGATCCTGGGCCTGCTCCAACTGCCGGCGCGCAGTGCTTGCATATCCCAGGGGCGCAGTTAGTTCGATGCGTCCCCTGGGATCACGTGGGCCATGGGGAGCCAATCGGAGCAGGGAAATGTCCATTCATAAGTTTGACAGGAAGAGCTGTCAAAACTTAGAAATACTACGGGCCCCAAAACATCACTAAATCTTCAAATAATTTTTTTTTTAAATCACATTTTTTAAATAAACTATAAATTAGATGAAATAACTATTTAAAACAATAATTTAAATTTTTGAAAAAAATAGTTTTATTTTCTAACCGGTCTAAAAATAAACTTACCTTTCTTTAAAGTATTTAAAAATAATAAACCTGTGGAAAAAATGTTTTAATTTTAATTAATTCACCACTTACCTTGTAAAAAGCAGGCCTTACGCCTGCTTTTTAAATGTGTAACTTCTGGAGACTTACCCTCCCGGGAAAACCTGGAAATAAAACGTAAGTTCGATGCGCACGCGCAGTCTCTCCGGCGTACGCGTTCGAACTCTGAACCCCTTCTTTCAGGGGAACGGAAGTGCTGGTTTCCCGCGCATGCGCAGTGCATGCAGGAAACCGGCACTTCCATTGGGCCTACGGGTGAGTACCCCATGCGTACTCACCCGTGGAGACCCGAAATTCTGGGCCAATGAGAATTTTAACTCTGAGGCATTAGGGGACCAGGACCTAATTTAGGTCAGCGAGGATGGGGGTGATAGGCAAGTGGAGCTTGGTGCAGGCTAGGATATGGGCAGCAGAGTTTTCGATTAGCTGAAATTTATGGAGGGTGGAGGATAGCCAGGAGAGCATTGGAATAATTGAGTCTATAGCTGATAAAGGTGTAGATGAGGATTTCAGCAGCAGGTGGGCTGAGATAGGGTTGAAGGCAGATGATGCTAATGAAGTTGAAACCATAAAACTCAATAATTCCTCTGAATTTGTTAGTTCTAAGAGATTTCTTACAACAGTTTGGTGGGCATCATTTGTTTTTCTAAAACTTCCAATTGTCCTTTTACCTTTGTTTCTGTAAGGTTGTGAATTTATTTAACCCTTTAGAAAGCTGCAACAGTACACTAGGTAGCAAGCACAATATAACTATCAAGGAAGATAACTATCAATGAAGTCCATTGCTTGTAATGTGACCCACAGCAAGGCAAATTATTGAGAAGGAGATCTGTATTAATGGAACACCTTTTCAATACACACCATAATATTCAATCTGTCAGAGATTAGTGCTCAAGGACAGCAACTAAAAACAAGACATAGGGAAAGGAAAAGGAGTTTGAAATCTTCCACGCTCTTGTGATGTTATAAGTTAAATCTGTGATTTTATTCATCCCACACCATTAGCAAAACAGCTACAGTGCAGTTTTAAAAATAAACTGAAATCCTAAGAGTCTCTTTACAGTAACTTTAATAGGTAGCTGGGTCCTATTGATCAGGTTCAAGGTCAAGGGGAAATGTAAGGGGCAGGCCAAAGCAATGCAGTTCTTCCAACATTTGGAAGATTGGGGAAATATTGGGAAGACCTTGTTGGTGAATGTTAACAATATTTTAGGGTGGAGAGCACGCTCAACAGAAATTCTCCCACCTGAGGTGTAGGTTATATACTATAGATACTGACCAGTTTGTCCACAACATCTTGATCCAGAGGGCCGTCAGTGGAAACTCCATGTAATGCTACATGGCTGCCAGAAAACAAGACTTGACACATTACAGCTACTGAGTAGTGGTTTTTAATTTTGCAGCTCTTCTTCCATTTGCAACGAGAGCACACTTTTCCAGAGCCTAGAGCTAGATTTTATGCATCAGAGGTGGCCAGTGCTATAGGATATCTTCACTCGCTCAACATTGTGTATCGGTGAGTTCTGCTGTAAAGGATGTTGTCTGTAATTTTTTTTGTAAAATTCCAAAGCCGCTACGATCTCACTTTGTATTCCAGGGATTTGAAGCCTGAAAACATTCTCTTGGATTCTCAGGTATTATTAACAATCTTCCCAGTTTTTTTAAATAAAAAAAGTCACAGCACCCTGTTAATGACTGACTGACTTTTGTTATATTTCAGGGCCATATTGTACTAACAGACTTTGGTCTTTGTAAAGAGGTAATAGAACCAACAGGAACAACCTCTACATTCTGTGGGACACCTGAGGTATGTGTGTGACTAGTAGGTTCATATTTTGTTTGGCCAGTAAGGGTTCAATAGTCAAAGCAACTCTGTAAAGAGAGAACATATAAAGCATAGCTTTTACAAGTAACAAAAATTTGGGTGTCCAATCTGCAAAGTATATTTATTCTTCAGCAAAGTTTAAATCAACTATTTGTCACATTTCTTTCTATATGAGCTTTTATGGCTCTTACCTGACACCTACCCTTTCCTAGCCTGCCTCTAAAACTATTGGCTGAATCTTGTCTAGTGCCTTGTATTTCATTCCTCCAGTATATTGCACCAATTGGTGTAATGGTCATCCTTGTAACAATGGAGAATGGGCACCTAGGATTGTCTACCTAATTGTCTCACTGAGCGTGCAGGGATATTGCAGTTCATTGCATGAGTATTCATGTGTACTGACCAACTTCTGACTGTTGGTCATATTTCTAATTGGTTGAAGAAAGCTAATGGTATACATTTTGGTTGGTTTAGTTTTGTTCTTGTGCAGTGATTAATGCACTTTCAATTGGTTACTGCTTCCATTTCATACTCGCAAGCCGTGAATGTTTCACATCACAGTAAACTTTACAAGCACCCATTCTAAATACATTTTGTTTTGGCAGTATCTTGCCCCAGAAGTGCTTAAAAAGCAACCATATGATCGGACTGTTGACTGGTGGTGCTTTGGGGCAGTCCTCTATGAGATGTTGTTTGGATTGGTAAGTAATAAACTGGCAATCTACTAACTGAGCCAAAAATCTGTAACAAATACTGTGCAAATAAACTGAAAGTTTCTGACTACTCTGTTTAGTACTGTGATAATGGTAACAATGAGGAAAAATTGTAAGAATACTCAAATCATGTTCTGGTAGTTTGAAACTTCATACAATACATAGCAGCTCAGCGATGAAAGTAGATATAAACAATGAGCTTCTAAATTTATTTTTTCCCTTGTGCAAGCTGCTCTTGAGTCAAGTCTAAATGACAAATTTGTTTCCTTCACAGATTTGGTCAATGAGTTAATGATTCTTTCCTTTATGTGGACAGCCACCCTTTTACAGTCAGGATGTAGCTGAGATGTACGATAACATTGTCCACAAGCCGCTCCACCTGCCAATGAGAATATCAACAGCCGCTCGTGATATTCTGATGGGACTTCTACAAAAAGACCAAAAGAGAAGATTAGGAGCTGAAGCAGATTTTGTATGTGTGCATTTTGTATATGACTGAACACTAAACATTGAACTATTATGACGATACTTTACATTGTTTAGAAAGAGAGATAATGCAAGACAGTCAGTGTAGGTTTAGGAGTGGGAAATGCTTGACAAACTTACTGGATTTTTTGGAGAAAGTGACAGACCTCATAGATAGGGGAGAGACAGTGAATGTCTATTTGGATTTGAGAAAGGCACTTGACACTATCTCGCATAATAAGCTACTACATAAGTTCAAAGCCCATTGAAGAGATGGAATGTATTAAAATAGAGTGGCAAGTGTTTGGTTGGTAGGCTACTTAAGTATTAATGCATGGGCAGGTATCTGGTTGGCAGCCAGTTACCTGTGGAACGCCACAAGGTTCAGTGTTGGGGTCACTGTTGTTTATAAATGATTCAGAGTAAGGAATTGTATCGAAAGTATCCAGACGATACCAAATTATGATCAGTGGCAAATGATAAACATCAATGTGCACAAATTCAAAAGGATCTTAATCAGCTCAAACAGTGGGCGGAGAAATGGCAGATGCAATTTAATACAGGGAAATGTAAGATTGAGATTTGGCAGAGGGAAGGTTGATGTGGATTATGTGCTAAATTGGAATATATTTCAGGCAGGAGAGCAATCTTGGGATTTTAGTCGACAGGTCACCAAAACCATCAGCACAATGTTCCCAGGCTGTTTTTTTTTAAAAAAGCAAACAGAATGTTGGGATGCATAGCAAGGGGTATAACATAAATCCAGAGAGGTCATGGTGAGACTATATTTGGAGTACTGCATGCAGTTTTGGTCTCCCTATTTAAAAAAGGATATTCAGCTTTGGAAAGGGCAATGATGTATGAGGAAAGATTGACTACCCTTTTGGAAAGAGAACATTAAGAGGAGATTTTATACAAGTGTTTAAAATTATGAAGGGTTTGGACAAACTTGATAAGTATGTAGAACAGATTATCGGCATGGGTGGTGGAACAAGAAATCTTTAATGGGTTTCAAGAAGGAACTAGACAAGTTCTTGTCAACAATTGGATTCAGTGTTATTAGAAATACACCAAGGAAATACAGTGGATAAGTTGGTTAGATGAACCAGGTCTTCTCCTGCCATGTTACTATAAATATTTCAATCTTTGAATATTCATAGTTCAATTTTGCACATTTTCTTAAACTTCATTCTTATTCTGTGAGGAATACAATGAATTATGATTGGGAAGATCATGAAATGGAAGAAACTAACATTCCGAAATATTAGAGATTTGTTATATGTCAAAGTTTGTTGAAGGTTTGAATCCATAGATATGTATATGGTTGATTCTTAAAACTATTTTGTAATTAAAAACATCAGACCATTTGAAAGGAAGTTTTATAGCTAGCCTCTATGGAAGTGAAAAGGGAGTTAGGGGTGAGACAGTGAATGTTATCTACCTGGATTTCAAGAAGGCATTTGACACTGCCACACATTATCATAAGCACAGCTAAACTTCAGTTACTCCACCAGAAGATCAGCCAGGATTTCAGAGCATTTCAATTGAATAAAATGAGGCCTGTGATGAAAATGTGAACCAGTCCTATTTCAAGTGCCGATTTAGTTCCCTTGGTAGCACTCTGAGTCAGGAAGCTGTGGGTTGAAGCCCCGCTCCAGGTCCTGAACACATAGGGCAGGATTTTCATTGGGCCGTGGAGGTGGGATTAGAGGCGTGTGGGGGGGTTAAAATCCCGAAATCGGGGGTCCCGAAACCATCCTGCCCCCAACCTGCCTCCATGCCAGTTTCAAAGGAGGCGGGTACCCACCCCGCACTGAGACCCGCCTCCCCGAGGCGGGAAGGGAATTAGTGCCAAATCCTTATTTTTAATGTTGAAGTGTGGGATTCCCGACGGCTCCAAACCACGCCAAGTTAGAGGAGGCGGACCGTCGGGATGAAGGGCTTGGAGGGGTCGAGATGTCCGGTGTTCAGGTGAGTGATAGGTGCATGAGTGCAAAGGTAAGTGTGTTTGGTGTGTGTAAAGTGTTTAAAGAAGTTTTACATACCTTTACTTACCTTTATAGCCTTCCTTCAGTTCTCAGAGTCCCTCATCTCACCGGCACAGAAAGCAGAATGGCTGCGAGCTGTCAAAAATTGCAGCATTCAGCTTTCTGTTCCGGGGAGATTCTAAATCATCCTGAGAGGAAGGAATTAACTTAGAATACAGATTGTCAGTGTTTGACAGCTTCAAACAGCTGTGAAGCGCTGATATTTCATCTGTCAAAAGGTCTTGACAGATGAAATGCCAATCTGTGACGTCACCTGTTGCCGGGTGGCCCTTAATTGGCCTGCTGAGCCTGCTGGGCAGGCTCAACAAGGTCAATCAAGTCAAAATCGCGTGAGTTGGCTAGAACTCGATGGAGGCGGGACTACAACCGCAAAAGTTGTTGTCCCACCTCCTACCTGACTCCTCAGTGAAAATCCAACCCATAAATTTGGCTGGCACTTTAGCACTGAGGGAATGCCTCATTGTTGGAAATGCCATTGTTTGAATTAGTTGTTAAACCAAGGCCTGTCTGCCTGTTCAGGTGAACGTAAAAGATCCCATAGCACTATTCAAATAAGTAGGGTGTTCACCCGGTGTCTTGGCCAATATTCATCCAGCAACCAATACCACCAAAGCAGATTAAATTATTATTAATTTTATTTGCTGTTTATGGGATATTACTGTTGTGCAAATTGGCTCCAATAACCACAGTGACTACAATTTAAAATAATTAATTTGGCTATGAAGTGCATTGGGATGTTCTGACATGAAAGGCGCTATATTTCAAGATCACAACATAATTTGTGGTGAGGAATTTTAGTTCATCCAGAGAGACCCTGTTGTACCCACTGTGGCATCTCATTGTTTCTTTAATAATTCCACCTCTACCATTTTATCTGGAAGCTCAGTCCATGTATTAATCCAGTGTTGAATGTCTTCCTGTGTCACTGACCAGACCCAAACACTGTATGCAAGGTGCAGTCTAACCAGCGTACTGTTCAGTTTGAGCATGATTTATTTGCCTTGTACTCTGCTATTTTAGCAACATAGTTCAGCATTCTATTAGCTTTGATGATTACTGGTCTGCAGCAGTTGGATATATTTGAATGTCAAGTCTATTGAGACTCCCGAGTGTCTTTCAACTTTATCACTAGCTATTTCAACGCAATCGACGGCCTATATTTGTAGACCATTTTTCCTTTCTGTGTGCAGTATTTTACATTTTTCCGCATTAAATTTTATCAACCGTTGTTCTGCATATTTAAATATATTTGACTTGTAATTTCCACTACTCCTCCTAGTTTGGTATCTGCAAATCTGACCAATTTGCATGGAATTTCTGAATCCAAGTCATCGATGTAACTTAGAGACAAAGCAGTTCCAATACCAATCCTAGGGGCAACCCACTCAGTACTTTTTCTGCCCTCAAAATTAGCACCTGTGAAATTAGGTTTCTTTTAACACAAAAAGCTTGAGCTAGCTGTATGTCTTTAGTTTACTTAGATCAATGTATTTCCAGGTAATTGTGAAGAGACAGAGTGCCGTGGCATGCACTTGCATAAAAAGCTCCAAGAAATTCAGGTTAAAGTACTCTGAAAAAGAGATTGTATGAATCTCAGAAAACATTTAAACTATCAGAGTTAGGTGCTGCCCATTTAATTTGCTTTGGTGTACAATGCTTTCTCGTAATAAACAATTCTAGCCTGAAATCTATGGTCTGTCAGTGTTGTGTTGTGTTTCTACACCTTTTGGAGAAATTGGGAATACTTCGTGACCAGCCCGTAAACAGGTAGCTTGTTATCCCTGAGGCATGCTGCAGCCCATTCACTTCACACATCAGGTTAAGTTTCAATTTATAAGAAGCCCAATCATACTTATGGAAGCTGCATTTTACATTGAGCACGTGCAAGGTGTTGGGTAGCAGCCCTAATCGTATCAAGGCCTAAAATCCAGAAAGCATATTTTTTCATTTCAAGCTCTAGCATGAGATGAGGCATGAACAAATTTTATTGCTTGACTAATTTTACTATATTTTCTCCTGTCACAGCTTGATATAAAAAAGCACATATTCTTTTCATCTGTCACCTGGGAGGATCTCTACCACAAGAGAATTACCCCACCATACAACCCCAATGTGGTAAGTTTTCTGGATTCTGTTAGTTTTTATATTTATAGAGCTGTACATTTTGTTGTGTGGCATTTTACAGGAGGATACAATGCTGCAGTGAATCTGCTTGCATTGTTGCAAAATCTTGAGTGATGATGCACAATTAAGGATCAAGGTAGCTACTAACATTGGCCACAGAGACAGTTGGACAGTTGCATTCAGAGCTGATCTATATTGCATAATAAGGTGAAGTTGGGTTGTTGTTCTTGTGTCTGGGTGTGGCCCATGTCTTTCCTCTCCAGTCAGCTCATCCCTCATTTAGGGTATGTTTTAGTGTTAGTTGCATGGTTCCCCCAGGAACGGAATGAGACTACTTGCTACAAGGTGGAGGCCGAATTAAACTCATTCCAACTGGCATTTGCCCATAGGTGCTTTCCAAGTGTTTGTTTATGGTAGCGAAGAGTTTTGCAAATGCAAAGGGATGTACCTTCTCACTTCTAACAATAAGAATTCCTTAGTGAGAAGGATTCTTCCCCAACCATGGGAAATATCTAGTAGGTGGATAAGTAGATCTGATGAGATCAAGAAGTCAGTCAAGGCTTTTGTGACATACCCGATGAATCTGTTCAGGTTCATTAGATTTGGGAGTAGGATCAGATGGTGTGTAGTGGCCTGTCTGGCCAGAATCTATCCACCATTCAGCTGCTAGGAAAATTGGAAATGTATGGAATTTTGTAGGGTGCAGCAATTTTGGTAGGATTAAAGAAAGGTTTTGCACTTCTTGCTGCACATGGTTTGTTAGGGCTTATCTCTAGACTTCATTCCATTCCTTCTGTTGCCCAAGGTGACACTTATAGGCTCCTTTTAAAATATATAAAGATTTAAATTGCATAACAAAATTTAAGGTGAGGTAGGGAGAGGGACAAACTGCACTAACTGAGGCTGTAAGCAGGACTAGTGTGGGAAAATGGGAGGAAGATGGAGTGAGAGGGAGGGAAAGCATCGTCGTGCAAAAGTGCAGTTTTGAGTGTTCTTTTGCAGTCAGACAGGACAGTGTAGTGAGCTTTACCCATGCCTAGTTCATACAATACCTGACCTGGCATCATTTATAAAGAGTGCCAAAGTATTGTCTTCCCAAGAACAGTTGTGCCTCGCTGAGAACACAAGGTTAAAAGAAATAAACTTCACAACTTTTCTTAAATTTAAATTTGGATAGGTGCATTGGGAAAAATTAGCTTCACAATTTTTTTTGGTTTTTTTTTTCAGGCTGGCCCTGGTGACCTACAGCACTTTGATCCTGAATTCACACAAGAAATTGTTCCTAATTCTGTGGGACGCATTCCTGACTCCACCATTAACAGCCCAACGGCAACAAGTGCATTTTTGGGATTTTCCTATGCTACTACAGATGATAATTTAAGAAGTTAACTAAGTATTTCGTTGAACTGAGGAATTTAAATGGACTTTACTACCAGAAGGAAGATAATGTCACTAAAACTAAATGGCTTCAGCACAAAAGCTTCTGGGGAAACTGATTTTTATTTTGAATGAAAAATAACTTTCTTGCAGTTTTCTGAGGAATATAATACTTAATAATTTGTGTGTTTTTGGAGCATTCCTTGCAGAGTCTCCCATTAGTGTATGAACATGCCTTATCCACCTCAATTCTAAACGTGTACCCAGTTACAGTAAGCCTCATGGAGGCAAATATAGGTACAATGTCCCCAACTCTTCTGCACCTGTTCTGCTTTCATGTTGTGCACCACTCCTTCCCTTCGCTCCCTCGTTTTTCTTTCTGCCACCCAGCTATGTAAAATATCTTGCTGCTGGCCTTGCCTGTTTCTGTCGGTATAAGCGTGCACATACTTCAATATATGCTTCTGACACTGTCTAAAACAAGCCTGATCTGTGAACAACTTCTACCACGAGTTCCTGCACCTCAGAACTCTGCTTCTCACCTTGGATGATCATTTCTTCAATGGTAGTCTCTTACAGTAAAATCTTACCTGATATATTCCAGGAAGTTGGAACATGCAATGTATCTTGTGATTTGTGCAAGGACTCTTCTGAATAAGAACACAAGAAGTAGGAGCAGGAGTCGGCCATATGGCTCTTTGAGCCTGCTCTGCCATTCAATAAGATCATGGCTGATCTTCAACCTCAACTCTACTCTCCTGCCCAATCCCCATATCCCTTGATTCCCCTAGAGTCCAAAAATCTATCTATCTCAGCCTTGAATATACTCATATACTCAATAACTCAGCATCCACAGCCCTTTGGAGTAGAGAATTCCAAAGATTCACAACCCTCTGAGTGAAGAAATTCCTCCTCATCTCAGTCTTAAATGGCCAACCCCGTATCCTGAGACTATGCCCCCTAGTTCTACACTCTCCAGCCAGGGGAAACAACCTCTCGGCATCTACCCTGTCAATCCCCCTCAGAATCTTATATGTTTCAATGAGATCATCTCTCATTCTTCTAAATTCCAGAGAGTATAGACCCAATCTACTCAGAATCCCAACTATTTGTTGACGACATTAAATTTAAGTTCTTGAAATCATTATTAGATGTGTAAGTAAAATTGTCTCTGCCACTCCACACTTTTGAAAGCATTGCAGCGCTCCTTTTTGCAGATGATATTATGTTGGTGGACTTGTCTGGGGATCTAATGTGCTCTATTCCTTATCATGAATGATGGCCTAACCAATTGGATATGGTGGTGGGTACCCCATAAATGCAACATTATGGTTTTGCCTGACTTGAGGATTTGCAAGGTATTGACTGGAAGATACAAAGGGTGTCTATCCCAATTATTGATTCATATTGGTACGTAAGAGTTCAGGTGGATGCCAACTCTAACATGAACATGTTATTTCGGGAATATTACAACCTGCCAACCCAAAAATTATCCATTTATTTCTATTTTCTGTCCGTTAACCAATCCTCAATCCATGCTAATAACCCCAATCCCATGAGCCCTACTCTTGTGTAATAACCTCATCAGCTGCTTGTCAGTTGTTTAATGGCCAACTAGTGATTATCATGATAGCAAAATACTGCGGATGCTGGAAATCCGAAATAACAACAGAAAATGCTGGAAAACTCAGCAGGCCAGGCAACATCCGTGGAGAGAGAAATAGAGTCAACGTTTCAGGTCGAAACCCTTCGTCAGGACTGAAAAAACACAGGAAATGAAACAGATTAAAAGGCCAGTTTGGGGGCTGGGAAATGGGGATGAAAGAGAACAAAAGAGAAGTGAAGAGACATTAAGAGGTATTCAAAACCAGACGAGATGGTGATAGGACTAGTGGAGAGACAAAAGACGGCTCTAGATACCTCTTCATCCACGGATGTTGCCTGGCCTGTTGAGTTTTTCCAGCATTTTCTGTTGTTATTTAGTGATTATCATACTTTGAGCAAAGGCAGAAAGGTAAGTGAGGTCCTCTTTGGGGTCAAGTTAGCTCCAAGATGACACACCTAGGTCAATGGAAGATTGGAACCGAGTTGACTATGGCAAATTCATGGCGAACATTAAGTTACTTCAGTTATTGATTATACAGTTGATCAAAGGATGTTCTAGTGCTCTATTTCTGTGGGATCTCATTTTCCTGATTTTTGTAGAATGGCTGAAAATCTCTAATAAAATGGATAATTTGAATTTATTATTTTATTGCAAATGTATTGACTCTGATGACAGAAGTAGGACTTTCACCAAAAATTAACAATACTTCTGTGTACTCTTAGAATACTATGTACTTTTTATTTGCTATGACAGTGTAGTTCTACATTGTTCGCACACAACCTACACTACTGGTGCCTGTTCAACTCTGCATAAAATCCATATTAAATTTTAGGGACTCTGTAGGGCTGGAGATTATTTTTAATGTTGCAAATCCATGTATAAAGAAAGAACTTGCATTGATATAGCACTTTTCACGCCATCCGAATGTCCCAAAGCGCTTCACAGCCACTGAAGTACTTTTGAAGTGCAGTCAGTGTTATAATGTACAGAAACATGGCAGCGAATTTGTGTGCAGCAAGGTCCTACAAACTACAATGAAATAAATGACCAGATAATCATTTTTAGTGATGTTGGTTCAGGAATAAATGTTGGCCAGGACACCAAGAGAACTCCCCTGCTCTTCTACAAGTAGTACCATGGGCTCTTCTACATCCATCTGAGAGTACAGACAGGACCTCATTTAAAAAGCAACTAAAATACAGTACCTCTTGTCATGAATCTTATCATGACTCATGAAGTAACACTGGGCGGCCAGCTGGTGGCGCCATCCAAGGAGTATAAATACTCGAGTGTGGGCCCAACTTGCTCAGGATGTTTTTGTAACCAGGAACTAGTGATGTAACTAGAAATCTCATGGTTTTAAAACAGTTGATTAAAGCCTTGTCTTATACTCAAACCAAGTGCTCAGTAGTCTTTTTACATCACCTCTGACAGTGCAGCATTCCCCTAGTACTGCACTGAATTATAAGCCTAGTTTATGTGCTCAAATTTATAGAAGAGGGATTGAACCTAAACCTTCTGACTCAAAGATGAGAATGCTCGCACCAGGCACAGAAATATATCTCTCTGGTACCAACCTTGACACCAACTGATATTTTAAAACAATTTCTCAGCCTGAAAATATTTCTAACAGTAAGGCCATCAACCTTGTAGGTAATATTAAAAGTTGATACTTATGACATAAAATTTTACAGCAGAAACAGGCCATCCGGCCCAACAGGTCTATGCTGGTGTTTATGCTCCACATGAGCCACTTCCCACCTTAATACATTTCATCCTATCAACATATCCTTCTATTCCTTTCTCCCTCATGTACTTAAGTACTTTCTCCTCTGCATGTTGGTTTACAATGTAGTCTATTTTGTTGCTTTAAGTTCAGTTTGGGTTCAAGTCCCACTCCAGAGATTTGAGCACAAAAATCTAGGCTGACGCTCCAGTGCAGTACTGAGGGAATGCTGCACTGTCAGAGGTGCCGTCTTTTGGATGAGACGTTAAGCTGAGGTCCCATCTGTTCTCTCAGGTGGACGGAAAAGATCCTATGGCACTATTTTGAAGAAGAGCAGGGGAGTTATCCCCAGTGTCCTAGTGAATATTTATAGTGAATCTTAATACATCTCACCCTATCAACATATCTTTCGATTCCTTTCTCCCTCATGTACTTGTCTACCTTGCTTTACAGTGTAGTCTATTTTGTTGCTTTAAATTCAGCTTGGGTTCAAGTCCAAATCCAGAGAACTGAGCACAAAAATCCAGGCTAACACGCCATTGCAGTACTGAGGGAGCGCTGCACTGTCAGAGGTGTCGTTTTTCGGATGAGACGTTAAACCGAAGCCCCGTCTGCTCTCTCTCAGGTGGATGTAAAAGATCCCATGGCACTATTTCGAAGACGAGCAGGGGAGTTATCCCTGGTATCTTGGCCAATATTTATCCCTCGATCAACACCACTAAAAAACAGATTATCTGGTCATTATCACATTGCTATTCGTAGGAACTTGCTGTGCGCAAATTGGTGGCTGCGTTTCCTACATCACAACGGTGACTACACTTCAAAAAGTACTTCATTGGCTGTAAAGAGCTCTTTGGGACGTCCGGTGGTCGTGAAAGGCGCTGTAGAAATGCAAGTACTTTTTTTTTCCTTTTCAGCGATGAGCCAACTTCAGATGCGAACAGGCCCGCTCTTTATGTTTCCATCATAGAAACATAGAAGATAGGAGCAGGAGTAGGCCATTCGGCCCCTCGAGCCTGCTCCACCATTCAATGAGATCATGGCTGATCATCCAAATTCAGTACCCGGTCCCTGCCTTCTCCCCATATCCCTTGATCCCTTTAGCCTTAAGAAATATATCCAACTTCTTCTTGAATATATTTAATGAATTGGCCTCCACTGCCTTCTGTGGTAAAGAATTCCACAGGTTCACCACTCTCTGGGTGAAGAAATTCCTCCTCATTTCTGTCCTAAATGGCTTACCCCTTATCCTTAGACTGTGGCCCCTGGTTCTGAACTCCCCCGCCATCGGGAACATCCTTCCTGCATCTAGTCTGTCCAGTCCTGTCAGAATTTTATAAGTTTCAAAGAGATCCCCTCTCATTCTTCTAAACTCCAGCGAGTATAAGCCCAATCGACCCAATCTCTCCTCATACCTCATTCCTGCCATCCCAGGTATCAGCCTGGTGAATCTATTCTGGTGCACATTTTCGTTACATACAAAAAAAAAATCAAATTCCACAGCGCTTCACTTCTTTTTTTTGGATGTGTTTTCCTTGTGCGATCACTCACTCGCCCGGACACATTCGGTTCCCCCCCTGGCTGGCTTGGATGGATGGCTGGCGGCTCCCTGGCAACCGCGGAGGCGCGGCGCCTGGTTACCGGCCCAGGGTGCAGCGCGGCGCCTGGTTACCGGCCCAGGGTGCAGCGCGGCGCCTGGTTACCGGCCCAGGGTGCAGCGCGGCGCCTGGTTACCGGCCCAGGGTGCAGCGCGGTGCCAACCAATGAAGGGGAGGAAAATGGTGGCGCGTCTGCAGGTAAGAAGCTGCAGTCGAGGTTTGGTTTTTGTTTTAAATGTGCGGTGGCGGCGCACGATGCTTCTTGCCACAAGGAATGGGAATTTATCATCTAACCGGATAGAGAGAACGAACGTGCGCTTTCCCATGTCCCACCCACCGGCCTATCCTGCGCGTCTACTTTCCGTGGCTGCATCGTAACCATAGAGATGATCGTAGAACCGCCAGTTTGCTAAACATTTCCAGCATCACTTGATTCACTCGCTAGTTTATTCGCCAGAAAATATGTCACACATCACACTGCGAGAATGCTCCCTAAAATTGACCAGGGTCGGAGGGGAAAAACATTTAACTGGCTTGTTGTAAGGTGTCTCGGGACGTCACTCTCCGTTGAAGGCGTTACGTAAATGCAAGTTGTGCCCTTGGAAAAGGAAATCGCCACAATCGTTTTAAAAGAGGAGCTTCTGTCCGTGCAGACACCGCTGCTGTTTATCACCTGAAGGTGTAAACTTTTAAAACAAAATCCCACCGATTTATGAATTTAATTGCGAGGTGGACGTTCCTGTATAAACCGAAATGTAGATTTGTATGTACAGAAGATCCTCCCTCAGTAACTAACATTTCTGTAATGAATTGCCTTCCATTTGTGTATTGCGGTCTTCCGTAATCGGAGGAAAGAGCACTCGCATTTGATGCTAGTTGTTCATGGAAGTTGTTTTAGATGTATTGGCCACACGTGCAATTTTGTGTGTCACGCACTTGTTTGAAAAAATAGCCAGCTATTTCCAATCTATACAAAGTACCCTATTCAGCCAACATAACCTGCCGGAGCTCGTAGGGATTGTTGCTCAATATTTCCCCCAAACTTCCAGACCAATTCTTCAACCCCTTGTTCTTCATTGATGCAATCTCGCCTTTTACATTGACACAAGTGCCGAATTCCTGCTGCAACAGCCGTTTCCTGCCTCCCTCAGTGGCGAACTCCTAGTTGAGGTGCACGATGTCTAAATTAGCCTGACCCCAAAAACTTTGGTGCGATTAGCGGGATTTGGTAGGCACAAAACCCTCTACATCACTCCTGCGGGTTAGGCTGGGGTGGGAGGAATCCCACCTCTCTTGTCTTGGTGTCAGGAGAAAAATATGCTAAGTGGTTGAGAGATATCTGTGCTAGCCAGGTCGCCGCAGTAACAATTTTGCCTCTATTCATAAATAATTGCATCAGAAGTTACCTCATTTTTTTGAAATATTAATGTATGCAATTTTGCCAACCAGTGCGAAGACAAAACTCATTGACTTAAGTGTTGTGGCCCCGTCTCACTGGTTTTCCAGTGGATCTAGGATGGACAAGGCAGAACATGATCCATTGCATCCTTATCTACCCCCAATTTCCTTTTTCTGAGGGCAATCCCAGTTGTGTGTAATTTACCTGTCCATATTAGTTGCCTGTTTTGACTGCCTATTTATATATGAAGTAATGAAATGGGGCTCTGTGTACTTCCTTGCTCATGTAACTTTTTGTCAGGTAATCAGTTCAAAGGATTTTTGACTCCTTTAAAACCGTTTTGTAAGTGTACTTGTACCTGCTATATGTCCTGTGCAATTATTACTGTAAATAAATTAGTCTACTAATTTTAACCTGAATGACAGTGTGATGCTTTTAAAGTGGGCACAAGTGCATGGTGGGCAACCTCTGGTGCAAAATGCCTTGGTAAAAGAGTAAACATTGGTCCTGTTGCATGCTCTCCTATGCATGTAATGTATAAAGTTGCAAATTTCAGTTCATAGCCGACACGAGTGAACATGGGTTTTGAAGTTGACTTCCCAAAGCAGGAAATTGTGATATGGTCATTTCTAAAATTGGGCTCTCCATTTGGGGAAAAAAAAAGGCTTATATTTATGTAGCGCCTTTCACGACCACCAGATGTCTCAAAGCGCTTTACAGCCAATGATGTACTTTTGGAATGCAGTCGCTGTTGTAATGTGGGAAATGCAGCAGCCAATTTGTGCACAGCAAGCTCCCACAAACAGCAGTGTGATAATGACCAGATAATCTGTTTTAGTGATGTTGATTGAGTGATAAATATTGGCCAGGACACCGGGGATAACTCCCCTGCTCTTCTTCGAAATAGTGCCATGGGATCTTTTACGTCTACCCGAGAGAGCAGACGGGGCCTCGGTCCCCTCCGAAAGATTTGCTTCCCAAATGGAGATTTTTTGGAGGTTACTGACCTGCGCAGTAATGATGACTCAGTTCCAACCTCCAGAGCTTTGTGTACCACTTGCAGCCAAAGGATTTGTAACCATTGGATAGCCTATAGAACGGCTTAAATCTTTAATCATTTGAGAGCTATGGGGATGGAATTGAGGCCTGCTTCTCAATGCTTGGGAATGGGAATGCCCAGTACCATGTTTATTGTGCAGGAAAAAAAGAGCTGAGACTTTAAACAAGAAGTCATTTATGCACATTATAACATTTAAAAAAAAATGCTTTTAGCCCATTTTTTCATGGTTTAATACATAACATAGCCATGCTGAATATCATTGGATGTAGAGATCACCTCCACAGTAAAGGACAAACTAACATTAACTTCTCTACCATTTGTGAGGGGTGATTTTTGTCAAATTAATAGCAAATTATATGCTAGCACCAAATCCTAGTATTTCTATTTTTCTTTCTCCACCTTCATTCTTTGCTTTGGATTCCTTTTGATTAACAGTAAATACTGTACTGTGTAGTCATTGTAGTGGTACAGTACTGACTGCATTTTTGCATGGCTCCACACTGTGGTTGGAATCGGACATTATAAAAGTATAACATTTCAGTATAATACCACCACCTAATGGCAATAATTGAGTACTACATCACTATAAAGATGCCTATTTTCATGACGTGTAGAAGAATTCTTTTTTTTAAGAATCCTTCATTGGATTAGGATATTCCAAACAAACAGATAGCTCCTTGGTTTAATGACTCATCTGAAAGATGGCACCTCCAACAATGCTGCAGTCTCTCGGTACTCCATTGGAGTCAGCCTACATTGTGAAGAGAATTTCCCTTGATCCTGATCAAAAGCAATAAGTTAGGAACCTTTAGGGAAGTGGTCTTTTGGCCTTTTAAGATGTTTAAATTTCAGGTGTGTTTATCTGTATCCCTAGGTTTTGTAGAATACATAAGAACATACTAATGTATACGAGCAAGGGCTCTGCCTATCATCTTTATCCCTGCCCTCAAACAATTTTTTGGCTGTTAATACTTTGATAAATTTTGCTATTGAAAAATTTCTGTTTTATTGCCTCTGGTTCTTTTGCCAATCACCTCAAATCTGTGTCCTCTAGTTAGCGACCCTTCTGCCATTGGAAACAGTTTCTCCTTAATTACCCTACCAAAACCGTTCATGATTTTAAACACCTATCAAATCTCCTCCTAACCCCCTCTACTCTAGGGAGAACAACCCCAGCTTTTCCAGTCTCTCCAAATAACTGAAATCCCTTATCCCTGGTAAATCTCTTCAGCACCCTCTCTAAGGTTTGACATCGTTCCTAAAATGTGGTGCCCAGAATTGAACACAATACTCCAGCTGAGGCCTAACCAGTGTTTTATAAAGATTTAGCATAACTTCCTTGCTTTTGTACTCTATGGGCTGGAAATTGCAGTCGGGGGCGTCCCGCGGGCAAATGCTTCTGAACCACAAGTAATGCCTCTGGACCACACCTACCTGATTCTATTAATAAAATTCTGGCCATTGTCTCTATTAATAAAGCCAAGGTCCCATATGCTTTTTTAACAGCCTTCTCAACTTGTCCTGCTACCGTCAAAGACTTGTGTACGCATGCCCCTCGGTCTCTGTTCCTGCCTGCACCCCCTTTAAAATTGTATCAGTTAATTTATATTGCTTCTCCTCATTCTTCCTACCAAAACGTATCACTTCACACTTCTCTGCATTAAATTTCGTCTGTCCATTTCACCAGTCCGTCTTCACAGCACAGAAACAGGCCATTCGGCCCAACAACAACAACTTGTATTTGTATAGCGCCTTTAACGTAGTAAAGATGCTTCACAGGAGTGTTATAAGACAAAAATTTGACACCGAGCCACATGAGGAGAAATTAAGGCAGACTTGGTCAAAGAGGTAGGTTTTTAAGGAGCGTCTTAAAGGAGGAAAGAGAGGTGGAGAGGTTTAGACAGCTGAAGGCACGGTCACCAATGGTTGAGTGATTATAATCAGGGATGCTCGAGGGCAGAATTTGAGGAGTGCAGATATCTTGCGGGGTGGGGAGGGGTTGTGGGGCTGGGGGTGATTACAGAGGGAGGGGCAAGACCATAGAGGAATTTGAAACCAAGGATGAGAATTTTTAAATTGAGACGTTGCTTAACCGGGGTGATGGGTGAACGGGACTTGGTGCGAGTTAGGACACAGGCAGCCGAGTTTTGGATGATCTCAAGTTTACATAGGGTAGAATGTGGGAGGCCAGTCAAGAGTGCGTTGAAATAGTCAAGTCTAGAGGTAACAAAGGCATGGTTACAACAGGTTTATGCTCCATACAAGCCTCCTCCCACCCACTTCATCTAACCCTATCAACATACCCTTCTATTTCTTTCTCCCTCAGCTTCCCCTTGAATGGATCTATACTACTCAACTACTCCCTGTGGTGGCGAATTCTAACCACTCACTGGGTAAAGAATTTTCTCCTGGATTCCCTATTGGATTTATTAGTGACTACCTTATATTTATGGCCCCTAGTTCTGGCCTTGCCCGCAAGTGGAAACATCTCTACATCTGCCCTATCAAAGCCTTTCATAAACTTGAAGACCTCCATCAGGTCACCCCTCAGTCTTCTCTTTTCTAGAGAAAAGAGCCCCAGCCTGTTCAATCTTTCCTGATGGTTATAAGCACTCAGTTAAGGTATAATTCTAGTAAATCTTTTTTGCACCTTCTGTAGTGCCTCTATATCCTTTTTATAATATGGAGACCAGAACTCTTCACAGTACTCCAAATGTGGTCTCACCAAGGTTCTTTCCAAGTTTAACATAACTTCTTTGCTTTTCAATTCTATCCCTCTGAAAATGAACCCCAGTCCTTTGTTTGCTTTTTCTTGCCTTATTAACCTGCTACTTTTAGTGATCTGTGTATCTGTGCCCCCAGATCCCTCTGTTCCTCTACCCCATTTAGACACGTTTTCCAAGGAGTATGTGGCCTCCTTATTCTTCCTATCAAAATGTATTGCCTCGTATTTATCTACATTGAAGTTCATTTGCCAATTGCACGCCCATTCTCTAAGTTTATTCGTGTCTTCCTGTATTTTGCTGCAGTCCTGTGTATTAACTACAACCCCCAATTTGGTGTCATCTGCAAATTTTCAAATTGTACTTCCGATCCCCGAGTCCAAATCGTTTATGTAAATAGTGAACAACAGTAGTCCCAACACCGATCCTTGTAGAACGCCACTTCCCACCATTTGCCAATCTGAGTAATTATCTTTAACACCTACTCTCTTTTTGTTTTGTAGTCAGCTTGCTGCCCATTCTGCTACTTGTCCTCTGACGCCACATGTTCTGACCTTAGTCAGGTCTACTGTCGAAGTCTATGTGGAAATCCAAATATGTTACATATAAAGGCCCATATTTTCCGATGCCTACGGGTGGGTACGCGCTGTGTACCCACCCGTAGGGACATCAGAAATGCCAGTTTCAGGCATGCAAAGTGCATGTGCTGAAAACCAGCATTTCCGATCTGTCAGGAATCCCCTTGACAGATCGCACGCCTGCCTTGGAGAAGGGCCTCTGCGGGGGGGAGCGTTCCGCTTTCTGCACAACCTCCGCCCGCTGAAATCACTTAAAAATCTTACGCCTGGTAAAAAGTTTAAAAAAATAAAAAAAATTTCACTCATTTATAATTTAAAAATACTTTTCAAAAAAGGTAAGTTTATTTTTAGCCCCGTAAAAAACTTTAAATTATTTTTTAAAATTAATTTTTGTTTAAAATATTTAATTTAATGTAATTTTAACTCATTTTAAAAATGTGATTTAAAAAAAAATGTATTTAATGTTTTGATGTCTTTTTTCAGTGATCCCCATTCATACTTTTGATAGGTCAAAAGTATGAAGGGGGATTCCCTTTTCCCATTGGCTCGCCTGGCCCACGTGATCCCAGAGACACTTGCGAACCGCATGCACCCCTGGGATACCTGGGCCCTGCGCATTTCGTCGTGGAGAGGCCCAGGAGTGGAAATGGCCGGACCTCGGGAGCCCTCGGGTAAGGGCGTAGATTTTTTCCCGATAGAAGGCATCCGCATGCAGGAAGCCTCCTATCGGAACTTACGAGCCAATATGTGCTGACTTTCATTTATTAGCCCATTCTTTTCCAAACGCCAATTAATTTTGACCCGGAATATTGTCTCTAAAAATTTCCCTGTCACTGACATGAGGATGACTAGCCTGTAGTTGCTGGGTTTATCCCTCTCTTTTTTAAACGTGTGTAACATTGGAATCCTCCAGTCCTCTGGCACCACTCCCATATCTAAGGATGATTGGAAGATTGTGGCTTGAGCCTCTGCAATTTCACCCTACTTCCCTCAGTAACTTAGGATGCATCCCATCTGGACTGGGTGATTTTTCTACTTTGAGGATTGCTAACCTTTTAAGCACCTCTTTATTTTTATCCTATACAATATCACTACTACCTCCTCCTTTACTGCTAAATTGGCAGCATCCTCTTTAGGAGAATTGATGTCCCCATTATCACTACTCTGTAGTTCTTGCATCTTTCTGTAATTTGCTTGCAAATTAGCTCCACTATCTCCTTCCCACTGTTTGGTGGCTTATACTATACACCCAATGGTGTATAGCTCCTCTGTTGTTCCTTAATTCAAATGGATTCTGCCTTTGTCCCCTCAACTACATCGTTCCTCTCCAGCTTTACCTTTTTTTGGGCGGGTGGGACAGTGTGGTTAAGTTTGAATTCAGATTCCTGTTTTCATTTTTAATATTGTGGAAATACGTGATCAATAGAATAAGCTTTCATTTTTTTTTTAGGAAAACATGGAAAAGGATCAGCGAAACACTATAGTTTTTAATGCATCAAAGAAAGAACTCTTTACTACCAGTAGTGGGTACAAGTCATTGCAGAAGAAACTTCGGGCCAGCTGGAAGATACAAAGGCAGGTGTTTGTTTGCTTTACCTTATGATTGCTGTATTTCAGGGCCACCTTAGATATTCAAGTCATTAAGTCAACACTTTTCCTGTGATTTAAGTACTTTCCCAATCAGTAGGCAAAAAACAAAAGATCATTACTATTGGGTTATATGTTTTTTTTGGGTTTTTTTTAAACTTTAACTCTGGTTTATAGTTTCTAAGGTCTCTCTGGTGTAGCAGGGACTGTTGGTAAACCAGTTAACTGTAGTGTAATTAGTGGGATTGATTTAATTAATTGAATTTAAATTAAATCAAGGGTAAGTCATGGCAGGACAGCCAGGCCCCGTGATCTGCTCCTCCTGCGATATGTGGGAACTCAGGGACACTTCCGGTGTCCCTGACAACTACATGTGCAGGAAGTGCATCCAGCTGCAGCTACTGACAGACCGCATTGTGGCGCTGGAGCTGCGATTGGACACATACTGGAGCGTTCACGATGCTCAGGACAACGTGAATAGCACATTTACGGAGTTGGACACACCGCAGGTAGAGGTTGGACAGGAAGAAAGGGAACGGGTGACCAACAGGCAGAGTACTAGGCGCCGGCAGGTAGTGCAGGGGTCCCCTGTGGCCATCCCCCTCTCCAACAGATACACCACATTGAGTACTGTTGGGGGAGATGGCTTATCAGAGGAAGGCAGCAGCAGCCAACTTCCTGGCACCAGGGGTGGCTCTGCTGCACAGAATGGGAGGAAAAAGAGGGGTAGAACTATAGTAATAGGGGATTCAATTGTAAGGGGAATAGATAGGCGTTTCTGCGGCCGCAAACGAGACTCCAGGATGGTGTGTTGCCTCCCTGGTGCAAGGGTTAAGGATGTCTCCGAGCGACTCCAGAACATCTTGGAAGGGGAGGGTGAAGAGCCAGTTGTCGTGGTGCATATAGGCACCAACGATATAGGTAAAAAGCGGGATGAGGTCCTAAAAGCGGAGTATAGGGAGTTAGGAGATAAATTAAAAAACAGGACCTCAAAGGTAGTAATCTCAGGATTGCTACCAGTGCCACGTGCTAGTCAGAGTAGAAATAGAAGGATACTTCAGATGAATACGTGGCTAGAGGAATGGTGCCAGGGGGAGTGATTCAAGTTCCTGGGACATTGGAACCGGTTCTGGGGGAGGTGGGACCAGTTCAAACCGGACGGTCTGCACCTGGGCAGGGCTGGAACCAATGTCCTAGGGGGAGTGTATGCTAGTGCTGTGGGGGAGGGTTTAAACTAAAATGGCAGGGGGTTGGGAACCTGAGCAGGGAGACAGAGGAAAGGGAAACAAGGATAAAAGCAAAAGATAGGAAGGAGAAAAACAAAAGTGGCAGTCAGAGAAATCAACGGTTTAAATCAAACATGGCCACAGTAAATAATAATTCTAATAGGTCTAAGTGCGTTAAAAAAACAAGCCTGAAGGCTTTGTGTTTTAATGCAAGGAGCATTTGTAATAAGGTGGATGAATTGGCTGCGCAAATAGAAGTAAACAAATACGATTTGGTTGGGATTACGGAAACGTGGCTCAAGGAAGGCCAGGACTGGGAACTCAACATCCAGGGGTATTCGATATTCAGGAAAGATAGGCAAAAAGGGAAGGGAGGTGGGGTAGCATTACTGGTTAAAGGAGGGATTAACACAATTGTAATGAAGGATATTAGCTCTGATGAGGTGGAATCTGTATGGGTAGAATTGAGAAATACTAAGGGGAAAAAAACGTTAGTGGGAGTGGTTTATAGACCTCCAAACAGTAAGGCGGAGGTTGGGGATGGCATTCAAAGAGAAATTAAAGAAGCGTGCAGTAAGGGCACAGCAGTCATCATGGGTGACTTTAATCTACATATAGATTGGGCCAACCAAATGAGTAACAATACTGTGGAGGAGGAATTCCTGGAGTGTTTACGGGATGGTTTCCTGGACCAATATGTCGAGGAACCAACCAGAGATCAGGCCATCTTAGACTGGGTGTTATGTAATGAGAAAGGATTAATTAGCAATCTTGTTGTACGAGGCCCCTTGGGTCGGAGCGATCATAATATGATCGAATTCTTCATTAAGATGGAGAATGAAGTAGTTGACTCGGAGACTAGGGTCCTCAATTTAAATAAAGGAAACTATGATGGTCTGAGGAGCGAGTTGGGTAGGATTGATTGGGGAATGGCACTCAAAGGGTTGACGGTGGATAGGCAATGGCAAACATTCAAAGACCGAATGGATGAACTACAGAATTTGTTCATCCCAGTTTGGCATAAAAATAAAACAAAAAAGGTGACCCAACCGTGGCTAACAAGGGAAATTAGGGATAGCATAAGGTCCAAGGAGAGGGCATATAAATTGGCCAGAAAAAGCAATAACCCTGAGGATTGGGAGCAGTTTAGGATTCAACAAAGGAGGACAAAGGGATTAATTAAGAAAGGGAAAATAGAATATGAGAGTAAGCTTGCAGAGAACATAAAAACTGACTGTAAAAGCTTTTATAGATATGTGAAGAGAAAAAGATTGGTGAAGTCAAGCGTAGGTCCCTTGCAGTCAGAATCGGGGGAATTTATAATGGGGAACAAAGAAATGGCAGACCAACTAAATACATATTTTGGTTCTGTCTTCACAAAGGAGGACACAAATAACCTCCCAGAGATGCCGGGGAACATAGGGTCTGATGAAAGGGTGGAACTGAAAGAAATCAGTATTTGTAGGGAAATGGTGTTAGGAAAATTGATGGGACTGAAGGCCGATAAATCCCCAGGGCCTGATAATCTACATCCCAGGGTACTTAAGGAAGTGGCCCTAGAAATAGTAGATGCATTGCTGGTCATCTTCCAGAACTCGATAGACTCTGGAACGGTACCCATGGATTGGCGGGTAGCTAATGTTACCCCACTATTCAAAAAAGGTGGTAGAGAAGAGGCGGGGAATTATAGACCGGTAAGCTTGACATCGGTAGTGGGGAAAATGCTAGAGTCCATTATAAAAGATGTAATAGCAGAGCACTTGGAAAGCAGTGACTGGATCGGACAAAGTCAACATGGATTTACAAAAGGTAAATCATGCTTGACTAATCTACTGGAATTTTTTGAGGATGTAACTGGTAAAATAGATAAGGGAGAACCAGTGGATGTGGTGTATTTGGACTTTCAGAAGGCTTTCGATAAGGTCCCGCATAAGAGATTAGCGTGCAAAATTAAGGCACATGGGATTGGGGGCAAGGTATTGACTTGGATAGAGAACTGGTTGGCGGACAGAAAGCAAAGAGTTGGAATAAACGGGTCATTTTCCGAGTGGCAGGCAGTGACTAGTGGGGTACCGCAAGGATCGGTCCTTGGACCCCAGCTGTTCACAATATATATTAATGATCTGGACGAGGGAATTGGATGTAATATCTCCAAATTTGCAGACGACACAAAGCTGGGGGGAGGGTATGCTGTGAGGAGGATGTCGTGAAACTCCAGCACGATTTGGACAGGTTGGGTGATTGGGCAGAAACATGGCAAATGCACTATAATGTGGATAAATGTGAGGTTATCTACTTTGGTGGCAAAAACAGGAAGGCAGATTATTATTTGAATGGCAATAGTTTGGGAGAAGGGGAAGTGCAAAGAGACCTGGGTGTTCTTGTACACCAGTCGCTGAAGGTAAGCATGCAGGTGCAGCAGGCGGTTAAGAAGGCAAATGGTATGTTGGCCTTCGTAGCAAGAGGGTTCGAGTACAAGAACAAGGATGTCTTGCTACAGTTGTACAGGGCCTTGGTGAGACCACACCTTGAGTATTATGTGCAGTTTTGGTCGCCTTACCTGAGGAAGGATGTTCTTGCCATGGAAGGAGTGCAGCGAAGATTCACCAGGCTGATACCTGGGATGGCAGGAATGATGTATGAGGAGAGATTGGGTCGATTGGGCTTATACTCACTGGAGTTTAGAAGATTGAGAGGGGATCTCATCGAAACCTATAAAATTCTGTCAGGCCTGGACAGACTAGATGCAGGAAAGATGTTTCTGATGGCCGGGGAGTCCAGAACCAGGGGTCATAGTCTAAGGATAAGGGGTAAGCCATTTAGGACTGAAATGAGGAGGAATTTCTTCACCCAGAGAGTGGTGAACCTGTGGAATTCTCTGCCACAGAGGGCGGTGGAGGACAGTTCATTAAGTATATTCAAGAAAGAGTTGGATATATTTCTTAAGGCTAAAGGGATCAAGGGATATGGGGAGAAGGCAGGGACCGGGTACTGAATTTGGATGATCAGCCATGATCTCATTGAATGGCGGAGCAGGCTCGAAGGGCCGAATGGCCTACTCCTGCTCCTATCTTCTATGTAAATACTCCAGGCTCTAGATTACTCCGACTGATGGCAAATACCACGCTGACAAACCATGTGACTCAAACTGAAAGTAACATCAAGTTTACTAAGAAGTAATATTAAACAGAAAGAAAATTGATAATAAACTTAGCTATATTGCAATACTTACAGTGTTGCTTCAAAACATTAAAAGCTATTAATATCTTGAACTTTCTCTTCAGCAACTTCAGAGTGTACATCCGTGATGAAAATCTTTACATCAGTGTTATCAATAGAACTCGCTGACTAGCCACAGGTTTGGCTACAGTGAAACTGTTTGTCACATGCATTACTTTTAGTAGAAAATATCTTGCATAAATTCACATAAAACAGGTAAATGTACTTCACATGAACATTTACTGAACAAACATCTGCCACTATTCAGTAACCAAGGAAGTAAAGCACTCAACGATCAAAAAACACTTGCACACTCAGTTTTTGATCTTACCATTTTACCGACAAACTCAGAAAAATGTTAAAGCACACATGCATACGCTGTGCGAAAGAGTATTGAGATTACATCATAGTTACTCTTACTCGTTTTTATTTACTAATTAGAAATGCACTTTGCCACATCTAAATTCCAAATTCATCACATGTGGCTAGTGTGATGATAGCATGACTCCAAATGTTGTCTAATGAGGCTATTTGACAACATTTCCTTTACATGATACTGATATCTTATGGAGCATCCTACTAGCTCCCAGTATATATAGCAGAAGGGTGAGGTTGCAAAATACTGAACACTGCCAGTATTGAAGATTCAGAAGAGACTGAAAATTCTTCCCTTTGAAGTCAGGCTGGTACAAAAGGAAAGGCAAAGCAGTACCGATACATTAGTCAAAAATAGGTTTCAAAGACACCTATACCATGGCACCGGCTGACTTGAATACTGATCCACACATTGCTCAGGTCTCATGTATCCAATTAATGATCTGACAAAGCATAAGCAGATAAGCCTAGGAGATAGCTGGTTGGCCTACCAAGTGAAGCAGCTGGCCAGCATCTTACAGATAGCATGACTGCAGCATCTTGTAAATAATAGGGCAAGAAAACTTCATCTAGCATAGTAAGTTCAAAGACACATACATTTTCTCATATGATTACAGGTGTCAGAGAAGAACTATTGTCATTTTAAAAGTTACTTGAGAAGTTATGAGTTGGGAAGCTAGACAGCTGGATATAAATCTCTCACCTTCCCCGTCTTTTAAACTCATAACAATACCAGAAAGCTATAAATTCCTTACATTATAGAGCTTCTTCAGATCTGAAACAAGATGGGTGTGTCCATTACTGATGTTTCAGAGACACTGGGTCATGACATTGAAAACAGTTTAACCTGTGACCTGTCTCTAGTTTGGAATTCATATATATCTAGGGTTAACATTAGTGTTACTGCTAAGGACCAGCGAACGATAAGGGAGTCGAGGGTTATGGGGAGCGGGCAGGAAAGTGGAGTTGAGGCCAAGATCAGATCAGCCATGATCTTATTGAATGGCGGAGCAGGCTCGAGGGGCCAAATGACCTGCTCCTACGTCTTATGTTCTTACGTTCTTATGAACAAGGAAGTGCATATGCTTTAACAAACTTGTATTGGTTATGTTTTTGAGATAACAATGTCAGGCTTAATGCATTCTTGTGTTTGACAGTTTTAAAGATGAAATCACAGAAGAAAAACTGATAGGTGTGAAACTGTGGCTCACAGCAGGACCCAGAGAGAAATTCACTGCTGCTGAAGTAAGAAAACACATTCATTCTGTAAATGGAGTTTACTGTGTTCAAATTCATTTTTCAGATATTTCTGCCAGTTTATGATCACAGTAACAAAATAAATGACCAGTTTATTTAAGCTCCAGATTTCTATATAGGATCTTATTATAGATTTTTAAAATCTTCCTTTTAATTTCTTAAAATATAGGAAAGCAGATATTTCTGATAAAACCCCTGATAGATATAGCTTACATAATATATGCTTCTTTATGTCAAACAATGAAACCTCCTGGGAACAGGAGTAGGCCATTCAGCCCCTCGAGCCTGTTCTGCCGTTCAATAGATCATGGCTGATCTGTACCTCAAGTCATTTTACCCATCTTTGCTCCATATCCCTTGAAAGCCTTACCTAACAAAAATCCATCGATCTCAGTCTTGAAAATTTCAATTGGCCCAGTATCCACAGACTTTTAGGGGAGAGAGTTCCAAATTTCCACTACCCTTTGTGTAGAAAAAATGCTTCCTGCTTTCACTCCTAAATGGCCTAGCTCTGGCTCTAATTTTAAGATTGTGCCCCCTTGTTCTGCTTTCTAAACAAGTCAGTTTGTATTTCCGACTGACTTAGTAGATGCATCTAGCAAAAATGAATTACTCAATAATTGAAAAACACTTCACAAGACTTTAACAAATGTCATTGTAGCCCCTTTTAGATTTAAAAATTCCACATTTAAAAAAAAAAGGACTTATTTCCTGTTTACCATGGTTTTTATTACTTTTTTTTAAATTAATACTAGTACAAACCAATGGTTAATAAAATATAAATATTTGTTCAGTTCCATAAATAATAATGGTTTGAGAACTGTGCTGTAACTTTAATGATATACGAATGCCTGTGTGTATTTCATTGTCATAGTATATTACAAATTATTTCCAGATAATTTCTATTAAATCTGTAAAATGCCCTTGTATGTGTCTCTGCGCACATGGTGTGCTACAGAAAGGCACATGTTAGTGTAAATCATTATGGCCTTGAAATTATGCTGTGCAAATATTAACAAACAAGTGTTTAATACATTATGCAAGAAAATTTGAGACTTGTTCATATTTGTAGTTGATTTTGGTGGATAAGTGCTGAAGCACTCCACCGTAAAGTTAAAATAAAGAAATAGACTAGTTTCTCGACCCTGCCAAACAAATTCAGTGAACAAGGTCCTCAGTTGGGCTTTCACTGCTACACTTTATTTGAAATGCTGCTGGGAGTCCAGTAAACCAGTACATTTAGTAACAGGTCAGTGACTGAGAATGTGAATGATCTGATAGGCCAGTAAAGACTTTCCAGCACAAACACATGCAGGCTTCTTACAAAGTGCCTCCTAACAAACACTGAAGTGAAATTCCTCCTCCAATGAAAAGCTGAATGATTTTTTTTCTCTGTAATGAACACCCCACTAATGAAATAGCCTGGTCAGAAATTGTACGTTTCAAGTCTGGATGTTTTCATGAATTTGTTAGTAAAGAAAGAACTTGCATTAATATAGCTTTTATATTCTCAAGATATCCCAAAGCACCTCAAAGTCAATGATATATATTTTAAGTGTAGGCAAACTGTTTAATTGTTGAACTATAAGCCATTAATTGTAGAGTAAAACAGGCGTTCGACTATTTTTCGTTAAAAAGGAATTTCAGGCCCATGTATTCTAATAAGAGATATAGTAAGTAGATTTTCAGTTTAAACTGGCAAACCGTTTTTTAAACTGCAGGTATGCTTCTGTACTTGTTATATAATCATTATGGGCTTTATTTTCAGGCTATGAATTGAGACCAAATTTTATTTTGAAGAATGCTCTGCATTTAATGAATTCAGAATTGAACTTTGTAATTTTTTCATTCTTTTAGCTTGAAATATTGAAAAAGTACCTAGAAAGTGGAGGGTGCATTCTTGTGATGCTGGGAGAAGGTGGAGAATCTAAATACGACACAAATATAAACTTTTTGTTAGAGGAGTATGGAATTATGGTAAATAATGGTGAGCATTGTAAATTTTCTTTAAATTCTATTTTTGTCATTTGTATCTTTCTGTATAAAGATTTACATCATAATTTAAAATGTCTTTGTCTTGAAGATGCTGTTGTGAGAAATATGTACTACAAATATTTCCACCCCAAAGAAGCATTAATATCGAATGGAATTTTAAACAGGTAACCTTGAGTACAGCTTAATCTAATTATTTTTGTTCTACCTGTGTAATGCTACTTGAAAAGTATTAGAGATACTTTACATCTTTAGTTAATAAATTATTTTGGGGGAGGAGAGCAAAATAATACTCCAATGACTCAGTTGGTAATTGCAGAAAATATATTCTGATTTTATCCTATTAATCAATTTTTGGGACAGAGAAAGTCTTCTGGCTTTTTTTTTCCATTCAGGTTTTTGATATGTATGTGCGTAACTTTTGAGGGGGAAAGGATACCCTTTCAGTTTTATTAATTTTCCTAATCTCAATTGCTGCTGAGCCAGTAGTGAGACTACCCTCTGTTGGCCAACTCATGTTTTTCACCATGGCACGTGTTGTCAAATCATGATTGGACTTTCTTGCCGACTTCAGATTCCTTTCAGACTCAAGAGTGATAACACAAAGAAAGTTACGCTGTTTTGCTGAAGAGCAAAATTACAGTAGTTAATGTTTAAAACTGGCGTGTCACTTCTCCATTGGGTCTTATGATTTGGAAAATTGCCTGTTTCCTCATTGAGAATGCACACATCATGCCTGTTCTGTTTCATTTTCCCTGTGAAGTCCCAGTATTAAAATTACTGCAGCCTGAAAAATGGACCACAGATTATCAAATGGCCCGACTCCCAATGAGCAAGTTTGTTAAACTAATTTTATTTAAAAATCAGGAAGAGTTTTACTTAGAAACATAGAAGATAGGAGCAGCAGTAGGCCATTCGGCCCCTCGAGCCTGCTCCGCCATTCAATGTGATCATGGCTGATCATCCAAGTTCAGTACCCGGTCCCTGCTTTCTCCCCATACCCCTTGATCCCTTTAGCCTTAAGAAATATATCCAACTCCTTCTTGAATATATTTAATGAATTGGCCTCTACTGCCTTCTGTGGTAGAGAATTCCACCGGTTCACCACTCTCTGGGTGAAGAAATTCCTCCTAATTTCTGTCCTAAAAGGCCTACCCCTTATCCTTAGACTGTGACCCCTGGTTCTGGATTCCCTGACCATCGGGAACATCCTCCCTGCATCTAGTCTGTCCAGTCCTGCCAGAATTTTATAAATTTCAATGAGATCCTCTCTCATTCTTCTAAACTCCAGCGAGTACAAGCCCAATCAACCCAATCTCTCCTCATACGTCATTCCTGCCATCCCAGGTATCAGCCTGGTGAATCTTCGCTGAACTCCTTCCATGGCAAGAATATCCTTCCTCAGATAAGGCGACCAAAACTGCACACAATACTCAAGATGTGGTCTCACCAAGGCCCTGTACAACTGCAGCAAGACATCCTAGTTCCTGTACTCAAACCCTCTCGCTATGAAGGCCAACATACCATTTGCCTTCTTAACCGCCTGCTGCACCTGCATGCTTACCTTCAGCGACTGGTGCACAAGGACACCCAGGTCTTGTTGCACTTCCCCTTCTCCCAATCTATTGCCATTCAGATAATCTGCCTTCCTGTTTTTGACACCAAAGTGGATAACCTCGTTTTTGACACCAAAGTGGATAACCTCACATTTATCCACGTTATATTGCATCTGCCATGCTTCTGCCCAATCACCCAACCTGTCCAAATCATCCTGTAGTTTCTCGGCATCCTCCTCACAGCACACATGCCCACCCAGCTTTGTGTCGTCTGCAAACTTGGAGATATTACATCTAGTTCCCTTGTCTAGATCATTAATATATATTGTGAATAGCTGGGGTCCAAGGACTGATCCCTGCGGTACCCTGCTAGTCACTGCCTTCCACTCGGAAAAAGACCCGTTTATTCCAACTCTTTGCTTTCTATCTGCCAACCAGTTCTCTATCCAAGTCAATACCTTGCCCCCAATCCCATGTGCCTTAACTTTACACGCTAATCTCTTATGTGGGACCTTATCGAAAGCCTTCTGAAAGTCCAAATACACCACATCCACTGGTTCTCCCTTATCTATTTTACGAGTTACATCCTCAAAAAATTCCAGATTAGTCAAGCATGATTTACCTTTTGTAAATCCATGTTGACTTTGTCCGATCCTGTCACTGCTTTCCAAGTGCTCTGCTATTACATCTTTTATAATGGACTCTAGCATTTTCCCCACTACCGATGTCAGGCTTACCGGTCTGTAATTCCCCGTTTTCTCTCTACCACCTTTTTTGAATAGTGGGGTAACATTAGCTACTCTCCAATCCATGGGTACTGTTCCAGATTCCATCGAATGTTGGAAGATGATCAGCAATGCATCTACTATTTCTAGGGCCACTTCCTTAAGTACCCTAGGATGTAGATTATCAGGCCCTGGGGATTTATCGGCCTTCAATCCCATCAATTTCCCTAACACCATTTCCCTACAAATACTGATTTCTTTCAGTTCCTCCCTTTCATCAGACCCTATGTTCTACGACATTTCTGGGAGGTTATTTGTGTCCTCCTTTGTGAAGACAGAACCAAAATATGTATTTAGTTGGTCTGCCATTTCTTTGTTCCCCATTATAAATTCCCCTGATTCTGACTGCAAGGGACCTATGCTTGACTTCACCAATCTTTTTCTCTTCACATATCTATAAAAGCTTTTACAGTCAGTTTTTATGTTCCCTGCAAGCTTACTCTCATATTCTATTTTCCCTTTCTTAATTAATCCCTTTGTCCTCCTTTGTTGAATCCTAAACTGCTCCCAATCCTCTGGATTACTGCTTTTTCTGGCCAATTTATATGTCCTCTCCTTGGATCTTATGCTATCCCTAATTTCCCTCATTAGCCACGGTTGAGTCACCTTTTTTGTTTTTTTATGCCAAACTGGGATGAACAAATTCTGTAGTTCATCCATGCGGTCTTTGAATGTTTGCCATTGCCTATCCACCGTTAACCCTTTGAGTGACATTCCCCAATCAATCCTACCCAATTCACGCCTCAGACCATCGTAGTTTTCCTTTATTTAAATTCAGGACCCTAGTCTCTGAATCGACTACTTCATTCTCCATCTTAATGAAGAATTCGATCATATTATGATCGCTCTGACCCAAGGGGCCTCGTACAACAAGATTGCTAATTAATCCTTTCTCGTTACATAATACCCAGTCTAAGATGGCCTGATCTCTGGTTGGTTCCTCGACATATTGGTCCAGGAAACCATCCCGTAAACACTCCAGGAATTCCTCCTCAGTTAGCCCAATCTATATGTAGTTTAAAGTCACCCATGATGACTGCTGTGCCCTTTTTGCACGCTTCTCTAATTTCCCTTTTAATGCCATCCCCAACCTCCGCATTACTGTTTGGAGGTCTATATACCACTCCCACTAACGTTTTCTGCCCCTTGGTATTTCTCAGTTCTACCCATACATATTCCACATCATCAGAGCTAATATCCTTCCTTACAATTGTGTTAATCCCTTCTTTAACCAGTAATGCTACCCCACCTCCCTTTCCATTTTGCCTATCTTTCCTGAATATTGAATACCCCTGGATGTTGAGTTCCCAGCCTTCGCCACCCTGGAGCCATGTTTCCGTAATCCCAATCAAATCATATTCGTTTACCTCTATTTGCACAGCTAATTCATCCACCTTATTACGAATGCTCCTCGCATTAAGACACAAAGCCTTCAGGCTTGTTTTTTTAACGCTCTTAGACCTATTAGAATTATTATTTACTGTGGCCATGTTTGATTTAAACCGTTGATTTCTCTGACTGCCACTTTTGTTTTTCTCCTTCCTATCTTTTGCTTTTATCCTTGTTTCCCTTTCCTCTGCCCCCCTGCTCAGGTTCCCAACCCCCTGCCATTTTAGTTTAAACCCTCCCCCAGAGCACTAGCAAATACTCCCCCTAGGACATCGGTCCCGGCCCTGCCCAGGTGCAAACCGTCCGGTTTGAACTGGTCCCACCTCCCCCAGAACCGGTTCCAATGTCCCAGGAATTTGAATCCCTCCCCCTGGCACCATTCCTCTAGCCATGTATTCATCTGAAGTATTCTTCTATTTCTACTCTGACTAGCACGTGGCACTGGTAGCAATCCTGAGATTACTACCTTTGAGGTCCTATTTTTTAATTTACCTCCTAACTCCCTATATTCAGCTTTTAGGACCTCATCCTGTTTTTTACCTATATTGTTGGTACCTATATTGTTGGTACCTATATGCACCACGACAACTGGCTGTTCACCCTCCCCTTCCAAGATGTTCTGCAGCCGCTCTGAGACATCCTTGACCCTTGCACCAGGGAGGCAACACACCATCCTGGAGTCTCATTTGCGGCCGCAGAAACGCCTATCTATTCCCCTTACAATAGAATCCCCTATTACTATAGCTCTACCCCTTTTTTTCCTCCCTTCCTGTGCAGCAGAGCCACCCCTGGTGCCAGGAAGTTGGCTGCTGCTGCCTTCCCCTGGTAAGCCACCCCCCCCCCCCCCCCAATCAGTATCCAAAGCGGTATATCTGTTTGACAGGGGACCCCTGCACTACCTGCCTGCGCCTACTACTCTGCCTGTTGGTCACCCGTTCCCTTTCTGCCTGTGCCATCTTTACCTGCGGTGTGACCAACTGATTAAATGTGCTATTCACGACATCCTCAGCATCGCGAATGGTCCAGTATGTATCCAATCGCTGCTCCAGCACCGCAATGCGGTCTGCCAGTAGCTGCAACTGGACACACTTCCTGCACACATGGTTGTCAGGGACACAGGAAGTGTCCCTAAGTTCCCACATAGCGCAGGAGGAGCATACCACGGCACTGGGCTGTCCTGCCATGACTGACCCTTTAATTAATTGCAATTAAATTAAATCAAATCAATCCCACCAATTACACTACAATTAAATGGTATATTTAAGGGCCCTGGTTTACAAACAGTCCCCGCTACACCACAGAGACTTTAGAAACTATAAACCACAGAGTTTAAGTTTAAAAAAGAGAAATACTCACCAACCAATCACTTACCTGCTTTCTGGTGACGTCACACTTCGATTACTTTTTACTTCTCTCCTTCCCTCTGTTCGGAGATTGGAGATTAGTATGCCTACCTGGTCTCTTGGAGCCTTTTATACTGCTGCCGCTCCGCGATTCCCGCCGCCGCTCGCGTCGCACTCCTTTGGTTAGTCTTTTCAGTTACTTGCCCTTTTAAATAGTAATGTAGGATTGTTGGGGAATTTTAAAAACATTTACTGCCACAAATTTATAACATTTGACCCAGAACTTCATCTAATCCTGCAATCAGAATCCCAAAGGTTGTAATTGTGGGATGGTGAGAAGGAGGGGGAGATTTAGTTATGCACCACAAGCTTTGTTTTCTAAAATGTATCTTAAGTGGGATTTGATCTTGTGTATGTTGATTATAAGTGGAATGGATTGCTTCAGCGTTTGTTACAGTAAAAGTGCTTCTCCTTCAGATGAGATCATGGAAAATGAATTGTTGTTCACAGAGAAATTAGTCGAGCTGCTGGGAAGTCTGTGCCTGGCGTGATGGATGAAGACAACAATGGCAACAACTTGCAGTAGGTTTTCCAAAAGTAATTCAATAGCAACATGGTTTCTGTGCACAGAATTGTAATCTACTTACTCTGTTTATGTGGTACTCTTGTTTGATAGTCACTTTTATGGCTTGAATACATAAATTGAATACTTTTATTTTTAAAAATTGCAAAGCAACATTTTAATAAGCAAAACTACAGCCCAACAGAATACGCACAGTGGTACCTATATCGAGAAAGAAGAATTTGCGTTAATATAGTGACCTTGATGTGCTAAGTGTGTCCTAAAGCACGGAACAGCCAATGAATTACTTCTGAAGTGCACTCACTATTGTTATGTAAGCAAAATAATGCATTCAGTCAGAAAGAATTCTGCAGAGCAATTAACTGAAATTTAGAAGATATTTTTCCCCGCTGATTAATGTTTTCTTTATTAATGAATCGATAATAAAAAGCAAACCAATATAATTAAATACTGTTAATCACATGATAAACCAACAGTGCAATAATTTAACTGTCTCCAAAACTGATCTTTTATTCATTCTACCACTTGCTTGTATAGCTACTCTGTACTGTGTACTGTTACAATAGCTTTTTTTAGTGGCGAAGTAGATTAGTGCTCCAATGTATTGTGCCATAAAGTAGTAAGATAAGAGTTCGTGATTGCCCATTCCGTATTAGTTGCAGTGCAAAGAAAGAAAATGTGAAATGGGATAGAGGTTTTTTTTTTAAGTACATTTTTGGCAATTGAAATGTATAATTACATACCATAATGGACATTTATTCAGATTTAAAATAATTCTAGCATTATGCTACTCATTGATAACTGGTGGGTGGTCATTTTAAATATGACTGGGCAGTGTAGAAGCTAATGGAGATGTAATCATACGTAACTCTAAAATGGTAAGAATTTTCAAGCAATTATTTTCTTGTTTGAAAATGTAGGACTTAATGGATTTCTGGAAAACATTTTCAGTATTTGCTTATGAAAAATAGTTTATTGACAAGATGACTTCTTGTACTTTTAGTAATCTCATTGTTGTTATGTGCTGCAGAGCCCTAACGTTTGTTTATCCATTTGGCGCTACGCTGAGTGTAATGAAGCCAGCCATTGCAGTGCTATCGACAGGTTCTGTGTGTTTTCCCCTCAACAGGCCTATTCTGGCATTCTACTATTCCAAGGTACTGTTTCAAATAATATATCTATAATATATTTTAAAATCTTGCATCAGTGCACACTTCAGTCTACAAGGCCTTACTTAAGAACATAAGAAATAAGAGCAGGAGTAGGCCATACGGCCCCTCGAGCCTGCACTGCCATTTAATAAGATCATGGCTGATCATCAATCTCAACTCCACTTTCCCGCTAGATCGCCATATCCCTTGATTCCAAAAATCTATCTGTCTCAGCCTTGAATATACTCAAAGACTCAGCATTCACAGCCCTCTGGGGCAGAGAATTCCAAAGATTCACAACCCTCTGAGTGAAGAAATTTCTCCTCACCTCAGTCTTAAATGGCCAACCCCTTATCCTGAGACTATGCCCCCTAGTTCTAGACACTCCAGCCAGGGGAAACAACCTCTCAGCATCTACCCTGTCAATCCCCTTCAGAATCTTGTATGTTTCAATGAGATCACCTCTCATTCTTCTAAACTCCAGAGAGTACAGGCCCATTCTACACAATCTCTCATCATAGGACAGCCCCCTCATCCCAGGAATCAATCTAGTGAACCTTCGTTGCATCGTCTCCAAGGCAAGTATATCCTTCCTTAGATAAGGAGACCAAAACTGTGCACAGTACTCCAGGTGTGGTCTCACCAAGGCCCTGTACAATTGTAGCAAGACTTCCTTACTCTTATACTCCCACCCCCTTGCAATAAAGGCTAACATGCCATTTGCCTTCCTTATTGCTTGCTGTACCTGCATGCTAGCTTTCTGTGTTTCTTGCACGAGGACACCCAAATCTCTCTCAACACCAACATTTGAAAGTTTCTCACCATTTAAAAAATATTCTGTTTTTCTATTCTTCCTACCAAAGTGAATAACCTCACATTTCCCTACATTATACTCCATCTGCCACCTTACTGCCCACTCACTTAGTCTATCTATATCCCTTTGCAGACTCTGTGTTCTCCTCACAGCTTACTGTCCCACCTAGCTTTGTATCGTCAGCAAACTTGGATACATTACACTCGGTCCCTTCATCTCGGTCATTAATATAGATTGTAAGTAACTGAGGCCCCAACACTGATCCTTGCGGCACCCCACTAGTTACAACCTGCCAACCTGATAAAGATCTGTTTATCCCTACTCTCTGTTTTCTGTCCGTTAACCAATCCTCTATCCATGCCACTATATTACCTCCAACCGCATGAGCCCTAATCTTGTGTAATAACCTTTTATGTGGCACCTTATCAAATGCCTTTTGGAAATCCAAATATACTATATCCACTGGTTCCCCTTTATCTACCCTGCTAGTTACATCCTCAAAAAACTCTTAATAAATTTGTCAAACACGATTTCCCTTTCATAAAACCATGTTGACTCTGCCTAATCATGTTATGATTTTCTAAGTGTCCTGATACCACTTCCTTAACAATGGATTCCAGCATTTTCCCGACGACTGATGTCAGGCTAACTGGCCTGTAGGTCCCTGTTTTCTCTCTCCCTCCTTTCTTGAATAGCGGTGTTACATTTGCGACCTTCCAATCCGCTGGGACCATTCCAGAATCTAGGGAATTTTGGAAGATCAAAACCAGTGCATCCACTATCTCTTCAGCCACCTCTTTTAGAATCCTAGGAGGTAGGCCGTCAGGTCCAGGGGATTTGTCGGCTTTTAGTCCCGTTAGTTTAGTACTTTTTCTCTACTTATATTAATTACATTAAGTTCCCCACCCTCATTAGACCCTTGGTTCTCCACCATTTTTGGTATACTTTTTGTGTCTTCTACTGTGAAGACATACAAAATATTTGTTTAACGTTTCTGCCATTTCCTTATTCCCCATAATAATTTCTCCTGTCTCAGCCTCTAAAGGACCAATGTTTACCTTTGCGACTCTTTTCCTTTTTACATACTTGTAGAAACTCTGCTTTTATATTTCTTGTTAGTTTTCTCTCATTCTATTTTTTACCTTTTTATCAATTATTTGGTCAACCTTTGCTGGTTTCTGAAACTCTCCTAATCCTCAGGCTTACTATTCTTTGCAACATTATAAGCTTCTTCTTTCAATCTAATGCTATCCTTAACGTCTTTAGTTAGCCACGGTTGGATCACATTTCCCGTGGAGTTTTTGTTTCTCAATGGAATGTATTTTTGTTGAGAATTATGAAATATTTCTTTAAATGCTAGCCACTGCTTATCTACCGCCATACCTTTTAATCTATTTTTCCAATCTACCTTAGCCAACTCGCCCCTCATACCTATGTAATTGGCTTTATTTAAGTTTAAGACTCTAGTTTCGGACTGAGGCAAGTCACTCTCAAAATTAATGTGAAATTCTGTCACATTATGATCACTCTGCCCCAGAGTCAACTTGTCATGGTTTTATCACACTTTTGTGTCAACTTTTTCCATTAGAAATTCCAATGTCCTGTTTATAATGGAAACTGCCTAAGTAAACTTGTCACACTGTAATGGCCCTCTCCTGCCAGCACCTCAGTTTTCCATCTCCCTGTTCCTTAACCTGTATGCTCCAACCAACTCTACTTCTCTGCTCCCCAAATTGTGACAGTTTTGCTATTTAACTATATAAAATATAAAGTTAAAGTATTGTACAAAAATAAGGACCAAATATATGACTTCAGAATGGGAACTGAATCCTATCTGCACGCCCTGGTCCAGTTGTACCCCACCATCTAACTCCACTTCATTTCAAGACTACACTCAGTCTTGACTCCTCATGGGAGATGAATTAGTATATTAAGTTTTGCAGCTTTAATTACTATGATGAAGTGAGATAACTGACACTAATCAATGAACTTGCACTATTGCACTATCTATTGAGCTACTTACATCCAATCTCTTGCTTACGTTTTCCTCTTTGAAATTACTGGGAAAGTTCTTTTTCCTATGCTATTATCAGTGGTTATAATGCATCTGGGCAAAAAAGCCTTTCTGACAAAGTTCTGTATGTGTTCTGTTGGCTGCATTCATTTTCATTCTAAATTGTTTTAAATTGTCTATATAAAGTTTGTCTGATTTCAAGTGTCTTTCCATTCAATTGTAATATATTGAAAAAAATTGCAGCAATTTGTGAAACTGAGCAAACCAAATACTTTCAGCGTTTCATTTCCATTAGACTATCTGCCTTTGTGTAACTTGTATTGTTTTGGCTGGAGAACACCACAGTGATTAATGAGAATGGTAACAACTGCCCTTCATAAAGTGCTCCTTTTATCTCATGTCTCAGAGCTCTTTACAAGGCAGAGAGGTGGATACCGAGCAGAAAAAGGAGCAATTTGAGCCAGGGGAGACCAGAGGCATGGTGGAAGAGATGTATTTTAAGAGACTTGGAAAGGCAAGGAGTAAGGTCACAAGGCAAAGTAGTTTTGCAAATGAGTTCCAGAAAATTGGGGCATAGTGACTGGACATATGCTGTAGACGATGGAGTGCAGGGAGTAGGGAACAAACTAATCCAGAATCCAAATACCAGAGGATGTAAGTTGGAGATCATTCCTCAAATAGGGTAGAAGCAGATATCCAAGAACGCTGCTGAAATCAAACTATGACTTTCTTCATTAAATGTACTAATTCTTCTTTCCAAATTACTAACCTTACACTGCTTCTTCTTGCATATAAATTTCTTAATTTTCCAGAGACGTGCATTTCCTGGAGTGATCACCACCCCCACCCCCCAGGACAACAGCCTTTTGGTCTTTGATAATCGCAGTCAGAAGGGGAACCACAGAATTATTGTTTTTAATTTGTTCCTGGGATGTGGGCGTCGCTGGCAAGTCCAGCATTTATTGCTCATCCCTAATGGCCCTTGAGAAGGTGGTGGTGAGCCGCCACCTTGAACCGCTGCAGTCCGTGTGGTGAAGGTACTTCCACAGTGCTGTTAGGGAGGGAGTTCCAGGATTTTGACCCAGCGACGATGAAGGAACGGCGAAATATTTCAAGTCAGGATGGTGCCTAACTTGGAGGGGAACTTACAGGAGCAGCTCCTGTAGAGGGCTCCAAACATTTAGACCTGTCCCCCTGTTTTAGCATTTAAAACATTAATGATGAATGAAAAATTTACAGAAACTACTTATTATCAAAAATAGTTTGCAAGGATAAAATGTAAGACATGACTGATAATAATTCATAATTAAAATGTCCAAAACATAGAATCACCTCCATTTATTTTAAAATTTCTTTTTTTTTTATTAAACTACAAAATAATTTATATCTATACATTATTAAAATTCTGTGTAGGGCTTGCACTTCCTGTCCACAAAACTTACTCCTTTCACAATTTTTGGTACAGCCTCTACATCAACATTTACCTTTCAATTTTGCTACGTAAAATGTTACTATAATGCCTGGATTTTGCGGTAGAAATAACGGTGAGGCTATCAGCGCTCACTGTTATTAAGGACTAAATCAGACAGCAACTTCCAGCATTCGCACATGCACGGGTAAAGGCAGAAATCAGGAAGTTGCTGTCCGAATTGCCCTGCTCCTTCAGAAGCTACGCTACACATGGTACCTCGCTGAGTGACTCTGCATTCAATACATAGAAGGACGTGAAGTTGTGGTACTTACACACTAGACTCCCACTGAACACGGCAGAAAAAGTTAAGGCTTGTCTATTCACGTGTAAGTGAATTTTCAACTGCGTGATAAGTCTTAATTACTGCCAAACAACCTCTCTGACACTGAAAATTATCTTTTACAAGTGTGGAGTCTCATTCCCTCAGATTTTAATTATTATTAGAGATTTAAAAAAAAAAAAAATTTTTAACTTTTGTCTCTTTTATCTCTCTTTCTGAATCCCTTCTTTCCCCCTCTTTATTTCACTTTCTGTACATAATTTGGCATTGAATCAAATATTCTAACTAGTACTTCTTGGTTTAGATTCTGCACGTCTCAGTAAGGATTCTTCAATCTGATTGTTTGCTTGCCCTGTTCACACAAGTCTTAGATCCCCTGTACAGGGCGCTGAGCTGTTTTTGATTTTTAGTAACCGCTAGTTTCAGTGCAGAAGGCTGGTGAAAGTCTGTGGGCAAGTGTAAGTGTAATGAACGGCTAGTGCTGTTCATTCGCCGCTGACCACAAAACCCGGGCCAATAAGTGCAGGCTCTAGCAACCAGGTTGCTCTGCAGAGCAAGTTTCTGAAGTCTCTCTCCTAACTCTGCCACCTCTTGTATATTTTTTTTAAAACTTGTATTCGTCGCGTACTGTGGGTGGGCAACGCCATGGGCAATTTACTAGTTTTTAAATAAAATTTTGAATTAAGACAGAAGACGACATTTCATGGAACCAAACTTTGCTGCCTCTGAGTTTCTACCAATTTTTGAAATTGATTTTTTGTGTAGTTCCTCACCAAAGTACCTTAATACCTGTAGTATAATAGATACACGCAATCTTCAGTTCAGGAGAGTTGAGAACTCTGCACATACCCTTTCAGGCTTCAGATAGTTAGGTAGCAGCTTAGTGTTTTTTTCTGTAAGAACCTATCTTTAAAAAAATCGAGGCGCTCCTTTGCAAATAGCCTGATTATAAGGCCAGTGGTGATATACTAGATAAAGCTGTTCAAAAACAATAGATATTTTCATTTTCAGACAAGGCCAATTATCGACCAAGTAGGAAAGTATCACTTTTGCCTACAAATGCCATCTTGGATTGATTACAGCAACCTTTCTTGCAGCTTATAGAGGAAGTTTAGGTTTCAGCTGATACATACTGTATGACATTTTCCTATGGTCCTTTCTGCCAGGAGAAAACACTAAATACTTTTAGGGGAAATACTTGAAACATATTCATACTTGTTAATGCAATTGAGAGAGGCAGGTAGAGTGGAACCTTAAAAGCTCATCATCTATCAGAATAATTAACTGAGACTACAAATTGTCCTGATCATTGAAAAATGTGAAATTTGTCAACAGCTCCAGGGTGGAAAGTTGGCTGTGCTGGGATCTTGTCACATGATCAGTGACCAGTACTTCGACAAAGAAGAAAATGGCAAAATCATGGTATGCTGTTTTGGGATAATTTCCTTCAATATCTAATTGATAATTTTTAACTTTTTTTGTGCACATTGTTTCTGTTTTTCTCTCTCTTTTAAAATGTTCAGTTTTACCCCAGGGGTGGTCTTGTTGTAGAAACAGTGACATAGCAAAAGGATAAAAATGGAAACCAACTGACACAGTAATGTTCAGAATTGCATAGTGAATGAGTGGACTATATTCTTGTTCTTTGGATTTATTTTCAACAAAACCTGTGCGTGCAAGTTGTTTGCCTAATTTAGTTACACATTTATGTTTGAGAAAATGTTTAATAACTTTGTAATTTTTATTATTTGTTAAACACATCGCTTATCAGATTTAGTATCCTAGACACCTGGGCCTAGAAATTCGGTGGGCTTTGCGCCCAGTTACAGCCCAAAGAGGGCTTCTGCGCCAGTAGGGGTGGTAGCGCTGATTTTGAGGGCCGCGGTAATGGCGGCGGTAGCCGGTAGCGCTGCGCCGGCACCGATGACGTCATCGGTGTGCGCAGTGCCCCGGTTCCGCCCCGCTACCGCCCCGACCCCCATCTTCAGTAGCGGCCGCCTCTTCCGTGGTGGCCGCTAACAACATCGGGAGACCGGGTCCTTACTGCAGCCTTAGCGGGGCGCTTTAAGGTGGAGGTGCGGCCGGCCGCTTTTTCGGCGGCCGCCTGCCCGCACCTCCTTCCCCGGCCGCCCCCCCCCCCCCCGCGGTATTGCCGGCTGGTTTCCGTGGAGCCCGGCACTTCTCCGTTGTGCCGGGCTCTTTTGCCGGCACTCGCGATCGGGGCTCCGGCCGTTGCAGGCACCTCCTCCTTAAGAGAAGGAGGAGGCCTGCAGTACCGCAGCCTGCCGCACCGCATCGGGTGGCGCAGCGGCAGCTAGAGCGCTGAAATTCAGTTTCAGCGCCCCAAGCGGGGGCGGGCACACCCTGGAATAGCGCCCGGTTCCGACTTGGGGCGCTAAAACTGAATTTCTGACGGTCGCAACTGGCTCCGCGCCCAGCGCTAACTTTTGGGCGCTAGCCAGCTGGCGGGCCCGAACTGAATTTCTAGGCCCTGTAGTTTGTTTCTCTGCAGATGAATAGTAATTTAGTAAGAATCCAACCGAGTATAATAGCAATTCAGTATATCTCATATTCCTTACAAAGATAATTTAGGAATATCTAGGTCCAATTTCAAGACCTAATCTGACACCAAAGGGCTGATTTTCTGAGCACGCACTGCTGGTAGGGTCACACTGACCGCCCATACTGAGAAATTGCTGGTGCACTGCCCATGATGCCCATTGATTGCAATGGATGGAAAATTGTGGGCAGCATGCTTGTGATATTCTGATACTGCAGCTGGCAGGCAAGGCTACCTGCATGCAAGGCATACTTGGAAAACAACTTGTGCTTTTTCTTATTCCGAAGGCCATATCCTTCTATTTCCTTCTAAATGATGAATTGAATGAGTTTCCTTTTCAGAGTTTCGTCTGAGTTGATCTATTCCATAAGTCATCAGTTGAAAGCATAAAAGGTTACACTTTAGGCTACGTTTAGTACATGACTTCTTTAGTTTACAGCTGTATCTCTTTCCACCTGGTTTTGCACAAGATACCTCTCTGCATCTGTGTTATTGATTCATTACTTCATTGACTTCCCGAGCGAGTTTCTGGCTCCCTGAACTTGCAGGTTTTCAGCTCATGTGATGCTATAATAAACAATTTTACCATAAAACAACTTGGATGTCCAGAATAGTTTCATATTATAATATTAACCTTGTACTAATTAAAATATAGTATTTTGACAATTTTAAATAAAAGTTAATTTTTTTAACCACGGTTCCAGCAGTGATGAGTTATCATGTCTGGACACAATCGGGTGTTGATGCCATCAGCGTGGTCTGTCTGGCTGGTCCCAGTGTCTAGAGGAGCTCACAAAATCTGTCATGCCTCCTCTATCAGATTTGTTACCAGGTCCTTATTCAGCTCTACAAAAGCAAAATACAGTACTGTGAATGCTGGAAATCCGAAATAAAAACAGAAAATACTGGAAATACTCGTCAGGTCAGGCAGCATCTGTGGAGAGAGAAACAGAGTTAACGTTTCAGGTCGATGACCCTTCGTCTGAACGGAAGGTCATCGACCTGAAATGTTAACTCTGTTTCTCTCTCCACAGATGCTGAGTATTTCCAGCATTTTCTGTTTTTATTCCTGATTCAGCTCTCTTGAATTTGCTAATACAGTCAGCCACACTGCTTCCCTTCCCTTGGCAATCCAATCCATAATTCACCTCGCTGCATTAAGCAGTTAAGTCTAAGCTGCCTTTTTACCCTCCCTATTCTAAGTTTAAGGATGTGCCCCCGTTTGTGTTAAATGTGTTTGTGTTTATCTTATCTATACCTTTTAGAATCTTGAGACCTACATGATCATCTGAGACGACTTTCTCCAATGTAAACATTCCCAGCTTCTGCAGCCTGTCCTCATAACTCAGCTACCTAATCCCAGTTAACAATTCAGTTGCCATTCACTACACTCTCACCAGTGCCTGGGTGTCTTATAATAGAATGACCAGCATCGTAAAATACTTCAAGTGGGGCTGGACCGGCACTTTGTACAAACTCAGAATCACTTTCTGAGATTTGCCCTCTTTACAACTGCACAACATGCTGGTGGCTTAAGTGATCTATCCACCAGTGCCCACAAGTCTTTGAAAGTGCCTGATCATATGCATTCAGAAAATAAAGTCTATGACCAATCGCTGATTCTCCATCTCTTGTTCCTTTTGTCTCAGGATGTTGTTTTTCAATGGCTGACTACAAATGAAATCCAGTTGAACCAAATCGATGCAGAAGATCCAGAGGTAAACTAGTTATTTGGAGTAAATAGTGGGAAATGCTGCATTCCTTTTTTAAAAACTAGATAACTATGCGCTCAATACAGTATGAGAAAATAGTTGTCCTGAAAATCCATAAGACTTATTGCTATAGGAATCACTAATTAAGAAAAACTTGCATTTATGAAGCACTTTTCACACCCTCACTGGATAAACTTGTTGACATATCTGCTCCATCACCAAGACTGCCTACTTCTACCTCCATAACATCGCCCGACTCCAACCCTGCCTTAGTTCATCTGCTGTTGAAACCCTCATCCATGTCTTTGTTACCTCTAGACGACTATTCCAATACTCTCCTGACCAGCCTCCCATCTTCCACCCTACATGAACTCGTGCTCACCCAACACTCTGCTGCCCGTATCTTAACTTGCTCCAAGTCTCGTTCACCCATCACCCTTGTGCTTGCTGACCGACACTGGCTCCCAGTCCAGCAAAGTCTCAATTTTAGAATCCTCATCCTTGTTTTCAAATCCCTCCATGGCCTCGCCCCTCCCTATCTCTGTAACTTCCTCCAGCCCTACAAGCCTTGAACATCTCTGCGCTCCTCCAGTTCTGCCCTCTTGCGCATCCCCGATTTTAATCACTCCACCTTTGGCGGCTATGCTTTCGGCTGCCTTGGCCCTAGCTCTGAAACTCCCTTCCTAAAACTGTCTACCTCTCTCTCCTCCTTTAAGATGCTCCTTAAAACCTACCTCTTTGACCAAGCTTTTGGTCATCTGCCCTGATATCTCCTCCTGTGGCCTGGTGTCAAAAATGTTTTTATTGATAGTGCTCTTGTTAAGCACCTTGGGATGTTTTGCTACGTTTAACGCGCTATATAAATGTAAGTTGTTGGGACAGCACTATAGTACAGCATCAATTTTAGCTTAATCACATTATACACAGGAGGAACCTAGTTGATCATCACTGTTCACTGTGACACCCGGGGGGCACAGAACAAAAATGGAAACTGAAAAATACAAATTTGGGGTGGGGCGTGTAGTTAGAGGGACCTGTGTGTTTCACTTTTAAATGTATCTGCTGCTAGAACAGAATGTGTACCCATGTCAGCAACCACTTGTTATTTATTAAAGCATAAAGATTGGTGTTATTTAATTGAATGAAAAACATAAAGTTATTTTGTTTTGTGTTGTTACTCTTTTTGTATTATTGATGAAGAAACTCAATCATCTTAAGATTTCAGATTACACCATGCTTCCAGATACAGCTAAACTGTCTGAGAGACTCAGGGTATGTCTGCAGGAAGGGGATGAAAACCCACGAGATTTTACCACTCTATTTGACATGTCGGTCTTTAAACTGGACACAATGGCTCTTCCAAAAGTTATCACGTAAGTATCAGATAAAACTCGTTGAAAACAAAATTATTGTATATTTGAGATACGGATTTTAAGTAGGAGAACGAGAGGGTAGAATTTAAAATAACAGATTAATTGTATAATTTTTTTTAAATAACCATTAACTTCCTTTCTGTTTTTCCCCATGCCATGTACTATTTCTTAGCAGAGAGAATGGGCAGACAACTTTATTCCAGGTAGGTAACTGGATTGAACTAGTTGAGTGGTCGTCCAGCTTGTCAGCACATTGGGGTACTAATGTGTTGCACCACAGAATGGGAGGATATGGCTTGACATGTCCATAATTCCCCACATGATGTATTCCTGATACTGTACAGGTAGGGACCGAGCAGGGAAAAGTTGGAATGTCAACCCAGATTGCTCTCGGAGAAACAACTTATCCTCCTTCTAAAGTAGCCGATTGGAGCAGCATTTCAAAGACTTGGAGTGAAGTTGTCTGCCCATTCTCTCTGCTAGGAAATAGTACGTGGCATGGGAAAAAACAAAAAGTAAGGACAATTTTTTTTAAATTATGTAATTAATCGTTTGGAATTATTACATGTCAAACTTAAAACTTACACAGCAACAAGTCTGCTTGCAAATTTTAAGAAGCACTATTTGCCTTGCGATGAAATGTATGTCATAGTCATAGAGTCTATGACTTAAATACCTACATTTCAGTAGTTCATTTAATATTCTCTTCTGCTTTGCAAAATAATTTTGTTTCGGCCATGATTTTCAACAACCAAAGTAGGCAAGGTGTGTAAATTCAGATACCAAGGAACTTTAAATAAGTATTTAATATAATTTCCTTTCCAGCTCAATAAGCATATATGCTGCATCCTTCATAGAGTAAGATTCTTTCCTGAAATTATGCTATTAAAACATTTATTTTTACTTATTTAAAGTTCCTTGGTATCTGAATTTACTCACCTTGCCTACTTTAGTAGTTGAAAATCATGGCTGAAACAAAATTATTTTGCAAACCAGAAGAGAATATTAAATGAACTGCTGAAATGTAGGTCCTAGTGAAGTGTGGATAATTAAAACACTTTTTTGTGATAGCTGGATCACTTTATTTCATAAAATCTGCAATGTTTATTGTACTGCTATAGCCACCATTGCCATCTTACTAGATTTTCACTGTGTTTGTGTTTCCAGGGCATATGAACAACTGAATATGAAACATGAATCACTTCAACTGATACAACCTCAGTTTGAAACCCCGCTCCCTACACTGCAGCCAGCTGTAAGTACAAATCCGCAGGCTACAGAACAGAATATTTGTAACAGCCATGGGTGCACCATCAAATGCAAATGAGATCCTCAAATGTGATGACCTGAGCTTTCTGTTATGCTACGCTGTGTTCTCGATATGGTGATTCACTGATTCCCCTCAGTGATTTTTTAAAAATCAGCAATATAAGAAAACCTGCACCCGGTTGTCTTATCATCATCACAAAAGTGATGGTAAAAATGTTGGGATGTTAAGAAAGTGAATATTATTTACTCTGAGAATGGTAGTGTTGCAACAGGTGTCCTGGTGGCAATATTGCCACTTTGATAGTAATCCAGCACTCTTGTGGTCATAAGGCTATCATGGTGACAATGTGCTGAGTGTAATGTTAAGTCCAGTGTATTGAGATTGCAAGATCTACTTTGTACATCAAAAATACAAAGCATTGCCAGTTATAAAATTGCACCATTCTAATTTTATCAGTTTGGGTGACGTCTACTGTAGTGCGGTACAGGAGCATATACATTCATTGTTATTATTCGACAGGTCTTTCCTCCCTCCTTTCGAGAGTTGCCAGCACCGACCTTGGACCTCTTTGATCTTGACGAAACATTTTCATCTGAGAAAGTCAGACTTGCTCAGCTGACTAACAAATGTGAGCAAATAATTTATTTTGTAATTGTCTAATTTTTTCTTATTTCTAAGCCACTGTTCTCAAGTATATGTTTTACATTTTGAACATCTGCTGTTTTTTCTGATTGTTCTCTAATCTATAGTTGAATTCCTCTGTTTTTGTGTGAATTAATATGTCCAGATATAATATCCTCTCAGGATTTTTTTTAATTTGTTTATGGGATGTCTGCGTCGCTGGCAAGGCCAGTAATTATTGCCCATCCTTAATTGCCATCAAGAAGGTGGTGGTGAGCCACTGCCTTGAACCGCTGCAGCCCATGCGGTGAAGGTACTCCCACAGTGCTGTTAGGGAGGGAGTTCCAGGATTTTGACCCAGCGACGATGAAGGATCGGCGATATACTTCTAAGTCAGGATGGTGTGTGACTCCCAATTTTGGCACAAGTCCCCAGATGTTAGTGAGGAGGACTTTGCAGGGTCGACTGGGCTGGGTGTGCTGTTGACGTGTCCGTAATGCCGAGGTTGATCCGTCCGGTTTCATTCATCTTGTGTTTCGTAGCGGTTTGTTAAAACTGAGGCCATTTCAGAGGTTAAGAGTCAACCACATTGCTGTGGGTCTGGAGTCACATATAGGCCAGACCGGGTAAGGACGGCAGATTTCCTTCCCTGAAGGACATTAGTGAACCAGATGGGTTTTTATGACAATCCAATAGTTTCATGGTTACCATTACTGATACTAGCTTTTTAATTCCAGATTTATTTAATTAAGTGAATTCCCCAGCTGCTATGGTGGGATTTGAACTCACGTCTCTGGATCATTAGCCCAGGCCTCAGGATTACTAGCCCAGTGACATTACCACTACGCTACCATTCCCATTTGTATCAGCTTTTGGTCAGATATTTTGGAAAGCCATCACCAGTTTCCAAACCAAGGTACTAAGAAAGCTACAGAGGCAGAGTTTCTGTTTCCCCAATGTAGAATGCACATCCCACTTATCCAAGTTCAGACAGAAGATTGATAATAGCCCCTCCAAGGGTTTACAGAAGTGCTGCTGGAGTTTAACCAGTTAAAAGAATGAAGTTTACCAGCAGAGTATCAGAGGTTATGAATTCAAGCCCAACATGGCAAGTTGTGACACTTAATCCATAAATCTGCTAATTCGAGCTGGCACCAGGGAAAAAAAGCCATGCAAGCTTCTGGATTGTAATAAAAACTGGTTTGCTGATGTCCTTTTAAGGAAGGAACCTGGTTTGGTCTACATGTGTCCCCTGTGGTTGACCCTGGCAATGTTATTTATACCCTTAAAAAAAAAGTAAAAAGGAAACCTTGCACTGTCAGGACCACTCTGCACATTAGGGCTTTAGTTTACAGATTAACTGCAGTCAAGTAGAGAGAATCCCAGCAACAGGTCAACCCCTGCAGTTCCCATTAATGAGCCAGGCTAACTGGTTAATGAATGATGCGTTTACATACAGTGGGCCTGCTTGACTCAGGCATTAGGTTACAAAATCAGTCTGAGGGGCCTGATAATCTACATCCTAGGGTACTTAAGGAAGTGGCCCTAGAAATAGTAGATGCATTGCTGGTCATCTTCCAAAATTCAATAGACTCTGGAACAGTTCCCATGGATTGGAGGGTAGCTAATGTTACCCCACTATTCAAAAAAGGTGGTAGAGAGAAAACAGGGAGTAATAGATCGGTAAGCCTGACATTGGTAGTGGGGAAAATGCTAGAGTCCATTATACAAGATGTAATAGCAGAGCACTTGGAAAACAGTGACAGGATCGGACAAAGTCAACATGGATTTACAAAAGGTAAATCGTGCTTGACTAATCTGGAATTTTTTGAGGATGTAACTGGTAGAATAGATAAGGGAGAACCAGTGGATGTGGTGTATTTGGACTTTCAGAAGGCTTTCGATAAGGTCCCGCATAAGAGATTAGCGTGTAAAGTTGAGGCTCATGGGATTGGGGGCAAAGTACTGACTTGGATAGAGAACTGGTTGGCAGACAGGAAGCAAAGAGTTGGAATAAACGGGTCTTTTTCCGAGTGGCAGGCAGTGACTAGTGGGGTACCGCAGGGATCAGTCCTAGGACCCCAGCTATTCACAATATATATAAATGATCTAGACGAGGGAACTAGATGTAATATCTCCAAGTTTGCAGACGACACAAAGCTGGGTGGGCGTGTGTGCTGTGAGGAGGATGCCGAGAAACTCCAGTATGATTTGGGCAGAAGCATGGCAGATGCAGTATAATGTGGATAAATGCGAGGTTATCCACTTTGGTGGCAAAAACAGGAAGGCAGATTATTATCTGAACGGCAATAGATTGGGAGAAGGGGAAGTACAACGAGACCTGGGTGTCTTTGTGCACCAGTCGCTGAAGGTAAGCATGCAGGTGGTTAAGAAGGCAAATGGTATGTTGGCCTTCATAGTGAGAGGGTTCGAGTACAGGAACAAGGATGTCTTGCTGCAGTTGTACAGGGCCTTCGTGAGACCACATCTTGAGTATTGTGTGCAGTTTTGGTCGCCTTATCTGAGGAAGGATGTTCTTGCCATGGAGGGAGTGCAGCGAAGATTCACCAGACTTGATACCTGGGATGGCAGGAATGACGTATGAGGAGAGATTGGGTCGATTGGGCTTGTACTCGCTGGAGTTTAGAAGAATGAGAGGGGATCTCATTGAAACTTATAAAATTCTAACAGGACTAGACAGACTAGATGCAGGAAGGATGTCCCGATGGCAGGGGAGTCCAGAACCAGGGGTCACAGTCTAAGGATAAGGGGTAAGACATTTAGGACAGAGATGAGGAATTTCTTCACCCAGAGAGTGGTGAACCTGTGGAATTCTCTACCACAGAAGGCAGTAGAGGCCAATTCATTAAATATATTCAAGAAGGAGTTGGATATATTTAAGGCTAAAGGGATCAAGGGGTATGGAGAGAAAGCAGGGACAGAGTGCTGAATTTGGACGATCAGCCATGATCTCATTGAATGGCGGAGCAGGCTCGAGGGGCCGAATGGCCTACTCCTATCTTCTATGTTTCTATCTTCCATTGTCAGGCATGATAGTTTGGAGCAAATTTGACCTTGCTTACCTTCACCTAGGAAGATTATCCTCTTCTACATATCCTATTCTTCACTCCTGCTGGTGTAATAGTGAGATGTTGCTATATTAAGTGCACAGTAACAGCTTACAGTTTGTTAACCAAATCAAATGAACACTGATTGTTGTTTTCAGGTACTGATGATGATCTTGAATTCTATGTTCGAAAGTGTGGTGACATTCTTGGTGTATCAAATAGACAAGATAGTCGAGATGCAAAAGAAATTTTAGAGCACATCTTTTTCCAGGTGGTGGAATTTAAGAAGCTGAATCAGGTAAAATTTTAATATTTAAAAACTTGCAGTGAAGACAAGCTGTAAAAAAAGAGTCCTGCTGTCAAAGCCCTTTTTAAAATTATGAACTATTAAAGAAATATATGCATTGTGCCCTATTGAAATCCTGTCAAATGCATTGCAGTGCTCTAGTGATTGCATTGTGTTCTCTCTACAGGAGCATGACCTGGACACGCACGATACTGGCATAATTACTTCACAGAATAACTGAAATTGAGCAGCTGCACTGCCACTGATATTCAGCACAGCATCTCCTCGTGATGGAGGTCTCAGCAGGACTTGGTTCTTCGACAACTTGTAACTTACAGAATGTTAGATTCCTTATTCAAAAATGTATATTTTTGTATTGAAAGGGTCAATCATTATTTGTCTGTATACAACTTCAAGGCATTTTATACACTTTGTATAGTTACATTTAAGATTATGGTGAACTTATCCTATTATAAAACTATCTCATGCATGTAAATACCTCCAGTTACTAATTTGCACTTAGCTTTACATCTCAGCTTAAAGCCCATCTCTGCATAGTATTTGATTTAGAATAAGTGACTATTGCCTAGGTGAGAATTTTTATTTTCAAATTGCATATACTTTCTCTTGTACTTAACCATTACTGTTTATCTATTCCCGTTGTACTTCAATTTGTAAATAAATGTTTTTTTTAATATTACACATTCATGGTTAAATGATTGCATTAAATACAGATAGCTACTAGGGCAGTAATGGCCAGGAGTTCTGGTAACTCCTGCAATTACATAAAATGAGACACTATGGAAATTGAGTAATCTCAATATTTCAGGACACTGAATTCCACACAAGTTTTGTGAAAATGGGGCTGCAATTTTTCTTGCCAATTTTGTCTCCTTCTGAAAGTGGTAGCATGCTGAAATTCCATAGGAACTGGATTCCCTCAAATCATTATTCCTGTGCAAGAGTTAAACAGTTATTCAGCATGGGAAGAATCATCCTTTACCCGAGCCACATGGGAGACCTGCCCAATTTTCCCATCCCGATCCTAAACCCAGAGCACAACTAAAGTTTGCCTATTTTCACTTCCCTACTATGGCCATACCATTACCCTGGCTGAGATCAGTTAAAGCAACATATACCAGCAGTTAAATCTGGGAGCTTCTTGGGCATGTAGGTCAACTACTTGATCTACTGAGAAAACCAGGACCGATGTTTAGGTACTGAACTTTAATTATTCGCCAGTGCACTAGCTGTTCCATCAGTTCCCTTAAAATATTTCTTTTTTCGTTCCTGGGAATCGCTGGCAAGCCCAGCATTTATTGCCCATCCCTAATTGCCCTCGAAGGTGGTAGTGAACCACCTTCTTGAACCACTGCAGCCCGTACAATGAAGGTACCTGTACTCTCAGTGCTGTTAGGATTTTGACCCAGCGACGATGAAGGAATGGCAGTATATTTCCAAGTCAGGATGGTGTGCAACTTGGAGGTGATGGGAACGTACCTGATGCCCTTGTCCTAGGTGGTAGAGGTCACGGGTTTGGGAGGTGCTGTTGAAGAAGCTTTGGTGAGTTGCTACATCTTGTAGATGGTGTACACTGCAGTCAGTTCACTGGTGATGGAGGGAGTGCCAATCAAGCAGGCTGCTTTGTCCTGGATGGTGCCTAGCTTGGAGTGTTGTTGGGGTTGCACTTATCCAGGCAAGTGGAGAGTATTCCATCACACTCCTGACTTGTGCCTTGTAGATGGTGGAAAGGCTTTGGGGAGTCAGGCGGAGAGACACTTGCCACAGAATACCCAGTCTCTGACCTGCGCTTGTAGTCACTATCAGGCTGGTCCAGTTAAGTTTCTAGTCAATGGTGACCCCCAGGATGTTGATTTGGCAATGGTTATGCTGTTGACCATCAAGGGGCGGTGGTTAGACTCTCACTTGTTGCCTGGCACTTGTGTGGCACAAATGTTACTTGCCACTTATCAGCCCAAGCCTGAATCTCATCCAGGTCGTGTTTCATGCGGGCAGGGACTGCTTCATTATCTGAGGAGTTGCGAATGGAACGGAACACCTACCATTCACACTTCCAATCTTATGATGGAGGGATGATCTTAATAGAAACATAGGAGCAGGAGTAGGCCATTCGGCCCCTTGAGCCCGCTCTGCCATTTAATGAGATCATGGCTGATCATCCAAATTCAGTACCCTGTCTATGCTTTCTCCCCATATCCCTTTAGCCTTAAGAAATATATCCAACTCCTCCTTGAATATATTTATTGAATTGGCCTCAACTGCCCTGTGTGACAGAGAATTCCACAAGTTCACCATTCTCTGGGTGAAGAAATTCCTCCTCATTTCTGTCCTAAATGGCCTACCCCTTATCCTTAGACTGTGACCCCTGGTTCTGGACTCCCCCGCCATCAGGAACATGCTTCCTGCATCTAGTCTGTCTAGTCCTGTTAGAATGTTATAAGTTTCAATGAGATCCCCTCTCATTCTTCTAAATGCTAGCAAATATAAGCCTAATCGACCCAATCTCTCCTCATACGTCACTCCTGCCATCCCAGTATCAGTCTGGTGAATCTTCGCTGCACTCCCTCCATGGCAAGAACATCCTTCCTCAGATAAGGCAAACAAAACTGCACACAATACTCACGATGTGGTCTCACCAAGGCCCTGTACAACTGCAGCAAGACATCCTTGCTCCTGTACTCAAATCCTCTCGCTACGAAGGCCAACATACCATTTGCCTTCTTAACCACCTGCTGCACTTGCATGCTTACCTTCAGCGACTGGTGCACAAGGACACCCAGGTCTCGCTGCACTTCCCCGTCTCCCAATCTATTGCCATTCAGAAAATAATCTGTCTTCCTGTTTTTGCCACCAAAGTGGATAACCTTGCATTTATCCACATTATAATGCATCTGCCCGATCACCCAACCTGTCCAAATCATACTGGAGTTTCTCTGCATCCTCCTCACAGCACACACACCCACCCAGCTTTGTGTCATCTGCAAACTTGGAGGTATTACATCGCGTTCCCTTGTCTAGATCATTTATATAGTGAATAGCTGGGGATATTATACATTACGCATCGTAAGCCAATTAAAAAAAAATCAAAGCTGCAAAAAAAAAGCCCAAATTAACATTGTAGCCTAAGCTTCATTACTTGGCAAAAGAACCAGAGGGAAGGTTAGAATTTTTTTTTTTTTTTTAATAAACCGAGTTATGATCGGGTGTCCACTGGAAGCAAGATTTAATGGCCCGGAACTTGTGATCAGCAGCAAAGTAAAGGTGTTGGCTGCTGGCCCCAAAGAAAGCAGCCCACAAAGATCTCTATCTCTGGCGAGAAGTTTGCCTTTTGACAAGCACGCAAGTGATTTCAGTGCAATATAATGGGGACTCCGTAGCAAGCTCTGCTGTGACGTCAACAAGCTGTCTAAGCAGCCAACCACATTACAGAATGCTCAGACAGGAAAGCAGGAAATGAAAGCTGCTTTTCTCCCCACTTTAAAATGTTGGAGCAAAACAATGATTGGGGTTCTCACATGGGTATACGGTAAAGCTGAAATAAATATGAACTTAAAAAATATTAAAAAGCATAAGTTTCTCATTGTAATGAGAAATTTGACACCACAAAATTAAAATTTGTTTTTCAAGGCCAGAATGTTTGTTCAGCAGTCAATATGCTGCTAAAATCCCAGTTACACCGAATCCAACAAGGCCTAACATTTAATGGGGTAGTTAACTGCGATTTTTTTTTTTGTTGTTTAATTTAAATTTTGAACATTTTACAGTAAATGACATTTACAGAGCTCAAGTCTCAGCTCTTTGTATAAAATCACAAGCCCTCATGCCTACAAGGCAGGGGTCCCAGTTGCCACAAGTTGGTGATGTGATCTCCAAGCTTCTTTGTCGTATTCACTTGTTCATCCGGATAATGGGTCTCCGGGAATTTACACAGATGAGGGAACAGCGATAGTACCCAGAAAAGTCAGAGTTTGTCAGTTTCACTGATTGCAGGCTATTTTAAAAGCTCTCGCCAATCTGCAATTTACCTCATCAACAATTAGAGATCTGGATTTACAGGCACAGGATATACGGTGGGGAAATAAATGCAAAACACAAGTCTGGCCACCCTCGCTAGAGAAGCAAAGACAGTATATGCAGACATGAAAGTTACAACTGATGGAAGCACCTGTGGCTATTAGCTGAAAATCCACAAGGGCATATAGAATCGAAGCCTAATACACGCAGAAACCAAGTTACAACTTAAAATCCAATTTATAGTTGGCCAAGAAAAAAAGGGCCAGGGCAAGAGATTCAGGAATAGCAATGCGAGGGGAACGCCTGTTAACAAAACAATTAAATAAAACAATGAGGGGGCGAAGAAGTGGTGGGTGGCCCACTTCAGAATAGTCTGTGTTCATCCCAATTTTAGACCCATCAAATGAAGGGAAAGATGGGCTGAGGTGGGAAAAGAAATTGATGAATAACCCGATACAAAGAAGTCAATTACAGCAGTTTTGATAAATGCAACACAAGAATAAACTTTAACTTTTATTTAGTCATCTAAAATTTACACCACAAAAACTAAATTACAAGGCACGACTAACATCATGTGTCCGACACTTCTTGCTACATGGGCGCTTTCAGAGACCTATTTGCAGGCGTCTTGTCCGTTCTTCTCTCCCCGGGTGCTAATGAGAAGAGGGGGCGATAGAGGCACGAGTGAGAGGCTTCAGCTCCGGAGAGGCTTCAATGTTGCCCGATACCGCAGCTTCAGATACATCTTCTAAAGTCGAAGCGATCTTAAGTATGCTGGAAAGGTCATTTGGGATTTCTGCTGTCTGGTGGAAACTCGCAGTCGCCTTTGTCTCTTCATCCCAGAGTGGAGTGGAAGATGCAGTCCCCACTAAATCCAAAGAGAAGCTATTTGAGGCAGAAGGAGAAGAACGCTGCTCTTGGGCTAGGAGGCTGAAATCAGCATTCGGAGGAGGACTACCACCAGGTGATCGACTCAGTAAAGTGGAGTCTGCCATTGAATCAGAAGGACACTCAGGCCAGCTCATCTTTTCTGGATTAACAGTGGGGAATCGGTTTCTAAACAGGGCAGTGGAGGTCTTGGGTTTAGGAAAAAGCTCCTCAGCTTTCGGGCAGCCGTCATCATTGCCAACTGTCGCTCCGCACTCCCCCTTTGAGGAGTTGAGTCTTCGCTCTGTATTTGGGAGATGATGTCCATCAGTTGCAGCCGAGATATTGGCTCGCTGGTCAGAACTGGACGAAGACAAAACACTCGTTCCAAAGCCATCATTCCGAAAACCTCGGTCTAATGTCGAATTCATACTTATCTGAGCCAAAGCTAAACCAAACCCTTTTATTCGGAATTGTTTTATACTGTCGCTGTTTATGGTCTGTGCAATTAATTGAAACCCACGTATTTACTTGATTTGTTCAGCTTCCGAGAGCGATCATTTGTGCAAACTATTAATGTCAATCACATCTAATTGGCTCAGGTCCAGCCGGTACCTGTTGTGTGGGGGATTATTATAGCAGGTGTGGCTCAATAGGCAACGCTTCTCCGAGGCAGAAAGTTCAAAGGCCTACTCGGGAGACTTGAGCTAAAAAACCAGACTGCCATTCTAGTGTAGTACTGAATTGTTAGAGGGGCTGTCTTTTGGATGAGATGGTAAACCAAGGCCTTGTCTGCTCTTTCAGTTGTATGTCCTGTCTACAAAAAGCAGGACAAATCCAATTTGGCCAATTACTGACCTATCAGTCTACTCTCAATCATCAGCAAAGTGATGGACGGTGTTATCGACAGTGCTATCAAGCGGCACTGACTCACCAAGAACCTGCTCACTGATGCCCTGTTTGGGTTCCACCAAGACCACTCGGCTCCCGACCTCATTACAGCCTTAGTCCAGACATGGACAAAGGAGCTGAATTCCAGAGATGGGGTGAGAGTGACTGCTCTTGACATCAAGGCAGCATTTGCCCGAGTGTGGCATCAAGGAGCCCTAGTAAAACTGAAGTCAATGGGAATTGGGGGGGGGGGAAACTCTCCACTGGCTGGAGTCATACCTAGCACAAAGGAAGATGGTTGCAGTGGTTGGAGGAGAATCATCACAGCCCCAGGACATTGCTGTCGGAGTTCAAGCTCGTGTCCAAGGCCCAACATCTTCAGCTGCTTCACCAATGACCTTCCTCCAACAGAAGGTCAGAAATGGGGATGTTCGCTGATGACTGCACAGTGTTCAGTGCCATTCACAACTCCTCCGATAATGAAGCAGTCCACGCCCACATGCAACAAGACCTGGATGACGTTCAGGCTTGGGCTGATAAGTGGCAGGTAACATTTGCGCCACAGAAGTGTCAGGCAATGACAATCTCCAACAAGTGAGAGTCTAACCACTGCCCCTTAACAGTCAACCACTGAATTCCCCCACCATCAACATCCAGGGGGGTCGCCATTGACCAGAAACTTAACTGAACCAGCCACATAAATACTGTGGCAATAAGAGCAGGTCAGAGGATAGGTATTCTGCGGCAAGTGTCTCACCTCCTGACTCCCCAAAGCCTTTCCACCATCTACAAGTCACAAGTAAGGAGTGCGATGGAATACTCTCCACATGCCTGGATGAGTGCAGCTGCAACAACACTAAAGAAGCTCGACACCATCCAGGACAAAGCAGTCCATTTGATTGGCACCCCATCCACCACCTTAAACATTCACTCCCTCCACCACCAGCGCACCATGGCTGCAGTGTGTACAAGATGCATTGCAGCAACTCACCAAGGCATTTTTGGCAGCACCTCCCAAACCTGCGACCTCTTCCACCGAGAAGGACAAGGGCAGCAGACACATGGGAACACCACCAACTCCAAGTTCCACTCCAAGTCACACACCATCTTGACTTAGAGGTATGTTGCTGGGTCAAAATCCTGGAACTCCCTACCCAACAGCACTGTGGGAGTACCTGCACCACACGGACTGCAGCCGTTCAAGAAGACGGCTCACCACCACCTTCTCAAGGGCAACTAGGGATGGGCAGTAAATGCTGGCCTTGCCAGCAACGCCCAGATCCCATAAACGAATTTTTTTTTAAAGTAAGGAGTGTGATGGAATACTCTCCACTTGCCTGGATGAGGGCAATCATAGAAATTTCTTTTATAGCATGGAAGGAAGCCATTTTGGCACGTGGTGTCCGTGCCGACCAACAAAGAGCTATCCAGCCTAATTCCACTTTTCATCTCTTGGTCCGTAGCCCTGTAGGTTATGGCACTTCAAGTGCACATCCAAGCACTTTTTAAATGTGATGAGGGTTTCTGCCTCTACCACCCTTTCAGGCAGTGAGTTCCAGGTCCCAACCACCCTCTTGGTGAAGAAATTTCCCCTCAAATCCCCTCTAAACCTCCTACCAATTACTTTAAATCTATACCCCCTGGTTGTTGACCCCTCTGCTAAGGGAAATAGGCCCCTCATAATTTTATACATCTCAATAAGGTCTCCCCTCAGCCTCCTCTGTTCCAAAGAAAACAACCCCAGCCTTTCCAATCTTTCCTCATAGCTAAAATTCACCAGTCCAGGCAACATCCTCGTAAATCTCTTCTGCACCCTCTGGTGCAATCACATCCTTCCTGTAATGTGGTGACCAGAACTGCACGCAGTATTCTAGCTGTGGCCTAACTAATGCTTTATACAAAATAACAGAAAACGCTGGAAAAACTCAGTAGGCCAGGATGCATCCGTGGAGAGAGAAACGGAGTTAACGTTTCAGGTCTGGGACCCTTCATAGTGTTTTATACAGTTCAAGCATAACCTCCCTGCTCTTGTATTCTATGCCTCGGCTATTAAAGGCAAGTATTCCATATGCCTTCTTAACCACCTTATCTACTTGGCCTGCTACCTTCAGGGATCTGTGGACCTGCACTCCAAGTTCCTTTGTTCCTCTACATTTCTCAGTGTCCTACCATTTAATGTGTATTCCCTTGCCTTATTAGCCCTCCCCAATTGCATCACCTCACACTTCTCCGGATTGAATTCCATTTGCCACTGTTCTGCCCACCTGACCAGTTATTTGATATCTTCCTGCAATCTACAGCTTTCTTCTTCATTATCAACCACACAGCCGATTTTAGTATCATCTGCAAACTTTTTAATCTTACCCCCTACATTCAAGTCCAAATCATTGATATATCTTTCTTCTTAGGCAGTCCCTCGGAACCGAAGATGACTTGCTTCCACATTAAAAATGAGTTCTCAGGTGACTGATGAGTCCAATGCGGGACCTACAGTCTCTGTCACAGGTGGGGCAGATGGTGGTTGAAGGGGCGGGTGGGTGCTTGAGTTGACGTGCGCTCCTTGGGCTGCCTGCGCTTGGCTTCTGCTTGCTCCCGGCGAAGAGACTCGAGGTATTTGGCGCCTCCCCGGATGCTTCTCCTCCACTTTGTATGGTCTTGGGCCAAGGATTCCCAGGTGTCGGTGGGAATGTTGCACTTTTTCAAGGAGGCTTTGAGGGTGTCCTTGAAGAGTTTCCTCTGCCCACCTGGGGCTCTCTTGCCATGTCGGAGCTCCGAGTAGAGCGCTTGTTTTGGGAGTCTCGTATCGGGCATGCGGACGATGTGACCCGTCCATCGGAGCTGATCGAGCATGGTCAAAGCTTTGATACTGGGGTTGTTGGCCTGAGCAAGAACACTGACGTTGGTGCGCCTATCCTGCCAATGGATTTGCAGGATTTTGCGGAGGCAGCGTTAGTGATACCTCTCCAGTGCTTTGAGGTGCCCGCTGTACATGGTCCATGTCTCTGAGGCATACAGGAGGGCAGGTATTATTACTGCTCTGTAGACCATGAGCTTGGTGCCGGGTTTGAGATCCTGGTCTTCAAACACTCTCTTCCTCAGGTGACCGAAGGCTGCACTGGCACACTGAAGACGATGTTGGACTTCGTCATCGACGTCTGCCCTTGTTGACAGTAGGCTCCCGAGGTATGGAAAGTGTCCACGTTGTCCAAGGCCTTGTCATGGATTTTGATAATAGTGGGGCAGTACTGTGTGGCGGGGGCAGGTTGGTAGAGGACCTTTGTCTTACGGATGTTTAATGTAAGGCCCATGCTCTCATACGCTTCGGTGAAGGTGTTAACGATGGTTTTGAGTTCAACCTCCGAGTGTGCACAGACGCAAATGTCGTCTGCATACTGTAATTCGACGACAGAGGAAGGGACGACCTTGGATCTGGACTGGAGGCGACGGTGGTTGAACAGTTTCCCGTTTGTTCTGTAAATTAGCACCACTCCAGCGGGGAGCTTACTGAGAGTGAGATGGAGCATTGCTGCAAGGAAGATTGAGAAGAGCATTGGTGCTATGACACAGCCTTGCTTGACCCCGGTTTGTACGTGAATTGGGTCTGTGGTGGAACCGTTGGTCAGGATCACGGCTTGCATGTCATCGTGAAGCAGGCGGAGGATGGTGACAAACTTTTGAGGGCAGACAAATTTGAGGAGGACACTCCATAATCCCTCACGGTTGACAGTGGCAAAGGCCTTTGTGAGGTCAAAGAAGGCCATGTACAGTGGTTGGCGCTGTTCCCTGCATTTCTCTTGTAATTGGCACGTGGTGAAGATCATGTCCATTGTGCCCCTTAGTGGGCGGAATCCGCATTGCGACTCTGGGAGGGGCTCTTCAGCCACTGGGAGAAGGCGATTGAGGAGGATTCTTGCGATGACTTTCCCTGTGGCAGACAGCAGGGAAAATCCTCTGTAATTACCGTAATTGGACTTGTCACCTTTCTTGAAGATGGTCACAATTACGGCATCTCTGAGATCCCCTGGTACGCTCTCCTCCTTCCAGATAAGAGAAATGAGTTCATGAATTTGCGCCAGTAGTGTTTCTCCACCATGCTTTAGCGCCTCGGCAGGGATTCCATCTGCTCCTGAGGCCTTGTTGTTCTTCAGTTGTCAGATGTCCTTTTCAGCCTCATGCCGGGCTGGGGTTGTGCTAAGATGGTGGTGGGTAGCATGCTGCGGGATGGAGTTGAGGACACTAGCATCAAAGACACAGTCTCGGTTAAGGAGATCTTCGAAGTGCTCCTTCCAGCGGGCACTGACTGCTTCCCTGTCTTTGCTGAGTACCTCTCCATTCTTGGCCCACAGTGGGGTAGGACCTTGGGTGCTTGGGCCGTAGGTGGTCTTGACTGCGCTAAAGAATCCACGCACGTTGTGGTTGTTGGCTAGCTGCTGGATCTCCTGCGCTTTCTTCACCCACCACCTGTTCTTTAGGTCACAAGTTTTTTGTTGGACCTCGGCCTTCAGGCGTCTGTAGAGCTGCTTTCTTGCTCTTGAGTTGCGTTACTGTTTCCAGATCAGGAATGCCTTGCGCTTGCGGCTTATTAGCTCCTGGATCTCCTGGTCGTTCTCGTCGAACCAGTCTTGGTGTTTCCTGGTCAAGTGACTGGGCGTCTCTTCACAGGTGCTGATTATGGAGGCCTTGAGTGCAGACCAGGCGCTGTGGACACTCTGTGTCTCTGCATCACTGGGAGTCATCAGGTTGTTTGTGAGGCGCAGGCTGAATAGGGCTTTCTTAGCAGGGTCTTTGAGTGCTCCAGCGTTGATTTTCCTGCGGCATTGTTTCTGTTGCCACCACTGTTTTGGGGCTACATTGATGGAGATGACAGAGCGGATTAGGCGGTGGTCTGTCCAGCAGTCGTCAGCTCCTGTCATGGCGCGGGTGATGCGTATGTCCATGCGGCCCCTCGCTCGGACGATGACGTAGTCCAGCAGATGCCAGTGCTTGGAGCGAGGGTGCTGCCATGAAGCCTTGTACTTGTCTCTCTGCTGGAACAAGGTGTTGGTTATGACAAGGCCATGTTCTAAGCATTTCATCAGGAGGCGGGTACCATTGGAGTTGGCTTTCCCTACCCCCTCTCTGCCAATCATACCTCCCCAGAGGTCTGTGTCCTTTCCAACTCTGGTGTTAACGTCGCCAAGGAGGATCAGCTTGTCACCGGTTGGGATAGGGATTGTTCAAGGCTGGAGTAGAATTCCTCTTTGGTCTCGTCTGTGGCTTCCAGTGTTGGGGCGTACGCACTGATGACCGTAGCACACTGGTTCCGGACTAGGGTGAGTCGAAGAGTCATGAGGCGCTCGTTTATACCATTTATATTCAAGTCTAAATCATTGATATATACCACAAAAAGCAAGGGATCTAGTACTGAGCCCTGTGGAACCCCACTGGAAACAGCCTTCCAGTCACAAAAACACCCATCAACCATTACCCTCTGAGCCAATTTTGGATCCAATTTGCCACTTTGCCCTGGATCCCATGGGCTTTTACTTTGGTGACCAGTCTGCCATGTGGGACCTTATCAAAAGCCTTGCTAAAATCCATATATACTACATCAAATGCACTACCCTCATCGACCGTCCTTGTTACCTCCTCAAAAAATTCAATCAAGTTAGTCAGACATGACCTTTCCTTAACAAATCTATGCTGACTGTCCTTGATTAATCCGTATCTTTCTAAATGAAGATTTATCCTGTCCCTCAGAACTTTTTCCAATAATTTTCCCACCACTGGCAGCTCCAACAACACTCAAGAAGCTCGACACCATCCAGGACAAAGCAGCCCCCTTGATTGGCACCCCCTCCACCACTGGCGTACCGTGGCTGCAGTGTGTACCATCTACAAGATGCACTGCAACAGCTCGCCAAGGCTTCTTTGGCAGTACCTCCCAAACCCGCGACCTCTTCCACCTAGAAGGACAAGGGCAGCAGGTGCGTGGGAACACCACCACCTCCAAGTTCCCCTCCAAGTCACACACCATCCGGACTTGGTAGTATATCGCCAATCCTTCATCGTCGCTGGGTCAAAATCCTGGAACACCCTAACAGCACTGTGGGAGTAACTTCGCCACACGGACTGCAGCGCTTCAAGAAGGTGGCTCACCACTACCTTCTCAAGGGCAATTAGTGTAGAGATTCACACGTCTCTGGTAAACCAATATGGTGGGTATATTGTGTTTAATCAGAGTTTAGGATGGAATATAACACACTAGTAATACAGCAAAAACATACGACCGTGACAAGCAGCTGATATTGGACCCGATCGGACAGGCGGCTGGCATGTGTAAACAGTTATCTGGCTTCTGGTCTCTCTCTCTTTCTCTCTCTCTCGGGCCTTCGATGGTGAGCATGGGATCACTCTTAAAAGAGCGTTCGACCAGCTGTTCGGCTCTCCCTTCTGCAGTCTGTGTGCAAGCCCTTGGGGTGTCACTTTTTATTCTCTTTTTAGGGGTGGGCCTGAGGCCAAGTTATTGACAAGACCATTTAACCTATAGAGGTTCCTCCAAAACTTCATCAACCAATGGCAGCTTAAGTTCTTTGTCTTGGTGTTTGGATGAAAGCCCTCCCCAAACGAAGGTCTCATTACTTCATCCTTGTTTTTACATTTTGAAGGTTCCTCCATTGGAATCCATCTTATCTCTTTTACTCTATCCCCCTTTTACCCAGCAAGTACAAGGCTCCAGTCAGAGTTGTCACACATTAACCAGTCGCTATCTCACCATTCTGACCTTCACAAGTAAGGTCTATATTTACTCCCTCTTTCTGCTGTGAACTTTTCTCTCAGAACTTTTACATTCCCATGAATTATGGTTTCGCGCTGCTTTCAGTGTTCAATAGCTGTTGCTTTATACTTTTTTTTCCCCTTTCAAAAGTACATAGCAACTTGCAGCTGCTTGGGCTATCTCACCTTCATTTAACAAATCTGTGGAGATTATAATATGGTTATTAGTAATAATGGAAGAAACATAGGTTGGGCCTTTACTGGCCAAATTAAAGATACATTAACAAAGTCAAAACCCTAACTTACAAGCAACAGATAACTAGCCTGGCAGGACCATCTTATGGGCCCCCGTGTGGAATGTTTATGTTGCACCTAATCTAACTGATTAAAAAAACTGTCTCAAATTCTAATGCAAGCTTTCCAGGAAAATGAAACTTATCATTTAAAAGCCATATACATTTTTAGGCACCCCTAGTTTCTAACATTAGGAATGGGCAATAAATGCTGGCATTTCCAGCGACGCCCACATCCCATGAAAGAATAAATAAATAAAAAATTCTATGGCACTATTTTGAAGAAGAGTTGGGGAGTTATCTCCAGTGTCCTAGCCAATAGTTATACCTCAGTCAACATCTGAACAGATTATCTGGTCGTTATCACATTACTGTTTGTGGGAGTTTGCTGTGCACAAATTGACTGCTGCCTTTCCTACTTTACAACAGAAGGGAAAAGTAAACAAACAAGAAGGAAGTGGGAGAGACCGAAGTGAAAGAGGAGGCATGTGAGGTAAAGGAGTGAGAAATTAAGCTTGAGGAAAGATAAGTCCAGCATAGAGGGAGAGGGAAAGGATATCTAAGTGGAATAGAGAGAAATGTGCAGACAAATTAAGACAGAGAGAATAAAGTGGAGAAAAAGAGATGGCAATAGCATAGTCCAACCAATCCAAAAAGCAACAAAATAATTTGCATTTTATTATAGCAACTTTAACATAGTAAAACATCCCAACACATTTCACAAAAGCAAAACAAAAAATTGATACTGACCCAAAGCAAAGAGATATTAGGAGGATGACCAAAAATTTGATTGAAAAGGTGGGTTTTAAGAAAGGTCTTAAAGAAGGGAACTCCAGAGAGTGGGACTTAGGTGGCTGAAGGCATTACTATCAATGATGAAGCAAAGAGAGAAGGAGATTCAGAAGAGGCAAGAGTCAAAGGAATTGAGAGTTTGGAGGAATGGCTGGAGGAGGTTTCAGAGATTGGGGGAGGGAGAGCATTAAAGACAAGAATAAGAATTTTAAATTTGAGGCATTGGGGAATGGGGGCTGCTGAGCAAGCCAGAATTGGTGCAGGGTAGGATTTGGGCATCAGAGTTTTGGATGAACTGGAGTTTTATAGTGGCTGGAGTATAAAAAGAAAGAAGTGCATTTATATAGCACCTTTCATGATCTCAGGACATCCCAAAGCGCTTTACAGCCAGTGGATTACTTTTGAAGTGCAGTCGCTGTTGTAATGTAGGAAATGCGGCAGCCAATTTGCACACAGCAAAGTCCCAAAAACAGCAATGTGATAATAACCAGATAATCTGTTTTAGTGATGTTTTTGATTGAGGGATAAATATTGGCCAGGACACTGGAGATAACTCCTCTGCTCTTCTTCGAAAGAGTGCCATGGGATCTTTTACATCCACCTGAGAGAGCAGACGGGGCCTCGGTTTAACATCTTGTCCAAAAGACAGTAACTCCGACAGTTGCAGCACTGCACTGGGAGTGTCAGCCTAGATTTTTGCGCTGGAGACTCTGGAGTGGACTGGGCCTGGCCAAAGTGGCCATCAGCAGGTCCAGGCAGCGGGCGACCGAAGGGGCCGTCCGGCCTGATTGCCTGCCTCCCTTTCGCGGCTATGTTCGCGCCCGGGTGGCCCTGGAGTTAGAGCGCGCGGTGTCCGCCGGCACGCTCGAGGCCTTCCGAGACAGGTGGGCGCCGCGGGGACTGGAGTGCATCATCTCCCCGGCCGATGCGATTTTGATTTAGGTCGATGGGCCTTGTTTGATGTTTTATTGAGTTGCAGTTAGGTGGCACACCAAAAGAGAGAGGAGACTCTGGAGTGGGACTCCAGACCCACAACCTTCCGACTCAGAGGCAAGAGTGCTACCAGCTGACACTTGGGAACAGCAAGAGGTCGAATTTGCAATAACATAAGAAGTAGGAGTAGGCCATACGGCCCCTCGGGCCTGCTCCACCATTCAATAGGATCATGGCTGATCCGAACCTAGACTCACGTCCACTTCCCTGCCCGCTCCCCGTAACCCCTAATTCCCTTATCAGCTAGGAAATTATCTATCTCCGTTTTAAATTTATTTAATGTTGCAGCTTCCACAGCTCTCTGGGGTAGCAAATTCCATAGATTCTCCACCCTCTGAGTGAAGAAGTTTCTCCTCATCTCAGTTTTGAAAGAGCAGCCCCTTATTCTAAGATTATGCCCCCTAGTTCTATTCTCACCCATCAGTGGAAACATCCACCCCGCATCCACCCGATCAAGCCCCCTCACAATCTTATATGTTTCGATAAGATCGCCTCTCATTCTTCTGAATTCCAATGAGTAGAGTCCCAACCTACTCAACCTTTCCTCATAAGTCAACCCCCTCATCTCCAGAATCAACCGAGTAAACCTTCTCTGAACTGCCTCGAGAGCAAGTATATCTTTTCTTAAGAAAAAAGGACGGGGGCTATTTTTTTCAGTTGCAATACGGGAACGCTAGAAATGTAAAAAAAAGTATGTATAAATGCTACCAGAAGCTCGGATGTGTTCTCTTTAAGGAAAGAAGCAGAATGGAACGTCAGCCCGGGGCGGGGAGCGGCCAGTGCGCAGGCGCAGCAGCGCCTCCACCAGTCGGCGGCGAGCGGCGGATTTGGCGGGTTTTAGGAAAGTGGCTGGCGGAGCCCGAGCGGCAGTGAGAGAGAAAGAGCCGCAGACAAGACGCTCGGCCGGCTCCGAGACACAAGTGCAGCAGATTCCCATCAGACCAGACTGCAGCGGTCCCCGGGGTGATTTATATATATTTGTTAGTTAGCCCACCTCAGGGCCACAGCCTACTCCCAGGCCGCAGTAACCCCGAGCGACCTTCCCTCCCTGTGCGAGTGACCATGGCTCAGCAGACCCTCTGGTAAGTGAGCGCCCCCCCAAAAAATCATCCTTTCCTCCTTTTGGCTTTCTCTCTTTCTCTCCACAAATGCTGCCTGACCTGCTGAGTATTTCTGGCATTCTGTGTTTTTTTTATTTCAAATTTTTGTTTTGATTCATCCATCTCTGTATTTAAATCCTGCTGTCCCCTCCCCTCCCCTCCTCCTCCCCTTCCCTTTTATTGTTTGCCCCATCTCCCAATAATGGGGGCACTGGGAGGTGGGGCTCCTCGCCCCCCCCCCCTTCCACTGGAACAGTTAAAGGGGATCTGGCAGGTTTTCAAAATTATCATTGAAGGTTCTGAGAGGATAAGTATGGAAATATTGTTTCTACCAGTTGATGAGTCAATAACAATGGTGCAAAGACTCAGGATTGTTGCTAGAAGGAGAAAGGGGCATGTTGGAATTTTTTTTATTCAGAGGGATATGAGATCATGGCATGCTTTCCAACTAGCTATTGGGACACAGACTAGAACATTGTTTAATGGGAATTGGATGTATTTAAAAAGATATGGGATAAGGCAGGGAAATTGCATTAAAGTTGATGTGGTTTTCCTGGTCCCAGGCATATTTAGATGGCCTGGGTACTATGAATACAGAAAATTAGATGGGCAGAGTGCACACTTGGAAGGGAACCCACCTAATTTTTTTTGTCCATTTAAATTAATGGATGGAAAATTGAGTGGGTTCCCTTATAGGTGTTTGGTATGACTTGTCTCTGAGTCAGAAGGTTGTGGGTTCAAGTCCGCCAGAGACTTGAACAGGTAATCTAGGCTGACACTCCACTACAGTACTGAGGGAGTGCTACACTGTTGGAGGTGCTGTCTTTCGGATGAGACATCTTCCCTCTCAGATGGACATAAAAGATCCCATGGCACTGTCCTGGCCAATATTTCTCCCTCAGCCAAGGCTTTAAAGCAGATTATCTGGTCATTATCACATTGCTGTTTGTAGAACCTTTCTTTGATTAATCAATTTGGATGATTAAATCATCGATTGGGAACCCTTAAACCATAAGTGCCCCCTTTTTAAAGGGGCACAAACAATGCGTTCCAAAGTATAATAAAACGAACATAAAAATCTTTTCAAATTATAATTTTGTTACTTGTATCCACTATGTACTCTAGTCCCTCTGGTGCCCACTGGTCATGGAAAGCCTCAATCATACTGGTGGACATCGCGTGCTCCCTCTCCAGGGGCACCCAGGCATGTAGGGCCTTGGTGTGCGCAAATTGCCTGACAGCTTTTCCTACATTACAACAATGACACTTCAGAAGTACTTAATTGACTATGAAACATTTTGAGATGTCCTGAGGCCGTGAAAGGTGCTATTTAAATGCAAGGTGTAGAATTGGGAAAATCCACCCCAATTTATCTTGAGCTGAAAAGCTAGCGCCAACACAGGTGCCAAAGGCTGAAAGGCCTCCTTTCTGCATTATTAATTCTACGATTTCAAATTTATTTTTTTAAGAGGAAAATGGTGGAAATATATAGAGAATTTCAAGATAACTTTTTGGTTGCGAGCCTTCATCAGCAAGGTTTCCACATTTATAATTTAACATTTCTAAGAGTGTTAGACAGCATTATTAGCTTGCAATGTTTAGTGTGTTTGATTTAATTTCCTACAGCAAAGGTAACTTTGTGAAGAAATGTTTAACAAATAACTTTTTGTTTGGAAGCGCAAGTTAGTTGTAAATTGACTTGCTTGTGATTGATATGAAGAAAATACTATACTATACATTTCTTCTTTCCCAAACACATTCGCCAAAGTTAATTTTGTGTTTAAGCTAGTGCTGACAACAGAGAGCATGGTTTTCATGCTGTCAGCTCCCAAATATAAAAGAGTTGACCTCCAGAGTTCAGATAGCATCAGACATTTTTGTGGGGCTTACAATCTGCTGCCAGATTAGATAGCACCTGTTCTTGTTTGTTAAGTGTGTAGAGCCAGTTCTATGTACCTGTGGCTTGCTTCATGGCAGCCATTTCTGCATCAGTTCTTGGGCCTAAATGTGCCCAGCCTCTTCGCTCCCCTTTCTAAACCTTTTAAATGAGTTTAAAGGCTGCTTGGTCTCTTGCTGTTGAAGGGAATTTTTTTTTCTCTTTATTAGGAGACATGATTTGCTCATGCATGTTCGAAAACAAATCTCCACCTTGCATATTAACCTTCAGTAAACCTAGAGGAAGAACGATGCTAAAATGGAGCAAATCGTAATATAAATCAGGAACATAGTGACATTGGTTGAGTGTGGATCTCCAGGGATCCAATCAATAATGTAACATTGGAAAAGACTGATAGTTTAATCCTGAATTATGCTACCAGTTTAATCCTGAATTATGCTACCTGTTCTACAACAGCTCTTGACTAAGGAGACAAATGGTTGTGGAACTCCTTGCTGGCAATACTGTGGATGTAGGTCCTGATCCAACCCTGAGCTTTGTTTGCAGTGCAGACACCAGCATTTATCTTCTTTGTGTCTGCTCTTCCAGGCTCAGTTCATGTGTGCAAAAATACAGATGCACCAAATAAATGACTGCATTGGAAACTGTGGAAGTGAAATACAGGAAACTTTGTGTTATCCGGAGGCTAAATGTCCGGCAAGCTCGAGCCACCGGCAAAAATCAGGAGCCGTTTTTTTTTTCTTTTCGTTGCTTTTTTCTCAACAGTCAAGCTCTGCAAGGTCTGTAGCTAAGCTTCAGCTAGAGACGCTACAGAGACGCTTGCCGACTGTTTAGAAGCTGTTGCTAAGCAACAGGGTTTGTTGCTTCACACGTAGCTGAAAATCTCTATGTTTCAACATTAGCGCTGGTCTGTCCGGCAGTTTTGAGGGAACAGCAACAGCTCGGTCCCGTCGGTGCCGGATAGCACAAAGTTTCCTGTAGCTTCGTAGTGTGCTGTATTGGCCTTTATTTAGTTCGAACTAATAAAATGGTCCCCCCCCCCCCCCCCCCAAAATCGCACAAAGCAATGACTAGTTCCTGATGAGTACCCCCTTCCATAAGAGATGAGGAGGGGGGGGGGGGGGGCAGAGGAGGGCACCACTAATACAACTGGTTCAAACAAAGTAAAACTGTATGCATGAGTTAGAATATAATGTTGTCCTGACCGTCAGTAAAACACTGTCCTGTGGTGCCACGGAAGGTTTGAGGCAAGCCGGTGGACACCGTGTGATTCCACTCCAAGGTCACCTGGGTACACACACGATATTGGCCTCTCCCCATCTTTGTCTCTGCTGCTTTGACTGTGCATTTGGTTGCTTTTGGCTCTATTCCCTGGTCCTAGGACTGCGGTACTCTCCATGTTTTCTCCCAGATGATTTATAGTTATACTATTGAAATCTTTCATTTATTGGATATCTATATAACAAATTTATAATTTACAATTATTGTTGATCCGGATGTTTACATAATTTATATTCTATGTATATAAATAAAAAGATTTTGTCCATTATTGCCCATCATTTCCCACAGACCTGAATCATCTGTGCTAAGCATATGAAAATCGATGCATTCTCACTTGTTACCAGGGCCCAATGCTTACATTTTTAGCCCAACTGTCACAGAGGAGCTCAACCCCTGCCTTCCTGCTCTCTTTTTAAGCCGAAGTCCCAGCCCCTGGCTCCCTACTTCCTTCTAGTACAAAACTCCAGCTCCCCACTTACTCAACGTACCACAGACCCTCACTGCCTCCCAACCTAGGTCTTGGGTGGCCCCCTTGCACAAAGGTGACAAGTTGACAGTCACACGCAGCAATGATCTCGGCAGTTGGTGCTATCAGAAGTTTGGAGCCCTGAGCCTGCCTCCTAGTCTGCAGGGCAGAGGAAAGGAGAAAGTGAAAGATATACAGAAAGTGGGATGTGCATATATAGAAAAAGGCACCATGTGATGGGAAAGAAAATAAGAGATGTGCTGAACAAGGAGTGTCTTGGACAAAGGGAGACAGTAAGAAAAAGTCATCAGAGATGATAAAGAAACAAGGAGCCAGAAAGAGCCGTACAAAGAGAAAGACAGATTGTGAGGCGGAAAGCATTGATGGTGGAAGGCAAAATAGCGCACCAGAGGAATAGTGATCATTTAATATTTAAAAAATTATAAGCAATACCACAGATCATTTTATAATTTTAAATGAGAATTTATAACTAATTTGTAAAATTATAATTGTTTAAATACATTCAAATTCTCCTTCGTACAGTCAATACGGTGGGGACTTCGTTACAAATAATGTTGTTTGAGATTTACATTTAGTGCTTCGTGGCCATCTTGTGTCACTGCTAGAATTATTTTTCTATGATTCCACATGTGTCCCCGCTCCCTCACGCTGACTGAGACATTGGGGTAGATTTTCCTGGAGCCGTCAGGCGGGGTTTCAGGTGTTTGTGGGGGGGGGGGGGAATCTCGATTTCAGGGGTCCCGACACCATCCCGCCCAAAACCCGCCTCCACGTAAGTTTCAGGAGAGGCGGGTACCCGCCCCGCACTGGGACCCGCCGACCCGAGGCGGGAAGGGATTAGTGCCAATTAACTGCCTGTTAACAGGCAGTTTTTAGTCTAATTCCTATTTTGAGGGGTGTCTGGGATTCCCGACGGCTCCAAACTACGCCAGGATAGAGGAGTCGGGTTGGAGGGGTCAAGATGTCGGTGTTCAGGTGAGTGATGGGTGCATGAGTGCAAAGGTAAGTGTGTTTGGTGTGTCTAAAGTGTGTAAAGAAGTTTAAATTACAGGAAACTTTGTGCTATCCGGCACCGACTGGACCGAGCTGCTGCCGTTCCCTCAAACTGCCGTATACGCCAGAGCTAATGTTGAAACATACGGAGATTTTCATCTCCGTATGAATCAACAAACCCTGTTGCTTAGCAACAGCCTCTAAACAGTCGGCAAGCGTCTCTGTAGCGCCTCTAGCTGAAGCTGTTGCTTAGCTACAGACGTTGCAGAGCTTGACTGTTCAAAAAAAGCAAAGAAAAGAAACGAAAAGAATAAAAGGCTCCTGATTTTTGCCGGTGGTTCCAGCTTGCCGGACAGTTCGCCTCCGGATAACACAAAGTTACCTGTACTTACCTTAACAGCCTTTCTTCCTCTAGGTTTCGGGAGTCCATCACTCAGCCAGCACTGAAAGCAAAATGGCTGCGAGCTGTCAAAAAGTGACAGCCTTCAGCTTTGAGTGCCGGTGAGACTTCTAACTGAGTCTGTGTAGAAGGACTCGGGTTAGAAGTCAGACTGTCAGTGTTTGACAGCTTCAAACAGCTGTGAAACACTGATATTTCATGTCAAGACCTCTTGACAGATGAAATTTCAGTCTGTGATGTCACCTGTTGCAGGGTGGCCCTTAATTGGCCTGCTGAGCCCGCTGGGCGGGCTTAACAAGGTAAATCAAGGGAAAATCGCGTGGATTGGCCGAACGTCGATGTAGGCGGGACTAAAACCCAAAATTTGTAGTCCCGCCTCCTTCCCGACAGCTTTAGGAAAAATGACCCCATTGAGTTTGCTGTCTTTTCCCAGGCTTATTCTATCCCTAGTCTGTTCCATTTGTTAGCTGTTTGGCTGTCAGCCTACCCTGCTGTTCTCTTTCGTAGTTTCATTTTACAAGGTTTTCTCTGTGAAGCACAGTTACACACTGACTTCCCAACAATGACACACCTGAGCTTGCCAATAATGGAGGGGAAAAATGATATTTGGCATGTTAAAAGTTATATCTGTGCGAGCAGACTGTTTCAAGTAACCACATTTATTAGCCCACTGACCCCAAATTCAGTTGTAATGCAAGGTCATTGGCCTGAAACGTTAGCCCTATGTTTTCTGCTCTCTGTTGATTGTTTGCAGCTTTTTCTGTTTTTATTCTATTTTTACCAGCTTTCCAGACTCGATCTCAATGTGACTATCCAAGATTTGGAAATGGGCTAAGTCTTTGTATGTTGCAGAGCTACAGCTAGTTTGGCTGCTGACTCTGAGAATTGATTTTTGTATGACTGCAGGAAAGTGAGTAGTCAGGAACACATACAAAAAAGAAAAACTTACATTTATATAGTGCCTTTCACGACCACCAGACGTCCCAAAGCGCTTTACAGCCAATTAAGTACTTTTTAAAGTGTGCTCACTGTTGTAATGTAGGAAATGAGGCAGCCAATTTGCGCACAGAAAACTCCCACAAACAGCAATGTGATAATGACCAGATCATCTATTTTAGTGATATTGATTGAGGGATGAATATTGGCCAGGACACTGGGGATAACTCCCCTGCTCTTCTTTGAAATAGTGCCATAGGAACTTTTACATCCACCTGAGAGGGAAGGAGAGGCCCCGGTTTAAAGTCCCATCCGAAAGACGGCACCTCTGACGGTGCAGCACTCCCTCAGCACTGTACTGGAGTGTCAGCCTAGATTTTTGTGCTCAAGTCTCTGGAGTGGGACTTGAACCAGCAAACTTCTGACTTGGAGGCGAGGGTGCTACCAACTGAGGCACGGCCAACACAGATGTGGCTGGAATGGAAATGCATTGAAAGTTTTGAACTAGTGCTGTAAACTATTTTCGTCCAGTCACTGCTGGTACTTTGACATGTGAAAAACTGAGAATACCACTTGGATGTTAAACTACACTTAGTACCTTGTGAACTTTGACAAAACATGCATGTAAACTAGGAATTCATTTAAAAAAAAAAAAAAAAACTCATCACATGAGAGGGGTCCTCATGCAATCTACGATTGCTGGTCCGAGGAGAGGGTTAACTACTGTGAGTCATGTTGGTAACACGAGCTCACTTTTTATTTTTGGGTGATTGGGTACTGAGGATAGCAAGTTGATCATAGGATACCCAGGAGACCAGAAGAGACTCAAAACTTGCTTAATCCTACTTATTGCGCTAATTATATTGACCCTACTGGTTGCTGTTTCAGCTGTATGTCAAATGCTCTGTGTGCTTACATGAACGGTGACCTATTTTATCTACACCATGATGGACTATGCTTTCTTTTTCTATGTGTGTGTATATATATATAGTGAGGAATTGGATGAACTCTCGCAGGATTTGGATTTTGATGTTCCAGACCACAAAGATGCAAATAAACTGTACAAAGTCAAATGGACTTCGGAAGAGGTATCTGCTCTGAAACCAAATTCTTCCTTTTTAAAAAAAAAAAAAAATACACTTGGGATTGTGAAATGGATAATATTTCAATGTCTGATATCCCACAGAATGGCTATGTCATTGTCATGATAGTCTGAAGCATGATGCGCCATCATTTTGAGTTGGCATTTAAATGTGAAATACAATGGCTGCACAGAACTCCAGAGCATCTTTCATTGATATCCTACCTGTTTATGAAAGAAGTTCAACTCTTGTATAGTATCGGATCAATATTATTAAAACCATTCAAAAAACGTTCTCTCCTAATTTGCTATTAAAACATTTTCATAGCCACCGTCAGCCTACAGAGATATTGTACTAATATTTTAGGGAGTTGAACCTTTTATCTTTCCTTTCAGGACTTGCTGATTCATGTCATGTTAGCTTTTCACTGAAATATTCCTATACCATCAGAATGAAACACTAGTTTTTAATGGAGAAAGTAGAAATGTGTTCTTTCAGTAAGAACAATGCAGATTGCACCCTTTTTAGTGAGTGAAGCAGTAGCAGCACCCATTTCTTATGGTGGATTTGCACTAAGGACTCTGATGCAAAGGGAAATCAAGAATCTCTAAGGAACTGCTATTTCAAAATATGGACATCAATCTGTACGTTCAGACATGTGTTGTTGTAGAATCCATCACCGGTAAAAGTGGTTCGGGTGACCTGGGTGTATGCTGAACTTGAACTATTTTTCACATGAGGGTATTGCACTTATTTGGTCACTGCTATATGCAACCAATCAAGCATGTTGTGTCCTTTTGTAATCTCAAGAGACTGTTGAAGTCTTTAGGATTGCCTAAAGGTTGACACGTTAATCAAATTCACTCGATCTAAATAACCACTGCAGCTGCTTGCCTGATGATTCTCAATTTCATTGAAGCGTGTGCCAGAGCAGCAACAAGTTTGGGAAAAAAAAAAAAAAAACATTTTGGTGCTTAGTTTTTAGGTAGCTTGTGAAACCGTCTACTGTTCTGCTTCAACTGCTCCACAACACTAGCTGTTCAAATGTAAGTTGGCGCTCTGTTTCTAGTGGACTGGCTGGACATGCTGGTCAGTGGCTTAACTGGCTGTCTGACACGGCCAGGTAAATGACAACATTTTAAAGGGTCACCCTTTCTTTTGGTTAGGGAAACTTTGCTAATGACACCAATGGTCTGAATCATATATACTAACAAAAGCATGTAATATAGTAGTGAGAAGAATGATGTACAACTCTTCTAGCTGTCCTTAATTCCCAGTGATAAATGGGTTTACCAGACATTCTTTTAAGAACATAAGAAATAAGAGCAGGAGTAGGCCATTTGGCCCCTCGAGCCTCCTCCGTCATTCAATTAGATCATGGCTGATCATCGACCTCAACTCCACTTTCCTGCCTGATCTCCATATCCCTTGATTCTGCTAGAGTCCAAAAATTTATCTCTCTCAGCCTTGAATATACTCATCAGCATTCACAGCCCTCTGGGGCAGAGAATTCTGAAGATTCGCAACCCTCTGAGTGAAGAAATCCTTCCTCATATCAGTCTTAAATGGCCTACCCCTTATCCTGAGACTATGCCCCCTAGTTCTGGACTCTCCAGCCAGGGGAAACAACCTCTCAGCATCTACCCTGTCAAACCCCTTCAGAATCTCGTATGTTTCAATGCGATTACCTCTCATTCTTCTAAACTCCAGAGAGTATTGGCCCATTCTACACAATCTCTCATCATAGGACAGCCCTCTCATCCCAGGCATCAATCTAGTGAACCTTCGTTGCACCGCCTCCAAGGCAAGTATATCCTTCCTTAGATATGGAGACCAAAACTGTGCACAGTACTCCAGGTGTGGTCTCACCAAGGCCCTGTACAATTGTAGCAAGACTTCCTTACTCTTATACTCCCACCCCCTTGCAATAAAGACCAACATGCCATTTGCCTTCCTTATTGCTTGCTGTACCTGCATGCTAGCTTTCTGTGTTTCTTGCACGAGGAAGATATTAAAAAAATATTGAGTTTCTATTCTTCCTACCAAAGTGAATAACCTCATTTCCCTACATTATACTCCATCTGCCACCTTACTGCCCACTCACTTAGTCTCTCTATATCCCTTTGAAGCCTCTTTGTGTTCTCACAGCTTACTGTCCCTCCTAGCTTTGTATCATCAGCAAACTTGGATACGTTACACTTGGTCCCCTCATCTAGATCATTAATATAGATTGTAAATAGCTGAAGCCCCAACACTGATCCTTGCGGCACCCCACTAGTTACAGCCTGCCAACCTGAAAAAGATCCATTTATCCCTACTCTCTGTTTTCTGTCCATTAACCAATCCTCTATCCATGCTACTATATTGCCCCCAACCCCATGAGCCCTTATCTTGTGTGATAAACTTTTATGTGGCACCTTATCGAATGCCTTTTGGAAATCCAAATATACTACATCCACTGGTTCCCCTTTATCTACCCTGCTAGTTACAGCCTCAAAAAGCTCTAATAAATTTGTCAAACACGATTTCCCTTTCATAAAACCATGTTGACTCTGCCTAATCATGTTATGATTTTCTAAGTGCCCTGATACCACTTCCTTAACAATGAATTCCAGCATTTTCCTGACGACTGATGTCTGGCTAACTGGCCTGTCATTCCGGATTTTTTTTCTCTCCCTCCTTTCTTAATTAACAGTGTTACATGTGCGACCTTCCAATCCGCTGGGACCATTCCAGAATCTAGGGAATTTTGGAAGATCAAAACCAGTGCATCCACTATCTCTTCAGCCACCTCTTTTAGAACCCTAGGAGGTAGGCCGTCGGGTCATGGGGATTTGTCGGCTTTTAGTCCCATTAGTTTCTCTAGTACTTTTTCTCTACTATTAATTACGTTAAGTTCCTCACCCTCATTAGACCCTTGGTTCCCCACCATTTTTGGTATGCTTTTTGTGTCTTCTACTGTGAAGACAGATACAAAATATTTGTTTAAAGTTTCTGCCATTTCCTTATTCCCCATAATAATTTTTCCTGTCTCAGCCTCTAAGGGACCAACGTTTACTTTTGTGACTCTTTTCCTTTTTACATACTTGTAGAAACTCTTACAATCTGCCAATATATTTCTTGCTAGTTTTCTCTCTCATTCTATTTTTTTCCCTTTTATCAATTTTTTGGTCAACCTTTGCTGGTTTCTGAAACTCTCCCAATCCTCAGGCTTACTATTATTCTTTGCAACATTTATAAGCTTCTTGCAATCTAATGCTATCCTTAACTGCTTTAGTTAGCCACGGTTGGATCACTTTTCCCATGGAGTTTTTGTTTCTCAGTGGAATGTATTTTTGTTGAGAATTATGAAATATTTCTTTAAATGCTAGCCACTGCTTATCTACCGCCATACCTTTTAATCTATTTTTCCAATCTTCCTTAGCCAACTCGCCCCTCATACCTTTGTAATTGGCTTCATTTAAGAGTAAGACTCTAATTTTGGACTTGGGAAGTCTCTCTCAGAATTTCACATTAATTTTATCATCACTTTGCCCCAGAGGAGCATGGTACTATGGGATTGCTAATTAACCCTGTCTCATTACACAATACAAGATCTAAAATAGCCTGTTCCATGAGACATTGTTCTGGGAAACTGTCCCGAATGCATTCCATAAACTCGTCCTCCAAACTACCTTTGCCAATTTGATTTGTCCAGTCTTTTTGAAGATTAAAGTCCCCCAAGGTTATTGCGTTACCTTTGTTGCAAGCTCCTACTATTTCTTGATTAATATTATGTCCAACAGTATAGCTACTGTTAGGGGGCCTATATACTACTCCGACCAGTGTTTTCTGCCCCTTGTAATTCCTTATCTCCACCCATACTGATTCTACTTCCTGATCTTCCGAGCCGAAATCCTTTCTCGCTACTGTCCTTTTGTCATCCTTTATTATCAGGGCTACTCCCCCTCCTTTTCCATTCTGCTTGTCTTTTCGAAATGTCAAGAACCCTGGAACATTAAGTTCCCAACCTTGGCCATCTTACAACCATGTCTCTGTAATGGCTATTAGATCAAACCCATTTATCTCTATTTGTGCCACTAGTTCGTCTATCTTGTTACGAATGCTTCGTGCATTTAGATAAAGAGCCTTTAACTTAAATATTTTACCATTATTCCCTGCTTTGACCTTATTCTCTGCTGCACTGCTACCATTAAACTCTGTCCCTTCATGTCGCACTCTGCTTATTTTTACTCAAATCACTACACTGCTCTATTGCCTTGACCTTTCTCCTTAGATTTCTAAATTTCCCTTCACCTGACTCCTCCCTTCCCCCCCTCTTTTAGTTTAAAGCCCTATCTACAGCCCTAGTTATTCGATCTGCCAGGACACCGGTCCCAGCCTGGTTTAAGTGGAGCCCGTCTTGACGGAACAGCTCCCTCTTTCCCCAGTACCAGTGCCCCATGAATTGAAAGCCCTTTTTCCCCACACCACTCTGAGCCACACATTTAACTCTCTGATCTGCTTGACCCTATGCCAATTTGCACGTGGCTCAGAGATTATTACCCTTGTGGTTCTGCTTATTAATTTAGACCCTAACTCCTCAAACTCCCTCAGCAGAACCTCATAGGTAGAACTAACAATGTCGTTGGTTCCTATATGGACCATGACAATTGGATCCTCCCCCTCTCACTCCAAGTTCTTTTCCAGCCGTGAGGAGATATCCTTAACCCTGGCACCGGGCAGGCAACAGCCTTCGGGACTCTCTTTCGCGGCTACAGAGAACAGAATCTATCCCCCCGACTATACTGTCTCCTACTACTACCACATACCTTCCTTCTCTCTTTTCCCCCCCCCCCCCCTTCTTGGATGGCCCCCTGTACCACAGTGACGTGGTCAGTTTGCCCATCCTCCCTGCAGTCCTTTTCCTCATCCATACAGGTAGAAAGTACCTCGTACCTGTTGGACAAGGTCCAGGGCTGAGGCACCTCCATCACTACATCCTAGGTCCCCATACCTTCCTGACTCGCAGTCACGCCCTCCTGTCCCTGACCACTGACGAACTCTAAAGTACTACTTAACCTAAAGGGTGTGACTGCCTCCTGGAACAAAGTGTCCAGGTAACTCGCCCCCTCCCTGATGCATCGCAATGTCTGCAGCTCGTCCTCCAGCTCAACAATTCTGAGCCGAAGTTCCTCGAGTTGCAGACACTTGCTGCAGATGTGGTTGCTCGGGATCGCGATGCTCTCCGCAGACTTCCACATGCTGCAGTTACGACACACCACCTGCCCTGTCATCTCTAACCTTGTTTTATTTATTAATTAATTAGTTAAAGATTTTATTCAGTCGCTATTTTAGGTTTATTTATTTTATTTAGTTTGTTAATTTAATAAGTACTAGCAAGTTACAGCTTATCAGTTCTTAATTTAACCCAGTTCCCTAACTTAGAGAGCAAAAAGAGCTGCAATACCCACCAACCAATCACCTACCTGCTCTCCTGTGACGTCACTCTTTGATGTTTTTGAATCAGAGCCTTGCGCTGATGCTGCTTTAATTCAGGTCTGCTCTCGGGCAGCTCTTTATTCTCTTGCCTCTGCTTTAATTCAGGTCCGCTCTTTATCCTCTCGCCGCTGCTTTGAAGACATTGCTAATTTAAAGTCACTTATCAGACACATCAGAAACAAAAAGTTCTAGTTTGATGCAACTTTTTTCCTGTTGTTCAGGTGAATCTAATTTAGAAAGTGTTGAAAGCTTGGCAGTTACACTCTACTCGGGTCCCACAGTTTCATGGGTTTGAACCTCTTATTGTTCCTTTGCAGAGCTCTTTGTTTTAGGACCCTGTGCCATATATAACCTTAGAGGTCTACAACAGAATATTAATGACATTACCGTGTTAAAGGGGTTTAAGTTAAACTTTTTACTTTTGTATAGGATGAAAGGTTGAAGAAGCTGATAAAGCAATATGGCAAAAATGACTGGAAACTTATAGCAAGTAATTTCTCAGTAAGTATCTTTGTAATTGTGACTTTTGAAGGTAGTCACTCTCGTCCTAGTACTTCATAAGCAAAGCTGATCTTACAAACTACCTTCCCATTAGTGGATGTGTAGATCTCAAAATCTCCTGCTGTATTTATTAATTACACTCACACACTCTCGCGCGCTCTCGCACACGCGCGCACACACACACACTCGCGCACACGCACACTCTCGCACGCACTCTCTCGCGCGCACACACTCTCTCACTTATCTGGATCCATTTTTCTCAGTACTATGAACAAGCAGTGGTAAGACTGGAAAACCATTGGAGGCTCAAAACGAAAGAACCTAGCCTCTGCTCCTCTCCAGAAAGTATCTGGTCTGCCCGTAAGCAGGAACTAAGCTTTCTTGTTACAGACTGATACACAATAAGACAATTCTTTGCTTTGCACTTCCCAGCAACAAGTACAAGGTCCGTGCTGGTTGTTGTAGAACTGCTGCCTATCGGTCAAGTGGTGCAGTTCATTAGAAGACTGCCGTTTCACTCTGGAACCTGGTCTTCAATCCTTCCCAAACTGATGGGATGCAAATCTTCTTTCTTTGCTAATGCGGAATGAGCTTGATAAGTCATAATCTAATTTCCAGTAGGCCTGGGTTCACAGCCTGAAAGACACCCACAGTTCTGCAGAGCTTTTGCAATCTTGTTCTTTGGCCCTAAGAATGGCTGGTGTGGAAACTGGGAATGCTACTTTGGTCATGTAAGCGTACTCTTCTGAGCTTGGGGTTAAGGTATCGTATTAGAATGGTATACTTTAAGTGCTAGATATTAACATTGCGTTCTCAGCACTAACATTTTTTTTTTAAAGGTAAAGGTCCGCTTGTGCCAGTTGCTTTTTTGCATGTGATCTAAAGAAGTGCTCTTTCGTAGCAATCTTCTGTACCAATTATTCAAATATTCAATAGCTTCCTCTTCGACCCTCGCTCAAGCTACCACAGATAACCTTAATGCAGTTTTAACACTTATTATTTCTGAATGATTGATTTTGAAAAGCTTATTTTGAGCTTTCTTAAACCCAACCACTTCCTCCTCCAGACTAACCTGTTCATTTTATCAGTAAGATTTTCTGCCAAATAATACTAGAATCTACTACAGGTTGATCGATATTTGAAAAGGGTAGGCTAACCTTTTGGGTGTTGACTGTCAACTGGAAGATGAGCGAACCTTTTATAGGGTTGAAATGGGTGGAAGGTGGATGCAAGAAACGGGCAGGAGCAAAGAAATTATGAATTTGCTAAAGTCAGATGTTCAGACCAGATGACAGCAACATTTTGAGGACAAAGATGAGAGCATTCATGAAATTGTGTTCCCTGAAATATGCGTTGCGTTTGTTGGAACTGCACAAGTGGTAAAGGTGGAAAGGTCAGAGTAGGAATGGGAGGGGAAGTTGAAATGTAGAGCCACAGCAAAGCCAGGATCACGCCTGTGATAGAACAGAGATGTTAGCAAAGTGGTCACCCGATCTGCTTTTGGTCTTCCATAGCAGAGGAGCAGATGAAGAGCACTGAATACAGTGTACCAGATTGGAGGATGTACATGTAAATCATGGTATAGGTGTGCTTGGGACCCTGGTCATATTTTTGCAACAGTTGCATGGAAGGTTCTGAGGGAATGGCAGCCAGAATTGGAGTCAAAAGAAGGGTGTACAAGCATATTGCAAAGGGAATCGCGCTTCCCAAAGATAGGGGTTGGAGGGGAGGGGAAAATGTGGTGGGATTATCCGGGCAGATTTACAGGCTAGTGGGATGCAAGGGTGACCTGATGTTCTGAGAGGAGGGAAAAGAGGATGAGGCCCTTTGTTAGTATATCTGACTTGATTTTTACCTGTTCTCCTCTTTGTCTCATTTAGTTCTATAAAGGGGTTTGCTTATCTTCCAGATTCCAGTCCTGTTCAAGGATCTCTTTTAGAGATGCTGCTTTGTATTTCTAGTATTTGGAATGTTTTAATCTCCCTGATTGTTTGGTTCATCAATCATAGGGGTTAGTTGTTTTGAATAAGTTCAAACTGTATCCAATTTTTGCTGTTTAAATGTATTATTTGTCCAAAGTGAACAAATTATGTTAAAATACTTGGTCTACTCCTTCATTTGAAGTATTTGATTTTTATTTTTTATTCTCACTTTGTCTTATTTACAGTATATTGCTTAATTCAAATTTAAGTGTAAAATGATTTTGAATTGGTGGTGGACTACTTTTTTATTGCTTTTAGTTTAATAAATATATAAAGTGCATCTTATTTTCAGGACGTACATTGTTTTCAGTTTCTTTTCAACAATTACCAGAGCTGAATCTCTCGCTGAGCAGTAAGAATGGAGGTAACAGAAGGCTTAGTTGAAGAGACCGGTTTTGAGGAAGCTTTTGTGCGTAAGGAGTGTGGTAGTGCATTGGATGGATTTAGAAGGAGAATTTCAGAGAGTACCGCTGAGATATCAAAAGCTGTATCGTAGAAGGAAGGTGATGCACAGGAGTTAATCATTGGAAAACCAAAGGAAATGTGTTGCGATGTAGGGCTGGAGGAGAAAGCAGGAACATGATGGGATGAGGCAGAAGAGGATTTGTAAACCAGGATGAAGATTTGAATTTAATGCATTGGTAGATTCGAAGCTTTGATGTGCGAGTGAGACTTGATGTAGGACAGGATAATGGCAGCAGGATTTTGGACAAGTTGGAATTTATGTAGAGTGGAGCTTGGGAGGCCAGTGAGGAAAGAATTGCAAAAGTCAAGCCTGGAAGTAACCAAAGAATGGGCAAGGTTTTCAGCATCAGCAGCGAGGGTAAAGGGCAGAGGCAGCTGGTCTTAGATAAAAGTAAGACATTTTGGCACGGGCTAGATGTGGGGCTTGAAGTTCAGCTCAAGGTTGAACAGGACAAGCTTATGCACAGTCAAGTTCAGACTGAGCAAGCAAGCAGGGAGAAGGATAGAGTCAGCGGAGCGGGGCAAGGATATGGAGTTTCTGGTAAGAGCTGAACAGAATGGATTTGGTCTTCATAAGTTGGAGAAAATTGTGGCTCATCTATAGCTTGATATTGCACAAGTAATTTGACCACACAGCGGTGTTCATTGATTCAAGGGTGTCCAGCAAAGAGGCAGAACTGGGTGTTGTCAGCTGTACATGTGGAAGCTGACCCTGTGCTCATTGATGCTGCTGAGAGGCAACACGTAGATGGGAATAGGAAGCGGCCAAGGATGAATAGTGGGGTACATCAGAGGTGACCAGGGAGGAGTGGGAGGAGATTGTAAAATGAAACTAAACAAAGCTGAATTTCCTGCCTCCTCTTGTGTAATTTCTGCCTTTTTTGTTTGTGTTGATTGTACATTGATAAATGTTTAATTGTTACAGAACCGAACTGATAGTCAGTGCCAGCATCGGTGGCTGAAGGTTCTGAACCCAGAGCTTGTGAAAGGGCCATGGACAAAGGAAGAAGACCAGAAGGTAATAGTGTACAAATACATTAAATTATAAAGCTTATAATGTGATTGGTAATAATAATAGATAAGTCCCATAAGTAAAAGTTTATTTTTATTTCTGTAGCTAGTATGGTTAAAATATCAAATAGTAACTTGTTTAAAATGGATCTAAGTAAGGTGGCACATTAATACCATTGAAGACTTGGGTTTATAACTATGATTCACTACATGGTGCCAATCTCTCTTTTCAGTAGATGATGGAAGGTGCTGAGTAAAGGTTAGGTACTTACCCATTAGGCTGAGGAGAGTACAGGTTGGAGAGTAAGCCACCTGGCTTTCCTTCCCTATCTCTGTGCCTAACTACAGCAATATTGGCAGAAGACTGAGATCAGGTTGCTTACTTGGTAATTGTATTTTTTGTCATGTTGTACAGGGAAATCAGAAAGAAATCTGCAAACCTGTTGAGTTATGTAGCACATTAAACAGAGAGCAGGGTAAATGAACTGATGTTTGACTCCTATTGTTTCATTTAGGTAATTGAATTAGTTCAGAAATATGGGCCAAAACGTTGGTCATTGATTGCTAGGCATCTAAAAGGTAGACTTGGCAAACAGTGCCGTGAACGCTGGCACAATCATCTCAATCCTGAGGTTAAGAAGTCATCTTGGACAGAAGAGGAGGACAAGATTATTTACGAAGCTCACAAGGTCCTTGGCAACCGCTGGGCAGAGATTGCAAAATTACTACCAGGGAGGCAAGTGTTCCATTTCTCCTCCATGAGGTTTCAGTATTGTCAACCATGAGCTTGGAATAAGTATTTCTTTTAGTTTTTTTTATACTGGATTTGGAATTAGCAGGAGCTGAAAGATCCAGATGATGAATACCTGGATTGCTTGCAAAGCTGTTTGTCCAAACTTCCAGTTGCGTGATATCTGTATAATAACACTACTCCCGTGTGCTGTAACTGTTGCACAGAGGAATACATTTGATGAATACTGTTGAAAGGTTAACAAAATAGGCAATAATGTTCATTCAGTTTTGATGGGTACAAATGTGCATTTCAGCCTGTGAAATGTGATGGATATTTCCTGGAAAGGCATGCGTTCCAAAAAGTTAACATTGAGGCCGATTTTAAATATATTTTAAAAAAAAAACATATCTCTTGGATTTGTTCAGAGATATTGGAACTGAAATTCCTTGAAATTCTCTGCCACTGGACAGGACTTCTGACCACCAGTCTGGCAATGTTAACCTCGTCCCAGCACCCGAGGATGGGTCATTAGCATAAAGGGGCGGGCGTCCACACCACACTGCACTCCCTGGGTGTACACCGTGTGGGGACCAGAAAAATCGGAGCAACACTATGCCACTCCCTTGGGGGCAGGCTGTTGTGACCAGTTTTTTTTAAATGGGCTCATCAATTGCACTGTTAGCACTTTCTTAATGGCAATTTTATCACCTTGTGACTGCCACAAAAATCAGCACTAGGCTCCCATTTCCACATTCATGCTTCATGAAACGGATACTTTTAGTTGGCCACAGTAGAGGCGGAACAGGCATGATTTTGAGCAGGATTGTCGTCTCTCCTTTTTCAATGATGTCAAGACAGAAGGGGAGCAGGCAGAAGAAACGCCGTGCCCCTCCAGTTGGAATTTTACAGACTTAAAGAAGTGGCAACCCAGGTAAACTGGGTCCTGTTCTAAATTCCAACCCTGCACCCCCTGTCTTGGATCCTCATTTTGTACTTTTAAGGCCATAGAAATTTGGGGCTGTTATGTTTTCAATGGTTGTCTAGAACTTGCACTGCTGCAGATCCTTCGCTTTCTTAATGTTACAATTTGGTTCTGAGGTCACTGCAAGTTTGCAATACTGTACATTGATTCGCAACAATTTGACTCTTGCTCAGTTTATATTCCAGTCTTTATGATGCACTAACTGGTTAGCTCTTCCTCAATCATATAAAATCTGGATTATGTTGTTCCCCGTTTTGCACATTCATCTGTAAATTGTAGTTCAGTGCAAAGCTTTCTTGTCCAAAGTGCATGTGACTTGCTTTTTTTTAAAAAAAAAGTATGATCTAGCTGGTAATCAACAAATTGTTCTGCATTTTCCCAGAAGCAATCATTAATACTTCAGTGTAAATATTCATATGTTGGCAATTGGTGTCTGCACAAATGGTTACTGCCAACACAAAAATGGACAGAAATGGGATTGCAGCCTCCGAACATTTATATTATTTATGAATATAGCAACAAATATTATGTTTTTATTTTTGGTAATGCTTTGAAACAACTGGAGTTTCAACTCTGGAAGTTTGACATTATTTGAAACTTTTGATCAGATTTTCAGCACTCCTAGCCAATGTTCCCTTTAAGCTGCGCAGCGATCTGCAGGTTCCGTGCAGCCGGCTCAACAACATTCTAATGGCAAAAACCTTAAAGGGTCTACGCACCCAAAAAAATTAGCAGGAACATTGCGCCGAGCTAACTGTTCTTTCCTATTTAATATAACCAACCACTGTTGTGTAATGACATTAAAAATATTTTCTTAATGATAGAACGGACAATGCTGTAAAGAACCACTGGAACTCTACGATGAAAAGGAAGGTGGAAATGGAAGGCTACTTACAAGATGGTAACCAGAATATGCCTATGTTTTTATTCGCTCATTCGGAAGATGGTGAAATCCAGTGTTTCAGGACCACGATAACTCAGGTTTGTTTTCTTTAAATGTTCAGTGAGGGATTCTTGCTGGTTTCAAGTTTTATTGATTTTGTTAGTGATACTACCTGTGCAAAATATAAGTTCGTACTATCAGAAATTCTACTTGAGGATACTTTAATTAAAATCATTCTTTGGGAAAGAAAAATTATATGATAGAGATATTTGCATTAATTAGAAATCAGAATTGAAGGTAAAGTGTCAAAGTTGCTTTTTTCCCTTAATTTTTTTTGCTAATTTTCCCCATCTCCAGAAGATACTCACTTTTTATTAGCTCGTTCAGAATATGGTGAAATCCAGTGTTTCAGGACCATTTTTTTTAGCTCCTATCATGACCGTAGGATGTCCCAAAGCGCTTTACAGCTTTACTGTTTTAGTGATGTTGTTTGAAGGATAAATATTGAGGAGAACTCCTATGTTCTTCTTTGAATAGTGCTGCGGTTTCTTTTACATTCACCCGAGAGGGCAGATGGGGCCTCAGTTTAACATCTCTTCTGAAAGACAGCACCTCCAACAGCGCAGCTCTCCCTTAGTACTGCACTAAAATGTCAGCCTTTTCATCTGCTTATGTCTCCAGAGTGGGAAATGAACCCACAACCTTCTGACTCGGATGTAAGAGTGCTACTACTGAGCCAAAGCTGACATCTTAAAAAATATTAGCTGTAGATCCAGATTTTTTTGTCGTTGTTGATCTTCTCTTCTTTTTCCCCCCCCCCCCCCCAAAATAAGTTGGGGGGAAACTACAGCATTGTCAGTGTGCATGTTCTGTTGGAAGCAACGGGTTTGAGGGGGTGAATTGCCTTTTCCTGTTCTGTACTTCAATAAATTATGCTTAGTTTATTATCCTGTCCTCAATTATTTTTCTCTTGCCCGAAGAACAGTCACCAGTTTTCTTCATGGCTTGGACAAAATGAAAGTGGGTGAATTTTTCTTCCTTTCCAAAGGTCCTGTCAAAATAATGTTTCCAGTAAGAATGGGTTTAACTTCCTTAATCTGTCTCCCTAGCTGATTGATTGAACAGCCACAGTACCATCCTTGCTGACCTTCTCTGAACCCTTTCCAGTAAGTGTAATGACTAAACTAGGTGCAAACTTTCTGGTTGAGAGGTTTGTTCTCATAGGGTAGCATACTGATTTAAAAGGTGTTTATCTGAATAATTTGCATACATTCAAAAAGAAATTTCAATCTGATCTTTTGTTTCTTATTTCAGCCTTCTTTAAAACATGAACCTGTTACTGTAGAAGCAGTTCCACAACCGACATCTGTTACTATAAAGCAGGTCAGAAAATAGTCTTTGAATAAAAAAATCACCAGCACTCGAATTAAATGCAAGCTTTAATTTCTACTAGGCGTTGAAATATAATACAATGTTGTGGGTTTTAATTGTTTACTTAAGGGAGCATTTCAGCTACAATATTTTGATTTTGATTTGGTAAATACTGTGTACATATGTGTTGTGTTCCATATGTTTAATTCTAGTTTACAATAGTATTGGGTATTCACTGAAAGTAAGACTGCAGGTAATGATCTGAAACCAGTAGCCTCAATCTATGATGCACAGGCAGCAGACCCCTGTTGTACAGGAAACTTTCGTTTAAACGGCAGTTAAATATCCAGAACGCTCTATCTACCGGCAAAATTCAGGAGTCGGCTCAGATAACTTTTTTTACTTTTAGTTATTTTTTTTACTCATTTCTGGCTGTGCAAGCGTCCAGCTGAAGCAGTTGCTAAGCTACAGAGATGCTTGCAAGCTGAGCCGATTGTTTTGAAGCTGTTGCTAAGCAACAGGGTTTGTTGCTTTAGACGGAGCTCAGAAGCTCCGTATCTTTTAACTATAGCGCTCGGTTCTCCGGCAGTTTTGATGGGCCGGCACCAGCTCGGTCCCGTCCGTGCCGGATACCAGAAAGTTTTTCCTGTAATGTGCAATGATCTGCGTTTGACAGACATCCAGGTACAGCAGCAGCAGCTCTGCATCTGTTTGTTTTGAATCATACTGGGACCACTATTCTCCAGCAGCTGCACGAGCAGAGTGGGATTGTCTGCTTTGTCATAAAGTTGAAAGAATTCCATGCACAGTTCTTAAAGTTCTCGGGAGATCCAGCAGGCCACCTGGGACTTTTTGAATTTCAGCTTTGCCCTAGACTGCAGTTGTACTGCAGCCAGTGTGAACTCGGAATGGCGCCCTTTTGGAGAAGGTCTCTCGCCACTTGGATTTTAAAACCTTTTGGTGTGAGATGGAGACTCGTCACCTGAGTTACACTGCTAGGTTTCATGTCACTATGCCTGAAACCGCTTTGCATCAACACCATTGTGGCAGTATAATTGCACTCTCAATTATGTTTTTGGAAGTAATCAGGGAAGCTCATTACTCTAAAATCTGGTGCATGTAGGTGTCTTTGAGTTTTCTAAGTTACAAGGGTGTGACTTATAAATTATAGACTGAACCGGCAATGACATATTGCACATCGCTTTGATGGAACTCTGTCACACATTGTTGTCATCTGAACTCCCTTTTATACAGAGCTCAAATACAGTTGATAATCACTTGCTGATCCCAGCTTGTTGGAGCACATTTTAGGCTTATGGGAAATGTTACGTGCCTGAGAAATTCAAGTACATTTTCGTTAAATTATTCTGTGGTCCCAATAGTCACTAGTGTCAAATTACCCATGTCTTTGGTTGCACACTTGCTGCAGTACTTAATACACAAAATAACATTTAAAATAGGTATGGCAATTGATCACCTAAATTTTACACTGTCAATGCTATCTCCTGGTACTGAATTGCTTATCAATACAGCGTGTTTTAAGCTTGTTCTCTTGTTATTTAATGTACAGATGGCTTGAAGCAATTGTAAAGCATGAAATGTATGACCGGCCTTCTCTCTCTTTCCCCCACCCCCCCCTCAATTTGTCAGGTTTTGTAGAAACTGCTGAAATACTTGCATTTTAAAAAGTACTTCAAATTACTTTTGAAACTCCCATACCATCTTGTTTAAGAAAGCTAATACATTTTTACCAAAAAGTGCAAAACAGCTTCCTTAACGAGCAAAATCCTGTAATTAAAATCAGTAAAACTTTAGTTATTTGATGTTTGTATCTTGTAATTAAATTTTTTCTCACTTTAACTACTCAATCAATTACAGCAATCACAAAGTAATTGTGTCCTGAAGGACATAACTGCCAGTCTGGGCATGCGACAGGTGGTGAGAGAACCAACATGAAGGAAAAACCTACTTGACCTCGTCCTCACTAATCTACCTGTCGCAGATGCATCTGTCCATGACAGTATTGGTAGCAGTGACCGCCGCACAGTCATTGTGGAGACGAAGCCCCCTCTTCACACTGAAGACACCCTCCATCGTGTTGTGTGGCACTGCCACAGTGCTAAATGGGACAGATTCAGAACAGATCTAGCAGCTCAAAACTGGGCATCCATGAGGCGCTGTGGGCCATCAGCAGCATCAAAATTGTATTGCAACACAATCTATAACCTCATGGCCCGGCATATCCCTCACTCTACCATTACCATCAAGTCAGGGGACCAACCCTGGTTCAATAAGGAGTGTAGAAGAGCATGCCAGGAGCAGCACCAGGCATACCTGAAAATGAGGTGGCAACCTGGGGAAGCTGCAACACAAGACTACATACATGCTAAAAAGTGGAAGCAGCATGCTATAGACAGGGCTAAGCGATCCCGCAATTAACGGATCAGATCAAAGCTCTGCAGTCCTGCCACATCCAGTCTTGAATTAAACTACTAACGGTAGGAGGAGGCTCCATGAATATCCTCATCCTCAATGATGGTGGAGCCCAGCACGTGAGTACAAAAGACAAGGCTGAAGCCATCTTCAGCCGGAAGTGCCGAGTGGAGGATCCATATCGGCCTACTCCTGAGGTCTCCACCCTCACAGAAGCCAGTCTTCAGCCAATTCGATTCACTCCGCGTGATATCAAGAAACGACTGAGTGCACTGGACATGGCAAAGGCTATGGGTCCTGACAACATCTCGGCTATCGCGCTGAAGACGTGCTCCAGAAATAGCCGCACCTTTAGCCAAGCTGTTCCAGTACAGTTACAACACTGGCATCTATCCGACAATGTGGAAAACTGCCCAGGTATGTCCTGTCCACAAAAAGCAGGACAAATCCAACCCGGCCAATTACCGCCCCATCAGTCTACTCTCAATCATCAAAGTGATAGAAGGTGTTATCGACAGTGCTGTCAAGCGGCACTTACTCACTAATAACCTGCTCACTGGTGCCTAGTTTGGGTTCCGCCAAGACCACTCAGCTCCTGACCTCATTACAGCCTTGGTCCAAATATGGACAAAGGAGCTAAATTCCAGAGGTGAGGTGACAGTAACTGCCCTTGACATCAAGGCAGCATTTGACCGAGTGTGGCATCAAGGAGCCCTAGTAAAACTGAAGTCAATGGGAATCGGGGGAAACGCTCCACTGGCTGGAGTCATACCTAGCACAAAGGAAGATGTTTGTGGTGGTTGAAGGTCAATCATCACAGCCCCAGGACATCGCTGCAGGAGTTCCTCAGGGCAGTCTCCTAGGCCCAACCATCTTCAGTTGCTTCATCAATGACCTTCCCTCCAACATAAGGTCAGAAACAGGGATGCTCGCTGATGACTGCACAGTGTTCAGCGCCATTCACAACTCCTCAGAGAATGAAGCAGTCCATGCCCGCATGCAACAAGACCTGGATGACGTTCAGGCTTGGGCTGATATGTGGCAGGTAACATTCGCGCCACACAAGTCCAGGGAATGACTATCTCCAACAAGTGAGAGTCTAACCACCGACCCTTGACATTCAATGGCTTTACCATCGCCAAATTTCCCACCATCAACATCCTGGGGGTCACCATTGACCAGAAACTTAACTGGACCAGCCACATAAATACTGTGGCAACAAGAGCAGGTCAGAGTCTAGGTATTCTGTGGTGAGTGCCTCACCTTCTGACTCCCCAAAGCCTTTCCACCATCTACAAGGCACAAGTAAGGAGTGTGATGGAATACTCTCCACTTGCCTGGATGAGTGCTGCTCGACACCATCCAGGACAAAGCAGCCCGCTTCATTGGCACCCCATCCACCACCTTAAACATTCACTCCCTCCACCACCGGTGTACCATCTACAAGATGCATTGCAGCAACTCGCCAAGGCTTCTTCAGCAGCACCTGCCAAACCCGCGACCTCTTCCACCTAGAAGGACAAGGGCAGCAGGAGCATGGGAACACCACCACCTCCAAGTTCCCCTCCAAGTCGCACACCATCCTGACTTAGAAGTATATCGCCGATCCTTCATTGTCGCTGGGTCAAAATCGTGGAACTCCCTCACAGCACTGAGGGAGTATCTTCACCACCCGGACTGCAGCGGTTCAAGAAGGCGGCTCACCACCGCCACCTCGAGGGCAATTGGGGATGGGCAATAAATGCTGGCCTTGCCAGCAAGGCCCACATCCCATAAATGAATTTTAAAAAATTGCAGATAAAGAAGGCCATTCAGCCCATGTTAATGCATTCATCCAGAAAGATCCTACAAACCCCCCCCTTGCAGTTGGCTGGGTCCAATTGCTTCTTAAACAATTCCAAGGTTTTTAGCCTCCACTTCTATATCTGGAAGTCTATTTCATGTGTTGATCACTCTTTGTGTGAAGATCTTCCCGATACCAATCCTAAATTTACCATTTACTAGTTTGGACTTGTGTGCCCTTGTCCCACTCCCGCAATTTAAATTAAAGTAGAACATGGGATTGCCTTTACCATTTCCTTAACTGTCCTGCATAAGATCACCTTGCAGATGCCTCCTTTGCAGGTTGAAAACCCCAGGTTTTTCACTCTCTTTCTCATAACTTCGGATTACCCTCCTCGCACTTCTCTGCACTGCTTCCAGTACTTGGGAGACATTCACGCACAGGTGGAAACGGCTTAAAGCTTCGAGGATGATCCCATGTGTACGAGGTTTGAGTTATGAGGAAGGACTGGAGGAACCTGGGCTTTTCAACCTGGAAATTAAGCGTCCAAGAGGTGATCTTATTATATATGATAGTTACAGGAATTTATTAATGGAAAAAAAATATTGCTGTTAGAATATGCTTTGCGTGACCATTTTTCAGTGATTCCTTGAGTTTAAATGGCTTATTATTTGGCTGTGCACTTTTTTTTACATTTGGAGTTCATTGTGCGCTTCACTCAAAAAAATTAAGTCTTTGACTTGCAAATCCTTGGCAGTTCCTTTTGAGTTGAGGTATAAGCAAGTTTGTTTTTTTCTATTGACTGCAGGAGGACAGTTTTGCCAGTTGGTCAGGCAGTCTTCTCACAGATAACTCTATACTTGGTGATCATGGACTATCTGGCACTTCTGAAGCCCAGCAAGAACAGTCTACTTCTGATCAATCCCAGGAACCTAACCAATCTACAGAAGAGGCTTCTAGCAGCATGTTCCTGATTGTGGATTCTGGGGGAATATTCTCTCCACAGTCGGCCCCTGAATTCTCTGAGCCCCTGGAGCTAATCAAATGTGTAAGTGCTGTGAAAGCAGTCACTCTGAAGTTGTCTGTTGGAAAATCTGAAAACATAATTTGTGGCCTTTTGCACTTTTCAGCACAGGAATGTTTCCAATCAATGCCAGGCTCTGTTCATTTTCATAGCACTTTCCCAAAAGACAAGTGCCCTTCTGGATATTAAAGTGGATTCTGCTAGCTGCTGTGAATTGTTTAAAGTTGTGTAGTGACCTCTCTGAATCATTAACAGCTTAAATATAGTGAAGTAAGCTTATTGTGCCACATCTACATCAGCTACAACAGGCAATGGGTGGGGGTAATTTTCCCCTTTACTGGAACTTGATGTATTCAAAGGATCAGGCTCATTTGTGATGGCCCCTGTGGTTGAATACGAATGAGATACTCCGATTCAAGACTTAACATGAAGAATGGTAGATTGTCTGAGGTACTGGAGTAGTCTACCACCCTAGTTGGAAGGGGGACCCAGGAAATAATTTTTTTCTTTTTTGGGGGGGGGGGGGAACTTCACCTTCTCTTAGTGAGAGAGAAGAATTATTTGAGCTTAACCCCCCCTGCCCCCACCATGGCTACTCATTTTTGTCTCTGCATTGGAGGGTACTTCCACCTTGCATCTTGCCAGCTCAGTTAATGATTGAGGAAGGGGCTGGTCCTGTCAGACTTCACCTTCCTTTCAGTAGGACCTAGAAATCATCTGCGCAGGAAAGAGGGCGGAAATAGAGGGTTGATTTCAGCTTCCCTCCAGCATTTCCCTGAAACATTTTGGGGTCAAACTTCACCTACCTTCCTTCCTTCTCTCCCCTAAATCATTTTGGTTTGGCGCGTTGGGGGGGTGGGGTGAGTGGTGGGTGGGCGTCTGAGGTTGTCAAACTTATCCTTCAACCAAGGCCCTGGATCACATCTCATTAGCATACATTGGGGAAGAAGAAATGCGGCATTCCTGGGATCACTACAGTCTTTCAGCAGTGGATGGGTTCAGCAAACACTTCTCCAGGGTTCCTTCAGCTATATTGCACCTTATACCTTTCCTTGTACCTATCGGGAAAGATTGAACAGGCTGGGGCTCTTTTCAAGACCTGAGGGGGTGACCTGATAGGGGCCTGCAAGCTTATGAAAGGGTTTGATGGGGTAGACGTAGAGAAGATGTTTCCACTTGCAAGTGAGACCAGAACTAGAGGCCACAAATAAAGGACAGTCACTAATAAATCCAAGAGGGAATTTAGGAGAAACCTCTTTACCCAGAGAGTGGTTAGAATGTGGAACTCGCTACCACAAGAAGTAGTTGAAACGAATAACATAGCTGCATTAAAGGGGAGGCTAGATAAGCATGAGGGAGAAAGGAATAGAAGGCTATGTTGATGGGGTTAGATGGAAAGGTGGGAGGAGGCTCATATGGAACATAAGTTAGCGTTGTGGGTTAACATCTGAGGATAGGGATGTCGGGGTTTCTAGGTCTGGCAGCTGAGTGTGCAACTGGTGAGGATATACACTGCAAATTGTAGTTTGCTCTGCATGCATTAAACATTTTAATACATTGCATTATTCCTAATAGTATTAAATTAGTCCTATTATGCATTTCTGAGTTCCAGGAATACATATCAGTTTGCTGCTTGTTTCATTAGCAATTTTATGCTTTTTTTTTGAAATATTCATAGTAATATCTGTATTTTACAGCATCCTTGTTATCTTTTGGTCTGTGAAATAAGTAGCACAAAGGTTAAATCTCTATAAAAATTGGCTAAAATAAACCGTAACAGCTCTCTTCAAACCCAGTTTATACCTAGTAGCTTGAGAAGTTATTCAAAAACTGCTGTAATTGTTTTACCTTGGGGGAAATAATTTAAAAGTAGTTCAATCCTAATAACATAAGAAAGAGCAGGAGTGGGCCATTCGGCCCCTCGAGCCTGCTCCGCCATTCAATAAGATCATGGCTGATCCGATCTTGGCCTTAACGCCACTTTCCTGCCTGCTCCCCGTAACCCTCGACTCCCCTGTTTTTCAAACCTAGGTCTGGTGGTTAAGTTGAGTAAAGAAGTTGGTCAAGAAGAACTTGCATCAACTGACCAGTGGAAAAATATACACGGGTATTTTAATTACAATAAATGTTTCTTAAATAATACAGGTACACTCTGCTGAATGAGCATCTCCCCAATATATTCCACGTGCATTGTGTCCAGAGTTTCTATAATGACTCACGATTTTGAATTTGAAGCATATAAGCTGCAAACTACCAAATGTTTAGATACTGCATTAACTCATTCAGACTCCGAAATGCTTAAACTCCGTGACGTCTGCATTATTGAAAGAGAAGCATGTAATATGAAATGTTCTTTCCTCCATCCGATTGAAGATGGTGTTATTGATTGTCTTTCCCATACGCTGAGACATCACTGAGTCTAGTAGTTGCTTTCCCACCTACAGCCACTTTCAGTTAGGTTTTGATATACAGTTCTGGCTTTGCACGTTAGCTCTGCCAGGGTTATGTACAATTATGCTTCCAGTTCTATAATAATGGAAAGGTGAAGGAATGATTCTGATGGCAGGATGATAATCTAAGCATACTGGAGGCAATCTCTAATTGCTGCTGAAACAGACTTATTAATTGTGCCTGTTCTCCATATTCAAGGATACAGATGCATGGTCTGATCTGTCATGCTTCGATTTACCGGAGGATCTCGTCAAACAGACTCCCGATAAGACCAAACAGCAAACTTTGACAGAATACCGCATTGATGCAAATACCATCTCCGACCTGAGCAAAAGTGCAAAGAAGGGGGAACTCATCCCCATGATCACCTCCCCGGTTGCAGGAAGCTTCAGTACACCACCCACAATCCTGAGGCGCAAGAGGAAAACCAAAATTACACTTTCGCCAGTTAATGATAGCAGTTACAGCAATAGTTTTACAATCTTTGAAAGCAGTGCCAGCAGCAGCATGACTCCGAAAAGCACTCCAGTGAAGACCCTGCCTTTCTCACCATCACAGGTAATATTCTAGTACAGAGCAATCATCTTTCTGACCCTCCAGGCTGATCTATAGCAAAATCGGAATGTGTGCAGGACCAGAGAAGAGTATGGTAAATCTGACCAGTCTGACTATAAACCACAGCTACATCATAATGTAAACTAGCTGAAGAAGACTACTGATTTAAGTTGCTTTATTTACTAAAATACAATTTTACTGTCTTTTGGCATTTTTTTACCTCTCTCTCTCTCTCTCACGCCCCATCAGTAGCTGAGAGAACAGATACCTGCTGCAAGGTCTCTGCCTTTGAAACTGGTTGCCTCCCAGCAACTCCGAGCTCTAATTTACCCCTTTCTGCAGGGAAGCACTTTTCTTGCACTTAGTGCCTCCTCTTGGCACCAAAGTTGAGATCAGAAACTCTGTGTTGGGGATAACCGACTGCTTCTGTCATGGCAGGAATTCCCAATGAAAAGATTGAGAGAAGGCAAGATTGCCGAGGGAGAATTTTAATTGGCTGTGCTTCCAATTTCCACCCCGTCTGCTTTACACAATCCATTTCTGACTCTTCGCTTCCTGGTCAATTTTCTCCATCTTTTGCTGCCCATAGACTGTCAGCCCACTTTCCTTAAACACTCCATCTTTTGCGCTGACCCTATCTGTGTTGTATCTGCTTCCTTAGCCTCTGTTATCCATATCCTCTCCATAATTTTACTAAGTGCCCCATCAGATTTTGTCCAAACTTCTAGTCAACAATTACTAGGTTCCTTTCAAACATGGGGCAACTTGAAGCCATACCACTTTTCTTTGAACCTTCTGTAAGAAGTGTTGAATTACCTGAAATTTAAAATGGGTTACGAGAATGTAAGCCAAATTTGTGTGTATATAGTTTCCCTATCCTAGCCCCCTCCTCCTCCTCCACTCATGGGTCCTCTTTCTAATGTTGTTTTTCTGTGGGGACTGCTTCAATGGCAGTGTCTGGCTGCTGAGTAGTCAGGAGTGCTGATCAGCTCTGTCCACGGTACTCATCAGTGTGGTTAAGCCAAGAGGACATTTTACAGCTGGTTTTGCAATCTTGAATAGGTGATTCTTAGTTCAATGATTTTATTCTGCAATTAAATTTAACTTTATATACACAAGGCATTTGTTAATAAAGTTTCGGGCGTGGGCATTATTAGCAGGCTGAATTTGTTAAAAATACAGATTTCTTTTTCCCTTTCCTCCCCTTCCAGTTTTTGAACTTCTGGACCAAACAAGATAATCTTGATATAGAGAATCCGTCTCTTACCTCTACACCAGTTTGTAGCCAGAAAATCATTGTTACAGCCCCACTTCAGCGAGACTACACGCCCAAAGTTCAAAAGGAGAATTCGGTGTAAGTAACTAAGCTAGTAGGCAATTCAGATTTCCTTATTTTCCACTATTAAAATGGTGCAATCGGTGGACCTATTCATATTTACTGTAAAGTATCTAACACGTGTTAATGCAGAACCTTTAATTTCCTTATTTCATTTCTCTAGCAACAAAGATCAACAGTTGTAAACTGGAACTGTTTTGCTTATTCACTTGATCAATCGGAGACTCCTGGAACTGCTAAAAGTTCCCATTTATATGGGGAGATGCCTCTGATTTGTACTACATATATGCGGGGTAAACTTTGTTGGTAGTCCTATACCATGGAACTAATGCTAAATCATCTGAGCTTGTTAAATCCCACTGAGAAAGTTGTTTATTTTTCTCTTGGGCTCCTGGAAACTTAAGACTTGTTCTTGAACTACATAGGATATACGGCACAGAAACAGGCCATTTGGCCCAACCAGTCCATGCCGGTGTTTATGCTCCACTCGAGCCTCCTCCCCTCTTTCCTCATCTAAATCTATCAGCGTAACCCTCTATTCCCTTCCCCCTCATGCTTGTCTAGCCTCCCCTTAAATGCATCTATGCTATTTGCTTCAACCACTCCCTGTGGTAGCGCGTCCCACATTCTCACCACTGTTTGGGTAAAGAAGTTTCTTCTGAATTCCCTATTGGATTTCTTGGTGACTATATCTTACATTGATGGCCTCTAGTTATGCTCTTCCCCACAAGTGGAAACATTATCAAAATTTTTCACAATTTTATTTCATATAAGCAAGTAGATTTAAAGCTTGCATGATTAGAAGTTTTGTAGCTTTACAATAAAATCCCTTTTTAAACCAAAATATAATGCTGAGTTGTACCAGATGATGCAAAAATCAATGATTTACAATTTTTTTAAATGCTTAAAGCAAGCCATTTATTGATTGTGTGGCCAATACATGGTAAGCCAATGTAGTGAGACCATTGCTGAAACTGCCTACAGAAAGTTGCACGAGCTACTATTTTAATCAAGTAAATAAAAATGTAGTTGTCAAAGCTACGTAGATCTCAAAGACCTGACATGAGATTCCACTGAGATTTCATTTACTGCGCAACTTTGTGAAAGTGCAGATTTAATCACTTAAGCAAAGCACATGAATTGTATAATTTAAAGTGACCTCCCAATATAATTAACTGTGTCAAGTATTTAATGCACAAAGCAAATGGCTGATATCAACAAATGCTGACTTATGTCTCAGTAATTAACTCTAGATTATGGCTTCAACAGTAATTATGTCAGCTACGTTATCTGCATCAGTTGGCATAAAGTAAACACGTCAAAAACTCCCCACCAACTATATATTTTTTCAGAAAAAGGGGGGATAAATAATACTGCAGTAATCATTTAGTTGGGTGGGAGGGCTTCGGATGATGGCTGTAAATTGCTTGAATTTTGTTGTCTGTTTGTGATTCTGAACTCCTTAATGAGATTGCTACTCTCAGTCCTGGGCACCTATTTTCTAATGTAAGCACTGGGCATATTATTATATTAACATTCAGTGCGAGTTGACATACTTGTGTGTGTGATCTTAATGCTGAACTCGGCTGCTACTTGTTCATATAAATGCAAGTACTTGGGTATAATACTGTAGAGTACCATAGAAATGTTTTTTCCAACTCGTATAGAACTTCATCTTGTTTGTTTCCAGCTTTGTGGGCTCATGAAGATATTCTGGTGCTTGACCTTTTGAGTTCGGGCTCCACATTTTTATCCATCTCAACTGTGGATCAAGCTTTTACATCTATATTGTTACAAGAGAGCTTTTAATGTCCTAACACAAAGCTTCCAGTTCCTGCTGTGCCACTATGCGTGAATTTGGTCTTGAGTTCCAATGGAAGTCTAAGAAGAGCGTTAAGTAGCTCAAAGAAATGGTGTTAAAGACCTTTTTGTAATCCAGGTCAAGAAATGTGCAATCATCCACCAGTTGTCTTCCACACCCATTCTCATGAATTAGGGCTGCATGTTTCACAACTTTTTCTTCTATGTAGCTCTGCAAAGCTAGGGGTTCGGTGTCCCCAAAACGAGTGCTGTGCTAATCCTAAAAACATGCACAATATCCATGCTTGTGCCAAAAGTTTTAAGGGAAGCAGCAGCACAGAATATTTTATATACTAATAAATTGCAGAGCAGAATGTGAAATTATTGGGGGAGACTTTTCTGGGTCCATGTCCAGGCACAATAGATCGCCTGGGTGCAGCGAATGTTCGAAAATCGGGTGGGTAAGAAATGCAAGTTTGTAAATCTGATTTTTTTCTCTCTTTTTTAAATTAATGGAAGGAAACCTGGGCGGGTTCCTTTTACAGCTATGTGCTTCCATCCACTCGATTTTCTGATATTCACCATACCCAGGCAATCCAGTGCACTAGGGCGTAGAGCCAGGAAAATCTCCCCTAGTGACCAGAAGGATCAACTTTAGCGGCCAGCACTGCTGTCAGTGGAAATGTCATCATACAATTGCACCAACAGCCTTCCTGCAGTAACAAACTTGCAGATTTAAGAAATGCACACACTGTAAATAATCAAACTGTTTTAATAAAACATCTAATTAGTATCTTTCATCTGGTTCTGCTTAGTTAACATAATGCATATAATGTTTGAATAAAGCACATTAATGGAAAATTAATTATTGCTATTTATTTTATACGTTAAGCTGATTAAGAAAAATCCTAGTATAAATAGTGGCCCAGAAATTCGGGTCGGAGGCTTCCCGCGGGTGCAAGCCTCCGACCTGCACTTATCTAGCGCGCCGGCCGTTGAGCTGTGGGCCCGCGTGGGATTCCGATCCTGGGCCTCCTCCAGCTGCTGGCGCGCAGTGTTTGCCTATCCCAGGGGCGCAGTTATTGCGAAACGTCCCCTGGGATCACGTGGGCCATGGAGAGCCAATGGTAGCAGGGAATGCCCATTCATAAATTTGACCGGAAGAGCTGTCCAAACTATAAATACAAATCAGCCCCAAAACATAACTCAAACTTCAAATTTTTTTTTTAAATCACATTTTAAAAATAACTATAAATTACATAAAATAACTATTAAACAATAATTTAAATTTTTGAGAAACTGTAATTAATTTTCTAACGGGGCTAAAAATAAACTTACCTTTAAAGTATTTAAAAATAATAAACCTGTGGAAAAAATGTTTTAATTATACTTAATTCACCACTTACCTTGTTAAAAGCAGGCCTTGCGACTCCTTTTTAAAAGTGTAACTCCTGGAGACTTACCCTCCCGGAGAAAGCTGCAAAAAAACCGGAAGTTCCAGGCGTACGCGCTGCCTCTCTGGCGCACGCGTTCGGCCTCTGAACCCCTTCCTTTAAGGGAACAGAAGTTCCAGTTTTCCGCTCATGCACAAAACCGGCACTTTCATTGGGCCTACGCTTGAGTACCCAGTGCGCACTCGCCCGTGGGGACCCGAATTTCTGGGCCAGTGTTTATTTCGCTACAGTATCAATACTCTCATTCCTGCTATTAAAGATTTTCTGCTAAACTGTGTGATAACATTGGTGCTTTTTAAAATCTTTTTGCACGGCCACCAATAATAAAATTTTAAAGGAACTGGATGAAACAAGCCATAACCCCAGCCTCTCCCCCCCCCCAAAAAAAAAAAAAAATTGGTTTTCTCACAAAGGCCCCTTCTTTGTATCATGTTCAACCAAGCAACTGGTAATGTGCCCTGTATCTTAAATGAAAAGTGCTTTGTAACATTTTGGGTGGTTGCTCTTAAAACTATGTGACAAAAAGGACCACCATATTAGATCGAAGGCTCCAATCAAAAAGAAAAGTTCAATTGCATTTTTTAACTACACAAAACCAAGTTCGGAACACACGCTATGTAAATGGAGAATACTGCACAGGAAACTGAGTAATGTTTATTTCACAAGTGCGAACTTGTGTACCTCAAGACTTTTGAGAGTTGTGTGGGCGTTTTTACATATGAATTAAGAATCTTAATTACCAGCCTACTGCGATTATCCTCTAACTTAAAAAATAATGCCTGGTATTTGGTTCTTTGGCAGCATTCGCAGCTTTCAGTACACTTGTTTTCCTGGCTTTGCTGGGATAGTAATTTTTCATATAAAATATTAGATTTTAAAGCGCGTAATGGGAAATTTTACGGTCATATTTAAAAGTTTGTATTCTTTTTCTTGGAACTGATTTTGGAGTAGCTACACAATTTCTGTAACCAATACTAGAAGGAAAGAGAAGTACAGGAAACTTTGGTTTATCTGGAGGTTATGCTCGAGCCACTGGCAAAAATCAGGAGCCGTTTCGTTAGGTTTTTTTTCTTTTCGTTGCTTTTTTTTTCATCAGTCAGGCTCTGCAAGGTCTCGCTGAAGCTGTTGCTAAGCTACAGAGATGCTTGCAAGGTACGGCTGACTGTTTAGAAGCTGTTGCTAAGCAACAGGGTTTGTTGCCAGATACGGAGCTCAAAATCTATGTTTTAACATTAGCGCTGGTTTGTCCGGCAGTTTTGATGGGACGGCAACAGCTCGGTCCTGTCGGTGCCGGATAGCACACAGTTTCCTGTACTGGTCATCGAATATTACTGTACTGCTTCAGTCATGTAATTGATTGTAATGCTTGTATTTGAAGAAATATGAAATGTGGTGTGAATGGTTCCTTTCACCAGATTTTATCGTTGTAGGTTTCGAACACCCAGAAGTCGCAGATCTCTTTTGGACAGCACACCAAGAACACCTACTCCATTCAAAAATGGGCTGGAGAAATATGGAGCAGTAAAGCCTCGTGTACGTATTGGCTACTTCATGGAAGATTAATTTCAAGTTGCATATTTTACCATGAAATGGTTTTTTAATTGTATCTCTTTCTCTCCCCTTTGCATAAATCTAGTATCCAACGCCTCATTTTGAGGAAGATCTAAAAGAGGGTTTGAGGAGCATTTTGCAGGAAGAGGAAGCCCAGTTAGTAAAAAGAAAGCAGCACGGGGTTAGTGTGTGCATGTTGTTCAGCCAATGGTTTCCTCTTTTTCTATTTTGTTAGACTGTGGTTTTTTTAATCCACATTTTTAATTGGGTTTTCAAATGTCTGTTCACATTTTATGATGCTATTATACATATTCTTTTAATATCTATTTATGGAGGTGCTCGCATTAAGAGCTTAAATAATTCAATACAACAGTGGAATTAAAAGAACCTCCTTTTCGATAAATGTCACGAATATCAGAATCTGTTAAACCAGAAAAAAGGTCATTTTGTTTTTCTGCTTCAGTTGGTGTCTTAGTCACTCCTCCTCATAAAGTGTTCAATGTTCAGGAAACTTCTCTACTATCCTCCTACAAAGTTTATCAAATGAATTACTGTCCCTTTTGGGAAGTATGATCACCAAAATGTTGTGCTGCAGCCTTACTTTGGAAAGCTTTATACCTCAAGTAAGGATACTTTTGCAGTGAAATATCAAATTTGTTGCGAATTTAACTTCAGCCTTCTGAAAGTCATTATGAAATCTGTCTTTACTGGTTCATCTTGTGTTGAGATGATTGTAGGAAAAAACTGAAACTGATGTATGGGTCCTACAGGATGCATGAGGCACGATCTTGAGGGTTTTCTCGGAAATGTCTCACAAAGGAACAAAGCTCAGTGGTTCCATGTCTTAACCTTATCGCACAATATATGAAATGCAACTTTTAGTTGGTCAAAATTATTTAATAGAAGGCATTTTATAATTGTGCCTTGCAACATGTTAAAAATTTGTAATGTGGAACGTTACATGATCTGTTTAAAATTCTGCAAAGAAGCATCTGCTGAATAAGGCCTCACTATTCTTGTTTGTATAGCTACACCGACCTCTTATGAAGAAAGTACGAAAGTCTCTTGCTTTGGACATTTTGGAAAAGGATGGGAGTAATGCAAACCGGGATGTGTCCAGCACTGCCAGCACATACAAAAAGGTAACTTGCCCACAAATATAGGTATACAAGATGTGTGGTCTGCAATAAGAATCCCATTAACTGTAACGTATGACTTTATTGAGTTTGAAAACAGTTGAAACATTTCTTCGCTTTTACTGCTTGACTTGTTTTCTATTTGAAATGATACGCCAGAGGGCTGTCTTCAATAACTGGTTGAAGTTTTGGTGTTGATTGTGCTATTTTTAGCCGTCATCTAAACAGTTGCATAACAGATTTCAGAAAGAACAGAGAAAAGTAGGAGTTTTGATCTCCCAGAGATTATGTTTGGCCAGTTGGCTTTCAGTAGAGCTGGAATTAATCAGACCGCTTAGCCATGACTTTCACTTATTGCTATGTCAGTACGGAAATGGGTGGGGGTAATTTTTTTTGGGGAGGGGTGGGGTCAAGGGGAAAGGAAGATCTTCAACTCTCTTCTGAACTCCAATATTCTTCACCGAATCTCCTGGCTTACTTTTTCTCCTATATATCAATCTTCGGCCCTGTCAAAAGTTTTGATTTTTTTTTTTCAATCGTATTAGGCAAACCCTAAAGGGTGCTTAACTGCTGAAATAGAATGGTTTCTGAGGGTAAGTTGAATCTTTGTATACAACTAGAAGTTGTTTTTTTAAAAGGGACTGTGTCTGTTAACGAATACATGCTCCAACACCAGGAGGGCTCATCATGCGATTGTTTTTGTCTTCTCTTCTAAGCAGCCGGAAGACTTTTTATCAAGATCTTTGAACAGCTCTTCATCAAGTAAGAAGGATGATACTCTGAACAGAGGTTTTATTATACCCAATAGAGAGACTAGTTTTTCCTCCACACACCCTAAACTGGAAGCTCCAATATGGGTAGGTAGTGGTATTAATTGGAAATTTGTTTTGTTAAGGTATTATCTATAGAAATGGCAGACACTGACCATTAAATTTCTATTTACTACAAAGTGTGGAGTTCACATGACTTAACATAACCTTTTAATCTTGCAGTCTTAATTCTTCAGCCCACATGCGATTTAAAATAAAAAAGCAAATTATTATTTAAATAGGGAGAGATTACAAAATGCTGAGGTACAGAGGGATCTGGGGGTCCTTGGACATGAATCACAAAAAGTTAGCATGCGGGTACAGCAAGTAATTGGGAAGGCAAATGGAATGTTGGCCTTTATTGCAAAGGGAATGGAGTATAAAAGTAGGTAAGTCCTGTTACAACTGTAAAGGGCGTTGGTGAGACCACACCAGGAGTACTGCATACAGTTTTGGCCTCCTTATTTAAGGAAGGATATACTTGCATTGGAGGCAGTTCAGAGAAGGTTCACGAGGTTGCTTCCGGAGATGAAGGGGTTGTCTTATGAAGAAAGGTTGAGCAGGTTGGGCTTCTACTCATTGGAGTTTAGAAGAATGAGAGGGGATCTTATTGAAACATGTAAGATTCTGAAGGGGCTTGACAGGGTAGATGCAGAGAGGATGTTTCCCCTCGTGGGGGAATCTAGAACTGGGGGCATAAATTCAGAATAAGGGGGCACCCTTTTAAATCGGAAATGAGGAGGAATTTCTTCTCTGAGGGTCGTGAATCTTTGGAATTCTCTTCCCCAGAGAGCTGTGGAGGCTGGGTCATTGAATATATTTAAGGTGGAGATAGACAGATTTTTGAAAAGTAAGGGAGTCGAGGGTTATGGGGAGCGGGCAGGGAAGTGGAGTTGCGGCCAAGATCAGATCAGCCATGATCTTATTGAATGGCGGAGCAGGCTCGAGGGGCCAAATGACCTACTCCTGCTCTTACGTCTTATGTAATCTCTGAATGCCTTTGATTGTTATCCCTCTCCACAAAACATCTTTGCTTTCCTGCACAATTTGGTGGCTTAACCAAAAGACTGAGGCATTCTGCTTCTAATGTCCTCCTGATGAGATGAGCAACATTCAAAAATGTTTTCTGTTATCGAGCCAACTCTTTAACTGCTGGGCGATTCCCACTGACTTTGAGCTTTCATTTCAGCCGCAAGTGTCTTGTGGCCTTTCCAAATAACTTGCATAACAATCAAGATTTGTGGTATTAACCAAATTTACAATCTGTTACCTGTCTTTTTAAAAACATGTGAATGAATGGGGGAAGATTGGTCAATCTCAAATGTTGCAGGCAATGTTCCCTCCATTTTTTTGGGGTGCACCGTCCCTTTAACTGGCTGCGCGGCCCATTCAGATTTTCGCGCATGCGCCATTTCCTGCATTGGAAATCTAGTGAGCAGCTTTCGCGGGGCCTCCAGACCGCTGTGGGGCCACGCAGCTTGCCTGGAACGTTGGTTGCAGGCTACCTGTTATTCAACTTCTTCATTTCCATCAGAATCTATAATAAATATAATTATACTTGACCTTTGATATTTTGAAGCTGTTCTGCAAGAATAATGTATTTGAAAACTTATTTGCATAACCAAAACCTGTTTCATAACTGGCATTCAAAAGTATTTTTCCCTCTGATTTCTGTTTGCAGATGAGCAGTGCTTGGGAAGCAGTAGCCTGTGGAAGAACAAAGGATCAGCTTATAATGACTGAGAAAGCCAGGAAGTACTTAAATGCGTTCAAAACAACTCACACCTCCAGGACCTTGATTTTATAATGTGGTGTAGAACAGTTTTAAAACCTTCTAACTGGATGGCTCTTCCAATGGAAAGAATTACCTTGTGGAACACCAGGAACTAAAAAGTTTTAAGTGGATCTGTAAACCAAGCGATCATCTTGGTGTTCCAGTCATAGTTTGTTTCAGGACAGTATCTCATCACTGGGGTGATGAGGGGAGGGGAGAGAAAGTCCCAAGGACAGACAATTGCATAAATACAATTTGTGCTCTGCATCATCGCTTTGAAATCTTCAAAGCGTAAGAGCATGTTGTAGCCTTTCTTCAAAAAAAAAAGTTGTATCAATGATTTAATGTTAACCATTAACTGCTCTTTCAGTGGAAGGCTTCATTGTTGAACAGTCACTGCACAGGCAAAATTGTGCTTGCTGTTGTGATGTCATTGCGAAGGGTTCTCTAACGATGTCTTGTCTTATATTTGTCGCTGTAACCTTGTTTCCATGAACTCTTCAAATTGAAGGTGTGCTGTCTTGACTGCTTACAGAAGTAAGATTTCAGCACCAAAATCTCAAATGTCAAACACCTAATATTTGTTCTAACATTACTATGAATTAAGAAGTTTGCTTCTTTTCAGAGTTTTTTGAAAATGTTCATTTTGTACAGTAGTTGTATGGCAAAAATGTGCATTTTTTTAAAAGTTGAAGCATGTTTTCACTGCTATGTTAAAGCATAGAAATACTATAGTACTTAGCTCATGTTAACAGGCATTTGAGTTATACAAGATGGTCTGTTTCCGAATTAAATTAATTGGCCGCTTTTTAGCATCACTAACCTATCCTCCCAAGTTTTTTATGGTAGTTATGATTTTTCAAATAACAAAAGTGTAGAAATGTGTGCGTGCATCATATCTTCTACTTGTTGTCCTATTACATGAACAAAGTAATTTTTTTAAACTGGGAAAGAACATCCCCACCATTCCAGAATTAAGATTCTGTATAGTGTTTTATGATGTATAAATAAGAAAGTAATGGTGAAGAAAGACGATTTCACTTGCGTGCCATTAAAATCTATGTTCAGGAGCCGCGCAGACTTTTCCCCCATTCATTAATTCTCCACATACACATGAATATGCCAACATCCAAATGGGATATAAATCAGAGTACTATCCATTTTAACACTCTCCATTATTTGCAGTAGCCATGAGATCTCCCATATTGCACTGTATGTAAAAAGTCTTGTTCTGAATTCCCTGTTTGCTTTTTATTTTCCCCATATCATCCATACATCCCCACCCACACCTGGGAATCCCTGGCCCAAGACCGCACAAAGCGGAGGAGAAGCATCCGGGAAGGCGCCGAACACCTCTGGCTAGAATTTCCAAGCCCCGTGGAGGCGGGAGTGGTGGGAAAATTGCAGAAATGGGGGGGCAGGAACCTATCCCGCCTCCATGCCAATGTCCCAGGAGGCAGGTATCCGACCTGTGCTGGGAGCCGCCTCCCCGAGGTGGGAAGGGGATTAGTGCCAATTAACTGCCTGTTAACAGGTAGCTAACGGGCAGTTTTTTGTCTAATCCCTATTTTTAGCCCTGAAGTGTGGGCTTCCCGACGGCTCCGAACCAAGCCAAGTTAGCGAGATGGACCGTCGGCCTGAAGGGGTTGGAGGGGTTGAGATGTCCGTTGTGCAGGTGAGTGATGGGTGCATGTGTGCAGAGGTAAGTGTGTGAGGTAAGTGTAAAGTGTTTTAATAAGTTTTACTTACCTTTACTTTCTCCTGTAGGCTTCCTTCCTTCAGTTCTCGGGAGTCCCTCAGCTCATCGGCACAGAAAGCAGAATGGCCGCTGAACTGTCAAAAGCTGCAGCCTCTGCTTTCTGGTCTGGAGAGCTCTCTAACTGAGTCTGAGTAGAAGGACTCAAGTTAGAAGACAGATTGTCAGTGTTTGACAGCTTCACAGAGCTGTCAAGTGCTGATTTTTCATCTGTCAAAAGCTCTTGACAGATGAAATGTCAATCGCTAACGTCACCAGTAACCAGATGTCCCTTAATTGGCCTGCTGAGCCCGCTGGGCCGGCTTAAAGTCAATCAAGGGAAAGTAGTGTGGGTTGGCCACAAGTCGATGGAGGCGGGACTACAACCCAAAAAGTGGGAGTCCCGTCTCCAGCACGTCCCCATTGACAAAATCGAGCCCACCGAGTCTCTTCGCCGGGAGCAAGCGGAAGCCAAGTGCAAGGAGTGCACGTCAACCCAAGCACCCTACCCACCCGCCCCTTCAACCACCGTCTGCCCCACCTGTGACAGAGACTGTAGGTCCCGCATTGGACTCATCAGTCACCTGCAAACTCATTTTTAATGTGGAAGCAAGGCATCGTTGGTTCCGAGGGACTGCCTAAGAAGTAGTAGTATTCTGGTACTTCACAAGGTGGGGGGGGAAAGGTTCTATTTTTGACCCCACTCTGGAGTTGAAGTTTTCTGCTTAGTTTATGACTTATTGCTGTAATTTGTGTTTTGTGGTTGATCAACATTGTTACTTTGTAAGAATTGTGCCCTGATTGCCTCGACTTAAATTAGTTGAAGCCAGTGGACAGATTCTGACACGGTACTGCGCACTATCTTTCCAGTACGGGGTCGTATCTGCACTATCTTCCTATATTATACTTCCGGCAGTGCATATACTGTTCCAATGCTTCAGAGAGAGTCATGAGCATTGTTACAGTTTGGGCTTTATCCTAACATATATATTTTGTGCGCCATGGCTCAAAGATGGTTTCCATAAGAATTCTGAATGTGATGGGACCCGAAACCTGCGTGTGTACATGTGCTGGGTGCGAGTTAGCATGCCCCGGCTTAACAAGTAGCTATTGTCGACGTATAATCATTGGAAATCACATGCATTGCCTCCCATGTTCTGGCATTTCTGAAATGTGAGAAATAAACACCAGCCAGACCAGTGCGTATAGGCTAAAATGACTTGGTTTATTTATAGTTTAACTAATGCACAGTAGTTACTGAATCAGCACAATACTTAAAAGTAATAAAATTAATATCTGTCCACACCACACTGGGCATCACACCTTGGGAAGGATAAATTGGCTTTGGGAGGGAGTGCAGTGTAAGTTTACCAGAATGATACCCGGACTCCAAGGATTAAAGTACGAGGAGAGATTACACAAACTAGGGTTGTATTCCCTGAAATTTAGACGGTTAAGGGTTTGATTTGATCAAAGTTTTCAAGGTATTAAGGGGAACAGATAGGGTAGATAGAGAGAAACTATTTCTGCTGGTTGGGGATTCTAGGACTAGGGGGCATAGTCTAAAAATTAGAGCCAGACCTTTCAGGAGTGAAATTAGGAAACACTTCTACACACACAGGATGGTAGAAGTTTGGAACACTTCCGCAAACGGCAATTGATGCTAGATCAGTTAATTTTAAATGTGAGATTGATAGATTTTTGTTAACCAAAGGTATTAAAAGATATAGGGCAAAGGCAGATATATGGAGTTAGGCCGCAGATCAGCCATGATCTCATTGAATGGCGGAACAGGCTCGAGGGGCTAAATGGCCTACTCGTGCTCCTATGTACAAGAGGTTAATACACCCTTTGCAGATTTATTCTTTAGAGTGTAAGTAACAGGACTTTTGGAGGAAGCGGTCAGGTTTGACTCCTCAGACTTTCCAGATGTGTACATGGATGATGCAAATGCCAGTTCGTCGGTGTGAGTTTGGATCTCTAGAACGAAGATGGAGGAACCTGTACTGTGATTCATGCCATACAATGTCTTTCACATTGCAGTTATTTCCTTGATGTAAACAGAGTGATAGATCTTTCACCTTGTGAGATGAGTTTAATCCTTTATACATTTATAAGAACATAAGAAATAGGAGCAGGAGTAGGCCAATCGGCCCCTCGAGCCTGCTCCGCCATTCAATAAGATCATGGTTGATCTGATCCTAACCGCCAATCCACTATCACAGAACCATCTCCTGAATCTAACAGAATTAGACACGCGAAATAGGAGCAGGATCAGGCTACACGGCCCCTGGGCCCGCTCCGCTACCCACAGGGCCATGACCGATCCGAACCTAGACTCGTGTCCAAATTCCTGCCCGCTCCCCGTAACCCTTAATTCCCTTTACTTCTAGGAAACTGTCTATTTCTGTTTTAAATTTATGTAATGATGTAGCTTCTACAGCTATTTGGGGCAGCATATTCCATGGACCGACCACCCTCTGAGTGAAGTAGTTCCTCCTCATCTCAGTTTTGAAAGAGCAGCCCCTTATTCTAAGACTATGCCCCCTAGTTCTAGTTTCACCCATCATCGGGAACATCCTCCCCGCATCCACCCGATCCAACCCCTTCACAATCTTATACGTTTCAATAAGCGCCTCTCATTCTTCTGAACTCCAATGAGTAGAGTCCCAATCTACTCAACCTCTCCTCATATGTCCAGCCCCTCATCCCCAGGATTAACCGAGTGAACCTTCTTTGTACTGACTCGAGAGCAAGTATGTCCTTTCTTAAGTATGGACACCAAAACTGTACGCAGTATTCCAGGTGCGGTCTCACCAATACCTTGTACAACTGAAGCAATACCTCCCTATTTTTATATTCTATCCCCCTAGCAATGAAAGCCAACATTCCATTGGCCTTCTTAATCACTTGCTGCACCTGCATACTAACCTTTTGAGTTTCGTGCACCAGGACCCCCAGATCCCTTTGTACTTCAGTACTTTACAGTTTCTTGCCATTAAGATAATAACTTGCTCTACGATTTTTCCTGCCAAAGTGCATAACCTCACACTTTCCAGTATTGTATTCCATCTGCCAAATCTCTGCCCACTTAGCCTGTAGATGTCCCCTTGCAGGTTTTTTATGTCCTCCTCACTCACTACTTTCCCTCCCATCTTAGTATCATCTGCAAACTTTGATATGTTACACTCGGTCCCCTCCTCCAAATCGTTAATATAGATTGTAAAGAGTTGGGGACCCAGCACTGACCCCTGCGGAACACCACTAGTTACTGATTGCCAGTCTGAGAATGAACCATTTATCCCAACTCTCTGCCTTCTGTTAGATAGCCAATCCTCTATCCATGCCAGAATATTACCCCCAATCCTGTGATTTTTTATCTTAAGCAATAATCTTTTGTGTGGCACCTTGTCAAATGCCTTTTGGAAGTCTAAATACACTACGTCCACTGGTTCCCCTTTATCCACCCTATATGTTACTTCCTCAAAGAACTCCAGCAAATTTGTCAAACATGACTTCCCCTTCATAAAACCATGCTGACTTTGTCCTATTAAATTATGATTATCCAAATGTCCTGTTACTGTCTCCTTAATAATGGACTCCAAAATTTTACCTACCACAGATGTTAGGCTAACCGGTCTATAGTTTCCAGCCTTCTGTCTACTGCCCTTTTTAAATAAAGGTGTTACATTAGCAGTTTTCCAGTCTGCCAGGACCTTTGCCGAGTCCAGGGAGTTTTGGAAAATTATTACCAATGCATCCACAATCCCTACCGCCACTTTCCTCAAGACCCTAGGATGTAAGCCATCAGGTCCAGGTGATTTATCCGCCTTGAGTCCCATTATTTTACCGAGTACCACTTCTGTAGTGATTTTGATCGTGTTTAGCTCCTCCCCCCCCCCCCCCCCTTAAGCCCCCTGTTTGTCCAGTGTTGGGATATTCTTAGTGTCTTCTACTGTAAAGACTGATGTAAAATATTCATTGTGTTTTTGCCATCTCCATATTTCCCACCATTAATTTCCCGGTCTCATCCTCTAGGGGACCAACATTTACTTTAGCCACCCTTTTTCTTTTTATATAACTATAAAAACTCTTACTATCTGTTTTTATATTTTTTGCTCATTTACTTTCATAATCTATCTTCCCTTTCTTAATCAATCTTTTTGTTATTTTTTGCTGTCTTTTAAAGTTTTCCCAATCCTCTATCCTCCCACTAGATTTGGCTACCTTATATGCCCTTGTTTTTAGTCGAATACTATCCTTAATTTCTTTACTTAGCCACAGATGGCTGTCTTCTTTTACACCCTTTTCTTCTCAGTGGAATATATTTTTTTTGGAAGTTGTAAAATAACTCCTTAAATGTACACCACTGATCATGTATCGTCTTACCCTTTAATCTATTTTCCCAATCCACTCTACTCAATTCCGCTCTCATACCTTCATAGTCTCCTTTATTCAAGCTTAGCACGCTTGTTTGAGATCCAACCTTCTCGCCCTCTAATTGAATATGGAATTCAACCATGTTATGGTCACTCATTCCAAGTGGATCCTTTACTAGGACATTTTTAATTAATCCTGTCTTGTTACACAGGACCAGAGGTTGCTTGCCCCCTGGTCGGTTCAGTTACATACTGCTCAAGAAACCCATCCCTAATACACTCAATGAACTCATCCTCAAGGCAGCCCTGCCCAATTTGATTTGTCCAATTAATATGATAGTTAAAACCCCCCATAATTATAGATGTTCCCTTATTACAAGCCTCAACTATTTCCTGATTGATACTCCGTCCAACAGAGTTGCAACTGTTCGGAGGCCTATAGACTACGCCCACTAGTGTTTTTTTTCCCCTTATTATTTCTTATCTCCACCCAAACTGTTTCATTATCCTGATCTTTTGACCCAATATCATTTCTCTGTATTAGTGATTCCTTCCTTTATTAACATAGCCACCCCTCCTTCCTTCCTGCCTGTCCTTCCTGATCGTTACATAACCTGGTATGTTTAATTCCCAAGCATTGTCACCCTGCAGCCATGTTTCTGTAATGGCCACAAGATCATACCCATATGTAGTTATTTGTGCCATTAACTCGTCTATTTTGTTACGAATGCTACGTGCATTCAGATAGAGAACTTTCAAATATGTTTTGTGACACTTAGTTCCTGCTTTTGCCCTTTTTTATTACTTTACCTTTTACTCCATACCTTCTGCCCCTTCCTGACATGCTCTGGTTTTTAATTTCCCCACTGCTACCTAAGTCTATGACCTTCTCTGTTGTCATTTGTATTATTTGCTCTCTAGGAACCTCCCCCCCCCCCCCCCCACTAGTTAGTTTAAAGCCCTCTCTACAGCCCTAGTTATATGATCCACCAGGACTCTAGTCCCAGCACTGGCCAAGTGAAGCCCGTCCCAACGGAATAGCTCCCTCCTGCCCCAGTACTGGTGCCAGTGTCCCAGGAAGCAAAACCCATTTCTCCCACACCAGTCTTTGAGCCACGCATTTAACTCTCTCATTTTATTTGTCCTAACCAAATTTGCTCGTGGCTCAGGTAATAATCCAGAGATTATTACCCTTGTGGTTCTGCTTTTTAATTTGGCCCCTAGCTCCTCAAACTCCCTCAGCAGAACCTCCTTCCTTGTCCTATCTATGTCGTTGGTACCAACATGGACCACGACAACTGATCCTCCCCCTCCCACTTCAAGTTTCTCTCCAGTCCAGAGGAGATGTCCTTAACCCTGGCACCGGGCAGGCAACACAGCCTTCGGGACTCTCGCTCTCGGCTGCAAAGAACTCTATCTATCCCCCTTACGATACTATCCCCTACCACTACAACATTTCTTTTAACTCCCCCCCCCCCACACACACTTGAATGGCCCCCTGCTCCACGGTGCTGTGGTCAGGTTGCTCATCCTCCCCGCAGTCCCTGTTCCCATCCTCACAGGGAGTAAGAGCCTCGAACCTGTTGGACAAGTGCAAGGGCTACGGCTCCTCCAACACTACCTCCTGGATCCCCGTATCTTAATATTTCAGCTATTCCAAGATTAGAATAGTCTCTTTTTTTTGTCTGTTTGCACATGTTTTCTTTTCTCTACCACAAAACCGTCTGCTAAAACCCCCATCTCCTCCACCCTCACCTCCAACAACTTCATTCCCTAGCCACCGACTCCATCCCTCTCCCTGGCAACTGTCTGAGGATGAACTAGACTTCATAACCTTGGTGTCATATTTGACCCGAAGATGAGCTTCTGACCACACATCTGCGCCAGCACCAAGACCGCCTGACTCCGCCCCGCCTCGGTTCATCTGCTGCTGAAACCCTCAACCATGCTTTTGTTACCGTTCGACTCGACTGTTCCAATGCACTCCTGGCCATCCTCCCACGTTGTACCCTCCATAAACTTGAGGTCATCCAAAACTCTGCTACCCGTGTCCAACTTGCACCAAGTGCCGTTCACCCATTACTCCGTGCCCACTGATCTACATTGGCTGCCGGTTAAGCATCGCCTCGATTTTAAAATTCTCATCCTTGTTTTCAAATCCCTCCATGGCCTCGCCCCCTCCCTATTGCTCTAATCTCCTCCAGCCCTACATCTGTGGTCCTCCAATTCTGGCCTTTTGAGCATTCCCAGATTTGTAATCCCCCTCCAAAAAATAAATAACATCTCTTGGTGTCTTTTACTGCTCACTGTCGAGTGTAATTTTTGCAAGCAATATCTCTTTTTTTCTTTATTTCTGATGGCAATCTGCAGATTATCTAGATAGTCTACTGCAAATTTGTCACTTTCTCACAAACCTATGCCAGAATAGTGATGGTTATTATACTGTTGGTACCCAATTTAAGTCTGACTTTGAGATTCAAAAGGAAGGTCATTGAGAGAATCCTTGAATCTGTGGTTGGTCCTCATCAGTATGTGGTTATTTGTCCTAGGCCCAACCATCTTCAGCTACTTCATCAATGACTTTCCCTCCAACATAAGGTCAGAAATGGGGATGTTCGCTGATGACTGCAGTGTTCAGCACCATTCACAACTCCACAGATAATGAAGCAATCCCCCCATGCAACACGACCTGGACGAAGTTCAGGCTTGGGCTGATACGTGGCAGGTAACATTCGCGCCACAGAAGTGCCAGGCAATGACTATCTCCAACAAGCGAGAGTCTAACCACCTCCCCTTGACATTCAATGGCATTACCATCGCCGAATCCCCCACTATCAACATCCTGGGGGGTCAGCATTAACCAGAAACTTAACTGGACCAGCCACATAAATACTGTGGCAACAAGAGCAGGTTAGCGATTAGGTACTCTGTGGCGAGTGTCTCACCTGACTCCCCAAAGCCTTTCCACCATCTACAAGGCACAAGTAAGGAGTGTGATGGAATACTCTCCACTTGCCTGGATCAGTGCAGCTGCAACAACACTCAAGAAACTCAACACCATCCAGGACAAAGCAGCCCGCTTGATTGGCACCCCACCTTAAACATTCACTCCCTCCACCACCGGCATACCGTGGCTTCAGTGTACACCATCTACAAGATACACTGCAGCAACTCGCCAAGGTTTCTTCGGCAGCCCCTCCCAAACCCGCAACCTGTTCCACCTAGGACAAGGGCAGCAGGCGCATGAGAACACCACCACCTCCAAGTTCCCCTCCAAGTCACACACCATCCTGACTTAGAAGTACATTGCCGATCCTTCATTGTCGCTGGGTCGAAATCCTGGAATTCCCTACCTAACAGCAGTGTGGGAGTACCTTCACCACACGGACTGCAGCGTTTGAAGAAGGCGGCTCACCACCTTCTCGAGGGCAACTAGGGATGGGCAATAAATGCTGGCCTTGGCAGCGATGCCCAGATCCCATAAACGAATAAAAAAATATATATATTTTTCTATGTAAAATAGATGGAATAGATTTGGGTTTTACAGATTTTAAATGATGCTTCTCCTTATTCTACTCATTACAATTCCAACCAACGGGCAGCACGGTGGCATAGTGGTTAGCACTGTTGCCTCACAGCGCCAGAGACCCAGGTTCAAATCCGGCCTCGGGTGACTGTCTGTGTGGAGTTTGCACATTCTCCCCGTGTTTGCGTGGGTTTTCTCCGGGTGCTCCGGTTTCCTCCCACAGTCCAAAGATGTGCGGGTTAGGTTGATTGGCCATGATAAAAAAATTGGCCCTTAGTGTTAGGGGGGATTAAATATGTGGGGTTATGGGGATAGGGCTTGTGTGGGATGGCTGTCGGTGTAGGGACTGGGTGCTCAGGTTTGGATGATCAGCCATGATCTCGTTGAATGGTGGAGCAGGCTCGAAGGGCCGAATGGCCTACTCCTGCTCCTATCTTCTATGTTTCTATGTAATACCTGTTCAGTAAATAGAGTGCAGGCAGCTCATTGCTCCCCCTGTCTCCTGGACAGATGTCCATGAGCTACTTGAGTTCTGGGAGTTTGCTTTTTGGGGTGAAGTTGTGCTGTGTGATATTACTTACAAGTGTGTGTATATGCTCATATAAACTGCTTAAGCACTTTTTTAAAACATTGGAGAGGAATTTTATGAAATGTGTTAGCACATTTGTTGCTGATATTGTGCAACTGGGTTTCACCAAACTTGTATATTACAGAAGGAACAGGATTCTCCAACTCCAGTTGTGGTCATTCTAGGAAGATACTGTTACTGGCAGGGCAAAGTAGTAGGATCTGGTAGAACAAACATTGAGAGTGCAGCTACCTTTAGTAAAATAGTTATGTGCGTGTGTTTTATTTTTGTACAGGTTTTGATTTTCTCTCTTCAAAAATTAACGTAAGTTGCACCTGATCATATACTTTGCAAACTTGTGAATGACTAATTGTTTTCAAACAAAGTTTTAGCCAATCATGTTTATTATGCAGTCTTGTTTAGATTCATGTATGTAACTTGCACGCTAATGCTATGGTATGTCATTTTTTAATCAAGATGTTTATAGTAAGTTTTTTGGGTAAGATTTTTGTGCTAAAGTTATTTTGGAACAAATTTGGTTACAAATTTTAAGTTTTAGAATCTGGAATTTTGTAAAGATGTTCTGCTTTTCTTGCTAGTGTAAAAAACTGTCTTTGGTCATAACTTTAATGCAATTATATGAATGATGTTGGAAGCAAATCAATTGATTTAACATTGCTCCAAAGATATAAATAGTGGTCTCTTTAAAATTGATGTATAATTTTCTTTTTTTAAGTTTCATATAGGGAGTGTTCAATTGTTTTTAGAGAGAAAAGTAGTGAAATTCACTTCCTGAATACATAAGGAAAGTAACTTGAAATAAAAACAGAAAATGCTGGAAATGTTCAGCAGGTCAGGCAGCATCTGTGGAGAGGGAAACAGAGTTAATGTTTCAGATTGATGACCTTTCCTCAGAACTGGATAAAGTTAGAGATGTAAACTATTTTAAACAAGGACAGGGAAAGAGGGGAGAGGAGGAAAGAACAAAGGGGAAAGTCTGTAATAAGGTGGAAGGCAGGAGTGATTAAATGACAAAAGGTAGGATGGTACATAGCAAAAGGCAATGGTAATGGGACAAGTAAAGAAACAAAAAATGGGTCTATAAGAGGTGTAAATGGGAATGAAAGATTCATTATCAGAAGGCTGTAAAGTGCCTAATTGAAAGATGAGGTGCTGTTCCTCGAGCTTACGTTGAGCTTCGTTGGAACAGTGCAAGAGGCCGAGGAGAGAGAGAGGTCAGAGTGGGAGTGGAGCGGAGAATTAAAGTGGCAGGCGACCGGAAGCTTGGGGTCACGCTTACGGACTGAATGGAGGTGTTCCACAAAGTGGTCACCCAGTCTCGGTTTGGTCTCCCCAATGTAGAGGAGACCGCATCGTGAGCAGCGAATACAGCATACTAAATTGCAAGAAGTACAAGTAAATTGTTGTTTCACCTGGAAGGCGTGTTTGGGGTGATTGAGGAGTGGACTAGGGTGTTGCAGAGGGAGCGGTCCCTTTGAAATGCTGAAAGTGGAGGGGAGGGGGAAGATGTGTTTGTTGGTGGGATCATGCTGGAGGTGGCAGAAATAGTGGAGGATGATCCATTGAATGTGAAGGCTGGTGGGGTGAAAGGTGAGGACAAGGGGAATTCTATCTGTTTTCTGGGAGGGAGGGGAAGGGGTGAAAGCAGAAGTATGGGAAATGGAACGGACACTGTCGAGGGCTATGTCCACCGTGGTAGAGGGGAATCCTCGGTTGAGGAAAAAGGAAGATATATCGGAAGCACTAGTATGGAAGGTGCAATCGTCAGAACAGATGCGACGGAGACTGAGAAACTGGGAGAATGGAATAGAGTCCTTACAGGAAGCAGGGTGGGAAGAAGTGTAGTCCAGGTAGCTGTGGGAGTCAGTGGGCTTATAGTGGACGTTTGTCGATAGCCTATCCCCAGAAAGGGAGACAGAGAAGTCGAGGAAGGGAAGAGTTAGAGATGGACCATGTGAAGGTGAGGGAAGGGTGGAAATTGGAAGCAAAGTGAATGAAATTTTCTAGTTCAGGGCGAGAGCAGAAAACGGCACCAATACAGTCATCAATGTATCGGAAAAAGAGGTGAGGGAGGGGACTTGAGTGCTGGATTGAGTTCTCAGATACCTCCTAATTGTCTTAGAGTGACAGATTGATTTAGACACTTGTCCCCTCTTCCCCCATTTTCCTGTCTGTTCATTAAAACTCCACTCTGTTCCCTTCCATTTTGGAATTGTTATACTTACCTCATTTTTAAATGTCCTTCCACAGCCTGATTAAAATTATCTTTGTATTTATCAAGCATTTTTGCACTTTTTTCAAATATTTGTTCAGTCTGTTAAACCCATTAGATGTCTCTTTGTAATAGTTGAGTGTTTCTGTACGCTTGTCTGCTGTTCTTCTCCTCCCGTTTTGATTAGTATTATTGAGGGGCTTTTCCTCTTTTCATCATCAGTCTGATGAACTGTCCAACCCAAAATATTAATCTGCCCTTTTCAGATGCTGATGAACCTGCTTTACATTGCCAGTATTTTTGATTTCAGATTACCAGCATTTATAACATTTCTTTATATAACTAGTGATTAAATGATGTCAATCTTGAATTTTAAAAGCCCAAGGATTGTGCAAGAAAGGAAAGACTAGGGTAGATAAGTAGCTGCACAGTTTTGAGGTATTGCAAAAGTATTGAGAGTAGGAGACTGTGATGAGGCTGGGTTTCAACACTGAGGAGGCAGGGAGTACTGTCTTAGGGGAGAAAAAAAGCCGTGGCAGAGGGAAGTTGAGTGATGTGAGACAGGAGTTGCCTATCAGGCAACAACTTTCAGTTGTGCCTTGTCCAAGAGTGAAAGAGGTGGTAGCTAAGCTTCCCCACTTATGGGAGCAGTATTGGCAGTCTGGAACAAAGTTGGGATTTTTTGGAGATTTGGGAATTGTTCAGGGAAGCAGTGGTTGGCACAAGAGGAACCTGAGCTTCTTGGGAGGCCATTTTAGCGTGGAGTTATGGGAGTTCTATGTGAGGTCAGAGAAGAAAGTCAGTCCAAGAATTTTAAAATTCTATTCAATGAATGCTGTAACTCCCAGAGTATAATCTACAGATCTCGCCAATTAATCATCAGGATTCAATGTAGATAATGAATTCTGGGGGTAGTGTTATGATATATGGCAAATATCTGGCAGGATGTCAAAGGGGAAAAAAAAAGGGAAATTTGTTAAAGCTAACAAGTGTAACTGCTATGCAATGGCTAAATTGAGTTTTGAGCTACAAGACAGTATAGGTAGAGAACTGATGTGCTTCCAATTACTTTCCTTGTGTCCACCGAAGACTTGTACTTGTAACGCAGCATCATTAACCATCTGGATATGCTGGAGTGCTTTTTTTTTTCATTTGTAGAATTTGCAATCTATTTTTGAAACTCGTTCTTAAATTAGCTTTGTATTCTGATTTTTTTGGGGGGGGTCAAATGCTTGATTACAGATTTGGATCTTGGCAATTTGCTTTTGGATGTGTAAAGAGTCACTGGCTATAACAAAGGACAGCTCATTGGTTGGATATATTACTTAAAAAATTATGGAGAAATTGGAATCACTGAGACATCATTACCAACTAGATAACAATCCCTCTAATTAAAATGACATTGAGTAATTTGCCAGGCATCCTAACAAATTGAGACGGTCCAACCATCTACCAGCTAACCATCTACCAGCTTACCACCCCCCCCAGTGAGAATTTCTTATCAAGATTGAGGAACAAATTCCCTTGGACCAGTTTCCAATATTGGCTTTGGGCTACTATGAATAATGTAGTTAAGTGCTAAGCTGCTGCTTAGTTTTTCAAGATGTCTAGCACAACAGTAAGAAACTAGACGTCATTCTGCTTGGTGGTTATTTGCCAAGGGTACAGTAAATCATTAAAATGATGCTGTACAATAAAGGTATAGCCCAATGCCATTGTGACATATGCTTGCAAAAATCTTCACTTCAGGGTTGTTTCTTCAGCATGCTGCACTTTTTTTTTTAAACTGAGGAATGCATGATGTTTTCTTAACTTGTCTTCCTGCTCATAGGAGTATTGTAGAAACGTACAACCTAATTTTAAAAGGTTAATTCAAGCAACAAGAAAGACAGTAAGCAAAATACAGATAAATTCATTGTTTTAATAAAGGAGTTAATTCTCTTTCAATCCTATATAAAACAATAGTAATTAAAAACTTCCTTTTTTTGAAAGTAAAATATTTACATATTAACAAGTAACTGTGCAAAATTTACATGAAAAATGGAAAGACAGGATTTGTAAAAGACCAAGGGTGTAACAGTTTTCAGGCATTGGTAAAAATACTGATTAGTTTTCAGTTTACACACACAACTCATCAGCTTAATAGCATCTTAAATGTTTCTTTTAACAACATAAAATTACACACAAAGAAAGCAAAAGTATTTACAATCATAATGTCCTATCGATAGACAATCATTTAATACAATAACCTCTGGAAAATATAAAGAAAAATTTAGTATTTTTTTTATAAAAAAATAGATACAAAGAAGGGACATTGCTCTGGTTACCATTAAGTAGGCCCATCGCTTGCATACAGTCTTTTTACCAAAATAATTACGGTTTACATAGCAATTTATGTTATGTGCCAAAATTATGTACAAATTATTAGCTCACTGATAGACACCAGCAAATTGTTTTCTACACGTGATTCATACCAAGTAACAATCCTTTCACAATTCACCATTTCTTAGATTTTTTTTTAAACTAAAGTTTTACATTAGCTAGATAGCCAACACAGTGCAAGTAATGTATATTTATGCAGAAAAGTTATCTTTTTTAAATCCTTTACGGCATCATGTACTGTATCAAATAAAAAAGCTTTTTTTCTTTTTACAAATGCCCTACAACATTCACAAAAAAACCCTTCTTGAAGGCTTCCAAGGAAAGCCTCTGACATGCAAATCACATGGTGAGAACGGCAGAGTTACCACTGAACCAACTCTCCTAACTCTTCACAAACCATACATTTACAAAGGCTAAATCGAGGAAAAAAAAATACAGCAAAGGAACGGAAACAATGAAAAATAGATAAAAATACAATAATGAAAATGTTTTTTTGCTCCATGCCCTTGACGGTAAAATAATGCAAGGTCGTTAGCTTCAGACCCATATAATTCGAAGTCTTCTAAGCCAAATGATTCAAAAACAGAATACTTAAATGTTTCAAGTTGCTACTAATCTGCCAAAAAGGTGGCAAATTATACACTGGTGAAATCAGAATCAGTTTTTAAATATGGCTTGTTTGGCAAGAAGGCCACTCAGTCAGGAGACGAGAAGTGATCAGATTTTTTATTTTATAAATAAAGGATCCACAGGTCTCGCTGTATTTATTTTTTTCTAACTAAAATTCAAAACTTTAAAACCATAAGAGTTAATGTAAAGCTGAACGTTAAAACATTCTCCCACTCGCGGAATTCCAGCTGTTCTCCATCTCTACAACTCTTTCCTTCCCCACCCCACCCCCTCTCAAAAAAAAATGCAAAGAAAAAGAAATGGCAGAAGGTTGTCTCGGTCATAAAACTAAACAAATCAACCCAGGATGTTTATTTAAGGAATGCACGGTATAGCATTAGTGAATGGCTTGTCTCGCGCTCATTCTCCAAGCAGAAGATAAGGTCCCTGAGGTTGACTCTTGTTATTCGTTGCCGCGTGAACTGTCTCGTTGTTCCAACTCCAGAGCCACCTGGTGACCCGCCCGTACTGGGTCCCTAAAACAGAGAAAAAACAGATAAAATGTAAAACTGGAATATAATATGGGGAAATGTGAAGTTATCCACTTTGGTAGGAAAAATAGAAAAGCAGAGTATTTTTTAAATGGTTGAGAGGTTGGGAAATGTTGGTGTTCAGAGGGACCTGGGTGTCCTTGTACACGAATCACTGAAAGTTAACATGCAGGTACAGCAAGCAAATGGTATGTTGGCCTTTATTACGAGAGGATTTGAGTATAAGAGTAAAGATGTCTTACTGCAATTATATAGGGCCCTGGTGAGACCACACCTGGAGTATTGTGTACAGTTTTGGTCTCCTTACCTAAGGAAGGATATACTGCCATAGAGGGAGTGCAACGAAGGTCCACCAGACTGGTTCCTGGGATGGGGAGATTATCCTATGAGGAGAGATTGAGTAGACTAGGCCTATATTCTCTAGAATTTAGAAGATTGAGAGGTGATCTCATTGAAACATACAAAATTCTTACAGGGCTTGACAGGGTAGATGCAGGGAGGATGTTTCCCTGGCTGGGGAGTCTAGAACCAGGGGTCACAGTCTCAGAATAAGGGGTCGGCCATTTAGGACTGAGATGAGGAGAAATTTCCTCACTGAGGGTGGTGAATCTTTGGAATTTTCTACCTCGGGGCTGTGGAGGCTCAGTCGTTGAGTATATTCAAGACCGAGATTGAAAGATTTTTGAATATTAAGGGAATCAAGGGATATGGGGATAGTTCAGGAAAGTGGAGATGAGGTAGATGATCAGCCATGATCTTATTGATTGGCCAAAGGCTCAAAGGGCCAAATGGCCTACTCCTGCTGCTATTTCTTATGTAACAGATAATGTATTGCATTCCATTGTAAAGCAGCAGTAAGTCATGTCGGGCTGAAATGCAACAATTCAAATTCCGGCAACTTTTTCCTCAGACTGGACAATCTGGAATTTGCTTTGCGAGATACTTTACTTCATACTGCCAATATATTAACTACCTGAACTCTACAATTAGCTTGGAATAATAAAATATCTTAGAAGGTACTAGTCATGGTATTTGTTGTGCTAACTGTGTGGACTTGTTTGGTGAACAAATGCGAAATGAAGATTTTTGTTCCATGAAGCTCCTGCTTTATTTAATTTTCTTTCATGTGAGAAAAGTGTACATTAAAGATGGTAAGTACATAACTCAGTGGGTGGATGTAGTCCATTGTGTGGGTGGATGTAGTCCATTGTGTGGTACTGAGTTAGACCAGAACGGTTCCAGTTTAATCCAAGACTGCTCTAGGTCTCGGCTGGTGCGGCAGTGGAGGTATTAACACTGACATCAATATTCCCAGGCTAGGGAGCGGCAAAAAAAGCAGCCCAAGTTTCTGCTCTTGATCCGCATCCAATGACACCTGCAGCTTTTGTATATTTAGGTGTTATATAAGAATTAGGAGCAGAAGTCAGTCATACGGCCACTCGAGCCTGCTCCCCCATTCAATAAGATCATGGCTGATCTTCGACTTCAACTCCACTTTTCCGCTCGATCCCCATATTCCTTGATTCCCCAAAAGTCCAAAAATCTATCTATTTAAGCCTTGAATATACTCAATGACTCAGTGTCCACAGCCCTTTTGGGGTAAAGAAAATACCCCATACAAAATACTAGTGAAACATTAGAAAATAAAATCACCATGTGAACTGGATATTATTTTTTGGTTTGAACTGTCAGTTATAGGGAAGGGAATTTTTCCAGGAACAGCATCAAGCTTTTCTAGAACAAATATCCAATGGGCCAAATGCAAGGTAGAGCTCCCTTCATTCTGTTCCAACAATGTACCTTAACTTCAAATTCAAAAGAACAGGCCCTACTGCAGCTGTGTGACATTTCCTGTTCCATACCGCTTGTTATTGTGCTTCTTTTTGATGACCCAAATCAACTTTTTAACCTTTTACTTAAACAAATCAACTGTAAATTAATAAATCTTTAATAAAACTTAACAAATCAAATTAAAGTTGTGTTGGCCGGGGTGATGATGCACTCCAGTCCCCGCGGCGCCCACTGGTCGCGGAAGGCCTTGAGCGTGCCGGCGGACACCGCGTGCTCCATCTCCAGGGACACCTGGGTTCGAACGTAGCCGTGGAAGAGAGGCAGGCAATCGGGCCGAACGACCCCCTCCATTTGTTATTTTGGCCTCTGAGTGACCCCCTACTATATTGCCAATTAATGCAGAATTATTTTCAGCTGTGGTCTCATGATCTCTAGCAACTGGATTGAGATTACTCAAACTCATTGGGAACCATGAAACAAAGACTTTCCCAGAATCGTCCAGGGTTGGTTCCAACCCAGATGCCAAAGGTAAAAGGACTGTGTTCTTAAGCTCTCTGTATAGAAGACCAACCTTGTACATCAATGTCACTTCATACTACTGTAATGTAACCTGTGATTTATACTGAAGATTTCACAGGATCGGCACTGAACCCTCCCCACCCCCATAAATAGCAAAGTGTGCATTACACAATTAGAATGTTCATTTATATTCGGTAAATGCCTTTGTATCAACAAACTTCACGGCTCATTTAAGAGTTAGTAGTAGATAAAGTGTCTAAAGTGGAACAGCATTCACCTTTCTCCAAGGAGTTTGGGTTACTGGGCTGAAATGGTGGGTTTCAGGAATAAAATAGTCAAGGTACATTATGCTATTTGATTTATTTCTTTATTAAAACCAGTTTTCTCCATCACAATCTGTTTGTATCAGATTCTAGCTTTACACACTTCTGTAGTACAGTACATTCTTCCAAAATGGTTCTGTGAAAATTGGGCTTGGGTTTCATTGTATATAATCCAAGTGTGGTCAGAACAAGATTTTAAAGAATTAAAGAGGCGCTGTCTTTATTGAAAACTGCTTCACAAACCGGGTCGACAAACACTGCAATTAGTTGATGCAAATTCACCTTAAAATAAGCATTACTATACTACAAGAACACCAGTGGTTTTGGGGGTGGGGTGGGTTGGGTTGGGTTGAGGGTGATAATATAAGACAATAAAAGGCAATGCTTCTTTAAGTAACATTCCCCCAGGTGACTGCAACTGATTGGATAATTGACTTTAGATAGACGGTTAACTGACTTTAGATAGATGGTTAACAAGATGTGGTCAAGCCAAACTGGTCTGTGTAGTGTTATGTAAAAAAAAAACACTATCCTGGTTAGTCCTACAGGGGGAAAAAAACACTTTGTATAATAAGGAAACTCATTCCGTTAAGGTAAGTCTTGTTCTGTGAGGTCACCACTGTTTCAAAACTGGGGATAATATGAAGCTGATGCTTGCACAGTACAGCAGAGGACTTATTCCCTGAAAGTATTTGAATACCCTTTTCCCTTCAATTCATCAATGAGAATAACTAAGTAAGACATGTGACTTTTTGCTGGCCAATCTAATGCTGATGTTTGTAACTGTTAAAACCTGAATGGAAATCAGTGCTTATACTTCACTGGCTGAGGTGGTGGCTGGGTAACTTGCTTTCAAGCCCAAATCTCAAGGTTGAGATCAGAAACTATGGGAGTAAGCCTGCATCCTACATTATTGTGACACTTGCCAACATACCAAGGTACTATAACTACTGAATCACCATATTATGTACTTTGTCAAATTTATGTTCACAGTAATGTGTTGGTGCCGTGGATTGAAATATTTTTCAACATTCTGTATCATCTGTCTTCTGTTCAATTATAGGATGGGTTAGATTTACTCCTCAGTATTAACCCCAAACTTACAAAGGTGACACTTCCATTTCCCAAAACCACCTTCTGCCCCTCTCACTTTTTATTTGTTCATGAGATGTGGGTGTCGCTGGCAAGGCCAGCATTTTTATTGCCCATCCCTAATTGCCCTTGAGAAGGTGGTGGTGTGCCGCCTTCTTGAACCTCTGCAGTCCGTGTGGTGAAGGTACTCCCACAGTGCTGTTAGGGAGGAAGTTCCAGGATTTTGACCCAGTGATGATGAAGGAACGGCAATATATTTCCAAGTCAGGATGGTGTGTGACTTGGAGGGGAACTTGCAGGTGATGATGTTCCCATGCGCCTGCTGCCCTTGTCCTTCTAGGTGGTAGAGGTCACGGGTTTGGGAGGTGCTGCCGAAGAAGCCTTGGCGAGTTGCTGCAGTGCACCTTGTAGATGGTACACACTGCAGCCACGGTACGCTGGTGGTGGAGGGAGCGAATGTTTAAGGTGGTGGATGGAGTGCCAATCAAGCGGGCTGCTTTGTCCTGGATGGTGTTGAGCTTCTTGAGTGTTGTTGGAGCTGCACTCATCCAGGCAAGTGGAGAGTATTCCATCACACTCCTGACTTGTGCCTTGTAGATGGTGGAAGGGCTTTGGGGAGTCAGGTGAGACATTTGCCGCAGAATACCCAGCCTCTGACCTCTTGTTGCCACAGTATTTATGTGGCTGGTCCAGTTAAGTTTCTGTTCAATAGTGACCCCCCCAGGATGTTGATGGTGGGGGATTCGGCGATGGTAATGCCATTGAATGTCAAGGGGTGGTGGTTAGACTCTCGCTTGTTGGAGATAGTCATTGCCTGGTACTTCTGTGGCGTGAATGTTACCTGCCACTTCTCAGCCCAAGCCTGAATGTCGTCCAGTTCTTGTTGCACACGGGCATAGACTGCTTCATTATCTGAGGAGTTGCGAATGACACTGAACGCTGTGCAGTCATCAGCGAACAGCCTCATTTTTTACCTTTTTATATAGGAGGGAAGGTCATTGATGAAGCAGCTGAAGATGGTTGGGCCTAGGACACTGCCCTGAGCAACTCCAGCAGTGGTGTCCTGGGGCTGTGATTGACCACCAACCACCACAACCATCTTCCTTTGTGCTAAGTATGACTCCAGCCAGTGGAGAGTTTTTCCCCTGATTCCCATTGACTTCAGTTTTACTAGGGCTCCTTGATGCCACACTCGGTCAAATGCTGCCTTGAAGGGCAGTCACTCTCTCCTCACCTCTGGAATTCAGCTCCTTTGTCCATGTTTGGACTAAGGCTGTAATGAGGTCTGGAGCCGAGTGGTCCTGGCGGAACCCAAACTGGGCATCAGTGAGCAGGTTATTAGTGAGTAAATGCTGCTTGACAGCACTGTCAACGACACCTTCCATCACTTTGCTGATGATTGAGAGTAGACTGATGGGGTGGTAATTGGCAGATTGGATTTGTCTTGCTTTTTGTGGACAGGATATACCTGGACAGTTTTCCATATTGTCGGATAGATGCCAGTGTTGCAGCTGTACTGGAACAGCTTAGCTAGAGGCGCGGCTAGTTCTGGAGCACAAGTCTTCAGCACGACAGTTGGGATGTTGTCGGGGCCCATACCCTTTGCTGTATCCAGTGCGCTCAGCTGTTTTTCGATCACGTGGAGTGAATCGAACTGGCTGAAGACTGGTTTCTGTGGTGGTGGGGACCTCGGAAGGAGGCCGATGTGGATCGTCCACTCGGCATTTCTGGCTGAAGATGGTTGTAAACGCTTCAGCCTTGTCTTTTGCACTCACATGCTGGGTTCCACCATCATTGAGAATGGGGATATTCATGGAGCCTCCTCCTCCTGTTAGTTGTTTAATGGTTCATGACTGGATGTGGCAGGACTGCAGAGCTTTGATCTGATCTGTTGATTGTGGGATCGCTTAGCCCTGTCTATAGCATGCTCCTTTCACTTTTTAGCATGCATGTAGTCCTGTGTTGCAGATTCCCCAGGTTGGCGCTGCATTTTTAGGTACGCTTGGTGCTGCTCCTGGCATGCTCTTCTACACTCCTTATTGAACCAGGGTTGATCCTCTGGCTAGATGGTAATGGTAGAGTGAAGGATATGCCGGGCCATGAGGTTACAGATTGTGGTGGAATACAATTCTGCTGATGGCCCTCATGGATGCCCAGTTTTGAGCTTCGAAGCTGTGGACTTGTACCATGTGGACAGTTTCAATACAAAACAGTATTTGTGTTTTTTATAATAATTGAACACTGAATGAAACCATATACTCAAAAAGCCAAGTAAATTAAGATTTACATATAACAGCTGTGTTTCCTACTGTGTGGCCGGTGAGGTGTAGAGGGTGGCATAGTACTTGGACATTCTTTTCACTGGTGGTTTATGTCTGGTTTTAGATGTAATGGTTCTGTTCTATATCTATTTGCGCAGAGTGTATGCTGGTAGCTACCCTGGTTTGTCCTCCCTGCTCATTGTGTCTTCTCTTGGTACAGTGGAACAACCATCCAGTTCCTACTGGAAGCAGGTTATTTAGATCTTCTCTGGTCTGGATCATAAGTCCTTTTTGGCACTGGCTGCGTGGTTGCTTATATGTAGGGATTCTACTTCATCCATACACTGTTCCAGGGCCCTCTGGGTTTGGCATCACGTGTGTGTATTTTTTTTTGTGGGTTATTACTTAGCCCGCGTACTGCTTGCACACTTCCCTGTAGTACTGTCAGGAAGTTGTTGGACTTTCCATCCATCTCTGAGGAAAACTTGAAATTGTTAATGTCCCAGTAACTGAGGTCCAAAAGGCTGGCACAGGCCTGCAGTACAGCACGGCTCCAGGGCCAAAGGAATTCCCTACTGATTTCTACAAAGCTCTACTTCTGAATGAAGCCTTATTCTGGTGAAGCTCTTCTGCCACACACTGGTGGTGGATACACTTGCAGAATCTATGAAATCAGATCCAGTCACACTCCTACATACAGCAAGGATGCAAATGCCTGTGTCTTCTACAGGTCAATATTCCTCCCCAAATGTTGTTATAAAATACTAACAAGTTCTGGATTTGGTTGCCCCTTGGTCCATCCAAACCAAACTGGGTTCATCCAAGGCTGCCTTGTGACTGACAATATCAGACAACTGTTCAGTAATTGTATGAACACGTTTACACTGTTGCAATCACTGAATTTTCAATCGGGGAGAATAGAGCATTCTACGTGTGAGTGGACGGCCTTTGGAGACATGTTCAGAAACTGAATCCAAATCCTTTGCCTATACTCGTCTTTAATGAGAACAAGTGGCAGCATGTTGCCAGCATTCCCTCCAATGAGGGACTAGGCAGGGTTGTCCCTATCTTCCCTCTTTGGCCTGTCTGCAGAAACCCTAGCCTTGGTATCCGAGGACCTCGAGGAGCTGGCAGAGCGGAATGCAAAGTATCATTGATATACCTATCAATTCCTCCAATAAAAGGCGAAGAGTTACGAAGGTGACTAAAGGTTTTTATTGACTAAATAACAGAGCCCACTCTCGTGGGTGATCCGATCCAAGCAGGAGGAATACCAGCCAGTCGCTCACCTTTATACCTGGCCTGGTGGGTGGAGCCAAGGCGGAGTCGGCAGTGGTCATCCCAGGTATAGCAGTGTGGCAAGAGGCGACCTCGTACCGTGATACAATAGTGGTCAGTGATACAGTTATAACGAACAGTGGTGAACAGTGCTAACTACTAACAGTGATACGATAGTGAACGTGGTTTACCACATTCACCCCTTGTTTAGAATTAAGTCCGGCGGGGTGAAGTGTACTACCAATTCTGGTAGGTCAGTCTGTCCGGAGGCTTCGTAAGCCTCTCCGATTGCCGCAGCGGTGGTGTTGCCTTATCCGGTGTTGATGCTGGTGTTTGCGTGGTCGGCGAGGGCTCGTGGGGTTCCGGCATGCCGTCTACCCGGGCTGAGGTTGGGGGGGGTGGTGGCGGTGTTTCCGGATCGGCTGAGGGTGCGAGGTCTCGTAGGGAGACAGTGTCCTCCCGCCCGTCTGGGTACGCCACGTAGGCGTACTGGGGGTTGGCGTGCAGGAGGTTCACCCTCTCGACCAGGGGGTCCGTTTTATGGGCCCTCACGTGTTTCCGCAGCCAGACCGGCCCCGGGGCGGTCAGCCAGGTTGGTAGAGTGGTTCCCGTAGTCGACTTCCTGGGGAAAACGAACATTCGTTCATGGGGGGTGGTGTTAGTGGCCGTGCAAAGTAATGACCGGATGGAGTGCAGCGCTGTCGGGAGGACTTCTTGCCAGCGGGAGGTTGGGAGGCCCTTAGACTTTAAGGCTAAGAGGACGGCCTTCCATACCGTCGCGTTCTCTCTTTCCACCTGACCGTTACCTCTGGGGTTGTAGCTGGTGGTCCTGCTTGCTGCAATACCTCTCTCTCTAGGAGGAATTGCCGGAGTTCCTCGCTCATGAAGGAGGAGCCCCGGTCGCTGTGTATATAGTTCGGGAACCCGAACAAGGCGAAGAGGGCATTCAGGCACTTAATGACCGTGCTACTGGTCATGTCGGGGCAGGGGAAGGCAAAGGGGAAACGGGAGTACTCATCAACGATGTTGAGGAAGTACACATTACGGTCAGAGGACGGGAGGGGCCCCTTAAAGTCGATGCTCAGGCGCTCGAAGGGGCGGGTGGCCTTGATCAGGCTTGCTCGGTCCGGCCTATAGAAGTGCGGTTTGCACTCCGCACAGGTCTGGCAGTTCCTGGTCATGGTCCTGACCTCCTCGATGGAGTAGGTCAGGTTGCGGGCCTTAATGAAATGGTAGAGTCTGGTGACTCCGGGGTGGCAGAGCTGGTCGTGGAGGGTCTGAAGCCTATCGATATGCGCGCTGGCGCATGTCATTCGTGAAAGGGCATCAGGGGATTCGTTCAGCTTGCCTGGCCGGTACAAGATCTCATAATCGTAGGTGGAGAGCTCGATTCTCCATCTCAAAATCTTGTCATTCTTGATTTTGCCCTTCAGCTTGTTATTAAACATGAAAGCCACCGAACGCTGGTCGGTGAGGAGGGTAAATCGTTTGCCTGCCAGGTAGTGCCTCCAGCGCCGTACTGCCTCCACGATCGCCTGGGCCTCTTTCTCGACCGACGAATGTCGGATCTCGGGGCCCTGTAGGGTCCTTGAGAAGAAGGCCACTGGCCTCCCCTCCTGGTTTAGGGTGGCGGCTAAGGCGAAGTCGGATGCGTCGCTCTCCACCTGGAAGGGGATGGACTCGTCCACTGCGTGCATCGTGGCCTTGGCTATGTCTCCCTTAATGAGGGAGAAGGCCGCGCACGCCTCCTCCGTGAGGGGGAAGGAAGTGGCTTTCAGGAGGGGTCTGGCTTTGTCCGCGTAATTGGGTACCCATTGGGCATAGTAGGCGAAAAGCCCCAGGGTTCTCCTAAGTGCTTTAGGGCAGTGGGGGAGGGGTAGCTCCATGAGGGGGCGCATTCTTTCTGGGTCGGGGCCGATGATTCCGTTCTCCACTACGCAGCCGAGGATGGCAAGGCGCGTGGTGTTAAACACGCATTTCTCCTTATTGTAGGTGAGGTTCAGCCGTTGGGCCGTACGGAGGAATTTCTCCAGATTCGCGTCATGTTCCTGCCGGTCGCGGCCGCAGATAGTGACGTTATCTAGGTAGGGGAATGTAGCCTGCAGTTCGTTCTGGTCAACCATCTGGTCCATCTCCCTTTGGAAGACCGAGACCCCATTAGTGACACCGAAGGGGACCCTAAGGAAGTGGTATAGGCGCCCATTCGCCTCGAAGGCGGTATACTGGCGGTCCTCAGGGTGGATAGGGAGTTGGTGGTAGGCCGACTTCAGGTCGATGGTCGAGAATACTTTATACTGTGCAATCTGATTGACCATGTCAGATATGCGGGGGAGGGGGTATGCGTCCAGCTGGGTATATCTGTTTATGGTCTGGCTGTAGTCGATGACCAGGCGGTTTTTATCGCCGGTCTTTACGACTACGACCTGGGCACGCCAGGGGCTGCTGCTCCCCTCGATAATGCCCTCTTTCAGGAGGCGCCGCACCTCAGAGCTAATGAAGGCTCTGTCCCCGGCGCTATACCGCCTGCTCTTGGTAGCGACGGGTTTGCAGTCAGGGGTAAGGTTAGCAAACAGAGAGGGTGGCGGGACCTTGAGGGTGGAGAGGCTGCAGGTGTTACGCGGTGGGCGGTTTAACGTTTGCTGGTTGTTGACTGTGAGTGGGGGGAGGGGTCCACCGTATGCTAGGGTTACGCTTTGGAGGTGGGATTGGAAGTCCAGCCCTAGTAGGACGGCAGCGCAGAGATGGGGGAGGACGAGGAGTTTAAAGTTTTTATACTCCGTGCCCTTAACCGACAGGGTCAAGACACAGTAGCCGCTGATGTCCGTGGCGTGGGACCTCGATGCCATCGAGATTCGGCTGCGCGTTGGTAGGACAGAGAGGGAGTAGTGGCTCACCGTGTCTGGGTGGATGAAGCTCTCCGTGCTTCCGCTGTCGAACAGGCAGGTCGTGGCGTGGCCGTTCACTTTGATGTCCATCATTGACTTGGACAGATGGTGCGGGCGGGCTTGGTCCAGGGTGACGGAAGCTAGTGTGTAGCTGAGCGAGTCGTTGTCATCTGCGGGCGAGGCGGTCGGGCGTGGTGAGTAAAATGGCGTCTCCCACGAGGTAGGGCAAAATGACGGAGAAGATGGCTGCCCCCGTAGCTCACATGAGGCACTATTGGGGTCGGTTGCCTTAATCAAAGATGGCCGCCCCCATGACTCATGTGTGGGGATGCTGGCCTCAGTTGCCCTAAACAAAGATGGCCGCCCCCATAGTTCGCATGCGGCACTGCTGGCCTCTGAGGATCCGCTCCTGCAGGCCTTGGAGAAGTGGCCTTTCTTCAGGCAGGTTTTGCATATGGAGTTCTTGGCTGGGCAGCGCGACCTCGGGTGCTTCTCCTGGCCACAAAAAAAACAGCCGGCGGCCCGATCGCGGATGCCCGATGTCGGGGCCGGTGCCGGGGGTGGCGGGGCCGGTCGGGTCCGGGACGCCGACGCAGAGGTAGGTCCCGGGGGCGGCGCTGGGAAGGGTGCTGTGGTAGGGGTCGGGCCCGAGTCCCAGGGTCGCGAGCAGTACCTGGTGAATGCTTCCTGATCTTGGTGGGCCACTTCCAGGGAGATAGCGAGGGCTTCAGCTTTTTCCATGCTGAGGTCTTTAGCTTCCAGCAGTCTTTGCCGTGAGTACTCGGACCGTAGGCCTTTCAGGAATGCGTCGCGGATATTATCTTCAGTATTTTCGGCTGCCGACACCGATTTAAAGTCACAGTTCCTGGCGAGTGCATATAGCGCCTGTGAGAATTCGGCTACTGATTCTCCTGGCTGTTGCGGCCGTGATCTTAGGAGGTGCCTAGCGTACATGTAGTTTACCGGGGTCCGGTACTTCTGTTTCAGCAGGTTGATGGCGGTCTCGTAGGTAGTCATGTCCTCGATGAGAGTGTATACTCTCGGGCTCAGTTGTGCCTGCAGGACACTTAGTTTGGATGCCTGAGGGACGCTGGATTCTCTCAGGTATGATTCGAAGCAGACCAGCCAGTGTTTAAAGTCTGCGGCTGAGTTTGCTGCTCGTGGGTTCAGGTCCAGGTACGGCGGTCTGAGGGCTCGCAGCCAAGCTGGCTGGTGTGGCTGTGCTCCTGGGAGCTGCGCTGGTGGCTCCTCCGCCGGTTGTGACTCGTTGTCGGACATCATTAAATTTAGTCAATAAAATTGATATACCTATCAATTCCTCCAATAAAAGGCGAAGAGTTACGAAGGTGACTAAAGGTTTTTGTTGACTAAATAACAGAGCCCACTCTCGTGGGTGATCCGATCCAAGCAGGAGGAATACCAGCCAGTCACTCACCTTTATACCTGGCCTGGTGGGTGGAGCCAAGGCGGAGTCGGCAGTGGTCATCCCAGGTATAGCAGTGTGGCAAGAGGCGACCTCGTACCGTGATACAATAGTGGTCAGTGATACAGTTATAACGAACAGTGGTGAACAGTGCTAACTACTAACAGTGATACGATAGTGAACGTGGTTTACCACAATCATTTAGTGGATGAAGTCCTGCTGTCTGTCACCAATCCCAGCATCTCTCTCCCCATCCCCTTTCAGACCATCAAAGAATTCTGGCAACGCTCAGGCTACAAGCTTCACTTATTCTAAAATGGGAGGGCATCGCTGTTTCCCAGACTAAACTGGGCATGTTAAAGAAGCACTACTATTGGGCAATGCAATTCCTGGGTCTCATTGGCTGGAACATAGACTCGCTACTCCCTCCTCTCCAAAAACTGCTGGCTCAGCACAAAGGCAATTGCTGCCCTTCCCATCACAGAAAAGACCAGCAGAGGGCTGGAAATCTAGTGATGACGAAGAGAACAGGAATTTGAAATTGTTTTAAGTTGTGAATAGTTCTGTATGAAACCCTTGACTCCAGTGTATAATATTGATAAATAGGATTTTTTTCTCATAACTTGCAATGGAGAAAAAATCATCTGATTTTGAATGTTGCGTAGTGTTACTGCAATGCTGTATTACATTTTTATAAATAAAAACAGATACAGTACCTCTGCCCCAGCTCCAATCCCAGGTCCTGGTGAATCAACCTTCCGTTTCTTCCTGGGGCCAATGGCAGCTAATGCAGTTAAATTGGCTTCTCGCTGTCTCATCTGAGCCAATTCCTGCTGTTGCATCTGGGAATCAAAGAAGTGTTCAATTATTCATCTGAAGATGTTGACTGTTGCAGTACCACGCCTTACTTTGGTTGTTGGTAGTTTCCATCTGAATGAAGTTATGTATTTGATTACAATTTGATAGATGGCTCAATTTCAATTAACACTGGCTGAGTTAAACAACAGTCTTAACTAGCTCAAAATATTAACTTCTAGAAATGGTTAAATATTGTTATGACACATCCAGTTTATTGTGCAACTATTACTATTCGTTTTATCCACGATATCTTTGACTCCTCCTACATGAGTAGCAAGAACGATAATTTATATAGTGCCATATCATTTTTTCTGGATGTCCCAAAGTGCTTCTTAGCCAATGAATTACTTTTTTGAAGTGGTCACTGTTGTTGCTTAGGCAAATGCAGCAACCAATCTTTGCACTGTAAGATCCCACAAACTGCAAATTAGATGAATGACCAGTGAACATCTTTTTGGTGATTTGAGGGAGGAATGTTGACCAAGACATCGGGAGAACTCTCTGCCAATGTGCCATCAGATCTTTACATTCACTTGAACAGGCAAACTTGGTTTAACATCTCATTCAGAAGACGACACTTCCAACAATGCGGCACCCCCTCAGTAATGCACTGAAGTGTCAGCCTAGGTTGAGAGTTCATGTCCTGGCATAGAGCATGAACCCACAACCTTCTGACTCGATGCAAGAGTGCTTCCAACTAAGCCAAGCTAACACCTACAAATATAGCTAATATTTCTACATTTTGTGACATCACAAGAAAAAAATAGCACAACTGATGTTGAAATCTGTCATCACAGAAACTAGCAACAGAGTTGTCAGAGTAATCAGTTCATTCATACAAATCACTATCTAAACAGTGCTGAACATATTGGTAGGTTTATCTCAATTGTGAGAAATCTCCTAGTTAGTTATGAAAAGACACTTGCAAAGGATATCAAAATCAACACACAATTTTACAATTATATTAAAAAGAGGAATGTTGGCCCCTTGAAAACTGATAACGGTGGTATTGTCAATAAGGAAATGGCAGAAATGTTGAATAATTAGTTTGCATCAGTATTTACAGTAGAGGAAGAGCTTAGCATGCCAGAAATCCCAAGGAAATTAACAATCAGGACAGTAATGAAGAAAATAATGGCACTAAAGAGTGTCAAATCCCTAGAACCAGATAGTTTTCATCCCAGGGTTTTAAAGGAAGTAGGTGAGCACATTGCAGATGCTGTAACTATAATCTTCCAAAGTTCTCGATTCAGGAACTGTTCTTTTAGATTGGAAAATTGCGCTATTTAAAAATGGTGAGAGGGAAACCAGGGAATTATAGACCAGTTAGCCTAAAATCTGTTGTCAGGAAATTACTAGTCTATAAGGATAGGGTGACTGAACACCGTGAAAATTTTCAACTGATTAGAGAGAGCCAGCATAGATTCTTAAAAGGTAGGTCATGCCTGACAAACCTGACTGAATTTTTTGAAGAGGTGACCAAAGTAGTGGACAGGGGAATGTCTATGGATGTTATTTATATGGACTTCCAGAAGGCATTTGATAAAGTCCCACATAAGAGACTGTTAACATGGAATTGAAGGCAAATTATTGACCTGGTTAGGAAATTGGCTGGGCAGCATGAGACAGAGAGTAGGGATAATGGGCAGGTACTCTAATTGGCAGGATGTGACTAGTGGTGTCCTGCAGGGATCTGTGTTGGGGCCTCAACTATTCACTGCATTTATTAATGACTTGGATAATGGGATAGAAAGCCACATATCCAAATTTGCCAATGACTCAAAGATTAGGTGGCATTGTAGGCAGTGTAGATGAAAGCATAAAATTACAAAGATATTGATAGATTAAGTGAATGGGCAAAACTGTGGCAAATGGATTTCAATGTAGGCAAATGTGAGGTCATCCACTTTGAATCTAAAAAGGATAGAAGAGGGTACTTTCTAAATGGTGAAAAGCTAAAAACAGGAGGTCCAAAGAGACTTGGGGGTCCAGGTATATAGAGCATTAAAATGTCATAAACAGGTACTGAAAGTAATCAAAAAGACTAATGGAATGCTGGCCTTTATATCTAGAGGACTAGAATACAAGGGGGTAGAAGTTATGCTGCAGTTGTACAAAGCCCTGGTTAGACCACACCTGGAGTACTGTGAGCAATTCTGGGCACCACACCTTAGGAAGGATATATTGGCCTTGGATAGAGTGCAGCGTAGGTTTACCAGAATGATACCCGGACTCCAAGGGTTGAGTTATGAGGAGAGATTACACAAACTAGGGTTGTATTTCCTAGAATTTAGAAGGTTAAGTGGTGATTTGATCAAAGCTTTCAAGATATTAAGGGAACAGATAGGGTAGATAAAGAGAAACTATTTTCAATAGCAAAATACTGCGGACGTTGGAATCCGAATCAAAAATAGAAAATGCTGGAAACACCCAGCAGGCCAGGCAGCATTCGTGGAGAGAGAAACAGAGTTAACGTTTCAGGCCTTCCACCCTATCACAGACTGTCCCTTTTTTGTTCTCTTTTCTCCCTCCACCCCCCCCCCCCGCACCTGGTTAAAATCTGTTACATCTCTCTTTCCAGTTCTGATGAAGGGTCACAGACCTGAAACGTTAACTCAGTTTTTCAGCATTTGTAGAGAAACAATTTCTGCTGGTTGGGGAGTCCAGGACTAGGGGGCATAGTGTAAAAATTAGAGCCAGACCTTTTCAGGAGTGAAATTAGGAAACACTTCTACACACACATGTTGGTAGAAGTTTGGAACTCTCTTCTGCAAATGGCAGTTGATGCTAGATCAATTGTTAATTTTAAATTGGAGATTGATAGATTTTTGTTACTCAAAGGTATTAAGGGATATGGGGTAAAAGCGGGTATATGGAGTTAGGTCGCAGATCAGCCATGATCTCATTGAATGGCGGAATAGACTCGAGGGGCTAAATGGCCTACTCCTGTTCCTATGTTAGTTTGTACTTTTGGTGCTTATTTTATGCTTGTGAAAATTAATTTATCTGACAGAGAAGTAAAATCCCATATACAAGAAGTCTTTTTTTTAAACTCAAAGACTTTTAATGTATTGGAAGCCTTCATTTTTTCTACTAAGGCCTGTAAACCGGTCAAACAAACAACCCACCACTGTCACTAAGTAGTACTATTATGGCTGCTTAAATCTACTGCCAAATAAGTCAAATTTCAGTTTTGAAGTGTATTCTTTAGGGGGTTTGAAATTAAGAATAGAACCTGTACTGACTGCTCCAACACTGTATAAAGTAGCCATTTTTTTGCATAAAGGCACCTATTACAAGTGTGTGCGTCTGTGTTGACTTTATTAATCAAATTGTGCGGAACCTTCCTGCATATGCTTGTCACCTGAACTTCACTGCATTATTTGTTTCTACTATTATCCTTGATCTCAGACCAATTAATTTAACTTGATGCTCCACTTCTTTTGTTATAGATACCTCTTTTCCAGTACATCCCTATAGTTGTCTTTTGTAGACTGATTTGTGATTGAAGGCTAATTAATACTCTTTTTTTGGTAGGGAGGAATTTAAAAAAAGGGTTATTCTTACCTCTTTGGCCTTTTGTTTTAGCCTAAGTTGTTCTGGGTCCTCTTGCCTGGAACGAGACTGATGATGAAATGTAAGAAATTGATCATTGTAAAACAATGCAGCACTTGTTTTCCGGCACACGGGTTGAGATTGATAATTAAAAATTCCTGTAAAGGCACTGACTGATTAATCAGCTTACAAGTCACTACATCTTTCTAGGCAAACTAATGTCACTGTCTTTATATGCCAGGTTCTAACCTGCAACGATTTACTGAATTATGGCATTAACTCAAAGGATGGTGATTATGCAATACTGTGGGCAAGTGTTCTGTGTGAGTTCAACTTTATTCCAATGTGATAACTATAACCCACCTAGACCAACAAAATACAAGTTTGTGGATAGAGTAAAGCAAAGAAATGTTCTTTTAAGGTATGGCCAATGGTTGATTATAATGTGTTGCATACCAGCAGTCAAAGTATTACAATCTCCACCGCTTACAGTTGGCGTGTTGGAGTTAACGCGATTTGCTCGCTATATGCGCTGGACGGTAAAACCAAAAAGCAAAGTAACCAACATTTAAAAAAAAAAGATATCTCCACTTAGCAACTGCCTCTCCCTAATTGTTAGCAGTTACATCCAGAATTTCATCACTAAGGTAATCGCACTTTAACGAGGTGCAAACAGCTAATTGAAACTGCTTGAAGACTTGAATTTGCCTGAAATCAGCAGTCTATTAAATCGGTAAATGTAATACAGTGGATTAGCAAGGTGTGAATAGTTATAAAAGACCCGATTTTGCTTGGCATTAGCAGATCCTTTTAAATTGGTAACTGCAGGGTAAGTACTTTGAGTACTGCCTGAAATAGCTGGCCCGCTTAATATGTTAATTAACTCTTATGGTAACGTTTTGTAATTGACTCCAATGGTAATGGAAAACGATTAGCTCTGTTTGCCCGATATAGTCCCCTGCCTGTGATAACCGTGGACGGTGTAAGTGGTGGGGAATGTACTTTTTATATACATTTATATAGTATTTGTGTTGAAATGTCTCAAATTGCTACACACAGGATTTATTTGGGGTAGTCACTGTATATGGGCAAGCTTTTTTTCCCCATTTGTTTGCTAGGTGTGGGCAATGCTGCATTTATTGCCTATCCCTAGTTGCCTTAAAACTAAGTGCCTTGCTAGGCCACTTCAGAGGGCATTAAGAGTCAACCACAGTGTGGGACAGGTGTCACATTGGTCACGTGAAGTGAGGTTGGCAGGTTTCCTTTCAAGGAGGACATTAATGAATTCAGTTGAGTTTTTACGATAATCTAGCAGCTTTCATGGTCATTTCAGTTGCAGTAGTTACTTGTGTTTCATCTGTTATTTTTCTGTGTTACTTTGTGTTCTAGAATGGTTTTCAAATATTGTCCCCAGTGTTTACGTTGTATTGTCTGACTTGATCTGATGTTCCATTCCTTTTACTGTATAAGGAACTATTTTGTAGTTTAAGTAATGATCAGCAAAAAAAAAATTTTATGTGGAAAAAATTGCACAACTGAATTGTGTGCTCTGCCACGTGAACACACCATTGCTTTTAAAAGCTTGCTTGTGGAACTCTGGGTGGTGAAGTCCAGCAGTTGAAGTAGTTTACTGTGACTTTCACATACACAAACACCGGGACAGATCTTCCAGTCCAGTCCCCTCTTGTACTGCACAGCGTGTGCTGGTCTTTGTTTCAACTCGTTAAATGTACGCTTCAAAACAGGTGCCCACCATAAGAGCTGCAATTCTAGAGCAGAAATGGTTGTGCTGGCGACAGAAGACCCAAGATTTGTTTGGCATCATTAGCTAAGCACAACTGTGTGTGGTGTACAAGTGCACATGGCTCCCAGGTTGGGTATGTGCATATAACATTTGTACCAGTGTTGACTTTGGCTCGGCATTCATTATGTACACTAGGTGCTAGATTAAACTTTAGAAAGGCATCACTATGCACGCAATGGAACTGAGAGTTTAATTTATTGTAACATCCTCTCCTGTTTGATTTCACTTAAATTGCACCTAATGTGCATTGTCATTAAAATATAAGACTTGTTGCTTACCTTTGCTGCTCGCATTAAAATTTCCCTTTCTTGTTCATCTTTCCTTTGCTTTTCCATTTGATCAAGTTGTTCAAAGAACTTGAGCTGTGACCTTACATCACTTAACTGCTCATACCTGTCGTCCTCCTGAAATCAAAAGGCAATCTGAATTATTAATTGTTTGCAGGAGTAGTGAAATAACTCCTACATAGAAACCTTGACAACAAATGGACTGTCCTATCACCACTTTCTTATTTGATGCCGGTGTGTGAAGGGCAACATTCCAACCTGTTGACATTTCAATTAAAACCTCAAGTAACTAGTCCGAGTGTGCTGGGTGAGGGGAAAAATGTTCTGCTCGTTATGCTCCTACCCCATTGAATAATGCTCTGCTTGCTAATAAATGAAGTAGCAGAAATAAATTGCTGCTAAAATCAGTGCTTAATCCTGAGATGCAAAAAGAGAAATATTCTATGTATTAGTGATGATAACTCCTAACAAAAAAATCTTTAAAACCATCATTTAAGTGTGTGTTCTGCTTATCAGCCTTTTGTTAATAACAATTTGCATTTATATAGCGCCTTTACAGTAGTAAAACATCCCAAGGTGCTTCACAGGAGCGTTAAACAAAATTTGACCATCAAGCCACAAGAGATATTAGGGCAGATGATTGGTAGGTTTTAAGGAGCATCTTAAAGGAGGAAAGAGAAGGGGAAAGTTTTAGGGAGGGAATTCCAGCGCTTAGGGCCTTGGCAGCTGAAGGCACGGCCGCCAATGGTGGAGCGATTAAAACCGGGGAATGCGCAAGTGGCCAGAATTGGCGGAGCACAGATTGAAGGTTGTAGGGCTGGCAGAGATTACAGAGATAGGATTAAGAGCAATGAGTCCACATACATCAATGTAGTGTTGATTTGCCATTTTTTTTTTTGAAGAAGTTGTTCTAGTGCAAGCCACCGCTATATAAAAACTTCCACCAATAAATCTTCCAAGATGTTACTGTTCTGCAATACAAACTTTTGTTTGCTGTTTGTACTGAGTTAGTTGAGGTGGCTGTAAAGGTACTAAAAGTGGCCTCTGTGTCCCAGGCTGGGGAAGGGAATGATCAGAGAGTTTCTGCTCCTGACTGCAAATCAGTGATGCTTGTTGGAAGGTACACTTTTTTTTATACTGAAGTTAGCTGAGGCTTGGCTCTGATGCCCCCATTATCAGATTTCCTGCTACCACTGACTATCTAGTTCCACACACGAAGAATGTGCACTTTGGTGAGGTACCGGAGGATCACTGATACCTGTGGACCCATGTCCCAATGTGAGTCAATACCTTCAGGAAAGGGGGAGGGGGCAATTTATAGAGTTTTTTTTTAAAGATTACAGCAAATGCTTGAAAAAGGATGCAAGTACATTTAGCTTATGAACCTTTTGTTGGTAGGAATTGATGGAAGCAACTCAAGATTTCTTTTTAAAAGACAATTATAATGAGATTGGGTCTAAAGAAGAGTCAGTGATTCTACACTCACCTTGTAGGAGATGTTTCTCTGCTGTGCAACTTCAGATATCTTTTCTACAAGTGTTTGTAATCTCTGTTGGGTGGCATGTGACACAAAATTTACTACATCAGGATGAACGTCGGTAATTCCATGTTTTTTACCTGTTCCCAAAAAAAGTTAAAATACCTTTTTAGATAGGTTAAATATTTTTAACTATTGTTATAGCATTCCCCTTTTACTGATGCAGTATTGTTCTTTTAGTTCAGTGTTGTCCAATACCTTGGCCACTAGCCGCATGTGGCTAATTGGGAATCCAGATGTGGCTAATTGCATTTCTGATTAGTAAATTTTAAAAAATGAGTAATAGACACCATGATGTCGGTGCTCATTCACACTGTATGTATGTGTACTTTTTGTGCGTTTGTTAGTAAAATGGTCAGATGAAAAGCAGCGCGCGAGTGTTTTTCAATTGTGGAGTGCTTTCTTTCCTTGGTTACTGAATGGTGGTAGATGTTTGTGAAGTAAATATACACGTTAAATACATTTCTGTATTGTGAGTGTACCTAAGGTGTTTTCTACAAAAATTAGTGCATATGGCTAAAACGGTGTTGCCATAGCCACACCTGTGGCTAGTTAGCAAATGTTATTGGACAACACTGTTAGCTGATTAAAATGTAACCGTACTTATGGTTCCACTTCTTAATTTTTGCATTTTTAGTTTCTTCTGGCTAAAAAATGTACTGTCAAAAACTTTCCTTAGAGATACTTTTAAACAGTTTGAAAGAGGCTTATGTTTTAAGAAGATCCCCTACTACATTGGCTCCTTCACAAAGTTTGCATAAGAAGGTCGCCATACTGTGAGAATAGCTAGATATCTCTTTACCTATTTCTAACATTCTTCTGTGCAATGGTGCAGTGAACAGGAAAGCTTCATCTTTACACGATCTTGTCAGAGTGCCCACCAGTTCTGAATTTGTTGCCAAAATGCGTGCACTTTCTTCAGAAAGGTTAACTCCAGCCATGGATGCCACATCATTAATATCATCATCATCCCTAGAAAATTTCACATCTACACATTAATGTCATTAAGAGATAAACTACATTTGAGAAATCTGCAAATGCTCATGTAATACTGGACCAAGATGTACAGATTTGTTAGAACTACATTTATTTGGTTTGGGAGGAAGGAAGAGTTCCCCATTTAGGTTGTCCTTGGTCAACAGCGCAGGCAGCCTGCCTTCAGGTTCAGCCCACGAGTAGGTACTGAGACGCATGCAGGGTAATTCCCTACCTAACACCACTGCAGAAGCACCATCATCACAGAGACTGTAGTGCTTCAGGAAGGTCCAACACACCACCTCGGGTCAACTCGGGATGGGCAATGAATGTGGCCTTGCCAGCATTGCCCACATCCCAAGAGCAAAAAAAATTAGCCTGTTTTCTCTTCCTAGTGGGAAATGCCTCACTTCTGCTTTGTGCATGGTGTCCCCTGCTCTTCCCTCGAGAGCTAAACCAAGATCGTTGGTTGTCATAGAAATATAGAAGATAGGAGCAGGAGTAGGCCATTCGGCCCCTCGAGCCTGCTCCGCCATTCAATGAGATCATGGCTAATCATCCAAATTCAGTACCCCTGTCCCTGCCTTCTCCCCATATCCTTGATCCCTTTAGCCTTAAAAAAATATATATCTAACTCCTTGAATATATTTAATGAATTGGCCTCAACTGCCCTGTGTGACAGAGAATTCCACAGGTTCACCACACTCTGGGTGAAGAAATTCCTCCTTATCTCAGTCCTAAATGGCTTGCCCCTTATCCTTAGACTGTGACCCCTGGTTCTGGATGTATTAATCCACCACAAAGCGCAACATGTGTTGAGCATCCAGATATCAGAATGCTGTGTATTCATAGTCAAAAGGTCTAAGTTCTAAATAAGTAACCTGATAAAGGCCCAGGGATCAGAAGTGAAGTTACTCGAAAGAATGCCAGTTGTGGTGGGGTGGGGGGTGGTGGTTGTTTTTAAAGGAACTTTGTCATTTGGGTTTTTACGATAGATAAATACTTACTTACTGCTAGTTAAGTGATGTGCATATCAATTCTATTTTTGGAATAAAGTCTTGAGTTTTTAATATCAACATTTTCCATCCTAAGTATCATTTGTTCCTTCCTGAGGTTTTGCTCAAACGTCTCACCTGAAAGAACCGCCCGCTGCTGCTTCTTTAAGCTTGTTTTTTTGAACAACAGAAGTCTGGACAGAATAAGTCAAACCAGCTTTATTTCCTGGCACCACTGTCTGTTTCATAACGGGAACTGTAAAATTATGGAGAAAGTTATGTTAAATACTTGTCTCGTAACTTGCTCCAGCTCAATTGGTTACAGTATTTTACTTGTACAGCAATTTTTAAGCCTGGTTATCTAACTCGCAGATTAAAATGCACACTTATCACTTGCACAACAAACCACTGTATCGTATAGAAGCTCTGTCTATTTGAGGACGACGACTGCAACATTTTTTTTGTGGCAGTAAAGGACATTTTTACCACTCGCGCCATCATTTAACTGAGTATGTCTTCTAAATATTGCGTTAATAACAGAAGTTCCTCAACATGCCAACACCCTCAGTTATTTCAGTTACAAAAGAATCCCCATGGACATTTGCAAAACACCTGAACTGAATGTGGTGGTAAAACCTTTGTATATCATTATGTCTGACGAAAGGTCATCGACCTGGAACGTTAACTCTGTTTCTCTCTCCACAGGTGCTGCCTGACCTGAGTATTTCCAGCATTTTCTGATTTTATTTCAGATTTCCAGCATCTGCAGTATTTTGCTTTTGTCATTATGTCAATATTCATTTAATCAGATTTACTGTTATGCAGTTAGATGTACTTTAGTGTGGAATATTTGATTTTTGCAGTATCTAGGATCATGATGCTATGACCCCTCATTCAAAGCCAGGGCACTTTGAGCACCGCTTATTTGCAATTTTGCTTAAAAAAGCACAAATATCATATAAGCAGCAATGTGCAGTTGTATAATGGGGGAATGATGATGCAAAATGGCTATCTATCCTGTGGGTCACCTAGGCAGGCAAAATTAACAACTTGTATTTGGAGAGCATCTTTAATGTAGAAAAATGTGCCAAGGTGCTTTACAGAGCCATAAGGGAAAATAAATGTGTACTGAGCCACTGAAGAAGATATTGGGAGGAGTGCCCAAAAGCTTAGCCAAAGAGCTGGATTTCAAGGAGGGTCTTGAAGGAAGAGCGGGAGCTGGAGAGGTAGAAGGGTTTAGGGAGAGAATTCCAGCTAGTGCAGGCAAGGTGGCTGGAGGCATTGCTGCCAATGGTGTGACAAAGGGAAAGGGGATGGTCACAAGAGGCCAGAGTTGGAGGAACAGGTTGGAGAAGCCATGGAGCAATATAAACATAAGAATGAGAATGTTAAATCTGAGGCCAATATAGGTCAGGGATGATGGGTTAGTAGACCTTGATGTAGGATAGGATATGGGCAGAAGAGTTTTGGATAAGGTGAAACTTACAGAAGGTGGAGGATAGCAGGCCAGACCGGAGTATTGGAATAATTAATTTGAAGGCGACAAAGGCATGCATGAGGGTTTTAGCAGCAGATGGGCTGAGCGGGGTGATGCAGGTGATATTACGGAGGTGGAACTAGGAGATAATTGTGATGAGCAGGATATGGAGTCAAATAGGTTGCCAACAGTCTAGTTCATTATGACAGTGGTGGGGCTCCTATTTCTTATTGCATTATGTTCTTAAGTGTTTTAAGATGTTTCAATTCTGTCATAAGGTGCTATACAAGTTCAAGCATTTCTTTCTTTCCTAGTGACCGTTGGATTGGGCGCTGGCAACTTGCAGTATGTGATTTATAAGTGCAGTCGTCACTATATTTGTTTTAGTTTTAAAAGTGAGTACTATTTGTTTACAAATTCAGAGACTTCGCCTCATCTATATACTAAAATCCAATGTCGGCATGCACTTCCTGTATCAACTGTTCCCATTATACATTTCCTATATCAATGTTTTTAATGTAAACTACCTATGCAAATTTGTCACATTGTAATTACACACTCCTGTCAATTCTGCTGTAGCACGCCAGTTCTGCATTTCCCAGCTCCTCGCCCTGTACTACAAAGAAATTCCTATGTTGTAACCAACTATACTTCTCTGCTTCCCAAACTGCCATAAGTTTTGTCAAACTATTATATTAAAATTATTCAGGACAGAATTCATGACTTTAAAATGGGAACTGAATTTCATCTGCATACCCTGGTCCAATTACCTCTATCCTTTCTCCTGAAGACTATACTTGTCTCCACTCCCCGTGTCCAATGGTACAGACCGATTTATTTTCATGACCGTTCTAGATTTTTCTGACTGCATCAAAGTTACCCTCCAGCTAGTGTGTTTTTACAATTTAATGTTACTAATTTGAAAGGGCTTCTTTAAGGAATTTTGAGCGAAAATATTCAATTATTGGCTTCAACGAGGAATTTTTTTTTTTTTTTTTTTTTAAAAACAGGGTGAAGCAAAGGAAAATAGTTACTGAACATAAGAGATTGGTATCTAAGCAAACAGGTCAATAATTAATTATTTGTAGTTTTGTATTTGAGGTTTAAAAACGTTCATATTTACCTGTCTGAAGTTGCTTCAATTGCATCTGTGAAGGAGCAGTTAGCATGATGCGGTTCTGAGGTTGCCTAAGTGTCACCATGGGTGTTTGTGTCAGTGTTACCTGCGGTCGGACCAGTGTTCCTTGCTGCTGTTGAACAACCTGAAGACAAATACACTCATTAGCATAAACTGAAGTCTAAAATCTGAGACGGTCATGATGGTCAGTCTCCAGCAACTACTCTAAATATCATTATTGTTAAGTGGATGCTAGCAATAACAAAATGAATAAAACCATGGGTACAAGGCAAATAATTTAATGAACTTTTTAGCCTACATGAACTGGATATTTGGAGTGACATTCTGAGTGAGTTTGACTTATTTCTGCTAACTCTGCTTTAAAGGGTTTTTCAAACTTTTTTCAAACATAGTTTCAATGTGGAATATTACCAATACAAAAGACATGCAGTACCACTATTTATGCCATGTGAAGTGACTCTGGATACTTCCTAGCTCCATCTTAAGTTTGATAGTAATGGTGACCGTATTAAATTTAACAGGCTAGCTTTTGGACGCACTTACTATTTTGTGAAGTGTGTTACTGCGCTGCATGGTTCCACATTACAAACCAAAAACGACAAATGTTTTGCCAAAGTCAGTATCCAACAGGAACAAAACATCTCCTTTAATTCCATCAAGTAGTCAGACAAGTGGTGACCAGGAACAAAGTGGCCTGCACCAGAACAACGTTGGCAGAACCAGAGGGGAAAAATGCACGGTAACGGTTTGTTTTATACACTAGGATTTATCAAAATGTCTTTGTTTTTACTAACTCAAAAACAATCTTTGAGGGTGTGCATGCTTTAACTGTCTATCCAAAATGATAAGTCATAAACATTCAAGCTCTGTGGACAGCTTCAGTAGCTATAATCCAACAGAACTGATTTGGAGATCTTGGTTCAAATTCGAGTCTTGACTGACATTTGCATGTTTGCTTTCCCTTCAGTACCGAATGTTTTTTGGGTCATTCTACATCGAAGCCATTTTCTTGGTGAATTCTCCAATCTGAAATGTCCTGCCAACCGCACCCACTCCATATTCTAGATAACATTTGTGACTTGTTTTAACTATTTCCCCAAAACGGTTTACCAAACAGTGGCTTTAATTTTGGGGTGAGACATTAAATAGCCATCGTCATTTTTTTCAATAAAGCCAGGATGTTTATTCTTAAACAATATTTTAACAATGGCTACAATGAAATTAAATACTTTGCACATTTATCTTTTAACCATCCTGTATTCCAGGAAATTTAAAAGATTTTGCACTAAGGTTTATATATTAAAAACCATATTTATTTAATCCCACAAGTCATCTTAATGTACAATTTCGGATGATAGTCGATCAGGCTGTAAACAAAAGAGAAATGCCATAGAATCTTAAATGTTACAAGACTGGCACTGCTCAATCATCTTATTCCCATGTTATGGTCTAAAATAATTTTTTCTTCTCCCCTATGATGGCATAAATGGAGTGCTGCTGACCGTATTCAACATAAGGATGCTCAACTACTAGTTCATGCTGATGAAAAGAGTTTGTTCAGAAAATCTGAGAGACTGCCCCTAACTAGCAGTTCTAAACAAAATATGCTAATAAGGATGCCTGAGACACACTCGGTGTGTAGATATTACAGTTGTTCCTTATGAACTAGTTGTGTTGATTTGTCCTACCTTGCCAGCTTGCACTGACTGTCCAGGCTGTGCTAAACTTAGCACAGGATGTTGGAGGGTGCTAGTTACTGTAGCTGTAGCAGTAGTTGTCCGCACTACAGGTCGCTGTTGTACAGTGTTTCCTAGTACCACTGCTGTCAATGCTGTTGTGGTCTGAGTTGAGGATTGTTGTTGACTTTGCTGAATAAAAGCTTGCGAGTCTTGAGTGAGTTGGCGCAAGGCTGGCAAACTCCGCTGGGGAAACACAGAAGGGTTAAACATTTGTGCCAATCTTATTACGATTTTACACAAAAATTACTTTGCTTTGTGTAATTGGATTTGTACTAATTGGATCATCCATTGTAAAATGCTACCAATTTCTGGACACTTCGTTAAGACCAACTCAACTATTTACTGGTTGCTAGTTTCCTGGTACTCTGGAAATAGGACTGGCTGAAGCCAATTTCTAAAGCATCACTTTCATTATGTATTTTTTTGGGGAGAGGGAAAGAAAGAAAAAAAACTTTGAAGGGAAACCCTTCTGTCACGTGTACCGTATTCACAAGATGGTTGTTTTTTCCAAAGTCCATCAGTTAGGCCAAATTAGTTCCTTCATCGTCGCTGGGTCAAAATCCTGGAACTCCCTACCTAACAGCACTGTGGGAGTACCTTCACCACACGGACTGCAGCGGTTCAAGGCGACGGCCCACCACCACCTTCTCGAGGGTAATTATGGATGGGCAATAAATGCTGGCCTTGCCAGCGACGCCCGCATCCCATGAACGAATAAAAAAAATTGTTACCATTTTGGTCAGTGCAAAATTTGATCTCTTCAGTGAAATTAGCAGAAGGAATTTAACCAAGATTCATGAAAGGAACCTAACTGGAAAGAGTAAAATAAATTACTTTCAATATAGTGCACATCCTCCGAGTGTGTGGGGGAGGGGGATTTTGTTTGGAGTAATCAATAGAATCTCAACTGAGTGAGCCTGATATCAAAGAATGGTTTTTAGAGAGTGTAAAGTATATGCGGTCATAGATTTCACTAAAGTTAATGCATTCACAGCACGCTACTTGTATTCTCATGCTGGTTTTGTTCCCATACAAGGATCATTTACCAGGAGGAAAACAAAAATAGTCATAACTATCTCCTCCAAATATGAAAAATGTTGATGTACCATTCCAAGACAAATGATTATTTACCTTCAGGAAAGGCACAAGGTAAGGTTGAGGTGAGGAGTTGAGCTCTCTATATAACCGGCTAGTAAAGTCTTCTGCTTCAATTTTCCCATCCTGCGAGAAGGAGGAAAACAAAACTTGAGTTGCTTTCAACATGATATAGGGCGTTTCCATTTTCGCTGGATAATTCGTGCTCTGTAGGGAAGAGACTAGAAGCACAATGGTCTGGTCTTATTTAATACCCACTAGTTAAAAAAACTATCACTATTAAAATGTAAGAACATCCTTGAGCTAGGCTATACTGTACATATGACTCCTCTAGTGCTGGTACAGCTTTATTATACCTATATACATGCAGCATCTGCACTTGCACCAATAACAATATATCAATCTTTTGTAAAACATCAGGCTGAAAAATGGCTTCTGACATCTAGTGTAATACAAAGTGTTCTTTAAATTGGACTTTTAAAATCGGGGTTAATTGAAAGCCTTAAGGGATTTTGCTCAAACTCAAACTCCTTCCTTAAAACTGGAGAGTGAACATACAATAAAGTGAAATGTATGAATTGCAAGCCTGAATAATGCAGCTTTTAAACACTGTTGAACATGTTTTATTTGAACTATATATAGTGTTCTCTGATGGAAAAATTCTCAGGTGCAATCTGTTTTGTGCACATTACAGACAACTTGCCTGTACGGTGCTGAGAATTGGGGGTCCAACAGATTTTAAGAGGTGGGGAAGCTTCTGAATTTCAGGCGAAACCACGCTTTGAGTGTTTCAATGTCTCACCTGAATATTTAGTCAAAAGTTTGGTACATCTATGGCTTGTGTATGATACACTGCTTCACTCAACATCTTTCAGAATTTGAGAACTGTATCCTCTATAACACATAAAAGCATAAAAGTTTACAGCACAGAAAGAAGCTATTTGTCCCACAGTGTTTGTGCCGCTCTTTGCTAGAGCAATCCAAAAACTAATCCCACTGCCCTGCGCTTTCCCCATTGTCCTGCATCACCTTCTGCTTCAAATGTTTTATCTACCCTTCCCTTAAAAGATGCTGTGGTCTCTGCCTCAATTACTCCCTATGATAAAGCATTCTATCCTCTCTAACAATTCTCTATGTAAAGATTTGTTTTCTTTGTTTCTCTCTGTCGCTCACCCTCTTTCTACCCCCCTCCCCCAGCCACCCCCAATTCCAAGACAAATATAGTTTAGTTGAGATTCTTTTAGATTAAGCTAAGTTAATGTAGAAATGTTTGTACTACACTTTCTCACCAATAGGTTTTGCACCAGTTCTTTGACATTGGCAGCCGTTTCAGTTGACTGTTTACCACTTGAAGCTAGTTTGATCAGCGTAGACAGAAAGTTCTTGCATTTCTTGACATTTTCCATCGTTTCCTGTGGAACATTGTAAGGATTTAATAGAGGGCAAGGTTACCGTACCATATAATTAAATGCCTTCTCTATTCAAAGTTTATTTTACACACACACACACAGGAGTCAGTTTCTTGCTACAAAACATTCCTGGGGATAGAAGGGAAGCTTCAGTTCTAGTATAAAGTACTAATTTTCACACATTTTGTATTTTACTTCAAAACCAGAAAACCTCTTATTTGCTGGGTAAATCAATTAACTGTGCAAATAAGTTTGTGTTTCCTATTTTCTTTTTTGAAGGCAGTGATTCTTGCAGGTATAGTTCCACAGCTGCTGGCAGCCATTCAGTACCTTGTCCAATTGGCTATTCTTCATGAGTCTAGCCAACAACGACAACTTGCATTTATATAGCGACTTTAACATCGGAAAACGTCCCAAGGCACTTCAGAAAAGTGTAATCAGACAAGAATTGACACAAAACCAAAGATATATGGGGTGACTAAAAGCTTGGTGAAAGAGGTAGATTTTAAGAAGGGTCTTAATGGTGGAGAGACTAATCTTCAGGTGTCGGATGTGCTGTATGTTCTCTAGTGGTAGCAAGCAAGTGTAATCCTTTAATAAAAAAATCTGGTATCCTATATTTTAACAACCTGAAACTGTGGTACCAGATTAACTTGTAATTATTTTGTTAATTTAGATGTCATTGGGACAATTTGATCACCTGTGGTCTGCTTTTAATGACAATCCATCCATAGACCATAATAAAGCCACAATTTGTCAGTAAATTATGGAGAATAAGAAAAAAGGGGAAAAATTACTTAGTTTTTGACAAACTCCAATATTTTTAAAAAAAATTGTGAGCATTTGCTGCCTTCAATTTCGCTTCTCTCTCTTTCTCCCCCCCCCCCCCCCCCCCCCCACCCCACCTCTTTAGATTATGGCTAGGAAGCATATGAACGTCATCCTAGTGATGAAAATCCAACTTGTACGGCAGTACACCCTCTCAATAATGTGGCTTATGTCCCACTGTGGACACTGAATATGAAAACAGTATCAGGTTATACCATGAAGAATTGTTTATGCCAATGCAAACACAATGTAATGAAATGCTCTACTGATACAAGATCACTGCTGCCAGTAGTGAGTTATCCATTAGTGGAGAGAAGGCTTTCCTAAATCATGGGCAGCTTATCAGTAGAATAAAAATATTTCGGAAGATTTCCACTGTTTACTGTAACAGAATGGTACATGTGTTCTTTATACACCCATTATTAATGGAGGCCAATTTTTAGTGGTTTTTGGCTTGCATATGCACTTGTGACCACATTACTCATCTAGCTACTTATTCCAGGTGGAATGTATTTCTAACCATCCAACTTGTATGTAATTGCTGTTGACATAAATTTGGATCTTTTTCTGTGCATGCAATTTGGGCACCAGCCAGCAGATGGCTGTATGTCTTTAGCTCATCAACCATTAATCAGTTTTGGGTTTCCAGTGCTTGCATGGACTTGGCTGACATACTGACCTACATTATTTGTGAAAGGGTAGTCTTAACCATGTAACTCAACTATGGAAGCAATGGATTTTACAGATACATAATGTAACTCCTTGTGTGAACTTGAAAGTTACTGTTCAATTTCTTCAGCTTTAACTATGAAAGTAACTGCTTGATTAGTTATTAAAGCAACAAAATATGTAATTACAACCAGTAAATGCAAAAACCAGTAAATGTTTAATGGCACCACTTCTTCCAAAAAGTTACCACCCCATAACTCTTAAATTATTAATGACATCTGAAGAACATGGGGCTTTTTAAAAGATTTTCTATTGATGTGACCACAGTTTAAAAAATAAATCCAAATTTTGTCATTAATTCATTGCTCAGGGAATTTCAGAGGCAGATGTCCAATATTTTATACACTGGATCAACTTAGCCACAATATCAAAAGATCTATAAAAGGTTGCCCTTTTGCCAATACACACTCCTGTCCTAACTTTCAAAAGACTAAAAGGAAATCAGTGTCATCATTACAGGAAACATTTTAGTATACAACAGAAATAAAGCACTCGTACATCTAGGATCCCTCAGGATCAGGTTCCCCAGTTTGCAAAATTACGATTTTTGGGCAGCTGTTGATTAAAACTTATTTATGATAAATACAAACTTCGGAGTGAGCTGGATGTACTCAATTTAGATCCTAGATTCTTATGATATTGTATTGTACCAAAGTCAATCCAATATATAAAATACAGCATGCCTGCCTCAGTGAGGAATGTTGATAAAATGTCAACATTTTAAAAGAAAAATGACTTAAAAGCTTTGCTCTCTCAAATGTGAGAAATTAAGACTAAAATGATCTTAATAGAAATACTCCAGGACAAAGTTGAAGGGATTTTGTTACAATATAAATCTATTTGCTTTAACTGATTGTCAGGATGTGTTCTGGGATGCAGGCTGTTAAACATGAAAGAATTTTAAATGAAAGTTAAGCCAAGCAGAGGAGCACAAACCGAAGCGGATATGGAGTGAGGTGTGGGTTCTTGGAATTAAGTCCGAGGCTTGTGGAAGGTCAGCATCTCGGTTAACGTGTTGTAAATGGAGATACAGATTTATTCAGGTTCTTGTTTTCAAAGCACACTCCTACAACTTGAAAAAGTGTTTCAATTACACAGAGAATGAGAGAGAACAGTTTCCAAAGATTCAAATAAAATTTGTTTCGTAGCCTGTCATTTTTGGAAGTGCAGTTTTGTGAAAAAAAATCCACAGTTTGAAATGTGTTGTCTGCACTTAATTTGTGAAACTTTTTATTAAATTTATGATTGCACCTCCTTCAGGGGGGTCATTACATTATCTAAAATCTAGCAATAAGTTATGACCGCTACGAAGGTACTATATGCTATAATGGATTGGGATACCTTTGTTCTACTGTATTACAATGGAGAGGGAGTTATTTTTAATCAGGTGTTTTCCATAGATTTGAATTTGCTTTCCAGATAGTAGTACCCAAGTGGAAATTTCTGATTCTCCCCACTGTCAAAGTATGTTTTTTTTCAGTATTGAATGCATGTTCCACGTGAATTGTATTTCTTACATTTCAAAGCTGTGTATGTTTCTGTCCTCCGCAAAAGGGGTTTTGAAAAGCTGTTTGCACTGAGTTTTGATACTAGGCTTCTTCTACACAGGTTATGTACCACACTTCAACAGGTGATTCTTACCGCTGAGGCAGTGGGTTGCAGTATCTGTGATGCTGGAGCCCCTGTGGCTGCTGCCAATGTTTGTACAGTTCTCTGAGGTGTTCCTGGTTGGACTGTCGTTGCTGTCCCTATCGAAGCTGCAGATGTTGCTCCACTTATTACAATCTGAGACTGTAAGAAAAATAAAGAACTTGCCTTTATCTAGTGCCTTTTCATTACCTCAGGATGTTGCAAAGCACTTCACAGCCAACAAAGTACTTTTGAATTGTAGTCACTGTTGTAATGCAGGGAAATGTGACAGACAATTTGTGCACAGCAAGGTCCCACAAACAGCAATGAAATTAATGACCAAACACCTGTTTTAGTGATATTAGAGAGATAAACATTGCCAGACACTGGGAGAACTTTGCTGCTCCTCTTCGAATAGTGCCATGAGATCTTTTGCGTCCACTCAAAAGGGCAGATGGGACCTCATTGGAAAGACAGCACCTCCGACAGTTCAGCACTCCCTCAGTATTGCACTGAAGTGTCGACCTAGATTATGTGCACATCTCTGAAATGTGGCCTAAAACCATGACTTTGATTTGGTGGTATCACTGATCCAAGGCTGAGATAGTAAAGTGATAAAAACAGCATCAGGATGCTTTTCATGTACTAAGATTTCTATGGCACACTTAGTACTGACATCATGGATTCCAAACACTTAAAAAAAAAAAAAAAACACAAAAAAAACCACTGCTGTCATTTAATTAAATCAAAACCCAAATAAGCTGTGGCATAGGAACAGGAGTAGGCCATTCAGCCCCTCGAGCCTGTTCCGCCATTCAATGAGATCATAGCTGTATCTTAACTCCATCTACCTGCTTTAGCTCCATATCCTTTTATACCCTCGTCTAGCAAAAAGTGGTGCTGCAGGTGACATTCCTCACAGCACCAGCGTAACACTTGTAGTTTGACACAATATTAAAAAAACCATCTAGTCCTGTGCTATGGAATCATCACTCTAGGACTGAAACTGCCCAAACACACTGCACAATACTTTTTTTTTACATATACTGTGGTTTTTACTTCGTCCTTACTTTACAACTATCCTACTATCCTTCTCCCCTTTCCCCACAGACATTTCCCATCTAATTTTGAATATTGCTGCCCCGTTGCTTTCCAATGAAATTGAATTCATTGCTCAAATCTTTTAGGTAACAGTCTGGTTCATAACATTACCTGTACAGTTGGAGGTCGCTGCAATGCAGTTGTAACTTGTACCGTCGTCTGTGGCTGAGAAACTGGCTTGATGATTGTAGGTGTTACTTGCCGTGCAATTATGCCTGGTGCCTAGAAATTACATTAAAAGGGTAGAAAGGCTGAGTCCTGCCTGTGTGGCATCATTCATGGAGAATGTATTTTTTTGTAGAAGTAATCTGGAATAATTTAAATGCAACTGCTTTCAGAACCAATAATATATCAACCAGATTAGAAAATAAACATCCATTTCTATAGAAGTCTATATGAAAGTATGGAATTATGAAGTGTTAACTTTCAGCACCTTGGAGAGTGGTAAAACACCCGTAACAAATTAACAACATTAATTAAAAAAGTGGAAAACAAAACTATGTGGAAAAGGTTTTGTATTCAGGTTTTTGGTTTTTTTTGGGGCCTTTCCTCCTTGTGGTGTTCTCAAGCATATCCAAGTAAATAATATGTACAAATCGGTAAACTCTAACACTACATACATTGTGAACTTACTTTCATTGCTCGTTTTAAATTTTCAGGGTTTACATAAGATTTGCTTTTAAATATGAAGTTGCTATCAATGTTTTATGCTACCCATCAGAAAGTTTACTTTTCTTAGTCTTGATAAACTTCAATAAATTTTGGTTAACAATCCGTTTCAGAGCCCAGTCATCAGATCAGAAATGTTCCATGCATAGTCAAAATACCTTCCTGTAATTACTTCGTCAACAACTTTGTGTTAAGGTATGATGCAAGAGCCTATTTTTCTGTAGGTTCTAAAACTAGATTTAAGAATGATTAAATCACTATTATTTTTGCGTGAACAGAAACATGAATGATGGCCTAAATTTTCCTACCTCTACCACCCGATTTCTGGGCAGTATTGACGTGGACAGATGTGGAAAAAGGGGTGGCTGGTTCTCTTCCCTAAAGGACACGAGTGAACTAGTAGGTTTTTATGACCAGCCAGGGTTGTCATTTTTTTTGACGCTAACTTACAAATTACCAAATTTATTGAATTCCATTTCACAACTTGCCATGGAGGGATTTGATTTCATGACCTCTGGGCTGCTAATCCAGTACTGCAACCACAGAGTTATTGACAGATCTAAAAACCATTAAATCAAAACCAAATGATCTTGAAGTTGCCTTCGAGAAGTTCCCATGAAGCTGAAATTTCTTGAATAGATATTTGTTTGATTCTATTCTAGTCAGGTGGAAATTTTATTTAACGTAAAGGGCTGTGGAATAAGTTACCACAGAAGATCATTGAAGCTGACAGTATAATTGGGTGCACAAAACAATTGGATACATTTCTGGAAGGACAAAGGAGCGAGGGATGCACTGAAATCATGTAAGGTCGGGGTTGATCTATGAAAAAGGGAATTACTTTTCATAGAACTATTTTCATGTTTTTTTTTTAACATTTTAATGACTGCTGTATCAATGTCTATAAAATGTAAGCATATAAAAGTCAATTTCAAAGTAATTTCTGGACTTGGATGACTTGGTTCTTCTCCACATATTGAGTACTCAATTAAGCCAGCATAGTCTTGTGGATACATTTGTTTCTGAATGCCTGCCCCTTTAGGAGCAAATTACCTTCTACATGACTTCTCTTTCTCTGTTCCCTGTACAATCTTTCCCATTTTCTTCTGAGATAGGGGTGTAAACTTGGAACCCTCCTCCCGGTTATAAAGCTGTTCTTATTTTGTTAAATTATATATTCTAAAATATAAACTTTTGATGAAAAAAATAACCTGATAGTTGAATGCCTGGTTACTGCTGAGATGGTGTTTTTTTTTTTTTTTTTTTAAAGAGGATCACCTTCTATACATACATTGAGGATAAGATATATGGAGTATACATACATTGAGGATAAGATATATGGAGTACAAAACTGAAGAACAAGATAACTGTAGTGAGCCCTGCCCTGCCCACCCAACACAGTACATATAAACCAGACTCTTGAGTAATATATTTCAGAATAGACCTGCCTGGTTAGGAGTCTCAACAAAAAGCTAAACTGTAAGAACTGAACCAGGTTAGGAGTCTCAGCAAAAAGCTAAACTGTAAGAACTGAACCAATCATTCATGTGTGGTAAAGGTATGAGAATTTTTAATACGCCTCTAGTTTCTACATAACTGTGCTTGCTCTACAACCACCGTGAATAGTGCAGTCCATTTTAGATGTGTGCGCAGCAGGGCAAAAGGATATAACCATTATTTTTATTCAGATGGGTGTCTAACCGCATGCATTTTGAGGACTGATTTTTATTTTAAATATCAGATTATCGTTGGGAAAATAAAAAGTGAAATGTTTACTAACCTTTGCAATATTTACTAGGACTATTTACTTCACAAAGTATGGAAATGTAGATGGCATGGTCATTTAATCTTCAAATGATATTTTGCATATACAGTAGGATCAGTTCATTGTCAATAAGGGAACAAAATAGTCACGATTACTCTGTCCCTTTTAAGTTGTCTGTATCTGAAATGACATTTCCTCATGCCCCTAACAGATTGTAGCCTGACATTAGACTCAGCACATCAGTTCTTTTTTTCCCCTCCAGATAATGGAAATAGAAATTATTTTTGAAAGATGTCCAGAAACATCATGAGGAACAAAATTACAGTCAGGTGGGAGCTTGGTATCTATCTTCTAAATAAAAGGGTCTGTATGTCTGTCTGTCCGCTATACACTCAAAAGTTATAGAGCGTACCTACACATATGTTAAATATCAAAAGAAAGGTTATGATTAGGGGAGTGTCATAGACGTATTTACTTTTTGGTCAGACAAAAATTGTTCGGACAGTATACAAAAAACGTTCAAAAAAAGGACAAAATCCGCTCATTAGCTCTCAATTCAATTCAATTCAAATCGCTTTATTGGCATGATGACAAGGTACATCTTATGTTGCCAAAGCATCGAAAAACATTCATGGTTGTACACAAAAATACAGATCTATCCATACAGTGTATAAACAGATATATCCCTGAGTGTATAAATATACATTCATATAATTTGTATATTTCCTTTTTCTTATATTTAGTGGTTGTCCCTCTGTTTATGGCAAGCTGTAACATAGTGTGCCGCTAAGGTTACACAATTTCTCTCTTCCCCTAGTAGGTATGGGAGTTTTTAGTCATCATTCAAATTTCTGAATTCCGGGCATATTTTTGTGAATTTTGGGTAGAAATTCTCCCTTATGCCCTGATATTTTCTACAAGCTGTGAGGAAGTGCATCTCTGTCTCCACCACTCCCTGACTGCAGTGAGAGCATATCCTGTCCTCTCTTGGTAGCTGGGTCTGCCTCTCCCTCTCTCTCTCCTTCCCCCTCTCTATCTCTCCTTCCCACACAGACAGACAAATTATATATATATATATATAAAAATATAATTTTTTCTTTTTTCATAACAGCATGCCCCCAAGAAAACGTGACACAGTTGGATGCAGCACTTCTGATGCATACCGAAAAAAGGCTCGCAGAGACTCCTGACCAGACTCAGGCACGTCAAGCTGCTGACCAGGCAAGACATACCCAAGCCAGAGCCTCAGAGACTACTGACCAAACTCAGGCACGTCACGCTGCTGAGCAGGCGAGACATGCCCAAGCCAGAGCCTCAGACTCCTGACCAGACTCAGGCACGTCTCCAGGCCGACAATAGACGCAGGGGCATTGCCAGAGCTGACATTTGGAGTCATTGGCTCGGAGCAGCCTTCTCCTATATACCCACCATCAATTATGAAGCAGACCCCACAGTCATCATTGGCAAGATGACCGTCATTTGCCCTCACTGTGGCACTCTGAAGTGGGAAGGGGAAATTGCTGGGATATGCTGCAATGGAGGAAAGGTTAAACTTCCAACACTAACAGCTCCGCCTGAACCCCATCACTCACTTCTGTTCGGCTGAAATCCAGCTTCAACACATTTCCTCACTCACATCAAAGTACAACAACTGCTTTGCAATGACCTCTTTTGGTGCAAACAGAGTGCGTGAATCAGGATTTTGCCCAACTTTTAAAGTTCATGGACAGGTGTACCATACAGCTGGCTCACTACTTCCTCTACCAAACGAAAGACCTCAGTTTCTCCAAATCTACTTCTTGGGTGATGACGAAGAGCAAGCCAATCGCCGCAGGGAAGCTGCAGTTCTCCCCGCACAACAACACCAAATCAAGTTTCAGACTTTGCTTGGGTTACAAGACATGCTTCATCAGCAAAACCCATATGTAAAGAGTTTCAAAACAGCCATTGAAAAAACAACAAATGAAGACCTCAAAGTTGTCATCAAAGCTGACAAGACTCCTGCAGGTGAACATGAGCGACGCTTCAATGCTCCGACCACCAATGAAGTAGCCATTGTCATTGTGGGCCAAGAATTTGAACAACGGGACATTGTCTTGCATATGAGAGGTGGTCCACTCAAAAGAATTTCTGAGCTTCACAGGTCATATGATCCTCTGCAATACCCGCTTTTGTTTTGCCATGGGGAAGATGGATACGATGCCTATAACAAGATCCCACATGTTGACCCCAAAACTGGTGTGCCACCTACAGTCCAAAGGTTTCTGCCATGGAATTCTATTCATACAGGCTGATGGAACGACAAACTGCTTCAAACCACCTGCTTCAGTGTGGAGGACTTCTCCACCAGTTCCTCACTGATCTGTATGCAAAAATAGGAGAGCGGCTTCATTGGTTCCGGAATAACCAAAATCATTTGAGAGTCACAGACTATATACACTTACGAGATGCTGTGGCCAATGATGGCAACACTGAGGACATTGGTCAACTGGTCATCCTACCATCCACCTTCGTTGGAGGTCCTAGGTACATGCATGAGCACACGCAAGATGTCATGACCTATGACAGACCTGACCTCCATCACCATGACTTGCAATCCCCAATGGCAGGAGTTCCCACCCAAAGCTGGTAATGAAAGACATGAGCTCATAGCACGGGTCTTCAACCTCAAAGTTAAAAAACTGCTCAAACTCCTGACTCTGGGCAAACTTTTTAGTGCACACCATTGCTACATGTACAGCATTGAGTGGCAGAAGAGAGGACTTCCTCATGTTCATCTTTTACTCTGGCTTCAGGCAAAGATTCACCCCAATCAAGTTGATTCCTTCATCTCTGCAGAGCTACCCGATAAGGACCAGGATCCAATCCTCTTTGATGTTGTTGTAAAAAATATGATTCATGGTCCTTGTGGGCGACACAACCCTTCTTCTCCCTGCATGAAAAACAATGCATGTACAAAAGGGTACCACTCCACGAAGAAACTCAGCATGGGGATGATGGCTATCCTTTGTACAGGAGAAGGGGCAAAGAGAGTGGAGGTTTCAGCACTGAGATAAGGATGCAAACTCAAAAATCTAGCGACTCAAGTCAACCTGGTCAGTCAAATCAGAGAACACAGCAAAGACAGACATTTGAAGTTGACAACCGTTGGATTGTTCCTTATTGTCCATTCCTATCCAGGCTCTTCAAATGTCACATCAATGTGGAGTACTGCCACTCAGTTAAGTCTATCAAATATGTGTGCAAGTACATCCATAAGGGCAGTGACCAAGCTGTCTTTGATCTTCAACCGGCTGGACAGCAGAATCAAATTGATGAGATCACCACACATCTGATGGGCCGTTACATCTGCAGCAATGAGGCAGCCTGGCGAACTTTTGGATTTGACATCCACAACTGTTACCCCACTGTCACTAAATTGGATGTTCACTTGCAAAATGGACAAAGGGTTTTATTCCAACCAGGAAATGCCAGCCAACGTGCCGAGGAACCTCCAAAGACAAAACTTACAGCATTCTTTGAGTTGTGCCAAACGAATGACTTTGCCAAGACACTTTTGTATCATCAGGTGCCCAAGTACTACACCTGGCAGCCAAACAAGACATGGCGGGCTCGGCACCCTGGAGCAGGTCAGAAGGAAGTTCCTGGTCATACAGGGGTGTACTCATCAGATGCACTTGGCAGAGTCTACACGGTCCATCCAAACAACACAGTGCGCTTTCACCTTCGTCTACTCCTCCATGACGTTGCTGGCCCAACATCATTTAATGACCTCAAGACTGTCACTGGCCATCACTGTGACTCCTTTCAAGAAGCTTGCCGCAGGAGAGGACTCATTGAGGATGACATTCATTGGCATGCGACGATGACAGAAGCTGCTCTGTCTTACTCCCCCAATAGGCGACGAAATCTCTTTGCCATTATAATTGCCCTCTGCAGCCCTTCCAACCCGATGCAGTTGTGGGAAGATCACAAAGACAGCCTGACAGAAGACATCTTACACCAACTCAAGACAGCCAACCCCACAATGACGCTGAACTTCACTGATGCAATGTACAATCAGGTATTGATCCTTCTGGAGGACAAGACTTTGGCATTGGCTGGCAAGTCTCTGACCAAGTTGAACCTTCCATCTCCCAATAGGAATGATTCTCCAGGTCTCAGCAGAGAGGTCCTCAGGGAAACCACCTACAATGTTGAGGAACTGACCTCCTTTGTCACCGTCACTGAACCTAAATTGGTTCCAGACCAGAAAGAGACATACAGGTTGGTTGTGGATATGCTGGAAAACAATGCAGGTGGCATTATCTTCCTCGATGCACCTGGTGGAACAGGAAAGACATTCCTGATCAATCTTTTACTGGCCATGGTTCGCTCTAAGGGATACATTGCACTGGCTGTTGCCTCATCAGGAATCGCTGCAACTCTTCTCCAAGGAGGTCGCACTGCCCACTCAACCTTTGCTCTCCCTCTGGATCTGACAACACAAGAACACCCAGTGTGTAACATTAGCAAAGGAACTGGTGCTGCTGAGTTGCTTCAAAAGTGTAGACTCATTGTGTGGGATGAGTGTACAATGGCCCACAAGAGGGCACTTGAAGCACTCGACAGAACTCTTCAAGATCTGAGAGGCAACAATAGGCTGATGGGTGGCACCACCCTGTTGCTGGCAGGTGATTTCCGCCAAATCCTGCCAGTTGTCCCCAGAGGAACTCCAGCAGATGAACTCAATGCATGTCTCAAGGCATCCCATCTGTGGCCAAATGTGCAAACAGTCCATTTGACCACAAACATGCGTGTTCATATGCATGGTGACGAGTTGACAGCAGTGGTCAAATCACAATTCCTCCAGGCTTTGGCACTCAAGTCAGAACAGTTGATGAGTTGATCTCACAGGTGTATCCAGACCTCCTCAATCACTTCAAAGATCCCAAGTGGCTGTGTGAACGGTCAATACTTGCACCCAGGAATGATACTGTCAAAAACATAAACATGCTCCTTCAAAAACTCCCTGGCCAAGAGCAAATTTATAAAAGCGTTACTGTTTGTGACGGTGCTGATGCGGTACACTACCCCACTGAGTTCCTCAACTCATTGCAGCCTTCAGGAACGCCTCCTCACAAACTGGTACTGAAGGAAGGCACCCCCATCATGCTCCTAAGAAACATACATCCACCAAAGTTGTGCAGTGGAACCAGACTGGCAGTCAAAAAGCTCATGCCAAATCTCATTGAGGCTACCATCATCTCAGGCTGTGCCAGAGGGGAGGATGTTCTCATTCCTCGAATTCCAATGATACCAACTGACTTGCCATTTCAATTCAAACGGCAACAGTTTCCTGTGACAATTTCTTTTGCAATGTCAATCAACAAGGCACAGGGGCACAATTTGAAGGTTGCTGGCATCAACTTACTCAAGCCCTGTTTTTCACATGGCCAGTTGTACGTGGCATGTTCAAGAGTTGGTGCGTCAAGGAATCTGTTTATTTTAACACCCTCAGACAACATTTTCTGTTTTTCCTATCAACGGGCTCTCCAATAATGCAGAGTGCTTTCACCTTCGTCTACTCCTCCATGAGGTTGCTGGCCCAACATCATTTAATTACCTCAAAACTCTCACTGGCCATCTCTGTGCCTCATTTATAAAAGCTTGCCGCAGGAGAGGACTCGTAACACACTGTGCGTTACTGGGTATAAACACTCCTGTATATATATTATTACATAATAACGCACCTCGGTTGGCTATGGAAGACTGCATTTTTAAATCATAACCATTGTTTGAGCCTTTTTTTTAAGCGCAATGTGGTCCTCTCATTAAAAGGCTCACGATTTTTAAATCATAATCATTGTTTGAGTCTTTAAGCGGAATGTTGTCCTCATTAAAAAGTTCAAGAATTTTATTGCTTTTTACAATAATGCACAATCATTATATGATCATGACACATTAATGTCTGATAACCTTGCAAAATTATAATTCTGCTTGCTACCTCCAAAGTGACATAGAAGGAAAACTGTGAAACCTGGAGTATATGGCTACTGGTGAGCCCCATTAACAAAAAACGAAGTTAAAGAACCACCTCCTGGGTGCTTAGGAATAGTTCTCTCTCCAATTCCAATTCCAATTCCAATTAAAATGCTTTATTGGCATGAAAGTTTACAGAGAACCATATTGCCAAAGCTTACATAGCAAAAAGGTACAGTTTTCCAACATTCTGTAGGTGTCAATCGATTTGACATTTGTTGGGTACATACAATATTACTTTTAAACAATATTAATTTTAAACAGTCTTTGTACTTCATTTGGTACGTTCAATATTAATTTTAAACAGTCTTAATTTTAAACAGTCCTCAGGTTGTGACATGTTGTTACATATTTGGCCCCAAGGTATGGTCTGTCTCCTTCTCCTAGGACTAATCTCAATTTTGACAGATCATCCAATTCCTTGAAATCTGGGGTTGTTTGGCTTAGCTTGTTGAATAATATGTTTCTTGATGTGTTGAATTTTTCGCATTTTAGGAGGAAATGCATTTCTGTTTCAACCTCGCCAGCCAGACATTGATCGCATATTCTATTCTCTCTAGGCTGCCAGGATTTCTTGTATCTGCCTTTTTCAATTTCCAGTTGGTGGTCGCTTAGTCTGTACCTGGTGAGGGTCTGTCTCTGTTTTGTGTCTCTGATGGTCGTGAGGTAGTCTGCCAGTTTATATTCTCTTTTTAGGGCCCGGTAACATTCTAATCTGCTTTGGCTTTCGGTTATTTTGTTCCAATGTTCCAGGTAGGTTTCTTTGCATTTTTTAATGATTTGGTTCACTCGGATTGGTGTTTGGGCGGCTGTGTTGGTCTGGGGCTGGTCAGGGTCCGGCTGAGTACTTAGTTTCCGTAGCAGCTGACTCAGGGGACTCTTTTCTGGGTTTAGCTCTTGGGTCTGAAAGGCTTTGAAATGAAGGGTGTCTGGGGAGCTAGATTTGAGGTGATTTAGGAAGTTTAGTGCTCGTTTTTGGATGTTTATTATCAGTGGGTATCTGCCTAGTTCGGCTCTGCATGCATTTGTTGGCGTTTTTCCTTTGGGTGCGAAGGATGCTTCGGCAGAATTCTGCATGTAGGGCTTCTATTGTATGTTTTTCCCATTTAGTGTAGCTTTGGTGATTTAGCGGGCCCCATACTTCACTACCGTACAGTGCAATGGGCAGGATTATGCTGTCAAATATTTTGAGCCAGATTTTGATTGGGATTTGGATGTTGTAGAATTTTCTTTTTATTGCATATAGGGCTCTTCGGGCTTTTTTCTTTTAGTGCATTCACTGCTATGCTGAAGCTCCCTGATGCTGTAATAGTTAGACCAAGGTAGGTGTAGCTCATAGTGTGTCCTATAGTGGTATCACTGAGGGTAAACTGGTATTTGTTTTCCTGACATCTGGGCCTTTTTTGAAAAATCATGATGTTGGTTTTCTTTAGATTTACTGTTAGAGCCCAATTTTGGCAGTATTTGTCGAGTAGGTCTAGTTGTTGCTGTAATCCCTGTTCTGTGGGAGACAGCAGAACCACCTCCTGGGTGCTTAGGAATAGTTCTCTCTCTCTCTCTCTCTCTCTCTCTCTCTCTCTCTCTCTCTTTCCCTCTCTTTCTCTCCTTCCCACAGACAGACAGACAAACTCTTAATTTTTTATATATATATTATATATATAAATATATTTCTACTTTTTTCATAACAATATGCCCTCAAAAAACCCTTGGCACCGCCGGGCACTCCAGCTAGTATATATATAATTTAAAAAAGGATAGTGGTGTCTGTCTGTCTCTGTTCGGGGCATCACTCAAAAGTTATAGAGCGTACCTACACATGTTATATCAAAAGAAAGGTTATGATTAGGAGGGTGTCCTAGGCGTATTTACTTGTTGGTCAGACAAAAATTGTTCGGACAGTAGACAAAAAAAGTTCAAAATTCCGCTCATTAGCGGTTGGCCAATCATACGGGGGAAATCCGCTCATTGGCATTGAGTGACGTGAAGGTTGACCAATCCTACGGGGAGGAGCGCGCTGCATCACGGGGGCCGTTTCATGGCGTGTGTGGGCGGGGCCTAATCTTTCAAACTGCCATTAATTTGGCTATCTTTACCACAGCTTTCACTTTTATTCACATTTTAACAGCTGCCACCTTCCTGTTCTATGTGGCTGAATGCCAGATCATGTAGTGCAGTTGTCGGCTTAGCTATGGGGTGCTTAAAAACTTGAACTTTAATACAGGGAACTAAGGAAAAGAACAAATTAATTCCGTTTTAAATAGTATTTAGGAACAGTTAGAAATGAAGTGATCCATTTCAAGTATGAAGGAACTCCGTTGTCTTCCAGGGAAGGTCTCCCCCACCTTGTGGAGCTGGAGGCCCCAGCCGGGGACTTGGGCTTTTCCCCCCTCGGCCCGGTCCCCGGTCCTCGGCTCCGTTTGCGGCCGGGGACTCGGGCTTTCCCCCCCCTCGGCCCGGTCCCGGGGCTTGGCTCCGTTTGCGGTCGCGGGACGGGGACTCGGTCTTTACCCCCCCTCGGCCCGGTCCCGGGGCTCGGCTCCGTTTGCGGCTGCGGGCCGGGGACTCGGCCTTTTCCCCCCCCCTCGGCCCGGTCCCGGGGCTCGGCTCAGTGTCCGGGCCTAAGGCGCTAGGGAGGGAGAGGGGAGCAAGGGGGAGGGAGGGAGGGGAGAGACGGGGAGGGAGAGAGGGAGAGACGAGGGGAGAGAGAGAGGGGGTGGGAGAGGGAGGGAGAGCTCGCCTTCTTCCTTCGCAGGGGTCCATCGGGCCAGGCTTGAGGCGCTCCTTCCCCCCGCCCCCTCTCTCGCCAGGCTAATCCCGAACTAAATCCAGCAGTCCTCTCTCTCTTCCCCTCCATCCGTCTCTCTCTCTCCCTCCCCCAGTCTCTCTCTCTCTCTCTGTCTCTCTCTCCTCTCCCCCCCGTCTCTCTCTCTCTCTCTCTCTCCCCCCAGTCTCTCTCTCTCTCCCCCCCAGTCTCTCTCCCCCCCCAGTCTCTCTCTCCCCCCCAGTCTCTCTCCTCCCCCCAGTCTCTCTCTCTCCCCCCAGTCTCTCTCTCTCCCCCCAGTCTCTCTCTCTCCCCCCAGTCTCTCTCTCTCCCCCCAGTCTCTCTCTCTCTCCCCCAGTCTCTCTCTCTCTCTCCCCCCAGTCTCTCTCTCTCTCTCCCCCAGTCTCTCTCTCTCTCTCCCCCCAGTCTCTCTCTCTCTCTCCCCCAGTCTCTCTCTCTCTCTCCCCGTCTCTCTCTCTCCCCCGTCTCTCTCTCGTCTCTCCCCGTCTCTCTCTCTCCCCGTCTCTCTCTCTCTCCCCCCAGTCTCTCTCTCTCTCTCCCCAGTCTCTCTCTCTCTCTCCCCAGTCTCTCTCTCTCTCTCCCCAGTCTCTCTCTCTCTCTCCCCCAGTCTCTCTCTCTCGTCTCTCTCCCCCAGTCTCTCTCCTCTCTCTCTCCTCCCCAGTCTCTCTCTCGCTCTCTCCCCAGTCTCTCTCTCTCCCCAGTCTCTCTCTCTCTCCCCAGTCTCTCTCTCTCTCCCCAGTCTCTCTCTCTCTCCCCAGTCTCTCTCTCTCTCCCCCTGTCCTCTCTCTCTCTCCCCCAGTCTCTCTCTCTCCCTC